>NW_026061713.1:2400000-4800000 GCF_023897955.1 Schistocerca gregaria | reverse complement strand
AAGGAAATTGAGGGAGATCCGAATTGTAAAATGATTTGGGTGAGGGTCAAGGATAAAGCAGGCCCAGACATCGTAATTGGATGTCTCTATAGGACGCCGGGCTCAGCACATGAAGAATAATTTGGAAAACATTTCGAGTACATTTCCCCACCATGTTAGAGTTCTGGGTGGAGATTTTAATTTGCCGGATACAGACTGGGTGACTCAAACGTTCATAACGGGTGGCAGGGACAAAGAATCCAGTGAAATTTTTTTAAGTGCTTTATCTGAAAACTACCTTGAGCAGTTAAACAGAGAACCGACTCGTGGCGATAACATATTAGACCTTCTGGTGACAAACAGACCCGAACTATTTGAATCAGTTAATGCAGAACAGGGAATCAGCGATCATAAAACGGTTACTGCATCGATGATTTCAGCCGTAAATAGAAATATTAAAGAAGGTAGGAAGATTTTTCTGTTTAGCAAAAGTGACGAAACGCAGATTACAAAGTACCTGATGGCTCAACATAAAAGTTTTGTCTCAAATACAGATAGTGTTGAGAATCAGTGGACAAAGTTCAAAACATCGTACACTATGCGTTAGATGAGTATGTGCCAAGCAAGATCGTAAGCGATGGAAAAGAGCCACCGTGGTACAACAACCGAGTTAGAACACTGCTGCGGAAGCAAAGGGAACTTCACAGCAAACATAAACATAGCCAAAGCCTTCCAGACAAACAAAAATTACGCGAAGCGAAAGGTAGTGTGAGGAGGGCTATGCGAGAGGCGTTCAATGAATTCGAAAGTAAAGTTCTATGTACTGACTTGGCAGAAATCCTAAGAAATGTTGGTCCTATGTCAAAGCGGTAGGTGGATCAAACCAAAATGTCCAGACACTCTGTGATCAAAATGGTACTGAAACAGAGGATGACAGACTAAAGGCCGAAATACTAAATGTCTTCTTCCAAAGCTGTTTCACAGAGGAAGACTGCACTGTACTTCCTTCTCTAGATTGTCGCACAGTTGACAAAATGGTAGATATCGAAATAGACGACAGAGGGATAGAGAAACAATTAAAATTGCTCAAAAGGGGAAAGGCCGCTGGACCTGATGGGATACCAGTTTGATTTTACACAGAGTACGCGAAGGAACTTGCCCCCCTTCTTGCAGCAGTGTACCGTAGGTCTCTAGAAGAGCGAAGCGTTCCAAAGGATTGGAAAAGGGCACAGGTCCTCCCCGTTTTCAAGAAGGGACATCGAACAGATGTGCAGAACTATAGACCTATATCTCTAACGTCGATCAGTTGTAGAATATTGGAACACGTATTATGTTCGAGTAAAATGTATTTTCTGGAGACTAGAAATCTACTCTGTGGGAATCAGCATGGGTTTCGAAAAAGACGGTCGTTTGAAACCCAGCTCGCGCTATTCGTCCACGAGACTCAGAGGGCCACAGACACTGGTTCACAGGTAGATGCCCTGTTTCTTGACTTCCGCAAGGCGTTTGACACAGTTCCCCACAGTCGTTTAACGAACAAAGTAAGAGCATACGGACTATCAGACCAATTGTGTGATTCGATTGAGGAGTTCCTAGATAACAGAACGCAACATGTCATTCTCAATGGAGAGAAGTGTTCCGAAGTAAGAGTGATTTCAGGTGTGCCGCTGGGGAGTGTCATAGGACCGTTGCTTTTCACAATAAATGACCTGGTGGATGACATCGGAAGTTCACTGAGGCTTTTTGCAGGTGATACTGTGGTGTATCGAGAGGTTGCAACAATGGAAAATTGTACTGAAATGCAGGACGATCTGCAGCGAATTGACGCATGGTGCAAGGAATGGCAATTGAATCTCAATGTAGACAAGTGTAATGTGCTGCGAATACATAGAAAGATAGATCCCTTATTTATCTACAAAATAGGTCAGCAACTGGAAGCAGTTAATTGCATAAATTATCTGGGAGTACGCATTAGGAGTGATTTAAAATGGAATGATCATATAAAGTTGATCGTCGGTAAAGCAGATGCCAGACCGAGATACGTTGGAAGAATCCCAAGGAAATGCAATCCGAAAAAAAAGGAAGTAGGCTGCAGTACGCTTGTTCGCCCACTGCTTGAATACTGCTCAGCAGTGTGGGATCCGCACCAGATAGGTTTGATAGAAGAGACAGAGAAGATCCAACGGAGAGCAGCGCGCTTCGTTACAGGATCATTTAGTAATCGCGAAAGCGTTACGGGATGATAGATAAACTCCAGTGGAAGACTCTGCAGGAGAGACGCTCAGTAGCTCGGTACGGGATTTTGTTAAAGTTTCGAGAACATACCTTCACCGAAGTGTCAAGCAGTATATTGCTCCCTCCTACGTATATCTCGCGAAGAGACTATGAGGATAAAATCAGAGAGATTAGAACCCCCACAGAAGCATACCGACAATACATCTTTCTACGAACAATACGAGACTGGAATAGAAGGGAGAACCGATAGAGGTACTCAGGGTACCCTCCTCCACACACCGTCAGGTGGCTTGCGGAGTATGAATGTAGATGTAGAAAGACTTGCACCCGGCGAACACTCTACCCGACGGGAGGCCACAGTGACACGAGATTCACATTTTCATGATTACAGCCACTGGTAGATTATATTCACGGCACTCTCCTATCTCAAAACTAGTTACCTCTTTCGATCCTGTCTGCTAAGGACCCTGTACGGCAAAACTCCATCGTGATTTTAATCAGTCCCTCTGCACCTTGTAACTCTCCCTCGGTCTCTGCCACGATCTCACTGCAGCCTTGTCCATGTGGTCATCACAGTTTGAGTCGTAACTGAGCCGAAGTTGGAGAGACAAACACGGAGAGCTGAGTTAATGCAACGGGACCATCTTTTTACCGTGTGGTGGAAATGGGAACATTTTGTCGTAGCTCTGCTAACCGGGTGCAATGTGTAAAGCCAGTGCCAAACAAAGCTTTCTCCTGCGACACAAGCTAGTAGGAAAGACAGTACCAGCAGTTACAGTAGTGTTTATGAGGAAAGTTAGGTAGACTCCACATAATATGTCAACTAGAAGATGGACAATGATTTTGCTACAGCTTTGAGGGATGTTTTCAAACTACAAATGGTTCAAATGGCTCTGAGCACTATGTGACTTAACTTCTGAGCTCATCAGTCGCCTAGAACTTAGGTTAGTTAGGTTTAATTAGTTCTAAGGACATCACACAAACATCCATGCCCGAGACAGGATTCTAACTTGCGACCGTAGCGGACTCTCGGCTCCAGACTGTAGCGCCTAGAACCGCACGGCCACTCCGGCCGCCAGCGGCGGACTTAGCGCACAGCATCCCTCAGGGTGCATTTCTATCTGTCACGAGAACATTATCTCTATCTTCGTTACTTTGTACCATCCAATAGAAAGAAACTATGAGCTATAAAAACTTCACTCTCACCCAATAGAGAATTTGATAAGGTGTTACTGTGTTCCTCTCTTCCGGTATGTCAAAAACAAGTACCGTCTGTGTGCAATGTGGAGATCCTACTGATAATATACAGGTACTGTTGACTGGAGCAGGTAACCAGTGATCGAAGTCGCTTCAGGACCTGCACTGTAGGACCACCATATCCCACAGACTATCAATTAAAATAGAGTGTCATTGGGCCTTTGTTTGATATGTTGCTTTCCGCTGTAACACATCGAAGTAGTATATGTCTGCAGCTTTGTACACCGCCATACTTTTTTTTTTTGTCCACCATGACTTCAAGGTCTGTGTCAGGTGTTAAACCGACATAAACACATTTCGATCCATTGGCGCTCACAGAAAGCTGGACATTGCATGGTGTAAACTATGATGCTGTTCTCACAGCACACAGGATGGTTGAAATAAGAGAGAGGCGGTGTTTCTTACTGACAAAAATGTGGAAAACATCACAACATGTGGAAACTGGAAGAGTTTGCGGCATTGTGGAGCGTTTCCAAACAGCTATACAGAGGTGATGACCTGTACATTTAATCTCATCTTCAATAGTGATGGGGGTAGCAGACGTCTTGGTGTTCCATTATGATTGAAACAGATATCACGTACATAGCTGCAATATAAGGAATCAGTTCTGGTCATCCCTGGAACGTGTTGCTCTCATAAAGACTCTCTCCCCCTCAAACAGGTGGAGTCGGTCAATCATTATGTGGTAATCAACCATGTACCAGTAGATGGAAAAGATGCCACCGATGCACTGTAATAAACACCACAGTTGATGGTGCTATCAATTTCAGCAATATTATCAGTTTTTCCATAATGTCAACGCTGACCAGTGACATGGTAGCATGTTTCCCAGGTTCTACATCATCACTAAACTGCCCCCCTCTACTTTGCGAGTACCATTGCGAATGTAGATAGATGACTGGTGCATATGTACAAGAATTATCGATGAATGGATGTACTGCACAAAGTAGACCAGACAGCATCTCTACTTATGAAGTTAGGTTATCTACATATTTCTGGCAGTTTGATCATACTGCGTAATTTAGTATTACGATTGCCCATCTTTCCCTGCGTGGATGTGGGTCACAGACTATTCTTGCATTGATTAGATAAAGTTGGATATTGAAAGGTCTCCTTGCACTGTCTTTGACCAACCCTCCCTAAAAACTGTCTCCTATTTCATTTTCAACTGACTAGAAGTAGGAGGTTATTATACCCATTAAACCCCAGGTCTCGTGAATGAACAGAGAGAGC
Source organism: Schistocerca gregaria (assembly GCF_023897955.1). Taxonomy (NCBI): domain Eukaryota; kingdom Metazoa; phylum Arthropoda; class Insecta; order Orthoptera; family Acrididae; genus Schistocerca; species Schistocerca gregaria. The sequence continues at coordinate 4,795,296 of NW_026061713.1, read as the reverse complement.
TGAATCCGTAACAGGTGTTCAGGGAGACTATTCTACACCAATCGTACTCACTGCGCATCTCCAGATGCAGACATGTGGAAGAGGTTAGCACCCCTTATCGGTGTATGGTAGATATGAAAGTGTTGTGATGATATAACAGATGATCGTAAAGAAGAAATTTGTGCATGATTGAGCTCCAGACGAATGTAGTTTAGAACTGGTAGCACAGTAGATTCATATAAAATATTCCAAATTATTGGTCCTGTGTTTTGCGCCCATACAAGTAAGGTATCAGAAAGAGAGAAATGATCATGGAACATAAACACATTCCAAGGGCTACATGGTCCTGCATTAAACACGCTATAATGCTAGAGCTGTGCTGCTTGTGCCTTCTTAGTCGTGTGGAATACAACGCTGTTAATATTCCAGTGTAATAAAGCGCATGATATACATTCTTCCTGTGACTTTCTTTATGGTGAACTATGGTGACGCACTGTAAGGTGATAAAACTACTACCTATCACGCCAAAGAAGGCATTAATTCTTAGTAAAACAAACACTCCAACTTTGTAAACACCTGGTGTCATACACCTCTGTAAAAGTATGAAGGCCAATTACAGTTCAGAAATTGTGATCTTTTCACAACAGTCCCATAAAATGGTCGTCAGCAGGCAAAAATGCATACGAAGGAACAGCGACAGCTTACAAGGAAATAAGCACTACAGGCAGTGCCAGAGAATGTGTAACAGTCCTACAGTTTACCATAGCCCCTTGTAACCTTCCTCTTGCACACAGATGTCATGGTTAGATTTTAGGTTGTATTGCTCATGTGCACGATAATATTGCCATCTCCGCTATTAAGGTGTCTTTATGTAGCGCCATTCTACCACCCTCCTCCAGAATGTGCAGTCCTATTGATTTCGCTAGCTTCATATCTCATGGCATTCTTCTCTAATTTTGTACATTTAACTAGTTTTTCGTGATTTTACATATTTTATCGCATTTCCCTCAATTTCAACGTATTTCACATCAGTATCTCGTGATGAAATTGGTAAAATTCGAGAAAAACCTCGTATGATGCGTTATTCAATTTTTCGTCAAAGTTTCCCATAGGTGTGGTCGTAGTGCTGACATCCCATGTACTGTCTGATATTCTACAAGAATATTGCGTTTATTGTACACCAAACTATTAAAAATCCCAAGACTTGCCCTTTCCCTTATGGTCCACATGCATGAATTTTAGATAGGCCGATCATTAAAAATATAGTAGCAGTCGATTAGTACCTGTATGAGACTCCACTACATCCATCATCTGCGCCAGCCGTCGAAAAACAATTCCGTTTGCTGATATGATCCATGAGAGAGGCTGTCGGCAGACTCATGTAGTGCAGCTCCCGTGGCTCTAGATATTGACTTGTGTTGTGCAACAAATCGCCTCCTTTGCTTTTCTAATGTTTAGAATTAGCATTCAGTGTAATAGATAGTCTGAACACAAATCAAATGTGCTAATCAGACCCCTGCTGCAAGTATCGAGTCTCAACATCTGCATCTCTTGTAGATGCCCTGTGACACCGTTTGACGCTGATCCAAATCATCAACCTCCCTTCACTGGATATTTGTCTGCCGGCATTTACTTCTCACCATTCAGAACTTGTAGACTGACCTTAAACCCCTGTCTTCCCTCCATCCTCTGTTAGGACACCACAACATTTAAATTCGTGCTGCTAAAGATCATACCTATTTCGATATAACTTATATTACCAATATTTGTGCAAGACATTTCCAGGGGCAGATTTGGACTCTGGCCACAATCTATTGGTTATGAAATGAAGATCAAAGCTGAAGAAATTGCCAAAAGGAGGCAATTTAAGGACATGAGACCTGGATAAACTGAAAGAACCAGAGGTTGTACAGAGTTTCAGGGAGAGCATAACAGAACAATTGACAGGAATGGGGGAATGAAATACAGTAGAAGAAGAATGGGTAGCTTTGAGGGATGAAATAGTCAAGGCAGCAGAGGATCAAGTAGGTAAAAACACGAGGGCTAGTAGAAATCCTTGGGTAACAGAAGAAATACTCAATTTAACTGATGAAAGGAGAAAATATAAAAATGCAATAAATGAAGAAGGCAAAAAGGAATACAAACGTCTCAAAAATGAGATCGACAGCAAGTGGAAAATGACTAAGCAGGGATGGCTAGACGATAAATGTAAGGATATAGAGGCTTATCTCACTAGGGGTATGATAGATACTGCCTACAGGAAGATTAAAGAGACCTTTGGAGAAAGGAGAACCAATTGCATGGATATCAAGAGCTCAGATGGAAACCCAGTTCTAAGCATAGAAGGGAAAGCAGAAAGGTGGAAGGAGTATATAGAGGGTCTATACAAGGACAATGTACTTGAGGATAATATTATCGAAATCGAAGAGGATGTAGGAGAAGGTGAAATAGGAGATATGATACTGCATGTAGAGCTATACAGAGCACTGAAAGACCTGAGTCGAAACAAGGCCCCTGGAGTAGACAAGATTCCATTAGAACTACTGACAGCCTTGGGAGAGTCAGTTCTGACAAAATTCTACCATTTGGTATGAGACAGGCGAAATACCCTCATACTTCAAGAAGAATATAATAATTCCAATCACAAAGAAAGCAGGCGTGGACAGATGTGAAAATTACCTATCAGTTTAATAAGTCACAGCTGTAAAATACTAACGCGCATTCTTTACAGACGAATGGATAAAACTTATAGAAGACGACCTCGGGGAAGATCACCTTGGATTCCATAGTAATGTTGGAACACGTGAGGCAATACCTACCCTACGACGTATCTTAGAAGAAAGATTAAGGAAAGGCAAATCTACGATTCTAGCATTTGTAGACTTAGAGAAAGCTTTTGACAATGTTGGTTGTAATACTCTCTTTCAAATTCTGAAGGTGGCAGGGGTAAAATACAGGGAGCGAAAGGCTATTTATAATCTGTACAGAAAGCAGATGGCAGTTATAAGAGTCGGGGGGTATGAAAGGGATGCAGTGGTTGGGAAGGGAGTGAGACAAGGTTGTAGCCTGTCCCCGTTGTTATTCAATCTATATATTGAGCAAGCAATGAAGGAAACAAAAGAAAAGTTCGGCGTAGGTATTAAAATCCATGGAGAAGAAACAAAAACTCGGACAGAATTACAATGTCATCGGCGAACGTCAGAGACAGCAAAGGACTTGGAATAGCAGTTGAACAAAATGGACAGTGTCTTGAAAGGAGGGTATAAGATGAACATCAACAAAAGCAAAACGAGGGTGACGCTGAGGGATTTTGATTAGGAAATGAGACACTTAAAGTTGTAAAGGAGTTTTGCTATTTGGGGAGCAAAATAACTGATGATGGCCGAAGTAGAGATGATATAAAATATAGAGTGGCAATGGCAAGGAAAGCGTTTGTGAAGAAGAAAATTTTGTTAACATCGAGTATAGATTTAAATGTCAGGAAGTGGTTTCTGAAAATATTTGTATTGGAGTGTAGCCATGTATGGAAGTGAAACATGGACGATAAATAGCTTAGACAAGAAGAGAATAGAAGATTTCGAAATGTGGTTCTACAGAAGAGTGCTGAAGATTAGATGGGTAGATCACATACTTAATGAGGAGGTATTGAATAGAATTGGGGAGAAGAGGAGCCTGTGGCACAACTTGACTAGAAGAAGGGACCGGTTGGTAGGACATGTTCTGAGACACCGAGGGATCACCAATTTAGTATCGGAGGGCAGCTTTGAGGGTAAAAAACGGCGAGGGAGACCAAGAGATGAATACACTAAGCAGATTCAGAAGGATGTAGGTTGCAGTAGGTACTGGCAGATGATGAAGCTTGCACTGGATAGAGTAGCATGGAGAGCTGCATCAGACCAGTCTCAGGACTGAAGACCAAAACAACAACCAATATTGTCTAGATTCTCCAGTAATAATAAACATGCAAGGTGTACGATTGCTCCTATCACACCTCCTTTTATACTCTAAAAATCCACAGTGATGGCACATGATCACCCCAATCAAACTATTTTGTGAGCTGGATGTCCATTGTACTAATGCACCAATACCCCCAAGGAGGATGAAGCATTTTATGTGTTAAACTGTACCCAGTTATAAGGGGGATATTTCCAGAGTCGGTGTCCAATGTTATGAGATTAGGGCTGCAAGTGTAATATTTAATTCTAATTACAGCGAAAAATAAATTTGGTGGTTTCCTAGGACGACGCGGTTTCGAATGTGAGGCGTGTGCCAGAGGAGGCATGTTGCCAGAACAAATGGGCTTTTCTGGCAATCGGTGGTTACAACGAAAAGTTCCAGTAGGCCAGCTAGTCGGTTATTGCACACAGCTACAGGAGTAAGTCCCAGCGACAGTGCCCTTTCGATAGCTAAACAGCAAACTAATACACAGTGTGCATTGGGCTGTCTCTGTGATCGCATGTGTTGCATGTATTCCCCTTGGAAAATTGAGTCATTCAATATCGATAACTGCCAAGTGTTGGCAATGAACGTGTTGATAACATCCTAATTCCTACCACTCCAATCACTTCCAGACCCCCACCACGTCAGGGTGGTGCACTCTGGCGGACACACGCGTCCACCAAACTGGCTACGGCCGTCCGACCTCTGAGCGTTGGCGCTGGTTGCTCATGAGGAGATTGGCGAGTGACGTGTGGACACTGGGCATGTGCATTCAGGATGTATTTCAGCGATATCCAACATCTGGCCATGACAACTACTGCTACGGCCTGGATTGTGGTATTTTCTGTGTCTTTGTCCTATCCCCTAACACACCCTTTCTCCTCCTCCTCCTCCTCCTCCTTCCGAATGTAGTGGAGAGAACCAATTTAGGAATTCTACAAAGGTTTAAAAATCCAATCGCAATATCCAATCCCCGTTTAATCAATTTATTGTTGTTGCTTTATTGCGAGCACACATACCAGTCCGAAATCTCCACAGATTTTCTATGGACACAGCATGCAGCTGAGCTGAAATTTGAAATTTTCAGCTACCTCCAGCTTAATGGACTTTCTATAAATGACTTAACTGTATCAGTATACACCAATAGGAGGAAACGGGAAAAAATAACAGTAGGGTTCGGAAATTGGGAAGCTGTAGGATCGAATCCCATCAAATATTCTAATCCTAGTAATCCACCAATAGAAAGCAACGGAAAACTGTCCCACACGAAGGGCATCGATTTAATTAATTAGACAATCAATCTGATGGAGATATTACCTCACTCTAAGAAATGCACAGGTGGGGTTTACTAGGTAAATGCTGCTTTGTGTGTGATTCGATCCGACCATGGCCAATGGTGCATGCAGTCCTAGCAGTGTTACACTACAGGACATGACCGGTTGTGAGGAGGGGTGGGGGTGGAGGGAGAGAGAGGGGGATAGGGGTAGGAGAGAGAGAGCGCATGTGCTTGAACAGGAATTTCTCAGCAATCAAATAATAAAGGACAGCCACCATCAAAAGCTCTTTTGTTTGGGGATTACTGCAACGTCTGCTCTCATAGTGGCCAGTCACGGACCTGAGCAGGGGTAGCGTGGCCTCCACATATAGTAATACGTGGAATGACAAGCCCAGCGAAGTGTTTGGGCGTGTGGGCTAAAAAAAAATTTCGAAGTTGTTTAATATTCCAAGTATCTTCTCACCCTCAAAGAATTTGTAGGGAATGGAATTTTGTCTATTTAAATATTTAAAGTAAATAAATGAACTGTATGATATACACTGCCTTGTATCCCTTAAATTGTTTAAATAAAGAATCTTTCACACATTGTCTTGTGTATGAGAAACTTTTTAACCCTTTATTTGGCAAATGGTGAAAATAAAAAAAAATTAAGTGCTTATATCTATTTATTATACTTAAAGAAATACAATTCAGTCAGTTTTAGATATTTTTGACAAAAATTATGAAAATTATGAAACGTTGCTTACAAGCAACATTGCCAGCAGTAGATCACACTTATACATATTATAGGAAAAAGGAGTTTGCCGATAACCTCAAGCAAAATGTTTGCCGTACGTGAATAATTTAATTTATAAACACATTTATGCATTCCTGCTGTGTAATAGAACTGTTTCATTTTCCCTTCTTGTTCTTCTTGCAATGGAATTTTTGGAAACAGTTCCTCTTTGGATCGAAGTACAATACTAGATTGCAATTGGAACACATGACTGTAGAATATTCAGACGGACAATAACGACAACGACCTTTGGGACCGTATACAGGCCAATGCTCCATATTATCAAATCGGACATCTTGTGTAACAGTCGGAGCTGTTGCCTTCCTCCTCTTCTTTTATGGTGGTGGTTTGTCTGTTGAAGGTCTTCCTACTTTACTTTTACCTGAAAATATCAAACCATTGGCAGTATCTGCCCTAAATGACTTTGATGAGGTCTTCTTGTCCAGAGATTCTCTTCGAAAAATGCAGGCAAGCATTTAAAACACTCAGATCTAGAATAAATCCAAACCATCTCATGTACCATCGCCTAGTTTTCATTGGTACTCTGTAGAGCTCTATCAGCATACTAGCAAGATCAACTCCTCCCATGTGCTTGTTGTACTGACGTACATTACTGGGACAGGGCACATCAATTCTTTTTTGATTGCTGTCCCATCGTTTTCCTGTTGAGAGTGGTTGGACACCAAAAAACGAGCTTGCAAGTGTCACGATTTTATAGCCTGCCCACCTTACTAAAATGAGGTCTGAGTGACTGTCCTTCCTGTAGTCATAGCTGACTCGTCATTCAGTAACCGCTTCTCGTCATGTAGAGGACAGTTCTTTATTCAGTTCTTCCTTATGGTGCCCATGGACTCAATGTTTTGATGTTTTTTAAGTATGTTTTAAGTTCAAGGCTGCAAAATAAATTGTCAAAATAAAAGTATTCCAATTCCATTATTTTCACGTCATCAGCAAGATCAGTTATCATCCCCTTGCCAGTATAGGGAAGAAAATCATAGACAACTCTAGACACACCAGCACGAACAAAAATCTTAAAACGCCACTTGTGTGGCTTATTTGAATATATTGGCGCAAATTACCTGCTCTTGTACCTTTATATGCAACCATCTTCTCATCTGTAGAAAATGCCGACTCTTGTTTCTGCTCACGGCAGTTCTATACAGTTGACTCAAGAACAGGTCTTATTTTCAAAAGTCTTTCAGAACAGTTCACAGCATTCTCATTGCTCGTAAAATGCAGGTATCGGCGGAGTTTCTGAAAGCGCTTCAAACTGAAAATGCTGGTGAATTTTTCACAGTCCATTGACTGAGACCAATAGTCAGTCTACTAAGACATAGAAACAAGACCCATGTATATCAGAACACCGAAAAATTGTTCTATTTAATTTATATTGCTGTTTACTGACGTGTAGTTCGTTGGTCAGAGTTTAAGTTCGTTTCCTGCACAATTTTGTCAATTAGTTCTGAATCAAAGAATCTTCTGAAATAACCCAGTGGTGTATTGCCTTCATCAGAAAACACAGGAGAGAGACTTTCTGCCCTAGCACTTGTATCTTCCTTTACCCACATGTAAGTGACTGCTTCTGTAATTTACTTTTTCACTTGACTGCCACTTGCACTAGAAGGATTCACTGCAGAAGGTCCTTGCACATGTTCAGCTTCTGAGATTTCACTTCCTAAATCAGAATCAGTGTCTGGTATAACTTGGTTATGGAACTGAGATTGACGCTCTGGAATCACTACAGCCTGCCAAAGCTTCGAGTTCAGTGTCTTCAGATTCACTTAGATCAGACAAAGCCGGGTTTTCTAGTGGAACTACTATTCCTCTCGCTTTTTCAATTCCATAAAATATTCTGGAATCCATTGCTAAAAAGCCCCTAAAAATAAAAATATCTTCTCTGTCACACCGTAAACATGTGTAATATACTAATGGCACATGTCCCAACTATGGGCAATGTTGCTCACAGGCAACATAAAAGTTTTATACTACTTACGTATTTCCAAACAAAGATTGAAATATTTCTGCTGTAAAATTACCTCTGGGTATATCTTGCCAGTAATCTTAGCAGTTTTTCTTCAATCTATTTAAATCCACTCTTTTAGAACCAAAATAAGACACCCCTGTTGCTCACACGAGGAGATCTCTGTAACACCACTGCACAAACTGCTATCTCGTGTGGAAAACCTTAAGCTATTACAAAAACTGGCGTTGGCAGTGTGTAAAGGAATGTTGCCTGGAGGCAGTAATGCCAGTAAAATGCACTGGGAAGAGTTTGTTGTCCCATAAGGCCAAGGTAAATGTGATGTTGCTTGATAGCAACACTGCCAAATAAAGGGTTAAACAATATTCCATACACTGTAATCAATTTTCCACCTGCTAGCCAATCAGTTGGGTCTTTTTCCAGACAAATTCCTGGAGGGGGAGGGGAGGGGAGGGGAACTGCTGGGGGTGTCCCGGATAGGGAGGGGTTAATTAATTGGTCGATTTAATTAATTAGTCAAATGGGTCCATATCATAAGTGTGCTTGTATTGCGAGACAATTTCCAGAGGGGTGGTGGAAAAGGAGGAGAAGTGGGGAGAAGGAGAGGGAAGGGAGGAGTGTGGAGGGTTTCTTGGAATGACGGATTATCCTCAGATGGTCATAATCCACTTAGCAAAATAGTAAGTTAAGGACTTGTCAATCAAAAGAGAACAATAGGTTTTCCACTGAATATATGCTTGCTCCTGATGTAGGCAACCTGCGCTAACAAAATGTGCTGATCCTTTCCTTACCCAACTACTCCTGTTCACAGACAAATGTGAGTTCACTGGGGAGGGACTGTGTTCTGAATTCGCTAAACAGCCATGTCTGGCAGCCAAAAACCCTCATGCTAAGCACATTCCGAGGCTTCAGTGCCTGTTGGATATTTGTTTGTTGGCAGGCATTCCAGACTGTCGCGTAACTGGGCCGTACCTCCTTCCACTTATGTTTCTACAAAAGATATTGGGGCCGTTCTTGAAAGCTGTGCCACTGATTGCCCATCAGGAACTGTGGTTTCAGCATGATGATGCACCAACTCGCTTGTATCGTGCAGTTCGCAGACATCTGAACAAACGATATGGTGACAGATGGACAGGGCGAGGAGTCTTAACACAAACAAATGTGCTTAAGTGATAAACAGGTGTTCCGTTATGTTTCATTTCGAATTGTTTTGTATTGCCTTATGCGTAATTTAATCCCTCAAACGGAAGTGGATGAGTTAAAAATCGAAGTTGAAACCATTGTAGAACTGAAACGGTACATTCCTGGGCATGGGTTTGTACTAAAAATGTTCTTTCCTGTCTCCCTTCTACAAGTCCTAGAAGTTTGTCCGAACACCCGGCATTCAGATTTTTAGTTCGACTATCGATCGTTTATATGCTTGGACAGCGTTTTGTGTTTGTTCTTAGTTTTGACAATTATTAGCGAAAAGTGTTTTACCGTGGAACACACTTCAGACTTTCACACTTTAATAGACCTTTACTCCATTTTGTTATTCTATTTTGAAATGACAGCATTCACTTTAGGAGTGGTGCACTTTCTTTCTGAAACTACAATTACTCCGGAAAAGTAAGATTTTTGACAAATGAGAGACTCTTCCAAGATACAACATGGTCATGTACCTAGGTACAAATATCAGTCCAAATCGTTGCAATCGAGAAAAAATTTTGTCAGTAGTCTATTTCTCTATGAGAAATGTCTTACGTTATTACTCTACTACACAAGAATAATCAGCAAGCGAAATCAATCGTTTTATCAAAAACCAGTTAGAAGTTAACAACGATCTGAAATAGAAGCTGTTGCAGCTATCACAAATTTCCCTTTTCGAGACAGGTAACTTCGTTAATACATTACATAAACTTACTTCTTTTGCAAATCTCATATACTCCATGGTGCAAGGTCTTCCGTTTGAAGGTACGAGATGGTTTGTGACTCACGAACTATAACTTATTCATCTACACGTTATGTAACTAGTCAAAATTAAACAATATTTTATTCACCACAAAATTCTTTAACCATAGAACAGACAGTATCCTCCAAATATCTTTAATATATTACACAACACTAAATATGTAGAACTCGTTATATTTGCAAACCCTGCAGAAAACAAAACCTCAGGCCCCACAACAGCAGCAGTCGAAAATGCCAGGAACTACTTCCCGCGTCCCCTAGTACTGCGAGTGTACCATGATCAATTTGCCCAACCAACGGTATGCCTCTCCAAAACATAACACTTGAGCGCATCGGAACGATTATATGGACAATTCTCGTCGTACCCTCATATGGCCAGAAGTGGGAGCACGTAATGCACCCACGAACGTCGCCGAATTTCAAGATCACTTACTGTCCTCCAGTTTTTGAGGGGCAAGACGACCCGCAAATAATAAATATAACCTCTTGTATTCGTAAGCTGTTCATGGCAAGGAGACGGTATTTGCGTTGTGCACAGCGGCCAAAATGAACGATCAGTTACTTAACACAATTCGCTCGTGTTGTATGATTATAGAGATCGTTTATTTATTGGCGAGAGATAGTGATTTCGATTTTCCCTTGGTTTGTATTGTTTCAAGATACAGAGATCACAGCTTCCGCAGCAAAAGGAGCAAAAAAGGTCATGCGGACATATGGCCAGAAATGCGTTCCCAGTGAGGTAGGCCATTTTGATGGCGAAGGTAAGAGATCATTATCAGAGAAGGTATCAATGACACTTGAGAGCGCACCAGACGAATGGGAATGTTCTGCCTCTATCAGTGTTCCAGCTGCACACTCTAGGGGGCGCAATGTTATCCACGAGGGCGGTGCACTCGCACTTTGTTATCAGGGGCAACGGCCGTGCACCGCAAAGCTATGTGCAGACTATGAACGTAACTATACAGCCGATTTTGGTAGGCTTTACGTTAGTCAAATATTCGAATCAGTTACATTTTTTGAAAATTTGAAGCAAGCCATGTTAATAAGCCAGTATCTTTCACTAATACCTCATTTATCGCTTTTGCCGGTCGTTGTGGCCGATCGTTTCTAGGCGCTTCAGTCCGGAACCGCGCTGCTGCTACGGTCGCAGGTTAGAATCCTGCCTCGGGCATGGATGTGTGTGCTGTCCTTAGAACTACTTAAACCTAACTACCCTAGGTATAGGGAACTGATGACCTCAGATGTTAAGTCCCATAGTACTCAGAGCCATTTGAACCATTTATCACTATCTCTGTTGGTGTCTTGTTGTTTACATTGACAATAATTCATTAAGATCATAAGAAAGAACTAATTCATTGACCAGAGACTGTTGAATGACGGAAGTCTGTCACCTGTCATAATGTTTTTATTGTACACTAGCTGACAGCCGGCACTGTCGGTCGGGGTGTTCACTTTGCTAGTTTTCCACAACGAGGAACCTTGCACGCACACCTGCCAGTAGGCTCGGCGTGGGATGATGCGCTTGGCACAGCTGCTTCGAGTATCTGCACGCCTCTGTGGCGAGGCCTACAACCGTTTGCGCCTCATAGTTGAAAGCTGCCAAAAGCGCTGCCTGGTGTCACTTCACTCGACTTCACTCGACTGCACGAGTGGCTCGGCAGTAAAGAGTCCTACAACGATGCATTCACGTAGGCGCATTCAGCGGCGTATGTCGATACCGTCAGCAAAATATGTTGCTAACAGAGTGAGCAGCAAGGATAAATATAAACATTAGGCACACTCCGGCAGTTCTTCACACATCTTGGTGTTCATGACGTCGGATCTCCCGAATTATGTGTGGCATCATGATATAATTTTGTATGTGCCTTTCGCTGCGAATGTCTGCGAAATTTGTTACGAATAGAGTTAGTAGTACAGAAGCAAATTTCAACATCAGGCATGGTGCGGCTGATTTTCATGCATCTCATCGTTTATGATGCCGCACCTCCTGAATTATGATTGTTACCTGTCAGTAAGGGGTATGTGCACAAACTTTGTTCCATATCAGTCCAGTGGTCTAGGGGGAGATGTGCCACATACGTACATACATCAATTTTTTGTAATATGTGTGGGTTCTTTCCACGTAAACAGTGCAGTTACAATCGTCTACTGTGTGTATCTGAATAACCCAATTCCTTCTGTCCTTCACTTGAGACAGTTCCACACCACCAGTCAGAGACGTTAATCACACCTACCGTTATCTAAGATTAACACACCTATTTCATGGAGACTACGAAAATATTCAGATTTCGTAAGTCCCCCAAATAAAAAATAAGAGTAGTCATAACAGTTGTGAGAGAACTAGTTCTGTATTTGTTTTTCGCATTTACCACTACATATTTCCCGTGTGTCTTTCCTAAAATACGCTCGTATAGCATATTGAAATAGTACTGTGTTTACGACACAATAAATTCTTTTAAAGCTGAGGGCCTCATGAGCTAAATGAAGAAGAGAGTTTCAACTACAGGGTGAGGCATAATAAAGAGCGATTTTTGAAAAGCTGTTAAATAAAGACACTTTTTCTATTTCATAATCTTAAAATATACGAAAAAGAGTTTTCTGTAACAGTAAAACATCAGTTACTTTTTCACCGAGCGAGGTGGCGCAGTGGTTAGCACACTGGACTCGCATTCGGGAGGACGACGGTTCAATCCCGTCTCCGGCCGTCCTGATTTAGGTTTTCCCTGATTTCCCTAAATCGCTTCAGGCAAATGTCGGGATGGTTCCTTTGAAAGGGCACGGCCGATTTCCTTCCCCATCCTTCCCTCACCCGAGCTGGCGCTCCGTCTCTAATGACCTCGTTGTCGAAGGGACGTTAAACACTAATGTCCTCCTCCTCCTCAGTTACTTTTTCAAGATAACTGTCTTATTATGGCGTCCGCTTAGAAGCACGCATTCCTCCAGCCAGACCTTGTACTGACTCATCACACTTCCTGTCGCATCCACTCTTTCAGGGCTTCAGTTGTTCAAGGTGGGTTATCTTGCTAAACTTTCCGCTTCAGATAACCCCAAAGAAAAAGTCACAAACATGTGACGTCCAGTGAACGAGAGGGCCATGCAATGTACCCATTTCGGGAGGCCATATCATTTGGAAACAAACGACTGACAATATTCATGCTTACTAGCGCAGTATGGGACGTTGCTCCGTCCTGCTGGAAACATTTACTCCACAACTTGCACACAATGAAGTGAACGATGAGACATAAGTTTTCTAAAACGTCTGCGTATCTCTGCGAAGTCACTGTTACAACTTAAAAATCGTTTGGCCTTATGATCCCTAATTGAAGACATTACGAACCACGCAGTAACTATTGCCCAGTGCAGTGGTTGCTGATGCAGTTCTCTAGTATTAACGTCACTGCAAAATCGAAAGTTCTGCTTGTTCACATAACTGGAGAGACGGAAGTGAGCTTCATCCCTCATCCACAAACGGTTTACTATGTCCTGGTCCCGACTAATCATGACCAAAACTTTTAATCAGAAGCGGCTGCGGATCACATAATCTATTCCCTTAAGGACCTGTACCGTTTAGATTTTGTAGGGGTGAAAGTGCAAATCCTGGGGTAAAATCCTTCCTACCGTTCTCTTTGAAATCCCAAGTGTAGCGCTGTGCCGGCGAACTGAGCGACGAGTGTGTCTCTCAATGGCAACTCTAAAGGCTAGGCGCAGCGCAGCGCGCGTTTTTGCAACTTCACAGGTTCAAATGGGACCGCGCAAACTGCGACGCGACGCGACTGGGACGCGACACGCGCCTGCGCCAGGTCGCGCGGCTTTGTGGTATACGGCGCAGTTTCTCGCGCCGCGCGTCACGCGGGTACTGACGGATGTGTGAGGCGGGGAGCGGGAGGGCAGTTCTGCCATATACTCACTTCGGCATGGCGCATACGGACAGTGGAAGTATTGTCCATCCGAAGAGTACGGCCTGTAATGTAAACTGAAGTTTTCTATCACTGAGCAGTGTTCTTTTTTTCGCTGTTTAAGCGCTCCGTCCATTTTCGTTAGCACGTAATAGTTTTCATTTACATACATATGTACAGTTCTTTTGTTTTGTTTATTCTTTGTCAAAAAACCCAATGCACAGTTCAATAACCGGTGAGCCATTAGCCACTGAAAGTATATCGTCTGCCTCCACAATGTTTTCAGAACGTAAGAAGGGACAGACGATTTACCGTGAGGGTAGTGAATAAGGAAGTAAGGAATACTATAAAATCGTGTCATCTAGAAGCAAGACAGGAAAGTACAACAAGGTTACCTACTTGCTGCCTCTTATGCTGAAGTATCTCTGCGATCCGTTACAAAAAGTCGGAAAGGCATAATTTCCACAGGTATGACCCCTTTGCGCTCCTGGTAAAAAGCGTCCGAGATAGTAAAACTTACGTACTTCATATCATCATGTGGGTATGGGTCTAATGAGAGACGTTATACTTCGTACATTGCAAGCCCGAAATAGTCGAGAAGCCCTCTTAAATAACGATGTTTTAATCGGCTCGTCGTGACGAGGAAAAGTATTTCAGTGGTTGCATACACGCTATCAGCGTTAATAAACTAATTACACAACAGGCTACACAAAGGAATTAGTGTCGGTACTAATATAAAAGTAGGAATATCCTGAAAGAGTGTGGTGATATGTAGAAATGTAATGGTGACAAAGGCAGATCTACTTTCATGACAATGTTTTCGGAACGATGTGAACTCTTCCTCTCACAAAGCACACTTGCTGGCTTCCGCATTCCTGTCGATCGATTTATTCGCAGCTGCTGACAATACACTGGCCATTGTGTTGTGCCACGTATCAGTTGTTTACTTTTCTCAGTAACAACTATTTTATTCGCGAACCACGGACTGTCAGTTTGGCAAGGCGTTGGTGAGGAACCGGCATCAGTAGTGTGCGTGGTATCCCGCCTGAAGACCACGCTCTTCATTACTTTGCTATTGCTCAGATAAAGAAAAGGAATAAAACTCCTTTGGTAAGTTTCCATTTCAGTCGCTCGGTGTTAAAAATAAAATGGGTTGTGGAATTCAACCAAAATTCCAACAGATTTAGCGATTTATTCTCGTGTGAGTTGTTAACCTCTTCTCATTCGAAGAAGCAACACCATTTGCGAGTAACGGCCACACTTCTCTTGTTGAAGGGTTTGAGAGCACTTCTTTTGCCAAAACACAATATGATTTGCATAAACTCATTTTTGCAGCAGTTATTGTGACACACTGTTTCAGAAATCTGTCTCATTAAACAAGTAATTGGCGACCAGAGAGCCGAATATCTTATCAAAAAACTCATTGTGACGGTTTGTGGCAACATAAGAGAAGAAATTTCATGTTTACTTTCATATTAGGACACTCTTGTCTCACTAGCTGTCGATAACTCTTAAAAAATTAGTCAGTGGAATGAAAAAAAAAAAAATAGGGAAGTGTAACTACTGATATACCGTGATAGATAAGAAAGCTCAGTGTGTTTACGACGTGGCAAATATGGTTCAAATGGCTCTGAGCACTATGGGACTTAAAATCTGAGGTTATCAGTCCCATAGAACTTAGAACTACTTAAACCTAACTAACCTAGGGGCATGACACACATCCATGCCCGAGGCAGGATTCGAACCTGCGATCGTAGCGGTCGCGCGGTTCCAGACTGAAGCGCCTAGAACCACTTGGCCACACCGGCCGGCGTGGCAAAGTACTCTCCTCCTTGTGTCGTCATTCGCCAAAATCTCGTTTCGATGTCTCGAGCGGTTTAGGAAATACCAGTGATGTAGGAATATTTCATTCCCGTGGCGTAAGATTGGGAGTGAATGCGCTACATGGGATCCATTTTCTCGAAATCGAAGACAGATGGAGACCTCCTCCTAAGTCTAAACAAAAATTTAATATGTTAGCTGAATTTCATACTCAGAAACATATGGTGTAATACGCACCAAACGCTAAATCATAGCGTCCCCTATTTTTCATTGCAAACTTTTTGAGTTTTGCGTAGTGACTTACTAAAATGTGTAGATCCCAGTAAGCATGACCATTAGCGAGATAGGCACTTGGCCAAGACGTTCACACATAAAGCTACAAGTACGGAAAAAAATCAAATATTTTCAGTGAATAGTTTCTGTAAATTATTAGAGAAAGATAAAAAGGTGCGCGCGCTTCGGTTCTGTCATTGCAGAGCGTCGCCAGTCGGCGCGTGCTAAGTACGGTGTACGTGTCGCAATATGCACTGCAGCCGCGCGACTCGTGCGGCACGTGCGTGTCGCGCTGTAGTGTCGTGTCAAGGCACACGTGCTATACGCGTTTCATTTGGCGTACACGTTCGATGTTTTTCAGGCGAGCGCACAGTTTTTGGTCTCCCAGTTGGCGCTGTCTCCTCAATGTTCCCCAGCCACTTTTTAATCGCCCAGGCAGGTGCACCGGCCGATTTCGATTAACGCTGAAGTCGTTGCGGATTGCACGACGTGCTAGCTGGTACGAACTACCGTTTTGATAAAATGCTTTGACAGTGTACGCTACATTATGACTAAATGCTATTTCGCGTCAAACGTAACTGACGCTATCCCCTCCACCTCTATCCGACGCAGCTTGATTCACTCGCTTTTTAAAATCGCTCGATATTATATCTCACTGTGCATAAAACTATAAAAAGGTAGCACGTGCAAGAATGTAATGAATCATGAAGAAATCCCAAGAAAGATCATCGAAATGCCAGCAAGATTATTAACGAAGTAGACGCCTTGTGATTAACCGAAGAACCTTAACTTGGAAGCCACGGTCACATTATTTGCTACTTGTGGATGTCTGCTCATGTCCGAGAAAAGTGAACTAATAATACAAATTAAGCCAATAATACTGAAGTAGCCAGATCAGTTATTCATGTTTTCCGAGTGAGCTACGTGGTGTGCTTACAATTTAAAGCCACAGTGGCCACAAGACGGCAGCCTTTTCTGATGAACGGAGTGCTCCAGTATTCATCTACAGACAAGAAAACGAAGTAAACGCGCTCTCATACGGCTTCTATTTGACTTTCTCTGCAGGAAAGCCACAACAAACGACAAGACTGAAAGAATACTTGCATTAAGGTATATGTCCATTTGGTTTGAATGTTTCTTGTTTTGTCATATTTTGCCTGATAAAGAGGTGATAGCTCGAAACGCGTTGCAATATTAAATAAGTTAAGTAAGTGAACTGGTAGGAATTTCTGGAAAACCTGTTTGTAAAGTCCTGTGATAATATTCTTTTGTACTCTCTTTCGAGAGATGTATTCGAATCCAGACCGATTGCTTCGGTTTACGCTTTCGACGGCACCACCTCAGAATGGGTTTTTGATGTCGCCGTAGAGAACGTCACAACTACTTCTCACCTAAGTTGTGTACAAAACGGTGGGACCCCGAGTGAGTAAACAAAAGAGTTACTATAACGGATTCAGTTTTTAGACTACAATAACGCACCGATAACTGATTACCGCCCGAATGCACGGTTATTGGTTGCGGGACTGAATACACGCAAAAGATAACAGCAGGAACGAATCGCCTAACGTAACAGGTTAAAGAGTGACTGATACGGCGCACTCGGAGTGTCTCTTAAAAACAGTGTAAATTACCAGTCTGTGTGAGAGGATCTCTTGAAAAATACTCAGCCAATAAGCAACTATGTCGTTGCACTATACGAAAGGTATCGACTGGCTTTATTACCTAATTCTGCCTGAAGTAAAACGTGTGAAAATGTAATTTTATTTACGTTTTGTACTCCTAACACAAAGTACCTCTTAGAAAGCCACCAAATGATTTTATAAAATAAGGGCAACAAAATATATTAGGAAAATACTTTAATCGGTCTTCATGAACAACTCCATTAGCCACGATACACTTCTGGCTACATTTATAAAGCTGGAACTGTTCTTCGGACAGATTGAAGCATTACCGCCACACTACTTCGGATGTCTGTTCGGATACTAACCACACAGCTATACCCAACTACCGTAAAGGCTACCTAAACCGTTCTGGATTGAACTATTAGTACTACGTTTTTTGGAGGATCAACCTCAATAGCCACGAGGCTAACGATGTAGCTTGGATTCTTATGGGAAACGATTTCGATAAAGGAGAAACCACGAATAGATCTTACATCAAACCTCCTCCATCCTTTCTGGTGCGATAGAAACGCTTGCATATAATTTTATATGCAGGGAACAAAACCAGATCTAGACGTAGGCTGGAAAAAAGTTAGCATAAATCAAGAGAACCACCCACAACGTTAATAAATATAGAAGGCATCTTATATTCGTCACTCTTCTTTTAACCTGTAGCGCAAAGTGTCGAATATTTCGAGGTGGGGCTGTCCATCAAAACAAGGAAAAAAAATCCATTACACGTGGATCGGGAAACGCATACTTTCTGTGATCTGCACACTTGTCCATAGGAGCCGTCCATCCTGATATCCGTTAATGACATTTCTCATATGAGGTGCTCAACGTAACGTTCCTCCAATGGCAATGTATCGCTCTGATCCTCAGCTTAAGAGATCAAGCACTCTCCGAAATATGCTTGCTTGTTGTTGCGTCGAAGACGCGATCCTGTAGTGTCTGGGTATCGTTGACCGGCGTGGCGTCGGCTGAAATGTTACAAGCCATCTG
Source organism: Schistocerca gregaria (assembly GCF_023897955.1). NCBI lineage: Eukaryota > Metazoa > Arthropoda > Insecta > Orthoptera > Acrididae > Schistocerca > Schistocerca gregaria. Next base: position 4,776,743 of record NW_026061713.1, on the reverse strand, counting down.
GGTTGCCTCCATCCATTGATAAACTAACACCATCCGCTCCTTATGACGGAGAAATGCTGGAACACGATTCTCATCACTTTATTAAACTCTCATTACTATACTTGATTTTCACTATTGTGCCTGATAAAAATTCCAGAGGTTGTGTGTCTTAACTTACGTCACTTCAGCTGAGAGAATTCGTGGGAAACTCGGAGTTTGTTTCCCCAGGAGTTGTAGAACGTCCGAGGCACACAACAATGGGAATAAGGGAGGGACAGCCAGCTCACCGCTCAAAGCATTGAGTCCCCGGTTATAAGTGCGGCAGGGCAGCTACATTGGGGCCCGCAGGGGTCACGCGCCGTTTGGAGGAGGGTGGGATCTTCGGTGTTGCGTGCGCTACTGGCGGCTAGCAGGTCTGAGTCTCAAGACCCGGCGTTAATTCCTTAGCTTTCTGGGATTGTGACTCGCGACGTCGCGCCAAAGGTACCCAGTGCTGCCGCTAGGTGTCACACTCAGCGAGTCGGCACCAGAGAGGGAGAGAGAGAGAGAGGGAGGCCAACGCTGCGACTGTGCGGCAACCGGGTTTCTCTCCAAAAATGTAGCGGCACATACGAATGGATGACAGCCAAGCGCAAAATCTGTTGTTGTACCTCTGACACTGAGGCAAGAACGTAAGATCAAATTGCGGAAAATGAGGTAGTAAACGAGTTTTGAAGTATTGTACGCTTACTGATTCTATAATGCACCTCCCTAGAGCTATTTACGCTAACAGTGTATACAGTTCTGTACAGACATAGTAAAAATGTACATACATCAAAAAAGTTTCGCATCACCTCGGCTCCAAGAGCTCCGGAACCTGTACACAAAATTGGAATTGAGATCAACATGAATATCCTTTGCACCCTTTTTATTGCTAATGAAAGTCAGGCATTGCATCTTGTACCACCATACAGGGACACCTTCGGAGGTGGTGGTCAACATTGCTGTACACACCTCTCCCTCTAATAGCCAGTAGCACGTCCTATTGCATTGATTCGTGCCTGTATTCGTCGTGGCATTTTAGCCATAAGTTCATCAAGGCACTGTTGGTCAAGATTGTCCCACTTCTCTACGGCGATTGGGCGTAGATCCCTGAGAGGGTTGGTGCGTCACGTCTTCCATAAACAGCCCTTTTCAATCTATCCCAGACATGTTCTATAGCGTTCATGTCTGGAGAAGATGCTGGTCACCCTAGTCGAGCGATGTCGTTATCCTGAAGGAAGTCATTCACAGGATGTGCACGATGGGGGCGCGAACTGTCGTCCATGAAGACGAATGCCTCGCCAATATGCTGCCGACATGGTTGTACTATCGGTCGGAAGGTGGTATTCACGTATCGTACAGCCGTTACGGCGCCTTCCATGACCACCAGCGGCGTACGTCCGCCCTCCATAATGCCATCCCAAAAGAGAAGGGAACCTCCACCTTGCTGCACTCGCTGGACAGTGTATCTTGAGGCATTCATCCTGACCGGGTTGCCTCCAAACACGTCTCCGACGATTGTCTGGTTGAAGGCATATGCGACACTCATCGGTGGATAGAACGTGATGCCAATCCTTAGCGGTCCATTCTGCGTGTTGTTGGGCCCACCTGTACGGTGCTGCAAAATGTCGTGGTTGCAAAGATCGACCTCGCCATGGACATCGGAAGTGAAGTTGCGCATTATGCAGCCTATTGCGCAAAGTTTGAGTCGTAACAAGACGTCCTGTGGCTGCACGAAAAGCATTATTCAACATGGTGGCGTTGCTGTCAGAGTTCCTCCGAGCCATAATCCGTAGGATGCGGTCATCCACTGCAGTAGTAGTTCTTGGGCGGTCTGAACGAGGCATGTCATCGACATTTCCTCTCTCTCTGTGTATCTCCTCCATACCCGAACAACATAGCTTTGGTTCACTCCGAGACGCCTGAACCCTTCCCTTGCTGAGAGTCCTTCTTGGCACAAAGTAACAATGCGGACGCGATAGAATACGGTATTGACCGTCTAGGCATGGTAGAATTACAGACAAGACAAGCCTTGTACCTCCTTACTCGTGGAATGACTGGAACTGATCTGCTGTGGGGTTTCCAGCTATTTTGGTGGAACGAATTATGTTTGCAGAAACAAAATAATATAGTCACATAAAACTCTCAGAGTTCATGTGAATAAAGTGAAAGAGCAAATAAATATCGTGATAAGCATCCTTCACAGAAATAGATTATAGTACTTAAAAATTCAAAAGGATAGACTGTATCTGCAGAACGATCTGCTGGTCAACTGCAAATGTGTATTGATTGCCCTTTTTGTACATACTCTAGTCACTGTGAATGTCGAGTATTTCTTTTTTTCCATTACATGGAGAAACGAACATATAAAACGCACCAGTATTACTGATGGAACCTTCTGGCAGATTATTCTAGTTCTGAGAACACGTTTCATCGCAGCGCACTCTCTGCTGCAGAGTGAAATTCTTTCTGGGAACTTTATTAGTATAGACAAGTCATTTCACATGTCTGAATCAAATTTTAATTTATTTGATTTGACTCAAATAAAATCGTATTTTCATTAGAATATTATAATTCAGTATTTCCAGTTGACAAAAAGATAAAATATTAACACAATTAAAGAAACTGCTGAAAATGAGGTTCTAACCTCGACACTGTTTCAATATGAAACTCAAATACTTACGAATAGATTTGTATTTAACTGAGCCGGAAAAATATCTCCCTTTTTTTAGAATTAACATTTTTGAGTTTTTTAAAATTGTCACGTTGTTTTAGTAAACTGATGTCTGGGCACAGATTTTCGAATTACATAAATGTAGGTAAAGGAAATCGAACAGGGCCAGTCCACAAGCTCCGCTAGCCACATAACAACGTATATATACGCTCACAAGCGTAAAATCTATACCAGCTGCTGTCTGAGCAGGATGAAAGCACATACAGAGCGCATAACAAATCCGGCAATAACTCACGCATTACAGTCATTTTCACGCCTTGAAGAAGAAAGTTTTTCCGAGTCTGACATCCAGTGGCACACATAGTGACGTCCCGAGTCACGACCCCAGGAAGCTCAGAATTTGACGCTCAGTGTCTTACCCGGTAACATCTGGAGAGAACTGACCAGTTCTTGACGAGGAGCGGCCTGCTGCTGTGTGAACCTGACCTGGTGGGGTTCCAGCGGCGTTTGCTTGGCTTGTTGGAAATTCTGAGTTGTTTATACAAGGCTCTGATTCGTCTGCTGTCATTGGACAGAAGTACATAACGTTTTACCTGATATGCTTGTTGCCATGACGGCCCAAACTGAGGAGTTGGATGTGGATGATCGAACACTCTTGGGTCGATCGTCGTAGAGGAGACTTCTCGTGCTCGATCGCTGAGGGGGGGCGGGGGGGGGGGCGACCATTCTGGTGTTCTGCACTGGGAAGTCGTCCCGACAACTTAGCTCGGTCCACAAGTTGCATGGGGGCGCAGATCTCGTGTTGACGCACATCTTAGTGTTACAGGCCCTTTGCTGTTCCTTATCCGTATAAACGATTTGCGAGACAATCTGAGCAGTCGCTTAGGTTGTTTGCAGATGACGCAGTCGGTAATCGACTAATAAAGTCATCAGAAGATCAAAACACATTGCAAAGAAATAGATAAATGGCTCTGAGCACTATGGGACTTAACATCTGTGGTCATCAGTCCCCTAGAACTTAGAACTACTTAAACCTAACTATCTTACGGACATCACACATATCCATGCCCGAGGCAGGATTCGAACCTGCGATCGTAGCGGTCACGTGGTTCCAGACTGTAGCGCCTAGAACTGCACGGCCACACCGGCCGGCAAACAAATTGCAACGACCATAAATAACGAAAAGTGTGAGGTCATCCACATGAGTGCTAAAAGTAATCCGTTAAACTACCGTCACACGATAAATCAGTCAAATCTAAAGGCCATACATTCAACTAAATACCTAGTAATTACAATTACGAACAACTTAAATTGTAAGGAACACACAGAAAATCATGTGGGGAAGGCTAACCCAACACTACGTTTTATTAGCAGGTACATCGAAAAAGTGCAAAGATGGTAGCATGTTTTGCATCATCGCGAAATAGGGGGGAGAGTGTCACTGAAATGATGGAGGATTTGTGATGGAGATCATTAAAACACAGGCATTTTTCGTTGCGGAGCAATCTTCTCACGAAATTCCAGTCACCAGCTTTCTCCTCTGAATTTGAAAATATTTTGTTGACGCCGATCTAGATAGGAAGAAACGATCACTATGATAAAATAAGGGAAGTCAGAGCTCGTACAGCCGGTCGCTGTGGCCAACCGGTTCTAGGCGCTTCGGTCTGGAACGGCGCATCTGCTACGGTCGCAGGTTCGAATTCTGCCGTGGGCATGGATGTGTGTGTGGTTAGGTTCGTTAATGTTTAAGTAATTCTAAGTCTAGGGGACTGATGACCTCAGATGTTAAGTCCCATAGAGCTTAGAGCCATTTGAACCATTTGAAGAGCTCGTACGAAAAAGATGTAGGTGTTTGTTATTTCCGCGCGCTATACGACATTTGGAGAATAGAGAATTTTGAAGGTGGTCCGAAGAACCCTCTGCCAGGCACTTCACCGTAATTAGCAGAGTATCGATGTAGATTTGGATGTAGATCGAGATGGCTAGTGATTGGTGAGCACACTGTAGCGGCACCAATTCGTCTGGGAGCTTACCATTTTATAGTTGTACACCACCGCAGTACCTTAAGATTCCAGATACGAAGAAAGGTTCTTTTCATTTTAGTCCCGACAAGGAACCACTACATAGTAAAATTCAGATTCGTAGGGTTTATTCACATTGTAATGACACATTCCGACGCAGAGACATACAACACCTTAAAGGCTGCGCCAAAGATCAAATTGAGAGGGATGTAGAATATAATCTCTGTAATGTTCATATTGGATTCGCTTTTGTTTCATACACCAAGAAGGAGCTAAGAGACACTTTCGATTGTTGCCTTGTGGAGGACGGACGTAATTTCGGACTGTGCGGAAAGGCAGCCATGTTGTTAGTAATCATGATTTGTGCGACGAGCAGAGCAAGTCTTATTGTCTTGTGAATAAATAATTTTCGTAACACTTCGATACTTCTCACTATTTTTTAAAGTGACGTAGCATTGTATTTCCTTGGTTTCCACCGTCTACGTGAAGTGAACCGATGCCGACTTAGGAAGGTACACACGGTCAACAAAGAGAAGAACATCGAGGGCGACTAATGAATTAATATTGTGGCAGAAGGACTAATTCTACGTCTAAGGTGAGAACTCTGATTAAATCAACAGTGACGTAGAATTCAAAAATGTAATTAATCGGAATGGTAAATTATATTACAGGCATATTTCACGCAGCGCTGAATTTGTCCGCATTCAAGCTGGTCAATACAGCCCGTAAAAAAAGAAAGACCTTTCAAAAATTCTGAAGTTACAATTCCATGTCCACAATTTTTCCTCTTTACAAAAAACCAATAAATTTAATTTTTTTATTTATTTCGCCTCAACATCGTGGAGGGAATGTACAGCATGAACACATTATCCTTCCCTGGACATTATGATTTTGCTGATTGTCAATATTAGTCTAACATGATAGACAGTTAGTCTATTGGTTTTCTTGTGTACTAAGAAGACTTTTTGCAATAAATCACCAGTTCATTTTTTACTTGAATTTCATTTAAAGAATTTAGTGTTCCTTTCATTTGATTTGCATTATTAATTGTTTTTAAAATACAGTTATTAAGTAATTTTATACAAATTGTTCACACTAGGACCTCATGTAAGGGCCAAATTTCAAGTAGCATATTTCCATTGTATTATGTATATCAAAACTGTATCTAAAGGGATTTGTCAGAGTCTAAATAGTCTCCGACTCTGGTAACGATTTCTAATTTCACATACATGTGGTACTGCAAGACTAACGCCTTGAACTGTTCCCATAACCAAAACTACAGAGGACTGAAGTCGAGGGAACAGGGGACCAAGGTGTGCCCCCTCCGCCCCAACCATTCCAAAAGACATGAAGCGTCAGCATCCGATATTCACACACATTGCAGATGAAATGTGACATAATGCATAAACCACATCGGTAGTCTTTACTGATGTGGTACCTCCTCCGACAAGGTAAGCAAAATGTTAACAAGAAGTTGACGATAATGAGCTCCATTAAATGTTTGGAGTAGGATGTATGGCCCTAGTAACTTATCACCAAGAATGTCTATCCATTAGTTGACGGAGAAATGAGGTTGATGTACTCCTTGTACAGCAACATATGGGTTTTCATAAGCCCACACGTGCTGAGTATGGAAGTTCACAGCACGACCCTTTGTGAACCGCACAGGATCAGAGAAATAAATTCTTCGTCGAAAACAGTGGACCTGCAGCACGCTTCTGTATGGGCCAATGACACAACTATGATTGGCTATCGTGGTCCTCTGGCATTAGTGATTGGATGTGTTGAAGGTGTTACGGATACAGCAATAGCTCAAGCAGTACCAGCCGGACAACAGGATGACTTATGCCTTCTGTTGGTGTCAATCGCCAAATACCCACACTGCTGTTGCACGTCTTTCGTCCAGAAAATCTGGTATGTCCTCCTGCATCTGAGGTGTGTGAAGTGACTTCATTCCGTCCACTATTCGTCTTTTGGAAGCTAGAAAATCCGTGTCCTTAAGAAGCCGAAAACTTTGGGTCAACAACTTATCGCATGGTACTCTGCAACGTGGGTATTTTTCTGCGTAGTGGGAACGTTGTTACGGGCTATTTCCAACTGCTAACCCATAGCAGATAATTATATCCGCCATGTCACTTTAGGAGTAGTACGCTTCCATTGTTAACAAGCAGAAGAGAAATGGAAAATTTACCAACCCATTCGTGCACAGTGCATTACAAATATCACAGTGACAGTAAACATTGCGATATGACTTACAGGGACTAGATGTTTGTCTGTGAACACATGTAATGTAGAATAACGTGATGCAATTCTGAAATGTACTTAAATGCCATACTCTGAATAAATAAATGCGATACATACTTATTGTTAAAAGCAATTTACTACAAAATTACACACACTAACAACGCTAAAACTATAGTAAATGCAACACAACTGCCTGTAGATTACCCAGTGCTCAGACTTGTGTACACTGGAGTACGTCAATACGGAAAGTCACGTACAGTAGTGAACGCTATTGACGGATCATGGGTTGGGGTTCGGTTGTTTGGGGAAGGAGAGCTGACAGTGAGGTCATCGGTCTCATCGGATTTGGGAAGGACGGGGAAGAAAATCGGCCGTGCCCTTTCAAAGGAACCATCCCGGCATTTGCCTGGAGTGATTTAGGGAAACCACGGAAAACCTAAATCAGGATGGACGGACGCGGGATTGAACCGTCGTCCTCCCGAATGCGAGTCCAGTGTGCAAGCCACTGCGTCACCTCGCTCGGTTCACGGATCATGGGGGCAGCACCTGTGGCCATACATCATTTGTTTATTTAATATCTACCTTGCGTGTCAGGCGGACATATTCACACCCGAACGTCTTCAGCCACTATGGACAAGTGTAGAGATCTCACAAAGTATGCATTTCCAGACCCACGTTCAAGGTATTTTTTTTCTTGTTCTTGTGGTTGGTATCACCTATCAAAATATTTGCCACTATTTCTCCAATATTCTGTGTAGGTATTCCACCCAAGAGTCTTCAGGCGCATTTGCTCTGGTGTTCCGACAGATATTTTCAATTTCGTGTTTGGAATGTGTAGGTGGAGTCAGTCGAAATTAATACTGTTCATTACGCCTGTCATGATGTGCCACTGTCGCCGCAAAGCGTCGGTTTGTTCCCCGTTAAAAAAAAATAATTTATTTTCAAAGCGGAATTTCACGTACCCATTCGGATGGATGGGCCACAAACTAGTCTACAACGTTTTTCGCTTCATCCATTTGTATTAACAGGAGCGGGAAAACTCTAAGAATAACCGATACTCTAACAGCGACAACAAGGCCCTGGCCCAAATTGATTGCTACCGCCGCTCTCCGTTTTCCAGTTTTCCTGCTAATACGTATCGCTAAAACGAATACCAAGCTGGACTCATCTCGGGCCACTCTATAGAATGAGAATGTAAAATTCCGCTTCAAAAAGCATTTCGCGTGTAACGGAAACAAACCGAAGCTTTCCTTCGACGTGATGACCAGTACACGTTTGGACTGACTGCATCTACACATTTAAAATATCTACTGAAAAGCCAGAAGAAATGTGCCTGAAGACTTTTAAGAGAGACATCCGGTACATTTATACACTGAAGTGGCAAAAGTCATGGAGCACGTCGTAGCATCGTGTCGGACCTCGTTTCACCCAGTACAGAGCATCATCTCCGTGTGGCGTGTACTCAAAAAGTCGACAGAAGTCCCTTGCAGAAATATTGCACGCTGCCTCTGTAGCCACACATAATTACGAAACGCTGCCTCACCTGTAATCGAACACAGGCAGATGCAGCTCAAGTGCGTTCTGGGTGCTGATATTCTAATAGAGGTGGTGATATCTGGCATAAAAGCTGAAACCTTACTGCCTGCAGTCTACTGTCACAAATCGTCCCGTGTGCTGGATTTTTCCACGTGTAGAACATTCGCACTTACCTTGCTCAGAGATCCGTCCTGTTCCGCACCATTCTGTCGCGAGAGTTCCCGCCACTCATTGTCGTTAAGTGGATTATGTTGTGGATCAGCGGGTTCGATTTTCTCCAACTGTGGTGGTCCCGCCAAGGCATTCCTATTCTGCTCACGGTCCCCTCATGAGCAGTCTCTGCTTTCGTGGTGTAACGTTTTCTGGCAGCACGCATCCAAAGTGAAAGTTAAAAGAACATTTCGATGTATAATGTTCATTGCAACAAATAATTTATATGTGTTTCTGTTAATTGTATTTCAAAAGGGCATTTAAAAGATAATTATGAATTTTGCTATTATAAATGATTATTCAAAGACTGTTAAATACTATCTGTGGCGGAGGATGTGAAAACCGCTACAGAAGAAAGGATATGTTATCAAAAACGACAAAGACTGTACAAAAATTAGGTAAGATATAAATTGGCAATTTATTGTAGTAGAATCGCTTGCCTTCTGCACAGACTGAATGGGAGAGGAACCCGTAACGTTGCATTAGGCTCTTACGTAGTCTTCATTTGTCATAAGTCGATGATCGACGCCATTTGTAGCTGGGATTGTAAACGGTGTGTAAAGATTTTAATTGTTTCTGTTAAAATATATTTATCTAGTAAAATCTGTTTGTCACAATTACTGCAAAGTTCGCACCGGACATTACCCATTTTAATTTAGAATTTCCAGCATTTTATTGGATATCGCTGGCAGTACGGAGCTGCACCGTGAGCGAGCATTCTGGAACAGCGGCAGATTAGAATATACCACCGCAATAACGACCACATCCTAAAAAGGGTACAGGTAGAGGTGAACGAAAATAAAAACGTGTTTCTTTTCACAGCATTCCATAGGCAGAATACAAAGAGATAGTAGATTTTATCTTGTGCATTCACAGGTGGATACAAGCTGCAGCTCTTTTAAATTTTCATTCAAAAAGTGATAAATTCTGAACATAACGTGAAGTGTATTTAAAAGTGGATAATTCTTCAGGAGAGCTTACAAATATAAAAAAGAATTCATAAAGTAAAGATAGTCTTATGCTTCAAAGCTAGTCGGGCTATATCCAGTAAACAAAAATCCAGTGCAACGTGAAAATCTTTGCTAAGTTCGATGGAAAATAATATTTTCATTCTTGTACAAACAGCAGTAGTCCTTGAATAAAAATTAAACTTGAATCATTATTTTGGGAACATTCAAAGAAATTCGTTTTTATTAATCTGCAATAGAATATTTCATATGTAAAGTAATAATCATAGATGAAAAATTTATTGCAACGTTTGAAACCTCCCTTTAGAAAAATTTATGAATGATTGTGCTGATAATCTCCTTTACGTTATTTGATTTTCAAACAGCTGAGCAAAACTCAACGTACTCAGACATTTCTCTTTACTTACTCTGATCATCACTAAACGGACTCACAATATTTTAGCGCAACGCAATCTGACTTATATAATCCCCACAAAAGAATGGCCCCGACTAACAATAACCTATACCTTTCACGAATCACTAACCTCATAAAAATCTTCCTTACTCGAACTACTGCAATATAGCGAGCGCCAGTACTGCCAGCTACATAAAAGATTCTAACTATTGAAGGCACTAACTAGAAATCCAGTCCTACAAACTTACTCTGATGGACACACGTCCTGATCATCCGCTCTCAAAACTCTGTCATCTCTCTCCCCACATCCAACACTGCTGGCGGCTCACCTCCAACTGCGCTAGCTAAGCGCTGTTCACATCCAACTGCCCAACACTACATTAGCGAATATTTCAACAATGCCAACCAGCCACAGACTGCACACAGCAAAATCAGTGATTTTCATACAGAGCGCTATGTGGCGTTACCAACATAAAAACCTAAACAGCCTACTTACACCTTTCATTTCTCATGTCCATCCATGTATATGTTAAGTTTAATCTCAACGGTTTCCCAATCAAATTAAACGCAGAAAACAAAGTTTAAGACCAAACGGTCAGCTCCCGAATAATTAAATAGACAGAAAGGCATTAAAGTGGTTTCTGATCCCACTGCTTCCAGGGTTTTGTGATTGCGTTCGCGTGTCTCTTCATTCCTGTACTGATTTGCCCTATTTTTTTCTATTCCCCAGTTGTTCCCAAATCACCGCCACCCGTTATTGCTATCACCACTCAGCTGATTCCAGCCCCATAATCAAACTCACTACGACCGCCCGTTGTTGTCGCTACTACATCTACATTTATACTGCGCAAGCCACCCAACGGTGTGAGGCGGAGGGCACTTTACGTGCCACTCTCATTACCTCCCTTTTCTGTTCCAGTCGCGTATGGTTCGCAGGAAGAACGACTGCCGGAAAGCCTCCGTGCGCGATCGAATCTCTCTAATTTTACATTCGTGATCTCCTCGGGAGGTATAAGCGGGGGGAAGCAATATATTCGATACCTCATCCAGAAACGCACCCTCTCAAAACCTGGACAGCAAGCTACACCGTGATGCACAGCGCCTCTCTTGCAGAGTGTGCCACTTGAGTTTGCTAAACATCTCCGTAACGCTATCACGCTTAATAACCCTGTGACGAAACGCGCCGCTCTTCTTCGGATCTTCTCTATCTCCTCCGTCAACCCAATCTGGTACGGATCCCACACTGATGAGCAATACTCAAGTATAGGTCGAACGAGTGTTTTGTAAGCCACCTCCTTTGTTGATGGACTACATTTTCTAAGGACTCTCCCAATGAATCTCAACCTGGTGCCCGCCTTACCAACAATTAATTTTATATGATCATTCCACTTCAAATCGTTCCGCACGCACACTCCCAGATATTTTACAGACAGAAACGCATAAAAATGGTTTTTGATCCCACTGCTTCCAGGGTTCTCGTGACCGCGTACGTGTGCCCCTTCATTCCTGTACTGATTTACCCTACGTTTTTCTATTCCCCAGTTGTTCCCAAAGGAACTAGGGTGGCCGCGTACGGTCAGTCACTCTGGTCTAGGTTTTCGACTGCGCCCGCAACTGGAATCGTGCGTTTGCGCACCGTATACTTAGACACATACTCCCCCAAATCGTACTCGAACTCTTACTGCACCGCTTTAAATGCTTCCAAATCATCCTTTCATTTTGCAAAACGATGAGATATCAGTCCCCTATAACTTAGAACTACTTCAACCTAACTAACCAAATGACATCACACTGAAGCGCCTAGAACCTCATGGCCACACCGGCCGGCTGCATTTGGCAGCTGGGATGATGTGACACATGTGGGTTGGCATTATAGTCAGGCAAATACTGATCAGCTCAGCTTCTCCGAACGTATAAAACAAAAATTGATTAGCCTGTACCATGTGTTCGAGCAAACGGGCGGCGCTCGTAAATCCAGAATATTTAAAGAAGAGTATTACGATAATGTTGTGTGGGCTCGTGCAGCCTCCGACCAGCAGGCTGAAAGGAATGTGTGTGAGTGAATTCCTAAAGTACCACATTGCAGAGATCATCACTTACACTAACCCCAACTAAGAACAACACACAACCCATGCAAGAGGCAGGACTCGAACCTCCGGCAGGAAGGACTCTCAATCCGTGAAATGCGCCTCAAACCTCATGGCTAATCCGCCCGGCGCTGAAAGGAAAGCCTGCCGAAATTCCCTTACTGTCGCACAACGCCGCGATCTGGTCCTCATTGGCATGGCAGGTTCCTCTGCTAAGAAACAACGCACGAATCCAGTAGTGTGTGCTGGGCCACACTGGGGAAAGCACAAATTCGAACAGTTCCGACCAGGCATAGGGTGAATTCAGTTAACCGAGTTCAGGAACAACTCAAACTCACGTAGTGAAAGGAAATGCTTAAAACAGAAACTTTGCCTTTCTCTCGCGAAGGTCTGTCCTCCGCCGCGAAAGCCTCCCGCAACATTGCTTTCCCTGTAATCGCACTTATCCTCGCGTTCCGAGTCCCTCTTTGCACTTTATTCCCTGAGGCTCCAACTCCATCAGCCCCTATACATCTACATTTACATGGATACACTGCAAATTATATTTAAGTGGCTGGCAGAGGGTTCATCGAACCCCGCTCGACCGTTACGGTTGCAGGTTCGAATCCTGCCTCGGGCATGGATGTGTGCGATGTCCTTAGGTTAGTTAGGTTTAAGTAGTTCTAAGTTCTAGGGGACTGATGACCTCAGAAGTTGAGTCCCATAGTGCTCAGAGCCATTTGAGCCATTTCATCGAACAACCTTCACAATTCCCTATTATTCCAATCTCGTATAGAGCGCAGAAGAAACGAACATATATATCTTTCAATGCGAGGTCTGGTTTCCCTTATTTTATTATGCTGATCGTTTCTCCCTATGTTGGTCTCCGTCAGCAGAATATTTTAGCATTCGGAGGAGAACGTTGATGATTGAAATTTCGTAGGAAGCTTCCTCTGCAACGAAAAACGCCTTTGTTTTAATGATCTCCATCCCAAAGCCTCCAACATTTCAGTCACACTCTCTCCCCTATATCGTGATAATACACTTTTTCGATGCACCCCGTCAGTCCTATGTGGTAAGGATCCCACACCGCACAGCAGTATTCTAAAAGATAACGGACAAGCATAGTGTAGGCAGTCTCCTTAGCAGATGTATTACACTTCCTAAGTCTCCTGCCAGTAAAATGCAGTCTTGGGTTAGCCTTCCCCAGAACATACTCTGTGTGTGACTTACAATTTAAGTTGTTCGTAATAATAATTCCTAGGTATTTACGACCTTTAGATTTTTCTGATTTATTGTGTAACCGAAGTTTAACGGATTACGTTTAGCACTCATGTGGATGACCTCACACTTTCCGTTATTTAGGGTCAATTGCCAATTTTCGCACCATCCAGATACCTTTTCTAAATGGCTTTGCAATTTGTTTTGATCTTCTGATGACTTTATTAGCCGATAAACGACAGGGTCATCTGCAAACAATCAAAGACGGATGCTCAGATTGTCTCCCAACTCGTTTATAGAGATAAGGAACAGCAAAGGACCCTGGAGAACGCCAGGAATCACTTCTGTTTTACTCGATGACTTGCACCACCAAACTCTGATAGGAACCTAATTGGTATACACTCTGGGCCAGAAGACTTGCCTTTATTAAGTAATTCAAGTTGCTTCACTACTCCAAGGATATCTACTTCGACGTTACTCATGTTGGCACCTGATCTTGTTTCGAATTCTTGAATATTTACTTCGTGTTCCTTTGTGAAGGCATTTCGGATAACTGTGTTTAGTAGCTCTGTTTTGGCAGCACTGTCTTCGATAGTATCTCCATTGCTATCGCGCAGAGAAGGCATTGATTGTGTCTTGCCGCTAGCATACTTCACATACGAACAGAATCTGTCGGAATTTTCTGCCAGGTTTGGAGATAAAGTTTCGTTGTGAAAACTATTATAAGCATGTCGCATTGAAGTCAGCGCTAAATTTCGAGTCTCTTTAAAAGATCGCCAATGTTGGAGATTTTGTTTCCGTTTAAATTTGGTATGTTTGTTTCGTTGTTTCTGCAACAGTGTTTTGACGCGTTTTGCGTACCAATGAGGATGAACTGCGTCGTTTGTTAATTTATTTGGTGTAAATCTCTGAATTGCCGCCGATACTATTTCTTTGCATTCAAGTCACATCTGGTCTGCAGTGAAATTATTAATGTGGAAGGAGTGGAGGAAGATGTTATGTGAACTTTTATGTGCTTTTTTGAACAGGTATATATTTCGTTTATTTGTGGAGGACTTGGGGGTCCGGGTACGTTCAATAATACCAGTATCCGTTTTAATCCTCGTTACTAGTTCAGGATTATTCCTTGTTAACAGGTAAAGCGCGGTTTTCACAACCTTTTACTATTCATGAAGTAACTGCTCGAAATAGTTGTCGGAGAAAGCGTTTAGCAAAATTTCGGATGATGTTTTATGCGTACCTCCGGAATTAAACATGTATTTTCACTAACATATCGAGGATAGATTAAAGGCACCACGAACTATATTTGTATGAGTCGGGTACGCGTTTGAAATTAAACTCAACTCGTCTTTGAACCTTTCAGCTACTGTATGTTGAAACACGTGAGGCAATACTGACCTTACGACTTATCTTAGAAGAAAGATTAAGAAAAGGCAAACCTACGTTTCTAGCATTTGTAGACTTAGAGAAAGCTTTTGACAATGTTGACTGGAATACTCTTTTTCAAATTCTAAAGGTGGCAGGGGTAAAATACAGGGAGCGAAAGGCTATTTATAATTTGTACAGAAACCAGATGGCAGTAATAAGAGTCGAGGGGCATGAAAGGGAAGCAGTGGTTGGGAAAGGAGTGAGACAGGGTTGTAGCCTCTCCCCGATGTTATTCAGTCTGTATATTGAGCAAGCAGTAAAGGAAACAAAAGAAAAATTTGGAGTAGGTATTAAAATTCATGGAGACGAAGTAAAAACTTTGAGGTTCGCCGATGACATTGTAATTCTGTCAGAGACGGCAAAGGACTTGTAAGAGCAGTTGAACGGAATGGACAGTGTCTTGAAAGGAGGATATAAGATGAACATTAACAAAAGCAAAACGAGGATAATGGAATGTAGTCAAATTAAATCGGGTGATGCTGAAAGAATTAGATTAGGAAATGAGACACTTAAAGTAGTAAAGGAGTTTTGCTATTTAGGAAGTAAAATAACTGATGATGGTCGAAGTAGAGAGGATATAAAATGTAGACTGGCAATGGCAAGGAAAGCGTTTCTGAAGAAGAGAAATTTGTTAACATCGAATATATATTTATGTATCAGGAAGTCGTTTCTGAAAGTATTTGTTTGGAGTGTAGCCATGTATGGAAGTGAAACATGGACGATTACTAGTTTGGACAAGAAGAGAATAGAAGCTTTCGAAATGTGGTGCTACAGAAGAATACTGAAGATAAGGTGGATAGATCACGTAACTAATGAGGAGGTATTGAATAGGATTGGGGAGAAGAGAAGTTTGTGGCACAACTTGACTAGAAGAAGGGATCGGTTGGTAGGACATGTTTTGAGGCATCAAGGGATCACAAATTTAGCATTGGAGGGCAGCGTGGAGGGTAAAAATCGTAGAGGGAGACCGAGAGATGAGTACAATAAGCAGATTCAGAAGGATGTAGGTTGCAGTAGGTACTGGGAGATGAAGCAGCTTGCACAGGATAGAGTAGCATGGAGAGCTGCATCAAACCAGTCTCAGGACTGAAGACAACAACAACATCATCTGAATTGGGAGGTCGGTAAAAGGATACAGTTATTATTTGATTCCGGTTGCCAAGAATGTCCTCTGTGCATACTAATTCGCAGGAACTGTCTACTTCAATTTCGGGACAACCTGCTTTGAGGTGAGCCACACGTTTCTTCAAGTCACGAGCTACGTATCGTCCCCTCTGGACCAGACCTGGGTGTTGCTCACAGTAGCCGGCAGTCTGTTGCTTTATCGCCACCGCCTGCGGCCGAACTGGTGCTCTCTGTCTCTGCGACGTTAACTCCCTGCTCTCGGTAGGTCTTTGGAGCAGGAACTCGGGCGCAGCAAAAGACAGAGTACGTATCGCGCTGATTCTCTGCTCTGCCTGACCCTTCGTGGCTTCCAAACGCCCGGCAGCCGCTCTCTCAGCTCGGGACAGTAGCTCTACGCGTTCACTTTGGGACAGCCACGAACGTCGCCATAACCCTGTTCTCCTGTTCTTCGAGCACTCTGTTTAGCGGCAACTGCTCGCTTTCAGCTTCACAGACGCTTCTCGACGACCCTCGACGTTTTCGCTAACTCGATCGCTATTTCATCCCGTAGCATCTTCTAAAGTCATTCGCTTTACTTTCCACGTTCCGTTCGAGCTTAAGATTCGCAGCTTCTAAGTCATCAAATAGCTTTTCATTCACTTTCCTCGGCACATTAAATTTCTCTTCAGTCCCTTCGTGAGTTCACCAACCGGCACAGAGGTTGTTTGAGAATAGCGGAAAAAAAATTTGCATGCAGTTAATGCAATACTAAATCTAACCATAGTACAAAACGTCGTTAAATGAACCTGTATAATTAATCAATGGATTGTGAATTTGGCACATTAGTTCTACTCATTCCTCTCTCTGGGTACTTCGTTATCACTGTCTTTTTGTGCAGCATATAAAAATCAGGCTAATATTTCAAAGAAAGAAGCAGTTAAGAGCATCGAGTTGCAAGTCTGGCAGCTATTTGGTGCGTTCTGAAGTAGTTAGAGGACACACGATTTGAGTTTTCATGAAACACATTTATTCAAAAATAGCCACAATGTATTATGGGTGGACATTCTGAAGATATACTTAAGTTGTGCCTGAACACGAAATAAACTAATCTGATCTGGCAAGAAGAAATTACATAGCGCAATTTAACTATGCATACGTGAGGGAAAAGAGAGGAAAGGGAACAGAAACATATGACTTCAGTTATCCAATCAAGCTTCACACGAAAACGACGAAATTCAGAGGAACATTACCTGCATTGCCTGCATGCACTAACATCAAAGGGGTTTACACCGATTGAAACATCTTGTTACAGCAAATACACCACCTGAGAATTCACGCAAGCATCATGAAAAGAAGTCACCTGAGTTGCACATCCAACTGTTTCAAACAGATGTGAGTGAAAATCGCTAAATGTATAAATCAATGAGAGTACACCACTGTAACAACGAATAGATCATGAATCACACCGAATTCATAATAAAACCATCAAGGCGGAAGGCCCCAATGATTCGAGAAACATATGGCCCCCATTAAACAAAGGCAGCTGCTACACGTTCCCACAAAACACGGAAATGCAGTAACGCAAATATTCACCCATAACTTATCAGTTAAAATAACACGGACCAACTATTGAGATTCAGTAATAGAGCGCAACGCTCACAGAATAAAGACAACTCGAGATCACAGCAGAAAATAGAACATGCGATAAACTACAATACATAAAAAGAAATATCGCACATACACGAAAACACAAGTTCTGTCATATTCACAAAGCTTTAAAGCACATTAACTCAGGCTAACCATATCCCGTAGAGCGCATTGACACAACAATATTAGAAAGGAACAAAGCAACCTCCGGACACTGACAAAATCATAGACTCAAGCATCCTATTAAGAGCAATATAAAGCAAGAAGTAATCGAAACACTTCATTCAGGCCAAGAGCTTTTCCGAACGGCTCCACGCATGAAGACCGCGTTTGAAGCTACGACCTATCTCATCACTGGCAGGAGAGGGCTCACTTAAGAGCACAGCTACATCCACCGAGTTCAGTCCGGAACCGCGCGACTGCTACGGTTGCAGGTTCGAATCCTGCCTCGGGCATGGATGTGTGTGATGTCCTTAGGTTAGTTAGGTTTAAGTAGTTCTAAGTTCTTGGGGACTGATGACCTCAGATGTTACGTCCCATAGCGCTCAGAGCCATACATCCACCGACAGCCACCGCTCGGCTCGGAGCGCATGGAAAGCCCACACGGGAAACGGACAATACCAACTTGACAACCACGAAGCTGTCGAACAGCACCGATAGAACTCTTTGCCCACGTAAGAGGTACAAAATTGGTTATCCTGTGCTTCTAGCAGACGAAAAGCAGCTCAAGTACCAAATGCAAGACAAACCTGAAAAGACACATAAAAAGACCTGGTCACACAAGGTAGGGTAATGGACGAACTTTATAAATATGGGGCTAGATTACACATGGAATATAAATGGATCACTTAAGGTACTGACATACTGATGCGCAGAACGAGTGGCTTGCACTTAACGTCAGATTATCACTGAAACTTCTCAGTCCTTCTGGGACAGTTAGTAGAACCAACTGCAGACAAACAGAATCAAACAGGGCAACAGTCTTATCAAGCGACTCTACAGAGACATTTCAACATATCATAAACACACTAATTATAATCCTTCATGCAGTGATTTATGCGTTTCCTCCTGTTGAGTTACGGGGTACTTTTAATGATATGAGCGTCCACTATCTACATCTATATGTACATGGGTAGACTGCAAATCACACTTAAGTGCTTGGCAGAGGGTTTATCGAACCACCTTCACAATAATTCTCTATTATTCCAATCTCGAACAGCATGGTGGAATAACTAACACGTATATCTGTCAGTGCGAGCTCTTATTTCCCTTATTTTACTATGATGATCTTTTCTCCCTATGTAGGTCAGCGTTAACAAAATATTTTCACGTTCGGAGAAGAAAGTTAATGACTGAAAATCCGTGAGAAGATTCCGCTGCAACGAAAAACGCCTTCGTTTTGATGACGTTCTCCCCTAACTGTGTATCATGCAGTGACACTCTCTCCCCTATTCCATATTAATACAAAACGAGCAGCGCTTCATTGAAGTTTCTCGATGTACTCCGTTAATTCCATTCCACACCGCGCAGCAGTACTTCGAAAGGAGACGGACAAGCACAGTGTAGCTAGACTCTTCAGTAGATCTGTTACATATTTTAACTGTTCCGCCAAATAAACGCAGTCTTTGGTTTCTCTTCCCCGCATCATTTTCTCTTTCTTCTTTCCACTTAAGTAGTTCGTAACTGTAATTCTTAGGTATTAATTTAAAATTACGGCTTTTAGATTTGATTTATGGTGTAGCCGATGTTTAACGGATTCCTAGTAGCACTCTTGCGGATAACCCCACACTTTTCATGACTTTGCGCTAATTGCCAACTGCCAACTTTCGAACCATACAGATATCTTTACTAAATTGTTTTGCAACTGATTTCGATCTTCTGATGACTTTACTAGACATTACCTACAAACAGTGATCGTAGATGGCAGCTACTCATGATCGCAACAGAGTTTCACTGGACACGGGGAGAAGAACATTTTTCCATAACACATCCGTCAGTAGTTCTCTTTGATGAACAGGATGTGCTTCACTTCAGCAACTGCTTCATTTCTGCACTACAATAGGGTGTCTCACGGAGACCTAGGAGCTATAAAGGGCTTGGAAAATCCCTGTCGGCTAGTCTCATAGTCTTTAAACCGGAGATGCTTATTTTGCTGTAATTGGTTTTGTGGAACCGAGAATTCATGCAGACTTTTTTCCATGGGAGTAATGTCTCAAACTTTCTACGCTTTGATCGATCCCTGGAAGACCAGTAGTAGGTTCCGAAGCACATCTGGAGGCATTCTGTAATCTGTGGACTTTCAGAGTATTGATAAAACACAGAAATTGCATCGAGATGGTATACAACATTCACCATGCGGACTTTTCTCAATGGGAGAAAAATCTCAAACTTTCTATGCTTTCATCGTTCCCTGCAAGACCAGTAGTAGTTTCCGAAGCACATCTGGACTCATTCTGTAATCTGTTGACCTTCAGTGTGTTGATGAAACACAGAAATTGCATAGGGATTGAATAAAAAAGCCTCCATACGCACGTTTCTTCATGGGAGTAAAGTCTCAAACTGTCTACGCTTAGATATTTCCCTCTAGGACCAGCAGTTGTTTCTGAAGGACATCTGGAGGCATTCTGTGATCTGTGGACCTTCAAAATGTTGTTGAAATACAAAAATTGCATCGCGATTGAATACAACAGGTACCATGCGGACTTTTCTCCATGGGAGTAATGACTCAAATTGTCTCCGCTTTGATGGTCCTCATGAAGACCAGTAGTAGTTTCCGAAGCACATCTGGAGACATTGTGTAATTTGTGGACCTTCAGAGTGTTGATGGAAGATAGAAATTTCATCGCAATTGAAAACAACAGGCACCATGCAGACTTTTCTCGATGGGAGTCATGTCTCAAATTGCCTACGCAATGATCGTTCCCTGGAAGACCAGTAGTAGTTTCAGAAAGCAAATCTGGAGGCATTCTATAATCTGTGGACCTTCAGAGTGTTGGTGAAACACAGAAATTGCATCGAGATGGAATAAAACATTCACCATGCGGACTTCTCGCCATGGGAGTAATATCTCAAACTGTCTATGCTTTGATCGCACCCTGGAAGACCAGTAGTAGTTTCCGAAGCAGATCTGGATGCATTCTGTAATCTGTGGGCCTTCAGAGTGTTGATGAAAGATAGAAATTGCATCGGGATAGAGTACAACAGGCACCATGCGGACTTTACTCCATGGGAGTGATGTCTCAAACTGTCTACGCTTTGATCGATTCCTGGGAGACCAGTCGTAGATTCCGTAGATTCTGAAGCACATGTCGTGGCATTCATTAATCTGTGGACCTTCAGAGTGTTGATGAAACACAGAAATTGCATCGGGATTGAATACAACAGGCGCCATGATGACTTAACTCCATGGGAGTAATGTCTCAAATTGTCTACGCTTTGATCGTTCCGTGGAAGAACCAGTAGTAGTTTCCAAAGCACATCTGGAGGCATTCAGTAGCCTTTGGACCTTCAGAGTGTTGATGAAAAGCAGAAATTGCATTGAGATTGAATACAACAGGCACCATCCAGACTTTTCTCCATTGGAATAATCTTTCAAATTGTCTACTCGTTGATCATTCCCTGGAGGACCAGTAGTAGTTTCCGAATAACATCTGGAGGCATTATGTAATCTGTGGACCTTCAGAGTGTTTATGAAACAAAGAAATGGCATCGATATTGAATACAACAGTTACCATGCGGACTTTTCTCCATGGGAGTAATGTCTCAAACTGTCTACGCTTTGATAATTTCCTGGAGGACCATTAGTAGTTTCCGAAGCACATCTGGAGGCATTATGTAATCTGTGGATCTTCAGAGTGTTGATGAAACACAGAAGTTGCATCGGGTTTGAATACAACAGGCACCATGCTTACTTTTCTCCATGGGAGTAATGTCTCAAACTGTCTACGCTTTGATTGATTCCTGGGAGGCCAGTAGTAGTTTCCGAAGCACATCTGGAGGCATGCTGTAATCTTCCGACCTTCAGAGTGTTGATGAAACACAGAAATTGCATCGAGATTGAATACAACAGGCACCAATGCGGACTTTTCTCCATGGGAGTAATGTCTCAAACTGTCTACGCTTTGATCATTCCCTGCAAGACCAGTAGTAGTTTCCGAAACACATCTGGACTCATTCTGTAATCTGTTGACCTTCAGTGTGTTGATGAAACAAAGAAATTGCATAGGGATTGAATAAAAAAGCCTCCATACGCACGTTTCTTCATGGGAGTAATGTCTCAAACTGTCTACGCTTAGATATTTCCCTGTAGGACGTGTAGTAGTTTCCGAAGCACATCTGGAGGCATTCAGTTACCTTTGGACCTTCAGAGTGTTGATGAAACACAGAAATTGAATCGGGATTGAATACAAAAGCCTCTATACGCACGTTTCTTCATGGGAGTAATGTCTCAAACTGTCTACGCTTAGATATTTCCCTGTAGGACCAGTAGTAGTTTCCGTAGCACATCTGGAGTCACTCTGTAATCTGTGGACTTTCATAATGTTGATGAAACAGAGAAATTGCATTGCGATTGAATACAACAGGCACTATGCTTACTTTTCTCCGAGGGAGTAATGTCTCAAACTGTCTACGCTTTGATCGTTCCCTGGAAGACTAGTAGTAGTTTCCGAAGTACATCTGGAGGCATTCTGTAATCTGTTGATATTCAGTGTGTTGATGAAACCCAGAAAATGCATGGGGATTGAATACAAAAGCCTCCACACCCACGTTTCTTTATGGGAGTAATGTCTCAAACTGTCTACGCTTAGATATTTCCCTGGAAAACCAGTAGTGGTTTCCGAAGTAGATCTGGATGCATTCTGTAATCTGTGGGCCTTCAGAGTGTTGATGAAAGATAGAAATTGCATCGGGACAGAGTACAACAGGCACCATGCGGACTTTACTCCATGGGAGTGATGTCTCAAACTGTCTACGCTTTGATCGATTCCTGGGAGACCAGTCGTAGATTCCGTAGATTCTGAAGCACATGTCGTGGCATTCATTAATCTGTGGACCTTCAGAGTGTTGATGAAACACAGAAATTGCATCGGGATTGAATACAACAGGCGCCATGATGACTTAACTCCATGGGAGTAGTGTCTCAAACTGTCTACGCTTTGATCGTTCCGTGGAAGAACCAGTAGTTGTTTCCAAAGCACATCAGGAGGCATGCAGTAGCCTTTGGACCTTCAGAGTGTTGATGAAACACTGACATTACAACGAGATTGAATACAACAGGCTCCATGCGGAATCTTCTCCATGGGAATAATGTCTCAAACTGTCTACGCTTTGATCGATTCCTGGGAGACTAGTCGTGGTTTCCGAAGCCCATCTGGAGGAATTCTGTAAGCATTCGACCTTCGGAGTGTTGATGAAACACAAAAATTGCATCGTGATGGAATCAACATTCACCATGCGGACTTTTCTCCCTGGGAGTAATGTCTCAAACTGTCTACGCTTTGATTGTTCCCTGGAAGACTAGTAGCAATTTCCGAAGCAGATCTGGAGGCATTCTGTAATCTGTGCACCTTCAGAGTGTTGATAAAACACAGAAATTGCATCGAAAGGGAATACAACATTCACCATGCGGACTTTTCTCCATGGGAGTAATGTCTTGAACTGTCTACGCTTTCATCGATTCCTGGGAGACCAGTAGTAGTATGCGAAGCACATCTGGAGTCATGCTGTAATCTTCCGACCTTCAGAGTGTTGATGAAACACAGAAATTGCATCGAGATGGAATACAACATTCACCATGCGGACTTTTCTCCATGGGAGTAATGTCTCAAACTGTCCATGCTTTGATCGTTCCCTAGAAGACCAGTAGTAGTTTCCGAAGCACATCTGGACCCATTCTGTAATCTGTTGACCTTCAGTGTGTTGATGAAACAACGAAATTGCATCGGGATTGAATACAAAAGTCTCCATACGCACGTTTCTTCATGGGAGTATTGTATCAAACTGTCTACGCTTAGATATTTCCCTGTAGGACCAGTAGTAGTTTCCGAAGCACATCTGGAGGCACTCTGTAATCTGTGGATCTTCAAAGTGATGATGAAACACAGAAATTGCATCGAGATTGAATACAACAGTCACCATGCGGACATTTCTCCATGGGAGTAATGTTTTAAACTGTCTACGCTTTGATAATTTCCTGGAGGACCAGTAGTAGTTTCCGAAGCACATCTGGAGGCATTATGTAATCTGTGGACCTTCAGAGTGTTGATGAAAAAAATAAATTGCATCATGATTGAATACAACAGGCACCATGCGAACGTTTCTGCATGGGAGTAATGTCTCAAATTGTCTACGCTTTGATCGATTCCTGGGAGACCAGTAGAGGTTTCCGAGGCCCATCTGGAGGCATTCTCTAATCTGTGGACCTTCAGAGTGTTTATGAAACAAAGAAATTGCATCGAGATTGAATACAACAGTCACCATGCGGACTTTTCTCCATGGGAGTAATGTCTCAAACTGTCTACGCTTTGATAATTTCCTGGAGGACCATTAGTAGTTTCCGAAGCACATCTGGAGGCATTCAGTTACCTTTGGACCTTCAGAGTGTTGATGAAACACAGAAATTGAATCGGGATTGAATACAAAAGCCTCTATACGCACGTTTCTTCATGGGAGTAATGTCTCAAACTGTCTACGCTTAGATATTTCCCTGTAGGACCAGTAGTAGTTTCCGTAGCACATCTGGAGTCACTCTGTAATCTGTGGACTTTCATAATGTTGATGAAACAGAGAAATTGCATTGCGATTGAATACAACAGGCACTATGCTTACTTTTCTCCGAGGGAGTAATGTCTCAAACTGTCTACGCTTTGATCGTTCCCTGGAAGACTAGTAGTAGTTTCCGAAGTACATCTGGAGGCATTCTGTAATCTGTTGATATTCAGTGTGTTGATGAAACCCAGAAAATGCATGGGGATTGAATACAAAAGCCTCCACACCCACGTTTCTTTATGGGAGTAATGTCTCAAACTGTCTACGCTTAGATATTTCCCTGGAAAACCAGTAGTGGTTTCCGAAGTAGATCTGGATGCATTCTGTAATCTGTGGGCCTTCAGAGTGTTGATGAAAGATAGAAATTGCATCGGGACAGAGTACAACAGGCACCATGCGGACTTTACTCCATGGGAGTGATGTCTCAAACTGTCTACGCTTTGATCGATTCCTGGGAGACCAGTCGTAGATTCCGTAGATTCTGAAGCACATGTCGTGGCATTCATTAATCTGTGGACCTTCAGAGTGTTGATGAAACACAGAAATTGCATCGGGATTGAATACAACAGGCGCCATGATGACTTAACTCCATGGGAGTAGTGTCTCAAACTGTCTACGCTTTGATCGTTCCGTGGAAGAACCAGTAGTTGTTTCCAAAGCACATCAGGAGGCATGCAGTAGCCTTTGGACCTTCAGAGTGTTGATGAAACACTGACATTACAACGAGATTGAATACAACAGGCTCCATGCGGAATCTTCTCCATGGGAATAATGTCTCAAACTGTCTACGCTTTGATCGATTCCTGGGAGACTAGTCGTGGTTTCCGAAGCCCATCTGGAGGAATTCTGTAAGCATTCGACCTTCGGAGTGTTGATGAAACACAAAAATTGCATCGTGATGGAATCAACATTCACCATGCGGACTTTTCTCCCTGGGAGTAATGTCTCAAACTGTCTACGCTTTGATTGTTCCCTGGAAGACTAGTAGCAATTTCCGAAGCAGATCTGGAGGCATTCTGTAATCTGTGCACCTTCAGAGTGTTGATAAAACACAGAAATTGCATCGAAAGGGAATACAACATTCACCATGCGGACTTTTCTCCATGGGAGTAATGTCTTGAACTGTCTACGCTTTCATCGATTCCTGGGAGACCAGTAGTAGTATGCGAAGCACATCTGGAGTCATGCTGTAATCTTCCGACCTTCAGAGTGTTGATGAAACACAGAAATTGCATCGAGATGGAATACAACATTCACCATGCGGACTTTTCTCCATGGGAGTAATGTCTCAAACTGTCCATGCTTTGATCGTTCCCTAGAAGACCAGTAGTAGTTTCCGAAGCACATCTGGACCCATTCTGTAATCTGTTGACCTTCAGTGTGTTGATGAAACAACGAAATTGCATCGGGATTGAATACAAAAGTCTCCATACGCACGTTTCTTCATGGGAGTATTGTATCAAACTGTCTACGCTTAGATATTTCCCTGTAGGACCAGTAGTAGTTTCCGAAGCACATCTGGAGGCACTCTGTAATCTGTGGATCTTCAAAGTGATGATGAAACACAGAAATTGCATCGAGATTGAATACAACAGTCACCATGCGGACATTTCTCCATGGGAGTAATGTTTTAAACTGTCTACGCTTTGATAATTTCCTGGAGGACCAGTAGTAGTTTCCGAAGCACATCTGGAGGCATTATGTAATCTGTGGACCTTCAGAGTGTTGATGAAAAAAATAAATTGCATCATGATTGAATACAACAGGCACCATGCGAACGTTTCTGCATGGGAGTAATGTCTCAAATTGTCTACGCTTTGATCGATTCCTGGGAGACCAGTAGAGGTTTCCGAGGCCCATCTGGAGGCATTCTCTAATCTGTGGACCTTCAGAGTGTTTATGAAACAAAGAAATTGCATCGAGATTGAATACAACAGTCACCATGCGGACTTTTCTCCATGGGAGTAATGTCTCAAACTGTCTACGCTTTGATAATTTCCTGGAGGACCATTAGTAGTTTCCGAAGCACATCTGGAGGCATTATGTAATCTGTGGATCTTCAGAGTGTTGATGAAACACAGAAATTGCATCGAGATGGAATACAACATTCATCATGCGGACTCTTCTCCATGGGAGTAATGTCTCAAATTGTCTACGCTTTCATTGATTCCTGGGAGACCAGTAGTAGTTTACGAAGCACATCTGGAGGCATGCTGTAATCTTCCGACCTTCAGAGTGTTGATGAAACAAATAAATTGCTTCGGGATTGAAAACAACATTATCCATGAGGACTTTTCTCTATGGGAGTAATGTCTTAAACTGTCTCCGCTTTGATCGTTCCCTGGAGGACCAGTAGTAGTTTCCGAAGCACATCTGGAGGCATTATGTAATCTGTGGACCTTCAGAGTGTTTATGATGCAAATAAATCGCATCGGGATTGAATACAACAGGCACCATGCGGACTTTTCTCCATTGGAATAATCTCTCAAATAGTCTGCTTGTTTATCATTCCCTGGAGGACCAGTAGTAGTTTCCGAATAACATCTGGAGGCATTATGTAATCTGTGGACCTTCAGAGTGTTGATGAAACGCAGAAATTGCATCGACCTTGAATACAACATTCACCATGCAGACTTTTCTCCATGCAGTAATACTGAAATTGTCTACTCTTTGATCGTTCCCTGGAAGTCCAGTAGTAGTTTCCAAAGCACAACTTGAGGCATTCTGTAATCAGTGGACCTTCAGAGTGTTGATAAAACACAGGAATTGCATCGGGATTGAATATAACATTTACCATGCGGACGTTTCTCCATTGGAGTATTGTCTTAAACTGTCTATGCTTTGATCGTTCCCTGGAAGACCAGTAGTAGTTTCCGAAGCACATCTGGACCCATTCTGTAATCTGTTGACCTTCAGTGTGTTGATGAAACAAAGAAATTGCATCGGGATTGAATACAAAAGTCTCCATACGCACGTTTCTTCATGGGAGTAATGTATCAAACTGTCTACGCTTAGATATTTCCCTGTAGGACCATAAGTAGTTTCCGAAGCACATCTGGAGGCATTATGTAATCTGAGGACCTTCAGAGTGTTGATGAAACAATTAAATTGCATCATAATTGAATACAACAGGCACCATGCGAACGTTTCTGCATGGGAGTAATGTCTCAAATTGTCTACGCTTTGATCGATTCCTGGGAGACCAGTAGAGGTTTCCGAGGCCCATCTGGAGGCATTCTGTAATCTGTGGACCTTCAGAGTGTTTATGAAATAAAGAAATTGCATCGAGATTGAATACAACAGTCACCATGCGGACTTTTCTCCATGGGAGTAATGTCTCAAACTGTCTCCGCTTGGATCGTTCCCTGGAAGACCAGTAGTAGTTTCCGAAGCACATCTGGACTCATTCTGTAAACTGTTGACCTTCAGTGTGTTGATGAAACACAGAAATTGCATAGGGATTGAATAAAAAAGCCACCATACGCACGTTTCTTCATGGGAGTAATGTCTCAAACTGGATACGCTTAGATATTTCCAGGTAGGACTAGTAGTAGTTTCCGGAGCACATCTGGAGGCATTCAGTTATCGTTGGACCTTCAGAGCGTTGATGAAACACAGAAATTGCATCGAGTTCGAATTCAACAGGCACTATGCGGACTTTTCTCCATGGGAGTAATGTCTCAAATTGTCTACGCTTTGTTCATTCCCTGGAGGACCAGTAGTAGTTTCCGAAGCACATCTGGAGGCATTATGTAATCTGTGGACTATCAGAAGGTTTATGAAACAAATAAATTGCATCGGGATTGAATACAACAGGCACCATGCGGACTTTTCTCCATGGGAGTAATGTCTCAAACTGTCTACGCTTTGATCGTTCCCTGGAAGACTAGTAGTAGTTTCCAAACACTACTGGAGGCATTCTGTAACCGGTGGACCTTCAGAGTGTTGATGAAACACAGAAGTTGCATCGGGTTAGAAAACAACAGGCACCATGCTTACTTTTCTCCATGGGAGTAATGTCTCAAACTGTCTACGCTTTGATAATTCCCTGGAGGACCAGTAGTAGTTTCCGAAGAACATCTGCAGGCATTATGTAATCTGTGGACCTTCAGAGTGTTGATGAAAAAAATTAATTGCTTCGGGATTGAATACAACATTCCCCATGAGGACTTTTCTCCATGGGAGTAATGTCTTAAACTGTCTCCGCTTGGATCGTTCCCTGGAAGACCAGTAGTAGTTTCCCAAGCAAATCTGGAGGCATTCTATTATCTGTGGACCTTTAGAGTGTTGATGAAACACAGAAATTGCATCAAGATGGAATACAACATTCACCATGCGGACTTTTCACTATGGGAGTAATGTCCCAAACTGTCTATGTTTTGATCGTTCCCTGGAAGACCAGTAGTAGTTTCCGAAGCACATCTGGACCCATTCTGTAATCTGTTGACCTTCAGTGTGTTGATGAAACAAAGAAATTGCATCGGGATTGAATACAAAAGTCTCCATACGCACGTTTCTTCATGGGAGTAATGTATCAAACTGTCTACGCTTAGATATTTCCCTGTAGGACCAGTAGTAGTTTCCGAAGCACATCTGGAGGCACCCTGTAATCTGTGGATCTTCAGATTGTTGATGAAACAAATAAATTGCATCATGATTGAATAACACAGGCACCATGCGAACGTTTCTGCATTTGAGTAATGTCTCAAATTGTCTACGCTTTGATTGATTCCTGGGAGACCAGTAGAGGTTTCCGAGGCCCATCTGGAGGCATTCTGTAACCTGTGGACCTTCAGAGTGTTTATAAAACAAAGAAATTGCGTCGAGATTGAATACAACAGACACCATGCGGACTTTTCTCCATGGGAGTAATGTCTCAAACTGTCTCCGCTTGGATCGTTCCCTGGAAGACTAGTAGTAGTTTCCAAAGCACAACTGGAGGCATTCTGTAACCGGTGGACCTTCAGAGTGTTGATGAAACACAGAAGTTGCATCGGGTTAGAAAACAACAGGCACCATGCTTACTTTTCTCCATGGGAGTAATGTCTCAAACTGTCTACTCTTTGATCGTTCCGTGGAAGACTCGTAGTAGTTTCCGAAGCACATCTGGAGGCATTCAGTAATCTTTGGACATTCAGAGTGTTGATGAAACACAGAAATTTCATCGTCATTGAATACAAGAGGCAGCATGCGGACTTTTGTAAATGGGAGTAATGTGTCAAACTGTCTACGCTTTGATCCTTCCCTGGAAGACCAGTAGTAGTTTCCGAAGCACATCTGGAGGCATCCTGTAATCTGTGGACCTTCAGAGTGTTGATGAGAGACAGAAACTGCATCGTGATAGAATACAACAGGCACCATGCGGACTTTACGCCAGGGGAGTAATGTCTCAAACTGTCTACGCTTTGATCGATTCCTGGGAGACAAGTCGTAGATTCCGAAGCACATGTCGAGGCATTCATTAATCTGTGGACCTTCAGAGTGTTGATGAAACACAGAAATTGAATCGGGATTGAATACAACAGGCGCCATGTAGACTTTTCCCCATGGGAGTAATGTCTCAAACTGTCTACGCTTTAATCGTTCCCTGGAAGGCCAGTAGTAGTTTCCGAGGCACATTCGGACGCATTCAGTAATCTTAGGACCTTCAGAGTGTTGATGTAACACAGAAATTGCATCGAGATGGAATACAACATTCATCATGCGGACTCTTCTCCATGGGAGTAATGTCTCAAATTGTCTACGCTTTCATTGATTCCTGGGAGACCAGTAGTAGTTTACGAAGCACATCTGGAGGCATGCTGTAATCTTCCGACCTTCAGAGTGTTGATGAAACAAATAAATTGCTTCGGGATTGAATACAACATTATCCATGAGGACTTTTCTCCATGGGAGTAATGTCTCAAACTGTCTACGCTTGGATCGTTTTCTGGAAGACCAGTAGTAGTTTCCGAAGCACAACTGGAGGCATTCTGTAATCAGTGGACCGTCAGAGTGTTGATGAAACACAGAAATTGCATCGAGATGGAATACAACATTCATCATTCGGACTTTTCCCATGGGAGTAATGTCTCAAACTGTCTACGATTTGATCGTTCCCTGGAAGACTAGTAGTAGTATCCAAAGCACAACTGGAGGCATTCTGTAATCGGTGGACCATCAGAGTGTTGATGAAACACAAAAATTGCATCGGGATTGAATGCCAAAGTCTCCATACCCACGTTGCTTCATGGGAGTAATGTATCAAACTGTCTACGCTTAGATATTTCCCTGTAGGACCAGTAGTAGTTTCCGAAGCACATCTGGAGGCACTCTGTAATCTGTGGATCTACTGAGTGATTATGAAACAAAGAAATTGCATTGAGATTGAATAGAACAGTCACCATGCGGACTTTTCTCCATGGGAGTAATGTCTCAAACTTTCTACGCTTGGATCATTCCCTGGAGGACCATCAGTAGTTTACGAAGCACATGTGGAGGCATTATGTAATCTGTGGACCTTCAGAGTGTTGATGAAACAAATACATTGCATCGGGACTGAATACAACACGCACCATGCGAACGTTTCTGCATGGGAGTAATGTCTCAACCTGTCTACGCTTTGATCGACTCCTGGGAGCCCAGTAGAGGTTTCTGAGGCACATCTGGAGGCATTCTGTAATCTGTGGACCTTCAGAGTGTTTATGAAACAAATAAATTTCATTGGGGTTGAATACAACAGGCACCATGCGGACTTTTCTCCATGGGAGAAATGTATCAAACTGTCTACTCTTTGATCATTCCCTGGAGGACCAGTAGTAGTTTCCAAAGCACATCTGGAGGAATTAAGTAATCTGTGGACCTTCAGAGTGTTGGTGAAACAAATAAATTGCATTGGGATTGAATACAACATTCACCATGAGTACATTTCTCCATGGGAGTAATGTCTCAAACTGTCTACGCTTTGATTGTTCCCTGCAAGACCAGTAGTAGTTTCCGAAACACATTTTGAGTCACTCTGTACTCTGTGGACCCTCAGAGTGTTGATGAAACTCCGAAATTGCATCGTGATGGAATACAACATTCACCATGCGGACTTATCTCCTAGGGAGTAATGTCTCAAACTGTCTACGTTTTGATCGCTCCCTGGAAGACCAATAGTAGTTTCCGAAGCACATCTGGACTCATTCTGTAATCTGTTGATCTTCAGTGTTCTGATGAAACACAGAAGTTGCATCGGGATTGAATACAACAGGCGCGATGCGGACTTTTCTCCATGGGAGTAATGTCTCAAATTGTCTACGATTTGATCGTTCTCTGGAAGACCAGTAATAGTTTCCAAAGCACAACTGGAGGCATTCTGTAAGCGGTGGACCTTCAGAGAGTTGATGAAACACAGAAATTGCATCGACATTGAATACAACAGGGCCCATGCTGACATTTCTCCATGGTAGTAATGTCTCAAACTGTCTACGCTTTGATCGTTCCCTGGAAGACCAGTAGTAGTTTCCGAAGCACATCTGGAGGCATTCAGTAATCTTAGGACATTCAGAGTGTTGATGAAACACAGAAATTGCATCGGCATTGAATACAACAGGCACGATGAGGACTTTACTCCATGGGAGTAATGTCTCAAACTGTCTACGCTTTGATCGATTCCTGGAATAACCAGTAGTAGTTTCCAAAGCACATCTGGAGGCATTCAGTAATCGTTGGACCTTCAGAGTTTTGATGAAACACAGAAATTGCATCGGGATTGAATACAACAGGCACCATGCGGACGTTTCTTCATGGGAGTGATGTCTCAAACCGTCTACGCTTTGATCGTTCCCTGGAAGAACCAGTAGTAGTTTCCAAAGCACATCTGGAGGCATTCAGTAATCGTTGGACCTTCAGAGTTTTGATGAAACACAGAAATTACATCGAGATTGAATACAACAGGCACCATGCGGACGTTTCCCCATGGGAGGAATGTCTAAAGCTGTCTACGATTAGATATTTCCCTGGAGGACCAGTACTAGTTTCCGAAGCACATCTGGAGGCATTTTATAATCTGTGGACCTTCAGAGTGTTGGTGAGACACAGAAATAGCATCGTGATGGAATACAACATCCACCATGCGGACTTTTCTCCATGGGAGTAATGTCTCAAACTGTCTATGCTTTGATCGATCCCTGGAAGACTAGTAGTAGTTTCCGAAGCAAATCTATTCTCATTCTGTAATCTGTAGACCTTCAGTGTGTTGAAGAAACACAGAAATTGCATCGGGATTGAATACAACATTAATCATGCCGACTTTTCCCCATGGGAGTAGTGTCTCAAACTGTCTACGCTTTGATTGATTCCTGGGAGACCAGTAGTAGTTTCCGAAGCACATCTGTAGTCATTATGTAATCTGTGGAACTTCAGAGTTTTGATGAAACAAATAAATTGCTTCGGGATTGAATACAACATTCCCCATGAGGACTTTTATCATTGGGAGTAATGTCTGAAACTGTCTCCGCTTGGATCGTTCCCTGGAAGACCAGTAGTCGTTTCCCAAGCAAATCTGGATGGATTCTATTATCTGTGGACCTTCAGAGTTTGATGAAACACAGAAATTGCATCGGACTTTTCTCCATGGGAGTAATGTCCCAAACTGTCTACGTTTTGATCGTTCCCTGGAAGACCAGTAGTAGTTTCCGAAGCACATCTAGACTCATTCTGTAACCTGTTGACCTTCAGTGTGTTGATGAAACACAGAAATTGCATAGGGATTAAATAACAAAGCCTACATACGCATGTTTCATCATGGGAGTAATGTCTCGAACTGTCTACACTTCGATATTTCCAGGTAGGACCAGTAGTAGTTTCCGAAGCACATCTGGAGGCATGCAGTTATCTTTGGACCTTCCGAGTGTTGATGAAACACAGAAATTGCATCGAGATTGAATTCAACAGGCACCATGCGGACTTTTCTTCATGGGAGTAATGTCTCAAACTGTCTACGCTTTGATCGTTCTCTGGAAGACCAGTAGTAGTTTCCAAAGCACAACTGGAGGCATTCTGTAAACGGTGGACCTTCGGAGTGCTGATGAAACACAGAAATTGAATCGGGATTTAATACAACAGGCACCATGCCGACTTTT
This sequence comes from Schistocerca gregaria, assembly GCF_023897955.1. Classification (NCBI taxonomy): domain Eukaryota; kingdom Metazoa; phylum Arthropoda; class Insecta; order Orthoptera; family Acrididae; genus Schistocerca; species Schistocerca gregaria. Next base: position 4,743,355 of record NW_026061713.1, on the reverse strand, counting down.
CCCCATTGGAGTCATGTCTCAAATTTCCTACGCAATGATCGTTCCCTGGAAGACCAGTAGTAGTTTCCCAAGCAAATATGGAGGCATTCTATAATCTGTGGACCTTCAGAGTGTTGGTGAAACACAGAAATTGCATCGAGATGGAATACAACATTCACCATGCGGACTTATCTCCATGGGAGTAATGTCTCAAACTGTCTACGCTTTGATCGTTCCCTGGAAGACCAGTAGTAGTTTCCGAAGCACATCTGGAGGCATTCAGTAATCTTAGGACATTCAGAGTGTTGATGAAACACAGAAATTGCATCGGCATTGAATACAACAGGCACCATGCGGACTTTTCTCCATGGGAGTATTGTCTCAAACTGTCTACGTTTTGATCGTTCCCTGGAAAACCAATAGTAGTTTCCGAAGCACATCTGGAGGTATTCTGTAATCTGTTGACCTTCAGAGTGTTGATGAAAGATAGAAATTGCATCGGGATAGAATACAACAGGCACCATGCGGACTTTACTCCATGGGAATATTGTCTCAAACTGTCTACGCTTTGATCGTTCCCTGGAAAACCAATAGTAGTTTCCGAAGCACATCTGGAGGCATTCTGTAATCTGTGGACCTTCAGAGTGTTGATGAAAGACAGAAATTGCATCGGGATAGAATACAACAGGCACCATGCGGACTTTACTCCATGGGAGTAATGTTTCAAACTGTCTACGCTTTGATCGATTCCTGGGAGACCAGTCGTAGATTCCGAAACACATGTCGAGGCATTCATTAATCTGTGGACCTTCAGAGTGTTGATGAAACACAGAAATTGCATCGGGATTGAATACAACAGGCGCCATGCGGACTTTTCTCCATGGGAGTAATGTCTCAAACTGTCCACGCTTTGATCGTTCCCTGGAAGACCAGTAGTAGTTTCCAAAGCAAATCTTGACCCATTCTATTATCTGTGGACCTTCAGAGTTTGATGAAACACAGAAATTGCATCGAGATGGAATACAACATTCACCATGCGGACTTTTCTCCATGGGAGTAATGTCTCAAACTGTCCACGCTTTGATCGTTCCCTGGAAGACCAGTAGTAGTTTCCGAAACACATTTTGAGTCATTCTTTAATCTGTGGACCTTCAGAGTGTTGGTTAGACACAGAAATAGCATCGTGATGGAATACAACATTCACCATGCGGAATTTTCTCCATGGGAGTAATTTATCAAACTGTCTAGGCTTTGATCGGTCCCTTGAAGAGCAGTAGTAGTTTCCGAAAGCACATTTGGAGGCATTCAGTAATCTTTGGACCTTCAGAGTGTTGATGAAACACTGAAATTACATCGGGATGGAATACAACGGCACCATGCGGACTTTTCTCCATGGTTGGAGAGGAATGAAGAAAATTGGGAAGTAGAAGTAGGTGAGAACCAATGATAATGCAACACAGAGTCTGTGACAATGGCAAAAAAGTAGAGAGACGGTGTGTCAGTGAGAAGATACAGCAGCAGTAGGAAGGAGTGAAACAGATAGTAGCAGTAAGATAGAGCAAGCCAGAGACAGTGACAGCAAGAGGAAATACTACTACTACTACTACTACTACTACTACTGCTACTACTACTAGTAGTAGTAGTAGTAGTAGTAGTTGTAGTAGTAGTAGTGAGTGAGTGAGAATGGGCAAGCCAGGGTGAGGGGTATGAGTGATATATTAGTGAGAAGAGAACAAGTATATTTGTGTACCAAAAGTGTTGGGAAATTTTTGGGAAGGTGCTGGGTAAAGTAGGATGAGGCAGCTGGAATCAGATTTTTCAGTCAATTATTTATAAAGGAGCATACACACTTATTTGTGCTTAGAGAGGAGCATTTTCCCATTGGTAGATGAAACACTCAAAAAATATTACGTGTAACTGAAGCAAGTCATCAGGTTCTTCCATTTTCTCCCTATATAACACTTAAAATGCTGAGATGAAGTGGGAGATATCATACCGCGCAAAGAGTTTGACAGAGCACTGAAAGACCTAAGTTGAAACAAGGCCCTGGGAGTTGGCAACATTGCATTAGAACTACTGACAGCCTTAGGAGAGCCAGTCCTGACAAAACTCTACCATCTGGTGAGCAAAATGTATGAGACAGGTGAAATACCCTCAGACTTCAAGAAGAATATAATAATTCCAATCCCAAAGAAAACAGATGTTGACAGATGTGAAAATTACCGAACTATAAGTTCAATAAGTCACAGCTGCAAAATACTAACGAGAATTCTTTACGGATGAATGGAAAAACTGGTAGAAGCTGACCTCGGGGAAGATCAGTTCGGATTCCGTAGAAATATTGGAACACGTGCAGCAACACTGACCCTATGACTTATCTTAGAAGCTACATTAAGAAGAGGCAAACCTGTGTTTATAGCATTTCTAGACTTGGAAAAAGCTTTTGACAATGTTTGCTGGAATACAGGGAGTCGTTTCTGAAAGTATTTGTATGGAGTGTAGCTTTGTATGGAAGTGAAACATGGATGATACATAGTTGGACAAGAAGAGAATAGAAGCTTTCGAAATGTGGTGCTACAGAAGAATGCTGAAGATTAGATGGGTAGATCACATTACTAATGCGAAGGTATTGCATACAATTGGAGAGAAGAGGAGTTTGTGGCACAGCTTGACTAGAAGTAGGGATTGGTTGGTAGGACATGTACTTAGGCATCAAGGGATCACCAATTTAGTATTAGAGGGCAGTGTGGAGGGTAAAAATCATAGTGGGAGACCTAGAGATTAATACACTAAGCAGATTCAGAAGGATGTAGGCTATAGTATGTACAGTATGTACTGGGAGATGAAGAAGCTTGCACAGGATAGAGTAGCATGGAGAGCTGCATCAAACCAGTCTCAGGACTGAAGATCACAACAACAACAACAACAACAACAACACTAAAAATCTTGAAAACGGCTTAATGTTTTTCCCATTTGTGTGTTATTATTAGTGTATCAAAGAAATAAAAGAAGAAACTACTCTGTCTTCATCAGTGACCCATTATAAAGTTAGTTAGTTGCTCATTCTATGGACAATTTTGCATGACAGATTGTAATGATGTGGAGAAAGTCATTTTACATTGACATTCCAAGTTAATTTGTACATATAATTACTTTCTGATCATTTCCTAGTTTGTGTTTTTTCTTTATTATTTACAAAAAGAAAAGTGTGTTCTGATTTAAGTTAGTAATTCCTGTTCACCACAGTATCCTTTGCATCACATACATGATGTAGGTATTGTCATAATAAGATACAGCATACATACATCACAATTCTAGATGTTAATATAACTAATATGAAATTAACATTATACAATGTGTTCAAAAAATTTCATAATGGACTAATGGATTGGTATTAGATGTGCCCTATAACAATTCTGACATACAAGCAGTACACTTCAAGAAACAAGAACATACAAACAATATTTAATATTTACAATGAGAACAGCATGTTTGAATGACCCTGAAAAGAAAACAAGAGGTTATTAGTCATCAAGGAATTCAAAATACTCATCCATGATATAGAAACATTAATTTAATACTTAAGTTTTATTTCTGACTTAAATTTTTTGTCATCCATAATTCCCTTGATCTAAATTGACAGTGTGTTATACAGCTTTATTAAATAATGGCTCAACCTGTTTTGAGTTTTTGTTTTTATTTTTCTACATGCAGATTCTTCCTGATGTGTGTTGTACTTCTGTAAATCTGTATTCATATGTCAATTACTTGTGTGTGTACTTCTATTAGACATTCTTTTGAATATGAACAACAATGGTACTGTAAGTATTATTAACTGCATGAATAAGGGCTTGCAGTGTGTTTGTGGAGAGCTGTATTTAATAATTTTAATGACATTTTCCTGTCATTTCAAAGTATCTGGAAGTGAGGTTTTTTGACACCTCAGAACATTCTTCTATAAGATGCAGCAGACTGGAGATAAGCAAAATACACTAACGGTGTACATTGTTTGCAACAAATTCCATAAATTATGCTCGGTGCAAAACATGCAGAGTTGAGTTTTTTGGATATGTAAATGCAATGGCTTTTTCAGCTGAAGACATGGTCAGTGTGCATGCCCAATAATTCTGTAAACTTTACTTTCTCTATTTCATGGTCACTCAATAAAAACTGGAGGATATACTTCTCATTTCCTTTACTGTACTGTAGGTAATTTATTTTATTAAAATTAAATGTTAACTTATTAGGAAGAAACCACTGCAGCACGGAATTCACAACTTTTTCAGCAGTAATAGATAAGGATTTTCCATCATCACCAAATTATGGTTGTATGGTCTGCAAATAACATCATTTTTGACAAACCGTTTGGGCTTTTAATGTCAATTATATAGATCAGAAATTATAGGTGGGGCCATGAACAATACCCTACAGGACACCTGTTGCCACCCTCTTAGCATCTGATAGCCACTTTATTTTTTGCCTGTTTTGAGACCCTGTGAGTTCCAAAACCTGTGTTCTATGTTGTAGATAGGATTAAGTTAGTTCCTTGCCAATATCTTTGATGCTATAGCTTCCAGTTTCTAATGGAGTATTTAGTGGTTCACTGTATCAAAGGCATTGATAAGATCTTGGTTGATTCCTACAACACTTTTGTTATGGTCTAAATTCCTTCTGGCTCCTTCATGAGACTTGTATGGCTCCTGTGTTATAACCTGTATGAAAGCTGTGTTGATTACTATTCAGAAGATTGGAGGTGTCGAGATAGCTTATGATCCTGATTTTCATCAACTTCCTAAAGATTTATGAAAGAGATTGAAGGAGGGACATACGTCTGCAGTTTTCTACCTAGCATGAATACCCATTTTTGAACAGAGTTCTAACCTTAGAAATTTTCATCCTCTGTGTGAACACACCTTCACTGAATGAGAAATTGGCAGTATGTACCAGTGGCTACAAAATTTGTGGAGCAACTTTTTTATTTGTGACACTTGCACTTGATCCATTTCTGCAGACATTTTTGGCCTCAGACTATTAATTACTTCCACATTTCATATTCATTAGTGGAACTTATTCTCCTACTGATGCCTACTTTTGTGCTGTTATTTTCTTTTGTTTGTTAAAGTTCATAATAGTTTCTCAAGTACACTTAGAAAGTAGTTAACAATGTAATTGAGCAATGCTTCTTTTTTTAGTTGATTGTTATCTCCAGATATAAGTATAGTCTCCTGTTCCTTACTGCTTTTCCCAGTTCTCTTTAACAATTTACCATGTTCTGCTTGATTCATTGTCTGACTCCCTTACCAATCTATAATTATGTAATATGTATGCTACATTAATTATCCTTTTTATACACTTACATTTGCAGTTTCATACTTTTTTTTCCTTTTTAGTGTCAGAAAAAATTTTCACTTCAGTGTAGAAATTTCTCAGTGTGTGTTTGTAAGTGTATGTGAGTTGACTTTCATGAATCTTTATAGACAGCACATTTCCAGATCTATCATGGAAAGAGAGAACATGTCATTTGTATTTGTTTGTGACAATACGTATGCCGAGGATTGGTCAGTCACTGTGGTAGTAAACTGGTGGCAGTTTTCAGGGGAGAAAATTCTTTTGTACCTATGATGTACTATTGTTGTATTTACGGGAAGTGTGAAAACTGTAATGAGTGCATTGTGGTCAGATAAGCCTAGGTCAATGTTCCTTACTTCTATATCTGAGGTTTCTAGATTTGAAGATGTATTGTCTATGAAACTTTTTGAAGAGTTTGTTAGCATAGCTGGGATATTTACACACATGCCGGAAAAGTTTTGCATCATCCCAGTTCCAAGAACTCCTGAAGATAGATGTTGACTGTGGATATTGTATTACAGACACAGTCCCTTTGACTGTTAAGAGATGTCACTAAACCCACCCAAAGATGTATACAACCATGCATGAGCAGCACCTCTTAGACGGAGGGGCTCCGACAGCCAATAAGTTCGAGTCATTCCACCTGGAAGGAGGTAGACAGCTCATGTTGTCTGAAGTTCAGCCATGCCTAGATGGCCAATACTGTGGTTTGATCACATCCACTTAGTTACTTTGTGCTAGGAAGGGCTCTCAACAGGGGAAGTGTCCAGGCATCTCGAAGTGAACCAAAGTGATAGTGTTCAAATATAGAGGACATACAGAGATACAGGAACTACTGATGACAATCCCCGCTCAAGCCACCCAAGGGCTACTACTGCAGTGGATGACTGCTAGCTATGGCTTGTGGCTCATAGGAACCCTGACAGCAATGCCAGAATAATGCTTTTTGTGCAGCCACAGGATGTTGTGTTATGACTCAAACTGTGCACCACAGGCTGTATGATGGGCAGCTCCACTCCTGACATCCATGGTGAGGTTAATTTTTGCAACCATGACAACATGCAGTGTCTTACAGATGGGTCCGACAATATGCTGAACAGGCCACTCAGGATTGGCATCACATTCTCTTCACTAATGAGTATCATATATGCCTTCAACCATACAATCGTTGGAGACGTGTTTAGAGGCAACACGGTGAAGCTGAACACCTAAGACACACTGTCCAGCAGGTGTAGTTTCACTATGTGGGGCTGATGTATGTTGCTGCTGGTCATGGAAGGCATCATAATGGCTGTATGATACATGAATGCCTTTCTCCAACCAATAGTGCAATGATATCCTCAGCATATTCGTGAGGCATTAATTGTTGTGGACGAGAATTGATACCCCCATGAATGACTTCCTTCAGGATAATTATATTGTTTAACTAGAGTGGCCAGCATGCTCTCCAGACAGAACCCATCAAACTTGTCTGGGATGGATTGAAAATGGCTGTTTATGGATAACATGACCCACCAACCACTCTTGGGGATCAATGCCAAATTGCCGTTGAGGACTGTGACAATCTGGACCAACAGTGCCTTGATGAACTTGTGGATGGTATGCCATGATAAATACAGGCATGCATCAATGCAAGTGGATGTGCTATTGGGTATTAGAGGTACCAGTGTATACAGAAATCTGGACCCCCACCTGTGAAGGTATCACTATAGTGGTAAAACATGCAGAGTGTGGTTTTTATGAGCAATAAAAAGGGCATAAATGTTGTTTATGTTGATTTCTATTCCAATTTTCTGTACAGGTTCTCTACTCTCCAACTCTAGGGAATGAGGTTATGCAAAACTTTTTTGATGTGTGTATTAGAATAAAAGTTGAAACTACATAGAAAATTAAGGAACGGAATTTTAATTGCACTGTGTACCAACATATTGACATTATAAAGTCCCAAGATACAATTATTGACTTTTTCTCACCACATAAGATGCGCAGTCTAATTAATAAAAATGTCTGGATCACAGATCTTGTTTCTAGAACACTTTCACAGCTGCCACACTTTCTATACCAAGAAGTCCCTTCCATACAGCCTAGTCATCCATGGCTGTTGCATCAGTAGTGATGAGCAGTTCCTCTGAAAATATGCTGAGGATCTCACTGAGGCCTTCACAGACTGTTATTACCTTCCCAGCTTTGTACAACAACACATCCCCGTGCCTTATTGCTCCAGTCACCCACCACCTCGCAAAGATACAGCATTCCACTCATGACATGGTAGTACAATCAGGACTGGAGCAACCATATCATATTCTCCTTCTCCCCTGCAGGTCCGGGGTTTAGAGTAGGCCCGAGGTATTCCTGCCTGTCGTACAAGGTGACTAAAAGGAGTTTCACATGTTTCAGCCCTTATGTGATGGCCTCCTGTAGGGTTTGACTTCCATTCTTCAAACTTTTCCGAAAGAATGAGCCAATTGGAGAAGGGAGCCTTAAAAGGTCCATTGTGTCCTTCGTGAATTAAGATCTTTAGACCCGTGACCACACAGGCATTGTGCTGCTGATGCCTGCACTGTTAACTCCCTGCATACGCCAAGGGTAGATGCCCATCCTCCTGGGGCACCGGGACTCCCAGCAAAGGCCATCCTATCAGGTGGCGCCTGTTGGGAGGGCCCCTGGTCAGAGTGGGCGGCATCAGGGTGGATGACAAACGATGAAGCGCAGTCCATCATCTCTTGCTGGTGGTGAAACACCAGCAGTTTCTAAGCTATCACAAGCACAATTCAACACACAAAAGTACAAGTAAGAGCTTAAATGTGGTCCAGGGTATCACATTTCACAGAGACATTCTTTTGCAGTCCGAAATTGAGCTGCATGCCAATTTAGAGTGACGAGGTGTAAATTTCATCCAGCATGTCCACCGGGGTCGGAAGGATAATGAGGTTGCCAACGGTGCCTTCATATTGGCCTTTGAGGGTGATACATTGTTCAAGAAGGTCAAGGTGATGGTCTACTGGTGTGATGTAAAGACCTGTATCCATCCCCCAACTCGGTGCTTTAAGTGCTGGAAGTTCAGCAATATGTTTTCCCGCACTACTTCCAGTGTCACAAGCCAAGATTGTGGTTGCCCATCACATCACAATACTCCATGTGCACTGCCTTCCACGTGTGTCAACTGCAGAGAGCACCATTCACCTTGCTCACCTGACAGCAGGATTCTCCAGAAAGAAAGGAGAATCATGGAGTACAAGACCCTGGACTGAATGACCTACACTGAGGCTAAGAGAAAATTTGAACACATGCATCCTGTGTGTATGACATAGTCTTGCACTACCCCTACAACAGTTCTGACACCATGAGCTCTGCCAAACCAGGTCACCTCTCAGAGCTGGTAGACTCACCTGCCCCCTTGATGTTGGAGAGCATTTCCATCCCTGTTGATCCTGCACCACCTACTTGAGGAGCAACACGCCCCCCGCCCCCCCCCCCCCCCCCCCCCCCACCGCCACCATCATTGCGCAACAATCAAGGCTGGAGCTGGAGAAGCGTAAGTGTTCTTCAGCTTCTCTCCCTAGGAAGTGGTCCCTTGGATCACTCCATTCCTAGGTATCTTCTAGTGGGAAACATGCTGGCCAGGGTAGTTGACTTACATCTTCTAGAGCACGTTGGGTGGCAGGGGATACATGCGGACGTGCATTGTCCTGCTGGAACAGCAAGTTCCCTTGCTGGTCTAGGAATGGTAGATCGATGGGTTCGATGACGGTTTGGATGTACCGTGCACTATTCAGTGTTCCCTCGACGATCACCAGAGGTGTACAGCCAGTGTAAGAGATTGCTCCCCACACCATGATGCTGGGTGATGGCCCTGTGTGCCTCGGTCGTATGCAGTCCTGATTGTGGCGCTCACCTGCACGGCACCAAATACGCATACGACCATCATTGGCACCATGGCAGAAGCGACTCTCATCGCTGAAGACGACACATCTCCATTCGTCCCTCCATTCACGCCTGTCGCGACACCTCTGGAGGCGGGCAGCACGATGTTGGGGCGTGAGCGGAAGACAGCCTAACGGTGTGCGGGACCGTAGCCCAGCTTCATGGAGACGGTTGCGAATGGTCCTCGCCGATACCCCAGGAGCAACAGTGTCCCTAATTTGCTTGGAAGTGGCAGTGCGGTCCCCTACGGCACTGCGTAGGATCCTACGGTCTTGGCGTGCATCCGTGCATCGCTGCGGTCCGGTCCCAGGTTGACGGGCATGTGCACCTTCTGCCGACCACTGGCGACAACATCAATGTACTGTGGAGACCTCACGCCCCACGTGTTGAGCAATTCGGAGGTATGTCCACCCGGCCTCCCGCATGCCCACTATACGCCCTAGCTCAACGTTCGTCAACTGCACATACGGTTCACGTCCATGCTGTCGCGGCATGCTACCAGTGTTAAAGACTGCAATGGAGCTCCGTATGCCACGGCAAACTGGTTGACACTGACGGCGGCGATGCACAAATGCTGCGCAGCTAGCGCCATTCGAGGGCTAACACCGCGGTTCCTGGTGTGTCCACTGTGCCGTGCGTGTGATCATTGCTTGTACAGCCCTCTCGCAGTGTCCCTAGCAAGTATGGTGCGTCTGATACACCGGTGTCAATGTGTTCTTTTTTCCATTTCCAAGAGTGTAGATCTCGCCAGACCCTCTCACATGATGGATATAAACTATTCAGGCAATAAATCAGTGGAAGCAGGTGACTGTGAGCCGTACAGTGCTTCACAGAATTTTCCGTGCCTTCCCAGTCTCACGATGTCATCGTCCAGTGGAACTGTGGTGGTTTTATCCACTGCCTGGCTGAGCTACAGCAACTGTTGAGGTTTAAACCTGCTATCTGCATTGCCCTCCAGGAAACCTGGTTCCCTGCCCTCCGTCACTATAAGGCATATTACAGCAACCACAGTGACTATAATCGAATGACAGGTGGAGTTAGCGTTTATGTTCTAAACTCAGTCTGTAGTGAACATGTGCCCCTTCAAAACTCTCTTGAAGCTGTGGCTGTCAGAATAAAGATGATGCAGGAAATAACTGTCTGCAATGTGTATCTTCATCTAGATGGTGCAGTACCCCTGAATGTATTAGCTGCACTAATTATTAAACTGCCTAAACCTTTCCTTCCTCGGGAGATTTTAATGCCCATAACCCCTTGTGGGGTGGTACCATAGTTACTGGGCGAGGCAGAGTTGTCGAAATTTACTGTTGCAATTTGACCTCTGACTCTTAAATACTGGGGCCACCACATGCTTCAGTGTGGCTCATGGGAGTTACTCAGCCATTGACGTATCAATCTGCAGCCCAGGACATCTCCCATCTATCCACTGAAGGGCACATGACTACCTGTGTGGTAGTGAGCACTTCCCCATCTTCCTGGCAGTGCCCCAGCATCAGGCACACAGATGCCTGCCCAGATGGGCTTTGAACAAGGCTAACTGGGTAACTTTCACCTTAGCTGTCACCGTTGAATCTCCCCCACATTGTAACATCGATGTGATGGTTGAGCAGATGACTAGCACAATTGTTTCTGTCACAGAAAACGGAATCCCTCGCTCTTTAGGGTGCCCAAGGAGTAAGGCAGTCACTTGGTGGTCACCGCAAATCATTCAGGCAATTGAAGAGTGTCTGCAGGCTTTACAGCCCGTAAGTGGCACCCTTCCCTGGAGCACATCATAGTCTTTAAATGGCTCCGTGCCAGTGTTCGCTACCTTATCGAACAACAGAAGGAGTGGTGTTGGGAGAGATAAGTCTCCACCATTGCAGGCCACATGTCTTCCAAAGTCTGGAAAAAGATGAAATGTCTCTTTGGGTACCAAGCCTCAATGGCTGTCCCTGGTGTTACCATAAATGGCGAGTTATGTACCGACACAAATGTGATTGCCGGGCACTTTGCCGGGCACTGCATTGAATAATCACCCCCCAAGGTTTCGCACACTGGAATGGTGGCTGAAAGGTAATGTACTCTAATGCACTACATGCTGTGGTGAATCCTATAATGCCCCATTTACAAAGTGGAAGCTCTTCAGTGCTCTTGCACATTGCACCGACACAGTTCCTGGGCCTGACCGCACCCACAGCCAGGTGATTAAACATATCTCATCTGACTGCAAGTGACATATAATCATCATCTTCAACCTGCTATGGTGAGATTGTCTAAAAACTCACTTGATGTTGACAGCTATCACCCCATCTGCCTCACCAATGTTCCTAAAAAGCAATGCCACAAGAGTGAGAATAAAACGGATGAAATGTGTAACACAAAACAGAAAGAAAGGAAAAGCCACAAGAATGAAGGGCACACTATGAACACTAAAAGGAACAAAAGAGGACAAGAAAACAAGAGAAGAGAGTAAAACATGAAAGCAGATTACAGTGGCTGGCAACCACGAGGATAGGAAGGCAAAGCCAGTGACTCTGCAACACATTAAAATCTCAACCGTACAGCACTAGGCTGGAGGACACAGAGGGTCAAAGGATATACTAAACCATACATATAAGTATAAAACCCACTCTCACGGATAAAATGTAAAACTAAAACTGCTGTGGAGTCACTGTGTCCAACACCAAAGGCAGGTTGGTGGGAAAGTTGACAGTCGGTCACAGAGCGGCTAAATGTGAGTAGTCCAGGAAGAGGTGGACAACTGTCATTTGGAAGCCACAGCGACACTTAGGTGGCTTCTCGCAACAGAGTAGTTAACCATGCATTAGCCTCATATAGTCAATGCAGAGCCGGCAGAGGATGACTGATTCCCTGGGAGAGGCCTGCCTGGAAGACTTCCACACATTCATAGCCTCCTTAATGACATGCAGTTTGTTGCGTGTGCTGTTATGCCATTCCATCTCCCAAAGCCAGAAAACTCCATGGTGTAAGACAGAATGTAGGTCAGCTTCAGAGAATGCCTATCTCCAGAAGCAGTTTCCACGTCGCCTGTTGGGGAGCCATTCCGTGGTTTTTCAGTGGACCCCAGGACACGTCATTATCCCTGGCCATGAACTTGCTGATAGGCACATGTGAGAAAACGCAAATCACCAAAATGTAAGTAGTTACTCTTTTTAAAAAAAATTGTGAATTTAACTGTTTAATAATATAAAACTAACACAACTGTATCGTTATAAATCCCACTGATGATACCTTAGAACAGGAGAATGTGAAAAGTGTATGGGATAAATAAAGTAACTAGCAGCAGGATAAGGCAGCTTTATTTACAAAACAAATTTTTATATGCTTGCTGCAGAGGATGGCCACACAAACAGACTTGTTATTCATGCCATGCCAGGCATTTCCACATGGCCCATACCAGAAATTCAGAAGATTCATCTGAACATCCATAAAACCATACAACGCACAAAATTCAACAACATATGCAAATGTAACAATCTGGTACCTAAATATTCAATGTAAAAATTAAAAACAGTTCAACCACCACGCAAAAAGCAATGCATTCTGCTCAGAAAATATGGTTAAAATGCGAGATAAAATCCCTAAGACTCTAAAAAACAAGAGTTGAATTATGAGTTGTATAAGACATATTTACAACTCGCAGACACCATAAATCATATGAAAGTTTTCTCCCATCTGGTCAACAGGGTCGAAAAGCTTTCAAAACTGGTGCACAAAGAATAGAAACAGTTAATAGAAGAAAGATCAACCTACTCAAAAAACTCCAGTTACAACATATTACCTTTACTCACACACACACAAATTCTACCCAAGATTAGTGAACCTTACGGACACACATTTAAACAGTAAAGAAAGACAGCAGTTGGAGAAAGGATGAAAATACAATGTAAATTTAGAAAAAGATGAAGGTTCCTTAGGAAATCTAATTATAGAAGCATAAAGTGTTTTGACAAGGGATGATAGGAATGAAAATAGCAGTGTCAGCATTGGATTAACTAGAGAACCAGTAAAAAAAGAAATCCAGAATATAATAACCAGCATCAAAATGCAACAACACAAAAACAACAAAATCTCAGATCTGCAACAGTAGGATAAATTAGGAAAAAACTACAAAAACAAAATGTTATCTTTTTAAAATAATAATTCCAATCCCAAAGAAAGCAGGTGTTGACAGATGAGAAAATTACCAAACAATCAGTTTAATATGTGGCAGCTGCAAAATACTAACACGAAAGTTTTACAGACGAATGGAAAAACTAGTAGAAGCCGACCTCGGGGAAGATCAGTTCGGATTCCGTAGAAATACTGGAACACATGAGGCAATACTGACCTTACGACCTATCTTAGAAGAAAGATTAAGGAAAGGCAAACCTATGTTTCTAGCATTTGTAGACTTAGAGAAACTTTTGACAATGTTGATTGGAATACTCTCTTTCAAATTCTAAAGGTGGCAGGGGTAAAATACAGGGAGCGAAAGGTTATTTGCAATTTGTACAGAAACCAGATGGCAGTCATAAGAGTCGAGGGGCATAAAAGGGAAGCAGTGGTTGGGAAGGGAGTGAGACAGGGTTGTAGCCTCTCACTGATGTTATTCAATCTGTATATTGAGCAAGAAGTAAAGGAAACAAAAGAAAAATTCAGAGTAGGTATTAAAATCCATGGAAAAGTAATAAAAACTTTGAGGTACGCCGATGACATTGTAATTCTGTCAGAGTCAGCGAAGGACTTGGAAGAGCAGTTGAATGGAATGGACAGTGTCCTGAAACGAGGATATAAGATGAACATCAACAAAAGCAAAATGAGGATAAAGGAATGTAGTCGAATAAAGTCGGGTGATGCTGAGGGAATTAGATTAGGAAATGAGACACTTAAAGTAGTAAATGAGTTTTGCTATTTGGGGAGCAAAATAACTGATGATGGTTGAAGTAGAGAGGATATAAAACGTAGACTGGCAATGGCAAGGAAAGCGTTTATAAAGAAGAGAAATTTGTTAACATCGAGTATAGATTTAAGTGTCAGGAACTCTTTCCTGAAAGTATTTGTATAAAGTGTAGCCATCTATGGAAGTGAAACATGGATGATAACTAGTTTGGACAAGAAGAGAATAGAAGCTTTCGAAATGTGGTGCTAGAGAAGAATGCTGAAGATTAGATGCGTAGATCACATAACTAATGAGGAGGTAATGAATAGGATTGGGGAGAAGAGAAGTTTGTGGCACAACTTGACTAGAAGAAGGGATAAGTTGGTAGGACATGTTCTGAGGCATCAAGGGATCACCAATGTAGTATTGGAGGGCAGCGTGGAGGGTAAAAATCATAGAGGGAGACCAAGAGAAGAATACACTCAGCAGATTCAGAAGGATGTAGGTTGCAGTAGGTACTGGGAGATGAAGAAGCTTGCACAGGATAGAGTAGCATGGAGAGCTGCATCAAACCAGTCTCAGGACTGAAGACCACAACAACAACAACAACAACAACAACAACAACAACATTTTAAAAGGAGACAAGGGGACCACAATATTACTGATACACCAAGAACAATACATTGACAAAACACAAGAAATCATTTTACAAAATAGCATTACAAATTTAAAATCAGACATGACATTCAGATTAAAGACAAAAGTAAAAAAAAAAAAAAAAAGAAAAGAAAAGAAAAAAGAAAACACACTCTGAAAAATATTGACATCATATTGGATAACATAGAGAAAAGAAAGTTGTCATAGATCAGTCCCACTGCGCTGGTTCTCCGAAGCCAACCAAAAATCCACAAACCGAATCTTCTGAGAGGCCAATACTGGATTTTAGAAAATCCCCCCACATTAAAGCTTGCAGGATACATGTTAAAATTTCTGTCTGAAAATTTCAAATTACAAGAAGACAGAACTATTAAAAACACTACACAGCAAATACAACGAACAAAAGATATAACCCTCCTTTCATTTGTTATAGAAAACATGTATTGCAACATACCAGTACCAGAAATGGTTCAAATGGCTCTGAGCACTATGGGACTTAACATCTGAAGTCATCAGTCCCCTAGATCTTAGAACTACTTTAACCTAACTAACCTAAGGACAACACACACACAGTCATGCCTGAGGCAGGATTCGAAACTGCAACCTTAGTGGCTGCGTGGTTCCTGACTGATGCGCCTAGAATTGCTTGGTCACACCGGCCAGGAGTACCATAAGTAATAGAAATTATACATAAGTACCTGAAAACTTATAGTCACCTTCCTGACGAACAGATTAAGGAAATATGCACAGTAATAAAGCTCATAACACAACGAAATTACTTCAAATTCAGTAATGAATTTTATTTAGAAGAAGATGGATTACCAATTGGGTCCCCAGTTTCAGAAGCCTTAGCAGATATTTTTGTAAACCACATTTAACAGATCATTTTCACAAAAATATTTGCAAAAGAATACAACATATTATACTGGTTCAGATACATGGATGACATCCTTTGCTTAACAGATGTACCACAAAGAAAAATTGAAAAACTACATACTGACATCAGCAAGATCCAGAAAAATATAAAATTCACAATTGAAAGAGAACAGAACAACCAAATTAACTTCCTGGATATAACAATAAAAAAACAGAACCATAAGCATATGTTTGAAATTTAACGTAAACCCACAGCAATAGACAATATGATTCCTCAATCCTCTAACCACCCGCTCACACAAAAGCAAACAGCACTTCAACACATGCTCCACAGACTCAACACAGTACCACTTGCCAAAGAAGGCTACCAAAAAGAATTGGACATAATGATGCAGGAGGCACAAAATAATGGTTACAACAGTAACACAGTAACCAAGCTTAACAACAAAATTAAAAGTAAAATAAAAGCAGAAAGCTCCAAACCACAGACAACAACACAACAGAACCAAACACAAACATGCAGTCTCATAACAACTGCACAGGATAATCAGAAAAAGTTGAAAGAAAACAGTAGATGATACACAATGACATACAAACGCAAACTCACCTATCAAATCACCAATATTTTCAAGAGATAAGGAATAAACATAGCAGACACGATAGACAGTTCTATTCAAAAATACACCCCAAAACTGACAAATAACAGAGACATATACCAGAAAGCAGGTATATACCAGCTACAGTGTAACACTTGTGAAGGCAGTTACATAGAGCAAACAGGGGAACATTTGATGTCAGATACAAAAAAAACATGAGAGTTTGGAAATATGGGACAAACCACATCACATTTGTAGAATGCCTAAGAGAAAATGACCACAAACCAACCACTAGAGACAATGACATAAAGTAATTAGAATCGACAGTAAAACAACACCTCCTAATAATGCAAGAAAATTACCACATACAGAAAACCAAAGCAGAAGGGAAAATCCTGTTGAATGACCAAGTATATATGCCAAGCCATTCATTATTTAAAATAATAGAATACCATCTGCAAAAAGGATTAATAGAATAATACAGTCCAATATAATAATAATAGAATCCAAAAAATCCATGAACCCCTCCACAGAATATTGAAAGGAAAAGTCAAATCAGCTGTCGCTGTCACCAAAGTTTTCAACCACTCACTAATAGCTTGTACTCCCGCCTCCACTGCCCCCCCCCCCCCCACCCAAATTAAAACTCATCAGCTCTATCCCCCTCCCTCCCTCTCTCTCAATCATACGCACACGCAGTATAAACATCAGAAATAGAAGTTAGTCTCAAACATATACTTCGTTACATTTGCAACAAATAGGTAAACTTCTCAAAGAAGATGAAACAAATAATGTAGTTGCAATATTTACGTTGAGAAAAACAGTGTACGACGAAATAGTTGTATCGAGTGACAAAAGAACAATAGTCGACCACAAAAAGGTGAGAAATATGGTGAATGGTGTATGGAAGGTGAGAACACAAAGATGTGATTATATGGCAGTGATAAAAGTGGTAGTGTGACCTTCAGACCAGATGTGAGGATAAGCAAATTAGCAAATCATAAGTAATTACTTTTTTTTTAAAAGTGAACTGTTTAATAATCTAAAAGTAACAAAATTGTATCATTATATATCCCACTGATGATGCCTTAGAACAGGAGAAGGCGAAACACATATGGGATAAATAAAGTAACTAGCAGAAGGAAAAGGAAGCTTTATTTACAAACCAAAAATATATATCACAGTACCCTGGAATGGGGAATGTATTAAGCACTATCTTTTACATCCCTTCCACAATAATATTCCACTGACCAATGAACCTAGATATTATCACTACTACACAACCCCTGCTCGCTGCCCTTTACCTCGTGGCTCATGCCCCTGTAATAGACATAGATGCAAGACTTGTCCCATACATCCTCCCTCCACCACCTACTCCAGTCCACTCACAATTGTCACTTGTCCAATCAAAGACAATGCTACCTGTGAAACCAGTCATGTGATCTAAAAGCTAAGCTGCAACCACTGAGCTGTATTTTATGTCGACACGGCAACTGACGAAATGTATGTTCACATGAATGACAACCAAAATCCTGTGATGAAGAAACAGTTGGGCCAATCAATTGCTGAGCATGTTGCGCAGCATGATATTTGTCATTTCAGTGACTGCTTCACAGCCTGTGCCTTCTGGATTCTTCCCACCAACACCAACTTTTCTGAATTGCACTAGTGCGAACTCTCCCTACAGTATAGCCTACATTTAAGTAACCCTCAACCTTCATTAGTCACTGTCTACCACCCAACTATACCATTCCTTGTTCCCATTCCAGAACACAATTCCAGTAATGCACCCACAGTTTTTATAGCTACCTCCTTTTCTGATGGCCCTCCCGCCCCCCCTGCCGACATCTGTCTAATCTCCTGACTCCAACTAGCTGCCGTACCCTCTCCCCGCTTTGTCCATGTAACCGTCCACAAGCAGCACATAACTGTCCCCCTACCCTGCTATCTCTCCCTGCCCCATTCTCCTCCTTCCCCACCACCTGTTTGCTTCTCCCACCATGTGCTTCTGCTTGCAGTCTGGTCTTGGGTGCCAGAGCTTGTGTGCTTTTGTGTTTGTTTTCCTTGCTCTGATGAAGATTTGTTATGATTATTAATATGCAGCCAATATGCAAGGTATCAACATTCTATTAAGGAATGGGATTAACATTGTCTACCATCAAAGAAAAGCTCTACAGTTGGGTGCATTTCCTTGAAGAAGCTTCTGGCTTTGAAACATTTAAAACACTGTGGGCTCAATCTTATTTCTGTTATCTCTCTCTGAAAATAATGCTAATAATCAAGAATATATATATTTAAGATTATTTCTATTTTCTTTCATCTGTGATCAGATTCTACAAATTTCCAAAAATTTACTTCTTTTCAGTTTTAATATCTATTGAGCAATAGTGACTGTTTACTAGCACTGAAGTTAACTAAAACAAAACAATAGTTGTTAGCAACACTATCCCACAAGGATTTTAGTGCATGATCTTTCACACAGCACTGAAGATGAGTTCCCACTGTCGTATTTGTAGTCCTCTACTGTTTCATGTTTCAGGTTCAGAACCCACTAAATTATTCAGGTGTTCATCATCATGATGATGGTTCAAGTAAGGTTAAACCATGTAATGGATAGAATGGGAACTTCATTGCAGAAGACAATAGAAAATATACCATAGATGTTATGTTACATCAATAGTTGTGATACAAGCCGTTCAGAAGCTGTACAGTTTCAGAGGATCAGCACCTGAAATTGCTGTTGATAGTTCCGTCCTTAAAATGGATAGCCAGAAGTTTCTTTTATAAGGTCAAAATTATGAGCTCACCAATCTTAAATCATGTCTTTAAGATCCTATTGGGGATGACCAGATCTCTTACAGTTTCTAATGATGTATGCAGACAGGTACTTAGTATGGACATCCGTGGAGCACAATACTTATTATGTATTCAGAAAGTAAATGTGCACACAATACAGATGAAGTGATCAAAAGTTGTTTCACATACAGTTAAGTAAAACATGGCAAAGAATGGTTGTTGTAAACACAAATATCATTAAATAAAACTGAAACACACACATAATGATATTTATTGCTCATAATTGTAAAATAAGTTCTCTCAGCCTGACTTAAATGAATGGAGAGGCAACACAAATAATTCCCAAGAGTGGTCTAGAATGCAGCCTAGCTAAACTGAAGCCATACCTGAAGAAGATTAACAGCAGAATCAGGAGAGTGGAGTGAATGTAGGCCGTAAACAGATTTGTTCTATGGTATTAATGAACTGTGTTAATTTATTATTGTTTACAAAACCTGTGAGCCAGAAGGCTAAGTTTTATTGGCTGTGGATAATGTCATTATATTTTGTTTGTAGCAGTATGTTACTTCGCATGAGCAGCGTCTATTCAAAAGTTCAATTCTAATTTATGCCTATGCATTGGAAATCAAGGGCTTATTATTATTATGGGACCAAACTTGCTTATTAAAATGTAGTTACTGTAAAATCTGTAATTTTTAATTCAGGACTCTTGCTCATTAGTACTGGTGTCAATAGAAATTAGAAAAATCAGATGATCAAAAGTGTATCAACAGATCCTGGAAATTCACAGCAATATGTCCATAACTGGCACTACAAATGTGGATAAAGTTAAACTAACAATTATCAATATCTTTTAATGCATATAACAAAGAAAGTTGCTGTGACTTACCAAATGAGGAAGTGCTGGTAGATAGACACAATAAAAAATACACAAACACACACACAAATTCCAAACTTTCACAACCCAAAGTTGAAGCAACCTTGGGTTGCGAAAGCTTGAAATTTGTGTGTGTATTTGTGTATTATTTATTGCGTCTGTCTACCAGTGTTTTATCATTTGGTGAGTCACAGCATCTTTGTTTTTTATGTATATTTTTACCATGTGGAATGTTTCCCTCTATTATATTGGATATCTGTTAAGATAGTTAAGTTTACTGAAAAGAGGAAAAATAGCCCTTTAATTTGAAAGTGATCTTTCCTTCAAAATATACCTATTAACTCGTAAGACTTTGCATAAAGTATGAACTTAATCATCAGAATTTTGTAAATAAAGTTACCAAAAGTCTTATGTGGATCTTAATATACGAAACTGGTGTGGTGCCACTGCTCCACACTTCTCTCCAGTGCTAAACTAGTGATCCGTTAACATCTTAGAATGCATCCTGTCCACTAATCCTTTCTTTTAGTCAGCTTGTGTAGGAAATTTCTTTTCTCTCCAAGTCCATTCACCCATCTTATGTTCAGCATACATCTGTAGCACCACATTTCAGAAGCTTCTATTCTCATCCTGTCTAAGCTGTTTGATATCCATGTTTCACTTCATATATGCCAACAATCAATACAAATGTTTCCAGAAAAATCTTTGTAACACCTAAATCTATAAACATGTTGTGAATATTGCAGTTCCATGTTGTGAATATTTCAGTTGTCTTTATTTCTGTGTCTAAGAAAATTAGAGAGAAATTTCCCCTCTCTTTTTTTTCGGGCATGTTCATAGCTGTGTTTTCACACAAACCTGTTTCAGCATTTTCTGTACTATCTGAAGATAGCAAAAAAAAGTGCTGAAAAATGTCTCACTGAAAACAAAGCTACAAAGGTGTCTTGCATAAAGTGCAATTACTCTACAACCTAAGTTTATATTCAATGCTCCAAAATTTCTCTTCTTCAGAAACACTTTCCTCTCCATTGTCTGCCTAGATTTTATATCATCTCTACCTTGAACATCATTAGCGATTTTGCTGCCCAAATAGCAAAAATCATCATCTTTAAGTGTCT
The DNA here is from genome assembly GCF_023897955.1 of Schistocerca gregaria. Lineage (NCBI taxonomy): Eukaryota > Metazoa > Arthropoda > Insecta > Orthoptera > Acrididae > Schistocerca > Schistocerca gregaria. The sequence continues at coordinate 4,722,319 of NW_026061713.1, read as the reverse complement.
CATTCATTAATCTAATTCCCTCACATCACCTGATTTAATTTGACTACATTCCATTATCTTCTTTTGCTTTTGTTTATGTTCATATCATATCTTCCTTTCAAGAACTGTCCATTCCGTGCAACTGCTCTTGCAGGTCCTTTGCTGTCTCTGACAGAATTACAATGTTGTCAGCAATCCTCAATGTTTTTATTTCTTCTCCATGTATTTTAATTCCTATTCTTAACTTTTCTTTTGTTTCTTTTACTGGTTGCCCAATATACAGTTTGAAAAACGTCACGTATAGGCTACAACCCTGTGTCACTTGCTCCCCAACCACTTCTTCCCTTTCATGCCCCTCAACTGTTATAGCTGCCATCTGGTTCTGTAAAAATTTTAAACAGTGTTTCACTCCCTGTATTTGATCCCTGCTTCATAATTTGAAGGACAGTATTCCAGTCAACATTGTCAAAAGCTTTCTCTAAGTCTACAAATGGTAGAAACATAGGTTTGCCTTTCCTTAATGCATCTTCTAAGATAAGTTGTAGGGTCAGTATTGTCACATGTGGTCCTACATTTCTCCAGAATCCAAAGTTATCTTCTATGAAGTCAGTATCTGCTGCTTTTTGGTCCTTTTATAAAGAATTTGTGTTTGTATTCTGCAACGACAAATTCCTAAACTGACAGTTTGGGAATATTCACACTTCTCAGCACCTTATTTCTTTGGAAGCGAAATTAATATATTCTTAGTGAAATTTGTGGATATTTCACCAGTTTCGTACATCTAGCACAGCAAATGGAATAATTTTGTCATTGTTGTCTCTCCCAATGCTATCGGTAGTTTTGACAGAATGTTGTCTACCCCTGGGTACTTGTTTCCTTGTTTCAGTGTGAGTCTTCAGTGCTCAGTCAAATGCTTCTCACAGTATATCTCCCTTGTTATCTTCATCTGTCTCTTCTACTATTTGTATGATGTTGCCCTCAGTTATATCTCCCTTGTATAGATCCCCTATACACCGATGAGCCAAAACATTATTACCACTGCCCACTGTGATGTCGGACACCACCTGATAGCGTTACAGGCATATGACACTCTAAAAACAGTAAGTAAGTGGGAAGCAGATGCATATGGGGATCACCCTAATGAAGATACAGGTCCTCACAGCTTTACTTCTGCCAGTATCTCGTCTTCTATCTTCCAAACTTTACAGAAGCTCTCCTGTGAACCTTGCAGAACTAGCACTCCTGAAAGAAAGGATACTGCGGAGATATGGCTTAGCCACAGCCTGGGGGATGTTTCCAGAACAGTTTTAATCTGCCAGAAAGTTTCATATCAGTGCACACTCCACTGCAGAGTGAAAATCTCATTCTGGAAACATCCCCCAGGCTGTGGCTAAGCCATGTCTCCGCAATATTCTTTCTTTCAGGAGTGCTAATTCTGCAAGGTTCGCAGGAGAGCATCTGTAAAGTTTGGAAGGTAGGAGCCGAGATACTGGCAGAATTAAAGCTGTGAGGACCGGGCGTAAGTCATGCTTTGGTAGCTCAGATGGTAGAGCACTTGCCCACAAAAGGCAAAGTTTCTGAGTTCGAGTCTCGGTAGGGCACACAGTTTTAATCTGCCAGGAAGTTTCATATCAATGCACACTCCGCTGCAGAGTGAAAATCTCATTCAGGAAACCAACAAAATGATTGTATTGTGAGGGGGCTTTGTGCAGCTTCTGTCCCATAAAGCACTTAGGATTATGGATGAAATGGGATGACTGTTGCTTTGTAGTAACCATACCAACACAGTGTAATAGAGTGAGAGAAGCTTGCTGGAGCTTCTTTCAGAAATAATTCACATAGGGTTTTGGATGAAGTGTGATGATTGTGGCTTTGTAGTAACTATACCAACACGATGACAGTATTGTGAGGGGAGTTTTCTGAAGCTCCTTTCAGAAATAATTCACATATGACTATGAATGAAATGCAATGATTGTGGCATTTTAGTAACTGTACCAAAACTCGTGGTATTGGTCAGAAAGCTTTTTACAGTTTCTTTTGGAAATAATTCACATAGGACTACGAATGAGATGAGATGATTGTGGCTCATTAGTAATTATACTGGAAAAGTGATAGTATTGTGAGGGGAGCTTTCTGCGGCTTCTTTCAGGAATAAATCACATAGGCTTATGGATGAAATGCTAGGATTGTGGCTTTGTAATAGCTATACCAACAGATTGATACTTGAGTGAGAGGAGCTTGCTGCACCTTCTTTCAGAAATAATACACATATGGTTATGGATTAAATGCAATTTGTTGTATGTCTTCAGTAACTATAACAACAAAGTGATAGTATTGTGAGGGAATCTTCCTGCAGCTTCTTTAAGAAATAAATCTCATAGTGTTATGGGTGAGATGCCCTGTATGTGGTTTTGTTGTAGCTATAGCAACAAAATGATTCTACAGTGAGAGTACCTTTGTGCAGCGTCTTTCAGAAATAATTCACATAGGGTTATGCATAAAATGCGATGGATATGACTTTGTAGTTACTATACCGACAAGGTGATAGTATTGTGAGCTTTCTGCAGCTTCTTTCAGAAATAATTCACATACCATTATGAGTGAAGTGCAATGATTGTCACTTTTTAATAACTATACCAACACTTTGGTTCTAGAGTGAATGGAACTTTTTGCAGATTCTTTCAGAAATATTTCACAGCATGCTATGAATCAAATGCAATAATTGTGGCTTTGTAGTAACTACACCATCAAGGTTTATAGTATTTTGAGGGGAGCGTTCTGTGGCTTCTTTCAGAAATAATTCACATGACGTTACAAATTAAATGCAATGATTGTTGCTTTGTAGTAGCTATATGAACAGATTGATTGTTAAGGAAGAGGATCTTACTGCAGATTCTTTCAGAAATAATTCACAAAGTGTTATGAATGAAATGTGATGATTCTGGCTTTATGGTAACTACACCAAGAAAGTGATTGTAGTGTGAGAGGAGCTTTCTGCAGTTTCATCCAGAAATAATTCACATAGTGTTATGGCTGAAATGAGACGACTGTGGCCTTGTAGTAACTAACCGTGAAAGTGATTGTAGTGTGAGAGGAGCTTTCTGGAGCTTCTTCCAGAAATAATTATCATAGTGTTAAAGATGAAATGCCATGATTGTGGCTTTTTTGTAACTATACCAACAAAGGGATAGTAATTTGAGAGGAGTTTTTGTCAGCTTCTTTCAGAAATAATCTTCATACGGTTATCGATAGAATGCAATGCTTGTTGCTTGTTGCGGACCTTTCCTACAAGAGAGTGCAAGAATTCAAATAGCTAGGGGCACTTTCCACTGTGAACTCATCATGTGATGCAGAGATCAGTGCCAGAATACAAGCAGGAAACCGATCTTTCCACAGCCTAGCACAACTGCTTTGGTAGAAATATCTCTCCAGACAGTTCAAGATTCAACCGTACAAAACCTTTATCCAGCCTCTTGTTCTATATGGCTGTGAGATATGGAGTATCCGGAAACAGGGCTTCCATAAGCTCCTTGTTTTTGAGAGAAAAGTGCTTCGGAAGATTTTTGGTACAGTTCTGGATGCAGATACCGGGGAATGGAGGATCAGATACAACGAAGAGCTTGAGGAACTATACCAGCGGCCCAACATAGCAGGTACCCTGAAAGCCAAACAAATGCAGTGGGCCGACATTGTAGCTTGGATGGAGGATCACACCAACAGGAAAGAGACTGCCAGGGAGACCCAAGAACAATTGGAGTGGTGGACCCCATGAAGATTTAATCCAAGTGTCAATAGATGTGGACGAATGGCAGATAGCAGCATTGGACAGAATACAGTGGAGGAGGACACTTGTAGATGTGTGTGGTCTACTGGGCCTGATCACGTAGTAGTAGTAGTAGTAGTAGTAATAGTAGTAGTAGTAGTAGCAGTAGTAGTATTGCTTTGTGTAAAATTTCAAACAAAGTAACAGTACTGAGAGAGGTGCTTTTGCAGCTTCCTTCAGAAATAGATCACAACTGAACCAACAATATGATAGTAATGTGAGAGAATCTTTCTGCAACTTCTTTCAGAAATAATTTCCACAGGGTTATGGATGAAATGCGATGAATGTGGCCTTGTAGAAACTGTACCAACAAAGTGACAGTACTGTGAGCAGAGCTACAAGCAATTCGTTTCAGCAATAATTAACATATGGTAGTGGATGAAATCAGAAGATTCTGGCCTTGTGGTAACTATACCATGAAAGTGATAGCAGTGTGGTAGGAGCTCCCTGCAGTTCCTTTCAGAAATAATACTCATAGGGTAATGGATGAAATGTGATGATTCTGTCTTTGTAGTAACTGTAGGATCAAAGTGTAGTAGTGTGAGTGGAGCTTTCTGCAGCTCCTCTCAGAAATATTTCAGGTAGTGTAATGGATAATATGCAATGATTCTGGCTTTTATGTAATCATACCAACAATGTGAAGCTGCTGTGGTATGAGCGTTCTGCTGATTCTCTCGAAAAAAAAAAAAATTCACATATGGAAATGCATGAAATGCGATGATTCTGGCTTTGTAGTAATCATACCAACAAAGTGATGCAAATGTGGGATTAGCTTTCTGCAGCATCATTCAGAAATAATTCGCATAGGGTTATTCATGAAATTCAATGACTCTGGCTTTGTAGTAATCGTACCAACAAAGTGATGCGAATGTCGGAGGAGCTTTCTGCAGCTTCTTTCAGAAGTAATTCGCATGGTGTATTTGATGAAATGTAATGATTCTGGCTTTGTAGTGTTACGCAAGTGTGGGAGGAGCTCTTTGTAGCATAATTTAGAAATAATTCTCATAGGGTAATGGATGAAATGAAATGATTCTGGCATTGTTGTAATCATAGCAACAAAGTGACACAATTGCGGCAGGACCTTTCTGCAGCTCCTTTCAGAAATAATTCACATAGGGTAATCAAAGAAATGCAATGATTCTCACTTTGTAGTAATCATACCAAGAAAACAATGCAAATGTGAGAGGCGTTTTCTGGAGCTTCTTCCGGAAAAAATTCAAATAGGGTAACAGATGAAATGTTGTAATTGAGGATTTGTATTAATCATACCAACAGAGTGACGCCGTTCTGGGTGGAACATTTTGCAGCTTTTTTCAGAAGTAATTCACATAGGGTAATAGATAAAAATTGATGATTCTGACTTTGTAGTAATGACACCAACAAAGTAATGCAAATATGGGTGGAGCTTTCTGTAGCTTCTTTCAGAGAAAATGCACGTAGTGTAATGGATGAAATGTTTTGATTCTGGTTTTGGAGTAATCATACAAACAATGTGACGCTGCAGTGGGAGGTTCTTTTGGCACTGCCTGTGAGAAATAATTCACATAGTCTTATGGATGAAATGAGATGATTATGGCTTCGTAGTAATCATACCAACAAAGACACAGTGCTGTGGGAGGAGATTTCTGCAACTTCTTTCAGAAATAATTCACATAGCATGATGGATGAAATGGGATGTTTCTCACTTTGCAATAATCATACGAACAATGTGACTCTGCTGCCTGAGGAGCTTTCTGCAGCTTCTTTTAGAAATAGATCAGATACGGTTATGGATGAAATGTGACAATTCTGGCTTTGTTGTAATGATACCAACAAACAGATGATGCTGCAAGAGGAGCTTTCTGCAGCTTCTTTCAGAAAATAACCACATACAGTAATGGATGAAATTGGATGATTTTGGCTTTGTAATAATCATACGGAGAAAAAGACGCAGCTGTGGGAGATGCTTTCTGTAACTTCTTTGAGAAATAATTCACATAGGGTAATGGATGAAATGCGATGATTCTGGCATTGTAGTAATCATAGCAACAAAGAGAAGCTACTGCAGGAGGAGATTTCTGCAGCATCATTCAGAAATAATTCACTTAGGGTAATAGATGAAATAGGATGATTCTAGCTTTGTAGTAATCATAACAACAGAGAGGTGGTGAGGTGGGAGAAGCCTTCTGCAGCTTCTTTCAGAAATAATTCACATAGGATAAGGGATGAAATGCGATGATTCTGGCTTTGTGGTAATCATACCAACAAATAGACACTGCTGCCGGAGGAGGGACAGCAGCTTCTTTCAGAAATAATTCGCATAGGGTACTGGAAGAAATGCGTGATTCTGGCTTTGTAGTAATCATATGAACAAAAAGAAGCTGCTATGTGAGGAGCTTTTTGCAGCTCCTTTCAAAAATAAATCACATATGCTAATGGATTAAATGCAATGAATCTGGCTTTGTAGGAATCATACAAGCAAGGAGACGCTACTGTGGAAGGAACTTTCTGCTGCTTCATTCACAAATAATTCACTTAGTGTAATGGATGAAATGCAATGTTTCTAGCTTTGTAGTAACCATACCAAGAAACAGGTGGTGCTGCGAGTGAAGCCTTCTGCATCTTCTTTCAGCAATAATTCACATAGGATAATGTATGAAATGTGTTGATTCTGGCTTTGTGGTAATCATACCAACAAAGAGACGCTGCTGTGGGAGGAGCTTTCTGCAACTTCTTTCAGAAATAATTCACATAGCGTGATGAATGAAATGGGATGATTCTAGCTTTGTATTAAATATACGACCATAAAGACACTGATGTAGCAGGAGCTTTATGGAACTCCTTTCAGAAATAATTCACATAGGGTAATGGATGAAATGCAATAATTCTTGCTTTGTAGTAATCATAACAATATAGATATGCTGCTGCAGGAGGGGCTTTCTGCAGCTTCTTTCAGAAATAATTCACATATGGTAATTGATCAAATGCGATGATTCTGGCTTTGTAGTAATCATACCAACAAAGAGACGCAAATGATGGAGGAGCTTTCTGCAGCTTCTACATCTACATCTACATCTACATCCATACTCCGCAAGAGACCTGACAGTGTGTTTTTGGAGGGTACCCTGAGTACCTCTATCCGTTCTCCCTTCTATTCCAGTCTCGTATTGTTCATTGAAAGATGTATTGTCTGTATGCTTCTGTATTTGCTCTAATCTCTGATTTTGTAGCCATGGTCTCTCTGCGAGGTATATGTAGGAAGTAGCAATATAATGCTTGACTCTTCGGTGAAGGTATGTTCTCGAAACTTTAACAAAAGCCCGTACCGAGTACTCTCCTGCAGAGTCTTCCACTAGAGTTAGTCTATCATCTCCGTAGCCCTTTTGAGATTACTAAATCATCCTGTAACGAAGTGTGCTGCTCTCCGTTGGATCTTCCCTATCTCTTCTATCAACCCTATCTGGTACGGATCCCACGCTGCTGAGCAGTATTCAAGCAGTGCGCGAACAAGTGTACTGTAACCTACTTCTTTGTTTTCGGATTGCATTTCCTTAGGATTCTTCCAACGTATCTCAGTCTGGCATATGCTTTACTGACGATCAACTTTATATGATCATTCCATTTTAAATCACTCCTACTGCGTACTCCCAGATAATTTATGGAATTAACTGCTTCCAGTTGCTGACCTGCTATTTTGTAGATAAATGATAAGGGATCTATCTTTCAGTGAATTCACAGCACATTACACTTGTCTACATTGAGACTGAATTGCCATTTCCTGCACCATGCGTTAATTCGCTGCAGATCCTCCTGCAGTTCAGTACAATTTTCCGTTGTTACAACCTCTCAATACACCACAGCATCATCTGCAAAAGCCTCAGTTAACTTCTGATGTCATCCACAAGGTCATTTATGTATATTGTGTATAGCAACAGTCCTATGGATGTCTGTATAGGCCCCCTGGCTCATCAGCTGTTGTCGCTGAGCACCTGAAGGATAATTTGGAAAATATTTTGAGCAGATTTCTCCACCATGTTATAGTTCATGGTGGAGATTTTAATTTGCCAGATATAGACTGGGAGACTCAAACATTCACAACGGGTGGCAAGGACAAAGAATCCAGTGAATTTTTTTTTAAGTGCTTTATCTGAAAAATACCTTGAGCAGCTAAACAGAGAACCAACTCGTGGCGATAACATATTAGACCTTCTGGTGACAAAATTACCTGAACTATTTGAAACAGTGAATCCAGAACAGGGAATCAGCAATCATAAAGCAGTTACTGCATCGATGATTTCAGCCATAAATAGAAAAATTAAAAAAGGGAGGAAGATTTTTCTGTTTAGCAAAAGTGACAAAAAGCAGATTACAGAGTACCTCACAGCTCAACACAAAAGTTTTGTCTCAAGTACAGATAGTGTTGAGGATCAGTGGACAAGGTCAAAACCATCGTACAATATGCGTTAGATGAGTATGTGCCAAGCAAGATCGTAAGAGATGGAAAAGAGCCACCATGGTACATCAACCGAGTCAGAAAACTGCTGCGGAAGCAAAGGGAACTTCACAACAAACATAAACATATCCAAAGCCTTGCAGACAAACAAAAATTAAGTGAAGCAAAATGTAGTGTGAGGAGCGCTATGTGAGAGGCACTTAATGAATTCGAAAGTAATGTTCTATGTACTGACTTGGCAGAAAATTTAAGAAATTTTGGTCTTATGTCAAAGCGATAGGTGGATCAAAACAAAATGTCCAGACACCACAGATGACAAAAGTGTAGATACCGAAATAGATGACAGAGTGATAGAGAAAAAATTAAAATCACTCAAAAGAGGAAAGCCCACTGGACCTGAAGGGATACCAGTTCGATTTTACACAGAGCACACAATGGAACATAGCCCTCTTCTTGTAGCAGTGTACCGTAGGTCTCTAGAAGAGCATAGCATTCCAAAGGATTGGAAAACGTCATGGTCTTCCCCATTTTCAGAAGGGACTTCGAACAGATGTGCAGAACTATAGACCTATATCTCTAATTTTGATTAGTTGTAGAACTTTGGAACATGAATTATGTTATAGTATAATGAGTTTTCTGGAGACTACCAACCTACTCTGTAGGAATCAGCATTTGTTTTGAAAAAGATGGCCATGTGAAACCCAGCTCTTGCTAATCATCCACAAGACTCAGTGGACCATAGACATGGGTTCACACTTAGATGCCGTGTAACTTCTTTCAGAAATACTTCACTTAAAGTAATGGATAAAATGCAATGATTCTGGCTTTGTAGTAACCTTACTAACAAAGAGAAGCAAATGAGAGATTAGCTTTCTGTAGCTCCTCTCAGAAATACTTCACATAGTGTGATGGATGAAATGCGATGAATCTGGCTTTGTAGTAACCATACCAACAAACAGACGCCAATGGGGGATGAGCCTTCTGCAGTTTCTCACAGAAATGCTTCACATAGGGTAATGGATGGAATGCATTGATTCTGGCTTTGTAGTAACCGGACCAACAGAGAGAGGCAAATGAGGGAGGAGCTTTCTGTAGCTTCCCTTAAAAAATTTCACATAGGGTAAAGGACAAAATGTGATGATTCTGGCTTTGTAGTAACTTCTCCAATAAAGAGACACCTATGAGGCAAGCGCATTCTGCAGCTCCTCTCAGAAATGCTTCACGAAGTGTAATGGATAAAATGCGATGATTCTGACTTTGTAATAACCTTACCAACAACGACACGCCTTTGAGGGAGGAGCTTTCTGCAGCTCCTCTCAGAAATAGTTCACATAGGGTAAGGGATGAAATGCGATGATTCTGGCTTTGTAGTAACCATACCAACAAAGAAACAGAAATGAGGGACGAGCTTTCTGTAGCTTCTTTTATATACCTCACATCAGGTAATGGATGAAATGTGATGATTCTGTCTGTGTAATAATCATACCAACAAACAGATGTAAATGAGGGAGGAGCTTTCTGTAGCTTCTCTTATATACACCACATCAGGTAATTAATGAAATGTGATGATGCTGTCTGTGTAGTAATCATTCAAACAAAGAATTGCAAATAAGAGAAGGGCTTTCTGTAGCTTCTCTCAGAATTACTTCACATAGGGTAATGGATGAATTGCGATGATCCTGGCTTTGTAGTAACATTACCAACAAATGTACGCGTATGAGGGGAGAGCTTCCTGCAGCTTCTCTCTGAAATACTTCACGTGGGGTAATAGATGAAATGCGAATATTCTGGCCTCTGTAGTAATTATACCAACAAACAGTCACAAATGAGGGAAAAGCTTTCTTTAGCTTCTTTCAGAAATACTTCACATTGTTTAATGGACACCCCATGAACAATGGACCTTGCCAATCGTGGGGAGGCTTGCGTGTCTCTGTGATACAGATAGGCATACCGTAGGTGCAACCACAACGAAGGGGTATTTGTTGAGAGGCCAGACAAATGTGTGGTTTCTGAAGAGGGGCAGCAGCCTTTTCAGTAGCTGCAAGGGCAACAGTCTGGATGATTGACTGATCTGGCCTTGTAACAATAACCAAAACGGCCTTGCTGTGCTGGCACTGTGAACGGCTGAAAGCAAGGGAAACCTTCCTGACGGCATGCAGCTTTACTGTATGATTAAATGATAATGGGGTCCTCTTGGGTAAAATATTCCAGAGGTAAAATAGTCCCCCAATCGGATCTCCGGACGGGGACTACTGAAGAGGATGTCGTTATCAGGAGAAAGAAAACTGGTGTTCTACGAATCGGAGCATGGAATGTCGGATCCCTTAATCTAGCAGGTAGGTTAGAAAATTGGTGAAGTTCGGTGGCAGGAGGAACAAGACTTTTGGTCAGGTGACTACAGGGCTATAAACACAAAATCAAATAGAGGTAATGCAGGAGTAGGTTTAATAATGAGTAGGAAAATATAAATGCGGTTAAGCTACTACAAACTGCATAGTGATAGCATTATTGTGGCCAAGATAGATACGAATCCCACACCTACTACAGTAGTACAAGTTTATAGGCCAACTAGCTCTGCAGATGATGACTAAATTGAAGAAATGTATGATGAGATAAAAGAAATTATTCAGATAGTGAAGAGAGGTGAAAATTTAATAGTCATGGGTGACTGGAATTCGAGTGTAGGAAAAGGGAGAGAACGAAACATAGTAGGTGGATATGGATTGGGGCTAAGAAATGAAAGAGGAAGCCGCCTAGTAGAATTTTGCACAGAGCACAACTCAATCATAGCTAACACTTGGTTTAAGAATCATGAAAGAAGGTTGTATACATGGAAGAACCCTGGAGATACTAAAAGGTATCAGATAGATTATATAATGGTAAGACAGACATTTTGGAACCAGGTTTTAAATTGTAAGACATTTCCAGGGGCAGAGGTGGACTCTGACCACAATCCAATTGTTATGACCTGTAGAATAAAACTGAAGAAACTGCAAAAAGTTGCGAATTTATGGAGATGGGACCTGGATAAACTGAAAGAACCAGAGGTTGTAAAGAGTTTCAGGGAGAGCATAAGGGAACAATTGACAGGAATGGGGGAAAGAAATACAGTAGAAGAAGAATGGCTAGCTTTGAGAGATTAAGTAGTGAAGGCAGCAGAGGATCAAGTAGGTAAAAGTACGAGGGCTGCTAGAAATCCTTGGGTGACAGAAGAAATATTAAATTTAATTGATGAAAGGAGAAAATATAAAAATGCAATAACTGAAGCAGGCAAAAAGGAAATCAAACATCTCAACAAACAGATCGACAGGAAGTACAAAATGGCTAAGCAGGGATGGCTAGAGGACAAATGTAAGGATGTAGAAGCTTATCTCACTAGGGGTAAGATAGATACTGCCTACAGGAAAATTAAAGAGACCTTTGGAGATAAGAGAACGACTTGTATGAACATCAAGAGCTCAGATGGAAACCCAGTTCTAAGCAAAGAAGGGAAAGCAGAAAGGTAGAATGAGTATATAGAGGGTCTATACAAGGGTGATGCACTTGAGGACAATATTATGGAAATGGAAGAGGATGTAGATGAAGATGAAATGGGAGATACGATACTGTGTGAAGAGTTTGACAGAGCACTGAAAGACCTGGGTCGAAACGAGGCCCCCAGAGTAGACAACATTCCATTGGAACTACTGACAGCCTTGGGAGAGCCAGTCCTGACAAAACTCTTACCATCTGGTGAGCAAGATACATGAAACAGGCGAAATACCCTCAGACTTCAAGAAGAATATAATAATTCCAATCTTAAAGAAACCAGGTGTTGACAGATGTGAAAATTACTGAACAATCACTTTAATAAGCAACAGCTGCAAAATACTAACACGATTTCTTTACAGACGAATGGAAAAAATAGTAGAAGCTGACTTCAGGGATGATCAGTTTGGATTCTGTAGAAATACTGGAACACATGAGGCAATACTGAACTTACGACTTATCTTAGAAGAAAGATTAAGGAAAGGCAAACCTATGTTTCTCGCATTTGTAGACTTAGAGAAAGCTTTTGACAATGTTGATTGGAACACTCTCTTTCAAATTCTAAAGGTGGCAGGGAGCGAAAGGTTATTTGCGATTTGTACAGAAACCAGATGGCAGCCATAAGAGTCGAGGGGCATGAAATAGTAGCAGTGGTTGGGAAGGGAGTGAGACAGGGTTGTAGCCTCTCACTGATGTTATTCAATCTGTATATTAAGCAGGCAGTAAAGGAAACAAAATAAAAATTCAGAGTAGGTATTAAAATCCATGAGGAAGAAATAAAAACTTTGAGATTTGCCGATGACATTGTAATTCTGTCAGAGACAGCAAAGGACTTGGAAGAGCAGTTGAATGGAATGGAGAGTGTCTTGAAAGGAGTATATAAGATGAACATCAACAAAAGCAAAATGAGGATAAGGAAATGTACTCGAATTAAGTTGGGTGATGCTGAGGGAATTAGATTAGGAAATGAGACACTTAAAGTAGTAAAGGAGTTTTGCTATTTGGAAGCAAAATAACTGATGATGGTCAAAGTAGAGAGGATATAATATGTAGACTGGCAATGGTAAGGAAGGCATTTCTGAAGAAGATAAATTTGTTAGCATTGAGTATAGATTTAAGTGACAGGAAGTCATTTCTGAAAGTATTTGTATGGAGTGTAGCCATGTATGGAAGTGAAACATGGACGATAACTTGTTTGAACAAGAAGAGGATGCAAGCTTTCTAAATGTGGTGCTAAAGAAGAATGCTGAAGATTAGATATGTAGATCATATAACTAATGAGGAGATATTGAATAGGTCTGGGGAGAAGAAGAGTTTGTGGCACAACTTGACCAGAAGAAGGAATCGGTTGGTAGGACATGTTCTGAGGCATCAAGAGATCGTCAATTTAGTATTGGAGGCCAGTGTGGAGGGTAAAAATCGTAGAGGGAGACCAAGAGATGAATACACCAAGCAGACTCAGAAGGATGTAGGTTGCAGTAGGTACTGGGAGATGAAGAAGCTTGCACATGATAGAGTAGCAGGGAGAGGTACATCAAACCAGTCTCAGGACGGAAGACCACAACAACAACAGTGTAATGGACGAAATGCGATGAATCTGACTTTGTAATAACCTTACCAACAAAGATATGCCTATGAGGGAGGAGCTTACTGCAGCACCTCTCAGAAATACTTCACATAGGGAAATTGATGAAACACGATGATTCTGGCTTTGTAGTAACCATACCAACAAAGAGATGCAAATGAGTGAAAAGCTTTCTTCACCTTCTCTCAGAAATACTGCCTATAGTGTAAAGGGTGAAGTGCAATGATTCTGGCTTCATAGTGACTATACCAAGAAAGACATGCAAAGGAGGGAGGAACTTTCTGTAGCTTCTCTCAGAAATGTTTCACATCGGGTATGGATGAAATACGATGATTCTGGCTTTGTAGGAACCCTAACATCAGAGAGATGCCTATGAGGGAGGAGCTTCCTGCAGCTTCTCTTTTATGCTTCACATCGGGTAATGGATGAAATGCAATGATTGTGTCTGTGTACTAATCATACCAACAAAGAGATGCAAGTGAGGGAGGAGCTTTCTGCAGCTTCCCTCTGAAATACTTAACATAAGGTAATGGATGAAAAAGATTATTCTGGCTTTCTAGTAACCATACCAACAAAGAGACGCAAGTGAGGGAGGAGCTTTCTTTGGCTTCTCCCATAAAAACTTCACATCAGGTAATGGATGAAATGTAATGATTGTGTCTGTGTACTAATCATACCAACAAACAAAAGCAAGTAAGGGAGGAGCTTCCTGCAGCTTCTCTCTGAAATACTTCACATAGGGTAATGAATGAAATGCGATTATTCTGGCTTTGCAGAAACCATACCAAAAAAGAAACGCAAATGAGGGAGGAGCTTTCTGTAGATTCTCTCAGAAATATTTCACATCAGGTAATGGATGAAATCTAATGATTGTGACTGTGTATTAATCATACCAAGAAACAGATGCAAGTGACGGAGGAGTGTTCTGCAGCTTCTCTCAGAAGTACTTCACATAGTGTAGTGGAAGAAATTCAATGATTCTGGCTTTGTAGTAACCATACCAACAAAGTGACGCAAATGGGGGAGTAGCTTTCGGTGGCTTCTCTCTTAAATACTTCACATTAGGCAATGGATGAAATGTAATGATGGTGTCTGTGTACTAATCATACCACAAAGCAGATGCAGGTGACTGAGGAGCTTTCCGCAGGTTCTCTCTGAAATACTTCGGGTAGGGTAATTTTAATGATTCTGGCTTTGAAGTAACCATAGCAACAAACAATGCAAATGAGAGAAGAGCTTACTGTAGCTTCCCTCAGAACTACTTCACATCAGGTAATGGAGGAAATGTAATGATTGTGTCTGTGTACTAATCATACCAACAAACAGATGCAAGTGAGGGAGGAGCTTTATTCAGCTTCTCTTTGAAATTCATAACCTATTGTACTGGATGAAAGGCAATGATTCTGGCTTTGTAGTAACCATACCAACAAAGAAACGCAAATGAAGGAGGAGCTTTCTGCAGCTTCTCTCTGAAATACGTCACATACGGTAACAGATGAAATGCGATGATTCTGGCTTGGTAGAACCATACCAACAAACAATTGCAAATTAGGAAGGAACTTTCTGTAGCATCCCTCAGAAATACTTCACATCAGGTAATGGATGAAATGTAATGTTTGTGTCTGTGTACTGATCATACCAACAAACAGATGCAAGTGAAGGAGGAGTTTCCCGTACCTTTTCTCTGAAATACATTTCAGAGGGTAATGGATTAAATGCAATGATTCTGGCTTCGTAGTAACCATACCAACAGTCAAACACAAATGAGGGCAGAGCTTCCTGCAGCCTGTGTCTGAAATAAATCACAAAGGGTAATGGATGAAATGCAATTACTCTGGCTTTGTTGTAACCATACCAACAATCAAACCAAAATGTGGGGGAGCTTTCTGTAGCTTTTCTCAGAAATAGTTCACATAGAGTAATAGATGAAATGCGATGATTATGGCTTTGTAGTAACCATAACAACAAACAAACGCAAATGAGGCACTACGTTTCTGCAGCTTCTCTATGAAATACATCTCATGGGGTAATAGATGAAATGTGACGTTTCGGCTTTGTAGAACCATACCAACAAACAAACGCAAATAAGGGAGGAGCTTTTTGTAGCTTCCGTCAGAAATAATTCACATCAGGTAATGGATGAAATGTAATGATTGTGTCTATGTACTAATCATAGCAACAAAAAGATGTAAGTGAGGGAGGAGCTTTCAGCAGCTTCTCTCTGAAATACATCACATAGGGAAATAGATGAAACGCGTTGATTCTGGTTTTGTAGTAACCATACCAACAAACAAAGCTAAATGAGGGAGGACCTTTCTGTAGCTTCCCTCAGAAGAACTCAACATCAGCTAATGGATGAAATGTAATGATTGTGTCAGTGTACTAATCATACCAACAAACAAATGCATGTGAGGGAGGAGCTTTCTGCAGCTTCTCTCTGAAATACATCATATAGGGTAAAAAATGAAATTCAATGATTCTGTCTTTGTAATTACCATACCAAGAAACTAACGCAAATGTGGGAGGAGCTTCCTGTAGCTATTCTCAGAAATAGTTCACATAGGGCAATAGATGAAATGCGATGATTCTAGCTTTGTAGTAACCATACCAAAAAACAAACAGATGCAAGTGAGGGAGGAGCTTTCTGCAGCCACTCTCTGAAATACATTACATAGTGTAATAGATGAAATGCAATGATATTGGCTTTGAAGTAATCATACCGACTAACAAATGCAAATGAGGGAGCAGCTTTCTGTACCTTCCTCAGAAATACATCACATCATGCAATAAATGAAATCAAATTATTGTGTCTATGTACCAATCATACACACAAACAGATGCAAGTGAGGGAGGAACTTTCTGCAGCTTCTCTCTGTAATACATCACATTGGGTAATAGGTAAAATGCAATGATTCTGGCTTAGTAGTAAACTTACCAACAAATGCACGCCAATGAGGGAGGAGCTTTCAGTAGCTTCCCTCAGAAATACTTCACATCAGGTGATGGATTAAATATAAAGACTGTGATGGTGTACCAATCATATCAATAAACAGATGCAAGTGAGGGAGGAGCTCTCCGTAGCTTCTATCCGAAATACACCACATAGGGTAAATAATGAAATACAATGATTTTGGCTTTGTAATAACCATCCCAACAAACTAAGGCAAATAAGGGAGAAGCTTTCTGTAGCTATTCTCAGAAATACTTCACATAGGGTAATAGATGAAGTGTGATTATTCTGGCTTTGTAGTAACAATACTAACAAACAAACGCAAATGATGGGGCAACTTTCTGTAGCTTCCCTCAGAAATACTTCACATCAGGTAATGGATGAAATGTAATGATTGTGTCTGTGTACTAATCATACCAAAAATCAGATGCAGTTGAGGGAGTTGCTTTCTGCAGCTTCACTCTGAAATACATCACATAGGGCAATGGATGAAATACATTGATTCTGAATTTGTAGTACCCATACCAACAAACAATGCAAATGAGGGAGGAGCTTTCTGTAGCTCTCCTAAGAAATACTTCACATAGGGTAATAGATGAAATGCAATGATTCTGGCTTTGTAGTAACCATACCAACAAACAAACGCAAATCAGGGAGGAGCTTTCTGTAGCTACCCTCAGAAATATTTCACATCAGGTAATGGATGAAATGTATTGATTGTGTCTGTGTACTAATCATACCAACAAACAGATGCAAGTGAGGGAGAAGATTTCTACAGTTTCTCTCTGAAATACGTCACATTGGGTAATGGATGAAATGCAATGATTCTGGTTTTGTAGTAACCATACCAACAAACAAACACAAATGCGGGAGGAGCTTTCTGTAGTTTTTCTGAGAACTATTTCACATAGGGTAATAGATGAAATGTGATGATTCTGACTTTGTAGTAACCATACCAACAATCAAACGCAAGTGAGGGAGAAGCTTTCTGTAGCTTCCCTCAGAAATACTTCATATCAGGTATTGGATGAAATGCAATCATTGTGTCTGTGTACTAATCATAACAACAAACAGATGCATGTGAGGGAGGAGCTTTCTGCAGCTTCTCTCAGAAATACTTCATATAAGGTTTGTTTACTAATCATATCATCAATCAGAAGAATGTGAGGGAGGAGCTTTCTGCATTTTCTCTCTGAAATACAACACATAGGGTTATAGATGAAATGCGATGATTCAGGTTTTGTAGTAACCATACCAACAAACAAACGCAAATGAGGGAGGAGCTTTCTGTAACTTACCTCAGATATATTTCACATCAGATAATGGTTGAAATGTAATGACTGTAGTAACCATACATAGGGTAATGGATGAAATGCTATGATTTAGGCTTTGGAGTAACCATACCAACAAACAAAATCCATAAAGGAAACGTAATGATTGTGTCTCTGTACTAATCATACCGAACAAAGGGATTCAATTGAGGGATTAGCTTTCTGCAGCTTCCCTCAGAAATAATTCACATCAGGTAATGGATGAAATGTAATGATTGTGTCTGTGTACTAATCATACCAACAAACAGATGCAAGTGAGGGAGGAGCTTTTTGCAGCTTCTTTCAGAAATACTTCACATAGGACAATTGCTGAAATGCAATTATTTGTGCTTTGTAGTAACCATACCAACAAACAAACACAAATGAGGGAGGAGCTTTCTGTACCTTTTCTGAGAAATATTTCACATAGGGTAATAGATTAAATGCAATGATTCTATCTTTGTAGTAACCATACCAACAATCAAACGCAAATGAGGGAAGAGCTTCCATTAGCTTCCCTCAGAAGTAGTTCACATAAGGTAATGGATGAAATGCAATGTTTGTGTATGCGTACTAATCATACCAACAAACAGATGTATGTGAATGAAGAGCTTTCTGCAGCTTCTATCTGAAATACATAACATATTGTAATAGATGAAATGCGGTGATTCTGGCTTTGTAGTAACCATACCAACAAACAAACGCAAATGAGGGAGGAGCTTTCTGTAGCTTACCTCAGAAATACTTCACATCAGGTAATGGATGAAATATAAGGATTGTGTCTTTGTACTAATCATTCCAACAAACAGATGCAAGTGAGGGAGGAGGGTTTTGCAGCTTCTCTCAGAAATACTTCATATAGGACAATAGGTGAAATGCGATTATTTTATCTTTGTACTAACCATACCAACAAACAAACACAAATGAGGGAGGAGCTTTCTGTACCTTTTCTGAGAAATATTTCACATAGGGTAATAGATTAAATGCAATGATTCTATCTTTCTAGTAACCATACCAACAATCAAACGCAAATGAGGGAAGAGCTTCCATTAGCTTCCCTCAGAAGTAGTTCACATAAGGTAATGGATGAAATGCAATGTTTGTGTATGCGTACTAATCATACCAACAAACAGATGTATGTGAATGAAGAGCTTTCTGCAGCTTCTATCTGAAATACATAACATATTGTAATAGATGAAATGCGATGATTCTGGCTTTGTAGTAACCATACCTACAAACAAACGCCAATGAGTGAGGACCTTTCAGTAGCTTTTCTCAGAAATATTTCACATAGGGTGATAGATGAAATGCCATGATTCTGATTTTGTAGGAACCATACCAACAAACAAACCAAATGAGGGAGGAGCTTTCTGTACCTTCCCTCAGAAATATGTCACATCAGGTAATGGATGAAATGTAATGATTGTAGTAACCATACATAGGGTAATGGATGAAATGCAATGATTTAGGCTTTGGAGTAACCATACCAACAAACAAAATCCATAAAAGAAATGTAATGATTATGTCTCTGTACTAATCATACCAAACAAAGGATTCAATTGAGGGATTAGCTTTCTGCAGCTTCCCTCAGAAATAATTCACATCAGGTAATGGATGAAATGTAATGATTGTGTCTGTGTACTAATCATACCACATAGTGTATGCTGCCGTGGTGTGTGCCTCGCCCTTGGCTTCGGCTGTAATTGGCACAGTGCCCGAAGGGCTCAGTCCCTCCGGAGGCCTTGCGCCACCACTGTTATTCCATCTTAGCCACGTATCACGACTCTGGCATTGTCTACACTGACGGTTCGATGGTTGCTGGTCGTGTCTTTTATGCCCTAACTCTAGGGGACCATTGTGAACAACTTTCATTGCCGGTTGGCTCAGCTTTTACACTGCTGACGTGGTCACCATCTTTTGAGCTCTAGAGTATCTCCGCTCCTGCTCAGGTAAGTCCTTCATTATCTGTGGTGATTACCCGAGCGGATTACCAGCTCTCGACCAGTGTTTCCCTCGTTCTCGTCTGGTGATTCCTATCCAGTTGTCCCTGCATAATCTTGCCCGTTGCGGCAGATCTGTTGTCTTTGTTTGGAACCCAGGCCATTTTGGGATACCTTGCAATGAAACTGTTGACTGCCTGGCGAAAGAGACCACCAGTAAAGCATCTCTGGAGATTAGCCTCCCGGCAACTGATTCGCGGGCACTATTACGCCACAAAGTTTTAGATTTATGGGACAGTGATTGGCGCAACCTGCCCATGCCAAACAATCTCCGTCATAACAAGGAGACGATGACTGTGTGGTGGTCATCCATGCGATCCACCGCAGGGACTTAGTCATCCTTTGCTGTCTCCGCATTGGCCACACCTGACTGATGCACAGTTATTTCCTGTGTCGTGAGGATCCACCTCTTTGTCATTGTGGGGTGTCCTTGACAGTGGTCCATATTCTGTCGGAGTGCGCCCTTTTAACTGTGCTCAGGCAGACTTTTGCGCTGGCTGAAATGCTCTCTGCGCTTTTAACTGATGACTGTTCCATAGCGGACTTAGTTTTGCGTTTTATTTGGGCAGGGGGATTTTATCGCTTAATGTAAATGTGTGTGTTTTTGTGTTGATTCTGGCCTATGGGCTACGATTTTAGTCTGCTTTTTTTAATGTGTTTCTCGGTGGTTGGCTTTTCCTTTTCTGTTTCTATGGTCGGCCACCCACCGTCACACTCCATGCGATTTTAGTTTGTCTTGTCTGGTCTTTGTCTCAGTTTCTCTCGTTCTGTGTCATCTGTCCTCTCGTTTGTTGATTGTTCTTATTCTCTGTGGGTGTTTTTAGTATTAGAAAAAGGGACCGATGACCGTAGCAGTCTAGTCTCTTTAACCCCCACAAACCAATCCTAAGATGTCTACCTCAGTTGGAGATGAAATGTCAGATATAATTTTATTCATCAACCGTGCCGTCCTCCCACAAGCCAGTCCTGAAGTTTTGACTAATGTGAACAGTCGCTGTGAAAGCCTATGTTGTGTAAATGTGTGCTTGTCTCCTGAAGTGTACCTTGTGAAAGGAGGAGTAGGAGGTGATTTAATGCTCGTGGTGTGAGTAGCTTCGCAGTATTTTCTATCCTTCATGTAACACGTGTTTTCATTCTTGATAAAACACTGAATATTAGTCAGGATATTTATGAACATTCATGTCAATGAAGTCGTTTGCGTAATAAGCTTATCAGTGACAATAGTTACAGTAATTTGTGAATGAATTCAAGAATGTCTGTGGGTAATGGAATTAAACTGTTAACATTAGTAATATTTTGGAAAGTTTCATCATCATAACACTATTTACTACTTTTTACTGATTTTTCTCATTTCTGGTCCCGGTTTGTTTTGTTTAGTTTTATAAAACTTCCACTGTCCTGATGTTTTTTTCTTCCAGTATAATGAAATGATGCTTATATGAAACTGAGTTGATCCACATAAAGCACTTGCAGTCCCTTGCAGGCCTGCATACAATAAAAAGTATTTAATATTGCATTTTTTGTAATCAGTTCAGCATGCATCTCTGTATACATAACCTGTCAGTAGCTGACCACAGAGTTATTTTCAATTCTCCTGTAATTAAATAGCATAAAACATGATAAATAGATGTAAAAACTTTTTATAATATGGAAAAATGCCTGTACACCATTATTATTTGCAGTATGTAAATAGTCACAGGATATGTGATGCATTCCCTTATGGATCTGAGTTACTGGGTACACATTTGTTTCCATACTATTCGGGCCCACATAGTTAAATGTACAGTTCAGTTTATCACGTTTTATAGATAATTTCACTTCAAAATTTCTCTGAGGGTTGAAATGCTTTTATAAATATGTAATGTTGGATCATTGGCTGTTGTCAGCTTAGCATATAATTTTAATGGTCTTTTATCCATTCTGGATCTTTCTGAACTCAACAGCTGTGAACAAATGTTGATTAAGAATGCAACCAACCATGAGTACTTCTAAGAGTATTAATTTAAATGCCATTACCAGTCTCAAGCTATTATGGCTGTCTACAGGTTTTTATTTTATTTACTTACTTTTTTAAGTAATTGCAACAATGTACTATTATACATGTATTTGATAAAATATAAAATGAAATACTTACATACCCTCGATTTGTTTTGTCGGTATCATTTAGGCTTTCTTTGGTCCTTAAGCATTTTCAGCATGACACACGAAGAGTTAAGAATGATAGACAATGCACTTCTTCTAAACAATCCACTGTGTTGTGCACACACTTCACAGTATTTTTCATCAGTTGCAGCCTTTGACAAGTACTTCACATGTAATGATTTTGCTTACAGTGAAAAGTCTATCCACTGACCAAAGATATCACTCATTTCTCAACAAGGAAACATCTCATCTACTGTATGTTAGGTAAAGAATGTGTGGACGATGCAAATCTAAATAACAGAAAAATGCTTTGTCCAGAAAAGTGCACTTCTTACAGGTGAGGAACTCTAATTGTAGCATGTCATAGGAGAAATTAACAAGAAGATTTATCAGGCTACTCTCGAGAAGCAATGGATGTGTTTTGATTTTGGTCCCTGATAATATTCTTCAATTGATGTTAAGTTGGGCAGCTAGTGGAATAAGGATACCCTTGTTCAGAATCCTAACACAGACCAATCATGTTTAATTTGTGTGAAAAGTGCAATGAACATTTTCAGGATTGTTTGTTAGCCAGCTGTAGTTGCTCATTTAGAATTTGCTGAGGTGAATTGAAGGTGTGAATGCATATTTCTAGTTATTTTAAGATGCCCATTTTCCTCCATAAGTTAGTTGTATATTTTGTTTGTAGATTACCTTTAGTGTTTGAAATGCTGTATCTATATTGAGGCATGTGAGTGGCAGTTGCAGATGTAGTTAAATGTTTTTAGTCTAAAAGCATCCTTTTATGTAAGATATCTTGAAGTTGCTGCCAGTCAGGCCAAGATAAAACCTGATGCAATTGTTACAATCAGTACTGTGTATTCCTCAGTTTTTAGAGACGCAGCCCAATGCTTTTGGTTTTATGTACTATGTTATGTTGCAGCATTTAGTGTGCATCTATGGGCTTAAAGTGGAAATTGTGCAGAAAATATTAGTAAGTTACTTTATTCAACCATACAATGTTTATGAAATATTACATATGTCATGTTAATTGAAAGAGGAAAGAGTTTTTTAATTAACTAATCCATACATACAGCAATAACATCTTTTACAGTTGTAGATGATGATGATCTGCTGTTAATTTTGAAGTGTTTTGTACAATTTTTTATACACATTGCCAAACAATTTTACAATTTACGTAAAAAAAAATACAGTTTGTGTCGCATAACTACACACTGGGTGAGCGAATATTTGTAGTTTGGGCACTGCCTTTCAGCTGTCTTAAGTATCTTGACAATACTTTTAGCATCCCCTTGTATTCTTTGTGTTGTCTCTTTAGCCCATTTGAAAAAGCAGAGTCATTAGCTCACAACGATGTTAAGATGACAAAATTGTATTAAGTATGGAAATTATCCATCACAGACACTGCGTGCAGAATTTCACATTATTTCTAATTAAATAATAATAATTTTTTCAATGCCTGCTTGATGTTACATAAATAATCATGGACTTTTTAGTATTAACTATTTGAGAGGTATGCTTCATTTTTTTTAATATCAGGGTATTAATTCATTCAAAAAATTTATGGTGCAGTTTTATTCCTTTGTAGAAAATACTGGCTGCTGTTTTGTTTATCTTGAAACATGAGTCGGACAAAACGTACATTTACTCAGATCATGTGAATACTGCTGTTTGTGAGATAACTGCTTTGTTCTGTATACGCCAAAAATATTGTTATTCAGTCTGATATTATGTAATTGCCCAAACTATGAGGTTTGTGGTGGGATTATTTGGGACAGAGATGCTACATATTAGTATGTTGTGCAAACAATAATGTAAAATGAATGACTTACAGGGGATGATGTGAAGTTTGCACTATGTGCAGATTTAGACTGCTCAGCTATAACTGAAGTTGTATTTAACAAATGTTGAAAATTGATCTTCTACCTTAGACTTATAATTACCTTTGATGTTTACATTCTGTATGTAGCAAACATCACTACAGAAATCTGCCATTGCGCTGCTTGTAAAAGTTGTAACTGTTTGATAGTAATTTGTCATGTTGACATAATGATTATTCCTTAATCTAGAATGTTTCTAGTTACGTAAGTACTTTTATTCATGTTATATAGTAACCTGTTTATACATTATGTATGTAAATGTTTATTGTTCGCTAGGAAACTTAAGTTTGGGTCAACAGAATTCCCAACAGACAGTTATAATTTATGATAATAATTAAAATAGTTTATGCACAATTATCTTAAAATATTCAAAATTAAATGTAAACTTAGTAACATTCAGATTAATGTTTAAAGACATTCTTTCCTTTCTTACTGTACACTGATTTCTGCATGCATTTTTAAGTGTAAAGATGCCTTGCTGGTACCTGATACTTAATGCTGTAAATGTTAGCTGTGTTAGCTTCAGTTTTGCTTGGTTACTTTATATTTGTATGCATCATATGGGACAAGTCAAAACAATACTACTTTTGTGTAAAACAAATGAGCTGTGTATTCGCATGTTAACAATACTATGAGAGGTGATGACATTCTGTGATCATCAGAAACATCATTTCTATGATGTTTCTGGATGTAACAGCATAACTAGTGCTGCAATCGGGCTGATTTGACGATGGGAATAGTGCTACAATGGGACCTGGCGTGAAGATGAAAACGTTCTTGAGTGGATAACCCTCTCTGGGGTGCAAGAATTTCTCTTGATAGGTGTGCAGCCACCAGGATTACGCTCTGTTCATAGCTGTATTGGACATTCCATATTTCTTAGACTCCTGGATCAATCTGTACTGCTATCATGCTGTCTACCACACCCTGTTCTTTGTACCTCCCTCTGCAGGTGCAGTGGGTAACATGACACTTGTGAAGAGGCTACAGTTTCCTTTCCAAGAGAAAATTGGTCCTACACAGACCCATCCTCACTCCACCCATGAACAACAGTTCTCAAATTTTATATGGATATGAATCTGTATGTGCATCAAAGCCCTTCTTATGCAGCACAAGACATGGGTAGCCAACATACGTTTGCGGCACTGTGAACTGTAACTTGACAGCTTACCACTACCTTATCCAAGACTGCCTCTAAAGTAGTGGCAATAAAGGCTGTGCATATGTGGCATGTATTTCTTTTTGAGAACATCCATCAAGGGTTTCAGAGTATTTAATTCTACAGAATTGAATGTGTCACGAAGTGCTCTTTGACCCAGTTAAGTTATAACATTATATAAATAACACACAGCAGAGTGAACAGTATTAATGGCAATGATAACAATGTCGATGACATGAATAACAATTATAATAGTCTATTCACTGGACAGTAAATTTGTAATTATTTATTTATTGTGTTAGATGAGTTGATTGTTAATCAGTGCAATGATGACTGCATTACCACCTGAAGCAAGACTGCTTAATACAAATTTCTGCTTTATTCAATCAATTTTTGGTGTGCACATATGTTGCTGCAACAATAAAGTAAAATTAAATGATATGATTGAATTGTTCATTTGATGGAATTCTGTATTCATTTCGATGTTAAGTACACCAGTGTATCATTTCTTTAATGCCTCATCTGAATCCTTGTCACTATAGCCTTTTTTACCTCGAATTTATGTATAGCATTGCCTAACACTTGTTTGTAATTTAGTTTTCAAAGCTATAATTGTAAAAAAAAAAAATACATGTTTGTGTTTAATATGTTGTTTAAGTTTAGTATGTTGTTCCACTGTTAGTTTGTTCTGAACATTAAAGAATTTTACTAACTATCCTGAAATACATTATTAAAGTTATCCCCTACTGTCACTCGCAGTGTTTTGCAAGTCATTGTAATATGTTGATGCTGATTTACACTTTTATGACCACTTACCATTATTTTGTTACTGATCTCTTATAAAAGCAAATTCTTGATTTATATACTTCATCTATTTTTATATCTTTATTGCCTGTTGCGGAAAGTGGATGTTAACAATGTTGTTGAATTATAGTGTAAGCGGCTATGCCTTCATCCAGAAAGAAATAAAAATATGTTTGACATGTATAGGTATTTTAATTCATCTCCCTAAGGATATCTCACATATAACTTATTTCACCTATGGCAGTGTTTATTAATTTGATGTGGTAGTCAGGAAGCAACCTCAAGATGTAAAACAAACTCTTGCAACGTTTTTGTCCATAAAATTTGGAATTGGGAAGAAAGATAATGGTGGCAAGTGCTGTTATCAAATACACAACACTGAAATGGTTGTATTTGAGTGGTTATACACTACATTAGAACAGAATTTTCCAATAATCAAAATTTCTTTTGTGACAGCATTATGGGATAATTTTCTCCTATTCCCACATGAGGGTGCACAGATAGCTTGAGCATTTGAGAGCTTCTTCCATACTCAGTTAAGAGAGTTAGCTCTGCCAGTAACACTGTGACAGTTTTTTACATACAGAGGATGACAGTGTGCAGTTCAACAGGCAGGTCCTGTCAATAACAGAGAAGCTGTTGAAAGCTTGATTTCTCCCTAAAACCTTAAGGGGCAAGTAAATCTGAAAAACATATCTAAAAATTTCATAATCTTGTTCTGATTGTGTAGAAACAATTGTTACTCCTAAGTAACACTCGGACGCAATAAATAAGCCCTGTTGTGGTAAATAAATTTACACTCATATTTAGGGTACGCTAATTATCACATTCGTTTAGGGAGTGACTCTTTATCATGTTAAGGCACCATTTTCCAAATTTTAAGTGGTATGTAAAATCTTGTGGCTTTTGCAAACTGAAAAAGAGGAACTTGCAGTTTATTCCATGCCATCGACAGGAAAACTGTGAAGGCCTAATGATGTAAACAGAAAGGTATACTAGGGTTTAACCTCCCATTCTTAATGATGTTTTCACAGTGCTCTCCCAGAAAGTGGGTGGTCACAAGTGCATGGCATACTGTCTCATCTGTTCCAAAACACAAATATTAGGGTATGAGATTGATAACCATTTACCATTCATTGTTCCACAGTGATAAATATTTATTGGATTTTTCAGATTGGTGCAAGAGGTAAATCAAATATACTGGTGCCCGTTGCAATTTATTGCTTCAAAATACCTATAGAAACAACTGTGGGAGCTCTCACACAGAATCTTTGGTTTGTCATCTCTCTGGAGTTATGTCTGGTATAGGCAGCGCACGATCCTCATCTCCATTCAACAACCTGTAGTAGTATTCATGGAAATCCGTAGGAAACCCACCGTTCCATAGTAACACTCTTGTCTCTCATTTGCTGTGAATAGATCTTTAAATTTGCTGCTGCACTTTGTACTTTCTTGATGCAGTGGACCTGCTGTGCAGTTCCAATACTTCTGGCCATGTAATTTTATTTCTGTTTGCAGATGATTGATGACCGTAAGAAAGCACATATCTACTCAGACTCACGATAAAGTAATGTAACCACTCTTAACAAACTCCTCTAATGAGATGAGTGTTCAACGGAAACAATGGTATTGTCAGGAATGCCCCTAGGGAAGTGTTTTCTGTAAACATAATGATTTGGCAGGCAGGGTGGGGAATAATCTGCGGTTGTTTGCAGATGATGCTGTGGTACAAGATGATTTAGACAACATTTATGGTTGTGTGTGTGTGTGTGTGTGTGTGTGTGAGAGAGTGAGTGAGAGAGAGAGAGAGAGAGAGAGAGAGAGAGAGAGAGAGAGAGAGAGAGAGAGAGAGAGAGAGAGAAGGATGTGTTAACGGTATGTTCAAATGACATGTAAGTTGTACATAGATGCTTTGGGAACTCGTATGGGAATCCCTGGAGAGAAAGCAATATTCTTTTTGAGGAACACTGTATAGAGAAATTTAGAGAACTGTCATCTAAAGCCGATTGCAGAATAATTCTATTGCCAGCAGCATACATTTTGCATATGAATTATAAAGACAAGCTATAAGATACTGGGGCTTACACAGACGCATATAGATATTCATTTCTCCCTCACTCTTTATGCGAGTGGAAGAGGAAAGGGAATGACTAGTAGTGGTACAGGGTACACGCACACTACAGCTGCTGGTGGAATATGTATGTAGGTGTGGCCAGGCTCATAACAGGAGCTGTCATTCAATCTTGCTGTGACAGAAAAGTTTCTGGATCATTGTCGCCAGTGTCCATTTTCTCCACGAGTTCAAAGACACTGCCAAGCCATGACTTCAACCCACAGGTGGACCTCCACAGCAGGGTGGAAGCACAAGCACTGCTGTGCCTTGCTGATTTTAATGAGTTAACTCCACTCTTCACAAATCTATACATACACGACAAAGGGCACACACGGTTGGTTGGCCCACACATTCTGATTACTTAAAATATGTTTTTAACAATTACGAATGTCGTTCCTCGGCGTGAGAGATAATAAATGCATTTCAAGTTCTTGTTAAGATTGATCACACTTATAACATTTCCAGTTAAGGGTAATAGTGTGTAATTAATTCGTAAGGACATAGTTTATAACCATGTTTTGGTGGAAATAGTTTAACTGTTCTTTACCATAGGGAGTCACATGCTGATGCTGGGTTCTGTACTGTACTACGTTACTTCAAATCTGATTTGTGACAAATATTAAATGGTGTCTCTGTACAGGTTGACTTGTCATTTTCCAGCTAAGTCTCTTTACTTTTGACTATTTTGGAGACTATGTCATTATTGTGACACAACATCACATTGCAGCTTAAAATATTTGTAGCACCAACATTTACAACTCAATTTTTGGACAGACACTGTGTACATATATTATTTTTGAGATGATATTGTCCCTTCTTTTATACCTCCATACAAAAATAGTATAGGTAATTTCCTCTATGTATCCACCTGACCCCAGGTAACACCATCCCTCCTATGGGTCCGTCTATGTCCCCCTCACTTCCATACATAAAATGGGGTTCACTGAACTTAAAAATTGAAACTATATCTCTTTCTGTGTCAAAAGTGTCTACATAGCATATTTAAGTTTTACTTGATACATGGGTTTCCTACTACTTTCCATTCTGTCACTCTTACTGTGCCTTTCACAGAGTCATACCTTCCCTTTATGTTATATTAACATTTAATAACGTGCTTTCTCTGATACAAACTTAAGATTAACTACAGACTGTTCATTAAGACCTCATTTGCTGTTACACATGGAAATGTTGTTATCCAGTTTGTTCTTATCAATAGAGTTGTGCACCACTCATTTTGAAATCATGAAGTAGTACTGAGAATACAGAAGTTTCCTTTAATTTGTTACTTTTCCTCTCAACTACTTTGTCATATACTAGGTATATATGTGATACAGCAGCTTTTCACTTTCCACTGAGAACACATCTATCTTTTTGTTAATCCCAATTGAAAAAAACATTAAATTATCAAACTCAAAACCTTTATTTATTGTGTGTCAAACACTTTATGCCCAATTATGTAACATATGTATAACTATCAGCTTTTTCATACACTTTGACACGTATAAGTTTCACACACAAGTTACTAGCATTTTCGTTTTGCATGTTGCTACGGGTTTCTTTATCAATTGCCATTTTAATTTGTAGTTCACTGTTGCTATCTCAGTTTACATTTTGCCATTTGGAGATAGTGAGTGGAGCTGTGGACACTAGAAAGGGGAGTGCCAAATGGAATAATCTGAACATTTTCTTCTTGAGTTCAGTAGAGGGGTGACAGCAGTGAAGGCAGCCAGAAACATCTGCACCTTATGTGGGGATAATGCTATTCATCAGAGCACAGCAAGAATATGGTTTTCTCGTTTAAAGGAGGACCATTTTCACATTAGTGACCCACTAAGTTCATAAAAATGGGAAGGCCTTCCTGAAGATCATGGAAAGATTAATCCACAGTGATACATGCCAGTGTATTCAAGATCTGGGTCATTGATGATCATGATCATTCCACCACTGTGCAAATTTTGCATGCAACAGAAAGGTTACAAAATGAGGTGTATGAGTACCGCATGTCCGAAGTGAAAACAGCGAAAATCAGTTGGTGGTCATATCTATCTCTATTTGCTCATCATCAAGTGGCTCATGAAATACTGAACATTACAATTGTTGTGGGGTTAGGGGTCAAACCCGGGACTCCACATGGCAGACCCGAAGCTGGGACCCACCACACCGTATTTCGTCAGGAGAGCGAGCAAGTTCAAGAATTTTGAGAGGCAGTGCAGAGTGATACAGTGGTATTCGGTAACATTGCTTTATTCAGCTAATTTACAGTATTTGATGGTGAAGCGTAGTGTCAGCGTGCTGCCCGCCCGATGTCCTGCAAGTCCAGCCGGCTCAGCAGACTCCTGGTATGCCGATGCCGCTGCTGTTGTTATCAAGGCTGCCTGCCAACGGAACTTCGCCGCCACTCTCCCGGTCACCACCCAGCGATGCGTAGCGCCTTGCGACTTTCTCCGCCCCATTAGGCCTGCTCTGTCTGACCAAGGGATGAAGGTGGATGTACTGGTCACCCGTAGCCCTCAGGCCACTGCTGCTCCCAACACGTGACCTGACTCAAACCCACGCGCACCTTGATTCTGTGCTGAAATTTTCCGCTAATGGTGCTTGCCGGATGGCAACACCCACTGCCATCTCTGGCGCTGTCGTAGCGCTGCTCTGCTACCCTCAGGGTACGCCTCGCCCAGACCCAGTATGCAAGGTGGGAAGCAAACTTGGCCACTACACTAGAGTGGAACTGAGACCCTCCTGGACCTGCTGCAGACCTCTCTCACTGCCGATTTTCAGGCAGACCGTGCTATCTCCAAGTGGAAGGATGCCATTCCACCCTCCCCTGGCGTTGTGTCCCCCGATGCAGAATATAGCCCGAGCAACAACATAGAAACAAAGTACAAATTTATACAGAATGCTTATAATATTGCTGCCAGACTGGCCACTATAAGCATAGAGCAGCACAGGTCTGTCCCGACGTTCCACTGACCTGGCAGACCCTGTCAAGCTAAACTTGCCCACCTATTTATATTGGTTTCTCCCTTGCTTCTGACATAGTGTCAGAGAGAGACAGGAACAATTGTAGGGATAAATTCCTACAGGTCAGCCATTTACAAATATCCACTCCTGGCTCTGGCCTAGTGCCCCACCTCATACATCCACTAACTAAGAGCAACGCTGCAGTTTCCTACCTTGTTGTTGC
This sequence comes from Schistocerca gregaria, assembly GCF_023897955.1. NCBI lineage: Eukaryota > Metazoa > Arthropoda > Insecta > Orthoptera > Acrididae > Schistocerca > Schistocerca gregaria. The sequence goes on along the minus strand of NW_026061713.1, from coordinate 4,691,433 downwards.
TCCACTCAAAACAAATCATGCATGCAATACCGCTGTCGCAGCTCTGTGCCGGCAGATGCCATGTTTACCTTGCCTGGCCTGCTGGCTGTCGTCCGTTACGGGACTCTGCCAGCGGCCCCAGATTTCATCCCCCAACAGCGCCTTCATTGAATTTCGAAAAAATTTCCCTTTCCCTTGACTAGACTGACACTAGTGCAGCACTATCCTGGTGATGAAAAATTGTGTCTGTATTCTAACATAAGGAAAAGAAAGGATTGGTTGAGGCCAAACAAAGGAGCAACATCCCATACAAAAATCAGCATGCTTTCACAAAAGATAATGTTATGCATCTAGTGGGACGACGATGGTGGGGTATATTATGAATTGCCTCCGCAAGATGTAACCGTCGTTGCTGACATTTTCTGTCAACAGAAAAGATGTCTTGCATATACAGTCTAAGAACAGCAACCAGGAAGTCCACGTGAAGCAATACTGATCCATGAAAGAGCCTGCCTACATTCCGTACAGTATTTTTTTTGTCAGTCTAGCAAAAGTTGGGTGGGGAAGTCATGTCACACCCACCTTATTCACCTGATCTTGTGCCTCAGATTTGAGCCTTTTCCACTCTCTATCAAATAACCTTCATGGAACTTCCCTTTCGGATTAAAAAAGTGTTCTGAACATGACTCAATGAATTCTTCACCAGAAAACCATGCCATTTCTATTTCGCAGAATCGAAAATTTCCCCAATGTTTGCTGTCCATTGTAAGCACTGAAGGATGATATATTATTGTACGCTGAAGTCTCTGTTATGTTTATTAAACCTATAGAAAAAGTATGCAAACAAATGCACCAGCTACGTACCTGCGTTGGGGCCTAGCGCAATGGTTATCATATAAACATGACGTAGAAGGTTGTTGGATCAAAAAACGACAAATGAAACTTTTTTTCAATTTATAAATCCGATCAAAAGAATGTGATTATTATTTATATTCAACTAATTCGTTTACATGTAATTTTTGATATTATTTTTTTGTTTTATTTACCCTATTTTTCTTTCTGTCATTCTTTTTTCTCCTGGAATCTGCCTGTGTCACCTATAATGTGGAAATAATTGTTAATGTGTGTGTGTGTGTCCGTCTCGAGTTGCTTCATAGAGGTTAGCTTTAACCACCATAAACAAAGCAAGTGCGATTTTTAAATCTGCACAGATTGTTGATTGCTATTCTCTCTGATGCATTTCACATCATGGGGTTGTGGTTAGCTTAGGACACAAATTTGAATTCAGGGCTTTGTCTGCCATGGTTGTCATTTCTCACTTAGAATCAGCTGTCCATAGACCATCTCACATTTCCAATGTACCTGGAAGTGGCTGCCTCCGACATTACTTTGCATTAATTGGTGCATAGTAATGAAGTAAAACCAATTAATATTTCTACTTTGACAGTTCTCTGCAATTTATTGCATAATTTGGTAAACCATACTGTTTTTTCTGACATGCTCTGGTGGTTTCCGGTGATTAAGGGTGTCAGTGTGGTACTGGTGTGCTAGACTCACACTCCCTCTTGGCTATCGAACTTACTTGGAGTTGCTTCGCTGATCATCTTTTCAGGATAGCCACCTGTGATGTCCTGCACGACTTCTTCTCTGAATATAGGATGCTACATGGAGGAAATTTTTTATACTTTAAAATATTCTTGAGTGTACAGAGTTATTTTAAAACTCAATCTCACTGTATTTTCATGACACACAACAGTTTCCGACAGACCGGAAGGTTCCAAGCTTACAAAAAATGTTTTAGTTGTATGAAAACTATCACATTCATTTTTCCATAAATACAGTCTACAAATCTCACAAAGTTTAACAAGACAACTGTCTGGACCTTACTTATTGATTCTTTCTCTTACATTTGTAATTGTCCCTTCTGTTCTTTCAACAACATTCAAATGTTCACACAGTAATGTTTCACGTCGCACGGAGTACAGCACGTTTATTCCTTGAGCTGGACGTGTAACTCCAGGTGACTACCTGCCCACGCCGATCATCCGTCCCATACACGTCCGTCCTGCACACACATAACTGTGGTGCAGTAGACACAGTTCTACTCATCTCTAAAATAATACGTGTTCAAGATGGTGGAAATACGAGGGTCTCTAGAATTTACTCCGAAATTCTTTAGGCATTACAATGCCTTCCAGAATTCTGGAAGTTAGAAAAGTATAATTATCAAATTGTCATTACTTCAACACCCCCCCCCCCCCCCAATCAATTTAATAATTTCCTAAATTGCCCATAAAATTCACTATCCCCAGCTTTTGACACAGTCTATTGAAACGTGCACTCTTAGCTAATTTTGGTAAAATATGTGCCATTTGTTCCTCGGAGCTAATGTATTGAACATTCAGATGGCCTTTGTTGTACAGCTCTTGTGTAGAACAGATTTCACATCCACATGCTTCAGTCATCTATGTTCCCATTTCCATAATTGACAGATTCTTCAAGAAGATGCTTAAGCCATGGGGTGTCTGTCATAGCTGTCGCCGAAGCTGGATATTCTGCTTCTATTTCCTAGTGAAACTCATCTGTCTCCTTGTCACAAGAAACAGTTTTTCAAACAAAAAACTATAAGAAAGTGAAGAAGACAGAAGATCTACAACATAACACAGTCAGAATCAACATAGCAGTAATAGCATTTAAAATTTCCTTTTTTGTAACACAGACCAACATCAAGTGTCCCTTTAATATATCAAAGAATTCATTTCAAAAATTTCTACTCTAATTCTGTTGGTTTACTTTGCTGTCTACTAAAATAGTTAAGTGATGCAGTTCGTCTGGTCATAGCTGTCATTTCCTTCATAAAACTGTCAAAAGTTTTTTTTACTTTGCATACAAGACTTTTCTTAATCTTTACACCAGGTCTCAATGCAGGAATCAATTTTGTACATCTGTTTGTTCCATAAATGAATTATGTTCCTTCACCACACTAAGGAGCATTCTTAGTGTTGTGAATTGAGCAAGTGGAGTATAGTAATATCTCTTTCAATATTTCCAGACATGTCTATTTTTACTTTGAACATCCTCTTACTGTCAGTTATACTTTTATTTGCTGTAAGTGGTGCATAAGTCAAAGTTCCATTAGATGACTGAGAGCCCAATTTTTCCTTTATTGCTTTTTTCCATTCTTCTTCTTCTTCTTCTTCATGATGCCTAACCTGAACGTCTTCAGACTTCTGAGGTAAGTTTTCCCACGAATGTTTTTGCATTCAAGGGAAACACTGCATAATCCTTGAAAAACCTAAATTTTCTTGTTATTCTATTGCTTTTCCACAAAGTTTCTGCTCGCTTCCACTTCTTCTGACATCGTGGGCCTTGAGTTACCTTCAACAGTTTGCACAAAATCAAGGACTTCAAAACAGAACTAACTTTGAGGAAACTAAAGAATGTTCTGAATTATGTTGTTCACTTGAATGGTCTTCTTCAAGATCCAATCATCACTGCTTTCACCTTCAAATAGAAACTTATCTTTTTCAAAAATTACATCTCTCCCAAATACAACTTTGTGTTGCTTGGTGCACCATATTCTGTGGCTAATTAGACAGTTTCCAGTCACGAAACATTTTAATGGGCTAGTTCCTTTTCAATACTTTCCTTGGAATGTGCCACTATGCAACACACCCAAAGTCATATTTGTTCAAATTTGGCTTTCTTCCAGCCGATAGCGTTTCTAGAATTTGTGCATCTAAAACTGAAGTATAACTACGGTTAATGATAAAAGTATCTACCAGTAACTTTTGACTAAAATTGCTTTCAAACTTCGCGTCCAAGAATTGTGCAATGAGCCTTTTCAATGACAGTATGATTTAGTCGCTCTGCCACTCCATTTCGTAATTGAATTTGCAAATATACTCATGACCGTTGTCACTTTTTAATCTCCTGATTTTCAGCAAATACATACTTTGGAAATACGAAGCAAGAATTGTTACCAATATTGTATCGACCACCATGCCATACAGTTCAGTGAGCTGACACATGGGTATTATATACTGTAGGACTGAAAGTTTCGGAGTGTTTTTCTCGTGAGTGGCTAGCCATCTAGCCGTATGGCTGGGGCATTGTAACTCTATGGGGTAGTGCTGCCAACACATGCCATCCCACTCTTAACTTCATTTCCCAACCCCCGAACTCCCCTTGTTAGTGTGTGTGTATACACGATTGAATCATTTCTGTGAGCAGCAGCTATAGCTATCTCCCTTTTGAATTGAACCCGCTGAATTTTTAAAAACAAGCATCAGCCAGCCATTTATTGTTTATGCACTGACAATCAATTATTTAGTGAACCTGACACTAGAAGAGCACCTTTTAGTTTTAATTTGAAATTCCAGTCCACAAACTATGATTTCAATATAAATTTCTCCAACCTTTATTCTTATTTGATTCACCAGTTCATTCACATCCATCAAAGAACAGATTAATTAACTAAATATCCTGTTACCCTCAAATCCAGAAACCAATCCACTTTGACACCTGGAAAACTTCCAGTAACAGCTGAGAAAGAAAAATTATTTTCATTTCTGTTTATTTTTTGGAGAGATATAGCTAAATTTGCAGAACTATACTTCTATGCGTTTGTGGCAATCTAACATTGTATTTTTCCCCAATAATGGCATTGTTTCCCACATCTGTAACACATATATTGGGTTGGTACATAAGTTTGTTGCGTTTTTCTGTATGTTTGATAAATACAACAGATACACATACACACCCTACTCATCCATAATATATTCTCCTTCACTATTTACAACAGTCTATCAATGCTGAGATAACTTTTCGATTCAATGACTGTAGACTTCGAGTGGTTTTGAGGTGAAGAACTCGTCGAGCCATGGTAGGTGCACCTTTTGCATCCGGCAAAGCTTAGCTTGAAGTTTGTTCGATAGAGAGCAGGAAAAACTGAGGGTGCAAGATCAGTTGAATAAGGTGAGTGCAGAATGACCTCCCAACCCAACTCTAGTATAAGGTTTTTGGTCAGTCTAGCAGAATGGGTGCGGGCGTTATCGTGGAGTAGCATCACTTTTCGCAGTCTGCCTGGTTGTCCTCGAATTGCATCCACAAGATGTCTCATTTACTGACAATAAATATCATCAGTGATGGTTACATCTCGGGGAAGCAATCTGTACTACACCACACCATCACTGTTCAACTAGATGCATAATATTATGGATGCATGCAGGCTTTTATATGGGGAGTTGCTGCTTTGTTTGGGGGCAACCATTCTTTTCTTTTCCTTATGATCTTAGGATAAAGACACCATTTCTTGTCACCTATAAGGCTATAACGATACAAGTTAGGAATGGTCAACGTTGCTTTCAAGCAAACTGATCACTAACAATGAGAAAAGCACATACATCCACCTGCTGGTGTATGTGTTTTCGGCTTAGAGCATGTGGTACCTTTTTTCAACCTTCTCCATTGCATGCAAATGTAGCACGATGGTAGAATGATCACAGTTAATAACATTTGCCAGTTCTCGAGTTTGCTGGCATTGATTATTGTGGGTTAATGTGTTTAAACAATCTTTATGAAACTTCGACTGTCTTCCTGAATGTACTGAATCACTAATGTCAAAATGATCCTTCTTAAAACGAGAAAACTGCATTCTTGCCATGATCTGTCTCATGGAATTATCCCCCTCCCACATGTGGCGTGAATTTTTCTGACTGCCTCCGTAGCTGTCATTCCTATTGAACTGTAATAGAAGAATACATCAGAAATATTTAGATTTCTCCACTAGGCACTCCATTTTCTAGTGTCCAAACCTCCATTCATTATCTCTATATAACAAAATGACAATATGTGAACTCATATAGCAACAGTGAATTACAAAGTAAAAAATGACAACTCCTAGCATCCACAATATCAACTAAAATCTTATTTTTAGACAAAGCTTTGGCTGCATCATACATAGCTTGAGACTTGTTTGTCTCTGAATACATCCTTTTACCTTGCTGTCAGATGCTGTCGACGATGGCAATTCATTTACTGTCCAGTTGTTACCTTTAGAATTATTAAGTTTTGCTTCTTTGTCCAGTAATCTACCCTTTAAGAAATTCGGTTCCAATTCCTCACTTGAGAAGGAATTCAGAGCAGTAACAACTACTTCGGATTCTGGTGGAATTGTTTGTAAGAAACCGCATACTATATCAGTTCCTCCAATATTATCATCCGATCCTTCAAATTACCCATTAACTTACGAAACTCCAAAAAATTAATTTCAAGAGTTATTGTCATCTGCATTAAACTTTAAAGTTCATTCTTAATAAAAGCCACACCTTTCAGCACAAATGTTTGAATTAATGTATTTCTCATTTTTGGTGTAGGCCTACTCCAAGCAACTTTGTGAAATTCTTTGGATTACTTGAGACTTACACTTCTTATCGGTTTTGCCAAGCTCTCCCAGAAGAGTTTGCTTCCACGCACACTATACAGCTGTCTCAGCCATGTCCATGTATCTCTTTCACACAAAACTCACTTCCAGCTCACATAGAAGTATTTCAGTCCTAAATTTTCAGTTGCTAAAGTTCTTCCCATTAAACAACAGTACCGTGTATTCCTCCTCCTCTTGAGCCATAACTCTAAATTAGGTACTGGATTAATTTTTTCCACCTTTATTTGTTGTACTGCAACACCTGGCACCTGGGTCCATGACCAGTTGCTAAGAAAATAACAGTTATTTAGGATAAGTAATTTCAACTCGTTACTTCACACAATTTACAATTACAACCACGGGACAACAATGAAGACAAAATACAAACAGAGCGAAGAAACACAGAAAAAACACATAAAAAAGACAAAGAGAAAATAACTCAAAGGATTATTATTACATTATCATCATTTCAACACACTTTGTATTAGATAGGATACTCCATGTCCAAACAATGAACAATGGCACCATTTAACCAAGATACAGAGCAGCCTACCACCACAAGTAAAAAACATAGCCTTGACTTTAGAAATCTGAAATCATTAACTGATCATTGCTCTGAATTGTGTGAATTTTTGGTCCATATGTGTACAGTGAAATATCAAACAAGCTGCAAGTGCATGAACGATTTTTATAAAATTAATAATCACTGTGAATGAGACTTTTATACAATGTGTAGCTATCTCCATACTGTGGTCTTTGTCCATGTTTTTACTGTATTGTAACACTCTTTTGGTCTCCTTCAACTATTATTTATGCTACTTGTCAACTCAGATTATACAACCTAGGCATAGCAAAAATTGTCATTTTAACAACCCTGGACATCTGCTGCCGTTTAGCTTACGGAATCTTCTTCTTGATACAGTTATGAAGTGTAGTGGTATGACCGAGAGGGAATTTGTTCTCGCTTGATATGGCTAGTAACTATATGACATTGTTTGTCGTCTATCTTGATATATACACTCCTGGAAATTGAAATAAGAACACCATGAATTCATTGTCCCAGGAAGGGGAAACTTTATTGACTCATTCCTGGGGTCAGATACCTCACATGATCACACTGACAGAAAAACAGGCACATAGACACAGGCAACAGAGCATGCACAATGTCGGCACTAGTACAGTGTATATCCACCTTTCACATCAATGCAGTCTGCTATTCTCCCATGGAGACAATCGTAGAGATGCTGGATGTAGTCCTGTGGAACGGCTTGCCATGCCATTTCCATCTGGTGCCTCAGTTGGACCAGCGTTCGTGCTGGACGTGCAACCGCGTGAGACGACGCTTCATCCAGTCCCAAACATGCTCAATGGGGGACAGATCCGGAGATCTTGCTGGCCAGGGTAGTTGACTTACACCTTCTAGAGCACATTGGGTGGCACGGGATACATGCGGACATGCTTTGTCCTGTTGGAACAGCAAGTTCCCTTGCCGGTCTAGGAATGGTAGAACGATGGGTTCGCTGACGGTTTGGATGTACCGTCGTGGGGCGGCGAAGAAGTTGTCGAATGAGTTATTTGAATGTTCATTTCACGTAACAGACTATTGCCGATGCACCATATGTGGGGCGGCGAAGAAGTTGTCGAATGAGTTGTTTGAATGTTCATTTCACGTAACAGACTATTGCCGATGCAACATATGTGGGACGGCGAAGAAGTCGTTGTTTAATGTTGAATGAAAGTTGAACATTGCCACCTTAAATCACGCGAGCCTGGCAACTAATTTGGTGGCCAGTCAGAAAGCGAAGGGAAACTTACTGACCTTAGTTCCCAGTCTGCACGGCCACATTCCTGTACAGCCCAGCTAAACGAAAAATGTCCATAGTTCTTCACGGGATTAGGGCTGCTTCAATAAAATTTAAAGTTCCAAACAAGATTTTATTATCTTAAAGGCTCACACAAATTACTCGAAACTTCTGAAAATGCTAAAGACATTAAATATTGTTAATTCAGCCAATCGTTTAATAGTTCAGAGGCGGCTTCTACAGCAAGTTCCTCCCGAATAGTTCATTACTCTAACTAAAGGTGCTCTATTAATAATTCGCAATAATGTTAAAAAAAAAGATTAATGCTCGCCTTAAAAGTGGAGTTAGTCACCACTTGCCACGCGGAATTATACTTCACACGGACGGCACAATAACAGTTTGTTACCGAAGTCTAAACGATCCAGGACGGTGTACAGTCCTCGCGATTTTCAATGTCCGTTTACATTGCTAAGTACGCGCATGTCACAGCCCGCTATGACGTCACCCGAGGCGAGGCGCGATCGGACGTTAAGCTCGCGTGGACTAGGCGTTGGTCTAATGCGGAGTGAGCTTACTACTGCCTCTGCCGCTCTTTTTATATAGCTCCGGCGCGTACCGCCAAGAGAGCATCTGTTCTTTCCGTTCATATGCAGATGCCTGCGGCCTCCAAATGACCGCTATCTCAGGCACATAATCTTAAATATCACATTTAATAATAGCTTTACAAACTTCTCAATTTTTGTATACATACATCTGAGCAGTACAGAAGCACGTAGAAAATCTCAGCCCGCTAAAATTAAAACTTTACTCTCTAGAATTTTTACAATGGAACTAACGGTAGATTGTTACCTCTGAACCATAGCTTTATCAAGACTTGTATCAGCTGTTAATTATGCTACAAGACTAAAACTTGGTGTAGCTTTGTTAATTGTCCTATCTGATCATTGGTCTTAAAGAATTTGTTTTATCATTAAAATTTAAAGTACTTAATCTATAATGCTTATGTACATTTTACTCACAAAAGTAGTTTTTACTAAATTACTAAAAAACTAGAAGAGGTAACTGATTGCGGTATTCCCATTATTATTATTAGGGTGAACTGAAGCATCCTACCAATTTTCAATATTGTAGCTCTATTATTTCGCGCCTCTGATTTTTCCGAAAAACGCGGATTCTGGAGTCAATTTTAGTTTTATGGTTTTGGAAACCAGCACCACTCATTAATGACTTCTTACTGCACCTCACCAAATTTTGGCTTCCTAGCGTCATTATTTAGCGCCTCCTATTTTTCTTTCAAAACGTGAATTTTACGTAAACTACTAATTTTATAACATTAAGATTTGTTACCTGAAACATTATTACATAGAACTATACTTTAACAAAGTTTTACACACAAATCTTAATTTTTACTTTTATGTTAAATGTGGTGCAATACTATATGCAGGCGCGTTACGATGACGTGACGCTACTAGCAGTGAACTAGGGTAAGTCCCGTGCACTCGCTCGCCTCTGTATCTTATACATGATACAGCGCTTGCTTTGCTTCATCACCCCCTTTTTAATTTTCGTGAAAATCTATTTTTGAACAAAATTAAATTTCTAAAAGAACAAACAAGCGATGGATTACTTTAGTATACCTCTTTCAACTTAAGTTGCTTCTTCTTAGGAAATTCCTTATTACTACATACACAAAATAATCATATTCATATACACATAGAAAACCTAGTACAGAAGATATTCACAAATTATTTACATACATTTACATGGAAATATAAATTTTTCAATGGTTACAAAATAGTTATTTTTTTTTCTTTAAAATCAGTCTCTTCCTGAAAAAGAAAATACACACGACTTTTATCACTGCAACGCACTCACATTTTTCTTTTACTGTAATACTCGGCACTGTGGTGGGTGTCCTATTGTAACACTCATTTAATTTCACTGATTGACAAAATTGTGGGAGGAAATTGTATTCACTGTGGTTTGCGTCTCTACTTCCAATCTCCCTACCGCTTGTTGTCAGTCATTCATGCAGCCTGCATGTCCCTGAGAAACAGACAATACAGTCTAAGTTTCTGTTTTCAACTTATATCTAAGGTAGGACAAAGTACATTTTATAGTTTATATTCTGGCACTATTTTACTAATTGTGAAGTTGTCAGAAAGACATTTAGCACTAAGTCGTATTTGATACAATAGCTCCTACTTTCTTCTTTCATAAATAATCTTTTAGGTTCCTAAATAGTGAAAATTCTTTTAGCAAATTAATATATTAAGATCTTGCTTCAACTTAGAAAATTGAGTAACCTTTTAGTTTTAATGTACTCTGGCTTAATTATCGTATGGATTAGTTCATCAAAGAAGTCATTTGCTGACCAGCACTTTGCTTTATTGTATGAATTACTAAAGAAATTAGTTATTTTCAGTATACCGATTCCAAATTTCTGCATTTTCCAATATTTGTGTGTTTCTGTTGTCTGTTTAACTATTTATTTGCCTCAAGCAAGATTTAGCGTTTTTCACCATTTCACGAGACGTGAGGGAATTATTCTTTAATCCTACATCATTTACTTCAATTTACTTACTTCACTTCTTCACCTTATTCATTTTCTCCCTTTTCTTCCAGATTCAAAAATACTTCATTTCTCCACTTCTTTCTCCCTTTTCCTTTTGTCAGCCTATTGACGTCCTGTTTCTATATATTTGGTGCGATCCTCACACCACTTCCACACATCTCCATTTATTTAATTCTAAAACGCCATTGCTTGCCTCTATGAGCATTACCTTCTTACGCTGTTTTCCTTCAGACAACCTTATTTCTAGCAACATACTACCTTCTGCATAATCTCATGGATTATTCATATTCATACCGTACTTCGTATACTGCAAAGTGTCTCTCTTAGTTGTAGTTTCTAACCCTTTACAATTACATGAAATATTTTAATTTATTTATTTTAGCCATGCTTGCCTCTTATTGGTACTCAGACTTGTGTTTTGCCATTCACTAGGTAGATCCTTACTAAGAATACTTAAAACCTAATAGCATATATACAACATGAAGACATATGTGATTCTTACCTGTTATGATAGACCAGAAGAAGGGAATGAAACTTGAAAAGGAAATAAAGTTTCACCCAGCTGGGACTGCACGGTACGCCAAACCGTGTATCCGCCAAAGAGTGGCAGACTCCCTACAGTAATTAATTACTGTTAATTTTAAATTCCTTTAGATCCACAATATTTCTTAGACCTAGTTCTCTCTTACTCTTTGGATATTCCAAACGATAGGCATTTGCATGAGGTTTACTTACTATTCTAAATGGTCCATGATATACATGCATAAACTTTTTAGTTTCTGCAGAAATTTTCTTTGATTTTTCTTTTGTTTTGACCAGCACTAGCTCACCTCTGTATCTTTGTTCGTCAGCAATTTGCTTTGTTGATTGTACCTTTTCCTCTATTTCCTTTAGGATGTGTCTCTCTTCAACCTTAGCACTTTCCTCATTCTCACTGAAAACCAAATTTTCCTGCAAGTATCCTTTATTCTTTATTACTCTAATAGGCAGTTCCCAAGTTTCATTACTACCGCCTATATGACTTCCTATAAAAGACTCTCTTATCACTTTAGAGTCAGGTAAAGTTAAAATTAAGTTGTTCTGATCAAAATTGATCTTTCCCTGGTACTTTGATAAGAAATCAGTACCAATCAACATATCAACACTTAAGCCTAGCACAATCAAACAAGGATGATCTATTACTACGTCATTTATACCAATGGGTATCAAAGCTTCGTGTTGAACTGGTCTAGAGACTTTTCCAGTAGCACTTATAATCTTTAAGCCACTTACTTTCATAACTGTTAACTTCTCTTTATTGGGTATGGTGTCAAAAAATGTTTGTGATAAAGCACTTGCTTCACTGCCACTGTCAAGCAGACAACGCACAGTGACTCCTGATATGTTTACTTTGATAACAGGGTGAGTTATTTTACATTGAACAGGTTGCTCACACACCTCGTCTAATAAATCTCGTTCTATGTTCTTCCAGCTAAAGTAATTCTGATCAGTTGCAATTACATTTACATTTACATCCTGGGGCTCATCATGCTCTATAATCTTAGCTGCTTTCTCTAATCTGTCCACTAACTTTAAATCGAAGCATCTGACGACTTTTTCTACTTTTGTTTGCTGCACATCAGCCAAACTATCCTCTACCTCTGAGCAACTGCGTCCCTGCGCAATATTGCTGTTCATAAGAATGTCGTCACCTTCAACCATTTGTGGCACGTTTACACAGCTACTAGATTCTTTCACCTCGTTACTATTTCTACCCCCTTCATTCATCATTTCCTCCTCTCTAAAGTTTTGCAGTACTGATTCTACTTCTGCTACTTCTACTTCAGGTTTTAGATTGCCATTTTCATCGAAGATGTAAGCTTTTACTTCATCATTATTCCCATCAGACTCAAACCCATTATCTATTTCTTCCCCATTATCTACCTTGAGTTCCTGTTCTTCCTTGACCCATTTTTCTAGTGTATCCAAAATACTATCCACTATTTTGTCAGAGTGGCTTAACACATCACTGGTATTATCTGCATTTATTTCGTCATCCATGTTGTCTGTCTGTGTATGTTGGCTGATTGTCTGTGTTTCCGTTACTGGCTGTGTTACTGTTACCGCCTGGTGAGCGCCAGTTTCCTCATAGACGGGATTTAGTTTCCCACACGCGGCCTGTTGTGTTCATCTGTGACACCACTAGATATAGTAGCATCATGACTCCCTTCTTGTCTTAATGGCATAGTATTTACTTCTCCACTTTCGTCATAGTAGTTGTTACGAAAGCGTGGTGAGTATCTACCCCCTCTTCCTCTGCCACGGCTTTGGTTTCGATAGTTTGTTTTGGTGTGCCTAACTTCCATATTTCTAACGTTCACGTTTCCATTATTTTGTACGTGATTGCTAGAAGATTTGTTATTCTGCTGCACCTGCTCCTCAGCAGCAGCTACTCTTTCCACTCTTTCCAGATATTCAATAAATTTGTCTATATTATCTCTAGGGGCGGAAATGATCCTCTTCTGCCAGTACCACGGCAGCTTACCTTCTAAACCCATAATGATCATATCTGGCTTCATCTTTTCTGTCAAATGTGACAGTCTTGAAACCCACTTCCTAGCGAAATCCTTTACTGATTCACGCCCTGGGAAAAACTTCTTACCACTCCAGAATTCCCTTAACACATCATTTTGTTTGTTATGTGACCAGTATTCGTTGAGAAATGCAGACTTAAATTCAGATAAAGTTTTACATTTGATCATTACATCCGCTGACCATCGCAAAGCATCACCTGACAAATGACTTCTTATAAATGAAATTTTTTCTCTTTCTGACCAAGTGTTGGGGAGAACATCCTCAAAGTCATTCCAAAATTCAAGAGGGTGAATGTACTTATCAGGATCAAAGCGCAAAAACTGTCGACACCCTATAAAAGCGGCGTCAACTGAAGTCACATGCTGTATAGTAGAATGACTAGAATTAACAGAGGTTACTCTATTTTCTAGGTTAGCAATGTTAGTATTTAATTCCTCTACTTGTGACTCTACTGCTTCTATCCTGGCAGAACATCTTTGTTCCACTGCACCACGAATTTCGGTACAGGTTTCTTTTACTTTCTCAATGTTTTTCTGACAAGTATCTACTATAATTTGTACCTCTTTAACTTTGTCAGAGCAAAGTTTGGACTCGTTGCTCAATCTTTCGGACAACCTCACTTCCAAAAGTTCATCTGCCTCTTGATAATTTTTTTGAATTTGATCTATTTCACATTTGAAAGTACTATGCATTTTAGTTAACTGTTGCCCTACTTTTACTTGAATGTCATGATGAATAGCATCTATCTTATAATTCAAACTATTCCATTTTGATTGCAGTTCTTCTTTTAGTTCTTTATTACTATCCTCAATTTTATTTTCCAACCCTTTATTACTAACCTCAATTTTATTTTCCAACCCTTTATTACTAACCTCTATTTTATTCTCCAACTCTTTATTACTATTTTCAATTTTAGCCTCAATTTTATTTTGGTTTGATTCGAGTTTGGCAAACAGTATTTGCATCCAATCCGGAGCTTCTACCTTGATACTTTGTATCTCTTGACTTGACTGAGCTGGAGATATATTGAGCTCAGTTTCACTACCTGACAAAGTTAGCAACTCTACTGGCTCCCTTTTGACTTCTATTTCACTTATTGATTGCATCCCTGCACTCTCATTTAAATTAAAGTCATAATTTACTGGTGACAAATTACGTTCTAGTTCAATATTTGAGGGATTAATGGAACCATCCTCATTAAACTCAATTCCTGATCCTGAGGATTCTTGGTCAGAGACCGGTTCCCTTCTAAAATGTACACTACTTTCCATATCTTTTAGTTTGTTAGCAGCAGTTAATAAATATTTTAAAAGTCTTTGACTTAACTTAAATGCTTGATTTCGACGAATGATGTCGTCGCGGTGTACCAGCAATCGTGATGCGACGCGTCGCGACGTATTGAAGGCAGCAGCAGCAGCCGTAGCGTCGAGTACCGCCACAGGAATCGCCTACTGCAATAGCTCCAGGGGGGGGCAGCAAGGCACCGTTGACCGCTCGGCGCAGCCGGCAGCTGTCTCGCAGATCAGCGCAGCTCCGCGATGACGCACCGTCTTCCTTTAGTCTCAGCGCCGTCGGCAGCGGCGATCCAGCATCGTCGCCTTCCTCACCATCGTCACTAACCAACGTACAGCGGTAGACACTTATTGTTTATACACTACACCCGCCTTTACTGGTAACACTGTTCCCACACTAGTTCAATTCAGTGTCCTGTTATTGCCTACCGAGTTCGTTAATTTATACCAATCGCTTTCACACATCGAGCACTTTTATTTGCTTTTAATTCAGTTTTCCCGGCCGATAAGCACCATATGTGGGGCGGCGAAGAAGTCGTCGAATGAGTTATTTGAATGTTCATTTCACGTAACAGACTATTGCCGATGCACCATATGTGGGGCGGCGAAGAAGTTGTCGAATGAGTTGTTTGAATGTTCATTTCACGTAACAGACTATTGCCGATGCAACATATGTGGGACGGCGAAGAAGTCGTTGTTTAATGTTGAATGAAAGTTGAACATTGCCACCTTAAATCACGCGAGCCTGGCAACTAATTTGGTGGCCAGTCAGAAAGCGAAGGGAAACTTACTGACCTTAGTTCCCAGTCTGCACGGCCACATTCCTGTACAGCCCAGCTAAACGAAAAATATCCATAGTTCTTCACGGGATTAGGGCTGCTTCAATAAAATTTAAAGTTCCAAACAAGATTTTATTATCTTAAAGGCTCACACAAATTACTCGAAACTTCTGAAAATGCTAAAGACATTAAATATTGTTAATTCAGCCAATCGTTTAATAGTTCAGAGGCGGCTTCTACAGCAAGTTCCTCCCGAATAGTTCATTACTCTAACTAAAGGTGCTCTATTAATAGTTCGCAATAATGTTAAAAAAAAAGATTAATGCTCGCCTTAAAAGTGGAGTTAGTCACCACTTGCCACGCGGAATTATACTTCACACGGACGGCACAATAACAGTTTGTTACCGAAGTCTAAACGATCCAGGACGGTGTACAGTCCTCGCGATTTTCAATGTCCGTTTACATTGCTAAGTACGCGCATGTCACAGCCCGCTATGACGTCACCCGAGGCGAGGCGCGATCGGACGTTAAGCTCGCGTGGACTAGGCGTTGGTCTAATGCGGAGTGAGCTTACTACTGCCTCTGCCGCTCTTTTTATATAGCTCCGGCGCGTACCGCCAAGAGAGCATCTGTTCTTTCCGTTCATATGCAGATGCCTGCGGCCTCCAAATGACCGCTATCTCAGGCACATAATCTTAAATATCACATTTAATAATAGCTTTACAAACTTCTCAATTTTTGTATACATACATCTGAGCAGTACAGAAGCACGTAGAAAATCTCAGCCCGCTAAAATTAAAACTTTACTCTCTAGAATTTTTACAATGGAACTAACGGTAGATTGTTACCTCTGAACCATAGCTTTATCAAGACTTGTATCAGCTGTTAATTATGCTACAAGACTAAAACTTGGTGTAGCTTTGTTAATTGTCCTATCTGATCATTGGTCTTAAAGAATTTGTTTTATCATTAAAATTTAAAGTACTTAATCTATAATGCTTATGTACATTTTACTCACAAAAGTAGTTTTTACTAAATTACTAAAAAACTAGAAGAGGTAACTGATTGTGGTATTTCCATTATTATTATTAGGGGGAACTGAAGCATCCTACCAATTTTCAATATTGTAGCTCTATTATTTCGCGCCTCTGATTTTTCCGAAAAACGCGGATTCTGGAGTCAATTTTAGTTTTATGGTTTTGGAAACCAGCACCACTCATTAATGACTTCTTACTGCACCTTCTCACCAAATTTTGGCTTCCTAGCGTCATTATTTAGCGCCTCCTATTTTTCTTTCAAAACGTGAATTTTACGTAAACTACTAATTTTATAACATTAAGATTTGTTACCTGAAACATTATTACATAGAACTATACTTTAACAAAGTTTTACACACAAATCTTAATTTTTACTTTTATGTTAAATGTGGTGCAATAATATATGCAGGCGCGTTACGATGACGTGACGCTACTAGCAGTGAACTAGGGTAAGTCCCGTGCACTCGCTCGCCTCTGTATCTTATACATGATACAGCGCTTGCTTTGCTTCACCGTGCACTATTCAGTGTCCCCTCGACGATCACCAGAGGTGTACAGCCAGTGTAAGAGATCGCTCCCCACACCATGATGCCGGGTGTTGGCCCTGTGTGCCTCGGTCGTATGCAGTCCTGATTGTGGCGCTCACCTGCACGGCGCCAAACACGCATACGACCATCATTGACACCAAGGCAAAAGCGACTCTCATCGCTGAAGACGACACGTCTCCATTCGTCCCACCATTCACGCCTGTCGCGACACCACTGGAGGCACGACGCACGATGTTGGGGCGTGTCCGGAGCAAGTATGGTTGGTCTGACACATCGGTGTCAATGTGTTCTTTTTTCCATTTCCAGGAGTGTATATAAGGCTGTAAAAATGAATTTTACTGCAGATGTTTTCCCCAGTATTCAGTAAATCAGTATCTCCTGGCGTAATGGTGTACATTAGAGGTGACAAGAAAATAACGTAACTGATAGAAATAACTGGTTATTGAGAAGTAGCAGTTACTGTGATAAGGGCTCATCTGATACTAGCAGTTACTTAAATAACAGTGCTTTGCGCCACCTGTTTACAGAAGATCATACTATGCTTTCACGTCAACTAATCTGAGATCTGGCTATGATAGAGAGGGATATGTCATCTGGAAGAGGTTCTACATGTCATGGAAATAACAGAGACTATGCGCCATCTATTAATACAACTATGTGTTATTTTGTGCTCTCTCACTACTTTCAGCACAAAAACTAAATAAAGTTAATGTCAGAGTGGTTGCTGATAGGAGCAAACTTAAAGGCATTGTACATGTACTAGAGGTCCCTTGCGTCATTAGTTTGGGCAGTTAGTACAAATAAAGCAATTGGAGCGACAATGGAAATAACTGTCAGAGGTTGTTATTTTTCTCTAGCTGTTATTATTCTCTCTAAGTTTCATTCTCTGACACTTAACACGCTACCACTACAGGTAACCCAGTGACATTTCCAGAGAGAATAGTTACTGGAGTGAGCAAAATATTTTTGTACCACTATGGAAATAACTATCTAGAACCCCCAGTGTCCAGCAGTTGACAACTAATGGGATTCTATTCTTTCCATTTCTTGTAATTCCTGAAACAGTTGACCTTCTATCTGGCCTTCGGTTGTGTTAGAGGGTATTGTTAATGGTTTTTAGGGTTTTACACATATTGAAATATTTGAGCATTGTAGGTGATCTAAAAATGGAAAATAGTGGAGTACCTTCTCAAAGAATACCATATCCCCAATGCCTAGCGGCGCCATTATGATGAAAAAACGCTGGTGCTGTATGTAATTAGTGTATCTTATCAACTTGAGTACAAAAAAAAAAAAAAAAAAAACTTGTGTAATTTCATAAAACTTGTCTATGTGGCTTTACTAAGAAAAATTTGCTTTCTCAATTTGTACATATACACTGCAAATGGACTTTTTTTTATTTAATTAATTATTGGCGACTGATTTTGAATCATTTTCCACATAGTATTGAGCACATCAGTTTTATACAGGGAAATTGTACAATGGAATATTTACACTTCACACACAAGTATGGAAAATTAACCATTTGATCGCAGCATAGATGGAATGAATACAGGTATGCTTACAACAATAGTCAGATCAGGTACTTTGTCAGGAGCATTCAAATAAAAATATAGTGTCACTGATACACACAACAACGATTGCATGATGGGAGTGGCAACTGGGTGGGGGTATGGAGGATACTGGGGCAGGGAGGGAGGGTGAAGCTGCAGGCTAGACCATGGGTATGGGAGAGGTGGGGATTCAGAAAAGCTGGTGTTGGTGGGAAGGATCTATACAGCACACACTGTGAAGCAGTCATTGAAATATCATGTTTGGCAGCATGTTCAGCAACAGGGTGGTCCATTTGTTTCTTGGTTGCAGTTTGTTGGTGGCCATTTGTGTGGACAGACAGCTTGTTGGTTCTCATTCCTACATAGAATGCAGCACAGTGGTAGCAACTTAGCTTGTAAATCACATGACTATTTTCACAGGTAGGCCTGCCTTTGATGGGATTAGTGGTGATGGTGCCTGAACTGGAGTAGGTGGTGGCAGGAGAATGTATGGATGTAGGTGTGTTACAGAGGTATGAGCCATGAGGTAAGGGATTGGGAGCAGGGGTTGTGTAAGAATGAGTACATTATGTACGTTCGGTGGATGACAGAATACCATGTGAGGCATGGGAAGGATAGTGGTCTGGATACTTCTCATTTCAGGCCACGACAAGAGGGAATCGAAACACTGGCAGAGAGTGTAATTCAGTTTCTCCGGTCCTGAGTGGTGCTGAGTTATGAGGGGCATGGTCGTCTGTGGTCAGACAGTGGGATTTTGGGAGGTGGTGGGAGACTGAATAGATAAGGCATGCAAGATTTGTTTTTATACAAGGTTGGGAGGATAATTATGGTCAGTGAAGCCTTTAGTGAGATATTTAGATTGGGGCTGCTCATCACTGCAGATGCGGTGACCGAGTGGGGATAGGCTATATGGAAGGGACTTCTTGGAATGGAATGGATGGCAATTGTTGAAGTGGAGGTATTGCTGGTGGTTAGTAGGTTTGATATGGACGGAGGTACTGATGTAACCACATTTGAGGTGGAGGTCAACATCTAGGAAGGTAGATTGTTGGGTTGAGTAGGACCTTGTGAAGCAAATGGGGGAGAAGTAGTTGAAGTTCTGGAGGAATGTGGATAGAGTATCCTAATCCTCACTCCAGATAGCAAGGATGTAATCATTGAATCTGAACCAGGAGTGGGGTTTAGGATTCTCTGTTTTTAGGAAGGGTTCGTTTATATGGCCCATTAATAGGTTGGCATTAGATGGTGCTATGAGGGTGCCCATAGCCATACCCTGGATTTGTTTGTGGGTAATGCCTTCAAAGCAGAAGAAATTGTGTGTGAGGATAAACTTGTCATGGTGACTAGGTTGTTGGTTTGGAATCTGTCAATCTTTGGGAAAGGGAGTGTTCAATAGCAGGAAGGCCATGGGCATTAGGGACATTAGTGTACAGGGAGGTGGCACCAATAGTGACAAGCATGGCACTTTGTGGTAAAGAGTCAGGAACTGTGGAGAGTCAGTGAAGGAAATTGTTCAAATGCCTCTGAGCACTACGGGACTTAACTTCTGAGGTCATAAGTCCCCCAGAATTTAGAACTACTTAAACCTAACTAACCTAAGGACATCACACATATCCATGCCCGAGGCAAGATTCGGACCTTCAACCATAGCGGTCGCGCGGTTTCAGACTGTAGTGCTTAGAACCGCTCGGCCACTCTGGCTGACTGGAGATATGGTTGGTATCTTTTAAATAGGAATGTATGTTAGGGTTAATTGATTGTAGGGGTTGGTCTATGAGAGCAGCAATTCTCGCAGTAACTGGCCACAATGGGGCGTCTTGGGTGATTAGGTTTATGGACTTTAGGAATCATGTAGAAGGTAGGATTTATTAGTGGAGTGAGAGAGGTGAGCAGAGGCATGGACTCCAGGGAGAGGGTCTGAGGTGGGCATAGGGATTTGAGTAGTGATTGGAGATCTTGCTTGTAGATAGAAGTATCTGACAGCCAGAAGAGTCGTACTGCCAGGTAATCCTTGCAGTTAAAAACAACAGTGGTGGAGCCTTTGTCCACAGGTAGGATTAGAAGGTAAGGATCAGTTCTTATGTGGTGGACTGCAGCTATTTCTGCAGATGTAAGGTTAGAATGCATGTTGAGGGATTTGGGGAAAGATAGTGAGGCAACTGTTTATGCCATGCTCTGGCAGTTTCCGGTGATTAAGGGTGTCAGTGTGGTACTGGTGTGCAAGACTCACACTCCCTCTTGGCTATCAAACTTACTTGGAGTTGCTTCTCCGATCTTCTTTTCAGGATAGCCAGCTGTGATGTCCTGCACAACTTCTTCTCCCAAGATAAGATGCTACTTTGGAGGAAATGTTTTATACTTTTAAAATAACTCCGTACACTCTAAAATATTTTGAACTCAATCTCACTGTATTTTTATCACACATAACACTTTTCATACAACTAAAACAGTTTTACCGCTCATGAACCATGGACGCTGCCATTGGTGGGGAGGCTTGCGTGCCTTAGCGATACAGACGATACCGTAGGTGCAACCACAACAGAGGGGTATCTGTTGAGAGGCCAGACAAACATGTGGTTCCTGAAGAGGGGCAGAAGCTTTTTCAGTAGTTGCAGGGGCAACAGTATGGATGATTGACTGATCTGGCCTTGCAACATTAACCAAAACGGCCTTGTTGTGCTGGTACTGGGAAAGGCTGAAAGCAAGGGGAAACTACAGCCGTAATTTTTCCTGAGGACATGCAGCTTTACTGTATGATTAAATGATAATGGCGTCCTCTTGGGTAAAATATTCTGGAGGTAATATAGTCCACCATTTGTATCTCCAGACGGGGACTACTCAGGAGGACGTCATTATTAGGAGAAAGAAAACTGGTGTTCTACGGATCGGAGCATGGAATGTTAGATCCCTTAATCGGTTAGGTAGGTTAGAAAATTTAAAAAGGGAAATGGATAGGTTAAAGTTAGATATAGTGGGAATTAGTGAAGTTCTGTGCAGGAGGAACAAGATTTTTGGTCAGCTTAATATAGGTCTATAAATACAAAATCAAATAGCGGTAAAGCAGGAGTAGGTTTAATAATGAATAAAAAAATAGGAGTGCAGGTAAGCTACTACAACCAGCATAGTGAACGCATTATTGTGGCCAAGATAGACACAAAGCCCATGCCTACTAGAGTAGTATAGTTTATATGCCAACTAGCTTTGCAGATGATGAAGAAATTATTAAAATGTATTATGAGATAAAAGAAATTATTCAGGTAATGAAGGGAGACGAAAATGTAATACTCATTGGTGACTGGAATTCGTCAGTAGGAACAGGAAGAGAAGGAAACATAGTGGGTGAATATGGACTGGGTCTAAGAAATGAAAGAGGAAGCCGTCTGGTAGAATTTTGCACAGAGCATAACTTAATCATAGCTAACACTTGGTTGAAGAATCATAAAAGAAGGTTGTATACATGGAAGAATCCTGGAGATACTAAAAGGTATCAGATAGATTATTTAATGGTAAGACATAGATTTAGGAATCAGGTTTTCAATTGTAGTACATTTCCAGGGGCAGATGTGGACACTGGCCATAATCTATTGGTTATGACCTGTAGATTAAAACTGAAGAAACTGCAAATAGGTGGGAATTTAAGGACATGGGATCTGGATAAGCTGAAAGAACCAGAGGTTGTACCGAGTTTGTAGGAGAGCATAAGGGAACAATTGACAGGAATGGGGGAAAGAAACACAGTAGAAGAAGAATGGGTAGCTCTGAGGGATGTAGTATTGACGGCAGCAGAAGATAAAGTAGGTAAAATGACGATAGCTGCTAGAAATCCTTGGGTAACAGAAGAAATATTGAATTTAATTGATGAAAGGAGAAAATATAAAAATGCAGTAAATGACAGAGGCAAATAGGAATACAAAAGGTCTCAAAAAAGAGATCGACAGGAAGTGCAAAATGGCTAAGCAGGGATGGCTACAGAACATATGTAAGGATGTAGAGGCTTATCTCACTAGGGGTAAGATAGATACTGCCTACAGGAAAATTAAAGAGACCTTTGAAGAAAATAGAACTACTTGTATGAATATCAAGAGCTCAGATGGAAACCCAGTTCTAAGCAAAGAAGGAAAGGCAGAAAGGTAGAAGGAGTATATAGAGGGTCTATACAACGGCGATGTACTTGAGGACAATATTATGGAAATGGAAGAGGATGTAGATGAAGATGAAATCGGAGACAAGATACTGCGTGAAGAGTTTGACAGAGCTCTGAAAGACCTGAGTCGAAACAAGGCCCCAGGAGTAGACAACATTCCATTAGAACTACTGACGGCCTTGGGAGAGCCAGTCATGACAAAACTCTACCAGCTGGTGAGCAAGATGTATGAGACAGGCGAAATACCCCCAGACTAAAAGAAGAATACAATAATTCCAATCCCAAAGAAAGCTGGTGCTGACAGATGTGAAAATTACCTAACCATCAGTTTAATAAGTCACAGCTGCAAAATACTAACGCACATTCTTTACAGACGAATGGAAAAACTGGTAGATGCGGACCTCGGGGAGGATCAGTTATGACTTATCTTAGAAGAAAGATTAAGAAAAGGCAAACCTACGTTTCTAGCATTTGTAGACTTGGAGAAAGCTTTTGACAATGTTGACTGGAATACTCTCTTTCAAATTCTGAAGGTAGCAGGGGTAAAATACAGGGAGCGAGAGGCTATTTACAAATTGTACAGAAACTAGATGGCAGTCATAAGAGTCGAGGGGCATGAAAGGGAAGCAGTGGTTGGGAAAGGAGTGAGACAGGGTTGTAGCCTCTCCCCGATGTTATTTAATCTGTATATTGAGCAAGCAGTAAGGGAAACAAAAGAAAAATTCGGAGTAGGTATTAAAATTCATGGAGAAGAAGTAAAAATTTTGAGGTTCGCCGATGACATTGTAATTCTGTCAGAGACAGCAAAGGACTTGGAAGAGCAGTTGAACGGAATGGACAGTGTCTTGAAAGGAGGATATAAGATGAACATCAACAAAAGCAAAACGAGGATAATGGAATGTAGTCAAATTAAATTGGGTGATGCTGAGGGAATTAGAGCAGAAAATGAGACGCTTAAAGTAGTAAAGGAGTTTTGCTATTTAGGAAGTAAAGTAACAGATGATGTTCGAAGTAGAGAGGATATAAAATGTAGACTGGCAATGCCAAGGTAACCATTTCTGAAGAAGAGAAATTTGTTAACATCGAGTATAGATTTATGTATCAGTAAATCGTTTCTGAAAGTATGGAGTGTAGTCATGTATGGAAGTGACACGTGTACGGTAAATACTTTGGACAAGAATAGAATACAAGCTTTCGAAATGTGGTGCTACAGAAGAATGCTGAAAATAAGGTGGATAGATCACGTAACTAATGAGGAGGTATTGAATAGAATTGGGGAGAAGAGCAATTTGTAGCACAACTTGACTAGAAGAAGGGATCCGTTGGTAGGACATGTTTTGAGGCATCAAGGGATCACAAATTTAGCATTGGAGGGCAGCGTGGAGGGTAAAAATCGTAGAGGGAGACCAAGAGGTGAATACACTAAGCAGATTCAGAAGGATGTAGGTTTCAGTAGGATCTGGGAGATGAAGAAGCTTGCACAGGACAGAGTAGCATGGAGAGCTGCAGCAAACCAATCTCAGGACTGAAGACCACAACAACAACAACAACAACAACAACAACAAAACATTTTTCGCAAGCTCGGAACCTTCTGGTCCATCAGAAACTATCACATTCATTTTTCCATAAATACAGTGTACAAATCTCACAAAATTTAACAAGACAACCGTCTGGACCTTACAAAAGTAAGAGAAAGAATGAATAAGTAATTGTTCCTTCTTCTCTTTCAACAACATTCAAATATTCACAAATAATGTTTGACATCGCACTGAGACGGCGCGTTTGTTCCTTGAGCTGGACGTGTAACTCCTTACAAATGGAAGGCCTCAGACATGGCCAACCGATTCGGCTCAAATTTGGCAGGTCGCTTGTGTACAACCTAAAACGGAGGAATCTAAGATATTTTAGGTCAACACCGCAGCGTTATTGAAAAAATCACTCCTAAAAGTTATGAAGAGCAATCGACTCAAAATTGGCGGGATCGATAGATAATTCTAAATAGAGCATTTTTCATCATCAGCTATGATATCCGAAAACGCATACTATTCCAGAAACCGAGGAAAGAAAGTTTTACAACTGTCGCTTCTGTTCCAACTATTTAAACGGTTTTTGCCGACAGCACTGATAGCGCAACAGCCAAGGTAACTGGCTGGGAATCTGAGAACCCGGGTTCGAATCGCGAGGAAACCCAGTGGATGTTATTATTTTCGTTTGTATTTTTCCATATCTCAGTTCATAGGAATAGGAGGGTTAATAAGGTAAATCTATAAGGAACGATAAAAATAAGGTAGGCAAATAAATTTCTGAAACTTCTTGGGGTAGTAAACAACTAAAATGTTACTCCAGGTCACTTTAGAATGTCTCTTCCAGTCACTGTTACGTGTCCTCATTTTTCGTCGAACAACTAGATGGGTGGTACTTGTCACATAAAAATTTGAAACAAATATACTCACGGCACCAAGAACATCTAATGAATGCAATCTTTCGAAAGCTACACTGTTCCTTCCCAAGAGTAGGCGGAAAACAAACTTGGTTTACATTTAAAAATGTCTTTTTCGGGAATTAATTTTGATGCGTACCACGCATACGATATAATTGCGTGAAAAATCGATGCTGAAAGTTGGTTATGAATTATGTTGTAAATAGTTATTGTATCCGTGCGGTTGTCCAATTCCCGCTGGGTTTCCAGAAGCACACTGCAATCCTGAAGCCTGGAAATAAAGTTTTTAACCTGGCGATAGAAATCAACATCACACGGCTGGTACACAGGTGTACAGTTGGGCGGTATTACTTTTACCGTGCACGTCGGCTGACCCTCGCCATTTATAATCATTGTGTCATATAATATAGCATTACTTTGTCCACTCCAGGAATCCACTACTAGAAAAAACTTGCTATCGGGAACGTATCGTCTTAAAACATTCTCAAGAAATGTTCTGTAAATCGCATTCGTCAGTTTGGAGAAGGTAATGTAAAAATTTTTCAACGAGTCGGTTAAACGGTTGACCTCTTCTATAACCTGAGGACCAAATGTAACATTCGTTTCTTGTAAACATAGGAAAACCTTACGTAACAGTTTTCCAGAGGCTGTAGTGGCATGTTGCGCCGTGTACGAATGTGTTAGTAGGTTTTTACTGCCAACTGCGACAAGGATTCGTTTTTCTCCCTTATGCGATAACGTGCGTCGAATGTTCACCCAATACTCGCATCCTGTATGACCGGTGTTGATCACGTAATCACTATTAAAACCGGTCATAAGTGACGCCGTTTGCCTGTTGAAAAGAGCTCCCACTTTCTGTATATCTTCTATATTTTATACCTCCTTATGAGAGACGTATTTAGTGACTCGCCGTTGACGAATTTTATACCCCGATCTGAAATTTTTTGCCCAAGATAATGATGCAGCAGACGTAGAATCCTTGTTGGCCGTATATTGAAGCGCTGCACCTGCAGCCCACTCCTGAAGTATTCTCGCTGTTACATTCTCGTTACGTCAACAAGATTCGACAGTTCGGTCGTATGTCCACATATTTATCGCCTGGTATTTGTCGTAACTTGTCCCTCCTTTAACGATATCACTTTCCCACAATTTCAAGTCCTTCTTCCGTTCCAGGGCTGTTGTTGCTCCATTCTTTTGCAGTGTTTGTAAGTTCAAATTTGGATGATTCCTGGCTAGCGCTACCGCCTTAACTTTTACTTCAAGGGGTATAGAGCTGTAGTGAAGTCGTTTAGTAACCGGTTTGTGATACTCATCGGGAATGGATGAAGCACATATTCCCAGTGACGTGGAGATTTCTGAAATGTTATGACAATTTAGCGATTCACTAGTCGGGGTATCTTCCACTGAATCACCTTCTGCTTCGTCTTCATGGTATAGTACCTCAGTATCAAGAAAAGTTATTTCGTTCGTCACCACAAAAATCTCTCGACCATAGCCGTTCCTATCAACCTGGAACGCCGAGAAACAGACCTGGCTGCTTCCAGTAGTGCGTTGATAATGTATCTGTATTTGGCAAACCAAAACACAGCGACGGTAACTTCCCGCTTGCCATCGTCTGTGACAGGCTCCCAACTATATATTACAACGCTAGTCGAAGGGTGTACATCCTCCGTTACTCAGATTATGCACCTGAAAGATATGACAACAAATAATAACTAGTTACTACGGCATAAACAGACGAGCTAATTTCTACAAACTACATACAGCACTCGTCATATGTTACTTACAGAATAACACTGTATTCATTCACGAAACTTATTTCATTCGGCACATTAATGATGGACAAATCACTACTGTATCCGCCAGGATCGCGGCAGCCTAATGACGGAAAACAACTCTTTCCGATTTACGTCTATAAGGCTCGTGCTGGACACCTTCTCTCTTCCAGATTCACAACTACGATATGACGAAGAGGCAACCGGGACAACATAACTCTCCCCGCGTGCATTCTGTCCCGTGCCTCGCTGTAAACAAGCGTCGCGCGGTTGGCTGTCTGTGATCCCTCGTGAGGAATTGGAAGCACTCTTACAAGGGGAGGCCGCCAATTGTGAAATTCAGATTCAATTCATACTGCGCATAATAAAAGCTCATGGCCAGAGGTGCTATGTGGGAAAGCACCAAGATGTACTTCTCAGCCGTTGTCGAGAAAATCGACAGTTAAAAGGAACCGTTGTGGTGAAATACTCACTACGATTGATAGTTTTCTACAGCGTCGTGGCGCAGCGGTAAGCTCTCGGGTTCGGGTTCGTAATTCCGAAGTTCGCCGGATCGAATCTCGCGCCATGCAACCATTTTTTTTTTAGTATTTGTTTTTTGTAATTCAAATGTGTGTACATACACACAATATATATATATATAATTCCCAGCAATCAGTTGCAACAATTATGCATATAATAAGTTGTTGAAAGTCGTTTGTCGTGGAAAAACTGGCAACTTCGAACATCATTATGTTTTCCGCAAACAAAGTTGTATTTCATTAATGTTATTAATTGTCTTCATAATGTTAACCAAGTATAGTTAACGGAAGACGTAGAAACGATATTCCGAAACGAATACGTATAGCGTAAATCAAACGTTCGAATTAGAATAGAAACCCCACATACACAAATTTGCTGTGGCAGGTATGAAATATAAACTCCGTTACTCACTCGTTACACTCGAAGGACAGATGTTGAATGGACCGAAACGAGCCTCCGCATAACAGCATAGTTGCCTGCCAACTTCGAAAGAAGGTAGGTGCGGTCCCTAGCGCAACTTATAACATCGTCGAAAATCAGTGCGGACGTGAGAGCTTTGGTACACCCTGTTAAACAAACGGAAAAATGGAGGCGGTACAATTGGAGAGCGATCCGCCTTCACCAACATGTGTAAGCAATTCATATATGAATTACAAAGCACTAATAATAAAAAATGTTGCATGGCGCGAGATTTTTTTTTTTCTTTTTCCGCCTCTCCCGACACGCTTCATATACCCTGCGCTGCTTGTGCTGCTAGTTAGTTGGTTAGGCGTTCCATTGATTTTTTTATTTTGTTTATTTTTTTATTTAATTTTTGTTCATTGTATCTGCTTGGGGCGGACGTCGCAAGACACCCGTTTCAGTTAGTCGTTGATCCATTAACTCAGTTTTTTTTATTACAGACGGCAGCTAACACACTGACCGAACACGCTAAGCTACCGTGCCGGCTGTTCGATCCGGCCACCTTCGGATTACGAACCCGAGCGTTTACCGCTGCGCCACGACGCTGTAGAAAACTATCAATCGTAGAGAGTATTTCACCGCAACGGTTTCTTTTAACTGTCGATTTTCTAGACAACGGCTGAGAAGTGCATCTTGGTGCTTTGCCACATTACACCTCGGGCCATGAGCTTTTATTATGCGCAGTAGGGATCGAATCTGAATTTCACAATTGGCGGCCTCCCCTTGTTAGTCGTAGTTGTGGTCATGTGACAAGGCTTAAAAGTTTAATACTTTACTAACCAACGGCGTTGGGGTAATTAGTTTGCCTACCTTATTATTATCATTCTTTATTAATTTACTTACCTTATTAACCATCCTATCCCTATCAATTGACATATGGAAAAATACAAACGAAAATAATAACATCCACTAGGGTTCTCCGATTCCCAGCCAGTTAGTTACCTTAGCTGTTCCGCTATCGCCGCTGTCGGCGAAAAGCGTTTACCATGTGGGTACAGGAGCGACAATTGTAAAAGTTTCTTTCCTCAATTTTTGGAAAAGTTTGCGTTTGCGGACCCCATACCTGATGATGAAAAATGCTCTATTTACAATTATCTATCGATCGCTCTAATTCTGAGTCCGTTGCTCGTCAAAACCTTTAGGGTTGATTTTCTCAAAATTGCGGGGGTGTTGACCCAAAAGATCTTGGAGTATTTCATTTTAGGTTCTACACAAGCAACCTGCCAAATTTGAGCCGAATCGGTTGGCCGTGTCTGAAGCCTTCCCCTTGTTAGCCAGGATCGGCGACTACCTGCCCGCGCCTATCATCCGTCCCATACATGTCCGTTCTGCACACACATAATTGTGGTGCAGTAGATACATTCTACTTTACCACACTCGTCTCTAAAACAACCCGTGTTCAAGACGGTGGAAATACGAGGGTCTCTAGGATTTACCCCGAAATTCTCGAGACACTACAATGCCTTCCAGAATGCTGGAAGTTAGCAAAGTATAATTATTAAATTGTCATTACTTCAACACCCCCATCAATTTAATACTTTCCTTAATTACCTGTAAAATTCACTATCCCCAGCTTTTGACATATTTTACCAAAAGCAACTAGGACTGGACATTTCAGTAAACTGCCATTTGTTCCTCAGAGCTAACGTATTGAACATTTAGATGGCCTCGCCCTGTATAAAGACCAACAGCCGTTCTATCACATTTCGTTGTCTCTGATGAACCCTCACCGTCGATGACAACATACTGCGTACTATTATTCAAGAAGTTTTCGAGCCATTCACATATCTGTGAAGTTATTCGATATGCTCGTAGTTTCTTTAACAATCTGCAATGGGGCACGATGTCAAATTCTTTCCGGAAATCTAGAAATATGGAATCTGCCTTTTGCCCTTCATACATAGTTCTCAGTATGTCACGTGAGGAAAGGGCAAGCTGAGTTTCGCACTTACGATGCTTCCTAAAGCCATGTTGATTCGTCGACGTAAGTTGCTTAGCCTCAAGTAAGTCTATTATAATCGAACTGAGAATGTGTTCAGGGAGTCTGCAGCAATCAGAAGTTTTGGATATTGGTCTCTAATTTTACGGGTCTGTTTCTTTACCTCTCTATATACTGGAGTCATCTGCGCTTTTTTTCCAGTCGCTTGAAACTTTACGCTGGGTGAGGGATTTACGACAAATGCAGGTAAGGGACCAATGACGTATAACACTCCTTGTAAAATCCAAAACCTATAACAATATTAATATACAGAAAAAACGCTGCGATCTTATGCACCATCCTAATAGCTTGCGATCTCAGAATTTGCGGCGTGAGGCACCGTCACACGTCGCGAGGGCCAGGGAAGACCACCCTCCCTTGGAAAAAAGCACTTGCATTAACGTGCCTGTATACTAGACTTGCAGTCATTACGACACTCGCTTTCTAAGTGGCGCACACATTCCGCCAGTATCAGGGTTATCGCCTGCTAGTTAGACAGCAAGCTATACACGCCAGCTCCTATCTACACTCCTGGAAATAGAAATAAGAACACCGTGAATTCATTGTCCCAGGAAGGGGAAACTTTATTGACACATTCCTGGGGTCAGATACATCACATGATCACACTGACAGAACCACAGGCACATAGACACAGGCAACAGAGCATGCACAATGTCGGCACTAGTACAGTGTATATCCACCTCTCGCAGCAATGCAGGCTGCTATTCTCCCATGGAGACGATCGTAGAGATGCTGGATGTAGTCCTGTGGAACGGCTTGCCATGCCATTTCCACCTGGCGCCTCAGTTGGACCAGCGTTCGTGCTGGACGTGCAACCACGTGAGACGACGCTTCATCCAGTCCCAAACATGCTCAATGGGGGACAGATCCGGAGATCTTGCTGGCCAGGGTAGTTGACTTACACTTTCTAGAGCACGTTGAATGGCACGGGATACATGCGGACGTGCAATGTCCTGTTGGAACAGCAAGTTCCCTCGCCGGTCTAGGATTGGTAGAATGATGGGTTCGATGACGGTTTGGATGTACCTTGCAATATTCAGTGTCCCCTCGACGATCAGAGGGTGTACGGCCAGTGTATGAGATCGCTCCCCACAACATGATGCCGGGTGTTGGCCCTGTGTGCCTCGGTCGTATGCAGTCCTGAGTGTGGCGCTCACCTGCACGGCGCCAAACACGCATACGACCATCATTGGCACCAAGGCAGAAGCGACTCTCATCGCTGAAGACGACACGTCTCCATTCGTCCCTCCATTCACGCCTGTCGCGACACCACTGGAGGCGGGCTGCACAATGTTGGGGCGTGAGCGGAAGATGGCCTAACGGTGTGCGGGACCGTAGCCCAGCTTCATGGAGACGGTTGCGAATGGTCCTCGCTCGCCGATACCCCAGGAGCAACAGTGTCCCTAATTTGCTGGGAAGTGGCGGTGCGGTCCCCTACGGCACTGCGTAGGATCCTACGGTCTTGGCGTGCATCCGTGCGTCGCTGCGGTCCGGTCCCAGGTCGACGGGCACGTGCACCTTCCGCCGACCACTGGCGACAACATCGATGTACTGTGGAGACGTCACGCCTCACGTGTTGAGCAATTCGGCGGTACGTCCACCCGGCCTCCCGCATGCCCACTATACGCCCTCGCTCAAAGTCCGTCAACTGCACATACGGTTCACGTCCACGCTGTCGCGGCATGCTACCAGTGTTAAAGACTGCGATGGAGCTCCGTATGCCACGGCAAACTGGCTGACACTGACGGCGGCGGTGCACAACTGCAGCGCAGCTAGCGCCATTCGACGGCCAACACCGCGGTTCCTGGTGTGTCCGCTGTGCCGTGCGTGTGATCATTCCTTGTACAGCCCTCTCGCAGTGTCCGGAGCAAGTATGGTGGGTCTGACACACCGGTGTCAATGTGTTCTTTTTTTCATTTCCAGGAATGTAGTTTAGGCCACAAGACTTCATAAACACTGACTGCGTGGAAAACTACCATATCATGCAAGACGTTTAAATCTATTACTTAGTTGCTACTTATTCTGTTCGCAACATTTTTTGCAGACAATATCTACATTTGTACCTACAATATATCATTCTACAACTCATCTCAGTATTTGACATGTCTCCTGAACCATGAGTGAAAAACGTTCAGATTATGCATGACGTTTTAATTTATCACTTATTAGAAACCAACTCTAGTCGCAAACATCATTCATATATGCCGCTCAACGTACCTACAAAAATATATAATTTTATAACAAATAGTTCAAAAGATATGACGTCATAAACACTGAGATGCGCGAGAAACTGTCAGATGATCTGTGACGTTTTAATTTATTACTTCTTTACTGCCAACTGTGTTCACAACGCATTTCGCAGATAGTGGCCACGTATACTGCTGGATCTACCTGGAAAATTATCTCATTGTACAACACATATTTCAGGATATACGACGTCATAAACATTTAGCTATATGAAAACACAACAGCAGGGTGAAAAT
Source organism: Schistocerca gregaria (assembly GCF_023897955.1). Taxonomy (NCBI): domain Eukaryota; kingdom Metazoa; phylum Arthropoda; class Insecta; order Orthoptera; family Acrididae; genus Schistocerca; species Schistocerca gregaria. Next base: position 4,659,045 of record NW_026061713.1, on the reverse strand, counting down.
TCGCTAGGCATACAGGTGAAATATGTATACAAATATGATCGAAATTTGTCTGAAATTAGGTGACGTGTACGTATACGAGCAAACTAGCGGTAAAATGCTCATCCTAATCCTTGGAACGACTTCAGTCATATTTGGCACACATATTTGTCCCTGTCTAGAATGAAGAGCTAAAAACCACCAGCTTCCTGCTGGGGTGAGCGTGATAGCGTGGAGAAAGACGAGGGGAGGAGGAGGAGGACATGGACAGCAGAAGAGAGGAAATGGACAGAGAGAGGGGAGAGGACGAGATGGCAAGAGAGAGGGGAGATGTGGAGGCCGTGGATAAAGGAGGGACGGGAGAGAAGAGTGGATAAAGAGAGAGAGAGGATGGCTAGAGAAAGGGGGGGAAGGAGGTGGACAGAGTGAAGCGGGAGGAAGAGATGGAATAACAGAAGACTAGAAGAAATAAATACCTGCTCAATGCCTGGTTTCTCTTCTAGTTAGAGTACTTAATTTTTTGCTCATTCAGGCTTCGAAAATTAATAGACAGTGAAGCTACATCTGGCAGTGACAAGCGGCAACACATCGAGTCGAACTAAGCTCGTGTGACAGACAGGGGTGCCGCGAGGCATTCCACGCTGATACGACTCTGTATCGTACTGAATGGAGGGTGGTGATCCGCCACACAGAATACCAAAATATCACAAGAGTAGCGACTATGTTAAGGTACGGTCGCAGAGACCGACACTAGCGCTCCAAATGGCCTGGCGGTGAACTTTGAATTCGGGGAAATATGACGTGATAATCTGTATTCTTGCTCTGCAAAATGCGAGTACTATATGATAATATTTTTCATTTATATGAGTGGGTCTGGTGCCAAAGTGCATTTATTTTAAAACCCAATAATGCAGTTGTAGACTGGTCAGTTTTAGGAGACTGGTCACCTCAGATGTTAAGTCCCATAGTGCTCACAGCCATTTAAACCACTTGATGACCTCTCTGTGTGTATTGCAGTCTTTGAATTGCATTGCAAATACGTTGCTCGTATTCTGTTTAATTTTTGCTGACATCCGTATTATAGGGTGAACTAAATGCTTCTGTATTTGTTTTTGTTGCATACTAAAGGACGCTGGTTTTGTCGCGCGGTGTTCTGCAGACTCACGTATTTTTGTTACAGCTTAAGAACCTCGATTGAAATCCATTGTTAGTGTACTCTTCGTATCCTTTGTTATTTTTGTTCCCATTCGTTTTTCGTACTCCACCAAAATTTTCATTGACTTCTGCTAAAATGCACTATCTGCACTGCCTGTTAATAACGTGTGAAAACATTTGCTAGTTACTGAGACTACGAAACAGACATCTACACCTACATCGACACTCTTCGAGCCATTGTGAAACGCATGGCATCCAGTGACGAGAAGCAACAGCACTCAATGCAGAATTAGATACAAGTTCCGCAACAGATGTAATAATGTGGAATAGCTATACTGTCGACACCCGCTAAGATGGAGTTCTTCATTAAAAGCGTGAAAGTACAGGACACGTATGTAAACAGATATAAAGTGTTGTGTTGGCAGAAGAGCCAACACCGTGTTACAAGAGGGCGAAATGCACGCGTTGTAGCTCACGCAGGCTGGCGTGAGGAGGAAAGAACTATACTGACGTCAGATCTGGAACATGACAAGGAATTAGAATTCAGAAAGCGGACGTAATTATTTTGATACTTAACTTTAATCCATTAATGATGAACGTCGCTCTTGACGGTACATGATTCACAATATTATCTGTTCAGAATACATTCATATTAACTGAATATGGCGCCTTGCTAGGTCGTAGCAAATGACGTAGCTGAAGGCTATGCTAAACTGTCGCCTCTGCAAATGAGAGCGTATGTAGACAGTGAACCATCGCTAGCAAAGTCGGCTGTACAACTGGGGCGAGTGCTAGGGAGTCTCTAGACTATACCTGCCGTGTGGCGGCGCTCGGTAAGCAATCACTGATAGTGGCGACACGCGGGTCCGACGTATACTAATGGACCGCGGCCGATTTAAAGGCTACCACCTAGCAAGTGTGGTGTCTGGCGGTGACACCACATAAAGTATAATAAAAGCAGCGTTCTTAAGAATTGTCTAAATCGCGTAGTTAACACACAGATTCGTAAGTGGTAACAAAAATCATAAATCTCAGAACATCATGTGAAGAAACCAACTTCTGCTTTATATGAACAACAACCAAATATGGAATCATTTACCCGACCCAGTATTACTGATGTCAACAGAGCTCAATCAGAATATGAGCAACATACTTACAACGTAACTCAAAGAGTGCAAAGCACACAATAAGGAATAAGAAGCACAATGATTTGAAACGAGCATCTGTTAAGTTCCGTTCACTACGGAACGAAAACAAACACAGAACCTAACGATCATCCAATAAGAAAGCGACATGATGCATTAATAAACTTGCAGCACTGCAAGTGGCCTGACAGCGAACCGAAGTCGTGTTACGTGTAGCCCCTACACGGGTTTCACCCCCTGTTGTGGCTGTCTCTGCACAGTTCGTAGCCAGTGTTTCTGGTGTCTGTTTAAAGCAACAGTCTGGAACGCTCTGTATCGACGCAAAGAGGATTATATACTGAGCATGGTGGCGCAGTGGTTACCACACTGGACTCTAGTTAGGGAGAACGACGGTTCAAACCCATTCCGCCATCCTGATTTAGGTTTTCCGTGATTTCCCCAAATTGCTTCAGGCAAATGCCGGGATGGTTCCTCTGAAAGGGCATAGCCACCTTTCTTCCCCATCCTTCCCTAATGTGAGGGACCGATGACCTTGCTGTTTGGTGCCCTCCAACAATTCAACCAACCAACAGTGGATTACATGTACCGAAATCCTAGCCAAAATTATTTTTGATAGTTTCAAACCTTTAAAGCACTCCCTTTCACTACTAGGTTAACTGTAGTTGTGAATACCCCTAAACTACTCCACTGCCGTCCATAGAGAGGTGCCTGGGATGACTCGGTATGCATTTGTTAGTTTTTCTGCCTGTCTTTCAGTTTGTACCATGCCACTTACCACAAGTTCTTAACCTTTTGTACTTGAAAATTTCAAAGTAGATTCGTGTGATACCCTTAATTTGCTGTAACGATTTTACTGGTGACGTGATGACAGGACTGCTTCTACTAGGGCACCGAATTGCTCGTCACGTGTATGATTGTTCCATATGTAGTTAGTTTGCCATACTTTTCTCGCAATTTTTAAATGCGCCTTCAAACTAATTATAGCTATGTACTGTGTTATATATGTGCGTATTGAGAAGTGTATGTTAGTGTGTGTAATCTAGATTGGTTCTGCTACGTTCATTTGTCTAATGTTACCGATCACAGCAGGTGATTGTCCCAGGCCTGTCGCAAAGTTCTTTTCAATTGCACGTTGGTTTACTTTCTAACTTCTCGCAGTTCACAGCCTGATGCGATAGATGGTGCTGCATGCAGCGCTAGATTGCAAGCGAAATCTATCGACGTAGGGGGGCAACACATCTGTACGCTTCACCGTGACGTAATCCAGCAAATCAGATGCCTTCCTATGAGTATGAAAGAGGGAACCTTGCCAGTTCACGACAGTCAGTTTTAGTCCCTGACGACGATGGTGGAGGATATCATCGAAAGCGTGGAATTTTCTGAAAATTTGACGAGGCAAGTGAACCGAGAATCTTTCATGTACTTGCTACAATAGTTGACCAAACGTCCATTTTTGCCATTTTGGCCATAATTTCGGTAAATATGCTCCGGTGTGAGGCACAGTTCAGCACAGCAAGGGCAACATGCGATGTTGCTGTAATGTGTTGAAAGATAATGTCAGGAACATCTCGAAGAAGGGTCATAGCCACCGTCCTTAAGGCGCCAGAAATGTGATAGGTACAGTCCAAATTACCATCTGTGTGGACAAGACGCGATCATCTTATTTACCCAGTGGTACCCCATACCAAGAAGTCAGATGATGAGCCCATGAGAAGATGACGAAAGCAGTCTGGCAACGTTCGTCCTCCTCAGAGCTTGCATGCATGGATACGTCCAATGTGATGTTGTACACAGGACTGGGACTCGTCTGCAAAGACGACATAGTGCCACTTTGGTATGTCCAGTCTCCTTGTTGGGAGTTCCACTGTCGGCCGCCTCGGTCTGCTGTCGCGTCGATGTGGGCTTCGACAGCAGTTGTCGCTGGACGTCGCCGCACTGTCCGTGAGGGCGCTCTTCTGGCCACCAGTGAGCTCGCTGTGTTCCCAGACACAGGGGACCTGGTGTGTCTGTGTGGTCCTGCACAGCCAACCAAACAGCACGTCGAGCCTCTCAGGCGCTAGTCACGTAGGGCCATTAACAGCCTACGTGACCCTCGCGAACCGATAGGCACCGTATACACGTGACAGCGCGAGCAGCGTAACGACAAACTGCAGTCTCGGACTTTGGTACGTGCTGGTAGACGTTTCCCCTTCGTACACAAGGTGTCACACAGTCTTCCCACAAACAAACAACACTCAAATGCGATTTCTGAACGACAAACCCGCTGTAAAATCTTTACTTACATACAGAGCATAGTGGCAGCTGTGGAAAATCACTGGTCCACATCTACCCTATACCTTGCAAGCCGTGTAATATGCTGTGGCAGATGGTGGAGTCCGTGCTGGATACAGTGGCCGATGCGCAGGGAAAAGTTACTGAGCAAGTTCATTTGTTTCTTTAGGCGGGGCCGACCTTGTCTGGTCACTTCCAGCCGGCTGGCGACACACTGCGATGGCAGAAGCGAGCCACACGCCCTGCGTTCTTCCTCAAACGATTTTACAGATACTATTCCGTAAAAAAAAAAAAAAAAAAAAAAAATCGTTTTTCCCTACTTATAGCTTTATATGCCAGCTTCGTGTGACGTGCCCATCATTTCGTTAATGGTGACAGTTATTATGGTACTTCGATTTAAGTAAGACACTGCATGAAATATGAAAAAGTTTAAAATAGAAAATAGGGGTTGCTAAGATTTTGCGTTTGGTACACATTACATAATATGTTGCCGCGTATAAAATACAGCTGAGATTATGAATTTTTCTTTATAGACTTTGGTGGAAGTCTCAGTCACCAATGACGGAAAAATTAACCTGATGTAGCGCACTCATCTGCAACCGTCCGAGCCAGCGAAAAAGCCAGAATGAGATATTCTCAACATTCCTCACATCTCAAACGGTTTGAGATATGGAAACAAGATTTTGGCAAATGACAGCACGCAAAGAGAAGAGTGCTTTGCCGTATGGTTAACATTCAAAACTTAATTATTGACCGCATTATACGATGAAACAACGTAATTATTAAGGGGCATCGATAGCTGGTGAAACGAGACATACTGTGGGATATAGTACAACGTAAGTGAAGACATTACAAGCTTATTTTTGTATCGGCGATGTGCTTTTTCATAAACGTTTCCTCCCTATTTTTCCTCAGTTTCTTACTTAAAAAACTTCATAACCACTGTCCATTTTCAATTTCTCGCGGCGTAATGAACAGTCCATTAAATTTTGGGCACGCAGGCGCGCAAATAAAATTTCCTCCACTGATATTTCGGCCGCGTATCGTCCGGCCATCCTCAGAGTGAATCATAAGACTGACGACAAGATGCCAAGCGCGGCCTTAGATGCTCCACCGCGGCGGTACTGCGCATGCGAGTCAGAGATGGTCGGCGGCAAAGAAATACGCTTATACATGCACCGCCTGTGGCGAAGGCGTACAGACATTCGATTCGCTTATCGATGTATGATAGGCGGCGGTGACACCGTGACGACTTCTCTGCAGTTCAATTACCCCAAGAGCCGGATTCCATGCTTTGTCCAAATTAAAACTATTATCTCTGTTAATTAAATTATTAGCTGCTCTAATCTCTATACCTTGAAGACAGATTCCCAAAAGGAAGACGTGGATGTTAAAATATTCACATCACTGTAATTCATGGAATGACCTGTACCAAGACAATATTCGGCCACAGCTGACTTGTCTGGCTGTAATAAGCGTTTGTATCTTCGATGCTCTACACATCTCTCATGAACGGTGCGTGTTGTTTGATCTCTGTACGATTTCTCACAATTTCCGCTATAAATCTGATACACACCCGCTTTACGAAGCTGTAAATCGTCCTTCACAGAGTATAGCTGCAGCAGTCTTCGTTGGGGGGGGGGGGGGGGGGGGGGGTGAAAGACCACCACAACACAGAATTTCTCAAGAATACACCCACATCGGCAAAAAAGTACTAGATTTGAAAGAATTAATATCTTCTTCCTAGGTTTTGCATTGAATGATCTACAAATTTGTTGTGGGGAAAATCCATTCGACTTAAAAATGCTCTTAAGGTATGTAAGCTCTTGTTGCAAATTGTCTTTATCGGAAATAGAGTGTGCCCTATGCACTAAGGTCTTAAGAACACCTACGGTCTGTGAAGGGTGATGGCAGCTACTGGCATGAACATATAGATTTGTATACGTTGGTTTCCGGTATACGGCGTGTCCTAATGTGCCATCAACTTTACGGCGAGCGACAACATCCAAAAATGGGAGGTAAACGTCTTTTTATATTTCCATAGTAAATTTGATACTAGAATGGATGGAATTCTAATGCTCAAGAAATCGATGTAATTCATTCATCCCGTGCGGCGATACCACAAATGTGTCGTCCACGTACCTCCAGAAGACCGTTGGTTTAAAACTTGCTGAGTCCAGTGCCTTGTCCTCGAAGTCTTCCATGAATAAATTAGCTACCAGAGGGTAGAGGGGGCGTCCCATGACAACACCATCGATCTTGTATGAATGCATGGTTTCTCGGCGATATGAATTAATAAAATGTTCTCAGGCTTCCAGCGGTTAAAATCGCACGAGCTTCCGACCGAGCTCTCCCCGGTCATTGTCAAGTGGTAAGACTGACTACTGTGTCACCGTGGCTGCGTCGTTATACAGCCGCACTGCTAGCTGTGACGTCACTGGTGCTCTCTTCCTCGACAAACAGGGTGTTGCAAAAAGGTACGGCAAACTTTCAGGAAACATTCCTCACACAAATAAAGAAAAGATGTTATGTGGACATGTGTCCGGAAACGCTTAACTCCATGTTAGAGCTCATTTTATTACTTCTCTTCAAATCACATTAATCATGGAATGGAAACACAAATCAACAGAACGTACCAGCGTGACTTCAAACACTTTGTTACAGGAAATGTTCAAAATGTCCTCCGTTAGCGAGGATACATGCATCCACCCTCCGTCGCATGGAATCCCTGATGCGCTGATGCAGCCCTGGAGGATGGTGTATTGTATCACATCCGTCCACAATACGAGCACGAAGAGTCTCTACATTTGGTACCGGGGTTGCGTAGACAAGAGCTTTGAAATGCCCCCATAAATGAAAGTCAAGAGGGTTGAGGTCAGTAGAGAGTGGAGGTCATGGAATTGGTCCGCCTCTACCTGTCCATCGGTCACCGAATCTGTTGTTGAGAAGCATACGAACCCTTCGACTGAAATGTATAAGAGCTACATCGTGCATGAACCACATGTTGTGTCGTACTTGTAAAGGCACATGTTCTAGCAGCACAGGTAGGGTATCCCGTATGAAATCATAATTACGTGCTCCATTGAGCGTTGGTGGAAGAACATGGGGCCCAATCAAGACATCACCGACAAATAATGCCTGCCCAAACGTTCACAGAAAATCTGTGGTGATGAAGTGACTGCACAAATGCGTGCGGATTCTCGTCAGCCCACACATGTTGATTCTGAAAATTTACAATTTGATCACGTTGGAATGAAGCCTCATCCGTAAAGAGAACATCTGCACTAAAATGAGGATTGACACATTATTGGATGAACCATTCGCAGAAGTGTACCCGTAGAGGCCAATCAGCTGCTGATAGTGCCTGCACACGCTGTATATGGTACGGAATCAACTGGTTCTCCCGCAGCACTCTCAATACAGTGACGTGGTCAACGTTACCTTGTACAGCAGCAACTTCTCTGACGGTGACATTAGGGTTATCGTCAACTGCACGAAGCATTGTCTCGTCCATTGCAGGTGTCCTCGTCGTTCTCGGTCTTCACCAGTCGCGAGTCATAGACTGGAATGTTCCGTGCTCCCTAAGACGCCGATCAATTGCTTCGAACGTCATCCTGTCGGGACACCTTCGTTCTGGAAATCTGTCTCGATACAAACATACCTCGCCACGGTTATTACCCCGTGCTAATCCATACATCAAATGGGCATCTGCCAACTCCGCATTTGTAAACATTGCACTGACTGCAAAACCACGTTCGTGATGAACACTAACCTGTTGATGCTACGTACTAATGTGCTTGATGCTAGTACTGTAGAGCAATGAGTCGCATGTCAACACAAACATCGAAGTCAACATTACCTTCCTTCTATTTTGCCAACTGGAGGTGAATAGAGGAAGTAGGGTACATACTGACGTAACTAAAATGAGCTCTAACATGGAAATTGAGCGTTTCCGGACTCATCTCCACATAACATCTTTTCTTTATTTGTGTGTGAGGAATATTTCCTGAAATTTTGCCGTCCCTTTTTGTAACACCCTGTATATAGTCATGTTTTCATTCCGCGTCCGTCGCGCCCGTTTTAACATCGCGATAGTCGGGTTCCGTCCTTGTTGATGGTGTTTTCAGCGGTTTTTATTTCAATAGCTTCTTTTATGACGCTATCGCAAAATCCCTCCTTCATATCGACATGTTTCGTCGAATAGAATTCGATGTCCACTTTCTAAGGCGTGTTCTTCCACGGCTGAATTTTCTGGATAGCGTAGGTGTAAGCACCTCTCGTGTTCCTTCCCGACGTTGCTCTACCATGCGTACTGTTTGGCTGACGTAGTAACAGCCACACTGACATGGTATCTTGTACACTCGAAGCGTTCTAAGCTCTAGATCGTCCTTCACAGGCCTCATGAGCTGACGAACTTTTGCTGGGTACCTGAACACCGATGAAATGTTATATCCCTTCAGTAGCCTGCTGATCTTTCCCGACACTGTGCCACAGAAAGGCTGAAACACAAGTTTCTTGTTTTCTTCTTCGGTGGTGTTCTCTTCTCTCTTAGTTTGTTTTTTGCGTGTCGCGCCAGATATAGCCTGTGATACCTGTCCGTGGCTGTACCCGTTTTCCCGGAAGACGTTTCGGAGGTGGCTCAGTTCTAGTGGCAGACTTGCTGCGTCTGGGACGACTTTAGCACAATGAACGAGGGTATTCAGAAGGCCACTTTTTGTGCCGGATGGTGGTGGCTGAGTTACCGATCTGTGTGTGTAGGTTTCCTGCGGGCACTGTGGCTGAGGTGCCCGTTGGTTTTCCGTCGAACGAGTACGTCAAGCAAGGGCAGTGCATCATCTGTCTCGACTTCTATCGTAAACTTGATGTGGCCGAGGAGAGCTCGGTCGAAAGTTCGTTGGATTATAACCACCTGACGCGGCTGGAAGCCCGAGAAAATCTTATTAATTCATATCGTTACGAAACCACGACGCATTCTTACATAGCGTACCTCTACGGGGGGGGGGGGGGGGGGGGGGGGGGGAACGTGGCGCCTAGGGAACCTGCTTGGGAAGAAGGCTAACCTGTTAAGCTCTCTAGCCTTCCTGCTACGCTGTCGAGATGAGAACGCGATTCCACGATTTACCTCGGCAGCCAGGTGAATCTACCGTTCAGCCAGCTCTGCCCTGTTGCGGGAAACGATATACTTCACTAGGAGGCAGCTGGATTTAAAAGGTCGCGAACTGCTGGCTATACTTCTGCAGTTGACAGAGGTAATCTCACAATTAGATTTTGAGTGGGTCGACGCTGCCACCACAGCAAAAGAAGGCCACAGAGAAACAGAAAGGGTAGTTCGCGCGGATATCTTAACAACACGGTGCAGAACGGAAATCAACAGAAGGAACTGTCATCAATATGACGGAGAAAGAGGTCGATGCGGGTGCCATTTCGGCGCTTAAGAAAGGTATTAACTTCGCACCAGCGCCTCAGAGCATCCCTGTCTATGATGATATAAGTGGGATTGAACAAGCAATCCGTAAGATGCCTAGTGAGAATGCTGACGAAATTCATCGCGAAACGTGTCGCATCATTTCAAAATCTAAACCACCGAGGTCTAACTTGACTAGGGCTAAACGCAATAGTCTTCACGCACTCCGCAACGACGCACTCATCGTGGTTCTGCCAGTCGACAAGGGCAATGCATCCGTCATTCTAAATAAAGCTGACTACGATGCCAAAATTCAGTTAATGCTTGAAGAGGATATATAGCGTTAACTGCCACGGGACCCGACGTCAAGAATAATGAGGAAGACATCAGAGCTTCTAAAACAGTCAATGCTGGAAGAGGGAGTTATTGAGATTCTCCTCCCTCAGGCGCCGAGACCACCTACGCTTTATGGACTACCAGAAATCCACAACCGGATTCTCCTCTTCGTCCCATTGTGAACACCATTGGGTCACCCACTTATAGACTGTCAGAACACCTGACCAGCCTCCTTGCACCGCATGTGGGTCGTTGTGTGCATCACATCAAGAACACCGTCGACTTTCTCAACAGAATTGAACAACTGTGCCTTAGTCAAGGAGATATGATGGTTAGTTTTGGTGTGGTCTCCCTGTTTACACGTGTTCCGGTCAAAGACTGTATAGATCTCCTCTCACAATTATCTGATAGCACAATTGTGGGACTGTTTAAGCACACAGTGACATAGTCGTACTTCCTACATGGCGGCCAGTATTTCGACCAGTTGGACGGCGTGGCTATGGGAAGCCCTCTGGCTCTATCCATAGCCAAACTTTTTATGGCAAAATTTGAAGACTTCGCCTTGGACACGGCTCCAGCTAAACCAAGTTGCCTTTAGCGTTACGTCGATGACACTTTCATCATGTAGCCCCATGGTCGTGAATTTTTGGAACACGTGAACAGCATTCACGGCCACATCAAGTGTAAGATGGAAGTCGAGACAGAGGGTACATTGCCCTTGCTTGACGTCCTCATTCGACGGAACACCAAGGGGCACCTCAGCCACAGTGTCTACAGAAAACCGACACACACACACACACACACACACACACACACACACACACACACACACACACACACACACACACACACACACAGATCAGTATCTGCACGCTCTCAGCCACCACCATCCGGCACAAAAACGTGGCGTTCTGAATACGCTCGTCCATCGTGCTAAAGTCGTCCCAGGCGCAGCAAGTCTGCCACTAGAACTGAGCCACCTCCGAAACGTCTTCCGGGAAAACGGGTACAGCCATGGACAGGTGTCCAGGCTATATCTGGCGTGACACGCAAGAAACACACCAACAGAGAAGAGAACACCACCGAAGAAGAAAGCAAGAAACTTGTGTTTTAGCCTTTCTGTGGTACAGTGTCGGGAAAGATTAGCCGACTCCTGACGAGATATAACATTTCATCGGTGTTCAGGCCCCCAGCAAAAATTCGTCAGCTCATAAGGCCTGTGAAGGACTACCTAGGGCTAAGAACGCCTGGAGCGTACAAGATACCATGTCAGTGTGGCTGTTACTACGTCAGCCAAACAGTACGCATGGTAGAGCAACGTCGGTAAGGAACACGAGAGGTGCTTACACCTACGCTATCCAGAAAAATCAGCCGTGGAAGAACACGCCTTAGAAAATGGACACCGAATTCTATTCGACGAAACATCTGTCGTTATGAAAGCGGAGGGATTTTGCGATAGCGTCATAAAAGAAGCTATTGAAATAAAAACCGCTGAAAACACCATCAACAAGGACGGATGTTTGCAGCTCAGCACAGCCTGGGACCCGGCTATCGCGATGTTAAAACGGGCGCGATGGACGCGGTATGAAAACATGATCATATATGGCGTGGAAGAGAGCACCAGTGACGTCACATCCAGCAGTGCGGCTGTATAACGACGCGGCCACGGCGACACAGCAGTCAGTTTTACCACTTGAGAATGACCGGGGAGAGCTCAGTCGAAAGCCCGTGGGATTTTAACCACCCGACCAGCAAATTTTTATTAACTATCCAATCTTCTCATAAAATTCACCATTAAACTGGAAATAAGATGATAAAAGCACATGTTCAAATAAGGCCGTAATGTTCTTATCAAGATGTTGGCTGATAAGAGAAAGAGTCCGTTAAAGGTACCGGTGCATAATGACAGCAACGTCAGGCTAAATAATAATGATGTGGTAGTTAGTTTTGACGTGTTAAGTCTCTGAATAAAATCCATAGAATTACGAATGTGGTGACTCCATTTTCCTACCAATTGTTTTAATTAGGAAGCCAAGTGTTTGGCAGAAAAATACGTCGGTGAACCAATAGCGCTCGTTATAGGTCTCATAGACCTCTACACTCTCATACTTAGACATTTTGTGAACTTTAGGAAGACCATAATATCTCGGTGGTACTTCTTTTGACTTCCTTTGGTAGTGATGAAGCGTTCAGCAAGGCAGCAGTCCATACTGTCACCTTGATAGTAGGATCTTTGTTAATCTTCCGGTATGCACCAGAACTAAGTAGACCACATAGCTCTTCCTTGTAGACTTTCTGAGGCAAAAGGACCGGAGCATTACCCGCACGCGCTGCAGTCGGAAAACTATAAGCGCGATGCCATAGATAGTACAAGGGTACTAATATCGATACGCGCTGCTGCTGCGACTCACGGAGAGAGAGGATAACAGCATAACCGCGAGAGACTAATCACAGAATATCAACCAAAACCAAGATTTAATGGGAAGCATAACACGAGCCAGCCACGGCTCAACCTCCCGCCCTCAAACAAACACGATGCCGGAAGGGGGGGGGGGGGGGGGTGGCTACTTAACCATCAGGCTAACTAACTGGATTTAACCTGGCTAAGGTGAACCCAGTACTGGTTACCGGAATGGTTATCCTTAACCAGCAGATTCACCGGGCCTAAAATGCGCAAATTGGAGCTAGGCCCCAGAAAATGAGGAGTAAATTTACTCATATTTCCGACACGCACCTGCCTACTGGGGAAACTACGGACATAGACCTGATCTCCTGGCCTCCCTCTAAAGGTTCGCCGATTACGATTGTAACGCTCACCTTGATTATTATGGACCCTGAGTATATTACGTCTGGGACGGTTCCAGTTTTCATTGATGACTTGAGGAACTAGATCTTGAATTCCCCACAAGTTCTAAAAAGGGGAATTAACAGGATAGGAAAGGATCAAAGAGGCGGGAGTAGCTCCCAAGGCTTCATGATTGGCGGTATTAAAAGCAAAACTAAGCCAAGGAAGACTAGAGTCCCACTTACTAGGCGTTTTCTGAAATCAAAGCGGATTTACGATTTCGGTTAACCCTCTCCGTAAAGCATGCCTGCGGATAATACGACGCAGTCGTGATATGCTTGACACCGTTCTGAAAATAGGACGAATTGAAAGGAGCCGAAAGGAAGGCCGGCGCATTATCGCTAACAATTTTCTTAGGGGGGCCAAAAACAATGAAAACTTTAGTTAAATGAGAAATAGTGGTGGTAGCAGTGACGTTACGGCTCGGAAGGAGCCAAGTGAATCCGGAGAACGCATCAATAATAACTAACACGTATCGATGACCTTTCTTAGTACGAAGAAAGGGTCCTAGATAATCGATATAGAGCTTGTGCGTAGGACAGGACTCGCGCTCAGAGCTCAGCAAACCCTGTTGAAGAGCATTCTTGGGTTTGACTACATTATACAGCCGATATTGCTATACCATCTCTCTGACATTTCGCTCCATGGAGGGCCAAGAGGCTTTGACTTTTTTCAGAGTCTTAGGAACTTATAAGTGGCTACCCACCAACGAATCATGAAAGTACCGAAAAACCGGGCGCACCAGAGCTACTGGCAAACTTCTTTAACTGCTTCGCATGCCCGACCCTTTTACGCAGAATGCACCTGTTAATAATATACTCATGCGACAGTTCCCCAGCCAAATAGGGTCCTGATCCCGACGCTGAGCGACATCAAACTAAAGAGGAATTTCTCCCAATCCTGCCTCCATCTGTCTCCCGGGTTCCCTCACTAGGTGTAGATTCGGCGAACTACCGGCTGAGGACATCCGAAAGGATATTTTCAGTGTCTCTCACGTGTTTAACTTCAAATTAAATGCGTACCTCTCATCTGGCACTACGGCCAGTTTTACTCGGCCTAGCCAGCACCCAGCTCAAAGCCTGATTGTCGGCTTCTAACTGAAATTCCCGATGCTCAAGGCAGAAGTGGTACTTCTCCAATGCAAACAAAACGGCCAACGCCTCGCACTCGTAGATGGAGTACTTAAGTTCGGCGCCAGTGAACCGACGAGACGCGTAAGCTAATGGCTGCGTCTGACCTTCGAACAGCTCAAATACCAGCATTAGATGTGTCATTTTGGACAATAAGCCTTTTATTAAAGTATGGTACTCCTAGAAACGGAGGATTGGCTACAGCTGCCTTAATATACTCAAACGCGGGCTCCTGGACAGGTCCTTATTCAAAACGCACTCTCTTCCGGCACTGTTCGTTTGAGGTCGCGGCCAACTAAGCAAAATTAGAGACAAACGATAAAATAGTTCAACATGCCTATGAACCTAGCAAATTCCGCGTTTATCAGTAGGCGGAGGCAACGCCCGTATGGTCTTAGTTCGCTCTTGTTCGATGCGAATACTCTGACCTGACACTAGGTGACCTAAGAAGAACACCTGCTGCGTTTCTAATGTCATCTTACTGGGTTTAACAGTCAGCCCGGCTCCCTGAAACCTCGAAATAACTTTCTGGATATGATCCAAATGGTCCAGAAACGAACGGCTATAGATGACTAAATCGTCCAAATAATTATAGGCAAACACTAATTTCAAGTCCCTAAGGATATTATCCAGCAAACGAGTTGCCAAACCAAAAGGAACTCTGTCAAACAGATTCCAATCAGTACAAAATGCGGTAACATGTTTACATTCTTCAGCTAATGGAATCTGATAACAGGCTTGGTTCAAACCAAGAACAGTAAACCAATTAGTACCGGCAAACCAGGTAAAAGTTATGTAGATCAGAGGCAGAGGCACATTCGAAGACAACCTTAGTGTTCAAGCACCCGGTAGTTAACCACAGGTCTGAAATAGTGCTCCTGATCCTTGGGAACATGGCATATGGGGGAAGCATAAGTAGATGTAGAAGGCGTAATAACTCCTTGTTGGAGCATTTGTGATATTCTCGCCTTCAGTATCTTCACCTTAGGAGGTGAGAGGCGACGTGGGGCCTGCCTGACAGGACTATCGTCGGATAGAAGGATATGGTAATTAAGAACATTAGTGACACTCAAGTTATCACTAAGAAGCTCAGGAAAACTCTGTAACAAATTCCGTAATTGAGAAGCGTGATGCGGCGAGAGATGGGTAAGATCAAACTCATTAGCCACATCCTGAACGGCCAATGCATCTGCATTTCGATGCACAATACGTTTAGCGCACTTATAAAACGAAACATAAGGTGGCTTGCGGAGTATGGATGTAGATGTAGAAACTTCTCCACAGGACCTAACTTAAAGAAAAAGGTGTGCCCAGAATAATCCAAGAATAACCCAGTATTTACTGAAATCACATCCCAAAATTAGATCGACCGGCAGCTCCTTGACCGAGGCTAATGACAATGGCCAGGAAAAATCCCCCATCGATATACTCCCTCGGACCCAATCATGCAGAGGCAACACCTGGTCATTGGCCACCCGACATCTCTGCACCGGAGAAAGCACCGACCGAAGTTTCGTAAAATGACCAACTTCCAAAAACCACTCGAAGCACAATAATGAAAATGAGCTACCAGAATCGGAAAGAGCACAGATCGGTTCGCCACCTACTCGAGAACAAACTTTATGCGAGGGCGGTGAAGAGGGAGCGACAACACGGGTACGCCAGCGTCTAAAGGCTCGATCACGAGATAGCTGCCCAGTCCAGCGTCATTTATTGGCTCTGAGAGCGCGAGGCTGAATCCGAGAGAGCTCCAAGTGAGCCGTGCTGCCGCACCTGAAACAACACCGGGGTTCCAGTTTTACGGCTTCAGCGGATGCAGACACTTCGGAATTTCCCTTGCCAGCGCCGGTGGCCTGCCCCTTAACTTCGTGACATACATCGTATCCAAGCGGCAACGCCCATATCGCTACAACCGCGGCACGGAGTTCTTCCCAAGCTGAAGGCTGATTACGGAAGACATAGTGCTACTTATCCGCAACGCGCATTCCCCTAAGAACAATAGACACCGGCTGTTGTTCAGGCAAATCGATTAACAAAGCCAAGGACGCCGTCTGAACTCTGTCCACATACTGATGTAACTGCTCTTTATCCCGCTGCAACTCCCAAATGTAACGACATTCAAGCGGTTTTCGAACTCCTGTGGTCAATCTCTGCCTAATGACGAGCTCCCTGAACTGCTGTAAGGAGAACACTTCAGCCATGGCTCGGAAGAGGAGGTTCTGCAACTCACTTCTAGCTAACAGGTACGGCAGTGACAAAATTACTTGGTGTGGAACCACGAAAGGGAGAAGCATAAAGTTCAAGACGAACCGACAACCGTAATAATTTTTCGACCTGTTCAAGCCGCTCCACGACTAATTCAGTAATATCACGAGAGGATTAGGCAACTTGGCAAACATTGCGTCTAACTTCACCAAGGACGTAACAGTACCATCCCGGGTAGGCTCTCGCCCTCTCCCGAACACAGCAAGTCCCGCTACTCAATCCTCCTCTCACCACCTCTAAACACGTAAGATTAAACAGCAATGCACTAACCAAAGAGCCCAATTCGGCGGCTAATTTTTAATGGTGATCTTTCAAAGCTAACATGCCCAAATCCGCTTTCCGATTTGTTAAATACATTAACTGGGCCTACACCGTATCCAATAGACTGGCACTAGGTTGAGTGCCTTCCAAAACGCAAATAGTGTCCACAAGGCCCCTAACAGCCTTCAACAAAAATTCAGTGGCCGCTCCTGTCTCACCCAACACCGCCGGCGTGACGTCAACCGGCTGAAAAACGGCAGCACCTAAACGGGCCACTAAATCCGGATCACTGCCCTCAGTAGCTTGGCGCCTTATTTCCAACTCGTAAACAAGATGTTTCTGAGCAGGCCGATCCCCGTACTCTGACTGACCACCATTACAATACACCTGAAACAATCAACACCCAAAACAATGTGGTGTCACAGAACAGAAATAAAATTGAAACTAACAGTAACTGGAATGGCAAGAACACAAACGTAACCACGCTCTGCTACCAGTGAAATCCCTGGGCTAGCAGGACGGAGCGGATGCGGTTATATTTGTGGAAAGAGGTCAAAATATGTTACTGTCAGTTGCACACCAACATACAAAATTTATTTCTTAAAACACACAATCAGACAAGCAAGAATCAAAACTCTCAAGGTTTTAACGAAAGACCTCCTTTGATTTAATTTAGATCGGCTGAAGGCCACATCGAAAATCCAAGGCACAAGGCCTAAGCAAGGTACAGGAGTTCTTCTGGCGGTTTCACTTCTTCAGAATTTTTTTTATCTTCAATATAAATAGGCTGAAAGCCTTAGCTTTAATTTTATCCCATATAACGCGGCTGAAGGCCTCACGTTAATCAAGAATAGTGTCGCGGCTTAAGGCCGAGACAAAGATTTTCAAAGTTTAATTTAAATTGGCTGAAAACTCGGTTGAAGGCCGCATATCAACAAAACAATTTTACGGATTTTGCCTGGGAAGAAGAGCTTTCAATTTGAAAAGGCTGAAGGACTGATCTCAAAATACTTCGTGTAAAACTCTGCTGCAGGCCTCATATTAAAAAATAACAATCTTATGACTTAAGGGCAAGACAAGGATTTTGAATTTTTAATTTAATAGAGATTAAAACACACATCATGGAGAAAACAATTTTACGACTTAAGGCCTAAAGGAAGAGATTCTGAATTTCAACTAAAATAGGCTAAAGTCTTTATCCTAAAATGCTTCACATAACACTCGGCTGAAGGCCACATACGAAACCCAAACAATCTCACGTCTTAAAATTAAAAATTGGAAATTTCTATGTCTGGGCTTTAACTGAAAAACTCGGCTGAAGGCCACATAAAAACTACAAAATATTTCGTCCGGCTTAAATCCTAGACAAAATTTTCAACTTTTGATTTTAAAAGGCTGAAAACTCGGCTGAAGGCCACATACCAGTCAAGAAACTTTTTTTACCCCTTAAGGCCTAAGAAGAAAAGCCTTGAAATTTCAATAAGAAAAAACTCCGCTGAAGGCCACACGCAGTACTTAAGACTAAAAAGGAAATCACTCTGTAAAACACAAGGAGCGGCACTCAGAAGGTTCCAACCTGGGGAAGTAACTAACGCACTTTTAGGTGAAACAGGCAGCCAGACCGACAACTTCTTAATCAAAAGGCAACCCAACAAAAAGCCAGCCGAGGAACCAACCGACAACATCAGTTCTACTGCATCTGAACAGCAAAACGACAACAAGATGTCAATCGCAAAACGTTCCGGATACTGGTGGCCAATCAAGCCAAATGAGAATAAACGCCCAAAACTACCAACACCTTAGCTGTCACACTACACGCTGTGCTGTACAATACCAACACGATGTGGAAAATACACTGCCAGAAACTACGTCAACAACCACTTTAGGTCACTGGAACGTCAACGGCCACAACACAGGAGATACCTCTGGTACACTTAATGTAAGTCATTCCTTCATTAATGAAGTTTAACACCACACAGGAAGACGGCTGCAATTCAAGTCGACTTCAATACACACACGTTGTTGCTCGCGTGGATCTCTCAGAAAGTGACAACCAGGATCAAACCAAGAGATGTGATAGCAGTTGAGGCTTGATAGTAGGTTAAGTGAGCACTCAACTTTAGTGTCCAGTTTCGGTGGCTGACGAACTTCGTAACCCTCGCAACAAGCGCCTCACAACTCCAACCGCACGTGCACGCCGCCAGCGGCTCCGGTCTGACCACGCGCCACAGAGACTTCCTCGTTGCTCTGACCCAACGGACCGACTGTCACACACAGCACACCCGGGAAACATATCCGCCACACCAGACATAGTACAGCAGTACTAGTATCGATACACACTGCTGCGGCTCACGGAGAGAAGACAGAACGTTATTGCGGTAACCACTGGGCTACAACAAATGATAAAAAAAAAAAAAAGCAAGCCACCCATCCAGCCAGTCACGGCTCACATACGTTGCAAAGAGCAATGGTGCTGACAATTCTTTTCAGTATTCAATACTGCCTTCTCACGTTGCCATCCTGATAAGTCAATGTTGACTTTTATAGAAGAGATATTCATTTTCCAAAAACATCGCAGTTCTTCCACATAAAACATGTTCCTTAATTCTACAACAGTTATTCAAAAAATGGCTCTAAGCACTATGGGACTTAACATCTATGGTTATCAGTCCTCTAGAACTTAGAACTACTTCAACCTAACTAACCTAAGGACAGCATACAACAGCCAGCCATCACGAGGCAGAGAAAGTCCCTGACCCCGCCGGGAATCGAACCCGGGAACCCGGGGGTGGGAAGCGAGAACGTACAACAGCTATTGTTTCTATACAGGCTACACTTTAGTTTCTCTTTTTGGCGTGCTTCTGCCTAGAGCGGAATGCTGTCTGTGTATTTCATTGGTAAAATTTTTCAGTGTAACGAAAATATGATTCTCTATAAATTGTTCGAAACAAAGAGTAGGATATGAGGAAGCAAATAGACCAGCGTGAGGCCTAGTTTTGCGAAAAACGATTTAACTTCTTTAAATAAATCAGGGTAACTGAGAAAAAGTTAAATCTTTCGTTGCTGGTGGGATACATCTGTCATACTAAAGTCATACGCAGTGTTTAGAATTGTCACGTCGATGTCTCATATCTGCCTAGTGTTAGCGAGATGCTTTAGGAGCTTTAAGTAGAATGCTATGGACCACAGGGTGTACTCAAAAAATGTCTGAAGTAACTAATTGTGTTTTCTTATACATCATAGGTATTGTTTTGCAACACTACTATAAATCTCAGAAATTCTGCTGGTTTGTACATAATGCGGATGTAGTGAAACATAGATGCTCCAGAAAATGGCGCAAAATGTGCAAAATATTGATTTGTGTTATGTCAAAGTCATCTGTAAATATTATGTCGAAATTTTGTGACCATACTTTGTCCATAATTAGCGTCCTGATACAATCGCTCTAAAACAAAAAAATTAAGTCTGAAATCCTAGGTTCACTTGAAAATATGTATCTATTAGGCTGGTGCAGAAGTTCACAGCTTTTTCTTTTTCTTTTTTTTTTTTTTTGTCAGCTGGTATTCAGGTTGCTATGGGTTTATTTAACGATTGTCAGTTTTTATTTTTAGTTTACTGTTGCTATTTGAGTTTACATGTTGAAATATTGTGTCTGAAGATAGTGAGTGGAGCTGTCGACGCTACAATATGGAGTACAAACAGGATAAATCGGAACATGTCCGACATTTTTCACGGTCTCAGTTCATTCGAGGGGCTACAGCAACGGAGGCACCCAGAAACATTTGCACCGTGTGTGGGGATAATACTATTGGACTATTGGACAGAGAACTCTAAGGAAGTGGTTTTCTCTTGTTAAGGAGGATCGTTTGACGTTAATGATTTCGCTGTTTGATGGAAGTCGTTCACACTCATGAACCCACAATGATCCACGCGAGTGTACTCGAGAGCTGGTAAATGTGGTAAACTGCAATTATTTCACCACCGTACGAATTTAAGTGTAATGGGAAAGGCTCAAACATCAAGAGTACGGGTGCCGCATGCCCTAAGCCAAAATCACAAAATCAGCAGGTGACCACATGTGCATCATTGCTTGGCTCGTGAACAACACCGACGATGACTACTCCGTACCGCTACTGGGGTGCAAAATAACTGATGATGGTCGAAGTACAGAGGATATAGAATATAGACTGGAAATGGCAAGGAAAGCGTTTCTGAAGAAGAAAAATTTGTTAACATCGAGTATAGATTTCAGTGTCAGGAAGTCGTTTCTGAAAGTATTTGTATGGAGTGTAGTCATGTATGGTTCAAATGGTTCAAGTGGCTCTGAGCACTATGGGACTTAACATCTATGGTCATCAGTCCCCTAGAACTTAGAACTACTTAAACCTAACTAGCCTAAGGACAGCACACAACACGCAGTCATCACGAGGCAGAGAAAATCCCTGACCCCGCCGGGAATAGTACCCGGGAACCCGGGCGTGGGAAGCGAGAACGCTACCGCACGACAGCCGTGTATGGAAGTGAAACATGACGATAAATAGTTTGGACAAGAAGAGAATAGAAGCTTGCGAAATGTGGTGCTACAGAAGTATGCTAAAGATTAGATGGGCAGATCACATAACTAACGATGAAGTATTGAATAGAATTTGGGAGAAGAGGAGTTTGTGGCACAACTTGACAAGAAGAAGGGACCGGTTGGTAGGACATGTTCTGAGGCATCAAGGGATCACAAATTTAGCACTGGAGGGCAGCGTGGAGGGTAAAAATCGTAGACGGAGACCAAGAGATGAATACACTAAGCAGATTCTAAAGGATGAAGGTTGCAGTAGGTACTGGGAGATGAAGCAGCTTGCACAGGATAGAGTAGCATGGAGAGTTGCATCAAGAAAGTCTCAGAACTGAAGACAGCAAACAACAACAATGCTAACACAGGGAAACGAAAGGAATGGTTGAGCTTAGCAAAGCAGCAACTCCCCGAACAACGACCTGTAATCATTTACAAAAGATGATGTTATGCATCTGGTGCGCTACGAATTGCTTCCCCGAAGTGTAACCATCACTGCTGACGTTTATTCTCAGCAACCGAGACGTTTTGCAGACGCAATCCAAGAACGACAAGGAGGAAGACCGCGTGAAGTGATGCTACTCCACGATAACGACCACCCGCATTTTGCTAGGCTGAGGGAAGACACTATACGGGAGTTGTGTTGGGGAGTCCTTCCGCAACCACGTTATTCAGCTGATCTGGTGTCCTCATACACAGATACAACCTTGAAGGAACTTCCCTTTCCAATGAAGATGCTCTATGAACATGGCTCGACGAGTTCTTCGCCTCAAACACGTGATTTCCACAGTCGCGGAATATAAAACGTACTCCAGCGTTGACGGATTGTTTTAAATAGAGAAGGAGAACGTATTATTGATAAACGTCTGTGTTACGTTAGAACTTATGCACCAGACAAATACCTTTTCTGCATGAGACACGGCAGTCCGCAGAGCTTACCGGTGTGACGGGATGCCGCAGCGTGAGGGGAACGTGCATCCAGCCATGAGGTTGCCCCGCTGAACCGCAGGCGTTCATGTACAGTACAAGGCGTAGGGTAGTATCTGACAACTTCTCGCGCTTCAAACTACCCATTTCAGCGGTAGTATTGCTCGTAACGGGAATATTTTTCAGTCCCTGAGTTTTGACGTTATAACAACAGCAGTTGCCGAAGAGCACTGAAACACATAAATCAAAAGAAGGCAGCTGTAGTAGACGAAATTCCTTCAGAGTTCTTGAAACTCTGGGTGAACTTACCTTCGTAGCACCATTCCACTTGGTAAGCGAGATATATGCATCGAGTAACACATACTCTGACCTCAATAAAAAATATAAAACAGCAATTCGGAAGATGCTGACATCTGTGAAGAATATTACGGCTACGAAGAAATCTCGGACGAAATATCAGCACAGGTCAGTTACTGGATGCAGCAGTATTCCGAGCACTTTATTCACCGTGGTCGTTTCTTTACGTTTGATTAGCCAGATAGGATTCTACAAGCAGTCAGCTGGATTACTTCTTAGCAGCTTCCCTTACGGTTGGGCAATGCCTTTGCCACACACATAAAGAAAGACGTATTTCACAAAAAAATTGTCAATGTAAAAGGATTCCTTTCCTGGTTAATGGTTGGTTTACGATATCTCTCAGCATTCGCAACCACTGTGTCCTGATGATTAGTAAATCTTCTTGGCCTCAGTATCATCCACGGGCAATTATCGTCCTAACTTACAGGCAAAGCAAGTGGAGGTCCTTCTGTACATACAAAAGCTTGGTGAATGTTGGGCGGTCACATCATTGTCCGGCGAGTTGCAATACCTACCTGTCACTCTGGGAATGATGGGATTCCCTCAAACATATATACATGAGATAGTCCTTCGGATGTACGTGTGAGACTCCTAGCAGTTGACGTCTAATTGTGGTTTTTTATGTATTTATTTGCAATGGATTTCGGTGTCTCTCCATTTTCTGGCATGTCTACGGTACCACGTGATCAGGCGTGTACCGGGTAATCATCAATATACACATGTCTCATAGAGGGTATAACACCAAAAATGCAGACAAAGTACCGTCTGCAACATCCAAAATTTTCGCCGTTTAATTTTCGTTGATATCTTGCACTATACTCTTGATTCTGATGCTATATTCTGCACTACAGAAATTAAATACATCAATACTTCGATTACGTATTAAATAAAAATTTGACTGTATATGATTGATTGTAATTATAATAGAAATATTATAAATTGCCGGGTAATAGCCAAGGGAGCTTTATTGAGATGTATCAATAGCAACGACGAAATGATAATAGCTGTACCGATGTTTATCTTTGCGCATGGAGAGCCTCTGTCGCGTGGCGTGCAGATGGGAGGCAGAGCAGTTTGTGTCATGAAAGAGTGCGGAAGTGTTTGTTGAACGCTCCGGCCGACCCGGTGTGTACCTATACTCGCGCCAGTGTAGACATCCCTCACTCGTTAACCTGCGATTACTGAGAGCACGGTAGGAGTGGACAGGCGGGGGAAGCTGCAGTTTCAGCTGTTGCCTGTCCCGTACGTATCCGTGGCTCTGGAGACGACTCGGGGTTCCTCTCATCAAGCAGCAGCAGCAACAGCAGCTCCGCATTGTCGTCAGCTACATACTTGTCATCCGCACAGCTACAATATCGAAGGACTGTTAATTGACAAACATTGTAGTGTAGAGAGGCTTCAACCAGCAACATTTCATTCACAGAGTATGAATAACTTGAATAATAACTTGCAAAAGTTAAAATTTCTAGGACACCTGTGTTGCATTGTCCTCACACATTATTACCATGCAGGGTCCCTTTCCTTTCCATGCAATCATCGAGTGTCATAAGAATATCAAAACTGAATCAGCAGATTGTAGCGCAGTCGTTAGGCATTTGTACAAGTTAGTTGATATGTTCTTTGCGTGTTCCGCTTGCGTTATCTAGGCACGTTCTCGTGTTTCGGTAACGGTTGTGAAACATCGATTAGAATGGACAGGGACTGCGATTGCTGTGTTCGGATGAGGGTTGACTTGGCATCCCTTCGCTCAAAGCTGCAATCGGCGCTGACTTCGGTCGCGCAACTTGAGGCTGTTGCCAATGGGCACCACTGTGGGGAGCCGGCCGCGGTGGTCTCGCGGTTCTAGGCGCGCAGTCCGGAACCGTGCGACTGCTACGGTCGCAGGTTCGAATCCTGCCTCGGGCATGGATGAGTGTGATGTCCTTAGGTTAGTTAGGTTTAAGTAGTTCTAAGTTCTAGGGGACTGATGACCACTGCAGTTGAGTCCCATAGTGCTCAGAGCCATTTGAACCATTTTGAACCACTGTGGGGAGCCGGGCTCGGGTATCACGGGGATGTCAACCTCGTCCCGTCTGTCCCCAGATCGGTCTGCCGCTGTGGTTGCCCCGGTTGCTGCCCGCAGTGGGGCTGAGCCCTCGCCTGTGGTTGATTGGGAGGTCGTTCCAAGGCGTGGCAGGCAGCGAAAGGCGTCTCCGGAGGCTGATCAGAAAGCCTCCCGTGTGCGTCTTACAAACCGGTTTCAGGCACTGTCTCTGGCTGAGCCAGATGTAGCTGCCTGCCCTGTTTCAGAGGATCATTGTCAGCCTTCAAGGTCCGGGCAATCGCAGAGGGTGGGCTTACTGGTAGTTGGGAGCTCCAATGTTAGGCGATGTAATGGGGCCCCTTAGGGATACGGTGGCTAAGGAGGGGAAGAAATCCAGTGTGCACTCCGTGTGCATTCCGGGAGGAGTCATTCCTGATATGGAAAGGGTCCTTCCGGATGCCATGAAGAGCACAGGGTGCAGCCAGCTGCAGGTGGTGGCACATGTCGGTACTAATGACGTGTGTCGCTTTGGATCTGAGGAAATTCTCTCTGGATTCCAGCGGCTATCTGATTTGGTGAAGGCTGCCGGTCTTGCTTACGAGATGAAGGCAGAGCTCACCATCTGCAGCATCGTTAACAGAACCGACTGCGGACCTTTGGTGCAGAGCCGGGTGGAGGGTCTGAATCAGAGGCTCAGACGGTTTTGCGACCGTATTGGCTGCAGATTCCTTGACTTGCGCCATAGGGTGGTGGGGTTTCGGGTTCCGCTGAATAGGTCAGGAGTTCACTACACTCAGCTGGCGGCTACACGGGTAGCGGAGGCTGTGTGGCGTGGACTGGGCGGTTTTTTAGGTTAGAAGTCCTCGGGAAAGTGCGGGATGGGCTGCAATGTCAAAGGGTGCTTGGCAATTACAGGACATGCTTGGATCAAGGAACAGTCGGAATTATAGTTGTAAATTGTTGTAGTTGCGCTGGAAAAGTCCCTGAGCTTCAAGCGCTAATAAAAAGCACAGAAGCTGATATCGTTATAGGTACAGAAAGCTGGCTAAAGCCTGAAATAAGTTCTGCAGAAATTTCTACGAAGTCTCAGACGGTGTTCAGGAAAGATAGATTAGGCAGAATTGGTGGTGGACTGTTTGTGTCTGTCGGTAGTGGTTTATCTTGTAGTGAAGCCGAAGTAGGTACTCAGTGCGAATTCGTATGTGTGGTGGTTATACTTAACAACTGAATTGGCTCCTCCTACCGACCCCCAGACTCCGATGATATAGCTGCTGAACAGTTCAGAGAAAATTTGAGTGTCGTAACAAATAAATACCCTCACTCTAACGGTTATAGTTGGTGGGGACTTCAACCTTCCCTCGTTATGTTGGCAAAAATACTTGTTCAAAACCGGTGGTAGGCGAAAACATATTCCGAGATTGTCCTAAATGCTTTCTCCGAAATTGTTTCGAGCAGTTAGTCCACGAACCCACATGAATTGTAAATGGTTTCGAAAACACACTTGACCTCTTAGTCACGATGCTATTAGCTCTGGACTGTTTGTGGCTGATACAGGGATTAGTGATCACAAGGTCGTTGTAGCTAGGCTCAATGCCATTTCTTCCAAATCCACCAGAAACAAACGCAAAATAAAAGCGGATGAAGTGTCACTAGAAGCCTTCCTAAGAGACAGTCTCCATTCCTTCCGAACTGACTACGCAAATGTAGACGAGATGTGGCTCAAATTCAAAGATATAGTAGCAACAGCAATTGAGATATTCATACCTCATAAATTGGTAAGAGATGGAACTGATCCCCCATGGTACACAAAACAGGGCCGAACGCTATTGCAGAGGCAACGGAAAAAGCATGCGAAGTTCAGAAGAATGCGAAATCCCGAAGAATGCGAAATTTGGCACGGACTTCAATGCCAGATGCTTTTAATAGGTTCCACAACAAAACATTGTCTCGAAATTTGGTAGAAAATCCGAAGAAATTCTGGTCATATGTAAAGTACACAAGCGGCAAGACGCAGTCAATACCTTCGTCGCGCAGTGCCGATGGTACTGTTACCGACGATTGTGAAGCTAAAGCGGACTTACTGAACGCAGTTTTCCGAATTTCCTTTACCAGGGAAGACGAGTAGAACATTCCAGAATTTGAAACACGAACAGCTGCTAGCATGAGTTTCTTAGAAGTAGATACCTTCGGGGTTGCGAAGCAACTCTAATCGCTTGATATGGGCAAGTCTTCAGGTCTAGATTGTATACCGATTAGGTTCCTTTCAGATTACGTTGGTACAATAGCTCCCTACGTAGAAACCATATACAACCGCTCGCTCATCGATAGATCTGTATCTACAGACTGGAAAATTGCGCAGGTCGCACCAGTGTTTAAGAAGGGTGGTAGGAGTAATCCATCGAACAACAGACCTGTATCATTGAATACAGTATATGCTCCAAAACCCTACTGAAAACCGACGTCAACCATTATGAATTACCTCGAAGGGAACGATCTATTGATACGTAATCAGTATGGTTTCAGAAAACATCGTTCTTGTGCAACGCAACTAGCTCTTTATTCGTACGAAGCAATGGCCGCTATCAACAGGGGATCTCAAGTTGATTCAGTATTTCTAGATTTCCGGAAAACTTTTGATACCGTTCCTCAAAAGCGCCTTCTAATCAAGCTGCGCGCCTATGGGGTATCGTCTCAGTTGTGTGACTGGATTTGTGATTTCCTGTCAGGAAGGTCGCAGTTCGTAGTAATAGACGGCAAATCATTGAGTAAAACTGAAGTGATATCAGGTGTTCCCCAGGGAAGCGCCCTGGGACCTCTGCTGTTCCTGATCTATATAGATGACCTGGGTGACAATCTGAGCAGTTCTCTTATTTTGTTCGCAGATGATGCTGTAATTTACCATCTAGTAAGGTCATCCGAAGACCAGTATCAGTTGCAAAGCAATTTAGAAAAGATTGCTATATGGTGCGGCAGGTGGCAGTTGCTAAATAACGAAAAGTCTGAGGTGATCCACATGAGTTCCAAAAGAAATCTTCTGGAAATCGATTACTCGATAAATAGTACAATTCTCAAGGCTGTCAATTCAACTAAGTACCTGGGTGTTAAAATTATCAACAACTTCAGTTGGAAGGACCACATAGATAATATTGTGGGGAAGGCGAGCCAAAGGTTGCGTTTCATTGGCAGGACACTTAGAAGATGCAACAAATCCACTGAAGAGACAGCTTACACTACACTCGTTCGTCCTCTGTTAGAATATTGCTGCGCGGTGTGGGATCCTTACCAGGTGGGATTGGCGGAGGACATTGAAAGGGTGCAAAAAATGGCAGCTCCTTTTGTATCATCGCGTAATAGGGGAGAGAGTGTGGCAGATATGATACGCGAGTTGGGATGGAAATCATTAAAGCAAAGACGTGTTCCGTCGCGGCGAGATCTATTTACGAAATTTCGGTCACCAACTTTCTCTTCCTAATGCGAAAATATTTTGTTGAGCCCAACCTACATAGGAAGGAATGATCATCAAAATAAATTAAGAGAAATTAGAGCTCGAACAGAAAGATTTAGGTGTTCGTTTTTCCCGCGCGCTGATCGGGAGTGGAATGGTAGAGAGATAGAATGAATGTGGTTCGATGAACCCTCTGCCAAGCACTTAAATGTGAATTGCAGAGTAGTCATGGAGATGTAAATGGGGGGTAAGAAATGAAAGAGGAAGCAGCCTGGTAGAATTTCGCACAGAGCACAACTTAATCAAAGCCAACACTTGGTTCAAGAATCGTAAGAGAAGGTTGTATACATGGAAGAATCCTGGTGATACTAGCAGGTATCCGATAGACATTTAGGAACCAGGTTTTAAGTTGTATCTTACCGTTGTATAGTGTAAGAGATTTCCAGGGGCAGATGTGGACTCTTACCACAATCTATTGGTTGCGAACAGTAGATTAAAACTGAAGAAACTGCAAAAAGGTGGAAATTTAAGTACATGGGACCTGGATAAACTGACTAAACCAGAGGCTGTACAGAATTTCAGGGGGAGCATAAGGGAACAATTGAAAGGAATGGGGGAAAGAAATACAGTAGATGAAGAGTGGGTAGCTTTGAGGGATGAAATAGTGAAAGCAGTAGAGGACAAGTAGGTAAAAGGACAAGTGCTAGCAGAAATCCTTGGGTAACAGAAGAAATATTGAATTTAATTGATGAACGGAGAAAATATAAAAATGCAGAAAATGAAGCAGGCAAAAAGGAATACAGACGTCTCAAAATGAGAACCACAGGAAGTGCAAAATGGCTAAGCAGGGATGGCTACAGGACAAATGTAAGGATGTGGAGGCTTATCTCACTTGGGGGAAGATAGATACTGCCTACAGGAAAATTAAAGAGACCGTTTGAGAAAAGAGACCCAACTGCATGAATATCAAGAGCTCCGATGGAAACCCAGTTCTAAGCAAAGAAGGGAAAGCAGAAAGGTGGAAGGAGTATATAGAGGGTCTACGCAAGGGCGATGTACTTGAGGACAATATTATGGAAATGGAAGAGTATGTAGATGAAGATGAAATGGGAGATACGATACTGCGTGAAGAGTTTGAGAGAGCACTGAAAGACCTGAGTCGAAACAAGGCCCCGGGAGTATATAACATTCCATTAGAACTACTGACAGCCTTGGGAAAGCCAGTCGTGACAAAACTCTACCATCTGCAGGCGAAATACCCACAGACTTCAAGAAGAATATTATAATTTCAATCCCAAAGAAAGCAGGAATTGACAGATGTGAAAATTACCGATCTGTCGGTTTAATAAGTCACAGCTGCCAAATACTAACGCGAAATCTTTACAGACGATTGGCAAAACTAGTAGAAACCGACCTCGGGGAAGATCAGTTTCGATTCCGTAGATATATTGGAATACGTGAGGCAATACTAACCCCACGACTTATTTTAGAAAATAGATTAAGTCTACAAATGCTAGAAACGTATGTTTGCCTTTCCTTAGAGTATTCCAGTCAACACTGTCAAAAGCTTTCTCTCTTTCAATTTCTGAAGGTAATATACAGGGAGCGAAAGGCTATTTACAATTTGTACAGAAACCAGATGGCAGTTATAAGAATCGAGGGGCATGAAAGGGAATCAGTGGTTGGGAAGGGAGTGAGACAGGTTTGTAGCCTCGCCCCGATGTTATTCAATCTGTATATTGAGCAAATAGTGAAGGAAACAAAAGAAAAATTCGGAGTAGGTATTAAAATCCATTGTAATTCTATCAAAGTTTTTATTTCATCTCAATGTCAACGGCAAACCTCAGAGACAGCAAAGGACTACGAACAGCAGTTGTGGGGAATGGATAGTGTCTTGAAAGGAGGATAAAAGATGATATCAACAAAAGCCAAACGAGGATAATAGAATGTTGTCGAATTAAGTCGGGTGATGCTGAAGGTATTAGATTAGGAAATGTGACACTTAAAGTTGTAACGGAGTTTTTCTATTTGGGGAGAAAAATAAATGATGTTGGTCGAAGTAGAGAGGATATAAAATGTAGACTGGCAACGGCAAGGAAAGCTTATCTGAAGAAGAGAAATTTGTTAACATTGAGTATAGATGTAGGTGTCAGGAAGTCGTTTCTGAAAGTATTTGTATGGAGTGTAGCCATGTATGGAAGTGTAACATGGGCGATAAACAGTTTAGACAAGAAGAGATTAGAAGCTTTCGAAATGTGGGGCTACAGAAGAATGCTGAAGATTAGATGGGTAGATGACATAACTAATGAGGAGATATTGAATAGGATTGGGGAGAAGAGAAGTTTGTGGCACAACTTGACTGGAAGAAGGGATCGACTTCTAGGACATGTTCTGAGACATCAAGAGATCACCAGTGTAGTGTTGGAGGGGAGCGTGGAGGGTAAAAATCGTAGAGGGAGACCAATAGATGAATACACCAAGCAGATTCAGAAGAATGTAGGTTGCAGTAGGTACTGGGAGATGAAGAAGCTTGCACAGGGTAGAGTATCATGGAGAGCTGCATCAAACCAGCCTCAGGACTGTAGGCTACAACAATATAAATTAAGAGAGCGCAATTTCATTTACTCTGTATTAACCTTAGAGAGTGACTTCTGCTACCTTGGTATTTATTTGATTGTTGTTATTTTAAAAGTGAAACCGATTTCTCATATGCTTAAAGGTAATTCAGTTCAATCTTTCAATAGTCAAAAATAAATGCTTGCCGTTTTCTAAATTTTGCTTTAAGTTACACTGAGGTTACTGAACGTCTTTTTTTGCATTACATTTAACGTTACTTTCAAAATTTAGTGTTTCAGAATGAGTAACTTCAAGTAGTGGGGCAACTGATAACGCGATTGATGTTAGCTGATGACACGATTACCGTTATCCAAGATAGTGGCTTTTGGAGGGATGATAGCTCAATTGCGCTATCTCTACTAACCTAAAAAAAATGGCGAGAAAGAATTGGCTATCTCCACTAACCTAAGTCAACTCTTCCTAGGGAGTAGGCATAAGTCTTTATTTAAACCATTAGAGTTAGTACCACTATCAAGTGTTTTCGCCATGCTCTTGTCAAATGTTCACGAATTTTCCTCTAAGAGCTTACTCCTGCAGCTGATGCAAGTTATTATGATTTTGTCATTTAATTCGAATATAATTTTTATAAATTTGTTTAAATATGTTTAAATTTGATTAGATTTCTTTAAATTTATTATCTACCTACGGCATTAGTGTGTTACCACCACGAGGCTGAGATATAGGTTGTCGGTATGTTACATGAAATCATTCAACTCTACACGTAAGTCCTTATTAAGCAGTTAGAGCGAAATTAACGTGCATTTTCCAAGAGGATTGTGGTACTGCCTCTAAGAGCTTACTCCCACAAATCATGGGAGTTAGTGTTGTGTTGCCTCCACTAGAGCCTGCTCATTCAATTCGGATATAATTTGTTTAAATTTATTATCTACCTACAGCATTAGTGTCGTGTTGCCGCCATAGGGGGCTAAGATATCGATAGCTCTATTACTTGCACTGGACATAAGTCCTTATTTAAACAATTAGAACCTCTACAACCATCAAGTGTGTTCGACACCGTCTTTGAGAATGTTCACGAAATTTGCTCTAACACTTTATTCTTGCAGCTGATGAGAGTTAGTATGGTGTTTCCTTTCAATTCGAATATAATTTGTTCAAATTTTTATAAATTTATTGCCTATCTGCTGCATTAGTTTCATGCTACCGCCATAACAGGCTGAGATATGAATAACTGTATTACATGAACTAGACATAAATCTTTTTTTTTAACGACTATAGCACTACAACCATCCACTCTGCTCACGAAATTTGCTCTAGCAGCCGATGGGAGTTAGTAGCGTGTTTCCAATTCACTTCGAATATAATCTCTGTAAATTTGTATTAATTTCTTTAAATTTGTTTAAATTTATTATCTACCTACAGCCATAGTGTTGTATTACCGCCACAAGAGGCTTAGATATCGATGTGTTAATAGCTGTAGTACATGCACTGTATCTACGTGACAGCGTTGTGTTTCGTCCTCGGATAATAAACATCGTCCGGGTAGAGTAGAGTGCGGGAATCGGCATAAGAGGGTGACATACGTAAAAAGAGAGCCAGACTTTGACGCTCAAAACACCAGATCTCTTCCACTGGCCCACAACGGAGCCGGTGTTGGTCTGTATTCTAGACGTTACAGTTCACACATAAGGCGAATCTGCAAGATGGGTCCTATGGAGAGTCCCTCGAATACCAGGTCGAACGTACACCAGGATCGAGCGTCACCGCGTTGACAGTGCACCATACTACGTTCCAGTGCACGGTAGGACACGTCAATTCGACGACATTAAGCGACCGGCGGCGAAGTAGTGTGTGGCAGGTGACTGGCTGTTGGTAAGCGAGAGACGGGGAGGTTGCCGTACTCCAGGTAAAGCCTGCCAAAGCAAGAAAAGGGCACCCGTGTCTGACCTGAGGGTCAAGGGAACACGGTGCCAGGCCATCCGTCAGTAGGCCGGTGAGGCTGGTCGGTCATCGTCGCCAAAGCCTGCGGTGCAAACTAACGAAGAGAAATACTGCTCGATAGTGAACACTGACAAGGCCAAGTCCGCCTCGTTCTTTCGGAAGAGTGACGGAGTAATATCGAACCTTTAATATCATTCCAGCGCTGACAAAGGAACCGAATGCGGCCACGATGCTCCGAGCTATGTGTTTAGGCATCGGTAGTGTTTGCGCTACGTGCGGAATTCGTGATGCCCGATAGACGTTAACATATTCGGTCCGTTGATGAAGGTCCAACACACGAAGACGAAGATCCACAAGCCCAGCACTTGCAAGAGACTCCGATAATTGATGGTGGTCGTGCGTGAGATGTAGTCCGTGAAGTCGATACCGAGACAACGGATTTTATCGCGCAGTGCCACCCTCGCAGGTGTCATCCCACGCCAGTGTTCAAAACCATTGATTTATGTACATTTACACGGCATCTCGAAGCTTCGAAGTGGCTAACCAATCCAATGATTTGCGAACATCACGTTCGTCACGAAGAGGTAACATCAGATCATCAGCATACGCAGTGCACCTAAAAAAGAAGCCACCAAGAGACAAACCCGTGAGGCGGTGCCGCAGCCCGCACAACAAAGGTTCTACTGCAAGGCGTACAGTATTGTCCATAATAGGCGTACCTGTGTAACACAGCGGCGAATTTAAAAGGTGT
Organism: Schistocerca gregaria; assembly: GCF_023897955.1. Classification (NCBI taxonomy): domain Eukaryota; kingdom Metazoa; phylum Arthropoda; class Insecta; order Orthoptera; family Acrididae; genus Schistocerca; species Schistocerca gregaria. The sequence continues at coordinate 4,625,675 of NW_026061713.1, read as the reverse complement.
TCGACAGTCTAACGTTGACAAGCGCTTTCCCTGTTGCGCCACGTAGGAGACGAGTAACACCTCGGAGGAAGCGTCGGGGTAATGCTTATTCTGAAGAACAGCAGTTTAGTACGTATGACTGACGCAATCAAATGCTTGACGAATATCGCAGCCAGAGCTCCCGATACGCGACGCACCTTAGCGAGGGCAATCAGCGGCACAGGGCGGAGCGGATATTATGCGTCCCACCTATCGATGACTCATCCATTGATAGGACACGGGATGTCGTACGCAGAATTCGAGCTGCCACTCGATGCGTGAGATTTAGGAACCAGGTTTTAAATTGTATGACATTTCCAGGGGCAGATGTGGACTGTGACCACAATCTATTGGTTATGAACTGTAGATTAAAACTCAATAAACTGCAAAAAGGTGGGAATTTAAGGAGATGGGATCTGGATGAACTGAAAGAACCAGAGGTTGTAAGGAGTTTCAAGGAGAGCATAAGGGAACAATTGAGAGGAATAGGGCAAAGAAATACAGTAGAAGAAGAATGAGTAGGTTTGAGGGATGAAGTAGTGAAGGCAGCAGTGGATCAAGTAAGTAAAAAGACGAGGGCTAGTAAAAGTCCTTGGGTAACCGAAGATATATTGAATTTAATTGATGAAAGGAGAAAATATAAAAATGCAGTAAATGAAGCGGGCAAAAAGGAATATAACCGTCTCAAAAATGAGATCGACAGGAAGTGCAAAATGGCTAAGCAGGGATGGCTATAGGACAAATGTAAGGATGCAGAGGCTTATTACAAAAAACTCGATGGATTGTCACCTAATGGTTCCATGTCACAGACATCAGCGAAAGTTCTTCACCAAATGTTATGCACAGATCACATCTGGATCACCAGTGAAGACGGAACAGGCTAATATTGTTGCTCACATGCCAGTTGCGCAGTGAACTAGCTTTATTGCTGTACACCTGTACTGTGTTGAGGGACAAGGATAAAGTGATGGCATGGCGATGGAACTTGATGAGGTTTGTTTGCCATAAATACATTGACTCTGCACAAAAGAGTAAAAAGTAACCGGCAAATGAAATCTATTTATAATGTCTACTAGCTGGTGAATGCGGTAAATGATGTTCTCACAGGAGTGCACGTTGAGGGCATACAGGCCTCAGTGATATGAGCATGTCGTCCGATCACGTGACCACGGAATAACAATGGACGTAAGTCTGGAGTGAAGCAAACTTTCTTTATGAACCACCAGGCACACTGTACTTAGGAACGAAAGCGAAACATGTGGACAGCCCTAAATAAAGCCAAACACATCAGTAGCTCACGTTAAGCTCAACCCAAGTAGTCCATGGCTTGTACACCAGACCCAGAATACGTGTATACACGGTACTATAGCCCATCTCAAACTGGTTTGTTTTTTACTCCTGTGTGCATCATACCATTGTCATAATTTGGCCTAACAGAATATTTGCTTGTCAGTGGACACCACGTGCCACACGCTTTGCGCTGATTGCCGTCCACATATTTCTGCGGGACAGCTGTCGTGATAGTCACTAGGGGAAAGATAGACACTGCCTACAGGAAAATTAAGGAGACCTTTGGAGAAAAGAGAACCACTTGCATGGATTTCAAGATTTGAGATGGAAACGCAGTTCTAAGCAAAGAAGGGAAACCAGAAATGTGGAAGGAGTATATAGAGGGTCTATACAAGGGCGGTGTTCTTGAGGACAATATCATACAACAGGAGGAAAATGTAGATGAAGTTGAAATAGGAGATATGATACTGCATCAAGAGTTTGACAAAGCACTGGAAGACCTAAGTCGAAATAAGGCCCCAGGAGTAGACAACATTCAATTAGAACTACTGACAGCCTTGGGAGAGCCAAGCCTAACAAAACTACCATCTGGTGACCAAAATGAATGGGACAGAAAAATTACCCTCAGACTTCAAGAAGAATATAATAATTCCAATCCCAAAGAAAGCACGTGTTGGCAAATGTGAAAATTACCGAACTATCAGTTTAGTAAGTCATGGCAGCAAAATACTAACGCGAATTCTTTACAGACGAATGGAAAAACTGGTAGAAGCCGACCTCAGGGAAGATCAGTTAGGAAATATTGGAATACGTGAGGCAATACTGACCCTACGACTTATCTTAGAAAATAGATTATGTCTACAAAAGCTAGAAACGTAGGTTGGCCTTTCCTTAGAGTATTCCAGTCAACACTGTCAAAAGTTTTCTCTCTTTGAATTTCTGAAGGTGGCATGGGTAATATACACGGAGCGAAAGGCTATTTACAATTTGTACAGAAACAAGATGGCATTTATAAGAGTCGAGGGGCATGAAAGGGAATCAGTGGTTGGGAAGGGAGTGAGACAGGTTTGTAGCCTCTCCCCGATGTTATTCAATCTGTATATTGAGTAAGCAGTGAAGTAAACAAAGTTTTTATTTCTTCTCCATGGATTTTAATACATACTCCGAATTTTTATTTTGAGGTTCGGCGATGAAATTGTAATACTGTCAGAGAGGGCAAAGGACTTGGAAGAGCAAATGAAAGGAATGGATAGTGTCTTGAAAGGAAGATATAAGATGAAAACCAACAAAAGCAAAACGATGATAATGGAATGTAGTCGAATTACGTCGGGTAACGCTGAGGGAATTAGATTAGGAAATGAGACGCTTGAAGTAGTAAAGGAGTTTTGCTATTTAGGAAGTAAAATAACAGATGATGTTCGAAGTAGAGAGGATATAAGATGTAGACTGGCAATGGCAAGGTAACCATTTCTGAAGAAGAGAAATTTGTTAACATCGAGTATAGATTTATGTATTTATTTCATCTCAATGTCATCGGCAAACCTCAGAGACAGCAAAGGACTACGAACAGCAGTTGTGGGGAATGGATAGTGTCTTGAAAGGAGGATAAAAGATTATATCAACAAAAGCCAAACGAGGATAATAGAATGTGTTCGAATTAAGTCGGTTGATGCTGAAGGTATTAGATTAGGAAATGAGACACTTAAAGTAGTAAAGGAGTTTTGCTATTTTGGGAGCAAAATAACTGATGATGGTCCAAGTAGAGAGGATATAAGATGCAGACTGGCAATGGCAAGGAAAACGTTTTTGAAGAAGAGAAATTTGTTAACATCAAATATAGATTTAAGTGTCAGGAAGTCTTTCCTGAAAGTATTTGTATGGAGTGTAGCCATGTATGGAAGTGAGACGTGGACGATAAATAGTTTAGACAAGAAGAGAATAGAAGCTTTCGAAATATGGTGCTAGAGTAGAATGCTGAAGATTAGATGGGTAGATCACATAACTAATTAGGAGGTATTGAATAGAATTGGGGAGAAGTTTGTGGCACAACTTGACTAGAAGAAGGGATCGGTTGGTAGGATCAAGGGATCACCAATTTAGTATTGGAGGGCAGCGTGGAAAGTAAAAATGGTAGAGGGAGACCAAGAGATGAATACACTAAGCAGATTCAGAGGGATAGAGAAGCATAAGGAGCTGCTTCAAACCAGTCTCAGGACTGAAGACTCCAACAAAAACAACGTGGAATAGGGAGGGCAGTCGTTGATGATTCCAACCATTTGACGAGTTCAAATGATGGTCCCTTCACAGTGTTGACGTGCTCGGTTGACAGTCATCTGTCGAGCCCATGTTTGTCGCATAACGGAACAATACCTGAGGATGGCGTAGTAAAACTCTGTGATTCCACGGGGGGGGGGGGGGGGGGGGGGTCAGGGATTTTCTCTGCGACGTGATGACCGGGTGTTGTGTAATGTCCTTAGGTTAGTTAGGTTTAAGTAGGCACAGTCTACACGTGTCTCCAACTGCCGGTTGACATTCCGGTGAGATCAGGTAAGCGGGCAGCGCCTACGCCATAGTAGTTGTCGTCGAAGCTTGATGGTACAGGCGTAAGCAGTGTGATCAGTAAATGCAGCTGGCCACAACTCGGCTGCCTTGACCGCATCCTCGAGAGAGCGGGATGTATACATCCTTTTAATTCTGCTTGATTAATGTCCCGTAAAGTGCGCGAAACCCTATCAGCACAGATGATGATCCAAGTTTCTATCTAATCGAGCTCGCAAATGACAGTGCCGAGTTCTGGGCGTAGTGTATGCTGAGGAATTTGGTCATAGCGAATTGTACAATAAAACTGCCCCCGATCACCATATCATTTATCCTGCCTGGGCATAACTGTGTTAATTCCTCAGTAAAGAACTGAGGAACGTTCACGCCTTTTGTTGGTACCGGACGCTGCGTAATCATTGACGAGGAGTATCTCTGGGATTATAAGAGCCATGCCCCTGGCATTTGATAGGTAACTTATATCGGTCGCTATTAAACTTTCTATGAAAAGTTTTGCGGGGCCACTGCCTGTATCCAACGCATGTGATACGCGTGTCGTGCATCCAGAGATGTCCTGGAAGCCAAGAAAGTATATTTCCTGCAACAAGGCCACCTCAGTGTCGGCTGAATAAAGTGTGTCGCGTAACAATGCAAGATTCTCGCGCAACTGGATGATATTGATGTTAATCTTCACGAATCGACATGACTGTCGTTCGCCCTCGACGGCAGCGTCAGTCATCGGTGCACCCGGTGGCGACAGGTTCGCTCACCCGCACGCCACCCTGACGTTACCATTACCATGTTGTCCGCAGGAGATGGGTAGGATGATGTAACTCCCCCTCTTCTGCATGTGGTGTGCCCACCTGAGAGTCGTCCGCCCACGAGTTACTGGAGAGAGGCTGTCGGTTTGGTTCATCGGCTACCAAAGAAGCCCCTCTTGTTACGATTCCTCGCGGCTGCGTCGGTGTTCCATCGCCCCTCCATCCCCGCACTAGTGTCAGCAAGAAGAAAAGTCCGTCGTGGCAGTTCCTAAGAGTGAGCAGCGTCGGTCGACAACTCCGGAGCACGGACATCCACGACACTGTCGACATCGGTGTGATCGTTTGCCCCTGCCCACAAGAGACAGTCCCGAGACGGCGTGCCTCCGTGCCTCGGCGCCTTCAGAGAGGAAAGTTCGGGTTGGCACGACTCGTGAATCAACATCCAGCCGCTCGTTGTGAGGTGACGATTGCTGTTCAGGTCAATCAGGCGACTCCGTCTGCATAAGGAGGACCGTATGTGGCTCATCAACAGCGTCTTCGCCCGCCTGCGGTGGCAGCATGTCCCGATCCCCGCCGCACGACGTCGCAGATGTACATAAGTAACTGGCAGGATCGATGGAGGAACGTGCTGTGCCGCTTCTCTTGAAGGACTCTTGGCGATCCGCCCCTGCAAATAATCAGAGCGAATGTGACTCTCCTGGCTGCTTCCTGAGCATGTGCCCGGTTGTCCATCGTACGCGATAATTGTACGACATCTCATTTTCATTTTGTTCGTTGCATCTGCTCGGGGCGGACGTCGTAAGCCATCCGTTTAAGTTCGTTGTTGCTCGATTATCTCAGTTTTTTTTAATACAGAGGGCAGCTAACCCTCTGACCGAGCACGCTGAGCTACCGTGCCGGCGTCCATCTAAGCCACCAAGGGCACAGAGGATAGCGCGACTGCAGGGATTTACCTCTGGCACGCCTCCTGCGAAATCCACATTGTGCGAATGCACGAACAGTGCCCGAACTCTTACGGGAATCGGCAATGCGCCGTAAGGAATGAGTATAATGGGCGGGGACACAACGAATGTAGTGCGGGACAATACGTTGAGAATGTGGGTTTCGCAGGAGGCGTGCCAGAGATAAATCCCTGCAGTCGCACTATCCTCTGTGCCCTCGGTGGCTCATATGGATAGAGCGTCTGCCGTGTAAACAGGAGATCCCGGGTTCCAGTCCCGGTACGGGCTACACATTTTCATCTGCCCCCGTTGACGTATGTCAACGCCTGTAAGCAGCTATGGGTGTTCATTTCATTGCAACATCATTCTAACGAGCTGCGTGGTCAGCGATGGTATCTGTTCTTTCGGACATGTCCAAGAGAACAGATACCATATATATATATACTTGAGAGGGGGGATAACGGACTTCGTGGATACCTCAGAAAGTGGCCTTACACCCCTGCCTGCGTGTTCAGCGGTATCAGCGCCGGTAAGTCCATCAAAGTACGTAAACTGTGGTTTGTCGGCAGTGCACTGTTCTTCGTCAATCATCTAAATATTGACTACGCTGGCTGTGTGCTAAAAGTGAATACCAGTTGTGTCCTGTGGATCTAGACGCAGTTCGTCACGCAACAAGTTTTCTACTTCGTGTGCTCGCGGTCTCGGATATTCGGCTTGGAATGTAATCTTGGTAGTGTTCTTCCTAAATGAGTTCGTCATGTCATTGCAGTGAGCTTGTAGTAAGCGTCTCGCGCTCGCGAACGCCACGAGGCCGGCGGGGCGGCGACGACGCGTCGTCGCCGGTCCATCACTGACGGCCAACTTTGGTCGCAGTAATTCTACCGACGTGGAATTCTTATATTTCGACCGTGTCTAAGAGTTCGAATAATGATTTCCAAACGAAGCGAAAGGATGAGTTAAATTGCAATGTATCTTGACAAATACTATATCGTAACTATTGTGTTGCTTCTATTTGCAGTCGTAAACAGCAAGCTGAATCTCCACAAATCGCTGAGATGTGAATACAGGCTCTTCTGAACTTGGGCATTGGTAATGCTCTGTTCTTGGACTCTAAATTATTATTTTGCGTAAATTATTATTTTGCCCCTCATTGTACATTAGTCATAGCAGGACGTCAGGTTTTGCCGGCCTCTGTGGTCGAACGGTTATAGACGCTTCAGTCCGGAAACACGCGGCTGCTACGGTCGCAGGTTCGAGTCCTGCCTCAGGCATAGATGTGTGTGATTTCTTAGGTTAGTTAGGTTTAAGTAGTTCTACGTTCTAGGGTTAAGTCCCATAGTGCTCAGAGCCATTTGAGCCATTTTAATAATATTGTTTACTTTTTTCGCACTCCACGGGGTCAGTAATCGTGTTCTGATGCAACCACAACTCCAATTGCGAGACGAGCTGCAATAGGTATCCAGGTTGAGGATCCGTGGTGCGAACACACGGATCCAAGTGGTCCCCCAGATTCTCGACTGGTTTTAAATCCGTGGAGTTTGGTGACCTGGTCCTCTTCGAACTACACACGTACACTGCCAACTGTGTGACAAGTTGCATTGTACTGATGATAGATGCAGTGGAGCTGAGGAAAAATGAGCTGCATATAGAAGTCGACACGGTTCACAGTGGTGGATGCATACATGTTATGATCGACTGTGCCTTCCGGAATGACGATATCACCCACGGAAGGCCACGGAAAGATTTCCAGGTCATAACGTTGCCCCCCCCTTCCCCATCACCCCCTCCCCCGCCTGGACCATTCCGATGACTGTTGAAGGGTACCTGCTTTCAGATGTCTCATTCAGATGAAGCGTAAAACGTGATTTACCTGAAAAGGCCACTCGGTGGACGTCCAGTTGCAGTACTGGCGTGCAAACTCCACCCTTCGTGGCCAGTGAATGGCAAACAGCAGTCGCCACGGGCGCAGGAAGCGGGCGCCTACTGCTCAAGCCCACAAGTAGCACCGTAGGAGTACGCATTAGGAGTGATTTAAAATGGAATGATCATAGAAATTTGATAGTCTGTAAAGCAGATGCCAGACTGAGATTCATTGGAAGAATCTTAAGGAAATGGAATCCGAAAACAAAGGAAGTAGGTTACAGTACGCTTGTTCGCCCACTGCTTGAATACTGCTCAGCAGTGTGGGATCCGTACCAGATAGGGTTGATAGAAGAGATAGAGAAGATCCAACGGAGAGCAGCGCGCTTCGTTACAGGATCATTTAGTAATCGCGAAAGCGATACAGATATGATAAACTCCAGTGGAAGATGGAGAGATGCTCAGTAGCTCGGTAAGGGCTTTTAAAGTTTCGAGAACAGACTTCACCGAAGAGGCAAGCAGTATATTGCTCCCTCCTACGTATATCTCTCGAAGAGACCATGAGGATAAAGTCAGAGAGATTAGAGCCCACACAGAAGCATACCGACAGTCTTTCTTTCCACGAACAATATTAGACTGTAATAGAAAGGGAGAACCGATAGTGGTACTCAGGGTACCCTCCGCCACACACCGTCAGGTGGCTGCAGGGTATGGATGTGGATGTAGATGTAGATGTAGATGTAGATTATGTCAACGACTGGCAAAGGTCCCGAGTTCGAGTCTCGGTCTGGCACATAGTTTTAATCTGTCAGGAAGTTTCAACAACTGCATTGTTTTCCGCTTCCCTTGACATCTTTCATGTACCCTCCACTGCCACTGCTGCGGCGTGCTGTCTGTGAGTGATTATTGCACGCTGACGTCAGACTTAGGCAGTGGTCACGTGGACTGTCTACATACAGACCATGCACGCCACTGAGCGAGGTGGCGCAGTGGTTAGCACACTGGACTCGCTTTCGGGGGATGACGGTTCAAACCCGTGTCCGGCCATCCTGATTTAGGTTTTCCGTGATTTCCCTACATCGCTTCACACAGATGCCGGGATGGTTCCTTCGAAAGGGCACGGCCGATTTCCTTCCCTATCCTTCCCTAATTCGTGCTTGTGCTCCGTCTCTAATGACCTCGTTGTCAACGGGACGTTAAACTATAATTTCCTCCTCCACAATGCACGCCCTGCCTCCACCACGCTTGCGTGTGACACCAACTGAGCCGTGCTGCGGTCACGTTGGTGCTGTTCTACAACGTACAGTTTTCGCCCTCTGTTTGAGGCCAGACGGTATCGTTTAGTTGGCACGGTTGAGTTTGTTTGTCAGCTTCTCGTGTTGACTGGCGCCACTCGGTTTCGCAAGGGTTGCATGCCAGCTAGTGGCAGCTGCGGCTGTTATCGATATGTAGTAACTGTTGCCCCATCTTTGGGGCGACGTCGTTGGTTTTCTGGGTCGTGTGAGTTGGCCAGTTCGGTTGGGGACTCAGGAGGAGCCAGGCCCGCACAGTGCCAGAACACGTCGGGGCCGCTGGCGGTACGCATGGACTGCCGGATGGAAGGGCTGTGTTCACGAGGGAGTACGACCTCGTCGTAAACCGGATCCAGCAAGCTTTAAGGTCAGTGCATTTCAATCCATGTACAGAAACCTCCACCACTGTGATATCTCGCGATTCTCCAGTGACTTGGGTTCGTGTTGCTGCTCGTAGTTTCGCCGACGCGAAGAGTAGCGAGTGGAGTGCTTGGGAAAGGCAGATCTGATTAGCTTCTTATTACTATTTACTGCGTTCAACTTGTTACAATTTGTTAAGTTCAACAAACGGTAATTTTTTTTTGCCTGGTGGCCGCTAACGTCCCAGTTACCTACCCTGGGGGTTAGTGTGCGTAACGGCAGTGTAAGTTTCCTCGCCTTTCCTCTGCTGTCCAGTAAAGCGCGTAGTTTTGGAAGCTTTCTTGATCGTAGGCCGGCTGGTGATTCTTCTACTCCGGTTGTAGTGATTTCTTTCTCGTTCCGGGGGCTCTAAACACAGTATTCTGGGGACGTAATACAGACTGCCGGTTCCAGCTTTGGCGTATTGTTCCATCGTTGCATTTGGTTTATCAGACGTCAGGTAGCTTCACCAAAATTACCATTAGTCTTTCGTCTGAATTACCATCTCGTGAAGTGAATGCAACTCTTGGCTGTCAATCTCATCGCTCGCGAAAGTGTTTGTTGCCGGAGCTTCTCTGAGGTCGATTCCTGGAGCACCGTCTGTGGCCCCTTGGTTCTTGTAAGACATGTGTGTTCCAAAAGGACTGATGGCCAATAGTTCTGTGTTACGCTCCTTCAGCTCACGCCTTCTGCGGGTATAATCTGCCTCAGTACCCTTTAGGGAACTTATGTACTGGTCCTTGTGTTTTAGTATTGTATTATTTACTACAATACCTTGTAATGCCTACATTAGAGGTTATATATGTCTACTTAATAGTTCTGGTCACCTTCTGGAATAAATCTAGCAGTGTAGTGTTCAGTGGTTGGTTAACTTTGAAAGCGTTGTTTTTTAATTAACCTTTGCTATTGTATTTGCTGTTTTACAGCAGATTTCTAAACTTTTTATATTATTGCCGTTCCTGGCGTGATTGTGGCCATCTGCCTTAGAATTCTAATTTGTCATTCCTGGCCTCTGATGCCTTCTGCTGTGTTTGTGGCGACTTACCTTTCATATTCCAATACCAGTAAGTTGTGAATTGCAGCTAGTTCTTATACAATTCTTAATATATTGCCATTCCTGGCGTGTAAGACTTTCTGCCCAGATCACAGTGGCTTGCTTTTAAAACATTATCTGCTGTATCTGTATTTAATGGTGATTTGCTAAATTCTAACACACTGAAAACTCTTTTTTAGACAGTTGTTTACTTCTTCATTATTAACGTGTGATATCTTTTATTTATTGTTGAGTATGGAATTACTGGTTTAAAATAAATTGTGTATAACGGCCCCGTCCACAAGCGTAACCAAATCCTGCTTTCTCTTGCCTAGCAGGTTTCACCAATAACTAACAACGTAAGCCACATGAAGGGGAACGGAACAAAATCGGCAGATGTAAAGGTAATATGCAGAGTACCACAGGGACGTGTTATAGCACCGTTGCTGTTTACACTATATATATATATAAGCGTGGGATGCCTTTCAAGGCTATTCGCAGATGATGCAGTTGTCTATACCATAGTAGTAACGCCACAAGATGGTACGAATTTGCATAACGACCTGCACAGATTCGATGAGTGGTGCAGGCTCTGACCGTTGACCCTGAACGTAAATAAATGTAACATTGCATATAAGTAGGAAAAGAAATCCGCAACTACACAGTTATACCATTGATGACAAGCACCTGGAAATAGCATATGCCGTAAAATATCCGATAGGCGTAACTATCCAGAGCGACCTTAAGTGGTATGACCACGTAAAAGAAATAATGGGAAAAGCAGACACCAGACTCCTATTTCCTTACGATTCTTGCGATCAGTCTAACTCAGCAACGAACGAAGTGGTTTATAAGGCGCTTGTTCGCCCGATTCTTGAGTATTGTCCATCCATCTGGGATCCCTGTCAGTTAGGACAGAAGTTCCAACGAAGAGCGGCGCGTTTCGTCACGGGATCGTTTAGCTGGCGAGAGACCATCACGGAGATGCTAAACAAACTCCACTGGCAGACGTTACAAAAGAGGCGTTGTGCATCACGGAGAGATTTACTACTGAAATTTCGGGACAGCACTTTTCAGGAGGAGTCGAACAACATATTACTTCCCTCCACATACCACGCGGAGAAAATTACAGATCTTAGAGCCAATACAGAGGCTTACAGTCAATCATTCTGCCCACGCAGTATTCGCGAGTGGAACAGGGCTGGAGGGATCAGATAGTAGTACCGTAAGTACCCCCCGTCACACACAATTAGGTGGCTTGCGCAGTATGATGTAGACGTAGACGAAAATCTGAGTTTCTATCATTAAACACGATGTGAAGAGGAGCTGACATTTGCAGTTATCCTCATTTGTAATTAAAAATCAAGCACTCATTTTAACAACTGAACGAATTATATTAGTATTACTCTTGTAATACGTAGTTAGTGTAATTTTTACGAAATTCGTAGTTTTAATGCGATTATTAAAGTTTTTACATCTGGCCAGGTGAAACGTATTGACAGTCCTTTTTACAGGCGACACAGCTACAGTTCTACAATGATTTCCTGGTTCTTGTTTCATTATGGGCCATTTAGTTCACTGCTTCCGCAACAGAAGAAGAGAGAATGTTAGTTTGGCAGGAAGAATAGTTTCCTGACGATTCCTGAAAAATGTTTTTCACCCTTTTGTAACAAATGAGTCTCCGTTTCTGTCCACAGCGTCTGGTTCTTACACAAAAGGAGCGTTTATGTTTTACGACTTTTACTTACTCCAATACATACACGGAAACATTATCAAGATAAGGTCTTCATATAAGGGTTGATCAAAATGTTTCTGTTCGAAGGCCGTACAATCCAGAAACGATATTTCAATCCGGCGAAATCCCCGTCAGCATTGAGGTACTCGCCCCATCGGTGCACCATGTTGATGAAACACGGTGTCCTGCTGCGTGAAGAAGTCCGTTGCTGCGTGCTACACATCGTCCATCCTTCAGTGGCTTTTCTGAAGGGACGAAAGGTATGACAATCACATGGGGCAGAGATCAGTAGTTGGCACAAATGCGTCACGGCATGTGCAATGTGGAGACGTACGTTATCGTGAAGCACCAGCAGCCCTTAGCGCACGCATTCTTCATTCTGTGAAGGGCGTCTACCGCTGCTTATCCTTCGGCAGTGAAGGAAACAATAAGAGCACGTTGGTCCCTTTTCGACGCATTTGGTAATATGCCACGTTTAGACATTTACCGAACACACGTCGGATAGAAAGGGATACCACACTAATCCCTTGCCTGCATCTTACTGTTTATATACCCACATATAAGTCAAGTTACGTTATATATATGCTGCAGCAACGCCCTAAAACGGAACTTTTTGGTCGACTCATATTATACAGAGTGTTACAAAAAGGTAAGGCCAAACATTCAGGAAACATTCCTCACACACAAATAAAGAAAAGATCTTATGTGGACATCTGTCCGGAAACGCTTAATTTCCATGTTAGAGTTCATTTTAGTTTCGTACTTCCTCTATTCACCGCCATGATTTCATATGGGATACTGTGCTGTTCGAACACGTGCCTTTACAAGTACGACACAACATGTGGTTCATGCAATATGGAGTTCCTGCACATTTCAGTCGAAGTGTTCGTACGCTTCTCAACAACAGATTCGGTGACCGATGGATTGGTAGAAGCGGACCAATTCCATGGCCTCCACGCTCTCCTGACCTCAACCCTCTTGACTTTCATTTATGGGGGCATTTGAAAGCTCTTGTCTACCAAATATACAGACTCTTCGTGCTCGAATTGCGGACGGCTGTGATACAATACGCCATTCTCCAGGGCTGCATCAGCGCACCAGGGATTCCATGCGACGGAGGGTGGATGCATGTATCCTCGCTAACGGAGGTTATTTTGAACATTTCCTGTAACAAAGTGTTTGAAGGTACGCTGGTACGTTCTGTTGCTGTGTGTTTCCATTCCATGATTAATGTGATTTGAAGAGAAGTAATAAAATGAGCTCTAACATGGAAAGTAAGCGTTTCCGGACACATGTCCACATAATATATCATCTTTCTTTGTGTGTGATGAATGTTTCCTGAAAGTTTGGCCGTACCTTTCTGTAACACCCTGTATATATTATACAACGTTCGTTATGGAGCAAACCTTCTAATGAGTTACATATTAACATGTTGTCGTCTTACGATCCTCGTCATTCCCGGAGTTTTAGATCTGAGTACCAACATAGCAATTTCCAAGCCGTGTAAATATCTCTACAAGCACTGTGAAATACTGAAATTTATTCCTGAAATTCAACTTAACTGTAAAAGGTATAGATGTACTACCGATGCGACATTTGAAAATCTGATACCAGGGCCGGCATAAATTTGTTTACAAGGTGTACAACTTTGCTTCCCCCGTTTTTCCCCAACATTTGAGGCTTTAGAGAAAAAAATTGATTACACTTGTATCATTCAAGGTATTTTCGACCGGTGGCCAATACGTTCTCCCATCTTTGGGGCACTGTACGAATCCAGCGTCGAAAAAGTTGTTCATCTTTTGAAACGTTCCAAGAATAGATCCAATTTCCTACTTCTTCACGAGTTCAGAACTTTTCGTCAGCCAGGCCATGCGCCATTGATCTAAACAGGTGATAGAGGGAGCAATGTGTGAAGAATACGGCGAGTGTGGTAGGACCTCCCATTTTAACGTTTCCAAGTACATTTTGACCTCCTTTACAACGTGGGTCGAGGGTTGTCGTGCTGCAAAATCACTTTATCGTGCCTCTCGCTCTATTGCGGCCGTTTCTCTTTAAATGCTCTGCTCAAACGCATTAACTGCGTTCGATAACGAGCACCTGTGATTGTTTCACTTGATTTTAACACCTCATACTGCACCACACGACGCCGAGCTGGTTCCACCAAATGCAGAGCATGATCTCGGAGTCGTGAATATTCGGTTTGGACGAGATATCCCCATGATTTTCTGCCTTTAGGTTATCGTAATGAACCCATTTTTCGTCCCCGGTCACAATGCGATGCAGATCCCTTCCGTTTTTGTCTCTGAAGCAACTATTCACACAAAAACGCCGTTCAACATCTCTCGGTTTCAGTTCACAGGGGATCTACGTTCTTTCTTTCTGAATCGTGCCCATAGCCTTGAGACGTTTTGAAATATCTTGCTGTGTCACTCCCACTAATCGTGCCAATTCTTCTTAAGTTTGACGAGAGTCTTCACTCAGCAATGCCTCCGATTCTGCATCTTCGGAAACATTCTCTATTCCACCACTATGCCGGTCTAAGACGTTAAAATCACCGCTCTTGAATCGTTGAAACCACTCACGCAACATTCTTTCACTAATAGCGTCCTTACCATACGTGCTTGAGAACATTCGATGAGACTCGCCGCTGTTTTGTTCATATTGAAACAAAACAGTAACACCTCCCGCAAATGACGAGAATTAGGATCGTAAACTGACTTTATTACGCAGACACAAATCGACTAATGTCTGAATGAGGTTATGTTGACCGAGGTCAAGGCTAACTGCCTGACGTCTGCGATCTGTTTCTCTCGACCGCTACTTATCGTTGCCGCCACCTATCGGCAAACGGCGGAAGCAAAGTTGAACACCTTATATATTACAGTTAAGTTGAATTTAAGAACTAAGTTTCTGTGTTTGAAACTGTAGTTCGTCATCAAATATAAATTCAGAAATATTTTTGCTGCTTTGACGTTTAGCTTAAAATTATATTTTCAAAATAAGGGTCCAACCATTCCTTCGCACTTCAACTGTGGGAGAACCGTAACCAGAGTTAAGATTACTCAAGTACGGTGAACAGGAAACAGTAAAAAAGAAAAGACCTTGTAATTTATTTTTCATATTTCATTAATATCTGCAGGTACTTTTACGAAATAGACATTTGATAACCCTTATCAATCAGTTTCCAATTGTAACTGCTAGGTTCCAGATTTTCATTGTGTGAGTATGTGATCCTTACGGAAGCTTGTACAAGACTCGAGAATAAACTATCGGTAGTAGACAGTGAGGAGCGAGATTGTCGCGCAGTGCG
The DNA here is from genome assembly GCF_023897955.1 of Schistocerca gregaria. Lineage (NCBI taxonomy): Eukaryota > Metazoa > Arthropoda > Insecta > Orthoptera > Acrididae > Schistocerca > Schistocerca gregaria. The sequence continues at coordinate 4,610,498 of NW_026061713.1, read as the reverse complement.
GATACTAGTTGAAAATAACATGTGGAGTGGATTCTGACCGACCGCAGGAGAACAGTGACATTGCATTGCATTGTATTGTATGTTAACCGGGGACCTAGAAACGACGGAGAGGGTCCGTCCCGGCCGCAGCCGCAGTGGTTCACAACCCCACGACGACTACCGCAGTCCACTTCACCGCTCCGCCGCCCCACACCGAACCCAGGGTTATTGTGCGGTTCGGCCCCTGGTGGACCTCCCAGGGAACGTCTCGCACCAGACGAGTGTAGCCCCTATGTTTGCGTGGTAGAGTAATGGTGATGTACGCGTACGTGGAGAACTGTTTTGCGCAGTAATCGCCGACATAGTGTAGCTGAGGCGGAATAAGAGGAACCAGCCCGCATTCGCCGAGGCAGACGGAAAGCCGCCTGAAAACCATCCACAGACTGGCCGGCTCACCGGACCTCGACACAAGTCCGCCGGGCGGATTCGTGCCGGGGACCAGGCGCTCCTTCCCGCCCGAAGACGTGCGTTAGACCGCACGGCCAACCGGGCGGGCGAACACTGACATAGTCGGATTAAAGTTTACATTGTCACGGTGAATTAAATACGTTATGTCGTCTACTCGCAGTTGAAACAATTTTGGAGTAATATTAATAATGACAGCACGAAACAGATTATTAACTGCAATGCTGTCGGCAATAAAGCTAACATGACACAAATCGAAACTCAGAGTGAGTTTGATGGATATCAGAAATCAAACTTGACAGTGCCGCCCATGACTTGAGTTGGGAACTGTCGCAGAGCTCGAACTCTGGCTGTGTCGATTGGCTAGGGTATGAGAGAGTGCTGCAATTAGATGCCAAACTGATTCTTATAAACCGGATCCAATCCCCGCGAGTAACCCTTTCGCTACGATGAACTTCTGTAGAAGTCGGGAGCGAATGTGGTGCTCAACCGGTGGACTGGTGCAGCAGTTCCGCTTCGCGTCATACTTCTCCGCTTCACTACGCTCGACTTGAGTGGAAGCTTGACCTATGCACCATCTAGCGGCTTTGTTCAACGTCTGTAGTTAACAACAGTCGCTAGATGCAGTTGCAATCACTTTCAAAGTGTTTGTTTCGCTCATTTCCCGCCTTGATTCTGATCTGAAGTGACGTGTTGTTAACTTCAGTTTCTACTAGAAGTGATATGGCAGGTAAGCGATATACTGTGGATGAAACTCTTTCTCTCATACTGGATAGTGACTCTGAAGATGAAAGGGAATCATCGTCCGAATCTGACGATTAATATGGAACACTTATGAGTGATTTGTATAAATCTTGCCTAATAAATATATAGTACAAAGTCCAAAAATGGCGACAGCACTACGAGTGTGAAAGCAGGACAGAGCAGAGCTGCAGGGCGCGCAAAAAATGCGGCGTGCAGCGGGCACTGGTGCTCGGCCACAGCGCACGGCGCCGGCATCAAAGGCTGAATATGAACTGCACTCACATAACGCACCAAACAAACCACAAAGTTAATCCTTTTCTCAACATTCATTCCTACGGTACCATTTTTCTGGCAATTTTTGAAGCAGTACATATACACGTGAACTAATATTTAATGCGGATAACAAAACCGTCATGTTACAATTATGCATGTAATAGATATTTTTAACGGAATTCGTGTACGTCTCCAATGTAACTACACTTTTTAGTTTCTGTGATGTGTAAAGTGTAAAACTAACTTGCAGAGACGTTAATCAGCCACACTCAAACTAAATTGGAGGACCGAATAAAATAGTAGAAGTAGACGAATCTTATATATATTAGACGAAAGAACCAGAGAGGACGGCCTTCTAAAAGTGAAGTAGATCATATTTGGGTTATCGGTGGAACAGAAAGGGTGTCCAAATAAAATGGCTCTGAGCGCTATGGGACTTAACATCTATGGTCATCAGTCCCCTAGAACTTAGAACTACTTAAACCTAACTAACCTAAGGACATCACACAACACCCAGCCATCACGAGGCAGAGAAAATCCCTGACCCCGCCGGGAATCGAACCCGGGAACCCGGGCGTGGAAAGCGAGAACGCTACCGCACGACCACGAGATGCGGGCAAAGAGAGTACCGCAAGTGTTGTGAGGGTATTGTCCCGAGACAAGTTGAGTTTAATCGGTCTCATAAAACACTTCATACTGTCTCGAACAAAAGTAATCACACAAGATTTCAGTCGTATCAGACTCTGAAGGCTGAAGGGTTCTACCACGAATTTGTGAACCACTCTAGCGTCTTCCAAAGAGACGAACTCCACAGTGTCCACACCCAGAATATAGAACGGCTGTGGAAGTCTGTCAAGTCTCCCATAAAAAGAGAAGGGCGTCCAGGACAGAGGAACGGACTGTACTCCTTCCAGTACCTGTACTTCCACAACTTGGCGTTTGCAGGGAAAAGTCGACGCATGCGACACTCTTCCGATATTCCTGCGCGATATTGGCAGAGTTTATCCTGGCCACAGGAAAATGGAATTGCCCCTGTACTTTATACATCACACGGTCTGTTACAAGACGATAACACCAACGACGAGTAAGGTAAGTCGTCTCCTTTGAATTTACAAATGCTTCTCCAACACTTTTCTTTGGTCGTTTTTGTAGTGACAACTTGAAACATACTCATAACGCCCGCCACGAGACTTCCGTAATCGATTTACTATCGCACGTTCGATATGTATCGTTTGGACCCCACCAACTTCGATAGGCAATCATTCTTGGGAATTACCAAAATTTCAGTATCTGTGCCCGTACCGGAGACGTCAATATATGAATCTATTTTATACACAAAAATTAGGGCTAACATCCTGAGCAGTGAATCTGACAGACTATATTTTATTTTTCAGATCAGCAAAATTTTTTGGAGAAGGTCTGTACACGGCATATAATCTGATATAACAACTAGCATTTTTCTATTATTGCAGTTAATGGTGCCGAATTTAGCGCACGGTCTGTCAAAGATCATTATAAACAGTCAGCTACTCAGCGAGGAAGGCTTTCCGTTGAGATGTCAGTGAGGAAGAAGTTCACCTGAGAAAGTAAGTCGTCGTTCTTTTCGTTGTCTAAACAAAACTGTTGCACCCATCGTATGAAAAACAAAGAACAGATACGTAGATGCCCTACACAGAGTTATCATCAATTATCGAAAAGCTTACTGAAGGCTTACAATAAATATTAACTAGATGACGTGAAGTGTTAAAAGTACAACAAAAAAGACAGTTTCAACACAGGAATGATGACCGTCACTATTGTGTTTTAATTTAACGGTATTTCTCGCAGCTGATACTGAGTAAATGATTTAGATTTATTTGATAATTCGCGTTACTCGACTCGAAGCTATCAATTTAATTTTGTGATTTTCTCGTGTTACATTAGTTGTGTGATGAAGGCGTTGTATGAGAGTTTGATTTATTGGTGACAGACAATGATAGTTCAGTCTAGCTAAACGAATCACGATGCACTGAAGTACGATTCTTTCCTTTTTTGGCAGTATAGACTTGGTGGATCGAATATTAACACTCGATTGCAGCCCAAGTTGCAAAGAAGACGTGTGTGAAGTATAAAAGCGTATGTATATTGAACAATTGTTACCAGTAAGCTGGTTTGTTAATCGCTTTAGTTCAAAATTAATTGTTGACAACTTAAATTTTGTTAAACTGTCTCGGGAGGGTGCAGTACATGAGTGGCAGAAGACGCAGTTGAACCAAAAATGGATCCATACCTGAGGCGAAAAAAATTAGTTGACAAGTTGAGAGACTGTGTAGATGATATAACCTGAAAACGGAAGAAAATGGACTCTTTAATAGTTTATAGGTTACATAGCCACTTTTGTATCGGAATATTTAAACAACTCCACAAAATATATAAAAGAGTGTCTGTGTCGATGATTACACATTAACAATGAGCGTTTTATTAAAATACCAGCGCGAAAATAATGAGTAATGAAAGAGAGACTGACGACACACATGAAATACTTCCACTTTTAACTGAGTAAGCTTGGTGTCCGCCATTATAAGTGATGCGCGCTAACTTTCCATTACCTGTCATGTGTTCTTGTAGCTTTATAACTGCACCACGTGCTGCATTAGTTTGGCAGCCAGTGGACATCTTTTTCTTTTTTTTTTTTTTTTACATTACGTGGGGTGTTTACGTTTACATAATAGGTATTTTCTTGTTAGCTAATATACATTAAACCATATTATCGATCCGTACTTGTACTGTATGCCTGTAGTCAACTAACTTCAATGCCACCTAATAATAATAAAATATATTTTGGGTTCTATGTTTTTATGGGTGATGGGCTGTTTAGGCTCTTTGAGTAAGACCAGTGTACGACTAGCGCAATAATTTCATTTCTTTGTTATGTTATACGTGGAACTGTTTCATGTTTGACTAACATATTCAAACAGAAAGATTTTAAACAAAACGAGCTTTGGTCACCACTTTTATACTGTCAATCATACTATTAAAAAACTACATCGAACATGCCATTGTGTTAAAATCCTATATCGATCCGATGTGACAACATATAAAACTAACTGACAAGTTCATTTGTAAAATGAAATGAAATGTCGTGGGACGAGGTCCTCCAGTCGGGTAGACCGTTCGCCTGATGCAAGTCTTTCGATTTGACGCCACTTCGGCGACTTGCGCGTCGATGAGGATGAAATGATGATGATTAAGACAACACAATACCCAGTCCCTGAGCGGAGAAAATCTCCGACCCAGCCGGGAATCGAACCCGGGCCCTTTGGATTGACAGTCTGTCGCGCTGACCACTATTTTTTAATTTTTATTTTTATTTCTTTTAACAGTAAGGAACAGAAAACTAGTAAGTGCACTCGTTGCGTCGAGTTGGGGACGCACGTAACTAAACCCATACTAATAGTTGTAGAAAAGGGCATAAAGAAAGAGAGCAAAGTGCGGGGCGAAGGAAACCATGAAACAAAACTGAAGGGTGGAATCCATACCACCATTAACCAGTGCTACATCTTGCACCGGATGGGAAAACTAAAACTGCGAAGACCTTTTCGCACCGGGGACAAAAAGAGGAAATGGGACAAATACTGCTACAGAGTGTGAGGGTTCCCAACGAAACTCTCCATCTGCTGTATCATCCAGGTATGACTTCTCGTAATGATGAAAGTAGATCCCACCTTGTACCGTGTAGTGTTCTATTATCGTATTGTAATTTTAGCTTCTCTTACCCGTGATGTTCCAGCTACGTGGAGGGTCGTGGAACGCACTCCACAAAAAATTGGAAAAATATTGTCGATACTCTGGGTTACGGAGGATCTTGCAATGCCGTTCCTGCAAATAGTTCCAAAAGTCTAAAGTGTCCTTAGTGCCGTCTTGAAACAAATAGTGCACTGCATGTCCACGAAGCCACGTCGTTGCATTAGTTTTAGTGCGTGGGTAATACGTTTCATCCGGGTATAAGATAGTCTTGGGGTCGATATGATGCGGCGTTACCCGAAGGAAGTATGCTGACATTTGCCTCACTAAGTGCCACACTGCTGTAGACTCGCCACAGCTAAGACGGTGTTCATCGTTGTCTTGAACGCCACAGCTCGTTCACATGGGTGAGTCTACCATGTGGATCGCATGAAGCCTTGATCTGGTCACCTGCTCACCGTTGATAGTGATATACCACATCGCCGTGACGTCAGTGTCTAGTGTTACGTGGTGAATTGTCCTCAACACTACTCGCTAGTTGACGTTTGGGTGCTTCCTCTCCACGACGTTATCGGGTCGTCCACGTTGCAGGACCCTACAAACAGTCTTTGCCGTCGCCAGTTGAGTCGCTGGTAAGGCAAGTCGAACGTAACTGAGTTCGAGGTAAAAGACACCGATGTAGAAGAGCGAAGAGGGGACGTGGTGTATTGGCACAGGCGGCAACAGGGAGGGCGGTGCTAGTTCTTCTATTAACAAACTGGTCAGACTGTCCGGACGGCGGTGCCATAGTTTGACTAATGTGCTGACAAATAGGGCGACCGCTTTGTCATAAACGTGATAAAGGCCAAGCCCTCCCCGATCCGGGGGAAGGGTGAGAGTCTCATATTTGATCTTGAAAAGCATTCCAGAACTCACGAAGGACCCAAAAGCCGCAAGTATACTGCGAGCTAACATCACCGGTATAGGTAATATCTGGGCGTAGTGCGGAATGCGTGACGCTAAATGTGTGTTGACATACTGGGTCCGTTGGACGATATCCAGGGCTCGTAGGCGGTTGTTGGCAATTCCAGTCCGAACATTTCGTAAAAGCCTTCGAAAGTTGTGAGCAGCGGTCCGTCGTATATCGTCTGTAAAATCAATGCCGAGACATTTCAAACTATCACTGAGCTGTAAGGGGGTGACACTGTTCTCAGACAATCCGACCCCGATGTTCATCGCCACCAATTTTGCGACGTTGATACGACTACCAGTGGCCATGCCATATTTCGCTATCCAAGTTAGTGCGCTAGCGGTGTCGTCACCGTTGCGGATGACAATCACCAGGTCGTCAGCGTACACTTTACATCGGAAAGTGTGGCCTCGTAACGTCATACCCGTTAGTCGTTGGCGCAGGCCGCAGAGGAGAGGTTCTGTGGCCACAGCGTAAAGTATAAGTGGACAGAGGGCAGCTTTGGCGTATCGATCGAGAAATGGTGAGGGGCTGCGTAGGTCGGCCGTTGACTATCACCTTGGACGTCGCGCCGCGGAGTAGTCGCATGACGACAGTGACGAATGGCTGTGGGTACCGCATATGTTGGAGGACCGCTTCCCAATAGTTGTGGTCGAAAGCTTGACTAAAATCGATGGCCGCCAGTGCACCCTTCAAACTACATGCCCTCGCCAGTGAGGTCAAGTCACGATATTCGCTGAGTGCCGTTTGAATATTATTGTCGCCTCCCAATGACGTCTGATCGGGTGAGATAACATTGCGTAGGGCCTGGCGTATCCGCGCCGCCAACAGTCGAGAAAAGATCTTAAAGTCGCAGTTCAATAGCGTCAACGGGCGGTAGTCCTGCAGTCGTGAGCCACCGGACGGTTTGTGAATAGGAATAATCATCCCTTCCACAAGGGCCGCAGGGAGCGGCACGTCTGGGGATAGTAGTTCGCGACAGATGTCCGTCCATCGGGAGGCTAATAAATATTGAAAAGTCCGGTAAAATTCCAAGGGGAGCCCATCAGGACCCGGAGACTTGTTGACAGCCCCTTTTCTAATGGCGTTGATCACTTCTTCTTCTGTAATTTCTTCCATCAAGGCCGCTTCTATTACCGGGGTGACGGTGCCGTAAATCGTCTGAGAGACGTCCTCCAATGCTGTCGGATCAGGGGTCTGAGCGGAATAGAGCTGGGAGTAATGATTGTAGAACGCTGTGTTTATGTCTTGTTGCGTGGTGAGGCGATGACCGTCCTCCGTGTCGATGAAGCGTATCAGCGCTCGTTGGCGTCGTTTACGTTCACGAAGGACGTGGAACATTGACGGGCGTTCGCTAGATATCCGATCCTGCGTCCTCGAGCGGATGACTACCCCCTCTAGGTGGCGTCGCATATGAACGAGAATATGAGCCTTAGCACGGTGGACCGCCGTTTGTCGTTCCGGAGACGGCGCCATAGTATCGCAGTCGCGCAGGACCCGGAAGTAAAAGTCGAGTGTATGACTTCGCCAAGTAGCGTGGTCGCGACCGTAGGTTATCAACGTTCGCCTCAGTGACGGTTTGGCGCAGTCCAACCACCAGCGGATCGTTGTGGGATATGCACGGAGGCGATTTTCACACGAATGCCACGTATCCTCAACGGCTTGGCGGCAATCCGGGTACGACAGGTGAGCGATGTTTAATTTCCACGGGCTGCGGCTTCTCCACACTTGTTGCCGCCGCAGGGTGACGGCACAAATGTAAGCTGAGTGGTCCGAGAATGCTGCAGGCCACAGTTCCGCATCTTGTGTTCCAGCGGCGAGAGAGCGTCAGACATAAATCCTGTCGATACGACTGGAAGAGTGACTCGTGAAGTGCGTGAATCCCGGTCGTTGGCTGTGAAGATGTTCCCAAGTGTCCACCATCTGCAGGTCTCGAATTAGCGTCTCCAGTTCCGGGCAAGGATTATGTCGTGGGAGTTGGTCTCTGGGCGCCAGTACGCAATTTTAGTCACCTCCAAACGACAGATGGACGTGGGGGCCTTGGAAGACCGGGGCGACGTCTTCCGCAAAGAATCGTGAACGTTCGCGACGTTTGTCCGTCCCGGAAGGTGCGTAGATATTGATAAGGCGGACACCCAGTACTGTGAGTGCCGTTCCTCTTGCCCCAGGCAGAAACAGGATATCGTCTGCCACTACCCCTTCCCGAAGAAGTACAGCGACACCGCTGCCTTTTGGGGAAGCTGGAGAGACGCAAGCATCGTAACCGTACATGTCTGGGAAGTCGTCGACGTACACTTCCTGGAGGAGGGCTATGTCGATGGAAGCCGAGTTCAACATATCCTGAAGCAATGATAACTTAGCGCGCGTCCGTATGGTGTTGATGTTTATATTTGCAATGCGATAAGTTTGAGGTCTATCCACAGCATCTGTGTTGGCCATCAGTACCCCTGTAAGGCTGTCTCGTCACTCTACCTAATGGCGGGAAAGGGTCAGCACTGGTGGGATAAATTTCCCCCCGTGTCGTCCGACACGATGGGCAAGGAGTGTGCCTCACAGTCGTCTGCTCAGTCGCCATGAAATACCATCGGCTGTTGGTGGCTGTTAGTGGCTGCTGTGGCACTCGGCGCTGACTCCATCGGCTCTTCTGGCTGGGAAACGGCAGCGGCTGTCTGCTTGTGATCCTGCTGTTCTGTGGGGTCGGAGGGGCTGAAGCCGTCACCACGGCGATCTGTTGAGTTTGAAGTTACAGCGGCCTCTGTACCGCCGGTACCGTCGTTGGAATTTCCACAGTCCATGGCAGACGATTGCTGCAAACACTCGTCCGATGGAGCACGCCGCCGTCTCTTGTGTTTTCGCGGGGAACGCTGTTTACGGACGTGTGCTTCAGTATCTGAATGTGGGTAGATTTCTTCAGCTGCTCCGGTGTCTGGAAGAAAAGCTGCTGTCGGCACAACCCGTGGGTCAATGTCCATCCTGGCATCTACGCCTTCTTGCAAGGTCGGTCGGTGATTATCTTCAGGTGGGGGTGCCGGATCCTGTACTGCAGAAGCCATTATGTTCTCACCATCGAGGGCGGTTATCGGACTAATGTCGTCAGCAGCGGTAAAGGTTGCTGCCCGTGTAACTTCGGCGTAATTGAGAGGAAGGGTCGTCACCGTAGAAGGAGTCATAGATTCACCTGTCGGGATTTGAGTAAGCCGTCGTCGGAGTCAATCCGAACGGACGTGCCCTACTTGGCCACAACCAGAGCAAGTGCGTGGCTGACCGTCATACATAATGATCGCCCTACATCCGCCGATGACAGATATGACGGAACATGTTTGGTCAATTCAATTTTGATCTGTCGTACCCCGTTAAGAACGGGGTACGTTGTAAAGGTGGTCCATTTTTCGGCCATATGGCTGATTACTCTGCCGTTGGGCTGGAAAGCCGCGGTGACTACGTCCAGTGGTACTTCAAAAGGGAGTTCGAAGACGCGTATCGTACGTAGGCCAAGCCCAGCGTGATCGATAGAGACCGCCCGAATATGGCCATCAGAATGTTAGAATTTAAGACCGTTGGCATGTGCGCTCACGATTCTGTTGCACACCTCGTCACTTACTAGCTTGACGTAGAAACACTGCTCGTGATAGAGAGATGGATACCAATTACGTCTCGCGGGTCAATTTTAACGTCGTCATGAAGGAAACGTTCCACTTCAAAAGCTCGCGGTCGTGCATTATCGGGTTGAAAACTGATCTTGATGGTGGTTTGTCTGTATGAATGTGTCATGTTCCGTCGGTAGTGATGGACGCTAAACTAGCGACAACGCAGTAGTAAACAACTACGAGCACTCGCGACCGCCCGGACGGGACGTAAACAAGACGTCCTCGCCGCAGCGCTGCGGAAAGCAGACTGAATCTGCTACCGGGGGCGGACCATTTGTATAAGATTTAGTCATCACAAAATTTCTGATACATGTGCAACCTACACGACACTTGGTGAAATGCACATGTGAGCATTCTGAGCATTCTTCGTTTTCTTTTATACACGCAAATGAATAACGCAAGTGGGTTATTCGGTAACAGGGAATGGTAGTGCAAACAGATGACATGATCACCACTAGAAATGTAAATAACAAAGTAAAAATTTATTCGAAGATTCGAAATATCTCTGACAGTAGATTATTATTTCAGCACTATCATCCCAAAATACCTTTAATAAAGATTCATATCATTGTCCAACTGAGACTCTATTCCGTTGGTGTAACTACTTAATCACCAATAGAGGGCTTCACCACGTTAGAAATCCCTGGGTTCGTAAATGACAGAAGTGGATTCAAATCTATGAACAGGGGTAACGATTTCTCTTACACCAACGTCCTCAAAACACAGACAAACTTAATTGATGTTCAGTTTTCATTCCCTTCAGCAATTTTACAGGAGGGCATATGACTCCACTTTCGATGTATTAACAGAGAACTGTAAAGTTTTCACTCCAAGAAGCAGTTAACATATGTGCTGTTCCTTTACTTCGGTGACTGAACCTCTTCTTTATGTTGTCCGAAACACACATCTGCGGCCAGGGAATGTTTGTGGCGGCACAAGGACGACGTCAGGACAAAGTGTCATGTTTGTCTGCAGATTGCTAATGTGGTTACTGCAGACAACTGGCGTCGCCCTCCCGTCACCCTACCGCTGAGTGACGTCTTATATAACGTCAAACAAACAAAGGCGGGCAGCCGCCACCCCTAGTCTCGCAGCAGGAGGTCACTTCTGGGAAAGCACCGGCCCTCCACAAAATGCAGCTCCAGATTTGTTTTGTGCCGAAGCTCTGAGGGCGCAGTTAAGAAAGCACACAAACACTGAGAAGGCTTACTTAGCGAGTGGCTACACGTGTTCGAGGCCCTTAGGCATGTTCGAAAAAGTTTGGGTTATAAACGTTACATTGTCCATGATCGACAGTAACTAGTAAACTATAAATGATGCATACAATATTCTTAGATGATTTTAAAGCTTAAGACCTTAGCTACGTAATCTCGCAATAATTTGTAGGCCATATCGTTTTCTCTGAGAGCGAGAGGAGGCAATATTTATGCCGGTCAACTGACGTGATAGGTGCTACAAATCGGTTCAGATCTTTGTTTATTTTGATCAAACAACGTGAACTAATCACATACTGAGTATTATACTGACATACCCTTGTTGAGGTTACTAATGAGGTAAGTAAATCTGAAGAAATCATTATTGCACTCAACGAACAGCAAGACTAGACAGACTCAATAACTACAGTAATTTATTTATTCCCCAGACATAGGTTATCGATCTAAAATACAAGGTACGAAGTACAAAGCGGATCCTGCTTCGTATTTTTCTAACAATCCCACCAAGACATATACTTGCAGCCTTACAACTTCCCAATTTTATCGCCACATGTGATAGTCTAATTCGTTGACGAAAGCCGCCGTTCATATGTAAACTATCGTCCAAGTGTGGAGGAAAAAATAAATATGCATCCACGAAGATAAAGAAGACAGGGGAAAGGAGTCATAGAGAGAATAAATCTAATATGTCTACAAATCGATAACAAAACTGTATTCCAATATGATTCTTCCGATGTCTCTGTTGGTTGGTTGATTTGGGGAGGGGACCAGACAGCGAGGCCACCGGTCTCGTCGGCTTAGGGAAGGGAGCCGGCCGTGCCCTTTCAAGGGAACCATCCTGGCATTTGCCTGAAGCGATTTAGGGAAATCACAGAAAACCTAAATCAGAATTTGAACCGTCGTCCTCCCGAAAGCGAGTCCATTGTGCTAACCACTGCGCCTCCTCGCTAGGTCCGATATGCCTCTAAGCCAGTATTTTAGAAGGTCTTCTGCTATTTCACTTTCTTCATTTGGAAATAATCTTTGATTGTTCATCAGTTTTTTCATACACTGATACCTTCCAAATTTCGTAGAAGCTATAAACGTTTATAGATACACATAGAACCTATACAGGGTGTTACAAAAACGTACGGCCAAACTTTCAGGAAACATTCCGCAGACACATATAAAGAAAATATGTTATGTGGACATGTGTCCGGAAACGCTCAATTTCCATGTTAGAGCTCATTTTAGTTTCGTCCGTGTGTACTGTACCTCATCGATTCACCGCCAGTTGGCCCAATTGAAGGAAGGTAAAGTTGACTTCGGTGCTTGTGTTGACATGCGACTCATTCCTCTACAGTACTAGCATCAAGCACGTCAGTACGTAGCATCAACAGGTTAGTGTTCATCACGAACGTGGTTTTGCAGTCAGTGCAATGTTTACAAATGCGGAGTTGGCAGATGCCCATTTGATGTATGGATTAGCACGGGGCAAAAGCCGTGGCGCGGTACGTTTGTATCGAGACAGATTTCCAGAACGAAGGTGTCCCGACAGGAAGACGTTCGAAGCGATTGATCGGCGTCTTAGGGAGCACGAAACATTCCAGCCTATGACTCGCGACTGGGGAAGACCTAGAACGACGAGGACACCTGCAATGGACGAGGCTGTTCTTCGTGCAGTTGACGATAACCCTAATTTCAATGTGAGAGAAGTTGTTGCTGTACAAGGTAACATTGACCACGTCACTGTATGGAGAAAGCTACGGGAGAACCAGTTGTTTCTGTACCATGTATCAGCAGCTGATTGGCATCCACAGGTACACTTCTGCGAATGGTTCATCCAACAATGTGTCAGTCCTCATTTCAGTGCAAATGTTCTCTTTACGTATGAGGCTTCATTCCAATGTGATCAAATTGTAAATTTTCACAATCGACATGTGTGGCCTGACGAGAATCCGCACGCAATTGTGCAATCACGTCATCAACACAGATTTTCTGTGAACGTTTGGGGAAGGCATTGTTGGTGATGTCTTCATTTGGCCCCATGTTCTTCCACCTACGCTCAATGGAGCACGTAATCATGATTTCATACAGGATACTACCTGTGCTGCTAGAACATGTGCCTTTACAAGTGTGACACAACATGTGGTTCATGCACGATGGAGGTCCTGCACATTTTGGTTGGTTGGTTTGTGGGGGTTAAAGGGACCAGACTGCTACCGTCATCGGTCCCTTTTTCCAAATACTAAAAACACCCACTGAGAATAAAACGATCAACGGACGATAAGACAGACGATAAGACAGACGACACAGAACAAGAGAAACGTAGACAAAGACCAGACAAGACGAACTAAAATCACACAGAGTATGACGGTGGTTGGCCGACCATACAAACAAAAACGGAAAAGCCAACCATCGAGAAAGACATGAAAAAAAATCAGACAAATCGTAGGCCATAGGCCAGAATCAACACAAAAACTCACACACTTACATTAAGCGATAAAATCTCCCTGCCCGAATAAAACGCAGAACTACGTCCGCTATGGAAGAGTCGTCAGATAAAAGCGCAGAGAGCGTATCAGGCAACGCAAAAGTCTGCCTGAGCACAGATAAAAGGGCGCACTCCAACAGAATATGGACCACCGTCAAGGACGCCCCACAACAAGAGAGAGAGGGGGATCCTCACAACACAGTAAATAAGTGTGCGTCAGTCAGGTGTGGCCAATGCGGAGCCGACAAAGGACGACTGATTCCCTGCAGTTAGCTCGCATGGATGACCGCCACACAGTATTCGTCTCCTTGATACGGCGGAGTTTGTTAGGCACGGGCATGTTGCGCCAATCAGTGTCCCATAAATCGAAAACTTTGCGGCGTAATAGTGCCCGCAAATCAGTCGCCGGGAGGCCAATCTCCAGAGATGGTGCACTAGTGGCCTCTTTCGCCAGGCGGTCAACAGTTTTATTTCGGGGTATCCCAACATGACCCGGGGTCCAAACAAAGACCACATATCTGCCGCAACGGGTAAGAGTATGCAGGGACTCCTGGATAGCCATCACCAGACGAGAACGAGGGAAACACTGGTCGATAGCTTGTAAACCGCTCAGGGAACCGCTACAGATAACGAAGGATTCATCTGAGCAGGAGCGGATATACTCTAGGGAGCTAAAGATGGTGACCAGCTCAGCAGTGTAAACACTGCAGCCAGCCGGCAACGAACGTTGTTCAGAATGGTCCCCTAGCGTTAGTGCATAACCGACACGACCAGGAACCATCGAACCGTCGGAATAGACAACGCCAGAGCCCTGATACGTGTCCAGGATGGAATAAAAGCGGCGTCGGAAGGCCACCGGAGAAACTGAGTCCTTTGGGCCCTGTGCCAAGTCGAGCCGAAGGCATGGGGGTGTACGCAGAGGGGCCCGGAAAGGAGGTGGTACAGGGAAACATCCAAGCCCGTAGAGAATCTGTTTGACGCGTACGGCGATCGGACAACCCGACCTGGGCCGACGTTCTGGCAGATGGACGAGGGACTGCGGGAACAGGACACGATAATTTGGATGCTCGGGCAAGCTAAAAACAAGGGCAGCATAAGCAGCCAGTAATTGTTGGCGTCGTATCCGCAGTGGAGGGACACCTGCCTCCACAAGTATGCCGTCCACAGGACTGGTCCGGAAGGCACAAGTGGCAAGGCGTACCCCGTTGTGGAGGATTGGGTCCAGCACCCGCAGCGCAGATGGGGATGCTGAGCCATTAGCCAGACTCCCGTAGTTCAGACGGGACTGGATTAACGCCTGGTAAAGCCGTAGGAGAGTAGATCGGTCGGCGCCCCACCTGGTGTGGCTCAGGCATCGCAGAGCATTTACATGCCGCCAACACGCCTGTTTAAGCTGCAGCCAAGTCAACCGGGCATCAAAAACCACCCCAAAAACCTATGTAACTCCACCACTGTAAGAAGCTCGCCGTCGAGACAAAACCGCGGCTCTGGGTGAACAGTGCGTCGCCGGCAGAAATGCATGACGCAGGTCTTGGCTGCCGAAAACTGAAAACCGTTCGCTACAGCCCAAGACTGCGCCTTGCGGATTGCGCCCTGTAGCTGACGTTCAGCAAATGCAATGCCAATAGAGCTGTAGTAAAGGCAGAAGTCGTCAGCATACAGGGAAGCGGAGACAGAATTTCCCACGGCCGCAGCGAGCCCGTTAATGGCTATTAAAAACAGACAGACACTTAGAACAGAACCCTGTGGGATACCGTTCTTCTGGACTTGGGAGGAACTACATGAGGCCGCGACGTGCACGCGGAAAGTACGATACGACAGAATATTACGGGTATAGATCGGCAGAGGGACCCGAAGGCCCCATCCATAAAGCATAGAAAGGATGTGATTACGCCATGTCGTATCATACGCCTTCCTCATGTCGAAAAAGACAGCGACCAGATGCTGATGGCGGGCAAAGGCAGTACGGATGGCCGACTCTAGGCTCACCAGATTGTCGGTGGTGGAGCTGCCTTTACGGAACCCACCCTGAGACGGAGCCAGAAGGCCGCGAGACTCCAGTATCCAATTCAAGCGCCGGCTCACCATCCGTTCAAGAAACTTGCAAAGAACGTTGGTGAGGCTAATGGGACGGTAGCTGTCCACCTCCAAAGGGTTCTTCCCCGGTTTAAGAATGGGGACAACAAGGCTTTCCCGCCATTGCGACAGAAACTCACACTCGACCCAAATGCAGTTGTAAAGGTCGAGGAGGTGTCGCTGGCAGTCCACTGAAAGATGTTTCAGCATCTGAGAGTGGATGCTATCTGGGCCAGGAGCGGTATCAGGACAAGCGGCGAGGTCACTGCGGAATTCCCACTCACTGAATGGAACATTGTACAATTCAGGATGGTGGGTGCGAAAAGAAAGACTCCGACATTCTATCCGCTCTTTAATGGAGCAGAAGCCCAAGGGGTAGTTGGCAGAAGCGGAATTCAGAGCAAAGAGCTCTGCCAAGCGGTTTGCAATGACGTCGGAGTCAGTACAAACTGCTCCATTCAGTGAGAGCGCAGGGACGCTGACAGGGGTCCGATAGCCATAGGGGCGGCGAATCTTGACCCAGACCTGCGATGGAGTGACATGGAGGCCAATGGTGGACACATACAGCTCCCAGCAGTCCTGCTTGTGTTGGCGGATAATGCGGCGGGCTCGCGCACGCAGCCGTTTGAAGGCGATAAGGAGTTCGATTGAGGAATGTCGCTTGTAAAGCTGGAGCGCCCGCCGGCGAGCTTTAATCGCTTCAGCGATCTCAGGCGACCACCAAGGCACAGTCCGCAGCCGAGGGTACCCAGAAGAACGGGGAATGGCAGATTCGGCGGCAATAACGATGCCGGTGGTGACCGATTGAACCACTGCATTACTGTCATCGTTAGAGAGAGTCTCAATAGCGGCAGTGGAGGAGAACAAGTCCCAGTCAGCCTTATTCAGAGCCCATCTGCTAGGGCGCCCAGAAGACTGACGCTGTGGTAGTGACAGAAAGATCGGAAACTGGTCACTACCACAAAGGTCGTCATGCACTCTCCATTGGACAGACGGTAAGAGGCTAGGGCTACAGATCGAAAGGTCTTTGTCGGGGTATGTGCCATGCGCCACACTGAAGTGTGTGAAGGCACCATCATTTAATATCGAGAGATCAAGCTGCGCCAATAAATGCTCAACGATGGCGCCTCGACCTGTTGCCACTGACCAACCTCACAGATGGGTATGGGCGTTAAAGACGTCCAGTAACAAGAAAGGTGGCGGCAATTGGGCTATCCGAGCAGCCAGGACATGCTGCACGAGATCACCATCCAGTGGAAGGTAAAGACTGCTGACGGTAACAGCCTGTGGCGTCCACACCCGAATAGCGACAGCATCTAAAAGTGTTTGGAGAGGTACAGACCCGCTGTGAAGAGAGTTCAGGACATATATGCAGACGCCACCAGACACCCTTTCATAAGCTGCCCAGTTCTTATAATAACCCTGGTAGCCATGGAGGGCGGGGGTTCGCATTGCCGGAAACCAAGTTTCCTGCAGAGCAATGCAGAGGAAAGGGTGAAGGCTGGTAAGTTGGCGGAGCTCAGCTAGATGGTGGAAGAAACCGCTGCAGTTCCACTGGAGGATGGTGTGTCCATGGCTGAGAAAGGCGTGACGGGACTGGGAAGGGAGATTACGCCACTGGGTCACCTGCTGCCTCCGATTTAGCACCTGTGATAGTGCTTTCCATGGCGTCTGATGGACCGGCGAGATTGAGGTCCTCAGGGGACGCCAGAATCTCCACCTCATCCTCAGACGCAGAGCTGGAAGGTTGCGGTGGGATGGCTGCCACCACGAGTTCCTTGGGCTGAGAGCTCTTCTTGGATATCTCACGCCGTTCCTTGGGTCGCACCGGCTGGGAGGGCTTCACCGATTCAGTCTCCGGGACGGAGGAGGATCGTGAAGCCCTACGACCAGCGGATTGCGGGCACTTACGCGACTGTAAGTCGTCAGCCTTCTCGCTGGCGGAAACCTGGAAAGGGAGGGACCCCCAAGGGACCCCTTGCAAGCGTGAGAAGCCGAAGAAGTTGGACACTTCTCTGGCTTAGAAGTGGGGATGGATGTCCCCGATGGGTGGGATGGTGTTTCTCCTGAGGTAGGTGGCGCAGGAGCAACCCGGTGGGTAGAGCCCCCACTGGCGAGGGGGCAGGAGGAGTTGTACTACTCGTCGATCCGGCCGCAATTGGAGAAACAGACAGGGCTAGCACAGGTGTTGTAGCAGCAGTGTAGGAAGATGTCATTCTCACAGGATGGAGTCGGTCGTATTTCCTTTTGGCCTCAGTATAGGTTAGTCTGCCCAGGGTCTTGTATTACATGATTTTACGCTCTTTCTGGAAAATTCGGCAGTCTGGCGAGCAAGGTGAATGGTGCTCCCCGCAGTTGACACAGATGGGAGGCAGGGCACATGGAGTATTGGGATGTGATGGCCGTCCACAATCTCGACATGTGAGGCTGGAAGTGCAGCGAGAAGACATATGGCCGAACTTCCAGCACTTAAAGAACCGCATCGGGAGAGGGATATAGGGCTTAACGTCACATCGGTAGACCATCACCTTGACCTTTTCCGGTAATGTATCCCCTTCGAAGCCCAAGATGAAGGCACCGGTAGCAATCTGATTTTCCTTCAGACCCCGATGAACGTGCCAGACGAAATGTACACCTCGGCGCTCTAAATTGGCGCGCAGCTCTTCATCAGACTGCAAAAGAAGATCCCTATGGTAAATAACTCCCTGGACCATATTTAAACTCTTATGGGGTGTGAACATAACAGCAACATCCCCCAACTTCTCACAAGCGAGTAACTATCGTGACTGGGCAGAGGATGCCGTTTATATCAGGACTGACCCAGAGCGCATTTTGACAAGCCCTCCACCTCCCCAAACTTGTCCTCTAAATACTTGACGAAGAATTGAGGCTTTGTGGAGAGCAAAGACTCCCCATCAGCCCTCATACAAACTAAGAAACTGGGCGAATAACTGCTACTGCCATCCTGAGACATACGTTTCTCCCACACTGTGGCCAGGGAGGGAAACGTTTTCGGATCGTACTTCTGAGCGTTAAACTGAGCCCGAGAACGCTTAGAGACTGCTGGCGGCTGGCCACCAGCGAGAGACGATGTACCACGCTTCATTGCGGGTCATCTGTCCTGATGCCACCTACTCCGACCAAGGGCCGGCGCCACCCAGCCACGGCAAAAGCCACCTGGCAGGATGGCTGTTGCCGGGAGTCCCGATACCCCAGGAGGATAGGCATCTACTCCTTGGCATACGTGGGGAGTTAACGGCGCAGGCATCAGTAGAGCGATCCCTGTGTAGTCAGGGGGCTACAATCAATAGGGTACATGGCGGCCCCACCACAACAGCCTGGCTACCGTGCTGGATGTTAGGTAACATGTGGTCCATGGTCGCCGTCGGTGCAGAAACAGGCACTGCACAGTGCAAGGTGTAATCTGCACGGAGAAACAGAGTCATGCCCAAGAGATGGAGAGTGGAGAGGACTGAAATTCAACAGTGTATAAGCAGGCGAACGGTCTGATCGCAAGATGGACACAATGCACCAAGTAAAGCGCCCTTCCCCAATCGGCTCGCTCTTCGGAAAATTTTGAGAGATGGAGGTCAAACCCAACAGGGGACCATCATATAAGGCCCAAAAGTTTGAGACTCCTTTTAGTCGCCTCTTAGGACAGGCAGGAATACCGCGGACCTATTCTAACCCCCAAACCCGCACGGGGTCCTGCACATTTTAGTCGAAGTGTTTGTGCGCTTCTCAACAACAGATTCGGTGACCGATGCATTGGTAGAGGCGGACCAATTCCATGGCCTCCACGCTCTCCTGACCTCAACCCTCTTGACTTTCATTTATGGGGGCATTTGAAAGCTCTTGTCTACGCAACCCCGGTACCAAACGTAGAGACTCTTCGTGCTCGTATTGTGGACGGCTGTGATAAAATACGCCATTCTCCAGGATTGCATCAGCGCATCAGGGATTCGATGCGACGGAGGGTGGATGCATGTATCCTCGGTAACGGAGGACATTTTGAACATTTCCTGTAACAAAGTGTTTGAAGTCACGCTGGTACGTTCTGTTGCTGTGTGTTTCTATTCCACGATTAATGTGAGTTGGAGAGAAGAAATAAAATGAGCTCTAACATGAAAGGTAAGCGTTTCCGGACACATGTCCACATAATATATCATCTTTCTTTGTGTGTGATGAATGTTTCCTGAAAGTTTGACCGTACCTTTTGTAACACCCTGTATAAATAAGAATGTCAGATGTCAATGATGCATAACTATTCCATTGAGCGGATTATGTGCGAAAATTTGTTAGCTGACAATGTTCAGGATAAGAAATTTGCCCACCAGCTGCTCAAGGTCATTATCCGTTTAACACAAAAAATGCATACACGTGAGTTTTTTCTAATTACTAGGAGTCTCAAATATTCTCTTCAACCTAATTTTACAATGAACTTATATTTCATCTCTTGCGTTTGCTAACCTCATTTTCATAGAAACAAACAGTATAGAAAATTACTGAAAGCGAAATTTGTAGTGTGAGGAGCTCCTGAGAATACGTTGTCTTGTGTGTTTCACTCAACTGACAACTGTCCAGCAACTGATTTCGTTATCTTTTACATATCTTCCTGTTCTAATGTGGGTGATTATTTCGCACATCATCCTGAATTACTGCTGCAAAGAGTCCATTTTCGTATATACTCTTTACACCTCCGCCCTCTAATTCTGGTCATCTTACGGCAGCCCTTCTAATTTCTTCTTAGTTACTCTAATACATTATCATCTGCATTTTGTGGTTCCATCACGTTTTAACATTCTCCTTCATGCTTCCATCCTCACTATCTGAAGAATTTCTATGGTCCATGTTACACTTTCAGACAACGATATATTGCTGCAAGACATAATATACCACCAAATCATGTTATGTGTCACGAATAATTTCCTGTTGTTAATGGACATTTTCGTGAACAATATTTGCCAGCTCTTCATCATTGACTCAATTGGCCATAATAATTGAGGAGAGAAACTATCGTTCTAGAAACTTTTTCAGTTTGTAATATAATCCTAGACAACTAAGTAAAATTTGAAATCACTGGGTAAGTTACCAAAAATTTTAGTTGCAATGTTGTGCACCCTTTTTTGTGATAACTAAACTTTAATGTGGAATAATGAATGTCTTTGTTCTGGTATTGTAATTTGTTCCTTTTGAACTGAACTGGATTATTTATAGTCAACTTCATGAGGTAATAAAAATACTGTGAAGAAGTAGTCAGAACGCCCAACTCCTTAAACAGATGTCAACAAGATGATTATGGGTGAGCACTATATATCATTCTTGCACGACATTTTTGAGCAATGAAGACTTGCTTCCTTAATGATGAGTTATACCAGAACATTATTCCATAGAGGTTATTGAATGAAAATACATGTAAATGTCAACTTTCTGTTTTGTTTCTCCCTAAATTTACAATGATTCTAAGTGTGTTTACATGGACAAAGTTTTTTCGGGAGCAACGAAATGTGATTTTGCAGTTTAAATTAACTTTAGTTTCGGCACCTAAGAATACTGAAGTTTCCACCCTACTTATTATTTCCCCACTATGTGCCTTACCCTGATCATTGATATAGTATCCCTAGATGTTCAAAACTGAGTATGTGTCTTTTTATAATAGAGGGTAAGCCTGTAAGCAGAAAAACAATTATACTTTTAAGAATCTTGTTTACCAACTCATTTGTTAAGATATGTATGCTTGGAACGATTACCATACTAGTGTCATCCACAAAAATAACCAATTCCACTTGCTGTATATTAGACCAAAAATCGTTTACATATATGTGGAACCATAGCAGACCTAAGATTGAGCATTGGGAGACTCCCTATGTGATTATTATGAAAAACTTTTGTAATGTTCAATCACTGCAGGATCTCTACTTGTTCTTCCCAACATACACTCCTGGAAATTGAAATAAGAACGCCGTGAATGCATTCTCCCAGGAAGGGGAAACTTTATTGATACATTCCTTGGGTCAGATACATCACATGATCACACTGACAGAACCACAGGCACATAGACACAGGAAACAGAGCATGCACAATGTCGGCACTAGTACAGTGTATATCCACCTTTCGCAGCAATGCAGGCTGCTATTCTCCCATGGAGACGATCGTAGAGATGCCGGATGTAGTCATGTGGAACGGCTTGCCATGCCATTTCCACCTGGCGCCTCAGTTGGACCAGCGTTCGTGCTGGACGTGCAGACCGCGTGAGACGACGCTTCATCCAGTCCCAAACATGCTCAATGGGGGACAGATCCGGAGATCTTGCTGGCCAGGATAGTTGACTTACACCTTCTAGAGCACGTTGGGTGGCACGGGATACATGCGGACGTGCATTGTCCTGTTGGAACAGCAAGTTCCCTTGCCGGTCTAGGAATGGTAGAACGATGGGTTCGATGATGGTTTGGATGTACCGTCTACTATTCAGTGTCCCCTCGACGATCACCAGAGGTGTACGGCCAGTGTAGGAGATCGCTCCCCTCACCATGATGCAGGGTGTTGGCCCTGTGTGCCTCGGTTGTATGCAGTCCTGATTGTGGCGCTCACCTGCACGGCGCCAAACACGCATACGACCATCATTGGCACGAAGGCAGAAGCGACTCTCATCGCTGAAGACTACACGTCTCCATTCGTCCCTCCATTCACGCCTGTCGCGACACCACTGGAGGCGGGCTGCACGATGTTGGGGCGTGAGCGGAAGACGGCCTAACGGTGTGCGGGACCGTAGCCCAGCTTCATGGAGACAGTTGCGAATGGTCCTCGCCGATACCCCAGGAGCAACAGTGTCCCTAATTTGCTGTGAAGTGGCGGTGCGGTCCCCTACGGCACTGCGTAGGATCGATTCAAAATATCCCAATGGGGGATCTATATATAGTAAACAAGTAATTATGTAATGAGATTAGATTTTCCCTTTGTGCAGTAGAAACTCAGTAAGAGAATTGGAAGTCAAAACTTATCTGAACTGAGAAATTGATGCTCTACATTCCCATATTTTTCTCACTGCAAGATTTAGCAACATACGTATTTCAGATTTGTGCCATGTAACAAGTAACTCTACCTTGAACTATTTTATAGTTCGCTAACGATGGGAAACCGTGTAGGTGAACTTTGTTCGTAAAAGAACGTGCTACATTTTTCTGCGAGGGAAATAATCACAACAGAATTTTCAGATTAATGGCGAAATAAATATCGTGACCTAAACAATCAGTTTGTATAGTAAGTTATTCTAACGCGAAGCGACTCTGCGAATGTGCATGCACGAAAATTAGACATGCCACGTATGAAACGCAGTAGACATTATGCCAGAAGAAGTCCAAAATAGTTTAAAGAGCTTAATATCTGACTATATCAAGACATAAATATCAGAATCATTATATACCTTTTTAAACACTAGTGCTTTATTAAGGAGAGTGGTACTGTCATGCTCAAAAGTACCCGAACGACATGAATCGCGTTTCGCCTGATTTATATGCAATCCCCGTAACGCAACTGTCTTGCATACCCTCTGTGGTCTTTTGGATACAGTTGTTTGACTAACTAAAATGGTTATTACAAGAGGCCTCAAAAAATAGCTGCCCTTAATGGGTATCAATCCACATACAAATTAATACAGAAAACACGTTATTAGACATGACACGGCCATTACGCTTGCAAACTCAAATTTATTACAGTAAATAACATTTCAAAAAGCAAAATTCAACTTGAAATTATATTACGGACATTTTTGTACTGGAATGGGACTGAAGTCTCCAATCCAGCAATTCTTCTTCATGTTAAGTAACAACGAAAAATTTTTAACATGGTTAAGGTCAAAAGTAACAAGTGTGTGCAGGATTGAATTTGAAATGACATGGCATAAAGTTTGTGGGGGATTGGGATTCGAACCCAGTTGATACTGAATTGTTAATCGAGCGCAATCAAATATTAGATCTGAAATCTTTTCAACACTAGCAAGACGACTAAAACTGAAATACCGAGGTGAAAAACTTTTGATTTACCGGGATTCGAAACCAGTACCCCTTTTAGTGTTATACTGTCATGAACACATGTTAAAAAACATTTTATTTCACCAATTGTGAGATGTACAGGTATTTGAACTGGAAATATCATGACGTAAAGCTGTGTGCTGATTGGAAGTCGAGCCCTGCAAATGTCTTCGTTTCGACTACACACGAAGAGGCATTGACTATGAAATACTTTTTCACCAAACTAAGCGACGATGATTGTATATGAAATTAATATGACGAATCGTTCTGATTGCGAGTCGAAACCGGCACCAATCAATAATGTTGAAAGGCACGGAGAGACGTTGAAAGCTATAATTGTCACCTGCAGGCTGGTGTGCGCGTACTGCAGCTTGAAACGTCGTGATGGAAACTTTTTGCCAGACCAGTTGTCGAACCCAGATATGCGCCTTTCGGAGAGACTTTGAGAACTCAGAAATCCAGGGGAAACATTGAATCGTTGGAACTAAATCATCTGAAAGGGGTGAAGCCTGGCGAAGGGAAGGATGAGAGTTCGAATCTCAGTCCCAGACAAATATTTTCAACATCTCGGGTTCAAACACCGTAAGAAATAAGTGTCCTGCGACCTTACATGACGATTCGTTCATTAATTATAATAACTCTCGTATAAGGAAACTTACTGATAACAGAATCGCTATGTAGCGTGACATCAGCCTCTATTACGTCTCCAACAATTAGCGACTCTCCACCAGTAGACGGATCGAGATGGCGCAGTGGTCAGCAAAGTGGACTCGCTTTCGGGAGGTCGACGGTTCAGTCCTGCGTCCGGCCACCCTGATTTAATTTTTCTTGATTTTCCAAAATCGCTCCAGGCAAATGCTGGGACGGTTCCTGTCAAAAGACACGGCCGACTTCCTTCCCCATCCTTCCCTAATCCGATGAGATCGGTGACCTTGCTGTCTGGTCTTCTCCCCGATCCCCGAAACAACCCAATCCAACTCCACCAGTATGCAGCGACCGGTCGTCGCGTTTAACGTGGATATGGAAACATGGTGCAACACGGCACAGCTCAGCCGGCCTTACCACAGGTGAAGTGGGTCTTTTACTTGTTAAAAATGGTTGCCTGATGTGTGAATCCCACCCAGACCTTAAGCACACAGAGAATGTTCATACAAAACACCAAGCATTTGTTCCAGTTTGCGTCGTAAGTAAGGGTGCTCCACGTTGAAAGAGAATTCTGATTCCCTGTAGGTTTATTGCTACTTGTTCGACACATTCATTACCTTGTTCGTCCACATCGATATTCATTATCTGCATTGACAACCACCGGCACTGTGGCCGAGCGGTTCTAGGCGCTTCAGTCCGGAACCGCGCTGCTGCTACGGTCACAGGTTCGAATCCTGTCTCGGGCATGGAGGTGTGTCATGTCTTTACGTTAGTTAGGTTTAAGTAGTTCTAAGTTCTAGGGGACTGGTGACCTCAGATGTTAACTCCCATAGTGCTTAGAGCCCATTTTATTTGCATTGACAACCAAAACTTGCATTTGACTTGATTCTATAATCTTTTAAATGAAATCACATAACTATCAGTTGCACATACTGTCAACACGGTAGTATGCGGAAATTTTTGCTGGAAGTGTTACTTTCCGTCTGTGATTCTGTGTTGATGTATGTGTTCATGGTCTATTCAAAAATGACAGAGTGTAAACGCAAAAACCAGATCTCAAGTACACTCTCACCCTATGTTTTTAAACCAAATTTCGTGTCATATAACTGAGTAGGTAAGGGCGTTGTGACCTTTTGTAATGCAGCACATTATTTGAGGAGGACTGACCTATGTAATCCACCTGGGCAAAATTTGCCAAAAACGACAGTACAACTGGGAGGATGACGGCGCTCTGAGGTTTCTGTACAAATTACTTATTTTTATAGATAATAATAATAATAATAATTTAGTGTGGCTCAGAGGCGTGAAACAAGTCCTCGTATTCAACGCCACCAGAGCGACTACCGTGTCCCTAACCTGCTTACGTTATCGAACCGGGTAAAGGCAACCTATATTTTTACGCGGAATCTGAACCACGTGTTGTTCCTCACGATTCCTCACATCGTTGAGATGTGAAGACTAGGTTAAAACGATGAATGAGAAATTGGTGGTCCGATCGAGAAACGATAACGACCTCTCGGTTTCTGCGCTATACGTGCACAGCGCCAGGCCCCAGGGTCGAGCTCTGATTTCATCAATAGGATTTGACGAGTGAGTTTGCAAGTAACGAAATATGTGACATATGTGGCCGTATCTTTTGACTACATTGACTTAGAACCTTAAATTATTTACATCGCAAAGGGATCGTTTACCATAGTATAGCCATTCTTGAGAACGGACAGACAGACGAACAACAAATGACTCTGTATGTTGATGTTACTAGTAGATTATTTTGTCAAGTTCCAGTTAGCTGTTTTAACTTCTGCCAAAGATACAAAGACAACCTACAAGACTATCTATAATATATGACCCTGTGGCTGACGGTATAATATACATCCTAAATGCAAACAAAGAATGTCATCTAGCTGGGTAAGAGTTTCTAGTAACTGAGGAATATCATTTTAATAATTTTCATATTATGGAACATGCAACCTAAATACTGGATGTTATATTAGGGATAGAATACAGTTTCTACATCAGTGCTTTACTATTTCCTGTAGTTCGTAAATCTCCAAATACTGTAATGTCTATGTTGGAAGTACAAAATATGACATTGGTGCAAATATTAGCAATAATGGGAGCTTCATGAAGTTCAATTAAATGACACAGACATTTTACAATGATTGCAAGAAACGACAGTAATGTAGAAGCTTCAGTAATTGCAATATGAAATACTTATGCTTCCTTTCAAAGGGACCAAATTTAAGCAACTAACAGTTACAAATGTGAATAATGATACATTTTTGGAACACAAAATATTTTGAAGAGTGCTTCTGGATAAGAGACTCCAAGCACAGAAATTCTGATTTCAGTAACTACTTTGACAAATGCAAATTTATACTACTAATTCTAGTTATCAGAATGTAAACTTACATGAAATCTATTGTATTTTACGCAAACTTTTGAATAAATATCATACAACTGTAATCGAGTGTGAACAAGTCATATCAAAACAGTGAAAATGTCAATAGAAATGTTTAAATGAGGAAACTATGGCTTCTTGAGCTAATAATTCTTTCCTCAGACAGGTGAGAGTAGTGAGAGGTTACTTTATTACAACTGTTTTCAGTCATTTCCCATCCTCACAGTACCAGTATTGTGTAAAAAAAAAAGACTGAAGAAAACTGAATTAAAAGGGTGCACATATTCTTGACGTATATATATGCCATAACGAGAAACGCAGTGTACCAACCCTAACTTGTGTAAACACACAAAACTGCAATGTCATAAGCAGCTCACTCACTATAGCTAGTTCAATTATAATTACATCATGTCAAGGAACATAAATGTATTACTATGTCTTATTTATGAAGTCTAATATTATGAAGAGGTGGCAATCTGTGGGTCGATCAATCTTAAACAAGTGGCCACCCCTAAGCTTATACACGATCACAATAAACTGCCAGACAACACATACAATTAACTGCTTTGTAATGTAACAATACATCAACCTTTTTATTAGTCTGCTTAGGACAAGAGGTGGGATGTCAACAGTAACAGGCACTCAGCATTTCAGATCATATTACAAGCGTGTAATATTTCTATATGCACAGTTGTTCGCTTCAAAGAAAACAATTTACAACTGAATGGCAGTAGTGTGCACAAATATATATTTTCAGGAAAATGTATCATAAAAAGCCTATAACTTTGTGATGTAAGCTCTCCTAGAGAGAGATTAAAAAGCACAGGAGTAACAATACATTCTTGTGTAGCTGCACATGAAATAGTAGTTTGTAGACATACATATGTAGTAGAAAAATATGCTCTGATCTTCATGTACTTAATATAACCTATTTAATAGCATGACAGGAACGAGAGTCATATCGGATTACAGTTATTTCTATGTTCTCAATGCGCACAGTATGCAATAAAAACCTTGGATAGTGAAAAGGCTAAAGGACACAAAGCAGGAATGTAATACATATGTTGCTTTAAGTCTTAATTTCAAAAGCATGTGACAGAATTCAAAGGAAAGTGAAGTGTAGCAAACTGACACTGATAATATAGTTTTCATAAACCTGGATTTATTGTAGCTCAGCCAAACCTTGAAAATGTTATGGAAGGCCACAAAAAAACTAAGGGAAATCGTTTGCTATTGGGTTTCTAATTGCTATTATTGCTTCAAATAACTGAGCTTCAAATTATCTGGAGTTGTTTTACACACTGCAGTTTCTTTGAACTTTTGTTACTTTGCAAATGGTGTTTTAAATGTCTGCTATTAGGAATTTTGAGAAGGTTTGAATTTATAATCAATGTTTTTGTTGGAAGCAGCTAAGTGCTCTCATTAAGAAACACTGGATTAATATAGTGTGTGTTTTTTGTACATCTTTATCTCTACTGGCTGAAGACATGCACGCCATTTCTGAATACTGTTCTTCTTATGTTTAACCGCTGATTCAAGATCATACTTCTTACTGACTACATTCTGACAACAGTTCCATTTTCAGTATTTTTGTAATTACTACCTGCATTTTAAAAAGGAATATTTCTGTTGACCCAGGACACTGTCAGATAAGCAATATGAAACTGGTACTGCAGGCCATGAAGTTAGTCTTTTAGTAATAGCAATGGGATAGGGTTTGGGGGGAAAAAGGCCTTCTGTCCTGTGTCTGTCCTCTGATTTCTGATAATTATCTGCCAGCTATTGTGAATGGTGTTTAGTACAAATTTACCAAATTTACCATGTTTGCAGATGGCAGCAGTATTCCAATGGAATATCTGTTATGAGAACAAGTGGCACATCTGTGAATTATTGCCAACTTGAGCTGTACTGCTGGCGTCATGGGAATCAAAGGAGAGCAATGTGGAATCAAGTGATGGAGGCCAGTTCAGCAGGACAATGTCTGCAGTGTATGAGCAGTGCTTCCTTGTTTTGAGTGAATGGCACAGCCTTCATTTTGCTGATATACCAGTGCTTATCCGGAATGATGTTCTTAGTTGCATGGCAAGACTTCTAACAATTGGAATTGAGGGCAAGATTGCTTGGGATTATTAAACTTCCTTATGGAGTAATATGGTGTCATTTGTGGCTGGCAAAGGACTAATTCTGTAGCTCAGCGTGTACATTCCAAGACATTTCTTTAAGGTAAGAGGAACAAGTTGGCCAAGCCACTAAGAGGTTTAATTCCCTGGAGCTTGTTCCATGAAGGGAAGACCTGTATTAATCACAAAGAGACACCATTTGCTGACAGACAGCAACACAAAGATCGGAGGGAATGGAAGAACTAGCAGGCCAAGGTAAGAGGACAGCTGCCTCAGCAGCAGTATCAGCTCCCTCATTTCCTCTCAGGTTGCCGTGACCAGGGACCCACAAATACATCACAGTGGCTCCATAAAGGTTCAGCAAGTGAAAGATTTCTTGGATCTGTTTCACTAAGGGATGGACAACATGCAGCACAGGCTCTGAAGGGTGTAGGCAGAGCAGATGATACGACTGAAAAGCCTGTGTCGCTATGTGGCCTGATACACAACAAAGAAAACCGCTCTAAATACTGAGCAATGTTTTGACAGCTGATGCTGGAAAGTCTGTACCAATAAAGAAGAGAGACCCAACACCAGTGAGAGCCATCCATTTTGACGAAGGTACTACTGCTAATTTCTGCATGAAGGTCGAGAAAGAGGTTAAAAAATCAGCCAGTAAGTCGCAAATACAAGGTGTGGATAAAAGTTTATTATCTCTTCACCATGGTTTTGCTATTTTTACAAATATCTTATTCAGAAGAGCCCAAAAGGGGATGGTGCACATTGAAGTGCAAAAAGTGAGGAAGTTGCCCAATAAGCTGAAGGATGTCTGCACTGGTAACACACAGTGATGGAGAGACGTGGACAATGGAAACAGGAAAGATGAAGTGATGACTGCAACAGCTTCAGTCTGGTGTTCAGTGAGACAGAGTGACAATGAATGTGATTGCAGATGAGCAGTGTGACTCCTCAAATGGAATGCTCTCCCCAGTTGGAAGGTGAAAGAGGACTGGAAAGAATACCAAGAGGTTTGAAGCAGTTGTGAGGGCAATTTTGTTTCCTGGAGGGAGAAAACAAGTGGACACTGCAATTGCAAGAGTAGCCATAATACCTCCTTGTTGGATCTAGTGCTGCGACTGTTCCACTGAAGGGAAGTCACGGTGGGGAAATGGGAGGAGGTAAAGAAGTGACGAGTCGTCACCTCTGTCACCTGTAGTAATGAATCTTCAAAGGCTGGCACTTGGCAGCTACAGTCACTGTAGAGTCCTGCTCTATGTGAGCTACGTGTGTGTCAGCATTCAGAGTCAGTGTGGAGATTCCGGAGTATCCAAATGGTTAGCAGCGTGCACTGGCAAAATTGAGGTTGGGTGGGTGAGGGTATTATTCAGTGAGACTACTGAGGAGGACCAGTGAGTCAGTGAAGAAGAAGACTGTTTGCCTTTGGTGTCTTGCAAGCTTTGCATTCAGTAGATGAAAGCTCAGAAGTTTGTTAGCTTGAAGGAAGTAGGAAGCCTCCACAGAAGCATTTCCTCTGTCCATCCTGCTTATTATGTAGCACGTGATTTCGCTGCCAGAGGCAAAGATTTGGCGGCTTGCACAGGTAGAGGAGAAGGTGACACTATTGTTACACTGGGCAATTTTACAGCTGTAGTGATGAATTTGAGGTCACGTCTGCTTGGATATGTCCTTTGTGCAGCAAGGTGTAGCAAGAACAGTACTGCAAGTGCCGGATGGTAAAATGCAAGGCTTTCAACTAGCCAACAACTTGCAAGCCTTCACTCAGATCTGATGCATGACTTTCTCATCTCAGGATGAGACTGCATGGTCGTCAGTGAAATTTATGCAGGAGGGAGGACAAGGCAGGCAATCACTCATGAGCATCCCTACCACAAGTACATTTTGCTGTGTTGCGACAGGAGTGTTGTTGTTACAGTAGCAGTGGTAACAGCTCGTCTGGCTTCAAATGTGTGGTTGGACTCTGATGACTTCATAACTTGGTCTATGTTTGACAGAGGCACTACTCTACCAAAAGTGCGAGTATGTACGGACTAAGGTTGCATCAACCTGTTTCATTAACCAATAGACTGCAGTGACATACTCATCAGAAAGGTATATTTCGATTTGTCCTTCATTCTGACCATTGAGCAGCCTGGTGTAAATACCACCACATGAATTCAGGATTCGATGGGCCTTACCACTAACATGATAGCTTTGGAGGAGTGAAGCTGCAAGCAGTTGTTGGGCTTGAGGACCACACTTGGTCTCCAAAAGCAAAGTGCAATTACATAAATGAGAGCAGGATTTCACAGGGCCGGCAATTTTGTCAACACCTTTCTGAATAATATGTGGATTACCTGTAGCAAAGAAATGACAATGTCCAGTATGTGGTATGAGGAACCAATGTGAAAGCTGGAAGAGTCTGAATGTTTCACCTCATTCCCATTACGTTTAGTAGACACAGATTGGAATTGGCTCATTGTGACAGAATCCCCAAGGCCGCCATCATCTCCAAAGGCATAGCATGTTCCTTCCTGCTGTGGGACCCTTTCTCAGAGGGGAGCTCACACTAATTAGGCGATGGATCACACCTCCCAAACTTCTGACAGAGGGACTAAATGGCAAATTGGGAGGGTTACAGCTCAAACTACCACCCCTCCCTGGACCTGGCCTGTACCATGTATGTGGAAACCATACCTGCAGACCTGGGGATGGTCATTACGTGTTACCCCGTCACATGGTACACTTGGGCTGGCCTTCAGAACTGCACAGGGATGAAGAGGAAACAAAGCCAAACCTCAAACGCCAAAATGGAGAACGATAGATTACGAAAGAAGAAACTGTAGTCTGTGTGCTGAAGCTCTAGCACCTCAACGTCATTCACAAAACGTGTCCATGACATGTTCCAAAGGGAGGATAGACATGCAGCACGGAAGTGCAAAGGTGCTACAATGGCAGAGGTCCGATGGTAGCCAAGCCCAAACTCATTGAAAAGTGACGAGCGATTTAGGAGGTTGAATTTTTTGGGATTGATGTTTTGCTATTATGAATCATTTTTCATAACCTGTCTAAATGGTCGCAGTGCCAAATGAACAGGCAGCAACATTGGTACAAGCAGTAATTAACAATAGGGAACTTAATTGTACCAGAAATAACAAATCAAGGAGGTCATCCGTATCTTGGATTTATAGAAGGAATTTAAGCTGTAATGTGGGAAGAAATTGAGGACAAGTCATCTACATCGTCAGGCTAGTAGGACCATGTTAAGCGTGCATGAAGCAATAGAGAGCATGCTATAATACCATATAGCACACACATACCAATTGTGATGTCTGTTCAAGTTATCTTTGTCTGTGTACAAATCAAAACAGCAAAAACTTCAGAATTTTAGCCATATGAGGTGGAATATGGTGAAAACCTATGGTCTTTCTCTTTTTATTTTCCTATTTCAATAATTGAATGCATGTTAACGCATTTGTGAGGGTGGCAAGAGAAGAATTGAAAAGGTTGGTTAAGGCAAATAGACTGGCACTGTATAAACAAGAGGGAGCAGTGACTCACAGGGAAAGATCACACCAAGACAAAAATGGCCAATGTGAAATCTATCGAATTCACATACTACAAATAGTAAGACACTACTTTTTATGCAGTGTCATGGCCAATATCAGATTGTGAAACTGTCACCAGTGACTTTCAAAATGCAGTTGTCTACGAGAATTCTGCATGTGGAAATATGAAACATGTGACAAGTCCTTAGATTAACCAAAGAATTGGAGGGCTGAGCCAGAAAGAAAGTGGGAAACAAGTGATGAGTAGCAAGCAAGAAGTTTTAAGTGAAACAGCTATAGTAGGTCTACACGGGAAGACCTAGGATGTAAGGGAGTTTTCTTTGTATGTTTGGTACAAGGAAGATTACCTGCTGTGCAAGAGCAGTGGATTTTTGCATGAGAGACACATGCACTGTCCTCAAATGAGCTATGCCAGGAGAGAAGATAAACTCAGTCTTAAGAGGGCTATGGCTTGTCATTGCAGTGGCAGCATTGCAGAACGACCACGTTGACAGTGAGAACTGTTCACCAAGCACATCAACAAATGTGCTTATCAATGGGGGATACAGGTGTTATTTAATGAATGGTAGACATAGAATGAGGTAACATGGTTAGAAGAAGCCCTCGGTAATTTTAAACTGATGGTATGTGATCACAGAATGTTTGAAGGAGTTTCCAGGGTGTGTAGGAGGAAACATGGGAGGATTTGGGGGATGAGGTGACTTAGGCTTTGGGGAATATACCACATACCAGAAGTAGAGGTTGGATCACTGTGTTAGGATGACATGTGGAAACAGTGGGACAGCTGATGAGGTTGACAGAGTGAATGATATAGTAGAAGTAATAAAACAACGGGTAGAATAAGGAAGGCAATAAGTGAGTGCTACAGCACAAAAACTCGTGTTTGCAGAAGGATACGCTCTTACTGCACCAGCTGAATTGGAAGTGTTTATTACACAAAACAGCAGAAGAAATGGTGAATCTTAACTGAGATGTTGCTAAATGAAGCAGAAAGTTGGATAAAGAACTAATAATTTAGTTGCTACTGTCTTTGGAAGACAGCATGGGGAGAGGGGGGAGAGAGAGGGGGGACTGAGGGGGGATGAGATAGAGGGGGTGAGAGAGATAGAGGGGGTGTGAGAGATAGAGGGGGTGTGAGAGAGAGGGGGGTGAGAGAGAGGGGGGTGAGAGAGAGAGGGGGGTGAGAGAGAGAGGGGGGTGAG
Organism: Schistocerca gregaria; assembly: GCF_023897955.1. Classification (NCBI taxonomy): domain Eukaryota; kingdom Metazoa; phylum Arthropoda; class Insecta; order Orthoptera; family Acrididae; genus Schistocerca; species Schistocerca gregaria. Next base: position 4,577,012 of record NW_026061713.1, on the reverse strand, counting down.
AGAGAGAGGGGGGTGAGAGAGAGAGGGGGGTGAGAGAGAGAGGGGGGTGAGAGAGAGAGGGGGTGAGAGAGAGAGGGGGTGTGAGAGAGAGAGAGAGAGGGTGGAGAAAGAGAGAGGGGATGAGAGAAAGGGGGAGAGAGAGGGGGTAGAGAGGGGAGAGCGGGGGGGAGAGAGGGGGAGAGAGTGGGGGTTAGAGAGGGGGAGAGAGTGGGGGTTAGAGAGGGGGAGAGAGTGGGGATTAGAGAGGGGGAGAGAGTGGGGGAAAGAGAGGGGGAGAGAGTGGGGGAAAGAGAGGGGGAGAGGGAGAGGAGAGGGAGGGGGAGAGGGAGGGGGAGAGGGAGAGGAGAGGGAGGGGGAGAGGGAGGGGGAGCGGGAGAGGGGAGAGGGAGAGGGGGGAGAGAGAGGGAGAGAGAGGGAGGGAGAGGGAGAGGGAGAGGGAGAGGGAGAGGGAGAGGGAGAGAGAGTGAGATGGGGAGGGAGAAAGAGAGACGGAGGGAGAGAGAGAGAGTGAGATGGAGAGAGACAGAGGGGGAGGGAGAGAGAGAGAGTGAGATGGGGAGGGAGAGAGAGAGAGACGGAGGGAGATAGAGAGAGAGTGAGATGGGGAGGGAGAGAGAGAGAGAGAGAGAGAGAGAGAGAGAGAGAGAGAGAGAGAGAGAGAGAGAGAGAGAGAGAGAGAGAGAGACAGAGAGAGAGAATTACATGAGTCTATGGAACAAGTGAGAAGCCAGCTAGGAGCGGAATTCCGATCACCAGACAATGCCTGGAGGTGCAACGTCAAGTGCAAAAGGAGCTATACCAGAGAGTGTTTGTCCTTTAGCATCATCGTAGCACCTAACCTTTTCATTTTAACCAAGCCACAGCAGAGGAAATGAGTAGCAGGGGAAAGTATGGATTTCAATTTCATTTCCAGAAGCAGCAAGTATGCATAATACCTACATCATGCAGTTCACATGTATCCTCATAAGTGTGAGATGCTGAAGAACTTTCTTGGAGTAAAGGAATAAATCATTGGTTATGGAAGACAAACACAGGTTGTCTATATGGAACTACAAGTTACCGTAGTATTACAGTAGTGCCATTATGGTTTGTCCAAACAGACTAGGTGGAGAGGGTCAGAAATCCCACGCAGTTAATATTGAAGGAAGACGGGGGAAATTATAAATGAACAGGACACCATGTAAAACAATATTTATTTTTGCTCCACCTGCCACAGTTTCAGGCACAACCCACAGATTATATTGGGCAGGGGAACACATGGAAGTGCTACCAGCCACTAATTTGACTATGTTAAATAGAACTTTGGGGCCTGAGATTATATAGTCCACAGACAAATTCATTCTCTGTAAGGCTGGGCCCATCTCCATGGAGACATGGGTGCATCATGAAAGTCAGCACAGGGAGAGTCAGAACCAGAGGGAAATAGCATTGACCAATGTAATAATAGTTAATGCTGTGACACTACCAACTATAGTTCTTGTTTACACATGCTGGAAGTGGATCCCTAGACAAAGCTTGGATCCAGCCAATGTTCGATCTCTTTCGGACTCGATTCCGAGAGACTAGGAAGCAGCAGAGGGAGAGCTGTAGCAATAAACAATCAGGAAACAAGACTTGATATGAGTTGTGAGTAAGGTAACATGATGGTGAAATAAATCCTTAAAAAGCTGACTGGAGCCATTTGTGGCAGCCAACAGGATCAGTCATTTTAGTGCAATGATGTTCTAAGTCATGATCCAGAAGGCCAGGTCTTGTCTAGGAGGAGGGCACTGTAGCACAGTAATCATATACTGTCTTCCAAAACACGCGAAGTAAGAAGTAGATCACAACTGAGCCTGCCACTGGTGAACACTTACGTTATGCCTTACATAACAGCAGTTGTGTTTGTGAGGTGAGCAGGTCAGGCACAGTGTTGAAATAGTTGACATAGCAGCATGTAACTTGAAATAAGAGATATCCTAACATATCCTTCCCACCTCTCCTGAAATAGTCTTCCACGCCTGCACAACCTCCGAAGGATTCTAATCACCCCTTTGACACTCCTATCCCCATCACCTCTCCATAGGGGTATTATCTCCATTCGAGAACAAGGTGCATAGCCTGTCCAATTCACCAAAACCATGTTTCTAGGTCTGACACAGGATTATCCCAACCTATTAGAGGAAAGGCTACAAGTGAAAACTGTGAAAACAGCTTTATCAGATACCAGCTCTCAGATGAATCAGACAAAGACAGACTATGATTTACTGAGGACCAATAACAAATTTGAAGAATCTCCGGGTCCACACACATTTCCCAAAGATACACAGAGCGTCATGGATATTTCAGAATTATATATTGGGAAAGATCTGTTTGAGAACATTGCAATAGAAGGAAACTGGATTAAAAATGTCATATTTGTCAGCATTATGGGATCCGTTTTTATAAAATAGTTTGGGCTTAGTATCCTTATGGGAATTTTCGAAACGCAAGGATCCATGATTACTGATCAACAAATCCATTGATAGACACATATTTCGCAAAGCGATGTCCACAAGATATTAAGACAAATATTATCATTTTTACATTTTTCTGACAACAATAAACCAGATAATGCCGACCGGCTTTTTGAAGTGAAATTTGCAGTTGATTATTTTTCCAAAAAGTATAAAGAAATGTTTAATCTAAGTCAAAATATCTCAACTGATGAAGGAATGAAACCATGGTGTGGACAGTTAAATTTTACAATCCATCAAAAATTACCAAATAAGGCATACTCATACGGATGCTGTGTGATTCGAGTACGGGATACATTTCTTCATTAAAGATATATCTCGGCTCTGAAGATCCCCCTGATAAAATGAACTTGCAAAACATGAATGTCCAGTGACTACTGACATTCCATGCTTTGACTCACAAATCTGTAGAAGTTCAATATGGTAAAGACGCTAGAAAATCTGAAGAGGAAATTTTAATGTTCACTCTGGATGTAGTGGCAGTCAGTGAAACGATATAGGAAGAATATCATTTCTGGTAAGATGGATTTCTCACGAGCAGAAATGTAGGGTAGAGGTTGAGTCATTGAATGTTCTAATCCTGCAAGAGAACACAATATAATGATGGACACAACAAACTAAATCTAAAACAGAAATTATACCAGGTACAGAGACGTGCACAATAACAATGAGGTAACATGCATGTCAAGGTAAACATGACTGAGCTAGAGGTTGCTCATCCTATACCCAAAAGATGTCAGCTGGAAAGCAGAGTGCATGGATGAGAGGCTGTGTACATCCACAAGCACCATCTCCATCTGACTTGCACGGTACACACTGCAAACTGCTTACAAAGATTTTGGGAGTGTATGTGTGGGTCAGTACAGTGGCCAGTTCAGTAATAAGAATATTCTCATCAAAATTTGCACCAAAAAGCTAATGGTTATGTTTCAGGTATATCTGCCAATGTCACAATCTGACGAAGAGGGAGAAGTATATGCAAAATGTGTATGTAATGAGGATGTAAATCTAATAATCATGAGTGACTGGAATGCTGTAAAAGGCAATATAATACATGGCAGAGTTTAGGAGAATGAGCTTGATAATAGAAGTGATGAGTAAAAAAGTTCCATTTCTCTATAAGTCTGTTATTAATTATGAATATGCTATTTTAAAGTTACTGGAGGAAGAGGTATATTTGGAAAAAGTCTGAGGGACATGAGGAGATTCTATCTGGATTACATCATTGAGACATTTTGTAAAATCTGATATTGGATAGCAGGGTATACTCAGGAAGAGATATACATTCATGTCACAAGTTTGTAATGACCAAGAGCAGACCGAGGCGTAAGAGAATAGTCCATAACTGTTAGTGGTGAAGTAAGTGGGGTACTGAGAAGAATGGTGTGTGTTTAAAGTTATCTGAAGCAATAAATAGTGTGGTAATGAATACTGCAACACGCAGATCAGTTGAAGAGGGAAGGATTTATCTGAAAACGGCAGTCACAGAAGTTGGACAGACAAATTTATGTATGCACGAGGTAACTGTAAAAGAACTCTTGTTACAGAATAAATACTGAAATTGATTCGTAAAGTAAGGAACTACAAAAATGTGCAATATATCACAGAAATACAGCGAAGTAAGTCACTTGTTTGAAACAGGAAAGCAAAGGAGGCAAAGTTAAATGACGCGAAAGTAATTCCACTGTTGAACTCGGAGGACTAAGGTGGCATGTGGTAAGAGTGCATTAAGGCTTCTATGTGTGGTAGGATCTGTTTGATGACATGACAGAAGAAGAGTTTGAACACATAGGTGATGCAATGAAAATTAGGAGTTGAATAAATTATTGGGAGACCTGCAATCCAATAATGCTGGAGGCACACGAAGTCCTAAAACTCCTAGTGGAGGAGGGAGTGAAGCAGTTGGGGAGGGGAATTTTACTTTTGGAACACAAATTTATTTTTCTGGTTTATCACAATGTGTAATTGACTTTCATATAATTCTAAGTATTTGGCCTCTGGTTCTACAGAGGAATGACTAAAATTCAGTGGACTGCTGTGGTAAGAAATGAAGAGTTTCACCACAGGAACAGTGGCAAGAAGGGACAAAATGAAACGGCATGCGTTAAGACACTAACAATTAACTTTCATCATACTTTGGGGAGCTACAGAGGTAATAATTTCAGGAGATGGCAGAGATTGGAATATGTCCAGAAAATAACTGGGTGTTATACTGTGAGGTTATGTAGTTGGGATAGAGGAGTTCACAGTACGCCAAATCAAACCAGTCAGGAGACTGCTAAAACATCAGTATTTCTCATGAACTGTTCTGGATCATGTACAACAAATCTTATAAGAGAAAACTTTTACTGTAAATTTTTAGGTTGAATACCTAAAATCTTATTCAGCTGTCTAAAATACGATCATGGGAGAATACCACATTTATATGGCATCCTATTATACAATATATTGCCTTATGTGTAATTCTCTCATAGTCACTTCATTTAATTAGACTACATTCCATTACACTTTTCTTGCTCATCTTATGATCTCTCAAAGACACTATCCACTGTGTTCAACTGCTCTTCCAAGTCATGTGTCATCTGACAATTTCATAGCCAAGGTTTTCCTTTCATCTTTTTTAACTTCTTTGTTCAATGTACCGACTGAATAGCATTGTTGGTAAGCTCCAGCCCTCTCTCCCTACCTTAACACTATTCCCCTTATGCGTCTTTCAGCACTTAACTGCTGTGTGGCATCCATACAATTTATGAACAACTTTTCTCTCCATGTACAAAAGTCAAACCAAACACCTTTTAACCATCTACATTTCCAAATTGCTTTGTTATTGAGGAAATAGTTTTGGTGATATATTATGCTGTCTTCAGGCCCCACGCCCAATGTGTTTCAAGTTTTCCCACCTCTGGCTCAGTCACAATAGGGGCCAGTATTCAATGACTGGCATCTAGATTTTTGATACGACGCTCACTTTAAACATCACCTGCCGACTGCTCAATTGTCCATATAAAACAGTCTGTACAGAAAAGCCAAGGTCCAACAACCATCTGTGAGAAGATGGGTCATTTGAGCTCAATAAAACACGTGGAGCAAAATATGTCCATCTTGTGTGTTACGTATATGTCATTCTTTATGTGGCTAGTTTTCGAAATAGCTCTTTAATGCCTACTTATTTTTCTTCACTGCAGTATATTTGTCCTATTCTCTAAGTAGCGAGTCATGTTTGTCAGTAACTATATATATTTAAAATTGGACCTCTCCCTACCTCCTAGAGCTCTGTAAAATGTTCTGCATGCCTCCATTAATGTGGTGAAGGCCTTCAAGATAGGTTCCTTAAACTAGACTGACTTCGGTACTCTCCACATATTACTTTTATCATATTCTAAAGGTGCTCTGTCTGGCCAACATTTTACAGTATATGCCCCTGTGTGTTTAAAGTATTCATCACGTCTTTTCCCTGTTTCTGTAATTAACCTGGTGTGTAACTAGGCTGATACAGAAAATTTAACCTACAGATGAATGTCACCGATTCTTGTTTTCTAAGTAGTGAACCTACCGCATTTTTACGTACCTTCACTTTGCAAATGGATGTTTTTTTTTTTTTTTTTCTTTTTGTGTTATGCAGTTTCTCTGGTGTCCGACTTTTAGTTGGCTGCTCTAAATTTTTAGAATTGATGGAATTACTGGGCTGCAGGTTAGATTATACATTTACATGGATGTCATACTTACGACCTGATTCACGATTCATTAAGTGATACGTATTTTAATGTACATTAATGTAGACTGGGCAACAGACCATGCTTCCTTGTCTGTCCCAATTCTACATAACTAGGTCTGCAATCCCAGCTTTACTTGTATGCATACTTCCTGTATCTGGTATACTCCTGTATCATAATACATTTCATACTATACACAAGTAGAGAGTCAAATGAACCATGAAAAAAAGGTCATATTGTATGGAACACACCTGAGGAACTACTTGTCAAACAAAATTATCCGACATAAGAACTTCACAACCAAGTCTGATACTTTCTGAAGGTAGTCTCACCTTGACTATTCATGTCTGGCCACAAAAAGTAACTTGTTTTTTGTTCTCCTCTTCCATTCACCAGGCAGGCCTGACGGCAGTTTGTAACCTCCAAATGGATCTGGTAGCTCATATTTCATTCCAGCCATAATGACAACTAAACTTCAGATTAAAATGGGTGCCTGGTGCATCTTGTGGACAATTTGAATGTGTACAACATCTTAGAATCACAATTGTAAAGAAACACTCTACTGGACGATATCTGTCACCTAAATCTCTCCTTGGTTTCCTTTACTTCCATTAGATTACCACTCCTTAACATCCCCCCTGCCACATTAACATGTGTGTTTGATGTTTGTTATGTATCTGAAATAATTTACATTTTTTATTTTTATCATAAATAAACTCATTACTAAGTAACAGTACAGTACTAAAAAGTACCATTACGCAGAATGTGCTTTTCTCTTATAGCAAATGACAGTGTTTTCGTCCAGGCGACACAGCAAGCTAATGGCATTAGAACGAGCAAACGTGGCCGTCCTCAGATCCGGTGCATGAAACACTGGCTACGTAGTAACATTATTCTAATTTACATCTCTTTGTTGACTGTGAACAACTCTAATAGATATTAAGAGTTGTCAGTGGTTTACAACAATTACTTGTGAAAGAGAAAGATCAAGGAATTTCGTCAAAATATTACGTTGAATTACGTCAATTGAGGCATTACATTGAATTCTGCAGCTGGAAGGAAATTAATAATACAAGAATGATATTTCTGGTAATATTGACATTTACATCTATAGTTTCCTACGGTTGTTACAAGGACGAGTGATATTTACCTGCAAGATTCTCTAACTGTTTTCCCTCGAACATAGCTCGTACAAAAGCAATTACAGAGATTGCCTTTACCTTATTGCCTCCATAATTTGCAGTACTATTCTTCTTTTGGAGCCATGGTAGTACAACCAACTGTCGCGCAATGAGCATTAACAGCGACTATTAGTGCCACAACAAAGGAATTGGATGTCAACTATTGAAGGAAAACAGGCTGTACGCAGGAGCGAGCAGCATCTGTTGAAACGAAACAAGTCAGTGACTTATTTGGTTTCACCAACATACAGCGTTAAATGCACTACTTGTTCTGCCATTTGTAGAAGTATGACTAGTTTCATTTCAACACCAAACGATACGCGACACTCTTAAATGACTATTCAGTGAAAAAAACGAAAATTGACAATCTGCGATTCAGTTTCTTGCCTCGCTGTTTTCGATCAAAAATCTATCATCTTAAACTTATAAGATACATCCTGGGAGATAATGCAACAGCCTTCAATGATTTTGAAAGTTTCAGTCAGGTGACCAAAGAGATGTCTTCAAAACTGTCACATTCAAAAACGAGAATCTTGCCAAGATTAATGGAACGACAATTAGAATCTGAAGGACAGAAAGAATGTCCTCAAGAACGAGTCACTGGTTTATAATTTCCTTAAAGGGTTATCTGAGTGCTTTGGCGTTATCTCCAGGAACGAACTGGTCAGGCAAAGTTACGTTACTGGACCTCCGATTCAAACAAGGATTTTCAGCATGAAGGCTATTGCAGAGAAGTAAGCGTTGGTTGTTCAACAAGAACACAGCTCATTTCTGAACTATTTACCACTGTAATGCCAGAGCAACCTGGAATGAGTTTGGTGAAACCAAGAAAGGCACCACGTGCAAAATGCGGCAATTGTAGACTCGGATAAATATTTAGCGGAGGGATATTTGCCTAGAAACAGCGATCCCGTAAACTGGTGAGAAACAAGAAAATTACAATGGCCGACGCTGTATCAATTTGTTCCAAAAGCGTTATGCATCGGAGCAACATCAGTGCCCTGTTAACGAATATTTTTAAAAGCACGACAAATATCCACTGAGGAGAGACATCGACTGAAGAGGGTCAGATTTTATTTATAAATTCCTTTTTGAATACACATATGGTAATACTGACTAAATGAAAGCAGACACACTAATTACAGTTGTAATTTGTATACTGTACTTTTCCAATTGAGGTAGCAAGATATAAGAAGTATCACTTGATAAACATTTAGTATTATTTTGCAACATTTGTAACTTTTACAGCAGACGATGTTTAAAACTTTAATATCTCACCATTAATAGGGCAGTAACAATTTTTACTATTTTTAAGTTCTTTAGAACTAGGATCAAACCAGATAAAAATTCAGGGTTAGTGACATGAATTAAAAAGGCGATGTGACTTCCTTTCACTAACTGTGTGAGAGTGGTGAGTCATGAAAAAGAAAGTGTTCTTCCCGGTGGTTGACCAGTTGTGATCCGATTTCAGAGAAGAAGCTCTGCCCATCTCTAAATCTGCCGCAGCGATTTGCTTGGCTGGAAGAGTGGGCCTCCGACACAGAGACTTGAGCAAAATGCTCGGCAATCGCGTTTGCGTCGGTAAATAATACGCCATTTATCCTAACACTGAACACCTGTTAGGGTCTGGTACCCGAAAAGACGCTTGATATTTGCCCAGACTTGCGAAGGTGACACATGGCACCCAGTGGTCGAGATTTCTCTCTCCAAACACTCCTGCTTCCATCACTTGGTAAGTTGCCGAACAAGGGCACAGAGCTGTTGTAAAGGCAATGAGGTGCTCCAGGAAGGATGCTGCTTATGCCACTGTAGAGCTCGCCGACGCTCCTTAACTGCTTTACAGAGTTCTGGCGACCACCAAGGGACTGCCTCACACCTCTGGCACCCTGAAGAGCGAGGGACCGCGTTTTTCTGCAGAGAAACAATTTTGTCACCTGCTCAACCATAAGATCGGTGTTACCATGTGGGGGAGAGTCAACGGTAACATCAGAGGTTAAAATTTCCCAGTCTGCCTTGTTTAAAGCCCATGTGGGCAGGCGTCTGTATGCCTGATGCTGGGGCAGTGACAGGAAGATGGGGATGTGGTCACTACTATTCAGGCCGTTATGTTCTCTCAGCATCGGATTACAGAAGGACGGGGAAGGAAGTCGGCAGTGCCTTTCAAAGAATCCATCCCGGCATTTGCCTAGAGCGATTTAGGGAAATCACGGAAAACCTAAATCAGGATGGACTGACGCGGGATTGAGACTTCGTCCTCCCGAATGCCAGTCCAGTGTGCTAGCCACTGCGCCACCTCACTCTGTCGTTAAGTGATCACCAGTGGATAGATGGGAGAGGTCCTGGGCTGCAAATTGATAAATCAATGGCCGAGTAACTACATCGAGCCACATTGAATTGTGTAGCGGCCCCAGTGTTTAAGAGGTAGAGGTCGAACTGAGACAGTAATGTTTCGATGTCTCTGACTCTGCCAGTAAGCACACTGCCACCTCAAGGGGTTATGGGCGTTCAAATCTCCCAGAAGTAGGAAAGGCTTAGGGAGTTGATCAATCAGTGCACCTAATACAATCAGGTGTACGGCACCATCTGGAGGAAGATATACATTGCACACAGTTATTTCCTGCGTCGCCCATATTCTGACAGTCACAGCTTCAAGAGGGATTTTTTTGGGGGGTTTTAGGGGGCACAACTGCAATTGTAATTAGCGCCCAGACTAAGTTAGGAATGCTCCGCGAGGCACAAGGTTAAAACAGCAACTAAAAGGGACAATACTATACAAGACGGACAGGCAGAGGATTAAAAAAAACTGCATAATCAAATGTCAGACAGGTTTGTCAAGTTGACAAAACGAAGAACGTGAGCACCTGCTCCTGGGTCATCCGCTAAAATGGCATCCAGAGTACATGGCAGGCGAAGATCAACACGCAGTGTATTAAAATTTGGACGGAACTTTAATATGTGGCGGACTGCAGCAGATGGCGATGGCTGAAGAGGCAGTGTCCAATTCGTAACCGGGCCAAAACGACCTCTTCCCACCGAGAAGGGCATGAAGAGGACGTCCAAGCCGCGGCAAGAGGTTTCAAGGGCGGAAGCTTGTTGTCCCTAAGTACAGCCCAATCGGCATGACACAGTGACAAAATGCGCTGTCAAATGACCCTGCTACAATCTGATGAAGGGACACAACAAGAAGCTGTCTGAGGCTGGAGGACCACAGCCTTGGCCACGGCATCTGTAGCTTCGTTCCCAGGGATACCGACATGGCCAGGAACCCACAAAGCTAACCGGAGAACCGTCGTCCACCAGCTACTGAAGAGAGCGTTGGACCCGGTGCACAAAAAGGTAAACCGGATATGGATCACTGAGGCTGTGGATAGCGCTCAGGGAATCGGAGCAGATGACATAAGCAGATTGTCGGTGGCGGCAGATGTAAAGAACAGCCTGGTAGAGAGGAAATAGCTCAGTTGCTAAAAGCGAACAATGGCTATGGAGCCGGTATTTGAAACTGTGTGCCCTGACAATAAAAGAACACCTGATACCGTCATTGGTCTTAGAGCCATCTGTATAAATGAAGGTCATATTAAAGAACTTCGAACGAAGTTCGACAAAACGGGAGCGGTATACCGAAGCTGGGGATACCTCCTTTGGGAACGAGCTGAGGCCAAGGTGAACGCGAACCTGAGTCTGGAGCCAAGGTGGCGTTTGGCTCTCGCCCACTCTAAAGGTTGCAGGGAGTGTATATTTAAGTTGCTGAAGGAGGCAACGAAAGCGTACTTCAGGGGGTATCAGGGCAGAGACATACAACCCGTATAGACGGTCGAGAGTGTCGTCAAAATAAGGACCTATAAGACGGGCGGTCCAGCATTGACAGTAGCCGACAGGCATAACGACAAATCGCGCAGGTAGGTTAGTGACAATTCACCGGCTTCAGCATGAGACTCTCGATGGGACTAGTATAAAACGTTCCTATCGCAAGACGTCAACACCGATGTTGTATGGAATTGAGGCGGCGTAAGATAGACGGCCGTGCAGAGGAGTATCCGAAGCTCCCAATAATCCAGCTTGGAGCGGACGATCGACCGATATATGCGAAGTTGGACGGTTCGATCCGCTCCCTACGACATAGCACTGAGAACACGGAGGAGTTTCCTGTCAAATGTAACACCTAAAAATTTTGTTGTCTCCACAAATGGGAGAGCAATGCTACGGACTCGTAAGGATGGTGGGAGAAACTCTTTGTAGCGCCAGAAGTTAATACAGACCGTCTTCTCGGCGACACTCCAGGAGTAAAGACGGTCAAGAGAACGCTAAAGACAGCGGTCCAGGAAACATGTAAGCTGCGAGCTGCAGTAAATGGTAAAATCGTCCACGAAAAGGGAGCCTGATACATCAGCTGGGAGGCAATCCATTATTGGATTGATCGCTATGGCGAAGAGACCGACGCTCAAAACTGAGCCCTGTGGCACCCCATTCTCCTAGCGAAAGGCGACGGACATGACAGAACCCACACGTACCCTGAACTGTCCATCGATTAAAAATGCATGAATAAAATATGGTGCGGAGAATGCCCGCCCTCCAACAGGTGTCGTAAGCTTTCTCCAAATCAAAGAACTCATCCGCGGTCAGGCGCTTGCGCAAGAGGTTATTCATAACGAAGTTCGACAAGGTAACCAGATGGTCAACAGCAGAGCGGCGCCTACGAAATACACATTATACGTTGGTAAGTAGGTGTCGGGATTCGAGCAGCCAAACCAAACGAGAGTTATCCATTCGCTTCATCACCTTACAGACACAGCTGGTAAGCGAGATGGGTCGATAACTGGAAGGCAAGTGCTTGTCCGTTCCAGGCGTAGGAATCGTGGCAATAGATTCGCGCCAGCATGTGGGAACACCACCCTCAATCCAGATGGGATTATAAGTACGAAGAAGGAAACCTTTACCCACAAGAGAAAGGTTCTTCAGCATCGGAATATGAATAGAATCAGGTCTTGGAGCGGAGGACCGTGACCGGGCAAGTGCATTTTCGAGTTCCCGCATGGTGAGTGTGGCATTGTAACATTCACGATTCGAGGAGCGGAAGTTAGATGGCCTAGGCTCCTCTGCCTGTTTTCGGGGGAGGAAGGCAGGGTGGTAATGAGCAGTGCTCGAAACCTCTGCAATAAATCGGCCGAAGGCATTGCCGACATCCTTAGGGGCCACAAGGACGTCATTCGCGACCGTCAAGCGAGATGCTGGTGAGTGGACCTTAGTGCTAGATAGCCGGCGCAGGCTACCCCAGACAACAGAAGAAGTAAAACTGTAAAGAGCTTGTGAAAGCAGCCCAGCTGTCTTTCTTGCTTTCTTTAATAACACGACGACACTGTGCACGTAATCGTTTATAATTAATACAATTCGCCATTGTATGGTGGCGTTTAAAGGTGCGTAAAGCATGTCGACGAGCACGTATAGCGTATCTACCTGCTGTGGTCCACCAAGGGACCGGTGCGCGACGTGGAGAAGAAGCAGTGTGAGGAATGGAATATACAGCAGCAGTGAGAATGACTTCCGTGAGGTGTGCGACCTGACTATCGCAGCTTGCGAAGGTTTGATCCTGGAATGTCGCCCTGGAAGAGAAGAGCCCCCAGTCTGCTTTGGAGATGTGCCAACTAGTTGAGCATGTAGATGGGGTATGATGCAGGAGATGGATAACACAAGGGAAGTGGTCACTCTAATATGTAGCAGAAAGTGCATACCACTCAAAACAGCGTGCAAGTTGGGTAGTACATATAGAGGAATAAATGGGGATAGGTGTGAGTTGTGTCCAAAAGAAAAGTAGGGGCGGCAGTATTGAGGCTGACAAGATTGAGCTGGTTGAAAACGTCTGCTAAAAGAGAGCCCCTCGGACAGGATGCTGGAGAGCCCCAAAGAGGATGGTGAGCATTGAAGTCTCCAGTTAACAAAAATGGTGCAGGTAGCTGAGCAATAATTTGCATCATGTCTGCCCCAGTAGCAGCAGATGACGAAGGAGTGTAAACGGTACAAACGGAAAAAGTGAAAGTGGGGAGAGTATTTCGGACGGCAACTGCCTGCAGGCCCGTGTTCAATGTGATGGGATCGTAGTAAATATCATCCTGGACCAGCAACATAACCACTCCATGAGCTGAAATACCTGCAGCAGTGGGTAGGTTAAAACGCACAGGATATAGTGTGCCAAGGCAATTTGATCGATTCATTTCCTGGAGAGCTATGACGAGCGGACAGTGCAAGTGGAGCAGCACCTTTAAGTCCTCTCGGTTGGAGCGAATGCCGCGAATATTCCAGTGAGTAAGTGCAATCATGAGAAGAAAAAGAAGATGCAAGAAGGGGGTCACCTCAAAGGCCGCTGAGGGCCTGGCTTTGAGCGAGCACTGCCGCCGCTATCAATAGGCGGATTGTCATTGTCCATTGGTTCAATAGGTTCATCGGCCATCTTGTTAAGATGGCCGGGAGGGGGAGCTTCCTCCAACGGTGAACGGCCTGATGTTGGGCTACCAGCGGTGCGGCCAGGGGAAACGGATGACGGCTTGGAGCGGCAACCGCTGGGTGCAGCAGGAAAAGAAATGCGCCGTGGTGGAGAAGGAGAACATTGCTTCCTATGAGCCTTCTTGGAAGGTCGTTTAGTGGTAGTACTGGTCGATAGCTGGGAGTTCGAGGTTCGTAGGAAGTCTGCACTGGACGGTTCCTTCTTGAAGGCCCGTGCATCTGACTTCTGGGTTTTCGTCTTGGCAGAAGCTGATGAAGGTGCTTGTGTCTGAGGGGTGACGGGAGGAAGAGGAGACGTCGACCGGGCGGTCTTAGCACTGGCCGAACGGACGACCGTAGTGCTTAAGATCAGATCGCGTGTCTGCATCGATAACTCCCTGGTAGTCCGAGGAGCGGCGAGGACGGTACTATATTTCCCCGCTGGCAGCAGCGTGGGCTTCCTAATAGCAAATAGCTTGCGAGGAGCTGACGTGGATAGTTTCTCTTTGACCCGAATTTCCTGTATACAGCGTTCTTCCTTGTAGATGGGACAGTCGTGGGAGGATGCTGCATGGTCACTCTTGACAGTTCACAGAATGATGAGATGGAGGTGGACGGTCACCCTCATGGACATCCCTGCCACAAGTGACACTTAGCCGCGTTAAAACAAGACTGGCGAGTGTGATTAAAACGCTTACACTGGTAGCAGCGCGTAGGTGTCGGGACTTTGGGGCGAAAAGAAATAACCTCGTAGCCCGCTCTGATGCACAGCAGCTGTTGAACACTATCAATGGTCAAGAAAAGTGTTCGGGTTGATACAAGGTCATTGTTGACCTTTTCCATGACCCTATGGACAGCCGTTATGCCCTGCTCAGCGAGGAAATACTGAATCTCCTCGTCAGTCAGTCCATCGATCTAGTGTATACCACACCACGAGACGAATTTAAAGTGCGGTGAGCCTCCACCCAGACAGGAGTGTGGCCCGAAGCAGTTTTTGTGCCTGGAAGGTGCTCTCAGTTTCTAGTAACAGGGTACCGTTACGCATCCTGGTACAAGATTTTACACATCCAGCTTTGGCATCTACGCTCTTCTGGACAACTAAAGGGTTGAAAGATGAAAAATCTTGTCCATCCACAGATCTAGAAACTACGAGGAACTTTGTGGCAGGCGGTAGTACTATTGTAACTGGTGGCTGGTCAAGTTTCCGTTTTTTGGCAGAAGTCGAGAGAGAAGAAGAGATATCCATTGCGGAGTAATCCCCTTATGATTGCCAACGTCTCCAATGGCGCGTTCCTTCCTTGTGGGGACCCTCTCAAAGGGCACTCCCACCTCATGTCACACCTCCCAAGAAACGGACAGAGGGAACAATAGGCATGGTCGGAAGGTTTCCCTGGGCCCGGCCTATACCAGGGGGTATGTGCGTGCCATACTTGTCTACCCAGCGCGGTGAATTACGCGTTACCCCGTCACCGAATACGCGTGTGAACGTGTGGGTCGGCCTTCAGGCACACAGGGAGGAAAGAAGGAGAGGAAAATGTAGGGAGAGAGGGAGAGAGAAGGCAGACTGTCTCAAACGCCGAGGCGGAGGCCAGGGAAGGAGGAGCAGGAGAAGGAGGGGAGAAGGAGGGGGGGAAGGAAGAGGATCAGTAGGAAGAGGTGGAGGGGGAGAGGGGAAGGAAGAGGATCAGTAGGAAGAGGAGGAGGGGGAGGGGGGAAGGAGGAAGTGGAGGAGGAGGTGGAGGGGGAAGGAGGATGAGCACGAGGAGGAGTGGGGAAGGAGTGGGGAAATGAGGGGGAAAGGAGGGGGAGGGGGGAAAGGAGGAGGGGGAGGGGGGAACAGAGGAGGGGCGGAGGGGGGAAGGATGGGGGAAGGGTGCAGGGGTGGAAGGAGGGAAAAGTAGAGGGGAAGGATGGGGTAAGGTGGAGGAGGAAGGAATGTCAGGGGAGAAGGCTGAGGAGGAAGGGGCGGGGGAGAAGGCTGAGGAGGAAGGGGCGGGGGAGAAGGCAGAGGAGGAAGGAAGAGGGGGGAGGAAGAGGGGGACGGAGGAGGAAGAGGGGGAAGGAGAAGGAGGGAAGACAGTAAGAGGGAGGAGGATAATGAAAGGAACCAAACAAAGGAAGGAAGAAACCATAATAAGTGAAAAACCAAATGACCACAAATATAAGTAGTGGAACCGTTTCTGGATGCAGGCTCAATCTACCCTCTTGAGGGAGAGGGACTCTTTTTAGTCGCCACTTAGGACGGGCAGGAATACCATTGGCCTATTCTCGCCCTGGACCCACAGGGGGAAGAGGAATTTGAAAGGGCACAGGTTCACTAGAGAGTTTAGGACAAACATGAACACCACCTGACACTGATATAGACGCTACGGTTCCTGTCATATGCCTTATAACAGCGTAACTGGCCTTCAACAATGCGATCTCACGAGCGCAATCACCAACTATGCCAAAAGCTCTTTTGATAGCGTTTTGGTATTCCTGTGGGGTGAGTGGCCCAGTTATCCTCTGTTTGTTGCCGCCTTATATTGTTAACAAACCTTAGTGCATAAGCCAAAATCCTTTGAGTTTCCTTTAAAGGGGAATACTTACACTACGATTCAGCATTAAGCTCAATAACAGACATCAAAGACACCTACACCCCTTTCTGGCGCATCTCCTATCACAAGTGAAGGACAAGTGCTGTAGTCCAGGTCACTACTGAATAGCCATGATGGGGCAGAGCACCACTGCAAAAGTGAATCCATATGTGCTGCGCTGATGCCACGTGATAAGCAATCAGTGGGAGTGTCTTCTGATTTGATGTGTCTCCAGTTGGAAACAACTCATTTCCTGAATTTCAGAGACTCTGTTGACAACAAAGGTTTTCCTGTGAGACTACGTTGCAGCCAGCTGAGAACTATTGGAGAATCCGTCCAAATATGGATATCACTACTGTTTACAATGTCTAAGTCACTGGCCAAATTATGAATGAGGCGAGCAAGACGAAAAGCATCTCATAATGCCAGTCACAGAACAGATAGTTCTGTGACAGGGGCTAAACGAGATTCGGCCACAGCCAATGAAACTACAATCTTGTTGTTGGGAAGAACACATATGATGTATACACAGGCATCATATGCCAACTGTGAAACATCACAGAAACATGGAATTTCGAATTTAACGTATTGAGGACAGGGAATGACATGCCTGCTAATAAAAATATCAGTTCGTTAAGGCAGTTACATATAAAGGACATTCCATTCATCAGCTAGGTTGGATAGAAGGACTTAATACAAGTCAAGGCTTAGTTGACACAAGCGCTGCAAGAACAGTTCCATCTTGTGACTAATGGGTCAAAAAGGCCTAGTTGGTCAAAAATGAATGCTGTTGTAGACAGGCGATCTTTGAGCACCGATGATTCTTCAGCTTCGAGTGGCACTGAAAAGGATAAGAGCTGTGGTACCGTAAGATTCCTAATGTTTTTATTACTTCTCCATCAATGAGATTACAAGGTACAAACGTTTCTGTGTGCTGCACTGGAATTTGTTCCACAACCTTGTGGCTACTGGAGTTCCATTTCCTCAGTAGAAACCATCCAGAAGTTGATAGCTGAGTCACCTGGGTTTCTGAGTTTCAGATTCCATATCTGACTCGCCTATGAAGTCGCCCACATAGAAACTAATCAACGAAGTTTAGGCTGCCACTGAAAACTTGTCTTGATTTTCGAAGCCTAACTGTTGGAGACATGTAGTCGCAATAAAGGCAGCAGGAGCAGTTCCATAAGTGGCTGTGGACAATCCATATTCTTGTATCAGCTCACACGGTGATTCTCACCACAGAATTCTCTGAAAGTTACTACTATCAGGATGGAGAGACAGTGATACCTGGCCTCGTAACTGAATGATAGAAAGAGCTCGAAAAACTAGATTTCGAAGCAGCAGATTCCGACATCTCATAACAAGTTTCTTACTTAAGTGTTTCAATACTATACCTTACCAATTATGTAGTATATCGATGCAAAAATTACGACAGATCACTGGCGACATCCAATGGGAAGTTACTGGCAATGCTTGAGGGAAGTTCGCTTGAGCGGCTGACCACGATTTCTCGTTGAGGTTTGTTTGTAAGCTCAGGATCGTTCCTCGAAACTACTATGAAATTATCGAGCAAGGTAACGCAGTAGTTAGCAAAATGTACTCGTATTCGGGAGGTTGACAGTGCAAACCTGCGTCCGGCCAGTTAAGTATAGGTTTTCTGTAATTTCCCTTAACTATTTACTGCGAATGCCATGTTGGTTCTCTTGAAAGGGCATGGCCGATTTCCTACTCCATCCTTCCATGAATATGCTCCTCCTCGTTGTCAACAGGACGTTAAACTTTAACCTGCTACTCCTCCAGCTACGAAATAGGAGTTAATATTTGCCTATATCTATGGATACCACAATTTGCACACGGAATGTGGTGTCACTAAAAACCTGTGTGCCATACTTTGCGAACGATTCTTTTGTTCATCAGCAAGTAATTAAAATTGGTGCCATAGCGAAAACATTTATCCGGCTGTGTTGGCTATCGTCAGACGAGGCAAAGGAAGCAGAGGCAGCTCAGTGTCGGAAAGCAGGGAAGTCGCATTTGTCATTAGTTTGAGTATAAACGAACTTTATTTGCGTTAATTAGGGCGTATATAACACCCCTGCACACCCACCAATTTACTGACTGACAGACGACCAATTCCATGACAGCCTACACACGTCCCGACCGACTAAACTCTGTGATTACAATGCGGGCCTGCTGTCGTAGTTTCTTTATTTTATGTTTAGTTCATTGTGTTTGCCCTATGGGATCCCGCTCGGTTTTTCACAAAAGCAAAAACGGGTGAATCGTGCATTACGAAACAGCTGAACATCATAAAACCATTCTTAAGCGAAAATACTGCAGTCCTGACAGAGGTTGTAAACTTCGAGGAGAGACTGTTAGCTACGTATATTACGATTTGTCGCCAATGGCAGGAGACGTAAGATTCAGTGTTCTTCTGCTGCCACAATTATTAACTAAAGTTGTTCCTGAAATGTGCAACGTGATTTATAGTTGACTGAGAAAATACATCGTGGTAAAGCAAAATAAATAAAACAAAAGTCATTCGTGAAAACATTATTGATTTATTTGTGGATGTAGCACAACAAGATTACCTGTAAATTTCAGAGACCCATATTCGAAGAAGAAAGATTACACATGGTGGAGGCGCGCATCATCTAATAAATACAACAGATGAATAAGAAATGAAGCATTTAGCGACTGTTAGAACTGAAAAAAAAACTACATGGCAGATGGCATGGATATAGGCTGGAATTTTTCAGTACTTACAACAGTGAGGCAAGTACATTTTATGAATTAACGTCCATGGAATGTCGATACTTCAGTTTTAGATTTCATTTCCGATAAGTATCGGAAATAAAACCTAAAAGAGAAAGAAGGTCGACAGACTTAACCTCGTGTTGCATAAAGAGAAACCAATATGTATTCGTTAAAAAATGAAACAGGTGCCTCATTTCTTGCATCTCTATTGTTAATACTCCTCGCACGATGTGTCGCAAATACATCAGCAGTCTTTAAATGTCTTTAAAAACTCAGTCCTTAAAGTATCTTTTCCTCGGACACACTCGACACAATCTGTTGGGTCGGCTGTCCAGTGGTGCGTCGCGCCCGACAGTGAAAGTTGGTGGGTCGGTCGGTCGGTCAAAACACCGACACACAACCAATTTGTCGGACGGACAGTGGTTGAGGCGCCACGAGAGGCGCTGCTGGCGAGTCACGTGATCAGGCTGACGGCTGCGACAGACGAAAGGAAGAGCTGTGAATCATTCTTCCTGCATTGCTCGTTGAGATAAAGTTCGAAGTGCTTTTTTTGAGTTGTTTGATGGAGTTGGTGTTGTTGGTGGAGTAGGTTTCGCTGTTGTTGGAGTTTTACAATAACGTGACCAGTTCTATGTGTGTAATGATTTACAAGCTTTAATTCCTTCTGAACAGAGACCGAAAACCATGAGAAGGGGTTTGCTGGAGACAAATCTTGTGCAGAATTAAGAACAATTTGAGGTGGCTTGAAGAGCTACCCTGACAACACTGAGAAGAGCGAAGAGGAAGTATATCAAGGACATCATCGTGGAGGCAGAAACAGGCGAGAGCAGACAGTGTCACAGTAATGCTTATAACGTTCACAGGCTACAAAGGATATTGTCGAAGATGTAAAATAGTTGCAAACGACTGAAATCGCCAGAAGATGGAATGAGTACTTCTACCATCTCCAATTGTAATGAAACCAAAGTAGGATTCTATTTCCATTCTAACTACGGCTGACCCACACCACTGTCGTCCCTCCTCCCTCCCCCCCTTTCCCAATGCACACAGCATGATTTCCAAACGAATCAAATAGCTTAAGAAGGGAAGCCCAGGTGAAAACAGAATACAAGCCAAATTGATCCAGACTGGAGGTGAGAAACGTACTTGCAGCAGACTACATCAGCAGATAATTGTAAGGACCAAAGAAGAAATACCAGATAGGAAAACGCTGCTAATCTATGCAGTCCATAAACGAGGATGATTGACTAAGGAGGGCCACTCAACAATAACACACATTTGTCTAAGATACGTCATCTTGTCCAGCTGCTCGTATAGAGAACTCAACTCTTGAAAATTAGTAATTGATGAATTCAGAGAGGTTTGCAGCCAAGGTTCTGAACTGTAGATCAGATCTTCGTTCTTTGGTAATTCACTGAAAAACAGATGACACAGTAAGGAACCAGATTTAATCTGTTGATTTCACGAAGTTCTATGATTGCAAACACCACAGAAGCCTGTTCATTAGCACTCGTCGACAGGGTCAATATACTGGTCAAGTTGTTACTGTGGGTGGAAGACCAGTCCTGCAACTGAGTTTCTCAATGGGAACCCTTCATATCGAATAGAGATCAGCTCCGTGATCTATGCAGGGAACCTGTCCTACAGCCCAATGAATCTGTTTTGGTCGAGGTGAATGTCGAGACCATTAAGGATTCAGCTATAAAAAATATTGATCCTAGAAATAGTACTATATTCCTGAGACGAGTCGAGTATCGACTGGACATAGTGGGGAAGGTAACTTTTAGCCACATGCTGTCCTTTGGGTCTGACTGCATGGAACTGAATTAAGGAAGAACATATTCGCGTTTTTGCATTGAGAGAGTAGCAGAGAGACACTGTGGAACAGAGGCGACAGTGGCAGTGGTAGAGATAACTGGTGGAGACCGCTGCTGAGAGTGAGTGGAGCCTAGATTTTTCCAGGCATCGTCACGGTGGGGGGTAGGGTGGGGGCGGTAGGGGGAATTATTTTCATGTTTTCCACACCCCTATAGCCATATTTTTGTTCCCCATTTTAGTGGAGTATGAATACTTAACTCAGAGAGATTGGATAAAAGATGTGCAATGTTCCATGTTACAACAGCGTACGTTCATGCGCCAAAATGTTTGATGAAGAAACGAATATGAGACTGTGCAGCTGGTTCCCCACTTTTCTGTCATTGTTTTACAGAGAAACATTTTCACCTGTTTGTTCTCAGGGGAGCATTTTTAAACTGCTGGTATACTACAAAAATGTCAGTGTAGGGGTGACAACCTATTACATGAATGAATACATACATTTGACTGGGGAGGGGGGGGGGTGACATCTGTAGCCAGTAGCTGGTCTAATAAAAACATTGAAGTAACAAGTGAAAACGCAGTGCCAGTAACTCAAGATTCAATATGTTAAAGTCACTATGCAGGCAGTCAGAGCATACTGTAAATCTGACTTTGCCTTCTTGTTATGTGAGCACTTTGGTTACAACGATTATAACAATTGTTCCTGTAACTGGTATTCAATCATGTCTTCCATGTCCCTGGTTGTCACTAAGATGGCGACACTGGTACCGGGCTCTGGGATGGTTATTAATTTCAGGTTGCCTACATTACAGCTTCCAAGGACAACAGAAATTTTATAATTATTATCTCACATAATTGACCAAATTCAGACATTCATAAAGCCATAATTTACTCATTTAGATGTGTAATATAGTGGAAGTTCAACGGAATAACACAAATAGTTAGGAACTTGAGGAACCAAGTGCTTTTCGACTCCCCGTAGATTGTGTGCGTATACCTGGACTTTATCCATTCATTGTTGGCGAAAGAGCGCTTACCAACTTCCAAACTTGACACTCAACTTCAAAACTGTCCAGAACTTTTCGTTTTTACATGTTTCAAGTCAATTAACACAATTTACAGAGCGATGAGTCCTCTACTCTCATGTGTGGGAATCTTTAGAAATTCAAGTTACACTGGTACATTTTTAAGACCTGTGTCTTTTACATTCAAAATTACATAGCCCCACATAGTAACTTTTAACAAACTTCTTTGTTCTTTATGAGAGAATTAAAGTGTCTTGCAAACCAGTATTTGCATAATTCATCACTTCGTTCTTAAATATTATCAGAGTGTTCATACTACTGTGAAGAAACTAATTGTATTGTTCACATCCATAAGCCGTAAAGTCATTGGTTTAATTCGCATGGGGAACTTTGCTATTAATTTTACAGACTTTGTCCAGGTTTCATTGTAGAAATATTACCAGAGAATTTTATAGGCATCATAGAATAACAAGGTATTTCTATTACTGCACACTGATGTTCATTAAGGAAGATTGAAGGAAAGCTTGTGAAGTGGAAGGAAGTTTATTCACCGCGAAATTTCTCTCCAACAAAAACCCCATCATTTACAACTCTCCAAACTTAGTTCATTACGTTAGCTATGTTAACTTTCCAATGAACAATGAACTTCCAAAGACCCCAACTGGTAACACTGGAAGAAACATAGCAATTAGACGTTAACTTCATAATTTTGTGTGTAATAATTGGACGTAATTCCACTTGCTACATAGTAGCAGATGCTGCAAAACTAGATATATAAGACACTTTCATACTGACGCTCAATAAACTGTGCAAAGCATCTGCCATCAATCTGATCACTAATAAATGCAGGGCATTTCACGTTTCCTGTTACACTTTTTGATAGAAAGCTTAGTAGACGAAGTTTTGGTAATGAGCTCATATCCAGAAATGTACAAAGTCTCCTCTACATACCATGAAGGCCTGTGTTAGGAATTGTGAAACATACTGGACACGGACAACAGCGAGAGCAAACTGCAGATTTTGTATCTTGTTTGTGGTGGCGAGGAGACAAAGTTAATTCACATCACCTGCAGTGCATAAAACAATGAGCAGTAAGACATCCTTACTGAACAGATGCAACATCTAAATTGGCAGTCTCAATTTATGAGAAGCTGTTCATAGTATACTTCAATGTAACTGATGTATACACTCAAAACTGCAAGTCTTCAGTTCTTGTATAGCTTGGCATTATGACAAGTCTCTTGACTGTAGTGATAAAACTAACGAGTGCATTACGGTGGATGTTCACATTCCAGGATACAATTTTTGTAACTAAAAAATGAGCAGATAACTGCAATAACGAATTTTATCCAAGTCTCTTAATTATCACGTTACAATGAAGTATTACACAGGAGCTCTAAATTAATATAAATTACTGTATTAAAGAAACGTCATTATTCCACTAGCGCTGTCGTCTGTTAAGTTTATCATTGGCCACCCAAATATGACAATGAAAGACACAGTAACAGAAAGTACACACACACACAAAAACCCAAGTTCTGCTGCACAGACTGCATAAAACCCCTTTCGGTGCGAAATAAACACACCAAGGTAGCTGCACAGTAAATATAGATGTATTTTGTAGTAAAAGGACGATACCAAGCTGTTAAACGTTGTTCCATTAATGTATTTATCAGCACTGAACATGTTATATAGTCAAAAACGCTGAACAGTTTATTGCTCGTAAGTAAATAGCCAAAATGGTGCTAAATTACTTTCAGTACATTTAATTCATAAATCATGGAATTCTGCCACTTATTATTTGCAAAATATTCATGGGTTTTGTTATCTTATAGATGCCAATTTACCTCACTTATCCAGTGCATTCATTTCAATATGCACATTACACACAACGAAGTCATCTTTCTTGAAATGTTAACCATTTCCTACGTGGTGCAGAACAGATGTAGAGAATAATGTTCAGCTAACATTTATTTACACTGTATTGTATGATTAAATACAATGAATAAGAAAAAAGGCAATAGCAACGCTGCAGGCGAGGCACATACATAAACAGCTTGTGAAGAATACATGAAGTGAAACAACCAACAGGCTCTTTTTTCCAATACTGCCCTTGCTCATGAGATACTTGTGTACTACTCCTCGTCAGAACTAATGTTGCAACAGCGCATCACACCTGTGGGAACTGTGGCTGATGTTACACTGAAGCCAGGTTAACAGAAGTGACTGGGACACAATTTTCTCCTCACAATAACATGTTTCTTTGTACCTTGTTACCTTATATCCCAAGTTCTGGATGGTCTTCTTTGTTGCTGTAGTTCAGTGCGAAGTCAACACAGATATTGGAGAACAGGTGGCAGTTTCTTGTGCCACGTAGCACATTGCACTCTTCCGGCCGAGCGGTTCTAGGCGCTTTAGTCTGGAACCATGCTGCTGCTACAGTCACAGGTTCGAATCCTGCCTCGGGCATGGATGTGTGTGCTGCCCTTACGTTAGTTAGGTTTAAATAGTTCTATGTCTAGGGAACTGATGACGTCAGATGTTAAGTCCCATAGTGCTCTGAGCCAGTTTTTTAAAAAGCTTTAAGGTCGTATGATTATGGTAACAGAAAAATTTAACTGCGAACACTATGGCTTCAACTAATAATTCCTTTCACAGAGAGGTAAGTGTAGTGAGAGGTTACTTTTTATTACGACTGGTTTTGGTCATTTACCATTTATGTAAAAGACCAAACAGAAGGAAATGGAATCTAACATCAAAATGGTTCAAATGGCTCTGAGCAATATGGGACTTAACTTCTGAGATCATCAGTCCCCTAGACCTTAGAGCTACTTAAACCTAACTAACCTAAGGACATCCAGGCCCAAGGCAGAATTAGAACTGCGACAGTAGCAGTCGCGCGGTTCCAAACTGTAGCGCCTAGAACCGCTTGGCCAATCTGGCCAGCAATCTGACATCGAAACTGAACAGAGGACCCAGTAAGATTACTAAATAGAGTTTCTTTTCGAGAAAATTACTATCACATGATCAGAATTCATACCTTTCATCGTACACGAAAAACGATCATCATAATGAAAATATATGAAACAGTGAACGTAGTGTTGGAATTCTAAAGTAAAAAACTGCCTGTGAGGTACACAGCTAAGATATGAAGTGTCGAAGTTAACAGTTCGAAGATCATGCAAACAAAGAGCGTGAATGTGCATAATACATAACATTAGGTAAAAACACTTCTATGTCAAGTTTGTACGAATGTATAACAGTAACAAAGCTGTGTTCAACAAAGGCATTTTAAAAAATCAACCAAATGGCAAACATACGTACAGGGGGCACATGATGTATACATGCCATACAAACATAATAAAAACAGTGTACAAACCATAACGTGTAGAAAGCAGAAAACACCCATGTCATAAGCAGCTGACTCTCTAAACATACTGGAGTCAGATATAATTAAATTATATCAAGGAACGTAGATGCAGTACTACATCTAGTATTTATGAAGTATAATAATATGAAGAGATGGCAATGTGTATATCAAACTATCGTATCAAAAACTATCTCTCTATAAGCTTCTGCATAATCACATTAAACTAACAAAAAACACACAACAACAATAAATTCTTAATAATGTAACCATACATCGTTCATATTAGTCGTACTTGAGACAAGGTGTGGGGAGTCAACAACAGGCAACCAGTATTACCGATCATACTGAGTGCGCTTGTGACATTTCTCTTTCCACAATTACTAATTATAAAGGAAACTATTCGCAACTGAATCACAGTAGTGTGTACAAATATCTACAAGGAAATATTATACTAAGAACACACATTTGTGATGCAAGCACTCTTACAGAGAGAGGCTCATAAGCGCTAGAGTAACAATGAATTACTTTGTAGCTGCACACACTTTCCAGGTAACACTCTAGATATTACAGTTATTAATAGGAAACCAAGCTCAAACTAACATGTCGTGTACGAGGGTTGACTGAAAGGTAATGCCTTCACCTCCGTAACATTTCAACTGTTGACAGCATTGGTATGTGGCAGGTACTGGCTTGTTCTGTAGCCTCTCCTCTACAGCTCCAGGTGGCAGGAAGCCTAAGCATTGAACTGTTGTAGTTTTACAGTGTTACAGTGTAAAGTATGGAACCCTGCAGACGGTAGGGCAATGCATTTAAGCAACGTGTAGTCATTTGATTCTTGACAGCAGAATGTGTCACTCCAAAGGAGATTCATCAGAGAATGTAAGCATTTTATGGTGAATGTGTTGATGTGAGTACTGTCCGTCATTGGGCGTGTAAGTTTAAAGGTGTTGATGCGAGAACATCTGACTGGCGTGACAGAGTTGGATGTCCTGGAACAGCAACCACTGAGTTTCACAAGCAAACCGATGACTGATTCAGAACGATCGTCTTATCACTCAGAGAGAAATTTCAAGCACAATCAGCATTTCACAAGAATGTGTGGGTCACATTATTGCTTCACGTGTAACCACAGAAGAATTTCAGGGACAATCTCACCACCATGTATGGAAGCAGGGTTGCCCACTGCTATCCTGCTTTGGTCTTACGCTACTTCAGTAACCTAATTAAGCAATGAACGTTTAATTTTTTTTTTTCATTTTCACTACTCAGATCCCGACTACAGATTCTGTGGCCTTCAGCCTCATAGCACAGAATTCAGAAATAGTTTAAATAAAATTCCCCTAGTAAAACCTATTATTTCAGTACATTCTAGTATATATTCTAAAAGCAATGAGGTAATCAGTTTTATTGGAAATGCATACTATTAACAGTTATGGACGATGACATATTGTGCAATATATATTAAGTAACATTCGAGTGAGCTAATAGATCAAATTCAGCTATAAGACTGCATCCAAAAGAAAGCCTAAATTTTACTGATTCCAGCAAAGAGTTTAAATTTACCCAAAGTCTGTTAGTTCAATAGATATTAAGACTTAAAATCTGTTGCCTGTATGACTTTCAGTGCCAATTGTGACCAAACTACTAAATAATTCCGACATCTGTTTTGATATTTTTGATATCTTTATTTTTCTACGTAAAGTGACTCCAGTCTCAACTTTGTAAGTGCATTAATTAAGAATTAAGTAAATTTGAATATGTAAAAATTATTGTTCTAAAGGGCTACCGTGGTTACAAGTCGGGAATTCCCACGGCGGATGCATAAGTTAGTTTCGCGTATTTAAATTGATACAGCTTACTCATGTTAGTTAAATAATAAACCCAATAGTTAACTTAAAAACCAGTTAGAAAGGATAATTTTAACCCTGGGAAATTATAAACTATTATATATTAACACAATAGTCAAACATTCAAGCGCTCATCTATATAAGGTCGGAGCTAGTGCAGCTCTAGTTAGTTCTCGGTCAGATTCTCTTGGAGCAAAAGTGCAGCAAGTTGGTCAATTTTTTCGGTAATTGTGACTGTGAACTTTGTTAAAGACTGGAAGTTTTTAACCTTCCTAATGTGACGATTAAGTGTAAGAGGTCTGGTCACATGAATATTCTGTGTGCGAGTGATAACAAAGAAATCGCCATGTGGTTGACATAAATGTTCAACAATCAATACAATCTTGACTTTTGATTTTGGAAAACTTAACCTAGGATCCTGGCTTCTTAATTTCAGTGTGATTTAGGTGAGACAGACGTAGCTACCGGGAAGACAAAATTGAATAAGCAAAGCAAGTTAGATCGAGAACACTGGGCGAGGAAATATTTCAGTACCGGTACATCCGATTGTGACATGAACTTTAAATGACACTACTAAATAAGGACATGTCCCGGCACGTTACATGTGGTGCCCCAGGTGAGGAAACAACCCAGCACGTTACAACCATACAGAATCCTCCATACAGTCCAGATTTAGCACCATTTGACTTCCATCTGTTCTTGATAATGAAAGGCGATCTGCTGGAACATTATGCTTCTGATGAATACGTTGAGAGAACTGTGAGACTGGTTTCAGGAAAAGTGTCGACTTCTTCTGTGATGGATTCAGAATACTTGTTCATTGTTGGCAGAAATTTATCCAATTGGCTCGTGTTGATTATGTGGAAAAGTGAATACTTTTAGTTAAGGATCACGTTCTACAGACTATGTCTACATGTGATTTATTAAGATATTGCCATCCAAACCCAATTAACGAAGGTGGAGCATTACTTTTCACTCAACCCTCGTACTTGACTATGGCCTATTACATATAACGACAGGAACAAGTGTTGTACCATATTATGATTGTGTGTTCTTAAAGTTTCAACAGCATGCAATAAAACCCATGATAATGATAAAGCTAAAGGACACAAAGCAGAAATTTAATACATTTGTTGTTTTAAGCCTTTATTTTAAATGAATATGATGGATTTTAGAAAACTTTTGTTTGAATTCTCTGACTGGAAATATGGTTTCCATAGGCCAGGATGTATTGGACCTCAAGCAAACTTTGAAAATGCTATGGGAGATGGCCAAATACAAACTAGGAGGAAAAGTTTACTATTGTGTTTCTAATTGTTATCAGTTACAATTACAATTATTTAAAGCTGCTTTATACACTGCAGTTTCTTTGAATCTCTGGTATTTTGCAAATGATAATATTTTACATATCTGTTGTTCAGCATTTAGAGGTTTGAAATTGTGTCTAATGTTTGTTGGAAGCAACAAAGTGCTCATTATGAAAGTGAGTGTATGTTGTGCATCCTTATCTGCATTGCCTGATGACCTCTCACCGTTTCTGACAAATCCTTTTCTTTGTGTGTTGTAATCTTTTAAGATGCAGGAAAATATATGTAACACTGAAAATAAAATTGTCTGGATTTACTCAGAAATAGGTATGATCTTACATCCAAGATTCATTTCTGTTGAACCAGGAAGCTATCAGATAGGAATGATTAACCAAATTCATGACATGCAGCACTAGATTCAACTTTTAGTAAGATCAGTGGAATAGTGTTTGGGAAAAAAGTGCCTTCAGTCCTGGGTCCATGCTTTTCTGATTTATTTCAATGATCTAATGCAGTTGTGAATGGTGTAGAATAAACTTACCATGTTTTCACATGGCACCAGAATTCTGACACATCTTTTACGACTGAGTGGCAAATCTGCAAATTACAGCCTCCTTGATCTCCACTGGTGGCGCCAAGGGAATCAGAGGAGAGCCGTGTGGAGGAGACTGGTTAGTTGGTTGTTTGAGGTTTAAGGGACCACACAGCAAGGTCATCAGTCAATTGTTTCAAATAGGGTCCATTCCGCTAATGGGACATCTGAGGAAAGTCAGAACAATAAAAGGGATGAAGGCAAAAACGCAAAAGGGCAGTCATGTTGTAAATCGTAAAAAACAAAATGAGGCAAGTTGGCAAGAGAACAAACCCAACGCTATGCTGAAGCAGCATAGGCAAGACCACCTGTGACTTAAGAGGTGCAACCTATGGTAAAAGGAGACTGTTTTACCCTTTTTTTAAAGGATTGGTTTGAGTAAAAGGGCAAGAAAAGATTATCTCTGTCAGATGAGTCTGGAATCTCCAAACATGGCTTACAGTGGGAGACACACAAACACTCACCGCCCTGCCCCAATACCTTATAACTGAGAATAAAATCCACTTTCCTGGAGAAAACCGAAAACCAGAGAGACCATCCAGTAATCGTCAGCCAACATCAAAGGTAAAGTGTGGGGCAGTCTGTACTTAGCACGCAGAGCCAAAAGAAGGGGGCATTCAACCAAAATATGGGCAACTTCCTGGAAGGCTCCACAACCACAAAGTGGGGGTGGCTCATGACGCAAAAGAAAACCATGGGTCAGCATGGTATGGCAAATGCGGAGATGACACAGTGTGGTCAAGTCTTTCGGGAGACGCGAAAGGAAGAACGCCACAGGCCTGTGGTCACCTTAATCACGTGAAGTATATTAGAGAGAGGAGAAGCCAACCAAGTATGGGCCCATGATTGTGCGAAGTGGGATTTGATGTGGAGCCGTAAATCCTCTGCAGGAGGGGTTACAGAAAATGGGTGGTAAGTGACTGCACCTCCAGCCAAACGAACAGCGAGCTCAGTACCCGAGATGACGACATGGCCAGGGACCCAAAGAAAGTCAATGGAACAAACAGCACGGTGAATATCAGCGAGATGGTCATGAATGGCAGAGACCAAGGGATGGCGCGAAAAACACCGGTCAATAGCAAGAAGGCCACTCATCGAGTCCGTACATAACAAAATGCGGTTGTGTTGGGACTGTTTAATGAAGGTAAGAGTCTGGGATATTGCTATAAATTCCTCAGTAAACACCCCACATGTAGATGGCAGCAGATGATTTTCCGTTCCAATAGAGGACGTGAAGGCATACCCAACATGATCAGTAGATTTAGAGCCATCAGTCTAAAAAACGACAGCATCCCAAAACTCCCACAAAATTTGGCGGAAAAAGGAAAGGAACACCACCAGGGGGGATGGAATCTTTCGGACCACGGCGGAGATCCATCCGAATTCGAGGCCGAGGAACTAACCAAGAGGGGGGTGGGGGGGGGGGGGTGGAGGGTACGGAGCGAGGAAGACAGGACAAAGAAGGAAGCTGAAAACACGACAAAGAGATGCAAGGCGGAGCCCAACCGATAAACCCGCCTGTGGTCGGGAGTCGGGTGGGCGACGTCCATGGTCTGGGAACAGGATAGAATAGGAAGGATGCATAGGAGAGGAATGGATAACGAGTGGATAAGACACCAGAAGCTGGGATCCCAGCTTCAACCAGGAGACTGGTCACTGGTGCCTTCCCTACTAGCCCTGTTGATAAGCGGATACCACAATGGTAGACTGGATCCAGCACGTGCAGTGTGGAAGGAGCAACAACCATAAACTTGTCAACCATAGTCCAAGCGAGACAGAACTAGAGCATGATAAAGACGGAGAAGGAGGCAACAGTCCATACCCCAATAGGAGTGGGCAAGGAAGCGAAGGACATTGAGTTTACAGAAACATTCTACCTTCAGGAGTCTGATATGTGGCAGTCAAGTGAGCTTGTTGTCGAAAAGAAGACCCAGGAAACGAAACTGTGGGACCAAAAGGCAATCGTTGTGCAGCGAGATAGAGCTCTGGATCAGGGTGGATCGTAGTACGGCGACAGAAGTGGATCACCCGCGATTTTGAAGGAGAGAATTGAAACCCGTGTCAGAGGGTCCATGCAGATGCACGCCGTATAGCACCCTGGAGCTGCCGCTCTGACGATGCCATCGAGGAGGAACTAACCCAAATGCAGAAATCATCCACATACAGGGCAGGGGCAACCAAAGCACTGGCAGAGGCCACAGGTCCATCGGCAACAATGAGAAAAAGAAGGACACTCCAGACAGAACCCTGTGGGACACTGGTCGTCTAGGTCTGTGGAGAACTAAAAACAGTACCAACTCAAGCTCTGAATGACCGATAAAAATCGGTAGTGGGCCCCAAAGACCCCACTGATGAAGGGTAAGTAAGATGTGATGGCGCCAGGCCGTGTCATAGGCCATTCGAAGGTCAAAAAACACTGCAACCAAATGTCGGCGCTCCGAAAAAGCCTGCCGAACTGTGGATTCCAAGTGAAGAAAATGATCGATTGGAGATTGTCCCTCTCGGAAGTTACACTGGTAAGGAGACAATAGATCCCAAGATTCGAGGACCCAATTGAGCCAACGGGCTACCATCCATTCAAATAACTTACAAACAACATTGGTGAAACTAATTGGCCGATAGCTGTCAACAGATAGCGGGTTCTTACCAGGCTTAAGGACAGGAACCATGATGCTATCCCTCCACTGAGAAGGGAAGTCACTCTGGAGCCAGATACGGTTAAACACCCAAAGAAGATGTTGCTGTTGTGGAGCACTGA
This sequence comes from Schistocerca gregaria, assembly GCF_023897955.1. Classification (NCBI taxonomy): domain Eukaryota; kingdom Metazoa; phylum Arthropoda; class Insecta; order Orthoptera; family Acrididae; genus Schistocerca; species Schistocerca gregaria. The sequence continues at coordinate 4,545,102 of NW_026061713.1, read as the reverse complement.
GATTGTGAAGCACTTGATTATGAATGAAATCTTGACCAGAGGACGTATCATAAGAAGAAGATAGAGCAGAAATAAATTCCCATTCAGTGAAAGGTTTGTTTTAAGTTTCTGACTCACAAGGGGAGAAACATAAGGTGGAAGCATCAGGCTGCTGCTTTTGGTGAAGGAAAGCCGCTGGATAGGAGGCTTATGCTGATGCCACTGCAAAATGGGTCGCAAGGTAGTCTGCACAAGCTAATGGGTCCGTACAAAGGCCATCTGGGAGGTGAAGGCCTGGGAGGGTGGACTGCCGATGGCATCTTTGGAGAGAGCGAAGTGTAGCCCATACCCGTGACAGAGGGACAGAAGAACCATGGGAAGAAACGAATCGTTCCCAACATATCCGCATGCTCAGTTTGATTAAATACAGGGCTTTAGCGCGGAGGCGTTTAAAAGTAGCAAGGCTGGCTATGGATGGGTGCCTCTTAAGGTGTTGCAAAGCTCAACGTCGATCACGGATGGCAATGGCAATGGCTGTACTCCACCATGGGACTTGCCGGCGACGAAATGGCCCAGATGAGCGGTGGACAGGAAGGCTAGCAACATGAACGATAGTGTCAGACGCGTCACGTAGGATGTCATCAATACAACCGGACAAAGAGGGAGAAAACACGATCTGTGCTGTGTATAGAGGCCAATCGGCACGTTGGAAATACCAACGAGGTAATGTGTCCATCGGAGAGCGGGAAGGGAGCGAGATAATGAATGGGAAATGTTCACTATCACAAAGGTGGCGACCAGTGTAATGAAGGTAGGAGAGAGGGAAAAGAAAGAGAAAGATCAATGGCAGAAAGCGTACCATGACCGGCACTGAAATGAGTAGGAGAGCCATCATTAAGAAAGCACAAGTCGTGGTCTGCTATAAACTGCCTTTCCATCTAGACGAGGTCTTCTTATAGACCACTGCCCCACAATAGATGATGAGCATTAAAATCCCCAAAAAGGAGGAAAGGAGGAGGAAGTTGCTGAGGAAGGGCAGTTAAGGTAGCACGTGTAAGACTCCTCTCAGGAGGGAGATAAAGATTGCAAACTGTGAGCGCAGAGTAAATGGACCCTAAAAGCAACCGCTTCCAATGTAGTTTGAAGAGGAATCCACGTGCTAGTAATGTGTGTACGGACCAACGTACAAATGCCACCAGAAGCCCGCAGGGGTTCGATCCGATTTCGACAGAAAACACGGAACGCAAGGAGGGTCGGTGAGTGAGCACCAGTAAAATGAGATTCCTGGAGAACCACGCAAGCTGCATAGTAGGACAAAAGAAGGGATTTCAATTCTGGAAGTCGACGATTGGATTTAGCGTGTTCAGCCTCCCTTTAAACCATCGTTCTGTGGTTCTCCAACGGAATTGTAATGGATCCTGTCATACCGCAGGGTCCCCACCCGTCACCGACAACGAGGGGGCGACACCCATGAACTACAGGTCAGAATCCGGTTGTGAAGTCGGAGAAGGGACCTCCGGTGACACCAGAGGCTCTTTGTCCCAGGACTTATATTTCTTCTTCTTTTCAGGCTGCGCTCGAGGAGGGCTGTGTGGCAAAAAGGAGCCAGCTGCAGCAAGATCAGGAACAGAAAGAGACCGGGCGACTTGGGGGCCAAAAGATCGCGGCTCTCTCGGTCGTTGCAGGGCAGCAAACCTTTGGCCTGGAAGGTGCCTGGAAGAGGCATCCTGGGGAGGCGCCCTTGACCGGCAGACGCCGAAGGAGTGGAACACTTCTCTGGCTGGGGAGGGAGGGCAGACCCCAGGGGAGAAGGTGTGGGAGCCGCAGGGGAGGGGGGGGGGGGAAGAGGGATCCAGGATGAGGGTAAGGAAGGGTGAGGAAGGGGTGAAAATGTAACCAAGCCGTAACTAGATGTCACAGACACAGGGTGAAATCATGTATATTTCTTAGGTGTCCTCTGTGTAGGTTAAACGATCGAGTGACTTATACTCCTTTCTTCTTATATACTGGGCAATCTGGTGAATGTGGAGAATGACTGCTGTGACAATTTACACACACAGGAGGGGGAACACAGGCACTCCTCTCATGGAGTGGACGTCCACAGTCGCAATAGAGAGGTGCCTGTGAGCAGCGGGAAGACGTGTCCAAAACGCAAGCACTTAAAACACCTCATAGGAGGTGGGATGTACGGCTTCCCATCACATCGATACACCATAATCGTAACTTTCTCAGGGAGGGTATCTCTTTCAGAGGCCAGAATAAAGGCACCAGTATCAATACGATTGTCTTTAGGACCCTTCTGAACACGCTGAACCAAGTAAACACCCCGCCATCCGAGATTGTCCTGAAGTTCCTCATCAGTTTGAAGTATGAGGTCCCTGTTAAAGCCACACCTTGTACCATATTTAGAGACTGTTGCTGATAAAAACTGCTTTAGCTGCCCAGTCTGCAGCCCTACGTGCCTGTATCCATCTTGGCACAATTGCTGTGTCCATTACCCCCCACCAAACCCGACCGCATCTTGCTCAGGGAGTCCACTTCGCCAAACTTGTCTTCAGTGTGTTCCACAAAGAATAAAGGTTTGGTATTGATGAAAGTATCTCCATCAGTCCTAGTGCAAACTAGATAATGGGGGAAAGGTTTTGCCCCTAGCTGACGGGCCTGACCCTCTTCCCAGGGGTAGCCACGGAAGGGAAGGCCGAAGGGACAAGAGAAGCAGCACTTGAGGAATCAGTTCCACACGGAGACATGGCCGCAGAAGAACGGCCAGAGTTCAGGACCCGTATGCGTTTCATTTGCATAGCGTCCGCCCTGATACCATCCCCTCCGATCAGGGGCTCTCCTCACGGACGCCACCTAGCCACAGCAAGGGCCGTCTGGCACCGTGTCCATTGCCAGGAGTTCCGATGCTCCAGGATGACGAGCAACCACTCCAAGGCATGTATGAGGATGTCACAGGGATCACACTTCTGATACCTGAGCTGTGTGTTCAGGGGGCTCAACAAAAAGGGTACATAGCGACCCCACCACATGGGCTGGCTACCGTGCTCGCTATGCACCCTAGTGTCAGACAACGACATGAAAGAGAAGGTAGAACGTACTAGGAGGGCGCACGTCGGAGACACTAGGTAAGGTGCTTTTCCCCAAATGGTTCACACTATGGAGGAGAAATTTTGTAACGGAGGTCAAACCCCAGAGGGGGGACCAAGGAATGCCAAAAGAAGGAAATGATTATGGAACAAAGCCGAATTGTACAACCAACAGAACCAGGATGATAGCAGGGGCCAACATAAGCAAGGACACCAACAGAGGGAGAGGAGAGGGCGAGGGGAAAGGAGCAAGGAGGGGAAAGGAGGGGAAGGGAAAGGAAATGCAGCCCTGGAGAGAAAGAAGGCTGCAATGGCTCGGGGCCCCATGCTCGCCACGCACGTATTCACAAAAGACTTATTGACCCCCTGGGAGGGTGGAGGCTGGTGGGGCAAGACAATGATATCTGCAATATACGGGCAGTGATAGCACATTTAAAGTAATTGTCTGATGAATGGCGCTGCCTTGATTCTGCTGATATGGCAGTGCTTAACTGGAGTGATGTCCTTACTTGCATGGTAAGACTTCTTACAATAGTGGATTTAGGCAGAGGAGAATGGACTTCCCTACAGAAGTAATATGTTACTTGTTGGTGGCTAACGATTAATTCTTTACATCAGCTTACACATCCCTATATATTTCTATACTTCCATCGTGATTGAAGACGTCTTGCATTTTGGTGGCTCAAAACTTGGGTAGGAGAAGGAGCAGCACTTCCGTGGGTCAATTTACTTCCGCTGATCGTGGCAGTATTAAGATACTGACTGTGACTTAACCTAAGACGTTTGTCATCTCACAAGAACCTTCCCAAGTTTTACGGAACACTCCTCATCTGTCATATGCAGCACATGGCATTGTGTGTGACAAGTGTTGTAATCAAACCTATTATTATTTCATTAACACATGGACAGAAAACACGACAGTACGTTAAACATAGGTTCTCACTAGTTATATTCAATGGAAGGTTACTGAAGCACTGCTGCCAACCTTTGATGGGTTTGACGTACCTGTATAGAGATGTGGATTTACGTAAAGATCGTAGCAGAATGTGATTAACTGATGGAGATAGCCATGTGATTAGTAATTCGGAATGAATTTGAAATTGAGGATACCACCGTTATGTTGTCATAGTTATCTTGTGAGTGTCCTTGCTATGGCTATCAATTTTACGATGCTGGCTTCGAGAAACTAATTATGGTTGATTTGAGACTGTGTAAAATGTGTGTAACGTGTGTTTGGATGGGCATTTGATGTCCAGTAAATGTTGGCGTCTGAAATGTGACGTCAGTAGCTACCAACCGGAGGTTAACGGCTGTTAGTAGCACAGTGGACTGTGGCAGCTTGGGTTGGCCAAGGTTTCGTCAGGGGAAGCTACGTTGCATTCTGTTAAACCTAGTTTTTTCCTGTCTTTCAAATCTTTATTATTGCATTTGCTGCATCATACATTTCAATATTCCCTTAGGTCCAAGGTGTGTAAATAGTGTTGAGATTTTAATTCATTCCCCATTGTTAAGTGGCCTGCATGTCTGTTTCACTCACTGACTGTTTGCACGATTATTTTCTGATTTAAAAAAAAGTTGTCTCAGTGTTCCAAGAATTTGCAATATTTGAAGGATCTATGTTAATTAAATGTATGGTTCTTGCGAATCCTTTCAAGTTCATGCTCTTCATTAGTCTACTTTGACGTAAAAAATTTGGAAAGTAATGGTTATTAAAACTAAACGTTTTTGAGTGTTACTCTGCGTTTTAAGACCCAGTGCAGGCTCCATATACCACTTGGTATGCTGAATTCCTTTGCTTGGGCTGGCTAAGGAGTAGTTGACAGCTATTACACAATTTATATGAAGTCACGAGAAGCCAGATTAACACAAAGACAGTCAACAGCCAGCAGGTGAGTTGGTAGCACCACGTTCCTGGGCATTTGCGCCAGCTTCCAACTACGCTGGGAACATGGCGTTCATTCAACTGAGCAAAAGTGAGATCAGCAGCCTTTACATCAAAACGTCTCTCATATTGGAGACGAAACGGTCACAAAAACAGCTTACGTTGTTTCTGTGCACTCTATGAAAAGAAACCTAATTATCTTCTGGGCCACCTATTCTCTTCCTCATACTATCTTCACTGCTTAGTGAAGTGAGTAAACTCGTGTGTAAACTAAGTTCAAGAATCTGTTTCGCGTATTCTCAGTTGGATAATCTGATTTGCTTCTCGATACATTTAGTTCTCTAATGTGTTGCTATCAAGGACTCCATTGTCTGAACAACTCAGCATTTCACATGTGTAACTCCAAATAAATGAATGCTGTAGTCCACTTCTGAAGTAATATTCCATGAGCTTTTCAGCTCAGTGGGAGGGAGATTAAAAAGTTACAGAGCAGCATACTTACCACCTCCTCACAGCAGGTTGCATAACTGGCATTCATTGTCTCTCACCCCTTATGCTACCCCTCTTGCGCATCATGTGAACAGACTCCTTATCTAAGGTAAGAAGCTTTCTAGTTTCACAATTGACAGCTGTTTCAGGGGTCTATTTAGCTTCACATCCGTAGGTGTTCCCTGAACGTGTCCCACATGTGACCAACGCGTGGTGCTAGTAGAGCAACAACTGTCTGCCAGACAATGGCTGTACGTCTTCTTAATGTATTCCAAGACCTTACTGGACAGAGAGGGAACGAATCAGTACATAAAAAGCTCCTTTTGTAGGGCCACATCTCTAGGAGAATGGGAGTAGGTGTTTATGTCAAATGAACGTCGAGAACGTTAGCAGAAATTCTACAGAACATGCTGTTCAAAAGCAATGATATGTCCCACAGGGAAGTCGTTCAGATAATGGAAATCAACTACGCTATACAAGAGAAAATGGTGTGACACGATACTGTTGGTGCGACATACACGATGCTTACCGAGTAGGCAGGCAACACGTCTGTACTAAAATAGAAATGGTTACCTGCTAACCAACTCACGACACTATTACGTTACCACCTAAACTGACGAACTAATCTCTTTCCTTGGTCGACATGTTATTCAAACATTCGTTAAGTAGGCGGTAGAAAAACGACATACATTTTGTTTGCAATGCTGAAGACGGTTGCATTCAGTTAAGTAGCTTGGAATTGGAGAACGGCACAAACTCACGTTTGGCACTGCTGATGGGAACCATAGCTTTGTCACAACTCAAAATTTTGTCAGATTTCCTTCATTTTCAATACTGTCTCGCTCCAGCAGGAATCGGAGGAACAATCCCATTGATGATGTTAATTCCTATGTTGCAAAGGGTACCTACAAACAGGAATTGAATACAGGCATTCATCGTTTTACACGAAGTCATACCATTCAGTTATTTCTGCCGATAACGGCAACAGCTTTTTGAGGGCGGTTACTGTAACAGCGAAGATGCATGTACCCTGAGAATATTCAAAGAATATATTCGAAGCTGAGACAAGAAATATTAGAAACTCTACAAGTTACAACTACTCAGGACCTTAGCCTTTAATCTGCCAAGAATTTTATTTTCAGTACACAGTTTTATTGTTCAAACGCTCTACCGAGTGTTCCAGGCACGCCGCAGCAACGCTCTCTAACTTTATCGCCCCTTTCTATAGACTTCTGGAACGCGAACTGGTAATAGGGATTGGTCAAACAAATGGACAGCCAGCCAGCTTTTGCCCCCAGACGAAACAGTGCATGCTAAGTTTTGGACGTCTCATACTGATGCAAACTTTCAGAAGATGATGCCTACATCTTTGGCTTTTATTAATTTGTTTGAAGCCTAGGGTATCATCGGGAGACTGGGCCTAATGTATGAAGTGGTAATGAAATCCCAATTCAAAAGGTTAAAGACTCTTGAAAGCATGTTTTGTGACATGATACCAGGTCACTGTAGTAAATACAATCAGTAGCTAGGAATTCCTCCTCAATGGCTCACATGAAGGTGCAATATTAGTCCCAATGGTACTTACACTTCACATCGTGGATGTTCCAGAAATAATATCTAAGAAATTGGGTTACGTTGCTGATTGGATAATAAGAACGAGCAAAATTTGTTAAAATACGGAAGACGTCCTCACATATAATTTGTCTGCACTGACAGTACTTCTGAAAACGGAGGCTTACAGCTAACATTAGTGAAACGCCACCTCTGACGACGCAGGGAGCACAACATATACGCAATTTGTTGACGCCGTCCACGCCAAGGAGCAGGTGCCTGTCCTAGGAACACCGGGGCTCTGAACAAATGGCTTCTGTCATTCCAGGTGGTTTGCTGTTTTTTGTTGTAAGGCGCAAAGATTTTGTTCTTTCGTGCCAACGTCAGAACTGTAGAACACGAAGATGAAAAAGGGATTAAAACGACTAAACGGTAAACTCAATTGATGGAGGAAAAGACAGCTTAAAAACAAAGACTGATAAAGGTCTATAAAATACACCATAGAGACAATGGAGGTGCTACACTGAAGATTAAATGTCCTTCGCCATATCGCTACAACAGATCGAGAGTAAAACACGGTCGATAGCCCGCGGCACGCCTGATAACGTAGACGGCAAACGTAAATGAGAACATAAGTGGTTAAGAAAAGTGCATTGTGAACCGTCAGAGACTCAGGATAATGAGTACAAAGTGGTAAGTGATCACCTCTAAACTAAGGGGGAATAGAAGGGAGAACCGATAGAGGTACTCAGGGTACCCTCCGCCACACACCGTCAGGTGGCTTGCGGAGTACGGATGTAGATGTAGATGTAGACGATGGCTAAGAAGAGAGTGCCCAATACGCAACCCAGCTAAGATGATCTGACGTCAAGAGGGCAGAGGAGGAGGCTGTCCAAGCCACTGGGAGAGCCTTAAAAACCCAGGGATTATTCCTAGAATGGAGGACAACTGGTGATGCCAAAGTGACACCACCTGCTGGCAGACAGGAACAGAGATCATCTGGGAGAATATAAGAACCAGCAGGCTGAGGTACGAGGACTGCAGTCTAGGCAGCAGCGTCAGCAGCCTCATTTCCTGGCAGACTGACCTGAGCAGGAAACCACATGAACATCACAGTGGATCCCTCAGGAGTGAGAAACTGAGTTTTCCTGGACCCGTTGCACCAAGGGATGGGCAGTGTACAGTGGTCAGACTCTGTGCCCTTTAGTCTTCGTGCACAGGACAATGGAAAAGCCTGTGTCACCAGATCTATTCTGGCCTCAGAGGGCGAAGAGCTCTGCTGGAAATACTGAGTAGTGTTGCAAAGGCAGATACGGAAAAACGTTGGTGCAGATGACAACGGCACACCTGATACCACAGTCAGAGCCATCAGCATACAGAAAGGTACAATTAAAAAGTCGCGTGTGTAGGTAGTGGAAGTCAAGGCAATAGAACGAGGCTGCAGTAGTGTCCTTGGGGAGCAAATGAAGGCTAAGGTGAACACAGGCTGCCACAGAAAGCCAAGGTGGAGAAGGGTTCACTCCCACTAGGATAGTTGCAGGTACTGTAAAGTTCGGCTGCTGGAGCAAGAACTGAAAATGGGCTCCAGGAGGTAACTGAAGAGGAGTGGGCCCGATATTGGCTATCAAAGTAGTCATCGAAGGAGGCATAGGATGGGTGGCCTGGCATGGCGGAAAAACGCCATGTTTATCTCTTGAGGATAACTTTAGTATGACTGGTAATTCAACAGCTTCGGCATACGCGCTGTACTTGGCTAGCATAAAAGGCGCCAGTGGCCAAACAGATGCGATGATGGTGGGTAGTGTTGAGTTGGCATACGAAGGACAGACGCGCAGATGCGTAAACAAAGCACCAATATTCTAGTTTTTATTGGACAAGGGACCAGTACAAACCGATAAGGGGGGTTCAATCTGCCCCCAGGAAGTATCATTGAGGACATGTCCTACATTGAGGAACTACGTACAGTGGGCTCCCAGGTGGGACATGCGTGAGAACGAACAGTTTCCTATTGAGCATGAGCCACAGGAATTTCGTAGTTTCAACTAAGAGAAGAGCAGCAGGCCAAAGTTGAGAATATGGGGGGAGAAATCAACTGCACTGACAGGAACCAACACAAACGGTTTTGTCAGTGGAAAAAACAATACCATTCTCGATGCTCCATGAGTGAAGAAGTTAGAGACGTCGCTCAATGTGAGAGGTTCCTGGAGGACTGCAATGGATGGCAGAATCGTCAACAAAAAGGGAGCCAGAGGTGCTCAGCAGGAGGCAGGCCATTATAGCGTTAATGGCGATAGCAAAGAGGACAACGCTGAGGATGGAAATTGAGGTACACCGTTTTCCTGGATAAAGTTGTCTGACGAGGCACAACCCACATACACCTTGAAAACTCCATCTTCTAAAAATTGCTGAGGTGAACAGGGAAGCTATGTGTAGAATACAGACATACCAGTCCTCCAGCAGGTGTCTTCCACAGAATCGAAAAATATTGCTTGCCAGGGATTTCCACAGAAAGCCCTTCATGGCATAGGTGGACAAAGTGAAGAAATGGTCAACTGGAGAATGGCGCACTCTAAATCCACATTGGGCACTGGGTAGTAAATTGCAGGACTAACCACCACGCCAGGTGGGATGAATCATATGTTCAATAACCTTGCAAACAGCTGCTGAGAGAAATGGGGCAGTAGCTGGAAGAGTGCTTCTCCTTACCCTGCTTATGCTTGGGTGTGACGGTGGCTTCAGTCCAGCATCTCGGAAACCTTCCCTCCACCTAGAGGGGATTGTCCGTATGGAGGATAAAATACTTGCCTGCAAGAGAAGGTGCTGCAACATCTGAATGTTAACATCTTCCAGCCCTGGGGAACAGAATCGGGATTAAGTGAGATTATAGTACAACTCTCTCATAGTAAATCCGGCATTGTAGCCTCAAGATTCTGAAAAAGCAAGGTTATTGTCCAAGCCGCCTCCATTTTTTTCCGATGGAGGAAGGCCGGGTAATAATGCGTAGAGCTCGAAATCTCCACAAAACAAAGCTCCAGGAAGTTTAAGATAGCGATAGAGTCCACTATGACATCTGGTACTGTCATCCACAGATCTGAGAAAGGCCCTTTCTCCCAGATATCCCTACGAGTTTGGCGCAAATGACAGAAGAGCGAGAGGAACTTAGCAAAAACGTAGATGGATTTCATTTACTAATTTTGTCTCTAAGAATGCAGTGGCACTGTGCACGCAACTGTTTACAACAGATGTAGCTTGTCATCGTAGGAGGACAGTTACAAACGCGGAGAGCACGGTTCCGCGCACGAAGTGCCTCGCAGTACGCCTCAGTCCACCAAGGGACCAGGACACAGAGCAGTAGAGAGGAAGTTCGAGGAATGAAATTTTCGGCTGCACTAAGGGTAACCTGCTCATCGCTAGTGCGGAAGTTTGTTCATCGAAGGTCGCCAGCGAGGAGTGAAGCCTCCATTCAGCCTTAGAAAGCTACCAATCAATTTTGCACATATGTAGGGGTATGTGTCAGCAAACAGAAAGCACAAAGGAAACAGTTGCTGGAGTACACGTCACAGAACGGGCCACTCTACAAGCTGTGCAGTGCAGAACGAGGAGTCCAAATAGTGATAGGTGTGTGTGGAGTGGGTGCTCAAATGTTAAGGCGGATGAGGTTGAGTTAATTGTGAATGTCACCAAAGACGTCACGCCTCTGTCAGGTTCTTGAAGAGCCCTGAAGGGGCTTCCATTTCATTTCATGTCCCTCGACTCTTACAACTGCCATCTGGTTTCTGTACAAATTGTAAATACTCTTTCGCTCCCTGTATTTTACCCCTGCCACCTTCAGAATTTGAAGGAGAGTATTCCAGTCAACATTATCAAAAGCTTTCTCTAAGTCTACAAATGCTGGAAACGTAGGTTTGCCCTTCTTTAATCTAGCTTCTCAGATAAGTTGTAGGGTCAGTATTGCCTCACTTGTTCCAATATTTCTACGGAAACCACACTGATCTTCCTCGAGGTCGGCTTCTACTAGTTTTTCCATTCGTCTGTAAAGAATTCGCGTTGGTATTTTGCAGCTGTCACTTATTAAACTGATAGTTCGGTAATTTTCACATCTGTCAACACCTTCTTTCTTTAGGATTGCAATTTTTATATTCTTCTTGAAGTCTGAGGGTATTTCGCCTGTTTCATACATCTTGCTCACCAGATGGGAGAGCCAGTCCTGACAAAACTCTACCAAGGCCGTCAGTAGTTCCAATGGAATGTTGTCTACTCCGGGGGCCTTGTTTCAACTCAGGTCTTTCAGTGCTCTGTCAAACTTTTCACACAGTATCTTATCTCCCATTTCATCTTCATACTCTTAAATTTCCAAAATATTGTACTCATGTACATCGCCCTTGTATAGACCCTCTATATACTCCTTCCACGTTTCTGTTTTCCCTGTTTGCTTAGAACTGTGTTTCCATCTGAGCTCTTAATATTCATACAAGTCGTTTTCTTTTCTCCAATGGTCTCTTTAATTTTCCTATACGCAGTATCTATCTTACCCCTAGTGCGGTAAGCCTCTACACCCTTACACTTCTCCTCTAGCCATGCCTGCTTAGCCATTTTGCACTTCCTGTCGATCTCATTTTTGAGACGTTTGTATTCCTTTTTGCCTGCTTCATTTACAGCATTTTTATATTTTCTCCTTTCATCAATTAAATTCCATATTTCTTCTGTTACCCAAGGATTTCTACTAGCCCTCGTCTTATTACCTACTTGATCCTCTGCTGCCTTCACTACTTTATCCCTCAGAGCTACCCATTCGTCTTCAACCGTATTTCTTTCCCCCATTCCTTTCACTTGTTCCCATATGCTGTCCCTGAAACTCTGTACAAGCTCTGGTTTAGTCAATTTGTCCAGGTCCCATCTCCTTAAATTGCCACCTTTTTGCAATTTCTTCAGTTTTAATCTACAGTTCATAACCAATAGATTGTGGTCAGACTCCTCATCTGCTTCTGCAAATGTCTTACAATTTAAAACCTGGTTCCTGAATCTCTGTCATACCATTATATAATCTATCTGAAACCTGCCAGTATCTCCAGGCTTCTTCCATGTTTACAGCCTTCTTTTATGATTCTTGAACCAAGTATTAGCTATGATTAAGTTGTGCTCTGTGCAAAATTTCACCAGACGTCTTCCTCTTTCATTTCTTAGCCCCAATCCATATTCACCTGCTATGGTTCCTTCTCTCCCTTTTCCTACTTTCGACTTCCAGTCACCCATAACTATTACATTTTCGTCTCCCTTCACTACCTGAATAATTTCTTTTATCTGATCATGGAGATCTTGAATTTCTTCGCCATCTGCTGAGGTAGTTGGCATATAAACTTGTACTACTGTAGTAGGCATGGGCTTCGTGTCTATCTTGGCCACTATAATACGTTCACTATGCTGTTTGTAGCAGCTTACCCGCACTCATATTTTTTTATTCATTATTAAACCTACTCCTGCATTACCCCTATTTGATTTCGTATTTATAACCCTGTATTCACCTGACCAGAAGTCTTGTTCCTCCTGCCACCGAACTTCACTAATTCCCACTATATCTAACTTTAACATATCCATTTCCCTTTTTAAATTTTCTAACCTACCCGCTCGATTAAGGGATCTGACATTCCACACTCCGATCCATAGAATGCCAGTTTTCTTTCTCCTGATAACGACGTCCTTTTGAGTAGTCCCCGCCCGGAGATCCGAATGGAGGACTATTTTACCTCCGGAATATTTTCCCAAGAGGACGCCATCATCATTTAACCATACAGTAAAGCTGCATGCCCTCGGGAAAAATTGCGGCTGCAATTTCCCCTTGCTTTCAGCCGTTCGCAGTACCAGCACAGCAACGCCGTTTTGGTTAATGTTACAAGGCCAGATCAGTCAATCATCCAGACTGTTGCCCCTGCAACTACTCTTCAGGAACCACACGTTTGTCTGGCCTCTCAACAGATATCCCTCCGTTGTAGTTGCACCTGTTGTGGTTGGCAGGAGAGCCAACCGTGATAGTAAAGGAGGCCGAAATGCTCGCGTTTTAGCTCACGCAGGCTCGCGTGAGGTCTGGAACATGACAAGGGAATTAGAATTGAGAAAAACGGACATAGCTGGTGGAATACTTAACTTTAATCCATTAATGGAGAACGTCGCTCTTTAAAGTACATGATTCACAATATCAATAATACGGATAATGGCGCCTTGCTGGGTCGTAACAAATAACGTAGCTGAAGGCTATGCTAACTATCGTCTCGGCAAATGAGAGCGTAGAAGTCAGTGAACCATCGCTAGCAAAGTCGGCTGTACATCTGGAGCGAGTGCTAGGAAGTCTCTCTAGACCTGCCGTGTGGCGGCGCTCGGTCTGCAATCATTGATAGTGGCGACACGCGGGTCCGACGTATACTACCGGACCGCGGCCGATTTAAAGGCTACCACCTAGCAAGTGTGGTGTCTGGCGGTGACACCACAGCACCTACGGTACGGATATCTGTACCGTTGAGGCACGCAAGCCTCCTCACCAACGGCAAGGTCCGTGGTTCATGGGGGGAGGGCCCTGAAGGGTATTGTGTACATTAAAGTCACGAAGTAGCAAAAAGAGGTGAGGGTGTTGGCCACTGCTAACATCAAATGCTGGAGTGATGTCAATAATAGAAAGGGAACAAGTGATGAAAGGAAATTCAGACTGTAACAGCTTGCAGCCAAGTGTTCAGTGAGAGTGATTGAATATGAACGTCAACCAATAGGAGCAGCATGAGTCCTTCACGAGATGGAATGTAATCATTGGGAGGGAGGGGGGAAATTAAAGTGGACTGGAAAGAAACGGAAGACGTCGAAGCCATCACAAGGGCAATTTTGTTTCCTCGGGGCAGGGATTCCAAGAGCAGTTTAAATCCTCATTGTTGGATGTAGTGACAAACATTCCACTGGAGGGAAGTCATGACGGATATGGGAGGAGGAATAATGGTGGGTTGTCACCTCATGGGCTGCTGAGTGTCAGCCTTCAAAGAATCAATGCTATAGGGCGTAGTGGCTGGAGGATCCTGTTCCATGCAACCTACGAAAGTGTCGGCATCCTCACTGAGTAAGTGTGCAGGTTCCATGGCACGAAAAAGGTTGGCACTGGCAGAACGGAGCTTGGGCAGGTGAGGGTGTCATGTGACGACGCTGCTTATGAGGACCAGCGAGTCAGCGAAAGGAAAGACAGTTTTCCTTGGATATCTGAGCCTTTGCTGTCGGCAGATGAAGTTTCAGATGTCTGTTGGCTTGAAGGATGTTTAAAATCTTCACAGGGCACTTTAGTCCCTGATTTCTAGCCTGCTTGTTGTGTAGCAGGTGATTTCGCCGCCAGAGGTGAAGATGTTGCGAGTTGCAGCTTCGGAGAAGGAGAAGCGGATACTACCGTGACACTAGGCTATTTTACAACTGCGATGCTGCATTTGGGAACGCATGTCCGTGTGGCGATTTCCTTTGAGGAGCGAGGAGTATCGAGATTTATACTTTTAGTAGCAGATGGTGGAAAACACAGCTTTCACTATCCAACAGCTTGTTAACGATAGGTTAAGGCTCTTTTTCCTTCACTCTGATCGCCTTGACAGCTTACTCACGGAGATACAGAGGAAATTAACGAGATGAGGCAGCATAGTTGATATTGTAATTTATGCAGCAGGGAGAAGGTGGTGGGCAATTGCACTCATGAGCATCCCTACCACAAGTACTACATTCGGCTGTGCTTCGTCAAGATATTTGAGTATGGTTGTAATGTAGACACCAGCAACAGCTGACTGGGCTTGTCATGTGGCACGTGATGAACTACTTAGCTTGCCGTGATCTGACAGAAGCACTACTACATCGGACATGGAACAGTGTGTGTAGGCACTATGGTTTTGTCAACCTGTTTCATTACCTGATGGTCTTCATCCATCCAGATAACACTCGCTGCAGAAAAACCAGAAATATCAGTGGAAGTTCGAAAAATACGTCCCACTGGTGAGAGTATTAAAATCCTAAAGGTAAACTTCAACTAAGTGCCACAGTTTGAGGTGCTCATCAAAAGCAGTGATGCTCACATTATGGTAGGTACAGAAAGCTGGTTCAAATCCGAAATGGTAGATTTTTAGGGAAAATTTAGGTGTACATCGAAAGTATAGCCAAATGACAAATACAGGTCGTGTATTTGTCGCAGTACAGTAACTCAAATCCACAGAGAGAAATTGAAGCTGCATGTGAGTGACTGCACAAGACTGAGTACCACGGGTGGGTATAAAAGGATCCTATCGCCCAACAGACTCCTCTACTGATGTAACCGAACACTTGAACAAAACTAATTTTCCCAGTTAATTGTTGGATGATTAAAGTCTCCACCACTGATTACAATATGATTGGGGAACTTGTTGAGAAGTGAACTGAGGTTTCGTCTAGTGGTGGGTATGGTTGGGCGTCCTGTGAAAGTTCACTAACAATTACTGTTAACTGACAGTTAAGAACCCTAGTTATGATGGAAATATATTGGATTTAATGCAACGAACATACCTGAATTCTGAGGATACCCACATCGAAACTGGGATCAGTGACCATGGTGGGGTTCTGGCAACAGTGATTATTGAAGTACAGAGGTCAACTAGAGCAGAAAGATAAGTATGTTCTGTAAACTAGAGGAAAATGGATGTTGTCATATGTGAATGAGGAACTGGCAACACAAGGCAGGAGCATGTAGAAGAAATATGGCTCAAATTTGAAAGGGTAATTGACCACATGCTGGATAGATGTGTGTCCCACAGAACAGTTCATAATGGGAGATAACCTCGATGGTATATAAACGCTGTAACGGAACTTTTAAAGGAACATTAGTGCAAAATAGGTCTGAAAGCGTAGGGCTATAGATAGGTGCTGAATGAAATGTTTGAAGGGATCACGCTCTGTTGACAGGCAGTGACTACCGTAGCAAAATATGTGAATGTAGGCTTTCCCGGCGTGTACTGCTGATGAAATCTTCTCGGGCTTCCATCCGGGTATCTGCGTCGAAAACCCGCGACGTTTCGATGAGGACATTTAACGTATATAGAGATGGGCAGCACGAATGGTCACAGGGTTAATTCGTGGGAGAGAGAATGAAAGAACTAATTCTCGAATACAGAAGCTATCCCGAGAAAGTGTTAAAGTTTCAAGAACCGGCTTTAAATGATTACTCTAGGATATACTACCATCCCAATTGCTCACATTGGGATCGTGAGTATATGATTAGAGTAAGTACTGCACGCACAGAGGCATACGAATGATCGTTCTTTCCGTGCTGTATACGTGAATACAAGAGGAAGAAGCTCTAGTAACTGGTACAATGGGACGTAACTTCTGCCATGGACCTCATGATGGATTGCGGAGTATAGATGCAGATGCAGACTTAGACGCTACCACCTTGAAACTCATCTGCATCGTCCTCTTGTTTCCTCCCTTACAAGCCAATCATCTTACTTTTTCTTTTGGCAGTCAAAAACTGGCGGAACTGTTGTCGTAGCTCTATTCTTTTTTGACAAGTTCTCTTTACTTGGGCGTCCTCGCTTTGATTTCTCTTAACGGCTAATAGTCCACCCGCAATTTCCGCTTTTAATTTGCGCAGTGGAATGTGTTGTTCTTGAAGTAACCTGCAGTCCATTCGAGTCACCTGGTGATCACCGCAATTTTAATTGCGTCCTGGAAGCTGTATAAATACTACATCATCGATGCTATGTAGTATTTCTATAGTGATGATAATTTGTCAATCAAATACCACCAATACAGGTGTTGTAAGGTGCAATGACCCATCTTGGGACTTGCACGTATTGTCTTTGTGGAATGTTCCACCTGTGTCTCACCCTGAGTCTCAATACCAACGAAAGATGAATGCAGAATAAGACGTTTGTTATCGTACGTATTACTACAATGGATCTCCTGTATCTTCTATTGGACATGCTATTGCTCCTCGTTCTCCAGCCTTCATGTCTTTTCGTTGGGGAGGTCAATCTTTCAGCATATTTACTCCTAATACTCAAGAGAGTACTAAAGAGTGTCACTCATAAAGAAATTGTCGGCGTGCACCTTGAAATTGTGGTTTTCTGTCAATGTGTGGTTTTTTGTAGTTTTCGGGCGCAAACTACAGTGGTCATTAGCGCCCAGACTAAATTATGAATGCACTGTGAGGCACAATGTTAAAGCAGCAACTAAAAAGGACAACACTAATAAAAGGCACATTAACAGGCAAGGAATAATAAAAAAAACAGCATAATCAAATGTCAGACAGGTTTGTCGAGTGGATAAACGATGAAAGCGAGCAGCTGCTTTTGGGTCATCCGCTAAAATTTCTTCCAGAGTACATGGAGGGCTATGATCAAAGCGCAGTGCACTAAAATTTGGACAGGACATTAAAATGTGGCGTACAGTTAGCGATTGCCTACATTGGCAGAACGGCGCCGACGCAGCCGTCAGCAGATGGCGGCGGCTGAACCGGCAGTGTCCAATACGTAACCGGGACAAAACGACCTCCTGCCGCCGAGAAGGGCGTGAAGAGGTTGTCCAAGCCGTGGGGAGAGGTTTCAAGGTCCGAAGCTTGTTTTCAATAAGTGTAGACCAATTGGCATGTCACAGCGATAAAATGCGCTGACAAATGACCCTGCTGAAATCAGATGAAGGCACACAACAAGAACCTGTCTGAGGCTGGAGGACCGCAGCCTTGGCGGCGGCATCTGCAACTTCATTCCCAGGGATACCGACATGGCCAGGAACCCACATAAAGGTAACCGGAGAACCATCGTCAGCCAGCTGCTGAAGAGAGCGTTGGATCCGGCGCACGAAAGGGTCAACCGGATACAGATCACTGAGGCTCTGGATGGCGCTCAGGGAATCAGAGCAGATGACATAAGCAGAATGTCGGTGGCGGCGGATGTACAGAACAGCCTGGTAGAGGGCAAAGAGCTCAGTTGTGAAACCGAACAATGGCCATGGCGCCGGTATTTGAAACTGTGTGCCCCGACAATAAAAGAACACCTGACACTGTCATTGGTCTTAGAGCCATCTGTATAAATGAAGTTCGTATTAATGAACTTCGAACGAAGTTCGACAAACCGCGAGAGATATACTGAAGCTGAGGTTACCTCCTTTGGGAACGAGCTGAGGTCAAGGTGAACGCGAACCTGAGCGTAGGGTCAAGGTGGCGTTTGGCTCTCGCCCACTCTAAAGGTTGCAGGGAGTGGATAATTAAGTTGCTGAAGGAGGCAACGAAAGCGAACTCCAGGGTGTAGCAGGGCAGATACATAGAACCCGTATTGACAGTCGAGAGAGTTATCAATAAAGGAACTATAAGACGGCTGGTTGGCCACTGATAATAGCCGACAGGCATACCAACATAGCAGTACATCGCGCTGGGAGGTTAGTGGCAATTCACCGGCTTCAGCATGAAGACTCTCGACGGGACTAGTAAAAAACGCTCCGATCGCAAGACGTAAACCCCGATGTTGTATGGAGTTGAGACGGCGTAAGATGGACGGCCGTAAAGAGGAGTGTACAAAGCTCCCACAATCCAGCTTGCAGCGGACGATCGACCGATATAAGCGAAGTAGGACGGTTCGATCCGCTCCCCACAACGTACCGCTGAGAATATGGAGGGCATTTAGAGAACGGGTACAACTGGCAGCCAAATAAGACATGTGGAGATCAGCTAAGTTTCCTGTCAAATGTAAGACCTAAAAATTTTCCTGTCTCCACGAATGGGAGAGCAACGGAGCCCAGATTTAAGGACGGTGGGAGAAACTCTTTGTAGCGCCAGAAGATAATACAGACCGTCTTCTCGGCAGAAAAACGGAAGCCATTGGCGACACTCCAGGAGTAAAGATGGTCAAAACAACGCTGAAGACAGCGCTCCAGGAATCATGTACGCTGTGCGCTGCAGTAGATGGTAAAATCGTCCAAGAAAACGGAGACTAATACATCAGCTGGGAGGCAATCCATTATTGGATTGATCGCTATGGCGAAGAGAGTGACGCTCAAAAATGAGCAATGTGGCACCCCATTCTCCTAGCGAAAGGCGTCGGGCAGCACAGAACCCACAAGTACCCTTATCTGTCGATCGATTAAAAATTCACGAAAAAAAAGAGGGAGGCGACCGTGAAATCCCCATGTAAGCATGGTGTGGGTAACGCCCGCCCTCCAAAAGGTGTCTTAAGCCTTCTCCAAATCAATGAACACAGCTACTGTCTGGCACTTCCGCAAGAAGTTATTCATAATGAAGGTCGACAAGGTAACCAAATGGTCGTCAGCAGAGAGGCGCCTACGAAATCCACATTGTACATCGGTAAGTAGTTTGGTTTGGCTGCTCGAATCTCGACGCCTAAAGTTAACCATTCGTTCCATCACCTTACAGACATAGATGGTAAGCGAGATGGTCGCTATCCATTTGTTCAATAGGTTCGTCAGCCATCTTGTTAAGACGGCCGGGAGGGGGAGCTTCCTCCGGCGGTGAACGGCCAGATGTTCGGCTACCAGCGGTGCGGCCAGGCGAAACGGATGACGGCCTGGGGGGGCAACTGCTGGGTGGCGCAGGAGAAGAAACGCGCCGTGGCCGAGAAGGAGAACTGTGCTTCCTATGAGCCTTCTTGGAAGGTTGTTTAGTCGAAGTACTGGTCGATGGCTGGGAGTTCGAGGTACATAGGAAGTCTTCACGGGACGGTTCCTTCTTGAAGGCCCGTGCAGCTGACTTCTGGGTCTTCGACTAGGCAGAAGTTGATGAAGGTTCTTGTGTCTTAGGGGTGACGGGAGGAAGAGGAGACGTTGACCGGGCGATCTTAGCACTGGCCGAACGGACGACCGTAATGCTAAAGGTCAGATAGCATGTCTGTGTCGACACCTACCTAGTAGGCGAAGGAGGGGAGGGGACAGTACTGTATTTCCTTGTTGGGAGCGGCGTGGGCTTCCTACTAACAAATAGCTTGCGAGCAGCCGAGGTGGACACTTTCTCTTTGACCCGAATTTCCTGTAAACAGCATTAATCCTTGTAGATGGGACACTCGCGGGAGGATGCTGCATGGTCACCCTGACAGTTCACACAACAAGGTGACAGACAGACAGTCACCCCCATGGGCGTCCCTGCCACAAGTGACGCATTTATCGGTATTAGAACTAGACTGGCGGGTGTGATTAAAACGATGACACTGGTAGCAGCGAGTAGGTGTCGGGACGTAAGGGCGAACAGAAATAACTTCATAGCCCACTTTGATGCGCGACGGCAGCTGAACACCGTCAAAGGCAAGAAAGCTTGGTTAGTTGGTTGGTTGTGTGGGGTTTATAGGACCAAACAGCAAGGTCATCAGCCCCTTGTTGCAAATGTGGTCCATTCCACTTGTTTGACATCTCAGGAAAGTCAGAACAATAAAAGGGAAGAAGGTTAAAATGTAAAAGGGCAGTCATGTTGTAAATGGTAAAAAACAAAATGAGGGAAGTCAGCAAGACAACGAACCCAACACTATGATGAAGCAGCATAGGCAATACCACCTATGACTTAAGACGTGCAACCGCTAGAATGTAGAAGTACCTATGAGAAAAGGAGACTAACCAATCCTTTAAAAAAGGGTAAAACAGAGTAAAAGGGGAAGAAAATATTATCTCTGTCAGGGCGGTGAGTCTGGAATCTCCAAACATGGCTTACAGTGGGAGACACCCAAGCACTCACCGCCCTGCCCCAACACCTTAAAACTGAGAATAAAAACCACTTTCCCGGAGGAAACAGAACCTGAGAGGCCATGTGGGAATCGTCAGCCAACATCAGAGGTAAAGTGTGGGTGAGTCTGTACTTAGCACGCAGAGCCAAAAGAAGGGGGCATTCAAGAAAAATGTGGGCTACTGACTGGAAGGCTCCACAACCACAAAGTGGGGGTGGCCCATCCCGCAAAAGCCTGGTATGGCCAATGCGGAGACGACACAGTGTGGTCTAGTCTTTCGCGAGAGGTGGAAGGAAGAACACCATGATCCTTGTATCACCTTGATTGCACGAGGTTTATTAGACAGGGGAGAAGCGTCCCAAAAGTTGGCCCATGCCTGTGTGAAGTGGGATTTGATGTGAAGCCGTAAATCCGCTGCAGGAGGGGTTAAAGAAAACGGGGGGTAAGTGACTGCTTCTCCAGCCAAATGATAAGCGAGCTCATTACTCAGGATACCCACATGGCCAGGGACATAAAGGACGTCAATGGAACAAGCAGCACAGTGAATATCAACGAGATAGTCATGGATGACAGAGACCAAGGGACGACGCAAAAAACATCAGTCAATAGCAAGAAGGCCACTCATTGAGTCGTTACATTAACAAAACACAGTTGTGTTGGGACTGTTTAATAAAAGTAAAGGGCCTGGGAAATTGCCATCAATTACGCAGTAAAAACCCCACATGTAGGTGGCAGCAGGTGATTTTTCGTTCCAACAGGGGACGTGAAAGCATACCCCACATGATCAGCAGATTTAGAGTCATCAGTGTAAAAACGACAGCATCCCGAAACTCCCATTAAGTTAGGCGGAAAAAGGAATGGATCACCATTGGGGGGATGGAATCTTTTGGACGTTGGAGGAGATCAATCCAAATTAGAGGCTGAGGAACTAGCCAAGGGGGGGGGGGGGGTGGAGGGGAGAGAGCGAGGAAGACAGGACAAAGAAGAAAGCTGAAAATCACAGCAAAGAGATGCAAGGCAGAGCCCAACCGGTAAACCCGCCCGAGGGATGGAATGGGGTGGGCGACGTCCATGGTCTCGTAACAGGACAGAATAGGAAGGATGAGAGGGAGGGACAGCGAGTGCTTAAGACACCAGAAGCTGGGACCGCCGAACAGAAAAGGGGGGATGGGAATCCCAGATTCAACCAGGAGACTATCAACACAGGTAGCAGGGAAGGCACCGGTGGCCAAATGGATACCACAATAGTGGACTGGATCCAGCATGTGCAGTGTGGAAGGAGCAACTGAACCATAAACTTGACAACAATAGTCCAAGCGAGACAGAACTAGAGCATGATAAAAATGGAGGATGGGGGAACGGTCTGCACCCGAAGAGGAGTGGGTAAGGAAGTGAAGGACATTGAGTTTACAGAAACATCCTACCCTCAGATGTCTGATATGGGGCAGCCAAATGAGCTTTTTGTGGAAAAGATAACCAAGGAAACGAAACTGTGGGACCATTGGCAATCGTTGTGCATAAAGATAGGGCTCTGGATCGGGGTGGATCGTAGTACGGCGGCAGAAGTGGACCACCTGCGATTGTAGAGGAGTAAATTGAAACCCGTGGGAGAGGGTCCATGCAGAGGCACTCCGTGTAGCTCCCTGGAGCTGCCGTTCTGCAGATGCCATCGAGGAGGAACTAACCCAAATGCAGAAACCATCCATATACAGGGCAGGGGCAACCAAAGGACTGACTGAGGCCACACGTCCATCGATAGCAATGAGGAAAAGAAGGACACTCAAGACAGAACCCTGTGGGATACCTGTCTCCTGGGTCCGTGGAGAACTAAAAACAGTACCAACTCAAACTCTGAATGACCGATGGAACAGGAACTGGCGGATGAAAATCAGTAGTGGGCCCCAAGACCCTTCTGATGAAGGGTAAGCAAAATGTGATGGCACCAGGCCATGTAATAGGCCTTTAGAAGGTCAAAAAACACTGCAACTAAATGGTGGCGCTGGGAAAAAGCCTGCCGAACTGCAGATTCCAAGTGAAGTAAATGATTGGATGATTGGAGACTGT
The DNA here is from genome assembly GCF_023897955.1 of Schistocerca gregaria. Taxonomy (NCBI): domain Eukaryota; kingdom Metazoa; phylum Arthropoda; class Insecta; order Orthoptera; family Acrididae; genus Schistocerca; species Schistocerca gregaria. The sequence continues at coordinate 4,522,351 of NW_026061713.1, read as the reverse complement.
CCCTCTTGGAAGCCACACTGGTAAGGGGACAATAGATCTCGAGACTGGAGGACCGAATTGAGCCGACGGGCTACCATCCATTAAAGTAACTTACAAACAACATTGGTCAGACTAATTGGCCAATAGCTGTCTACAAATAGGGGGTTCTTAACAGGCTTAAGGACAGGAACCACGATGCTATCCCTCCACAGAGAAGGGAAGTCGCCCTGGAGCGGATACAGTTAAACAGCTGGAGAAGATGTTGTCATTGTGGAGCACTGAGATGTTGAAGCAGTTCGTTATGAATGGAATCTGGGCCAGGGGCCGTATCATGAGAAGAAGATAGAACAGAAAGAAATTCCCATTCAGTAAAAGGTTTGTTTTAAGTTTCTGACTCACAAGGGGTAAAACATAAGATGAAAGCTTCAGCCATCAGTTTCTGGTGAAGGAAAGCAGCTGGATAGGAGGCTGATGCCAGTGCAAAATGGGTCGCAAGGTAGTCTGCACAAGCTAATGGGTCCGTACAAAGGCCATCTGGGAGGTGAAGGCCTGTGAGGGTGGACTGCCAATGCCAACCTTGGAGAGAGCGAAGTGTAGCCCATACTCGTGACAGAGGGACAGTACTACCAAGGAAAGAAACAAATCGTTCCCAACATATCCACTTGCTCTGTTTGATTAAATAACGTGCTTTAGCGCAGAGGCGTTTAAAGGTAGTAAGTCTGGCTACGGATGGGTGCCCCTTAAGGTGTTGCAAAGCTCGACAGCGATCACGGATTGCAATGGCAATGGCTGTACTCCACCATGGGACTTGCCGGCGACTTAATGGCCCAGATGAACGCGGGACAGCAGGGCTAGCAGCGCGAACAATCGCGTCAGACACGTCATGTAGGATGTCATCAATACAACCCGACAAAGAGGGAGAAAACAAGACCTGTTTAGTTTATAGAGGCCAATCGGTGCGTTGGAAACACCAACAAGGTAACGTGTCATTTGGGGAGCGGGAAGGGAGAGAGATAATCAACTGGAAATGGTCACTATCACAAAGGTCGTCGTTTGGCGACCAGTGTAATGAACGGAGGAGAGAGTGCAAAGAAAAGAGAAAGATCAATGGCATAAAAGGTATCATGACCGGCACTGACATGAGTAGGAGAGCCATCATCAAGAAGGCACAAGTCGCGGTCTGCAATAAACTGGTCTATGAGAAGACCTCGTCTAGATGGAAAGGCACTGCCTCACAAGGGATGATGAGCATTAAAATCCCCAAAAAGGAAGAAGGGAAGACGATGTTGCTGAAGGAGGGCAGTTAAGACAGCAGGTGTAAGAGTCCTGTCAGGAGGGAGGTAAAGATTGGAAACCGTGACCTCAGAGTCTAGGTGTACCCTAACAGCAACAGCTTCCAATATAGTTTGAAGAGGAATCCACCTGCTAGCAATGTCTGTATGGACCAATGTACAAACGCCACCAGAAGCCCGTGAGGGTCCGACCCAATTTCGACAGAAAACACTGAACCGACAGAGGGTCTGTGAGTGATCATCAGTAAAATGAGATTCCTGTAGAACCACACAAGGTGCAGAGTAAGACGAAATAAGGGATTTCAATTCTTGAAGGTGATGGTAGTATCCATTACAGTTCCATTGGATAACCACTGAACAATGATTTCAATGGAGGTTGAACAGGCTAAAGCCAGTCATACCACCCAGTCACCATCTGTCACCGACAAGGAGGGGGCGACATCCATGAACGACAGAATCCGGATGGGACCTCTGCTGATTGGTTGGTTGGGTGTGGGATTGAAGGGACCAGACTGCTAAGGTCATCGATCCCTTGTTCCACGATAAAATCACACGAAATAAAAACTGTCAGTCGTTAAAAACGGAGAACTGAGACAAGGGACGACACAATACGAGAAAGACAGACAAAGACCAGACAAACGGAACTAAAATCACACCGAGTGTGAAGGTGGTTGGCCGACCATGAAAATAAGGAAAAGCCAACCACCAAATGACATTAAAACCCACAGTTTAAAACCACAGGCGAAAGGCCCAAGTCAATACAGGAAAGAAAAGGACAAACACTCAAATCATACGATAAACCCCCCCCCCCCCCGAATAAAACTCAACACGAGGACCTCTGCTGACACCAGAGGCTCTTTGTCTCGGACTTTTGTTTCTTCTTTTCTCTTTGAGATCTAGGAGGGCTGTGTGGCATAAAGGAGCAAGCTGCTGCAATATCGCGAACAGAAAGACCGGGCAACCTGGGGGCCGACAGACCGCGGCTCTCGCGGTCGTCACGATGCAGCAGACCTTTGGCCTGGAAGGTGCTGGGAAGGGGCATCCTGAATAGGCGCCCTTGACCGGCAGACGCCGAAGGAGTGGGACACTTTTCCGGCTGGAGAGGGGAGCACCGCCCAGAGAAGAAAGTGCTGGAGCTGCAGGGGAGGGGGGAGGCGAGGGGTCCGAGATGGGGGTGAGGAAGGGGTGAAGATGAAACCAAAGCATAACTAGATGTCATGGACACAGCCTGAAGATCTGGATACTTCTTACGGGCCTCTGTGTAGGTTAAACAATCGAGGGACTTATACTCCTGTATCTTCTTTTCCTTCTTATATACTGGGCAATCGGGTGAACGTGGAGAATGACTACCATGACAATTTACACACACAGGAGGGGGAACACATGGAGTGGACGTCCACAGTCACCATAGAGAGGGGCCTGTGAACAGCAGGAAGACGTGTCCAAAACGCAAGCTCATAGGTGGTGGGAAGTACGGCTTCACATCACATCGATGAAACATAATCTTAACTTTTGCAGGCAGGGTATCCCCTTCAGGGTCCAAGATAAAGGCACCAGTATCAATACGACTGTCTTTAGAACCCTTCTGAACACGCCGAACAATCTGAACACCCCGCCATCCGAGATTGTCCCGAAGTTCCTCATCAGTTTGAAGGATGAGGACCGTGTGAAAAATACACATTGATCCAAGATGGGTACAGGCACAAAGGGCCATAGATTGGGCAAGTGAAGCAATTTTGATCAGCAACAAACCTGACCTCATCTTGATCAGGGAGTCCACTTCACCAAAATTGTCTTCCATGTGTTACACAAAAAATAAAGTTGGTATTGGTGAAAGTATCCCCATCAGTCCTGGTGCAAACTGGATAACGGGGGAAGTGCGTCGCCAGTAGCCAACGGGCCTGACCCTCTTCCCAGGGGGTAGTCATGGAAGGGAAGGCCGAAGGGGGCAAGAGAAGAAGCACTTTAAGAATCAGTTCTACGCTGAGAGACAGCTGCAGAAGAACAGCCAGAGTTCTGGACCCATATGCATTTCATTTGCATAGCGTCCGCCCTGATACCACCAACTCAGATCAGGGGCTCTCCTCACAGGTGCCACCTAACCACAGCAAGGGCCGTCTGGCATGGCCGACATTGCCAGGAGTTCCGATGCTCCAGCATGACGAGCAACCACTCCAAGGCATGCATTAGGAGGTCACAGCTCAGGTATCAGAAGTGTGATCCCTGTGTGTTCAGGGGGCTCAACCAAAAGGGTACATAGCGACCCCACCACATGGGCTGGCTACCGTGCTGGCTATGCAACCTAGTATCAGACAACGACGTAAAAGAGAAGGTGGAATGTACTAGGAGGGCGCAGATCGGAGACACTAGGTAAGGTGCTCTTCCCCAAATGGTTCACACTATGGAGCAAAAATTTAGGAATGGGGGTTAAACCCCAGAGGGGGACCAGGGAATGCCAATAGGAGGAGCTGATTATGCAACAAAGCCAAATTGTAAAACCAACAGAACCAGGAGGTTAGCAGGGGCCAACTTAAGCAAGGACGCCAAGAGAGGGAGAGGAGAGGGCGAGGGGAAAGAAACAAGGAGGGGAAAGGAGGGGAAGGGAAAGGAAATGGAGCCCTGGAGAGAAAGAAGGCTGCAATAGCTCAGGGCCCCTTGCTCGCCACACACGTATCCACAAAAAAGTTGTGGACCCCATAGGGGGGGCAAGAAAACTGTCTGGGTCATTACAAGGTCATAGTCGACCTTTTTCATGACCCTATGGACAGCTGTCACGCTCTGCTCAGCGAGGAAAGACTGAATATCCTCGTCAATCAATCCATCAAGTGATCTAGTAGATACCAAACCACGAGATGAATTCAAAGTGCAGTGAGCCCCCACCTGGACAGGGAACGTGTACAGGAGTGTGTCGCGAAGGAGTTTTTGTGCCTGAAAGGCGCTCTCAGTTTCCAACAACAAGGTACAGTTACGCATCCTGGTGCAAGACTTCTCAGATCCACCTATGACATCTACGCAATTATGAATAACGAAGGGGTTGACAGATGAAAAATCTTTTCCATCTTCAGATTTAGAAACTACGAGAAACTTTGGGGCAGGCGGCAGTACTTTTGTCACTGGTGGCCGGTCATGTTTCCGTTTTTATGGCAGAAGTCGAGAGAGGAGAAGGAGAAGAAGAAGAAGAAGAATTCATTGCGGATGAATCCCTTATGATTGCCACCATCTCAGATGGCGTGCTCCTTCCTTGTTGGGACCCTCCCAGAGGGTGCTCCTGCCTTAGGTGAATGTTTACACCTCAGGTCACACTTCCCGAGAAACGGACTGAGGGAACAATCGGCATAGTCAGAAGGTGTCAGCTCAGGCGATCATCCCTACCCGGGCCTGGCCTTTACCAGCGGGTACGTGTGAACCTTACGTGCCTACCCAGGGCGCGGAATTACGCATTACGCCGTCACCAGCTATGCGTGTGAATGCGTGGGTCGGCCTTCAGGCACGCACAGGGAGGAAAGAAGAATAGAAAAAAAGGGAGAGAGGGAGAGAAAGGACAGACTGTTTTAAACGCTGAGCTGGAGACAATAGGGCGGACAAAAAGGTAAGGAGGAGGCAGAGAGGGAGGAGAAGTCGAGGATGAGGAAGAGGAGGAGGAGAAGAAGTCGAGGAAGGGAAGGGCAAGTCGAGGAGGAGGAGGAGGAGGAGGAGGAGGAGGAGGAGGAGGAGGAGGTGATGATGAGGAGGAGAAGGAGGAGAAGGCGAGAAATAGGAGGAGGAGGAGGAGGAGGAGAATGCAAGGAAAAAAGGAAGGAATACAGTGATGGAGGGAGAAGGACAAAGGAAGGAAAAACAAAGGAAGGAAAACAAAGGAATGAAAAGGAATGGAAGGAAAAAGAAATGAAAGAAAAACAAAGAAAGGGAGGAAGAAACCAGAATAATCCAAAAACAAAAATGACATCAAATGTAAGTCGTTGAACCGTTCGTCTCCGGACACAGTCGCAAACTACCCCCTTGAGGGGGAGGGACTCCTTTTAGTCTCCTCTTACGACAGGCAGGAATACCTTGGGCCTATTCTGACCCCAAACCCGCTGGGGTTGAACGAAGCGTAGCTCCAAAATTCGGTATGGAAGAAATGCAATCCTTAGTCGTACTTTATGTGGGTCGCAGGAGTGAAATAAGTAGCTTTTTAATCTTCAGGGCATTGTAGCCTGAATAGCATGCAACACGTGACAAGAACTTGTCAGAACGTCGTATAGGTCTCAGTATTGGAAAGATGTAAACGCCAGATGGCAAATACAGTCGTGTAATTTCCCGTTTTACGTTAGCCAGAACTGCACCCTCAGATTGTCGGATTTTATTAGACCCTAATCACACCTCTGCTGCTGTTGAAAATCATCTTCCGTTATCCGAAAGTGAGCCACGTACGAGTCTTCGGTACAATATATTCTCGATGATTCGTGGTAACCTTTAACAGCAAGATTACAGTTAATGTGTTGACGAATTTATTTGATGTTGTGCTCACCTACAGACTGAAAAATGAAGAAACACACACATCTGAAACCCCTTCATGCAACCATCACACTACCGACATAGCCCCAGTTGGTAGCAGTAATAATAATAGCTATGCAACTTTTGTCCACTTATCACAGCCCAAGACATATCCACTAAAGCAACTAACCGTGAGATGCAGCATCCCTCTCTAACAGATTCTTTGACGTTAAAAAGTAAAGTTACACTTACAATTCCCGATAATGATTTATCCTACGGGTGGTTTCCGACAAAGCTGAGATTTCAATCTATTGATACCAAAATATATCCCGATGACTTTTCATTCACAAAATGGCACAAACGCCTTTTACCGATCTGTTTCTTGCAGTCTGCTTCGTATAATGTCGGCCGATATGCCAATAAAAACATATGCATTTCAGCAATTATCCGAAATGTGCACGATCGGGCGGTAACATCGGCTACCCTGTGACCGCGCACGTAGCGACTTACTGGTTTGGAAAGATCTTCGGTCGATGTAAAATGCACAGATACCGTAGTCGACGTGACCGCAGCCTTACAGGAATGTCTTACTGCACGAAGTATTTAGCAGGCATACAGGCCACCGAGCTTCCCATATTGCTGACCCATTTTCTGCCATTTGGTAAAATTATCTTTTTCCATACTGAAGGCACTCTTCCCTCTAGCCTCTTAGCACTTCCACGCGCTCGTTGCCATGTCTACGTGATTCCTCTTCGTTGCTGCTATCGCTGCACAGACCCTCTCCAGCGAGAAGGGAATTTTGGTATCCTGTCAGTACGAAATATGGTCAATCTGTCGACCCCGTGACTCAAACCCCCAGTGACACAAAAGCCAACAGCACAGTGTCAACAGAGCTCACATCTGTCCACTTACTCACTTACGAACTAGAGTTTCAGTTGGCAAACCAACTCTTCAGGGCACCAAACGGGCGATCCAGGTAGTTCGTATGTGGGTCTACGTGCGAGATGCGCCTATTTTCTCACAGCAGGGCCACGAAAGATTGGAAAACTTCACCGCATCGATCCCGGATCCTGTAACGGTCTGTTCCAAATCGTGACTGCTGTACACACTATTCTGATAACCTCTTCGGCAAAGTGTGTTCGCTCTGTCGTGTAACGCATCCTGTTCTTATCGGTGACGATGTCCACAAATAACTTACTGTTATGAAGAGTTTGTAGCACTTGTTCAGCTCTCCACGAGTGCCTGAGTTCATTATCAAGCAAAGGTACCCAAGTATTGCGACACAAAACAGATTCTCCATTTGTTCCAGAATTGTTAACAGGGAGGATGGAAGTTCATGTTCCTTGTTACAACGAATAGTCTTAGAACGATGTCCGAATTTCAGTATTTTTCCGCTGTTGCCTTCTGATATCAGCATTCCGCCTTCTGTTCTCTACGTAAGTGAATTTCATTTCGTTCGATTCCCAGAGACCGATGATACGCTGTTCTTGCTCTCTAAACTGGTTTCCTTATCTTTCGAATTTGTCACTGTCTTACACCGTTGTTGCCGTAGATACCGACACAAAGCGACCTAAGTCTGTGTTGTGAAGTTGTGGGACCTTTTGTCTCTCCGCATCGTCGAGCAATTTTGTTACTGAAATGTTATGCCCCGTCCTTCGCGTTTTATGAACATTGGCTGCATAACACTTGTGATTACCCTTTCCGGTAATATTCAGTATTCCTCTTCCATAATTTCGATGTACTTTCTGACTGCCAAAACGAACAGGTTTTCCACTCGATCACAGAGCTGCATGTTTTGCTTTAGCTGCTTCCGCTACTGCTGTCGTGCGTGTAGAAGCAAACTGTTGATCACAGCGCACTGAAACTCGCGTCGCGCCAGTAAAGGGTAAACTGTGGCACCCACCGACCTCCAACGGATTGCAAAAATAAATTAAATCTTTTCGGAAACTGTTACTCCCTTCACCGCCGCACCTCCCCCTCACAAAAAGTATAAAGGTAAAAGTTTCACCACCTCTACATCTCGAATGTTGGCTTCCTAAAATTCCTCGTCATGCTATATTAATTTGTACTTCAGTGTTACTGGCTATTAGCCAAAATGTTTCCTCACGTTATCGACGTGTACCACTGAAGCTGAGTATACAAGTATGTCGTACGACACAGGTTAGGAGACGAGACGTGGTAAACGGCGAGTATCGAGAAAAACCAACTCCTCCTAAAAGCTTAAATGCTTCTGCATTTCCATAGCATATTTTATATGAATTAAGAAAAGGTGTTAGAGAGTAGTTGTCGTATCGCTATCATGCACAGTCGTCTAATTACAAATACCACTATAACGTAGCAAATTATTACTAGTTGTCATCTTGTAATGATTGCGTCGCCAGTAGGAATTCAGTATTCGCCGCGCCTTTGATTAGGCTTTGCGCCATAGATCTAGGAGACGATATAGTCGCCTTGGAGCCGTATTCCGGTTAACGTTTGTTAAATCTCAAGAATCAAATTTGTAGTTGAAAATTATTAAATTCGCGCAGTTGATCGGTTCTCTCATTGCTGACGAAAAGCGACTGCAGTGCTGAGTATTTTGTGGAAGTTCGAGTTTTGTGAGTGGCTTGATGTAGGAGATATTCGTGTGCGAACCTTTCAACATGAATCCCGCTTGGCATGTTTCTTGCAGATTGCTACACATTATGTTGACCACTTCTCTATAAGACGCCTACTGAACACAATGTATTGACTCAAGTAGTCGTGGGTCAGCGACTTTTTCGGACTCAGAAAACTGCCATCAAGCCCGTATTTAATATCCGGACTTTATTTACGCCATATCGCTGATTTTCCGTTAAAAGTTCACACCTGAAAGCAGCCCAAGATATTTATTCCGACCCGATATTTTCAGTGTTATGGAGACAAAACAACTAGAAAGAAATTTTAGACTCTCCCGAACGAGACATGCAAGAAACCCGAACGCTCGGTAGTTTAACTTTCGGTTTCTGCCCATGGACTGGAGTTGTGGCTTTTTCGTGGTGGGCACTTAGCCGAATTTTCGCCAACGCTATTTCTGTTGGCTAATCCAGTATCTACCAACACACAGTGAGTGTGCAGAAAACCTGAAGACTATAGAGGTAGGTGGACGTTCTCCAAAGGACAGTGAGAGCAACACGCGCCGCCACTTTTTTTCTTTTTTTTTCCCCGCACCTTGGTAGACGTTTCACGCAGGACCACGCAGCCAGCATCACACAGAATGACGCAACCGTATTCCGCAGCACGCTGTAACACGTTTCTGCACCCAAGGAAACGTGTCTTAGCACGAGAGGCGGATGTCACAGGCGAGCAACTGTCACCGCGCACACTTCACCTTTCCCAAAACGGCAGAATAATGCGCACCGACCGGTACTTCGGAATAACTTCTGTAACATACATAATATTTTCTGGCTGTTCTCTACTTTGAAAAACACTAATTCATTATCAGTTTAGTACAACAGACTAAAATGGTTAATTTATCATCAGATTACGATTACATTTCTACGTCTAAATGTTTCCACAGTGTTGACTTGCGCTTCGTTAATACACGTAATGTGAAATCAAAGACGTTACTTCATCTGCGTTACAAAATTTCTTCTGCAAAATTACAATAGCAAAGGAATACGCAGCAGTGAAGACAACGATTCATACAGAAAACCCGATACCACTGGCTGCGCGCTTGCACGGAAGTTTAAAGGTAACATCCTGAAAATGAGGATTTCGGAAATATTCCGGGAATGAAATTTACGTTAAGCAAGAGAATTCTTTCAACCTGTAAAGAGAGGCCACCTAGCTCCGAACGATATATGTGTCAACTAAGTATGAGTTGAACTCTACAAATATTCAACGTGAGTTATTGAGCCTTTAATATTGTAAAGGCGTCTCTTTTGATTTCGACGGCACGAGAGCAATTAGCCTACATCTAAGCCCTCGATGGCAATGTGAACACAAATTCTCTACCTAAACTACAAGCAATGAAATGGTTTTTAACAATAAAGCAATGTAATCCTACGTAACAACGTCATACTTTCATTTTCCGCTATCAGCTCTTACTGCAAACACTTCAGAAACACTAAACGCTAAAAAATTTTCGGTTCTTTTCATTTAACCTCTATGCTGTGCTACATTTGCAGATTTTACACGGACGAGGAACTCCGATGAAACTTACGTAACATATGGATAAAATTTTCCGTTGCTTGTGTATAATACGAGAGCGTAATCCACATCCAAATGGTCTAAAAATATTCATTCTTGTCAACCACTTACTACAGGTTTCCTCCATTTAGGTTGGTTGGTTTGAAAGAGGGGGGAAGGGACCAAACTGTGAGGTCATCGGTCTCTCGTTCCCAACAAAATTATTACACAAGGGAAATAAAAGAGATGTACAGCACGGTAACAGGAGAATGGAGGAACCAGGAGAAGAACAGGACAATCAACACTACCATGGACAAAACAGGAAAAGAAAGCCACAGAGGAGCAAGAAACAAGATAGGACAGATAAAAACATGAGCAGATGATCGTGGCTGACCCACCACGAGAACAAAAAGGAAAAAGCTAGCCACTCTGCGACACATGAAAACATCCACCACACAAGCTTTAGAGCTGAAAATTATAAAGAATGATAAAACCCACCCTCACGAATAAAACTTAAACCTAAATTAGCCAATGAGGCTTTTTCAGTTGAAATTAATGGCAACTAGTCCGGCAGCAAACCCGAAGAGATTTTCAAGACTTATTACGCCGGGAAAGCCTACGAAGTCACAACTAGTCCGGTAGCTGAAGAGTCCGTCACAGGGCAGCCAAAGGAGGACAGCTCACCAAGATATGGGCCACCGTCAGCCGGGCGCCACACCGAAACTGACTGAGGTGGGTAATCACGGTGCAGGAGGCAGCCATGTGTCACACAAGCGTGGCCAATGCGGAGCTGGCAGAGAACCGCAGAGTCCATACGAGAGGCCCACATGGAGGATTGCCACACATTCGAAGTCTCCTTAGTGGCACGCAGTTTGTTGTGCATGCTGAGGTTATGCCTTTACGTCTCCCAAGCCGCAAAACCTTGCGGCGTAGTACAGCAAGCTTGTCAGTTGCAGAGAAGCCGATCTCCATGAGTGGTTTCCACGTAGCCTGTTGGCCAATCTCTCAGCAAGTTTGATGCCTGGGATTCCGAAGTCACCAGGGGTCCAGAGAAACACCAATGAACGACCGAACCGTTCCAGGGCGTAGATGAACTCCTAGATGATCGCTACCAACGGATGACGAGGAGAGCACTGGTCGATACCTTGTAGGCTGCTCAAGGAGTTGGCACACAGAAACGACTCCCCAGAGCATGAACACATCTGCTCAAAAGCTCAAGATACAGCCAACAGCTCCGCCGTGGAAGAACTGCAGCCATCGGGAAGGAATGCTGTTCATTATGTCCTCCATGGACATACGCGACGCTGACGAGAGCATCAGCCATCGAGCCATCAGCGTAAACCAATTTGTCGCCTCAGTACGTGTCAAGAATAGAGATGAAGTGACAGTGGAGAGCCGCAAGGTTAATGGAGTCGTCAGGGCCACGTGAAAGGTTTAGACAAAGCTGTGGCTGAGGCTTACAACATGGAGATGTACGTGAATGGACCTCGAGGAGAGGTAGAACAGGCAAGGACTCCAGACAGAAGCAATCGAATGCAAACCGTAATCATTAACCCCCTGATCTGGGTTTCTGTTGTGGGGGCTGGAATGCCGTGGGCAGGGAAAAGGAGAGGGTAATTTGTATACTCAGGAGAACTACAAATGTGTGCAATGTAACTGGCGAGCAATTTTGCACGTCTAATTTATAATGGAGGGATCCCAGCCTTCACCAGTACACTGGTAACCGGACTCATCCTACACGCTCCTGTCGCTAATCGAACCCCAAAGTGGTGCACAGGGTCGAGTAAATTCAGCGCTGAGGGCACTGCCGAACCCTAAATCACACTCCCATAGTCAATTCGTGATTGGACAAGGGCTCCGTAGAGCCACAGCAGCGTAGATCTATCTGCACCCCAGTTCGTGTTGCTCAGGCGTCGGCGGGCATTGAGGTGCTGCCAGCACTTCTGCTTAAGCTGACGAAGATGAGGAAGCCAAGTCAATCGAGCAACGAAAACCAGTCCTAAGAATGTGTGTGTCTCCACTACAGTGAGTGGATCGTCATGAAGGTAAAGTTCTGGGTCCAGATGAATGGTACGACGCCGACAGAAGTGTATGACACACGACTTTGCGTCTGGAAACTGGAGGCTGTGGGCTATAGCCCATGCCTGCACCTTGAGGATGGCTCCCTGTAGGTGATGCTCAGCAACACCAGTACTGGAGCAGCAGTACTAAATGCAGAAGTCGTCTGCATTCAGGGAAGGTGAGATGGAGAGTCCAACAAACAGCTGCTCCTAGATCGTTAAAGGCCACTAAAAATAGAGACACTAAAAATAGAGACACTCAATACAGAGCACTGTGGAACTACATTCTCCTGGATATGGGTCGTACTATGGAAGGCACCAACTCGGACATGGAGTGACAAGAAGTTTCCGATGAACATCCAGAGTGGCCCCAGAGACACTACTCATACAATGTGACAAGGATGTGATATCGCCAGGTCGTGTCATATGGTTTTCGTAAATCAATGGAGACAGCAATCAGGCGTTGGCGTCTGGAGAAGGCCGTTTGGATGGTAAACTCTAGGGACACAAGATTAGCAGTGGTAGAGCGACCCTGGCAGAAACCACCCCGACATGGAGCCGGTAGGTCATGTGACTAAAGGGACCCAACAAAACCGCCCACTTACCATACGTTCCAGCAGCTTATGAAGAACGTTGGTGAGGCTAATGGGCCGACAGCTAACCATGTCAAGCGAGTTTTTACCGGGTGTGAGCACCGGAATGATGTTGTTCCTTGCAATTGCAATGGAAAGACGCCACTGCTCGAGATCCGGTTGAACATGACGAGATGATATCGCTTGTAGTCAGATGAGAGACATTTAAGTATCTGGCTGTGGATCCGATCATGTCCAGGAGCTCTGTCAGGGCAATATGCAATTGCACTGAGGACCTCCCACTTTAATTGCGGCTGGACGAGAACATCACCTCAGTCAATACACGCCACAGTGAACCCTATAACGCCGCATTTATAGTGTGTGAAAGGCTGGGGGTAATTTTCCAGGGTAGAGTGCTCGGCAGAGTGCTCGGCAGAGTGCTCGGCAGAGTGCTCGGCAGAGTGCTCGGCAGAGTGTTCGGCAATCGCGTTTGTGTTTGTAGATAACACGCCATTTACGCTAACACCAGTAACACTTGTTAAGGTCTGGTACCCAAAAAGATGATTGATCTTTGCCCAGACGTGGGAAGGTGACGTATGGCGTCTAATGGTCGAGATGTATCTCATCCAACTTTCCTGCTTCCGTCGTTTGATAAGTTGCCAAACGCGGGCACAGAGCTATTTAAAGGCTACTGTATGAGGTGCTCCATGGCAGGGTGTTGCTTATGCCACTGTAGAGATCTCCGGCGCTCCTTAATTACTTCAGCATCTTCCGGCGAACACCAAGGGACTGCCTTACGCCTTGAGCACCATGAAGAACGAGGGATTGAGTTTTCTACTGCAGAAACAATTGCTGTAGTAACTTGCTCAACCATCACTTAAATGTAACTGTGTGGGGGAAATTAAACGGTGACAGCAGAGGTGAAAGATTCCCATTCCACCTTGTTTAAAGCCAATCTGGGCAGCCGTCCATGAGCATGATACTGGGGCAGTGACAGAAAGATGGGGAAGTGGTCACTACCACACAGGTCGTCACGTGTTCTCCAGTGGGTTGATGGGAGAAGTCTTGGGGTTTGAAGTGACAAATCGATGGCTGAGTAACTACCACGAGCCACACTAAAATGTGTAGCAGTCCCAGTATTTAAGAGGCGGAGGTCGAACTGAGACAAAGATTCGACATCTCTGTCTTGGCCAATAAGCACAGTGACAACCCACAAGGGGTTATGGTTGATTAACTCCCTAAACCTTTCCCACTTTTCGGAGATTTTACCAATCAGTGCAGCTAATACATCTAGGGGTTCGACACCATCTGGAGGAAGGTATATATTGCACAGTAAGATCCTCCATCGTCCTTATTCTGATAGCCACAGCTTCAAGGGGGATTTGAAGGGGCACAGGTTCACTACAGACAGTTTAGGACATAAACGAAAACTCCACCTGACACCCTATTATAGCCGCTACAGTTACTGTAATATCTGTTTAGCCATGGAGGGCAGAGGGTCCGCATTGTCAAAAACCAGCTTTCCTGGAGGGCAATACAGATAGCAGGTGTAAAGCCCAACTGTTGCTGTAGCTCATCCAGGTGGTGGAATAAGGTCTGTAATTCCACTATAGAATGACGTCATCGTGACACTGTGAAGGCATGGAACATTCAATGAAGTGGTTTATGCCTCAGGCAATAAGCCGGCGGCAGCATGTGACTCTGAGCAGTCTATAACCGTCCTGTCTGTCTGCGTGTGTGTGTGTGTGTGTGTGTGTGTGTGTGTGTGTGTGTGTGTGTGTGCATGGGATGGTGATTTATGCATTTACTGAGGACCTATATCACGCCAGACCCTCCCACACACACACACACACACACACACACACACACACACACACACACACACACACACACACACACACACACAGCTTGGTCCTAGTGGTTTTATTTTTGGATTTCTCTCACTGCACCTTGGGTTTCCCTGGCTGGGAGAACTTCACTGATTCAGTCTCCAGGACTGAGAATGAGCGTGAAGCCCTTCGACAAGCTGCTTTTGGGCTCTTCAGTCACTGGCAGGTGTCAAATTTCCCACTAGGAGAAACCTGGGAAGGGGACCCCTTCCTAGCGAGAGAAGCGAGGAAGACTTCTGTTCCCTTCCAAGATGGAGAAGCATATGTCCCCGATGGTTGGAGGAATGTTGCTTCCAAAGTAGGTGGTGCAGGAGCAATAGGGAGGGAAATGCCCTCCACCAACAAGGAACATCTTTCGGCTCTGAGAGGTGGCTATGATTGGCAGAGCTGATCGTATTACGCCGATGTTACAACAGTCGTGGTACAATGTCACAGGCACAGGATGCAGGCATTCAAATTTTCTCTTAGCCCCAGTGTAGGTCATTCTGTCCAGTGTGTTTTAGTCCATGATTTTCCTTTCTTTCTGGAGAATCCTGCAGTGTAGTGAGCAAGGCGAATGATGCTCTCCACAGTTTGACAGATTGGAGGCGGGGCACATGTAGTATTGGGATGTGAAGGGCATCCAGAATCTTGACATGTGACGCTGGATGTACAGCTGTATATGTCCAAACTTGCAGCTCTTAACGCACCGCATCGTGTGAGGAACATTGGGCTTTACAACACAGTATTAGACCGTCACGTTTACCTTCTCTGTCAATGTATCACCCTCGAAGGCCAAGACGAAAGCAGCGGTGGCAACCTGATTATACCTCGGACCCCAGTGGACACGCTGGACGAAATGAACACCGCGCCGCTCCAAATTTGCGCGCAGCTCATCGTCAGACTGCAAAATAAGGTCCCTGTAAAATATGATACCCTCGACCATATGTAAGCTCTTGTGGTTACAGAAACATCCCCAGCTTGTCATAAGCGAGTAAATACCGTGACTGGGCATACATGGGGAGTTAATGGCACAGGCATCAGAGGGTGTGGTCAGAGGGCTACAACTGACAGGGTACATAGCGGCCCCACTACAATGGGCAAGCTACCGTGCTAGATGTCAGGTGCAACCAAGCGAACAAGTCCATTATAATCGTCGGTATAGAAAACGATACTGCACAGTTTATGGAAAAATACGCACCCAGGAGGGTGGCCTCGCCCAACAGTAGGAGAATGAGCAGAAGTGCAGATCCACGTCGACAAAGGATGCGGTAATTCTGAGCACATGAATGCTATACTCCATGTAAGGCGTCCTTCCTAAATTGGCTCGCTCTTCGGGAAAATTTTGAAAAATTAAGGTCAATTCATAGAGGGGACCACCACATATAGGCCAAAACGTGAGACTCCTTTTAGTCGCCTCTTACGACAGGCGGAAATACCTCGGGTCTATTCCAACCCCTGGACCTGTGGTGGGGGGGGGGGTCTCCATTTACCTCGAAGTTTTGGTTTTTATGCTTAGTCTGCTAACTACGACAAAAGGTGTGTAAATATGGCGCGAACGGGACTGGGCTGCACTGAAAATCGTTCTGCTAAGGCCCCTCCACACGCACTATTATATCTGTCGGCCGACCGACCAACGGACCAATTTCGTAACCGCTTGCACAACGCAATCACGGTGCCTCATGTGATTTGTTCGTATGATAAATATCTACGCGATTCCGGTTGGTTTTACAAAGGAACAGAAACTGGAGTTTGCCAGCATTTATCTAGGATTTTCTGGCCTTGTTACTCAAAGCCAAGGCAAAGATGCGACTAATTGCAGGAATGAAATTTAACTACGTTGTTACTTAGACGGTAGCTAAAGATATTCGTAATTATTTAAGAACTGCTGAGCATCAAACCGTTTTTAACCAAAAATGAATTCATCATAGGTTGTAAGCTCCGAGTAGAAACATCTCGCTACATTACGATTTCTAGCCAATGGTAGGGTTTGAGCGCACCTCAAATTCAGGGCTGTTGTATCCCCACAATTGACTAAAATGATTCATTTCCCTGCAAAGCGATTTATACATGACTGAAGAAGTACAGCACGGTTAAGCAAAATAAAAGACGTTGACATAAACGTTATCAATTCCAATAAACAATGCGAAAGTAACTTACATACTTCGTAAGACAAATTACTACAGCAATTGTTATAAACAAATGCAAAAAGTATTTAACAGCTATACATTCATCAGGATATAATACTTATTAATACACCCTCACACCTTTTTATAAAGTTCTATCCTGCAGCCCTTTTTCCTGGGCGTAGACCGGTGACGAGAGATATGAAATCCTGTCGATTTGATTTCGGAGTTCACTTCTCTACAGCCAACACAGTGATGCTTGACAGTGTCATTTGTCATTGTGTTGTGGAAGTAGGCTTTAACGCGTTTCAACGTACTCACGCTTGTTTTGCAAGACACGGTGGTTCGTGGAATTGCAAGAAGCAACGACAGTCATTACACTCCTCCGGAGAACACGTTTTTTAAATCAATTGTTTACAATGGACTGAAGGATGTCATGAAGCTCCAGACATTTATCCTCACTGCTGTAAATAAAGTTTCTTCTCTTCAGTTTCTCATTGTCAAAGGATACATTTTAAGTAGCTTTTCAACATTACGTATAGGGAAATTGTTTCACGGTAGTCCTGGAATCTAGTTTCCGTGTTTACTATTACTGTGTCGATTACCTCTAATACTAGCCTTCTCCATTTCTAAATACATATTTCTGTTTCGTTACACTAGTTCAAATACTCCTGCTGAAATTGTAAGGCTCTTTCTTACCTTCCACTTTTCGTTTCATACATATTAGTCTCTCACTAGCCTTAATGCAGTTTTCTATTTCAGGCTTACTGATTTACTTTGCAAAATGTCGAACAAGATACTGGTATGCTGGAAAATCTATTTGTACACCTGCAGTAGAAAAAGAGAAGTCTGGTGATTAAGTATACAATTTAGCCCAATTGGTCGATGTAAAGAAATATAATCCCAGTCTTGCTTGTATTTCACATTCAATGCTGCTCATGTCCGTGTAGTGAAGAAAAATGGTTTTAACAGCGTGTGAATGAAAATACCTTGTTTCGCAAGGACCTTATAATTTAAATCCCCCTTCCCCCTGAAGTTAACTTGTTTTACCGCAACGGCTAAGATTCGTGAAATACTGGTTTGCTATAAAAAATTTTAATTGCGTAATTTTTAGAAGCACAGAGGATGGTCCAACTGATGTGCACAGCAGTGGATACAGACTGCACGAGGGTGTGCCTCTTTCACTATATGATGTACACAATTTTTCCGTGTTATTGCACTACAGCCGTCTTATGTTTGCGATACTAGTTTGTTTTTATCAATATTCTAACTGCTTAGCACTTGCAGCTAAACAGTGGCTATGCCTTGTGCACACCAGTTTTTAGCTAAGTCATAAAACCACATCCATCTCATATTTCTCCTTATTTGCAAAACGAAAAATTACTAATAGCTTACTTCAGACATCCGTTATTTCGTCGGCTTGTACTGACAAAGGACTTAATTTCACTTGAAACTTGCTCTAGAGGATTATTTTAACTTCACTTGAAATCTGTTCATTAACAACATCCATAATACAAGTTGTTAAATGATTGTCAGAAAGTGGCTTCAAGTACTCCATGATGCTAAATAATCTTTCGTGAGTGTTCGTATCCAGCGAAGAATTTCAGAAGTTCTAAAAATTTTATTCACTCATGCCTCAGATTCCTCACGAGTTCGGAGACAACTTTTGCCATGCTGAAAAGCAGATAGTCGTAATGCATCTATTCCGCTTCTGTTTCTGTAACCTTCTCGTTGTGTTTCAATGTTCCAATCGTGCTGCTTGTGAAAGAGCATGGTCAATTCTTACTGTGCTTAGCTGATTGTATTTAACAGTTGCTGTAACATGTGAAATTGAACCTTGGTCCTTTTTAGCATTAGAAATAAAATTTTGATGCCTCTTCGCCTAGTCCCCACTTACGCGATCAACCGTCAACCATTCCAAATAACACACAGTAAGAACAAAAGTTGTTCCTTACAACGCTGCCACTTTACCACCGTTTTGAATTTTACTATTGTGTTTGAAAGCTTCTTACAAATTTTCCCTAAAATTTGATAGACAAACTGCGTCAGCTTTCTTTCTTACACTCTTGCAAACACCACAATTGCATTGTGTGTGTATTTGGAAGAAAAGCGGTACAGAAACAGTAAACACTTGAATGAAGCCCTAGGTATTACGTCAAGATAGTAAAAGAATTCAGCAAAATTTGTTACGAGAGCTACAAGAGGAGGAATTCAAGTCTTAACATATAAATTACTTATGAATGGATGAGATTATTTCAGTATTTGCTCAGTAAAGTGGATTCTCATGTTACAAAACAGAATGTTTTCTGGACATACAGCATTTCTAAGAATAAACTGTGTCACTGCGATTTCTTGATACATGAGAGCTACTCTGGTTTATGACACGGCACATTAATATCACATTGTAATCAACCAAAATAATTTCAGAAACGTGTCAAGCGATTTATAAACCGATGAAGGTGGAATATGTGAAGGTAAATAAACGTTTAGTACACTTTATGGGGACTATAAGAACAATTTTTAATTTTAAATAGTGTTACCACAACGGCAAAATTAATACAAAGTTCGAAACAGATGAAGCGCTTTTTAATTTGTCGCATCCAGAATCTAAAAACAGACAAAGTAGAAAGGAAAGCTAAGAAAGAATTTTTGAGTGTGACCACATCCTCTATTCCGGCTTGCTGTATGTATGTTTCCAGATGTAGGGATGGATGGCTGTAGCTGTGATTGTGGACATGAAGTCGAGTGCAGTATATTCCACCTCCCATCAACACACAAATGATAGCATGCATTATGCCCCTTGCCCCCCCCCCCCCCTCCCACCCATAGCCCAAGCTACTTTATTTTTAAAAATTCGACGAAACTAACTTTGAAGCCATATTTACATACACACTCCAGACACGTCCAACAGCTGTAGCGACGCCAGCGCTCGAAGGTGAAAAGAACGCCTCACGCCACAAGCCCGAAGTGCGGCACTCAATGTTACGAGCGTTAATGGGTAACATCGTGTGACAGATACCACGTGTAATCTACTCTAGCGCCCTCCGTACCAGCAATCGACGTGGATCACTTCTGGATATTAGACAGACTCACAATCTACAAGTCGACAGAGAACTCTCAGGGCGGACTTTCCAGCAATTCGCTGGGATAGGGAAAACAGTTTCAGTTAAGCTATCAAGGAAATTTAATAAACGCGATATTCCACTTCAGCAAGAAAGATGGCACACTAGCGTCCACTGTAACGTTTCTTTCCTTATGGGTATTTAAAAGTGAGAGAAATATTCAAATAAATGAAAAAAAATAATCTGCGCATTATTATGAGTTTAACCCCACCGTGGCATCATATTTGTAACGTGTCCTTCCTGTGGCAGTATCCGTACGCCCATATATATATAATTAACCTTTGTAATCTACTGGACCATTACTATTATTTACCCTCTATGCCAACTCTGTTACATTATTTCAATGTATGAGATCCTGGTGTTACTGAACACCATCGTCAACCGCTGTTTTAAGGGTCGTTGACTGCACGACACTGCTGTCAATGATCTACTGGTCTTCCTGAAAACAGGCCTTCAGGTCCGACCTATGGAGAATAATTGCTTATCGCAATGTGCCGCTTAAGTATGTCGTTCATCTTGCTTTCAAATAACGTGACCACAATTTCGTGATACATCTACCTAAAAAGTATAAAATCATTTAAGTAGTTCAGTGCGGTAGTATTAAAAGGTTCACTACAATAACTGCAGAGACCGATATTTATGAATGATAATCTTATTATTCCATAAAAAAAAATAAGACGTAGGAATTTCGGCAACCCCCCTCTTAGTACATCGAATGTCAAAACAGAAGTGAATCATAAGAAGAGAAAGTCTTAATTTCTTTACAAAATCACTTGGTTTTTTCGGAAACTTAATTTGTTTTTCCTACAGAGGTCTCCTTTTACGTTTCATACATACAAGCTCTGAGTTCTCATCAACATCTGTTACTAAATCAATTGCTTTATATATATTATTCGTGACACAAGAGTTTTTAATATTGGATAGTTCCTCTTTTTTTTTTTAGATACACTTCAGTAACCTTCTGAATTCTGGAAGCTACTGTATAACAGTATCTCATTCTATCATTCAGGTAAAATTGGAGTGGTTACTTGACTAGACTACACACCAATTCCTTCCTTCATACATACTTACAAGTTAAAAAAAATGACTATTTTGGGTAAAACGTTTGTGCCTTCGTTCTAGAAGTGTGGAAATATTTTGTCCTTGTTCCGGACTGATATATTGGTTTGATCACCAAGTTGTTGAGAAAATCGGACCTAAAAAACCAATCTGAACATTTGGACTTACTTAATTTCAATGTTTCTGATTACTTGAATTTTACTGCTTCTTGCTGTCTATATCATTAACTTGGAAGCTTCTTCTGTGTTCTACAATTTTGCTTTTAGTGTGTAAGCATACCGCAGTACACAACATAGCGTTGTAGACGATAAGTGTAACCGTTTCATAGAGAAGAGCGGCCAAAGAGACGATCTGGCTTTAAGTCGATTCGATAGCATAAGACCAAAACGGGCGGATTTCTCAGGTTTTTACTACATATGAACACTTTTCACGCTCTCCCGTGCAACGTGGCTGGTAGACCTCCCTTCATGCAAAATTGTAAGGTCTTACCTCATGTCCAAGGCACAAAAGCCGGCTTAAAACTCGATAATCGATAACTAAAGCTTGAATTGTACTGCTTCTTACTGGCTATTACATCAACTTAGAAGCTTCGTCTGTGTCCTACTATGGTGCTTTCAGTGCCTCCGGATACCGCAGCACGCAACATAGCTTTGCCAACGATAAGTGTAACCGTTTCAGGCCAGACAATCGTGTGGTTCCTGAAGAGTAGTTGCAGGGGCAACAGTCTGGATGATTGACTGATCTAGCCTTGTAACATTAACCAAAACGGCGTTGCTGCGCTGGTACTGCGAACGGCTGAAAGCAAGGGGAAATTGCAGCCGCAATTTTTCCCGAATGCATGCAGCTTTACTGTATGGTTAAATGATGATGGCGTCCTCTTGGGAAAACAGTCCGGAGGTAAAATAGTCCTCCATTCGGATCTCCGGGCGGGGACTACTCAAAAGGACGTCGTTATCAGGAGAAAGAAAACTGGCATTCTACGGATCGGAGCGTGGAATGTTAGATCCCTTAATCGGGCAGGTAGGTTAGAAAATTTAAAAACGGAAATGGATAGGTTAGATATAGTGGGAATTAGTGAAGTTCGGTGGCAGGAAAAACAAGACTTTTGGTCAGGTGAATACAGGGTTATAAATACAAAATCAAATAGGGGTAATGCAGGAATAGGTTTAATAATGAATAGGAAAATAGGAATGCGGGTAAGCTACTACAAACAGCATAGTGAACGCATTACTGTGGCCAAGATTGACACAAAGCCCATGCCTACGACAGTAGTACATGTTTATATGCCAACTAGCTCTGCAGATGATGAAGAAATTGATGAAATGTATGATGAGATAAAAGAAATTATTCAGGTAGTGAAGGGAGACGAAAATTTAATAGTCATGGGTGACTGGAATTCGTCAGTAGGACAAAGGAGAGAAGGAAACATAGTAGGTGATTATGGATTGGGGCTAAGAAATGAAAGAGGAAGCCGTCTGGTAGAATTTTGCACAGAGCTTAACTTAATCATAGCTAACACTTGGTTCAAGAATCATAAAAGAAGGTTGTGTTAATGGAAGTATCCTGGAGATACTAAAAGGTATCAGATAGATTATATAATGGTAAGACAGAGATTTAGGAATCAGGTTTTAAATTCTAGGACATTTCCAGGGGCAGATGTGGACTCTGACCACAATCTATTGGTTATGACCTGTAGATTAAAACTGAAGAAACTGCAAAAAGGTGGGAATTTAAGGACATGGGATCTGGATAAGCTGAAAGAAACAGAGGTTGTACAGAGTTTCAAGGAGAGCATAAGGGAACAATTGGCAGCAATGGGGGAAAGAAACACAGTTGAAGAAGAATGGGTAGCTCTGAGGGATGAAGTAGTGAAGGCAGCACAGGATAAAGTAGGTAAAAATACGAGGTTTGCTAGAAATCCTTGGGTAACAGAAGAAATATTGATTTTAATTGATGAAAGGAGAAAATATAAAAATGCAGTAAATGAAGCAGGCAAAAAGGAATACAAACATCTAAAAAATGAGATCGACAGGAAGTGCAAAATGGCTAAGCAGGGATGGCTAGAGGACAAATGTAAGGATGTAGAAGCTTATCTAACTAGGGGTAAGATAGATACTGCCTACAGGAAAATTAAAGAGACCTTTGGAGAGAAGAGAACCACGTGTATGAATATCAAGAGCTCATATGGCAATCCAGTTCTAAGCAAAGAAGGGAAGGCAGAAAGGTGGAAGGAGTATATAGAAGGTTTATACAAGGGCGATGTACTTGAGGACAATATTATAGAAATGGAAGAGGATGTAGATGAAGACGAAATGAGACGTAAGATACTGCGTGAAGAGTTTGACAGAGCACTGAAAGACCTGAGTCGAAACAAGGAACCCGGAGTAGACAACATTCCATTAGAACTACTGACGGCCTTGGGAGAGCCAGTCATGACAAAACTCTACCAGCTGGTGAGCAAGATGTATGAGACTGGTGAAATACCCTCAGACTTCAAGAAGAATATAATAATTCCAATCCCAAAGAAAGCAGGTGCTGACAGATGTGAAAATTTCCGAACTAATCAGTTTAATAAGTCACAGCTGCAAAATACTAACGCGAATTCTTTACAGACGAATGGAAAAACTGGTAGATGCGGACCTCGGGGAGGATCAGTTTGGATTCCGTCGAAATGTTGGAACACGTGAGGCAATACTGACCTTACGACTTATCTTAGAAGAAAGATTAAGAAAAGGCAAACCTACGTTTCTAGCATTTGTAGACTTAGAGAAAGCTTTTGACAATGTTGACTGGAATACTCTCTTTCATATTCTGAAGGTAGCAGGGGTAAAATACAGGGAGCGAGAGGCTATTTAAAAATTGTACAGAAACTAGATGGCAGTCATAAGAGTGGAGGGGCATGAAAGGGAAGCAGTGGTTGGGAAAGGAGTGAGACAGGGTTGTAGCCTCTCCCCGATGTTATTCAATCTGTATATTGAGCAAGCAGTAAAGGAAACAAAAGAAAAATTTGGAGTAGGTATTAAAATTCATGGAGAAGAAATAAAAACTTTGAGGTTCGCGGATGACATTGTAATTCTGTCAGAGACGGCAAAGGACTTGGAAGAGCAGTTGAACGGAATGGACAGTGTCTTGAAAGGAGGATATAAGATGAACATCAACAAAAGCAAAACGAGGATAATGGAATGTAGTCAAATTAAATCGGGTGATGCTGAGGGAATTAGATTAGGAAATGAGATACTTAAAGTAGTAAAGGAGTTTTGCTCTTTAGGAAGTGAAATAACTGATGATGGTCGAAGTAGAGAGGATATAAAATGCAGACTGGCAATGGCAAGGAAAGCGTTTCTCAAGAAGATAAATTTGTTAACATCGAATATAGATTTATGTATCAGGAAGTCGTTTATGAAAGTATTTGTTTGGAGTGTAGCCATGTATGGAAGTGAAACATGGACGATAACTAGTTTGGACAAGAAGAGAATCGAAGCTTTCGAAATGTGGTGCTACAGAAGACTGCTGAAGATTAGATGGGTAGATCACGTAACTAATGAGGAGGTATTGAATAGGATTGGGGAGAGGAGAAGTTTGTGGCACAACTTGACTAGAAGAAGAGATCGGTTGGTAGGACATGTTTTGAGGCATCAAGGGATCACAAATTTAGCATTGGAGGGCAGCGTGGAGGGTAAAAATCGTAGAGGGAGACCAAGACATGAATACACCAAGCAGATTCAGAAGGATGTAGGTTGCAGTAGGTACTGGAAGATGAAGCAGCTTGCACAGGATAGAGTAGCATGGAGAGCTGCATCAAACCAGTCTCAGGACTGAAGACAACAACAAGTGTATCCGTATCATAGAGAAGAGCGGCCTAAGAGACGATCTGGCATTAAGTCGATTCTATAGCAAATGACACAAAAGGGCGGATTTCTCAGGTTTTTACTACATATAAACACTTTTCACGCTCTCCCGTGCAACGTGGCTGGTAGACCTCCCTTCATGCAAAATCGTAAGGTCTTAGCTCATGTCCAAGACAGCAAAGCCGGCTTGGAAGTCAATAATCGATAACTGAAACTTGAATTGTACTGCTTCTTACTGGCTATTACATCAACTTGGAAGCTTCGTCTGTGTTCTACTATGGTGCTTTCAGTGTCTCCGGATACCGCAGCACGCAACATAGCTTTGCAGACGATAAGTGTAACCGTTTCGTAGAGAAGAGCGGCCAAAGAGACGATCTGGCTTTAAGTCGATTCGATAGCATAAGACAAAAACGGGCGGATTTTACAGGTTTTTACTACATATGAACACTTTTCACATTCTCCCGTGCAACGCGGCTGCTTGTCCTCCTTTCATGCAAAATCTTAAGGTCCTAGCTCATGTCCAAGGCACCACAGCCGGCTAAAAAGTCAATAATCGTTAACTAAAACTTGATTTGTACTGCTTCTTACTGGGTATCACATCAACTTAGGAGCTTCTTTTGTGTCAAATTATTATTTTCAAATCAACAGCGCATTGCATGCACTCCTTACTAGAAACATGAATAATCTCCACAAAATTTTGGAAGTTAATTACTTTGGTGCAAGAAAGTCTCGATCATTCAGGAAAACGAATTTTCAATAACTTGTCAGCAGCCATAAAAGTTTTACTACTGTCAAAATTCAGTTTAAGAGCAGCCTAAAGGATTTATTTAACCATCTCCTCCGACACCATTAATGAATTGAATTTTTTAGTGGAACTAGGGCGTGCGCGATTGAGAGTGAGTGAGGAGTGAGTGAGTTAGAAAAAGAGAGAGAGAGAGAGAGAGAGAGAGAGAGAGAGAGAGAGAGAGAGAGAGAGAGAGAGAGAGAGAGAGAGAGAGAGAGTGGGGGGGGAGGGTGTCAAATAATACGAGTACGATCAGAAGTACGTTTAAATTTTCATCCCTCATTTCACGTCGATGATCAGTCCACTTGCGATCTGTGGAGGGTAAATTAGCATATTAGTTTCCCACTGAGCATCTCCTCATTATGGATCATTTGCAACAGAAACTACATATAGTCTAATCTAACCGTCTTGTCTGTCCTATCTCTGTTGAAGGGTACACATGAGACAGATGCCTTCTTATTGTTGTTGTTGTTGTGGTCTTCAGTCCAGAGACTGGTTTGATGCAGCTCTCCATGCTACTGTATCATGTGCAAGCGCCATCTCCCAATACCCACTGCAACCTACATCCTTCTGAATCTGCTAGTGTATTCATCTCCTGGTCTCCCTCCTCGACCTTTACCCTCCGCGTTGCCCTCCAATACTAAAATTGTGATCCGCTGATGCCACAGAACGTGTCCTACCAACCGATTCCTTCTTGTAGTCATGTTGTGCCACAAAGTTCTCTTCTCCCCAATACTATTTAATACCTCGTCATTAGTTAAGTGATCTACCCATCTGATCTTCAGCATTCTTCTGTAGCACCTTATTTCTAAAGCCTCTAGTGTCTTCTTATCCAAACTCTTTATCGTCCATGATTCACTTCCATACATGGCTACACTCCATACAAATACTCGGATAACACACTTCCTGATACGTAAAGCTATACTCGATGTTAACAAGTTTTTCTTCTTCAGAAACACTTTCCTTGCCATTGCCAGTATACAATTTATATCCTCTATACTTCGACCGTCATCAGTTATTTTGCTCCCCAAATACCAAAACTCCTTTACTACTTTAAGTGTCTCAGTTCCTAATCTAATTCCTTCAGCATCACCAAACATGTTTCGACTACATTCCATTATCCTCGTTTTGCTTTTATTGATGATCATCTTATATCATTCTTTCAGGACACTCCACTCCATTCAGCTGCTCTTCCAGGTCCTTTGATGTCTCTGACAGAATTATGTCATGAGCGAACCTCAAGGTTTTAATTTCTTCTCCATAGATTTTAATTCCTACTTCGATTTTTCTCTTTTTTTCCTTTACTGCTTGCTCAATAAACAGATTGAATAACATCGGCGATTGACTAGAACCGCATCTCACTACCTTCCCAACCACTGCTTCCCTTTCATGCCCCCTGACTCTTGCAACTCCCATCTGGTATGTGTACAAATTGTAAATGGCCTTTCACTCACTGCATTTTACCACTGCCACTTCAGTATTTGAAAGAGTTTTCCAGTCAACATTGTCAAAAGATTTCTCTAAGTCTACAAACGCTAGAAACGTAGGTGTGCCTTTCCTTAATCTAGCTCTTAAGAGAGGACGTAGGGTCAGTATTGCCTCATGTGTTCCAGTATTTCTACGGAATCCAAACTGGTATACCCCGAGGTCGGCTTCTACCAGTTTCTCCATTCGTCTGTAAAGAATTGGCTTTAGTATTTTGCGCCTGTGACTTACTAAACAAATAGTTCGATAATTTTCACGTCTGTCAACAACTGCTTTCTTAGAGATTGGAATTATTATATTCTTCTTGAAGTCTGACGGTATTTCGCCTGTCTCATACATCTTGCTCATCAGATGGTAGAGTTTAGTCAGGGCTGGCTCTCCCACGGGTGTCAGTAGTTATAATGGAATGTTGAATACTCCCGGGGCCTTGTTTCGGCGTAGGTCTTTCACTGCTCTGCCAAACTCTTCACGCAGTATATCATCTATTATTTCATCTTTATCTACATGCTCTTCCATTTCCAAATTCTGTTTTCAAGCACATTGCCCTTGTATAGATCTTCTATATACTCCTTCCACCTTTCTGCTTTCCCTTCTTCGCTTATAACAGGGTTTCCATCTGAGCTCTTGATATGCATACAAGTGGATCTCTTTTCTCCAAAGCTTTTATTTTTATTTATTTATTGTTCCGTGGGACCATATTAAGGAGAAATCTTCATGGTCATAGAACGAGTCAATACATGAAATTATAACACGATAGTAGAAACAGATAAAATGAAATATAAAAACGTATTAAGGCGACAAGTCGTAAGTTTAAATAAAGAAAATTAACTACGTAACACTGAAATTTGCATTATTTTTTAGCTCTTCCAGGAGCTCCTCGACAGAATAGAAGGAGTGAGCCATGAGGAAACTCTTCAGTTTAGACTTAAAAGATTTTGGGCTACTGCTAAGATTTTTGAGTTCTTGTGGTAGCTTATTGACAATGGATGCAGCAGAATACTGCACTCCTTTCAGCACAAGAGTCAAGGAAGTGCATTCCACATACAGATTTGATTTGTGCCTAGTATTAACTGATTGAAAGCTGCTAACTGTTGGGAATACGCTAATACTGCTAACAATAAACAACATTAAAGAAAATATATGCTGTCAGGGCAATGTCAGAATTCCCAGACTATTGAATAGGGGCCAACAAGAGGTTCTCGAACTTACACCCCATATAGCTCGAACAGCCCGTTTTGAGCCAAAAATACCCTTTTTGAATCATAAAAATTACCCAAAGCATATAATACCATACGACCTAAGCGTATGAAAATATGCGAAGTAGACTATTTTCCATGTTGAACTGTCACTAATTTCAGATACTGTTCTAATGGTAACTAAAGCAGCACTTAGTTTCTGAACAAGATCCTGGACATGGGCTTTCCACAACGGCTTACTATATATCCGATCGCCTAGGAACTTTAACTGTTTCGTCTCGCTTATAACATGCCCATTCTGTCTGATCAAAATATCGGTCCTTGTTGAATTGTGAATTAGAAACTGCAAAAACTGAGTCTTACTGTGATTTAGCATCAAATTGTTATCCACAAGCCATGAACTTATTCCATTAACTACATTATTTGATACTGTTTCAGTATTACACACAAGATCCTTCACTGCCAAGCTGGTGTCATCAGCAAAGAGAAATATTTTTCAATCACCTGTAATACTAGAGGGCATATCATTTATATAAGTAAGAAACAGCAGTGGCCCCAGAACCGACCCTTGGGGGAATGCCCTCTTAACAGAGCCCCATTGCGAATGATTATCACTACCACTCTCAATATCGCAGAGAATTACCTTGTGCTTTCTGTTCTTAAAGTAAGAGGGGAACCAATTGTATGCTACTCCCTTACTCCATAATGGTCCAACTTGTGCAGTAATATTTTGTGGTCAACACAGTCAAAAGCCTTCGTTAAATCAAAGAAAACACCTAGCGTTCGCAACCTTTTATTTTATCCGTCCAAAACCTCACAGAGAAAAGAGAATATAGCATTTTCAGTTGTTAAACCATTTCTAAAACCAAACTGTACATTTGACAGCAAATAATGTGAATTTAAATGCTCCAGTAACCTTGTATATACAACCTTGTCGATAACTTTAGCAAACACCGATGGCATGGAAATAGGTCTAAAGTTGTCAACATTATCCTTGTCTCCCTTTTTATAAAGTGGCTTCAGTAGAGAGTACTTTAATCGGTCAGGAAACCGACCACCGCTAAAGGAAAAGTCACAGATATGGCTAAGTACTGGGTCAACATACACAGAACAATACTTCAGTATTCTGCTAGATACCCTGCCATATCCATGAGAGTTCTTGGTCTTTAGTGATTTAATTATTAACTCAATCTCCCTCTTGTCAGTATCATGGAGGACCGTTTCAGGTAACAGTCTCGGAACACTTTTTTCTAAGAGCGCTATATGATTCCCTGTTGGGGCTAGGTTTCTATTTAGTTCACCTGGTACATTCAGAAAGTGATTATTAAATACTGTACATATATGCGACTTATCAGTAACACGAACATTCCCACTACGCACTGATTCTATATCGTCGACCTGTCTCTACAGACCAGCCACTTCGTTTACGACTGACCATATGGTTTTAATTGTATCCTGAGACGTAGCTATTCTATCTGCATACCACTTTGCCATACCAGTTTACATATGATTATATGAATTAAGGAGATCTACCAGCATCCTTTTACTTGCACAATCACTTTACAATTAATATTGAAATCACCACATATAAATAATTTTTTGTATTTCCTACAAAGTGTACCAAAAACCTCCTCTAGCTTTAGCAAAAATGTTGTGAAATTGGCGTCTGTGGCTCTATAAATAACTATTAGAAGTTTAGCTCCATTAAATTTAACCATACCTTCACAACATTCTAACACCTTTTCAGTGCAGTACTTAGAAACATCAATTGACTGTAATGGGATGCTGTTTTTCACATACATGGCTACTCCCCCACACCGAAAAGAGCTCCTAGAAAAGCTGCCAGCCAACCTGTATTCTGGTAAAGGAAGCCTTTGAATTATCTCCTTATTTAAGAAGTGCTCAAATATACCAATAATTTCAGAGTCAACATCTATAAGCAGTTCACTAACTTTATCTCTAACATCTTGTATATTTTGATGAAATATACTAATTGTCTCATTACTTGGATACTTAAGCTTTGTCAAAAGTGGATCTTTTAGTAGAGAGACTTCCCTTAAGCAGGAACACCTATCAGCTGACTGGTGCAGCTCTAACATCAACTACTGCAGGAATTTTCCCATGAGTGATCCCACCACCTCGATCTATGCTGTCACTTTAATTTTCCTGTAGGCGGTGTCTATCTTACCCATGGTGATTTTACCTTCTACATCCTTACATCTGTCCTCTAGCCATCCCTGCTTAGCCATTTTGCACTTCATGTCGATCTAATTTTTGAGACGTTTGTATTCCTTTTCGCCTGCTTCATTTACTGCATTTTTATATTTTCTCCTTTCATCAATTGAATTCAATATTTCTTCTGTTACCCAAGGATTCCTACTAGCCCTCGGCTTTTTGCCTACTTGATCCTCTGCTGCCTTCACTACTTCATCCCTCAAGGTTACCCATTATTCTTCTACTGTATTTCATTCCCCCTTTCCTATCAATTGTTCCCTTATGCTCTCCCTGAAACTCTGTACAACCTCTGGTTCTTTCAGTTTATCCAGGTCCCATCTCCTTAATTTCCCACATTTTTGCAGTTTCTTCAGTTTTAATCTACAGTTCATAACCTATAGATTGTGGTCAGAGTACACATTTGCCCCTGGAAATGTCTTACAATTTAATACCTGGTTTCTTACCATTATATAATCTATCTAAAATCTTGCAGTATCTCCAGGTCTCTTCCACGTATACAACGTTCTTTCACGATTCTTGAACCAAGTGTTAGCGATGATTAAGTTATGCTCTGGGCAAAAACCTACCAGGCGGCTTCCTCTTTCATTTCTTACCACCATTCCATATTCACCTACTACGTTTCCTTTTCTTCATTTCTCTACTATCAAATTCCAATCTCTTGTGACTATTCTATTTTCATCTCCCTTCACTATCTGAATAATTTCTTTTATCTCATCACACATTTCATCAATTTCTTCCTCATCTGCGGACTACTTTTAAGATTATGGTAGGTGTGGGCTTCATGTCTATCTTGGCCACAATAACGCGTTCACTGTGCTGCTTGTAGTAGCTAACCCGCATTCGAATTTTTTTTTTATTCATCATTAGACCTACCCATGCGTTAGGTTCATATTGGCCTTCCTAATACTTAAATCTATATGACATCGGAAGTTCACTGAGGCTTTTTGCGGATGATGCTGTGGTGTATCGAGAGGTTGCAACAATGGAAAATTGTACTGAAATGCAGGAGGATCTGCAGCGAATTGACGCATGGTGCACGGAATGGCAATTGAATCTCAATGTAGCGAAGTGTAATGTGATGCGAATACATAGAAAGATAGGTCCCTTATCATTTAGCTACAAAATAGCAGGTCAGCAACTGGAAGCAGTTAATTCCATAAATTATCTGGGAGTACGCATTAGGAGTGATTTAAAATGGAATGATCATATAAAGTTGATCGTCGGTAAAGCAGATGCCAGACTGAGATTCATTGGAAGAATCCTAAGGAAATGCAATCCGACAACAAAGGAAGTAGGTTACAGTACGCTTTTTCGCCCAATGCTTGAATACTGCTCAGCAGTGTGGGATCCGCACCAGGTAGGGTTGATAGAAGAGATAGAGAAGATCCAACGGAGAGCAGCGCGCTTCGTTACAGGATCATTTAGTAATTGCGAAAGCGTTACGGAGATGATAGATAAACTCCAGTGGAAGACTCTGCAGGAGAGACGCTCAGTAGCTCGGTACGGGCTTTTGTTGAAGTTTCTAGAACATACCTTCACCGAAGAGTCAAGCAGTATATTGCTCCCTCCTACGTATATCTCGCGAAGAGACCATGAGGATAAAATCAGAGAGATTAGAGCCCACACAGAAGCATACCGACAATCCTACTTTCCAAGTACAATACGAGACTGGAATAGAAGGGAGAACCGATAGAGGTACTCAGGGTACCCTCCGCCACACACCGTCAGGTGGCTTGCGGAGTACGGATGTAGATGTAGATGTAGATGTAGATATTCGATGTTAACAATGACGCCGGTGGATAGACTATATGAAATTACTGATCGTCGATAAAGTCGCGAATATAACCGACATGCTATTGGGCCCTTCGCAGGGAAAGGGTTTTCGCCGCAAAAAGCGGGAAACTGGAATCCAGCAAATGAGTAAAAAATATATATTCAGTGACAAAAAATTAGTGTACGTACACAACAATAGTCTGGGATTTCTGTATCACATAAAACAGTTTTTGTGATTGTATCTTGCAGCTTTAGTTATTTTTAATTAAAAGAGATTTTAAAAGGACAGAAAGAGCGTTTTGGTCTACGCTACACATCGTTCTGTTAGTATAGTCTTGACTTCGTAATCACTTTCGTGGACTTCTGCAACACTCAATCAAAATCTCCAACCTAATCGAGACAATACGCTACGATACAGCCGACATGATGACAAGAGAATGGGCTACATCAAACTCGAAGTAATTTTATATAGATAAGGATCTCAATGACCTGTGTACGTCTAATATAAAAGATCTCCTAACCATTCTCCTCAAATAGATCGCCATCTTCACTTGACCTTTAACTGAAACTGTTTCAGAATTAAAGACTGAATTCAAAGAAAATTTGGCTTCCAGTCACAAAACAAGAAAAATAAAAATAATAAAAGTGAGAATGTGAAACAGGTTAGCAATAACCACAAACAGGAGATTCTACAGAAAATCAAAGTGAGAAAGGAAATTATTAACATTATCGACCGTTTAGGAACTCTATGCTACGAAAGGGATGAAACCACATATAGAATAACTGGTGGAAAAGTTAGTGTGTTTTAAGATTAAATCCAAACAACAATTAGAGAAAAATATATCGAAGCTAGGCCTATATTACGAAAAATTGCTAAATCTCGAGGCAAATTGTGTCCTCCAGTATTTGATGGAGTGTTTGTGCCCCTAGCACGGATAAAACGGGATCTACAGCATCAACAGAAACTTCGGATATGTGTTTCATATTTCATCCAAGCCTACAGTCTATAAATACTAAAACAAAATACCACTACAGGGAAACTACCTACGAAGAAGTTCTTGGTAAAACTATGTAGCTGTAGTTGCCTTGGACTAACGACGTGTGATTATCAATGTAACCTGTACAGACTGTACGCTTTCCAAAGCTGTTATCCATGAAAAAGCTAAACGACGTTTCGTGAACAAAACACTATTTAAGACCGGACCACTAATAAAATTATCTGACAATAGGCACTGTTGAAAATTTGTGCCAGACCAGGATTACCACCCGAGTCTCCTGGTTACTAGGGAGAGGCAATGATCATTGTGTCCGAATTACGCAGTGGTCAACATAATAGCACGAACTGCCCGAGCATGCCGTTCGTCAGATCCAAATTCTCCATAGACTGCTAATGCAGTGCTCCTTGAACATTATCCTCCTCGCCTTAATTAAACAGACACAGAATATATACAAGCTTGGCCTTACGAACATTGCAGACGCCGTCTATGCAACACGCGTCACACTTCAAAGAGTTTACCAATACATTGCATTGTTTACTATCGACCACGGATCAAGCAACGTAAAAAGCACTGCGTCTACTGAGATCATGATTCAGAGTTTTTTTTTTTTTAAAAAAGAAACTAATAAGTCGCCTACATATTATATTTGCTGCCGAAAGAGGAGAATCACTATTTTCCCACAAACGGAAATATAGTTAAAATTACGCTTCTAATTCGGCTAGTTTCGGCGGTTACTAAAATTTGTAGTGAAAGTTACATAGGGAACTCTCCCGTCCCCCCACCAGAAACGTAGTTTTCGTCGCTGTTGTGCGACTTTTGTACACAGCCAGAGAAAGTGTGTTAAACATGGCGCGGACGGAAACACTAGGCTACGCTACAGGGAAATCTGCTTACACAACGTTTACTCGGCATTAATAATCGTTGGCGTAAACATCTCTCAATCAAATTACCCCCTTCCAACCTAACTTAGATCTCGGGCTACACTGCCCATAGGCCTGTCATCACAACCAAAATTTCAGTGTGTGGGGGATATCCTGTATTTCTCGCTAATCTCTCTCTAGGCAAAAATGTCAGTTATTGTAGATTGGTGGCAGTCTCAACTACAAGATTTACTAATGATAAACACTATTGAGGCGGCTCGTAATTTTAGAATAGTTCTCTTCGTCTTACTTGGCATAAATTGTTCGCTGGCGTCCCAACAGCTAGCTCCTTCAGTGTCTGCTTCTGCCATCGCACCACGCCAGTCTGTTGTCTGTTGTTATCCTAGCAGACAGAACGCACCGCACATCCGACAACTTCGGAACCACTCAACTGGCCAGTTAGCAACTGAGCCGAACACTGTTTACACCGTCAAAGGAAAACTATGCAAAGATGTACACTCGAATGGCACGACTGAGTAGTACACAAACACACAAACAGTAATATCTGTAGAATGTCCATCGACACGCGCAGAACGAAATTCTTCTCGCGAACGTACAGCGTCTCCGAAAAAAATCTAGTGACTATATTCCGGCATTACGGCCAGGTTCTCATTCAAATGAGCAAAAAATGTTATATATATTTTTTTTGAGACAGTGAAAATACACTTGAAGGATCTGTTTGGGAGTTACGAGTGATCATACTGTGAGCTTTATTTTAGATTTTCAGTAAAAAAAAATGGCACCCGCAATTATGATTTGATCACGCGGACTGCGTGCAGTGTGGCCTCTCAGATGTTACCTGAAATCAAAAATGGATGACATCAGTTGATACTAAATTACTTCTCTGAAATTGAAAATGGAAAACATCAGTCGATATTACATAAAATTTATGGGAGCGCATACCTAACCGCAATGAAACAACCGTAAATTTAACGATACGGTACTAATTCGAACTCTGAGTTCGATTTTTTGGGTGGTTTATTTCACTCCTTATGCCTTCACAAAAATTACTTAATATTAATCAGTGTCATATATTATAGGTACAAGCTCCTAAGAAAAGTGTTTACTTTTCTGGGTCAGAGGTAGAAGTTAAGAGATTGAACCATTTTTAGTTAATGCTGCATGCCGTTCTGAGAAAATTGTTTCTCCAAAAAAAAAAAAAAAAAAAGAGTTCAACGTCTAGGGAAACCTTTTAGTTATATTATTACTTCGATTTGCATGAACTGAGGGTTACATGTATATTTTTAATGTCGCTGAACACGAATCTGCAGTAAGATTTTCAATATTCAAAACGGCTAATGCAATACGGAGAGCACAGGATTATGCTTTGTCCAATTTTTACCAAAAATGCATTTTCGTTATTTACGTTTAGTGTGCAATCCAAGGAGCACTTTTCAACCCTTCCTCTGGCTGGAATTGTTCCTAGATAGCAACTCCCTGTTCTTCTTGGCAGGAAAAGCCGATCTGTCTAACCTGGATATGCAGCACTCGTTATTCGTCAGTGTTATCGGCGAGTATGTTTGCATGCATTGTGCAGTATGAATCATTTTGTGCACGTGCGTCACGGGACGAGCTTTGATCTACATCTATATGGATACTCTGCAAATCACATTTAAGTGCCTGCAAAGGGTTCTTCGAATCCCCTTCACAATTGATAGTTAATTGAAACCCTCAGCTGCCGACAGGTGTTGTTGATATACTTCGATGGGGACAGCTGAAAATGTGTGCCCCGACCGGGACTCGAACCCGGGATCTCCTGCTTACATGGCAGACGCTCTATCCATTTGAGCCACCGAGGACACAGATGAATACCGCGACTGCAGGCATTTATCCCTTGCACGATTCCCGTGAGACTCACATTCCCAACCGTCCACAATCCACAAACGTAATGTACGTAATAGGTATTTGCCCATCCACTCAATACTGGCCCACACTAAGGTGACGATTCCCGTAAGATTTCGGGCAATCTGTGCGCATTCGCACAGACGAAGGTCAATGGCTGGGTAACGTTTAACCATATATATGAAGATAGTAACTGTTCTCGAAAGATCAGGCGCCACTGACGACCGGGCAGCTTCTCTAGAATACATGATAGACCGGCCTATGTGGCCGAGCGGTTTTAGGCGCTTCAGTCGGGAGCCGTGCGACCGCTACGGTCACAGGTTCAAATCCTGCCTCGAGTATGGATGTGTGTGATGTCCTTAGGTTAGTTAGGTTTAAGTCGTTCTAAGTTCTAGAGGACTGATGACCTCAATTGTTAAGTCCCATAGTGTTCAGAGCCATTTGAACCATCAGTCCCTGTGCTTACACACTACTTACATTAACTTATGCTAAGGACAACAAACACACACAATGATGCCCAAGGGAGGACTCGAACCTCCAACGGGGGGAGCCGCGCGAACAGTGACAAGGCGTTTGAGAGATGGCGGATACCCCGCGCGGCTCATGGCAGTCGTGACACTGCTTCAAACAATGGGCTGTAGAAACTTTTTTAAAGCACGGATTAAAAAAAAAAAAAACCTTTCCGTTCCAAGAGTCTGGACAAGTACACCTTAAAAAAAATGCAACTACAAAGAAATAGAATTTTCGAACTTTTTGGATGAGAACCTGTCCCTATGGAACACCGTTGATAAAATGTCACAGGGATTATGTACTCAGGTTTCACATGTGGATTAACAATTCCTAATCGAGGAATTTGCATCTCCCACCTTGGAATTCTCAGTACAGAATTTTTATCCATTACGAGATTCTCAGCCACTTGCAGAAGTGATTTCCCGTGATTCTGCAAAACTTTTCCGTTAGCCAATCGTAGCAACTATAATATTTGGTTCCTGGTGCATGACATGTCTCTTAACTTAAAGTGACCAACTCATTTGCATAAAGAGCTAACTTATCATTCGCTTCTTTACTTGCGTAGACCGTTTATGGTCTTCAAAGATTTTTTTTTCTTTAATCGTTTTTTTATGTCTTTTATAAACTGCAACACTTTCTAAACCTAACGCCATTGAAGCATGGTCTTTTACTGAATGACCAAAAAACAATGCCGACAGCTGGAGTCGAAGGTTTTTGTTAATCAAGCCGTTTGTATTCTTGTGGTGATATCTCCATAGAATCTTTCACTCCGCAACACATATTTCTTTTATATAACTGAGAAGTGAAATACCGGTTTTCATAGATGCAGATTTAACATATTTTAATATAACGCAATAAATATTTCATTAAAATTTTCATCCCCTTACTATCGAAGTTCCAAAACCACTGAAACACATAGTTTTTAAAAATTCTAACAGAGGAGCCGAATACGAATTGTCAGATATATTTAGTAATGCTTTCATAATGAACCATTTTGAGAAACATCTCACACCCTTTAGGAGTTAGGTTTTCAAAAACAATTAAACATGTATTCTTCTATTTAGAACCAAGGAGCCAAATTCAAATCTTCATCCATTTAATTCTAAAAATGCTTTCATAGTGAAATATTTCATAAAACTTTTCATCCCCTATTTCACGCTATTAATGAGTTAAATTTCCAAAAGCAACGAAACACATTCTTTTTACATCCAACTGAGAAGTCAATTACCTATTTTCATAGATGTAACTTTAACAATGCTTTAGTAGTTCTTTAATAATGATTTATTTTCAAAAAACCTTCACTATTTATTCTATCCCCCCCCCCCCCAAATGAAAGAATTTCGGAAAATGATAAAAACCTTTTTTTTTGTTTCTGGCTGAGAAACCAAATGTCAATTTTCGTAGTTTTGTAGTTCTAGCTTCAACAGTGACATAGGGACATTTTTTTTTAAAAAAAAACTTTTCAACCCATATTTCACCCCCTTAGGAGTGGAATTTCGAAAAATCTCTTCTTAAATGGTGCTTTCAGCGTAATATTTACACCTTCATCAAATTTCAAGTCTGTATACTTTGCAGGTTGGGCTGGAAGGCGATGAGTGAGTGGATACATGTGCCCCTATCGCATCTCCTTGGAGGTTGTAGTTCCAAAAACAGTGAAACACGTATATTTCAATAACAGAATTTCCATAGATTTATCTTTAAAAATTCTTTCACACTGAATTATTTTCATAAAACATTTCATCCTATATTCCCCCTCCCTATGAATTGAATGTATCAAAAACAGTGAGACATGTAATTTTTTTTATTTTTACTTCAACCGAGAAGCCAAATTCAGGTTTAAATATATTTAGCTTTAAAAATGCTTTCATAATTAAATATTTCATGAAACATTTCATCCTCTATGTAATGGGATTGTGGTAGTGAGACACCAAAATCACAATAGTAATCCGTTGTAGTTGCTACACATTTTATTACAATCAAAAGCATTATAAAATCACAATCACAAAAATACAAGAGATTGCCTTATAAGGCCAGATCAGATGGACAAATAGTAAATAAATTTCTTTACGTGGAACAAGACCCGTTAAACTTCAAATTTGGATATGACTAGGTAAATATACTTAGGTAAGGCTTTACTTAAATAGTACAAATGTGCATAGAATGCGCAGCAGAACTCTCATTACTTCCAATCAGCAGAGAAACAGATTAAGCCTAAGAAACAGATTTTTTAACGTTTGGCTACCCAACTTTCCATAACAAAACTATATACAAATGATTAAAGCAATTAAGGAGGTACTTTAATTTTGACCAAACCGACCTTCAAATTTACTTACTCAATTGATTAATCAACAATACTCTTAGAATGATTACAACTAGAACATGACCATATGACAATTCCCTTAAAATAAGGTTGCTTCAATATTTCGTGTGAATTGGCGATAGACGCGAGCAGACCAAGGATTCAAATCAATACGAGAGATCCACGAGACAGGGAGTGACATAGAAATGTACTCAACTTGACAATGCAATTGAACTTTGGATGCTATAGTTCTCCACCGGAACGATGGAATCACGCGAAAGTGACAACATAACCGAAGATGTAAAGGAGAGGACATGGCCTTAAACATCTCTCTGCCGCCGTGGTGCTCTGTTCCCAGTATGCTAGCGTCGACCGCTGCCAATTATCTCTAACACAACACACATCAAGGGTAGAGAGTTTTCTGAGACATATACTACACAACCTTATCTGGAGAACAGGTGAGCATTACAACTGAACTGAAACAAATGAGCCTCCGTCAGTTACTTGCCCAGTGCCAGCCCTTAAACTTTGATTAATAAGTTCGCTAAAAGTCATGCCGAAGTTAAGATGACAAGATTTATCTCCAGGTTCCGCACATTAGGGGCAGAGACAATGAATTGGCGACGCTCTTAGCCGTATGTTCGCGGGAGAGTCTGGGGAAGGCAAGGGCCACGTGGAGCCGGATCTTGGAGCGAATTTCCTTCTCTCCGAGACACCCGGTTTCTTCTGCGACTCAGCCGGCAAACAGGCTGTGGACCCCAGGTGGGGACCGAATAGGAAGCAGTAGGCGGATGGCGACGTCGTTACTGGCTGTTGCCCTGTTGCCTTCGGGGGGGCGGGGGGCTCTTGTGTAAAGGGGGAGACAACCGTGGTGAAGAGAAGGTCTCTATTCCACAGGAACGAGTTAGCATGATATATCCACGATTCGGTGGTCGGGGTCATTTGGCGCTATACAAGACCTAGAACCGAGTTCGGGAACACATGTTTTGGCCCAACCTATATCGCGATGTCAGGAGATTTGTTGGCAACTGTGTCCAGTGTAAGCGCGGTAAGCCCGATGTGGTTCCGTGCAGAGAACTACTACAGTCGCTTAGGGAGCAGTGTCCTCTGGACCGCGACTCAAAGATCGAAGCAACGATCGATGGAAACTGGCGCCAGAAACGCACCAGCTCACTCTATTTCATCCCCTTAGGGGTTGAACTTCCAAAAACACTAAAACACGTATTTTCTTATTTGTAACCTTGAAGTCAAATACCAATTTTCGTAGATGTAGCCTTAAAAATACTTTCATAGTTCTTCCATAATTATTTATCTCAAAATAAAATGTTCACCCGCTATTTCACTTCATTCCCAGTAATAATGGAACACATATTTCTTTATTTCTGACCTAGAAACCAGATACAAAGTTTCGTATGCCTAGCTTCAAAATTACCTTAATAGCTACATGTTTCAAAAATCCTATAATTTCCTGTGTCTCCCCCTTTCAGTGTAGGAGGGATAGTGTCGTACAAGAGACAGTATACTCAGTAGACAACGAACTGCTAGTTGTGAAATCAGCGACATAGGAACCGAGACTGACACAGAAGGTGCTGAAGGTGAAGCACACTAGACTCGTGTCTACCACGGCTTCTAATAATATCGATTTACCATGAACGGAAGTTCCGAAAAGTGAGCAAGTAATTTTACAGTAAATTCAGTACCGATGGAGAGGATATACAACGAAAAACATTTCTATAAAATTTCAGAAATAATGAAATATTCCACTCAAGTCGCGCGGCAGAACACGCAATGGATATGCTTGCACTTAAGACGGAAAGCCCCACGTGCTTACGCAGGCTTACGACAGATCGCAAAATTCGGCAGTAGGCGTAAGCCAACCTCGTGTGCTGCTACCTGTTGTTGATGCCAGGCATCAAGGTCTCAGTAGTACGGCCATGCACTGGAGAGTAGTTGCTTTGTAAGCACTCCGTCTTCAGTCCACGAGTGGCCTACTGGGACGGGACCATCCGACCGCAGCGTCATCATCCGTGGAGGATGCGAACAGGAGGGGCGTGGGGTCAGCACACTGCTCTCCCCGTCGTTATGGCGGTTTTCTTTGACCGGAGCCGCTACTATTCGGTCGAGTAGCTCCTCGATTGGCACCACGAGGCTGAGTGCACCCCGAAAAATGGCAAGAGCGCATGGCGGCCTGGATGACCACCCATTCAAGTGCCGACCACGTCCGACAACGCACTTAACTTCGGTGATCTCACGTGAACCGATGCAACCTCAGGGGCAAGGCCGTTGCCGCAGATATTTTAGAGTAGTTGCTAACGTTTCATAATTATCTAGTTTACGGGGAAAATGTAAAAATGGCGATTGTCACCGAAGCTACAACTAATCTGAATTTCTGGTTAGTTATCAAGTGGTCTTGTGTGCGAGCCTGAATTTTTCATCCTTTGCGGTGGGAATGATTCAAACCCGTCATGTTCTTCTTATGAAGTGTTCTATTTATTTTACACACAATGATCATTTGTAGTTGTGTTGAGTTACTACCTTGATAAATTTTTGGATGGCGCACGTATCATAACTGAGATCTGCGCTTAATGGCTGAAGGTGAATTAGCGTAATGAGTAGTAGCGAATGTTATAGTAACATGTTTGTAAATTATTTCAGGTAAATTACGTTAGTCGTGTAATATTATCCGTATACC
The DNA here is from genome assembly GCF_023897955.1 of Schistocerca gregaria. Taxonomy (NCBI): domain Eukaryota; kingdom Metazoa; phylum Arthropoda; class Insecta; order Orthoptera; family Acrididae; genus Schistocerca; species Schistocerca gregaria. The sequence goes on along the minus strand of NW_026061713.1, from coordinate 4,481,066 downwards.
AGTACAGTATGTGGGCCAATTACGTTAGTCATGGAATACTATCCGTATAAGACTATGTCACCTTGATGTCCCGGAATTTGCTTCAATTTTGGAATCCTTTACACAGCTTTCCATATAACTTCTATTACAGTGATTCAGTCTTGTCTGTCACTCGACTTTTCTGATCGGGAAATAAATTCTATCGCTCAGATGCTTATTACCTCTTCGTGTTTCTATTTGCCGATATTGCTCATAAACACTTACATGTTGCTATGGACAGTGATGGAACGACACACTTTTCTATGGCGACACTGCAGTTTAGAGATAGAAAAACCGATCGGTTAAAACGATATGGGTATTTTAGTTCTGAATAACCCATGTCTTTCGGTATTTGTTTGCTCTCGGTTATAACAAGTATCTTTTTTTTCCTGATAACCACGTAAAAACAGATATATCGATTAGCCACAGCAGCCGCAGTAAAATTTTTAGTTTTCAAGTAAACCTTTTTTTAAAAAAGACGAGTAATTTTTATTCGTAAGATTTCCATAGCTCTGAAATACTGCGTTATTACAGAAAAATGGGAAAAGTGATGTATGCCACTTTAATAACACTGCTGACAGAAACGAGCAACAAATGGATTGGTCCAGCATTGCCGAGACAATATTGTGCCTGTTATACAAGCAGTGCGCGAGACTGGACGCAGTTTCTCGCTGTTGTCGAACGTCAGTTGTAACACAGAATGGCACCATCTGGAAGTCTGGAAGTATTTTACGATATGCGGTAACGAGTGAAGCACATGGGTTGATTTGGTCGACTTGAAACATCATACAAGGAAAAAAGTTAAAATTTCCGGGATAAAAATAGAAAGTGCCTGATCTGCTGCCTGTGTCTACGTAGTATGCCGTTATCTGCTTGTAGCCCTTGAAAACAGAGAAATTAAAACGAAAAAGAGTTCTCCAGCCGAAGTATTCACCCTTTATTGCAGGACTATACGTAACTCCCGCATAGTGCTGTGATAACCGATTACAATATAATTTTTGAGCAGAGCTTCTAAAAACTAAAATCAGTAGGAGAATACTGGCAGTTTTCTGTAGTACGGAAGCACTCGCCATATTTTGAGAGAAGCAGCGAACAGCTGACAAAGTTTTATTTGACTATTTATTTTAAATTATGTCCGAAAGAACAGACACCATATCCATATACGTATATGGTTCTGGCAATACCAGCCATGACCTTCTTCTGTGAAGATGCACACGTATTCCCCGAACTGTTACGGCACTTGGTAAGAATGTCTTCCACGAGTAATGAGTGTGTTGGTGTGGGACACTACGAATGTAGTGTGTGCACATACAAGGTGAGAATGTGAGTCTCGCGGAAGGCCTGTGCGAGATAGTCCCTGCAGTCACTATCGTCTGTGCCCTCGGTGGCTCAGATGGACAGAGCGTCTGCCATGTAAGCAAGAGATCCCGGGCTTTAGTCCCAGACGGGGCACACATTGTCACCTGTCCCCGTTGATGTATATCGACACCCGAGAGCAGCTGACGGTATTAATATAATTCTAATTTCGTTCTAGACGGCTGCAGGTCATCATAAAAGTATTTAATTTTACGTGTTGATTCCATTTATCAAGAAACTGAGAAAGTCAAATTTTTTAAATCTTTGTAGGATTCCTACGTTTACTAGAGGAAATAATGTAAATAAAAGACTGAAAATCGGTTATTACAAGTACTGGAATAGTGACGGGCTTTAACAATTAGGTTAAAGTGAGCCGAAAACCAGTTGTTTCAGCGATAACCGACATTCCCACTGGAGTTCTGCGTGGTAAGATTGACGCGCAATTGACGCATGGTGCACGGAATGGCAATTGAATCTCAATGTAGACAAGTGCAATCCGACAACAGAGGAAGTGGGTTACAATACGCTTGTTCACCCACTGCTTGAATACTGCTCAGCAGTGTGGGATCCGTACCAGATAGGGTTGATAGAAGAGAGAGAGAAGATCCAACGGAGAGCAGCGCGCTTCGCTACAGGATCATTTAGTAATCGCGAAAGCGTTACGGAGATGACAGATAAACTCCAGTGGAAGACTCTGCAGGAGAGACGCTCAGTAGCCCGGTACGGGCTTTTGATAAAGTTTAGAGAACATACCTTCACCGAAGAGTTAAGCAGTATATTTCTCCCTTCTACGTATATCTCGCGAAGAGACCATGAGGATAAAATCAGAGAGATTAGAGCCCACACAGAAGCATACCGACAATCCTTCTTTCCACGTACAATATGAGACTGGAATAGAAGGGAGAACCGATAGAGTACCCTCCGCCACAGACCGTCAGGTAGCGTGCCTAGTATGGATGTAGATTTAGACATCTAGAACAGTTTTTCAGGAAGGTTACTGCAGCTCTGATGTTCTCAAAATGAACGGGCCAGCCATTGGCATCCTCGAGGGGGAGGGGAGGAGGTGGGGAGGGGAGAAGAGGCAAAGGGGCACTTTCACCCATAGCCCCCAACCCTCCCTGGAATCTGGAGTAAAGAGGTTTTATTCGTTACAGTATACTCATACTCTTCCAGATAAGACTTCTCCACAATACTGCTAAACCTTAGCTTTGACCAGTTGTAGCGCTTATAGAGTTAGGGTCTTGCAGCTTGTTGCATCTCGTAACTGACCAGCTGATTTGTACACACAGTGCCAGTTTCAGAATCATGCACTCCAGCCCCGACGCGCCTCCCGCACTCCCCTCCACTGGAAATATTTCTGCAGATTCCAGTCTGCCACTGTGCATATGTTTTGATAACATCCTGGTTTTAATAGCATCGAAGGAACAGCATTGTGCAGTAAAGGGTAGACCTAGCACAGAACACACCATTCACATTGAAACGCATCACTTAGTAGATGGTGAAGTACTCTGAAGCTAGCCAGATAGAAACAGAAGTTCCTGGCACTATATTTGACCCAAATTCTAATCTTACACTAATCTCTTGTATCTACCTACCACGCCCTCAAAAAGCCAACGATTTACTATTATCAGAAGTTCCGAAAAATGAGGAAGAAATTGACCCACACTTTTTCCGTTGTGTATTATTTCGATTCCCCCATAAAGGGAATGGACTTGTAGCCACAGGTTACACAAGCGATAGATGGCTTAAAATACATAAAAAGAGATGACAATAAGAGACGATTTTTAAAAACACAATAATACACGGTATTTTCGATTTTTACAGGAAAATAATGGATGACAAAATAAAGGTTTTTGAAAAATACGCTGGTGGACAATATTGGGGATTTTTTATCTTTATAGATGACTAGCGGAAAAGCATGGCGTTGACCAGGCATTTATTTACAGCTGTGCGTCCACGCCCGTACAATGCAGCGTCTGGCCTCGTCCTGAATTTTTATAACGTATCTCCTGAAACATGTGTCGTACAATGATATAATTTTGTAGGTACGTTCAGCGTCATATGCGGATACTGTCTGCGAAATTTATTGCGAATATAGTAGCAAAGAAGTAACAAATTTAAATGTCACGAATGCTGTGATGCCCACACACTTGGGTGCAACTAATGTACACGGAATGCTTGGCACGATCATTATAGCTACCATCACCTATGGTCGAAATTGGACCATCTGTGTCGACGTAGTGAAAATATAAATGTGCATAACATGGTAAACGTCCATTCTTTCGAGCCATTGGACCTGATCTACGATCAAAAATATCATGTAAATGTGGTAGGGGCCACGGCCTTGCCGCAGTGGATACACCGGTTCCCGTCTGATTACTGAAGTTCAGCACTATCGGGCGAGGTCGGCAGTTGGATGGGTGACCATCTGGGCCGCGATGTGCTGTTGCCATTTTTCGGGTTGCACTCAGCCTTGCGATGCCAGTTGAGGAACTACTCGACCGAATAGTAGCGGCTCCAGTCAAAGGAAACTACCACAACGAGTGGGAGAGCCAGCTCCTCCTCCACCCTCAGTGAGGATAACGTGGCGGTAGGATGGTCCTGATTGGCCACTTGTGGCCTGAAGACGGAGTGCTTTTTTAAAGTAGTGCTGCCTAGATAAAACTGACAGTCTAGGCTCAGGGACTGTCCACGGTAAATGCTGCATTGGACCTACGAATACTATTAAAATAACAGTTTGAGTTCTCTTTAATTGTCCAATCATCTGAAGTGAGTCCTTATTACAGTGCGCTGTAAAATAGATTTTACGTTAATGGAAGATAAATTTTATGTTTCCAGAATGAGATTTTCACTCTGCAGCGGAGTGTGCGCTGATATGAAACTTCCTGGCAGATTAAAACTGTTTGCCCGACCGAGACTCGAACTCGGGACCTTTGCCTTTCGCGGGCAAGTGCTCTACCATCTGAGCTACCGAATCACGACTCACGCCCGGTACTCACAGCTTTACTTCTGCAAGTATCCGTCTCCTACCTTCCAAACTTTACAGAAACTCTCTTGCGAACCTTGCAGAACTAGCACTCCTGAAAGGAAGCTGTGAGTGCCGGGCGTGAATCGTGCTTCGGTAGCTCAGATGGTAGAACACTTGCCCGCGAAAGGCAAAGGTCCCGAGTTTGAGACTCGGTCGGGCACACAGTTTTAATCTGCCAGGAAGTTTCATATCAGCGCACACTCCGCTGCAGACTGAAAATATCATTCTGGAAACATCCCCCAGGCAGTGGCTAAGCCATGTGCCCGCAATATCCTTTCGTTCAGGAGTGCAAGTTCTGCAAGGTTCGCAGGAGAGCTTCTGTAAAGTTTGGAAGGTAGGAGACGGATACTGGCAGAAGTAAAGCTGTGAGTACCGGGCGTGAATCGTGCTTCGGTAGCTCAGATGGTAGAGCACTTGCCCGCGAAAGGCAAAGGTCCCGAGTTCGAGTCTCGGTCGGGCACACAGTTTTAATCTGCCAGGAAGTTTCAAATTTCATGTTAATGGCGGCAAATTAACTTTACCCTAATGACACACAAGGTCAATGCCGTTCTATCACATAAAGTATTCTGAGATCGAAATGTTTAGCATTACAAAATCTCCAATGTAGATTCATCATGCCACAATTATAATTCTCAAAATAATTTGGAGCTACGTTCAATGCATATTTAAATGCATCTTTCAAAACAATAACAGAATTCTCATTAGATCATCATTACCAGTGGCTAGAGAATTCCTATTATTTCGTCTACCAAAAACCGCGTCTCACTATGGCTACTTCAGTACAGTTTTGTTTTCCACTGCTGACAATAGAAACGATCTGGTAGATGTGGCATTGTAGATGCCCAGTATGCGTGTCTTAATGGAAATAAACCGTCTGGAACGTTTACCCTTGAACGTCCTTGGAATGGGATTTCATGTAACGTTATTACTTTCCTGTGTCCATTTCTATCACACCAGCTGTTCGCCATGACTGGGGAGGGGGAGGAGGGGGTGAATTTAAAGTTGGCAGCACTTTGAGTGGCAGAAAAACCGAAGAAAACCTAACGTTTTCGTCATTTGTTTGACGTAGTGCCAGTTCGTCACATAGGACGCTTTTCTTTCGGAAACGTTTACATTCATCGTCTGGCAATCAATGTCGCCTGCCGAGGTATGCAGTCGCACCACTCTGTACGAAATAGAAGCTTAAGTTGATGGAGTCGACAAGTAAGGAGCAGTGTCTGTCTTGTTTTAGATATGGAAAATTCAATTATAGGCCTTATTTGCTGCCTTGTAGTTGACAAAGGACTTTGCGATTTTGCACGACCGAGGTCCGGTAGCCACACCACACGGGAAAATGCGAGGAGTGTTAATGTGTAGTAAAAACCGAAGAAAACCTTACGTTTTCTACATTTGTTTTCCTAATAACCCCCAAATGGGAAATCGTCAGAATGAACGCTTTTCTCTCAGAAACGTTTACATTTATCGTCTGGCAATTAATGTCGCGTGCTGAGGTATGCAGTCGCACCACTCTGTACGAAATACAGTAGGTTCTAAGGTGATGCAGTCGACAAGTATGGTCGCAATATATTGTCACCTCGAAATACATCGACACCTCGAAATAAATCAACACCTCGAAATAAATCGCCACCTCGAAATAAATCGCCACCTCGAAATAAATCGCCACCTCGAAATAAATCGAAACCACGAAAGAAATCGAGACCCAGAGATAAATCAAAACCTCGATATAAACCGACACATCCAAAACAATCGACACATCGAAATGAGTCGAAATATCGAAATGTATAGACATCAAGATGCATTACGACGTACGAAAAGGATCGATAATTCGAAATAATTCGAGGTCTCGATATGATGCGTCGTCTAGAAACACATCGATATCTGGAAATATATCGATACCTCGTAATACAAAGATTTCTCTAAAAAGAGGGATATCTATAAATTTATGGTTACTTGAGATATAGAGATATCTCGAAATATATCGATATCTCGAAAGAAATCGCTATCTGGAGTACACCTATACATGGAAATATATAGATACCTCGAAATATATAGACAACCCGTATTGTGTCGGTATATCAAAATTAATCGATATCTCGACATAACCGGATAAATTGAATCAATCGATATCTCGAAATACGTCGACTACTCGATATAGACAGATATATAGAAATAAATCGACTGCTCAATACAAAACTGGGCCTCGAAATAAAATGATATATCGAAATTAATCGATAATGTGATATGTATGGATGTCTCAAAATAAATCTGACCTCTAAGAAAACGATTCACGAAATAAATAAATAAATATCGAAATATATCGCTAACTCGATAAATAACGATATCTAGTGGTCAGATATATGTTTCAAGATGACAACACATATCAGTATAGTTCGATATACATGAAAATAGTTTCGATTTTCAATATATCGATAGCTTCCTAGACCTCGGGAAACAAAACGCCGATCCGACCTCGGGACAAAAACGCCGACCTCGGGGGAAAAACGCCGACCTCGGGGGAAAAACGCCGACCTTGGGGGTAAAACGCCGACCTCGGGAGAAAACGCCGACCTCGGGAGAAAACGCCGACAACGGGAAAAACGCCGACCTCGGGATAAAACGCCGACCTCGGGGGAAAAACGCCGACCTCGGGGGAAAAACGCCGACCTCGGGGGAAAAACGCCGACCTCGGGGGAAACCGCCGACCTCGGAGTAAAACGCCGACCTCGGCGTTATGACATGGTCATAACAGAAAAGACCCATTCTTTAGAAAGTTTAGAATGAGATGTTCTAAATATTACAGATAATCTGTTTACAATAATCTACAAGTACTGCACAATGAGAAGAGACTTTGAAATAGTGCACAGCCAGGAAGACAGAGGTTGCATTGCTGTTTCTAATCTTCTGGTGTTTGAGATTCAGAATCTAGGATTGCCTATAATGAGAACAGCAGGAATGAATGTCCTGCACCAGTATAGAACATACTCTGAAACTCCATAGAAAATCACATGGCACAATTATTTTACATCATTCTCAGCAAGCTACAGAAGCCTCTAATGGACGTAACAACGTCGTCACCTCCTTCACCAGTGAAAGATCTTAGTAGCTATTGAGTCATGACTAGGTGGCCAATTAATAATTCGTTGTTCAAAGCTAATTTCAGTGTAAATGGGAATACTCAGTGGACATCTATTACAGTCATATTTTACTGTCTAAGATATATCAACTTTCCAGACTATAAGTATAAGCAGAGCTCGGTCTTTCCCATTCCGAGTTTGTTTAGAATGTATCAAGGGAATCAGATCCACTGGGCATTTAGAGCAACCTGCTTTAAACAATATGAGCAGGCAGTAGACACAGACACAGAATTTTTCATTTCTCTCTGAAACGGTTACCTTCATCGTCTGCAAACTTATGTTCCGTGCTGCGGTACGTGGAGGCACTAATAGCAATAAGGTAGAATACAGAAGAAGCTTATAAGTTGATGTAATCGGCCAGTAAGAAGTAGTACAATTGAAGTTTAGTTATCGATTATTGACTTATTAGCCAACTTTGGTGCCTGGGACATGAACAACGACCTTAAGATTTGGCATGAAACGAGACCTGGCAGCCACGTTACACGAAGAATGTGAAAAGTGTCCATATGTATTAAAAACCTGAGAAATCCGACCGTTTTCGTCATTTGCTATCGAATCGACGTAATGCCAGATCGTCACATTGGCCGCTCTTCTCTCGAAAACGGTTACATTTATCGTGTGCAAAGCTATGTCGCGTGCTGCGGTATGCGGAGACACTAAAAGCACCATAGTTGAACACAGAAGAAGCTTCTAAGTTGATGTAATAGACAGCAAGAAGCAGTACAATTCAAGGTTTGTTATCGATTATTGACTTTTTAGCCGGCTTTGGTGCCTTGGACATGAGCTATGACCTTACGATTTTGCATGAAGGGAGGTCTAGCAGCCACGTTGCACGGGAGAATGTGAAAAGTGTTCATATGTAGTAAGAACCTGAGAAATCCACCCGATTTCTTCATTTGCTATCGAATCGACTTAATGCCAGATCGTCACATTGGCCGCTTTTCTCTATCAAACGATTACATTTATCGTCTGAAAACTTATGTGGGATGCTGCGGTATGCGGAGACACTAAAAGCACCACAGTAGAACACACAAGAAACTTTCTAACTTGATGTATCGGTCAGTTTGAAACAGCACAATTCAAATTTTAGTTATCGATTATTGACTTATTAGGTGGATTTGGTGCCTTGGACATGACCGACGACCTTAAGATTCTGCATCAAACAACGACTGGCAGTCACGTTGCAAGAGAGAATGTGAAGAGGGTCCATATGTAATAAAACCCTGAGAAATCGCACCGCTTTCTTCATTTGCTATCGTATCGACGGATTGCAAGATCGTCACATTGGAAGCTTTTCTCTCTCAAACGGTTACATATATCGTCTGCAAACCTATGTGGCGTGCTGCGGTAGGTGGACACACTAAAACGACCATAGTAGAACACAGAAGAAGCTTCTAAAATGATGTAATCGGCCAGTAAGGAGCAGTACAATTCAAGTTTCAGTTATCGATTATTGACTTATTAGCCGGCTTTGGTGTCTTGGACATGACCGAGGACCATAATATTTTGCATGTAACAACGGCCGGCAGCCATGTTACCCAAGATAATGTGAAACGTGTCCATAAATAGTAAAAACCTTAGACATCGCACCGTTTTCGCCATTTGCTATCGTATCGACGTAATGCGAGATCGTCACTTTGGCCGCTTTTCTCTCTGAAACGGTTACATTTATAATATGCAAACTTATGTGGCGTGCTGTGGAATGCGGAGACACTAAAAGCACCGCAGTAGAACACAGAAGAAACTTCTAAGTTGATGTAATCGGCAAGTAAGGAGCAGTACAATTCAAGTTTTAGTTATCGATTATTGACTTATTAGCCGGCTTTGGTGTCTTGGACATGACCGAGGACCATAAGATTTTGCATGTAACAACGGCTGGCAGCCACGTTAAACGAGAGAATGTGAAAAGTGTCCAAATGTTGTAAAAACCTGAGAATTCGCACCGTTTTCGTCATTTGCTATCGTATCGACGTAATGCCAGTTCGTCACTTTTGCCGCGTTTCTCACTAGAACGGTTACATTTAACTTCTGCAAACTTATATCGCGTTCCGCGATATGCGGAGACACTAAACGCTCCACAGTAGAACACAGAAGAAGCTTCTAAGTTGATGTAATCGGCCAGTAAGAAGCAGTACAATTCATGTGCTAGTAATTGATTATTGACTTATTAGCCGGCTTTGGTGCCTTGGACATGACCGACGATCTTTCGATTTTGCTGGAAACAACGACTGGGAGAAACTTTACAGGAGAGAATGAAAAAAATATCCACATGTAGTGAAAACCTGAGAAATCGCACCGTTTTCGTCGTGTGGTATCGAATCGACTTATACCCGGGCCGTTGAAACATTGCACTTGACGTTTGCGTATGAAGTTGGCAGCGTAACAGAGTAACAAATGAAGAACGATATCCCTCTAAAAAGAGGGATATCTATAAATTTATGGTTACTTGAGATATAGAGATATCTCGAAATATATCGATATCTCGAAAGAAATCGCTATCTGGAGTACACCTATACATGGAAATATATAGATACCTCGAAATATATAGACAACCCGTATTGTGTCGGTATATCAAAATTAATCGATATCTCGACATAACCGGATAAATTGAATCAATCGATATCTCGAAATACGTCGACTACTCGATATAGACAGATATATAGAAATAAATCGACTGCTCAATACAAAACTGGGCCTCGAAATAAAATGATATATCGAAATTAATCGATAATGTGATATGTATGGATGTCTCAAAATAAATCTGACCTCTAAGAAAACGATTCACGAAATAAATAAATAAATATCGAAATATATCGCTAACTCGATAAATAACGATATCTAGTGGTCAGATATATGTTTCAAGATGACAACACATATCAGTATAGTTCGATATACATGAAAATAGTTTCGATTTTCAATATATCGATAGCTTCCTAGACCTCGGGAAACAAAACGCCGATCCGACCTCGGGACAAAAACGCCGACCTCGGGGGAAAAACGCCGACCTCGGGGGAAAAACGCCGACCTTGGGGGTAAAACGCCGACCTCGGGAGAAAACGCCGACCTCGGGAGAAAACGCCGACAACGGGAAAAACGCCGACCTCGGGATAAAACGCCGACCTCGGGGGAAAAACGCCGACCTCGGGGGAAAAACGCCGACCTCGGGGGAAAAACGCCGACCTCGGGGGAAACCGCCGACCTCGGAGTAAAACGCCGACCTCGGCGTTATGACATGGTCATAACAGAAAAGACCCATTCTTTAGAAAGTTTAGAATGAGATGTTCTAAATATTACAGATAATCTGTTTACAATAATCTACAAGTACTGCACAATGAGAAGAGACTTTGAAATAGTGCACAGCCAGGAAGACAGAGGTTGCATTGCTGTTTCTAATCTTCTGGTGTTTGAGATTCAGAATCTAGGATTGCCTATAATGAGAACAGCAGGAATGAATGTCCTGCACCAGTATAGAACATACTCTGAAACTCCATAGAAAATCACATGGCACAATTATTTTACATCATTCTCAGCAAGCTACAGAAGCCTCTAATGGACGTAACAACGTCGTCACCTCCTTCACCAGTGAAAGATCTTAGTAGCTATTGAGTCATGACTAGGTGGCCAATTAATAATTCGTTGTTCAAAGCTAATTTCAGTGTAAATGGGAATACTCAGTGGACATCTATTACAGTCATATTTTACTGTCTAAGATATATCAACTTTCCAGACTATAAGTATAAGCAGAGCTCGGTCTTTCCCATTCCGAGTTTGTTTAGAATGTATCAAGGGAATCAGATCCACTGGGCATTTAGAGCAACCTGCTTTAAACAATATGAGCAGGCAGTAGACACAGACACAGAATTTTTCATTTCTCTCTGAAACGGTTACCTTCATCGTCTGCAAACTTATGTTCCGTGCTGCGGTACGTGGAGGCACTAATAGCAATAAGGTAGAATACAGAAGAAGCTTATAAGTTGATGTAATCGGCCAGTAAGAAGTAGTACAATTGAAGTTTAGTTATCGATTATTGACTTATTAGCCAACTTTGGTGCCTGGGACATGAACAACGACCTTAAGATTTGGCATGAAACGAGACCTGGCAGCCACGTTACACGAAGAATGTGAAAAGTGTCCATATGTATTAAAAACCTGAGAAATCCGACCGTTTTCGTCATTTGCTATCGAATCGACGTAATGCCAGATCGTCACATTGGCCGCTCTTCTCTCGAAAACGGTTACATTTATCGTGTGCAAAGCTATGTCGCGTGCTGCGGTATGCGGAGACACTAAAAGCACCATAGTTGAACACAGAAGAAGCTTCTAAGTTGATGTAATAGACAGCAAGAAGCAGTACAATTCAAGGTTTGTTATCGATTATTGACTTTTTAGCCGGCTTTGGTGCCTTGGACATGAGCTATGACCTTACGATTTTGCATGAAGGGAGGTCTAGCAGCCACGTTGCACGGGAGAATGTGAAAAGTGTTCATATGTAGTAAGAACCTGAGAAATCCACCCGATTTCTTCATTTGCTATCGAATCGACTTAATGCCAGATCGTCACATTGGCCGCTTTTCTCTATCAAACGATTACATTTATCGTCTGAAAACTTATGTGGGATGCTGCGGTATGCGGAGACACTAAAAGCACCACAGTAGAACACACAAGAAACTTTCTAACTTGATGTATCGGTCAGTTTGAAACAGCACAATTCAAATTTTAGTTATCGATTATTGACTTATTAGGTGGATTTGGTGCCTTGGACATGACCGACGACCTTAAGATTCTGCATCAAACAACGACTGGCAGTCACGTTGCAAGAGAGAATGTGAAGAGGGTCCATATGTAATAAAACCCTGAGAAATCGCACCGCTTTCTTCATTTGCTATCGTATCGACGGATTGCAAGATCGTCACATTGGAAGCTTTTCTCTCTCAAACGGTTACATATATCGTCTGCAAACCTATGTGGCGTGCTGCGGTAGGTGGACACACTAAAACGACCATAGTAGAACACAGAAGAAGCTTCTAAAATGATGTAATCGGCCAGTAAGGAGCAGTACAATTCAAGTTTCAGTTATCGATTATTGACTTATTAGCCGGCTTTGGTGTCTTGGACATGACCGAGGACCATAATATTTTGCATGTAACAACGGCCGGCAGCCATGTTACCCAAGATAATGTGAAACGTGTCCATAAATAGTAAAAACCTTAGACATCGCACCGTTTTCGCCATTTGCTATCGTATCGACGTAATGCGAGATCGTCACTTTGGCCGCTTTTCTCTCTGAAACGGTTACATTTATAATATGCAAACTTATGTGGCGTGCTGTGGAATGCGGAGACACTAAAAGCACCGCAGTAGAACACAGAAGAAACTTCTAAGTTGATGTAATCGGCAAGTAAGGAGCAGTACAATTCAAGTTTTAGTTATCGATTATTGACTTATTAGCCGGCTTTGGTGTCTTGGACATGACCGAGGACCATAAGATTTTGCATGTAACAACGGCTGGCAGCCACGTTAAACGAGAGAATGTGAAAAGTGTCCAAATGTTGTAAAAACCTGAGAATTCGCACCGTTTTCGTCATTTGCTATCGTATCGACGTAATGCCAGTTCGTCACTTTTGCCGCGTTTCTCACTAGAACGGTTACATTTAACTTCTGCAAACTTATATCGCGTTCCGCGATATGCGGAGACACTAAACGCTCCACAGTAGAACACAGAAGAAGCTTCTAAGTTGATGTAATCGGCCAGTAAGAAGCAGTACAATTCATGTGCTAGTAATTGATTATTGACTTATTAGCCGGCTTTGGTGCCTTGGACATGACCGACGATCTTTCGATTTTGCTGGAAACAACGACTGGGAGAAACTTTACAGGAGAGAATGAAAAAAATATCCACATGTAGTGAAAACCTGAGAAATCGCACCGTTTTCGTCGTGTGGTATCGAATCGACTTATACCCGGGCCGTTGAAACATTGCACTTGACGTTTGCGTATGAAGTTGGCAGCGTAACAGAGTAACAAATGAAGAACGATAGGCACTAGGCGTTCAGCGTGGGGCGCCAGCCAATCACAGCGCAGTGAGCACTGCTGTTACTCACGTGCTGTGACGTTAAAGTTACCGCGTAGCCGGCTTTGTTTAGTGAATGTGTATACAACGTGAGTTGTGTGTTGTTTACCGCGTATTTTCGTTGTACTGTGTGCTATATCGTTGTGACTTTTGTTACGTTGTGAGTTTACGTACTTGGAAAATGCCACCGAAAAGACTTCGTTCACCTAGTGACAATCCTTTGCGTCGAGGGGTGCCGCTAAACAGCCAGGCACTGGAGTTGCTACGCAGAACTCGTGAGTTTTACGAGCAGGAGAAAAACTACGTAAGCATTCATGGACAGCCATCAATACCTGCCGACAAAGTGGTGGAACGTACGTCGAAAACTCTTGGTATTAGTGCAAGAACGGTAGTAAGTAAGGGAGTATTACTACAAAACTTTGAAGATACTGAAGTGAGCCGTAACGATTCCGAGCTGTCTGGATCAAATAATACATTTTTATCAACCCCGGGAAAGAAGAAAAAGCAGCGTAGTCCTATCACAGATTTAGATTCTTTCCAGACTGATGCAGTTCGTAGGCATGTTTATGCTTACTACAGCAGAAAAGAGTATCCGACTGTAGCTAAGTTATTAATCTCTTTAAAACAAAGTGAACTCTTCAGGGGTGGTAAAACATCACTAAAATTTGTGCTAAAAAATATGGGTTTCCGTTACAAAACGCTAGACGGACGCAAAGTACTGTTAGAGAGGGCACATATTGTTACCGCTCGTAGCATTTTCTTGCACAAAATTGTGGGCAGAGACATTCATTCCATAATTTGGCTAGACGAAACGTGGGTTAATGCCGGGGAAGCTGTCAGTAAATGTTGGAGGGATAACACACCCAGCAGTACCGGCCATCAGCCGACGGGAAGAGGAGGTAGATTAATTGTGGTCCATGCAGGCTCCTCCAGTTGTTTTGTCCCTGACGCACTTTCAGTTTTTAGATAAAAAAAGACTGGTGATTACCATGAAGATATGGATCACGCACGATTTGTTGAGTAGTTCAGGAACCTTTTAAAACAATTTCTTGTCCCTACAACAATTGTAATGGACAATGCTCCATATCATTCGGTGATACAGAACAAAGCCCCAACTACAAATGATCGGAAAGAAATTATGGTGCAGTGGTTACAGGCTCGAAATATTGCAGCGGATATGGGTATGACAAAGGTTCTGTTATATTCTCTTGTTAAAGAAAATAAGCCTACGACACCTACATACGTAGTAGACGAAATTGCCAAGGAGCAGGGTCATACTGTAATAAGGCTGCCACCATATCACTGCCATTTCAACCCTATTGAGTTAGTATGGAGTGACGTAAAAATGTATGTAAGGAACAACAACAAGTCCTTTACAATAGCAGAGGTGGAAAAGCTGTTGCGTGAAGCTCTTGTGACTGTGGATGCAGCCTCACGGAGAAAAAAAGTAGAGCACGTCGAGAAGCTTATACGAGCAGCACAGACAATAGAAGGCATTATCAGTGGCCTGAACAATTAATGATTTGTCTTGCCGATGAAGACGGTTTTAGCGATGAATCGGACAACAGTGACGATGGCGAGCTGGATGGAATTGCGCCATTATCGCTGTAAATTGGTGAGTGAAAAAATTCTAATATTGGTTATTTATTGCAATCTCGGTTATTATTTACTTTGTAAACTACGTACATTATTGATTTTAAAGTACCAGTCGTCAGATGCTTGTTTTTTGTATTTCTATGCTCCGTTATCGAAAGGGTGCGCATTGTTATGCTTTTACATGCATTATTATACGGTTGTTTACTTCCTGTCATTGTAGTACAACTAAAAACGAGTTTTTATATACATTGTAATTGCTCAATCGCTTGCATTTACGAGACGGGACGGAAAACTGTATCGTCTGCTGTGTGTATAGAGGCTGCTGTTGCAACATCGCTATTACAGTATAGCCAACCTAACTAGACAAAAAGCGAACTGTCAAGTGCATTGTTTCTCCGGCGGGGGAATAATGCCAGATCGTCAGTTGGGCCGCTTTTCTCTCTCAAATGGTTACATTTATCGACTGCAAACTTATGTCGCGTGCTATGGTATTCGGAGACACTAAAAGACCACAATAGAAGACAGAAGAAGCTTCCAAGTTGATGTAATCGGCCAGTAAGAAGCAGTACATTTGAAGTTTTAGTTATCGGTTATTGGCTTATTAGCCGGATTTAGTGACTTGGACATGACCGACGACCTTAAGATTTTGCATGAAACAGCGACTGGCAGCCACGTTACACGAGGGAATATGAAAAGTGTCCATATGCAGTAAAAACCAGAGAAATCGCACCGTTTTCGTCATTTGCTATCGTATCGACTTAATGCCAGATCGTCTCTTTGGACGCTTTCCTCTTTCAAACGGTTACATTTATCGTGTGCAAATTTGTGTTGCGTGCTGCGGTATGTGGAGACACTAAAACACCACAGTAGAGCACAGAAACTTCTAAGTCGATGTAATCGGCGAGTAAAAAGCAGTACAGTTTAAGTTTTAGTCATCGATTATTGACTTATTAGCCGGCTTTGGCGCCTTGATCATGAGCTAGGACCTTGCGATTTTGCATGAAACGACATCTGGACGCCACGTTGCACGGGAGAATGTGAAAAGTGTTCATATGTAATAGAAACTTGAGAAATCCGCCCCTTTTCGTCATATGCTATCGAATTTACTTAATGCCAGATCGTCACATCGGTCGCTTTTTACTCACTGAAACGTTTACATTTATCGTCTGCAAAGTTATGTCGCGTGCTGCGGTATGCGGAGACACTAAAAGCACTATAGTAGAACACAGAAGAAGCTTCAAAGAAGATGTAATCGGCCAGTAACAAGCAGTACAATTCATTTTTATTTATCGGTTATTGACTTATTTCGCTGCTTTAGTGCCTTGGACATGAGCTTGGACCTTGCGATTTTGCATGAAACGACGTCTGGACGCCACGTTGCACGGGATAATGTGAAAAGTGTTCATATATGGTAAAACTTGAGAAATCCACCCTGTTTCACCTTTTGCTTTCGAATCGACGTAATGCCATATCGTCACATTGTCCCCTATTCTCTCTGAAACGTTTACATTTATCGTCTGAAAACTTATTTCGCTTGCTGCGGTGTGGGGTGACACTACAAGCAACAAAATAGGAGCTTCTTAGTTGATGCAATCGGCCAGTAAGAAGTAGTATAAGTGAGATTTTTGTTACTGATTGATGAATTATTGGCCGGCTTTTATTGCCTTGCATGTGACCGAGGACCCTACGCTTTAGCATGAGCCGAGGTCAGGCAGCCACGTTACACGCAAAAATGCGAAAACTTTTAATATGTATTTAAAAACTGTAGAAGAGCACCCGTTTGCGTCACTTGCCTTATCACGTATTGCTAGATAGTCACATAGGTATCTTTTCTCTTGGAAACGTTTACATTTATGGTCTGGAAACCTATGTCACGTACTGAGGTATCCAGGAGTAACACAAGGAACAAAATAGAAGCTTCTAAGTTGTTGCAATTGACTAGTAAGAAGTAGTACAAGACCAGTTTCGGTTACGGAATGTCAATTATTGGCCAGTTTTGGTGTCTTGCAGTAGATTGAGGACCTGGGAACTTATCTGTCTACTTACGCTCCCCCCTCCCCTCCCGTCCGGAAGATTTCTGTCTACCTATCGCTCTTCCGCTACCGCTACTCTCGTATTAGGTCTGCCTACCTACCACCCCTTGGAAGATCTCTCTCTACCTACCCCACCCATTGGAAGACATTTGTCTACCTACTCCCCTCCATGGAATATGTCACTCTACCTTCCTCCCATCAGAAGATGTCTGTCGACCTCCCCCTTTCCAGAGATGTCTGATTACCCACCCACGCAATCGGAAGATGTTTGTCTTCCTACCCCCTTAGAAGATGTCTGTCTACCTACCCCATGCCAGGATGTGTCTATCCCCCCCTCCTTGGAAGATGTCTGTCTACCCCCTCTTGGAACATGTCTTCCTACTCCCCCTCGGAAGATGTCTGTCTGCCAACCCTCCCCACAGAAGATGTCTGTCGACCTTATCCCTCACTCGGAAGATGTCTTTCTACCATACACACTGCTTTGGAAGATGTGTGTCTATCTACGCCCTCCCCCCTCCCGTCTTGGAGGATTTCACTCTACCTACCACCCCTAGGAAGAAGGCTATCTAACCAACTGTCGGAAGATGTCTCCCCCCTCTCGGAATATGTCTATCTACCACCCTCTCAGAAAGTATCTAACCCCCTCGGAAGATGTCTACCACCACTCGGAAGATGTCTACCTACCCTCGGAAAATGTCTGTCTACCTACCCCCTTCAGAGGATATCTGTCTACCTACCTCCCATCTGAAGATGTCTGTCTACCTACCCGCACCCTTGGAAGATGTCTGTCTACCTACCCCACTTGGAAGATATCTGTCTACATACTCACTCTCTATGAAGATGTATGTCTCCCTACCCACCCCTCGGAACAGGTCTGTCTACCTACCCCTCCCCCCCCCCTGGGAAGATGTCTGTCTACCTACCCTATACTTTGAAGATGTCTGTCTGCCTACCTCCCCTCATAAGGTTCTGACTACCTTTTTGTTTAGCCCATCCAGTACTTCACAGAGAAAAGAGAATATACCATTTTCAGTTGCCAAACGACTTCTAAAACCGAACTGTGCATTTGATACAAATCGTGTGATATAAAATGATCAACTAACCTTACATGCACAGCCTTTTCGGTAACTTTTGCAAACACTGATGGCATAGAAATAGGCCTAAAATTTTCTACATTATCCCTTTCTCCCTTTTCATAAAGCGGCTTTACAGCTGAGTACTTTAATCGCTCAGGAAACTGACCGTTCCTAAAGAAAAATTACAAATTTGGCTGAATACAGGGCTAACATGTGCAGCACTGTACTTTAATATTATGCAAGACACTCCATCATAACCATGAGAGTCCTTAGTATTCAGTGATTTAATTATTGACTCAATCTCCCCCTTGTCTGTATCACAGAGGAGTATTTCAGACATCAATCTCAGAAAGGTATTTGCTAAGAAATTTGTATGATTTCCTGTTGAAACTAAATTTTTATTTAGCTCGCCAGCAATGCTCAGAAAGTGATTGTTAAATACCGTACATATATCTGATTTATCACTAACGAAAATATTATTACTTAGAACTAACTTTATATCATCGACCTTGTGCTGATGACCAGTCACTCCCTTCACAACTAACCAAATGTCTTTCATTTTATCCTGTGAATAAGCTATTCTATTTGCATATCACATACTTTTTGCCTTGCTAATAACATTTTTAGGCACCTTATAATCCTGTTTGTAAGGGGCTATGGTAGCTCGATTGTGACTACTTCTAACATTTTGATGTAATTCCCGCTATGTTCTACATGATATCCTTATCCCACTAGTCAGCCAACCGGGCTGTCCATGACTGCTAGTACCCCATTTAGAATGTTCTAATGGAAAACAACTCTCAAAGAGCATGAGAAATGTGTTATGGAAAGCATTGCATTTATCCTCTGTATTATTGGCACTATAAACATCTTGCCACTCTTGTTCCTTGACAAGTTTTAAAAAACTGTCTATTGCTGTTGGCTTGACTTTCCTATGTTCTATGTAACTAAATATGACATTGGTTGGAGTAAAAAAACCTTTTAGTGTTAAAATTTGTGCATTATGGTCTGAAAGGCCATTCACTCTTTTACTAACAGAATGCCCATCTAGTAATGAAGAACGAATAAAAATATGGTCTATGACTGTGCTACTGTTCCCCTGCACCCTAGTTGGAAAAAAACACAGTTTGCATCAGATCATATGAATTTAGGAGATCTTCCAACATCATTTTTCTTGGGACCGAGCGAGGTGGCGCAGTGGTTAAGACACTGGACTCACATCCGGGAGGAAGACAGTTCAGTCCCGCGTTCAGCCATCCTGATTTAGGTTTTCTGTGATTTCCCTAAATCACTTCAGGCAAATGCCGGGTTAGTTCCTCTCAAAGGGCATGGCCGACTTCCTTCCCCATCCTTCCCTAACCCGACGAGACCAATGACCTCGATGTCTGGTCTCCTTCCCCAAACAACCCAACCCCCCTTTTTCTTGCACAATCATATACAAAATTAATATTGAAGTCCCCACATATAACTACTTTCTGGTACTTCCTACAAAAGTGAATCAAGAACCCTCTCTAGCTTAAGCAAAAATGCTCTGAAGTTGGAGTTAGAGGCCCTATAAACAACAGCAATTAGAAGTTTAATTTCACTAAATTCAACAAATGCTGCACAACTTTCAAATATCTGTTCAGTGCAGTGTCGCGACAAGTCTATGGACTCAAATAACATACTGTTTTTTTATGTACAGAGACACTTCCCCACCCCGCAAGGAACTCCTTGAGAAACAGCCAGCTAATCTGTAGCCTGGTAAAGCAAGCCTATAAATTATCAATTTATTGAAGTGGTGCTCTGATGTACCAATAATTTCAGCATTAACATCTATTAGCAGTTCACTAAATTTATCTCTAATAAATCTTATATTTTGATGAAATATGCTAATTCCTTCTTTACTTGGAAACATTACATCCTCTGGAGGAGAGCCCTTAAAGGCACTTCCTTTAAGCAGGTATACCTATCAGCTGACTTCAGTATTAAAAAGGTGCAGCTCTAACAGCAACTACTACAGGAACTTTTCCATGAGTGACACCACTACCGCCACCACCACCCACTACACTGTCACCTATAGGCTTAGGTAGCCTGCCCTTCGCATACCTATTGAGGTGCAGGCCATGCCTAGTGAAACCCAATTTACTGATAGACCCAACTGGTACCACTGAGATGTGATCCATGCCCTCTGTCATCAGTGCACCCTCCAGCCCCACATTAACGCGCCTAACAGCCGCATTAAGGTGTGGCCGATCATGATGCTGAAACAGTTTCACGAAAAGCACATTAGTGCCACCAGTTTGAGTGGCTATCTTAACCAAGTCACCACTGACATCATACCCCCTGTCCCTATTGCGACTGCTCCCAGCTCCATCCACTATCACTACCTTATCCTCCTTTGTAAAATTCTTACATAACTCCCCTACGCTTTCAGCCACCTGAGCCAACCCTGCACTAGGCTTCACAATGCTTGTGACCTGGTACTGACTCCACAAAACTTCCTGCAAATGCTGGCCCACACCTCTACCGTGGGAACTACCTAGCAGCAGAACCTAGGCCTCCTAATTGCTGAGGACTGCTGCTAGTTACCTACATATACAGCTTCACGAGGCTCCTCTCCGCTCAACTCTGACAGTTTGTCGTATCTATTGCATGTATGCAAAGTAAAACTGTCTGACTACCTCCTTTTCCTAGCTATCTTCCTGCCAACTGCCAGTTCCCATTCCCTAGCACCCTTCACCCTCCTCAACTTATCTAGTTCCTTCTTTGCGCATTGTAACTGCACCTGAAGGGCACAGATCTTACACTCCTGCTCCTCTATGAACTTGTTTCTACTACAGATTCTACATTCCCAGGACAGGATCACCCTAAAATGACCACTGGCTTCCCCAATGCATTTCCCGCAATGAAAACACTTTGAACAAATCCCACAGTGTAATCCACTACTCACAAACCTACGACAGAACCCACACTTCTCACTCATGATAAAATTTTACAGTTACTAAAAAAAAACTGTACGTCTACGTTACCAAAGTTCAGTTACAAAAGCAGCACTGTTTAAGAACTAACAACTATGGTCTCGAAATTCTCTAACTACTAAGAAAGCAGCTACTTGTATTAATACTACTACAACACAGCCGATACCAATACCAGCAAAACTTCACAAAATTATTGGCTAAAACCAAAAAATTAAAACTAAACGCCAGTTCAAAACTAAAGCACGAAATTTACTGAAAACTCTATAAAACACAGCGAGCGAACGATTACAAAAGTTTATTAAGTCATTATTTCACCACAAACGGCAAGCAACACCACTGTAATCCATTCAATTTAATAACTGTATTACAGAGCACAAACAAGTTCGTCAGTACTTAGCTTATAACCGCTACAGATGCAGTGCACGCCGCAAAATGTAAACACACTGATGAGGCGCGAGGCTTAGACGAACCACGAAAGCACACTCACAAATAATAGACCACTCGAGTCAATGCAACAGGAAGAAAGACGGAGGTAAATGAATATCCACTAATAAGTTGCTTTTACGGCTAAAATAATAACACAAACAAACTATAAAATACGTAAATGAAGCCTAAAAGTTATAAAACATTAACAAGCTATTTCAACAGCAGTGCAGCTCACTTGACGTCACACCCATGATGATCTGCCCCCCCCCCCCCCCCCTGGGATGGTGCCTATCTACCCCACACTCGAAATATGCCTATCTATCCCCCTCAGAAGATATCTGCCTAGCTACCCCCCCCCTCGGAAGATATCTGTCTACCTACCCCTCCTCGGAAGATCTATGTCAACCTGCACCTACCTCCCCACCCCCTCAGATGATGTCTGTGTACCTACCCACACCCTTGGAAGATGTCTGTCTACCTAACCCCCCACCCCCCCTCTGAATATGTATGACTACCTACCACTCCCCTCGGAATATGTATGTCTACCTACCCCACCCCTCGGAAGATATCTACCTACACCTCCCACATCGGAAGATGTCATTCTACCTCTCCCTCATTGAAAACTGTCTGTCTCTCATCGCCCCACCACCTAATATGTCATTCTACCTACTTGCCTCCTTAGAAAATATCAGTCTACATAACCCCCCCACAGGCGATGTCTGTCTACCTGCCCCGTGAAAGACGTCTATCTACTTAACCCCCTCGGCAGATGTCTGCCTACCTCAACCCCCTAAGGAAGATGTTTGTCCACCTACCTCACCCTCTGAAGATGTCTATCTACATCCCCCAGAAAAACTTTCTCCCCACCTCGTAAGATGTCTATCACTCTGGAAGATGTCTCTCAACCCTCCCCCCCCTCCCCACTCGCTACGCACATGTCTATCTACCTACCTGCCCTCTCGGAATATGTCTGTCTAACTATCCCAACCCCCATCCAGCCCCCCGCTCAGAAGTTGTTTACCCCTATCATGGAAGATGTCTAGAGACCCCCAAACTTCAGAAGGTGTCTTCCAGCCCTCATCACCATTCGAAGATGTCTACCCCCTTGGAGGATGTCTACTCCCCCTGGAAAATGTCTGTCTACCCATGTTGGATGATGTCTGTCTATCTACTCAGCCCCCCTGGAAAGATGTCTGTTAAACTACCACCCCTTGGAATATGTTTATCTATTATTACCAGCACAAAAGATGTCCATCAACCTACAATCGCCCTCTGAAGATGTCTGTCTACCTGTAGCTCCCGCTTGGAAGATGTCTGTCTACCTACAACAGCCCTCAGAAGATGTCGGTCTACCTATCCCCACATCAGAAAATGTCTGTCTCATCTCCCCACCCTTGAAATATGTCTGTCTACCTACACTCCCCGTCGGAAATGTCTGTCTACCTAAGCTCCCTCAAAACATATCCGATTAGCTATCCACCCCAAAAGATGTCTGTCTACCTACCCAACCGCCGGAAGATGTCTGTTTACCTACCCCTCCCCCTCGGAAAATGTCTGTCTCTCATCCCCCCACCAGAGGATATGTCTGTCTACTTACCTGCCCTCCCTCGGAAAGATCTCTGTCTACCTAAACCCACCCCTCAGAAGATGTGTGACTACCTATCCCTCCCCTTGGAAGATGTATGTTTTCCTACCCTCCCTTCAGAATATTTCTGCCTACCTATCCTCTATCACGAAGGATGTCTGTCCACCTACAATTCCTTTCAGAATGTGTCTGTCTACATACCCACTCACACTCGGAAGAAGTTTGTCTACCTGCCCACCCCCTCAGGAAATGTCGGTCTACCAACCCCCTTAGAAGATGTCTGTCTACCTGTACCCCTCTGATGACGACTGTCTACCTAACCGCCCTCTGAAGAAGCCTGTCTACCTAACCCCCTTGGAAGATGTCTGTCCTCCTACAACCCTTCAGAATATGTCTGCCTACCTACCCCCGTCTTGTGAGATATCTGTCTACATAACCCCCCCCCACATGATCTGTCTACCTACCCCCCTCCCCCGTCATAAGATGAATGTCTACCTATACTCCTCAGAAGATGTATGCTTATCTACCCCTCTTCAAATGATTCGATTTTATCCCTCCTGTGGGAGATGTCTGTCTCCCTACCCCTACCTCTGAGGATATCTGTCTACCTACCCCCCCTTTCGGAAGATGTCAAACTTCCACTCCTCTCCGAAGATATCTACTCCAACATCAGAGAATGTCTACACCCCTCTTGGTCTGTCTACCAAAACGCATACTTTGAAAGATGTCTCCCTCCCCTTGAAAGATGTCTGTCTAACAAGGACACCACTCAGAAGATGTCTGTCTACTGAACTCACCCTCAGAATATGTCTCCTCCTTACTTACCCCCCCCCCCCCCACCTTGGAATATGTCTGTCTACCTACCCAATTCCCCATAAGAAGATGACTGTCTACCTTATTCCCCTCAGAAGGTGTATGTCTACATACCACCCCTCGGAACATGTGTGCCTACCTAAAACCCTCGGAAGAGGTCCATCTTCTCCCATCTTGGAAGATATTTATTTACAGCCCTCTTGGAAGATATCTACCCCTGTCTTGGAGGATGACTACCTCCCTCTCGGAGGATGTCTACCCCTCTCTGAAGATATCTGTCTACATACCCTCCTCTCGAAAGGTATCTCTCCTCCGTCACATGATGTAAGTCTATCAACCCTCAAATGGAAAATGTCTGTCCTCCTAATCCCCCTCGGAAGATGTCTGTGTACCTACCCACCCATGATGTCTGTCTACCTCCCCCTTAGGTATATGTCCGTATACCTACACCCGTTTGGAAGATGTCTGTATACCAAACACCCCTCCGAAGATGACTATCTACCTACCCTGCTTCAGAAGGTGTCAGTCTACCTAACCCCTCCTTGGAAGATGCCTGTCTACAAAACTGCACTGGGAAGATGTCTGCCTACCTAACCCTTTCCACAATTGATGTCTATTTACCAACCCCTCTGCCTCAGAAGATGTCTGCCTTCCTACAAATCTCACAACAGAAGAGGTCTATCTACCTACTTACACCCCTTGGAAGATGTCTCTCTACATAGCCCCAGTCATAAAATATTGTCTACCAACCCATACCTCGGAATATGTCTGTCTATCTACCCCCCAGAAGATGATTGTCTGATTACCCCCTCATCTGAAGATGTCTGTCTACCTAGCCCCCACTTGGAAAATGTATGTCTATGTACACCCCAAGGAAAATGTCTGTCTACCTACACCCCCTCAGAAGATGTCTGCCTACCTACATGAACTTTTGTATGATATCTATCTACAATGCCTGCACTTCGAAGATGTTTGGCTACCTACCGCACCCATTGGAATATGTCAGTCTACGTACCCACCACCCATCGGAAGATGTCTGTCCACCTACACATCCCCCTCGGAAGATGTCTGTCTACCTACACCCATCAGAAGATGTTGTCTACTTACCACCATCGGAATATGTCTCTCTACCTATCCCCTCTTGGCAAATGTCATTCTACACCAACCCTCTGAAGAGGTCAGTTTACATACAACCCCCCAGAAGAAGTCTGTCTACCTACCCCCCCTCTCGAAAAATGTCTATAGTCACCCTACCTCGGACAATGTCTCTCTACCTATGCCCCATCATGGAAGATGTCTGTCTACCCACCCACCCATCAGAAGAAGGCTGTCTACTACCATCCCCTCACAGAAGATGTCTGCCAACCAACCCCCTATTGGAAGATGTCTGTCCTCCTACAACCCCTCAGAAGATGTCAGTCTACCTAACCCCCTCTCAGACGTTATCTGCCTAAATACCCCTCCTCAGATGGTTTCTGTCTACCTACACCCACAACCCCTCATAATATGAATGTCTACCTAAACCCCTCAGAATCTGTATATTTACCTACCCAACGTCGAATGATTTGTGTCTATCTTATCCCTATCTTGGAAGATGTCTGTCTCCCTACCCACCCCCTCTGAGGGTGTCTGTATACCTACCCCCCTTCTCAAAAGTTGTCTCTCTACATTCACCACACATTTGAAGATGTCTATCTATGTACCCCCTCTCGAAAGATATCTATCTATTGCCACCATGGAAGAAAAGTATCTCTCCCCTCTCGGAAGATGTCAGTCTACCACTCCTCTCAGAAGTTATACACTCCCCATCTGAGAATGTCTACACCCCTCTCGGAGGATGTCTGTCTACCAAACTACATCCTTTAGAAGCTGTTTCCCACCCCTTGGAAGATATCTGTCTTCCAAAACCCCCCATCCCCCCCATGGAAGATGTCTGTCTACCAAACCCAGCCTCAGAAGATGTCTCCATACCTACCACCACTCAGAAGATGTCTGTCTACCTACCCACCGCCATCAGAAGATGACTGTCGACGTTATCCCCTTCAGAAGATGTCTGTCTACATACCCTCCCTCAGAAGATGTCTGCCTACCTAAGACCAGTGGATGATGGACAACTACCTCCCTCTCGGAGGATGACTACCTCCTCTCTGAAGATGTCTGTCTATGTACCCTCCCCTCAAAAGATGTCTCTTCCCCCTCAGATGATGTATGTCTACCAACCCCCACATGGAAAGTGTCTGTCCTTCTAACCCCTTCGGATGATGTCTGTGTACCTACCCACCTGGAAGATGGCTGTCTACCTACCCCCAATCGGGACATGTCTGTCTACCTTCCCCCCTAGGCATATGTCTGTATACCTACAGCCGGCCGTGGTGGTCTCGCGGTTCTAGGCGCACAGTCCGAAACCGTGCGACTGCTATGGTCGCAGGTTCGAATCCTGCCTCGGGCATAGATGTGTGTGATGTCCTTAGTTTAGTTAGGTTTAAGTAGTTCTAAGTTCTAGGGGACTGATGACCACAGCAGTTGAGTCCCATAGTGCTCAGAGCCATTTGAACCATTTTTTTTTATACCTACGCCCTTTCGGAAAATGTCTGTCTACCTACCCCATCACCTCAGAAGATGTAATTCTACTTACCACATCTCGGAATGTGTCAGTCTACTTATGCCCCACCCTCAGAAACTGTCTGTCTACCTTGCCCCTTTGGAATATGTCAGTTTACCAACCCCACTCAAAAGATGTCTGCTTACCTACTCTCCCATCCAAAGATGTCTGTCTACCTACCACCTCTCGGAGGATTTTGTCTACCCCCTCTCTGAGATGTCTTTCTACATCCCCTTGGAAGATGCCTATCTAAACCCCTAGGAAGATATCCCTCCCTCTAAAAATGCCTACCTAACCCCTTCCACATCGGAAGATGCCAATCTCGCCCCTTAGGTTGATGCCTACCCACACCCACCTCATAAGATTATCTATCCATTCCCTCCAAAGATGCCAATCTCCCTCCTCTGAAGAGGTCTATCTACACCCCTCAGAAGATGTGTATCTACCACTAATCTTGGAAAATGTCTATCTACCCCCCTTAGAAGCTGTCTCCCTACCCCCCATGGAAGATGTCTACCCCCCTTCTGAAGATGTCTATCTACCCAGCCCAGGCGGAAAATATCTATGTATCCCTCCACTCGGATGGTGACAATCAACCAACAGCTTGGAAGATGTCTATCTACCCCACCCTCTAATGACATCTACACCCTCTGGAAGATACCTATCCCCACCTCAGAAGATGTATATCCCCCAGGGGGCTGTATATAACCCACCTCATGAAAGATGCCTGTCTACCAACCCCCTCCTCTCGGAATATGTCTGTCTACCTACCCCACCCCTGTAAGATTTCCATCTAGCCCCTCCCCTCAGAGGACGTTTATCCTACACTCAAAAGATTTCTACAGCCTTCCTTCATTTGGAATGTGTCTACCGCCTATTCTGAAGATGTCTGTCTACCTCCAAATTCTAGGAACATGTGTGTATTTCTGTCTTCCTCACAAACTCGGGGAAAGGCTATCTATCCCCCCTATGGAAGAAATCTATCTAACCCTCTCTCGGAAGATGTATACCTACCCTCCTCGCCGAAGATATCTACACCCCATCTTCGAGGAGCTCTATCACCCCTTCACGGAAGATGCCTGTTTATCTACCAGAACCCATCGGAAGATGTAAGTGTACATACCATCACTCCCCACAGAACATGTCTGTCTACTTACCGACCATTCTTGGAAGATGTCTGTCTACCCCCCTCCCCCTTTGAAGATGCCTGACTACTCACCTCCCCCCATGGAAGAATACTATCTCCCCCCCTCCCAGAAGATGTCAATCTACCTCTCGAAAATATCTACCTCGCCCCCCCCCCCCCCCGGAAAAATGTCAACCCTCTCTCTCGAAGGATATCTGTTTACCTATCCGACCCGAATCGAAAAATGTCTCCCCCTTGGAAAATGTCTGTCTACCAAGCTCCCTCCTGGAAGACGTCTGTCTAAGAAACAACCACTCAGAAGGTGTCTGTCTATCTACCCCTCCTCGGAATTGTTTGTCTACCATTATCACCACAGAAGATGTCTACTCCCTCCCCCCTTGGAAGATGTCTGTCTACCTACCATCCCCTCAGAAGATGTCTGACCACATACCCTGCTTCGGAATATGTCTGTCTACATACCCCTCGCAGAAGATGTGTGTCTTCCTACCTTCCCACACAAGATGTAGGTAAACAGATATCTTTCGAGAGGGAGTAGGTAGACAGACATCTTGCAAGGGAGTGATATGTAGACAGAAATTACCAAGGGGTGGGGAAAATTTAGACAGACTTCTTCTGGGGGGGGGGGGGGGCGTGGGTATACATACATTTTCTGAGTGTATGTAGCTAGACAATCTTCTGAGGGAGTAGGCAGTAAGGCACCTTCCGAGAGGGGTAGGTAGACAGACATCTCCCATTGGTGGGTTGGTAGACAGCCAACTTCCGAGGGGCATACTTAGACAGACATCTTCCAAGAGGGGGGGGGGGGGTAGGTAGACATTATCTGTGGAGGTGTGGATAAACAGACATCTTCTGAGGGGTAGGTAGACAGACATTTTCTGAGTTGTGTTATAGGTAGACAGATATCTTCCAAAGGGGGGTAGGTAGACAGAGACTTCCTTGGTGGTAGTTTGAGAGACATCTCCTGATGGGGGGTTGGTAAACAGACTTCTTCTGAAGAGGGGTAGGTACACAGACATCTACTGTTGGTGCAGGACAGATAGACACAATTCTTCTGAGGCTGGGGATAATAGAAATCTTCCGAAGGAGGGCACATGGACAGATATTTTCCAAGTTGGGCAGGCTGACAGACATCTTCCGGGGGGTAGAAAGACATAGATATTCCAAGGGTGGTAGGTAGACAGACATCATCTGTGCGGTGGAAGGTTGATAGACATCATCTTAGTTTGGGTATGTAGACAGGCATCTTCCAAGGGGAGGGGGTATATAGGAAGATACCTTCTGAAGGGGATGATAGACATCTTATGGGAGTAGGTAAACAGACATCATTTGTGTGGATTTGATAGACATATATATTGGGAGGGGGTAGTTAGATATCTTCCGAGTGGTGGAAAATAGACAACTTCCAAGGGGGAAGTAGGCATCTTCCTAAGTGAGGGGGCAGGTTGCCTGACATCTTCCATGGGGTAGGTAGCCAATCATCTTCCAAGGATGGGTTGAGTGGACAGATACATTCGATGGGGGGGAGGGGGGTAGGTAGAGAGAGACCTTCCTGGGGCGTAGTTTGACAGACTTCTCCTGATGGAGGGTTGGTAAACATACTTCTTCCGAGGGGGGCTGGAAATAGACATTTTCCGAGGGGGCGGGACAGATAGACACACATCTACTGAGCTTGGTGATGTTAGACATTTTCCGAAGGGGGCATGTTGACAGACATTTTCCGAGTTGGGCAGATAGACATATATTCTTTGAGGGGGTAGACAGACATACATCTTCCAAGGGTGATAGATATACATTTTCTGAGAGGACGGTATGTTGGCCGACATCTTCTGAGCTGGGGTAGAAAGGCATCTTCCAAGGTGGTTAGATAAGCATCTTTCAAGAGTGGATTGGGTAGATAGACAGACATTTCCCGAAGGGGGGGAGGGGGGTAGGTAGTGAGACATCTTACATACAGGGGTAGGTAGACTATCATTTTCTCAGGGTAAGATGGGTACACAGACATTTTGTGGGGGGTAGGTAGACAGACATCTTCAAGGGGGTAGGTAGACAGACAACTGGGGGGGGGGGGGGTGGTTGTTAGACAGACATGTTCCAAGGAGGGGTAGATAGACAAACATCTTATGGGGGGGGGGCAGGTAGACAGACATCTTCCATGTGGGGTACGTAGACAGACATATTCTGAGGGGGTGAGACTGGCATATACCGAGGTTCGTTAGTTAGACAGACATCTTCCAGAGGGGTCCTAGGTAGACATACACCTTACGAGGGTAGTGATAGGAAGTCATACATCTTCCAAAGCGGTTTTTTCGGTTGTCAAATGACTTCCAAAAGGGGGGTATGTACACAGACATCCTCCAGGGATGGGGGAGGGTTTGACAGAGATCTTCAGAGGTGGGGTAGGCAGTTAAACATCTTTCGAAGTGGGGGTAGGTAGGCAGACACCTTCTAAATGGCGGTACCTAGGTAGATGGGCAGACATCTTCTGGGGGGGGGGGGGAGGTAGGTAGACAGGTATCTTCCAAGGGTGTGTACGAAGAAAGTCATCTTCTGATGGCGGGTTTGAAAACACGTTTTCCGGTTGAGGGGATAAGTAAAGAGACATCTGAGGGGGAAGTAGGTAGACAGGCATCTTACGAAGGGGGGTGGTGTACGTAGGCTGTCATCTTACGAGGGGGGGTGGTAGATAGACAGATATGTTCCAAGGTACTCTATCAACTGCAAAACACCAAAACCGACCAATAACTGAATTTTCTATTACTAAAACTAGACTTATAATATGTCTTACTTGCCTATTACATCAACTTAGAAGTTTCTATTTTGTTTCTTGTGGAGTCATCACATACATCAGCAGGCGAAAGAAGTTTTCAGATGATAAATGTAAAGCTTTCCGGAAAAAAAGAGATCAATGTGACGAGATGTCATTACGTCATTACGAAAGAAAAAGACGAAATCGTGAGGTTTTCTCAGTTTTTTACTACATATTATCACTTTTCGCATTTTCTCGTGTAATGTGGGTGCCAGACCTCGGTTCATGCGAAATCATAAGGTCCTCGGTCAAATGCAAGGCACCAAAACCGGCCTACAGTTTAATTTTCGATACCTAAAACTTGAGTAGAACTACTTCTTACCTACCTATTGCATCGACTTAGAAGCTCATATTTTGTTGGTTGTGGTCCCACCGCATACCTCAGCACATGACGTAAGTATCCAGATGTATATGTAAACATTTCCGTGAGCAAAGCTGCCACTGCGACGATCTGGCATTACGATTAAGCGCGTGAGTGCGTGTGAAATCGCTCTCTAAGTTTTCATACATTTTTAGGTTTCAGATACATATTTTAACGGTTTTTGTGATAATATTTACTATATAAGTTACTTATTAATGGTTTCTTCATTCACCTCCGCCTTTCTTGAGTTGTGACCCGATCTTTGTGAGTGTTTCGTATCGAGCACCTTAACTTCTTACCTGTGTTTACATTCCGCGCTGACCAGGTGCAGCTGTAGCGGCGCATCCAAAGCTAAGTACTAATTACTTGTTTGTGTATAGTGGCTTATTTTGGAACTGTAAGAGTCTTCGTCCGGTGTTCTTATTGTCATCTGGTGAAATAATTTCAAACGTAATTTTCGCGAACTGTTTTCAGTTTCGTTACTGTGTCACTAGACGTTTGATTATCTTTCTGTTTTGTCTTTTGTTATATTTGCTGTTGATAAATACTGTTAATAATAGTAGTTACTTGATTTGTAGAGCAAGATTATGATTATTGTAGCCAGTTTCTTATTGTACTAACGGAACTTAAATAAATGCGAAAGGTTTTCTCAGGATTTTACTACATATTAACACATTTCACATTTCTCCGTGCAACGTGGCGGCCAGACCTCGATTGATGCAAAAGCTTAAGGTCCAAGATCATGTCCAAGGCACCAAAGCCGGCTAATATGTCAATAATCGATAACCAAAACTTGAATTGTACTGGTTCTTTCTGGCCGATTACATCAAATTAGAAGCTTCATCTGTTTTATACTTTGTTGCTTTTAGTGTCTCCGCATACCGCAGCACACGACATAAGCTTGCAGACGATAAATGTAACATTTTCAGAGAGAAAAGCGGCGAATGTGACGATCTGGCATTACGTCGATTCAAAAGCAAATGACGAAAACGAAAGGTTTTCTTAGAATTTTACTACATATGAACACCTTTCAGATTCTCTCGTGTAATGTGGCTGCCAGACCTCGTTCGATGCCAAATCTTAAGGGCCTCGGTCATATCCAACGCACCAAAGCCAGCTAATAAATCAATAATTGATAGCTAAAACTTGATTTGTACTGCTTCTTACTGTCCGATTACATCAACTTAGAAGATTCTTCTGTGTTTTAATATGGTGCTTTTAGTGTATCCGCATTACCGAAGCACACGACATAGCTTTGCAGACGATAAATGTATCCGTTGCAGGGAGAAAAGCGGCCATTGTGACGATCTGGCATTAATTCGACTCGATAGCAAATGACTAAAACGGGCGGATTTCTCGAGTTTTTACTACATATGAACACCTTTCACATTCTCCCGTGCAACGTGGTCGACAGACCTCGTTTCATGCAAAATCTTAAGGTCCTAGCTCATGTCAAAAGTACCAAAGCCGTGTAATGAGTCAATAATCGATAACTAAAACTTTAGTTGTAGTGGCACTTGCTGTCCGATTACATCAACTTAGAAGCATCTTCTGTCTTTTACTGTGGTGCTCTTAGTGTCTTCGCAAATAGCAGTATGTGACATAGCTCTGCAAACGATAAATGTAACCGTTTCAGAGAGAAGAGCTCCCAATGTGACGATCTGGCATTAGGTCGATTCGATAGAAAATGACGAAAACGAGCGGATTTCTTAGGTTTTTACTACATATGAACAGTTTTCACATTCTACTGTGCAACGTGGCTAACAGACTTCGTTCGATGCCAAATCTTAAAGGCCTCGGTCGTATCCAACGCACCAAAGCCATCTAATAAATCAATCATTGATAGCTAAAACATGATTTGTACTGCTTCTTACTGGCCGATTACATCAACTTAGAGGCTTCTTCTGTGTTTTAATATTGTGCTTTTAGTGTATCCGCATTGCCGCAGCACACGACATAGCTTTGCAGACGATAAATGTATCCGTTGCAGAGAGAAAAGCTGCCACTGTGACGATCTGGCACTAAGTCGATTCGATAGCCAATGGCAAAAAAGCGCAGATTTCTCAGGTTTTTACTACATATGAACACTTCTCACACTCTCCCGTGCAACGTGACTGGTAGACCTGCCTTCATGCAAAATCGTAAGGTCTTAGATCATGTCCAAGGCACCAAAGCCGTCTAAAAAGTCAGTAATCGATAAGTAAAACTTGAATTGTACTTCTTCTTACTGGCTATTACACCAACTTAGAAGTTTCTTCTGTGTTCTACTATGGTGCTTTCAGTGTCTCCCGATACCGCAGCACGCAACATAGCTTTGCAGACAATAAGTGTAACCGTTTCATAGAAAAGAGCGGCCAAAGTGACGATCTGGCATTAAGTCGATTAGATAGCAAATGACAAAAACGTTCGGTTTTTTCAGGTTTTTACTACATATGAACACTTTTCACACTCTCCCGTGCAACGTGGATGGTAGACCTCCCTTCATGCAAAATCGTAACGTCTTAGCTCATGTCCAAGGCACCAAAGCCGCCTAAAAAGTCAATAAACGATAACTAAAACTTGAATTCTACTGCTTCTTACTGGTTATTACATCAACTTAGAAGCTTCTTCTGTGTTCTACTATGGTGCTTTCAGTGTCTCCGGATACCGCAGCACGCAACATAGCTTTGCCGATGATAAGTGTAACCGTTTCATAGAGAAGAGCAGCCAATGTGACGATCTGGCATTAAGTCGATTCGATAGCAAATGACAAAAACGGGCGGATATCTGAGGTTTTTAATACATATGAACACTTTTCACATACTCCCGTGCAACGTGGGTGGTGGACCTCAATTCATCCAAATCATTAGGTCTTAGATCATTTCCAAGGCATCAAACCCTGCTTAATAGTCAAGAATCTATAGCTAACACTTGAATTGTACTGCTTCTTACTGGCTATTACATCAACTTAGAAGCTTCTCATGTCCAACGCACCAAAGCCGGCTAAAAAGACAATAATCGGAAACTAAATTTGATTTCTACTGCTTCTTACTATCTATCACATCCACTTAGAAGTTTCTTCTGCGTTCTACTATGGTCCTTTTAGTGTCTTCGCATACCGCTGCACGCGACATAGCTTTGCAGACGGAAAGTGTATCCGTTTCTTAGAGAAGAGCGGCCAATGTGACGATCTGGCATTGAGTCGATTCGACAGCAAATGACGAAAACGGGCGGATTTTAGAGGTTTTTACTACATTCGAACACCTTTCACACCCTTCCGTGCAACGTGGCTGCTAGACCTCCCTTCTGGCAAAATCTCAAGGAACTAGCTCATGTCCACGGCACCAAAGCCGACTAAAAATTCAATAATCGATAACTAAAATTTTAATTGTACTGCTTCTCACTGGCAATTACATCAACTTAGAAGCTTCTTTTGTGTTCTACTATGTTGCTTTTACTGTCTCCGCATACCGTAGCAGCAGACATAGCTTTCCAGACGAAAAGTGTAACAATTTCACAGAGAAGAGCGGCCAATGTGACGATCTGGCATTAAGTCGATTCCATAGCAAATGACGAAAACGGGCAGATTTTACAGGTTTTTACTACATATGAACACTTTTCACATTCTCCCGTGCAACGTTGCTGCTAGACCTCCCTTCAGGCAAAATCTCAAGGAACTACCTCATGTCCACGGCGTCAAAG
The DNA here is from genome assembly GCF_023897955.1 of Schistocerca gregaria. NCBI lineage: Eukaryota > Metazoa > Arthropoda > Insecta > Orthoptera > Acrididae > Schistocerca > Schistocerca gregaria. Next base: position 4,446,374 of record NW_026061713.1, on the reverse strand, counting down.
CCGGCTAAAAAAACAATATTCGATAACTCGAACTTGAATTTTACTTCTTCTTACTGGCTATTACATCAACTAAGAAGCTTGTTTTATGTTCTACTATGGTGCTCTTAGTGTCTCCGCATACCGCAGCAAGTGAAATAGCTTTGCAGACGAATAGTGTAACCGTTTCATAGAGAAGATCGGCCAATGTGACGATCTGGCATTAAGTCGATTCGATAGCAAATAACGCAAACGGGCAGATTTTACAGGTTTTTACTACCTACGAACACCTTTCACATTCTCCCGCGCAACGTGGTAGTAGACCTCTCTTCAGGCAAAATCTTAAGGTACTAGCTCTTGTCCAAGGCACCAAAGCCGGCTGAAAAGTCAATAATCGACAACTAAAACTTGATTTGTATAGCTTCTTACTGGCTATCACATCAACTTAGAAGCTTCTTCTGAATTCTACTATGGCCTTTTAGTGTCTTCGCATACCACAGCACGCGACACAGCTTTGCAGACGATAAATGTAACCGTTTCTTAGAGAAGAGCGGCCAATGTGACGATCTGGCATTAAGTCGATTCGATAGGAAATGACGAAAACAGTTGGATTTTACAGGTTTTTACTACATACGAACACTTTTCACATTCTCCCGCGCAACGTGGTAGTAGACCTCTCTTCATGCAAAATCGTAAGTTCCTAGCTCATGTCCAAGATACCAAAGCCGGCTACAAAGTCAATAATCGATAACTTAAACTTGATTTGTAGTGCTTCTTTCTGACTATCACATCAACTTAGAAGCTTCTTCTGCATTCTACTATGTTGCTTTCATGGTCTCCGCATACCGCAGCACGTGACATAGCTTTGCAGACGGAAAGAGTAACCGTTTCATAGAGAAGATCGGCCAATGTTACTATCTGGCATTAAGTCGATTCGATAGCAAAGGACGAAAACGGGCGGATATTACAGGTTTTTACTACATACGAACACCTTTCACATTCTACCGTTCAACGTGGCTGCTAGACCTCTCTTCATGCAATATTTTAAGGTCATATCTCATGTCCAAGGCACCAAAGCCGGCTAAAAAGACAATAATTGAAATCTAAATTTGATTTCTACTGCTTCTTACTATCTATCACATCAACTTAGAAGCTTCTTCTGCGTTCTACTATGGTCCTTTTAGTGTCTTCGCATACCACAGCACGCGACATAGCTTTGCAGACGGAAAGTGTAACCGTTTCTTAGAGAAGAGCGGCCAATGTGGCGATCTGGCATTAAGTCGATTCGATAGGAAATGACGAAACCAGGCGGATTTTACAGGTTTTTACTACATATGAACACTTTTTACATTCTCCCGTGATACGTGGCCGCTAGACCTCTCTTCATGCATACTCTTAAGGTCCTAGCCATTGTCCAAGGCACCAAAGCCGGCTACAAAGTCAATAACCGATAACTAAAACTTGAATTGTACTGCTTCTTACTGGCTATTACATCAACTTCGAAGCTTATTTTATGTTCTACTTGGTGCTTTTAGTGTCTCCGCATACAGCAGCAAGCGACATAGCTTTGCTGACGATAAATATAACCGTTTCATAGAGAGGAGCGGACATTGTGACGATCTGGCATGAAGTCGATTCGATAGCAAATTACGAAAACGGGCGGATTTTACAGGTTTTTACTACATATGAACACTTTTCACATTCTACCGTGCAACTTAGATAATAGACCTCTCTTCAGGCAAAATCTTAAGGTTCCAGCCCATGCCCAAGGCATCAAAGCCGGCTAAAAAGACAATAATCGATGACTAAAACTCGATTTCTACTGCTTCTTACTGGCTATCACATCAACTTAGAAGCTTCTTCTGCGTTCTACTATGGTGCTTTCAGTGTTTCCGCATACCGCAGCACGTGACATAGCTTTGCAGACGAAAAGTGTAACCGTTTCATAGAGCAGATCGGCCAATGTGACGATCTAGTAATTAAGTCGATTCGATAGCAAATGACGAAAACGAGCTGTTTTTAAGGTTTTTACTAGATATGAAATCATTTCACATTCCCGCGTACAACATAACTGCTAGACCTCCCTTAAGGCAAAATCATAAGGTACTAGCTCATGTCCAAGGCACCAAAGCCGGCTAAAAAGTCGATAATCGATAACTAAAACTTGAATTGTACTGCTTCTTACTGCCTATTACATCAACTTAGAAACTTCTTCTGTGTTCTACTATGGTGCTTTTAGTGTCTCCGCATACCGCAGCACGCGACATAGCTTTACAGACGAAACGTGTAACCGTTTCATAGAGAAGAGCGGCCAATGTGACGATCTGGTATTAAGTGTGAGATGATCCACATGAGTTCCAAAAGAAATCCGCTGAAATTCCATTACTCGATAAATAGTACAATTCTCAAGGCTGTCAATTCAACTAAGTACCTGGGTGTTAAAATTACAAACAACTTCAGTTGGAAGGACCACATAGATAATAATGTCGTGAAGGCGTGCCAAAGGTTGCGGTTCATTGGCAGGACACTTAGAAGATGCAACAACTCCACTAAAGAGACAGCTTACACTACACTCGTTCGTCCTCTGTTAGAATATTCATGCGCAGTGTGGGATCCTTACCAGGTGTCTCCACATACCGCAGCACTCGATATAGCTTTGCACACGATAAATTTAACCGTTTCAGAGAGAAAAACGGCCAATGTGACGATCTGGCTTTACGTCCATTCGATAGCAAATGACAAAAACGGACGGATTTCTCAGGTTTTTACTACATATGAACACTTCTGACATTCTCCCGTGCAACGTGGCTGCTAGACCTCCCTTCTTGCAAAATCGTAAGGTCCTAGCTTACGTCCAAAGCACCAAAGCCGTCTAAAAAGTCAATAATCGATAACTAAAACTTAAATTGTACTGCTTCGTACTGGCTATAACATCAACATAGAAGCTTCTTCTGTGTTCTGTTGTGGTGCTTTTAGTGTCTCCGCATACCGTAGCACGCGAAATAGCTTTCCACACCATAAATGTAACCGTTTCAGAGAGAAGAGTGGCAAATATGACGATCTGGCATTAAGTCGACTCGATAGCAAATGACGAAATCGGACGGATTTCTGTGGTTTTTACTACATTTTAACAACTTTCACACTCTCCCGTGCAACGTGGCTCTTAGACCTCGTTTCATGCAAAATCGTAAGGTACTAGCTCATGTCCAAGGAAACAAAGCCGGCTAAAAAATCAGTAATCGTTAACTAAAACTTGAATTGTACTCCTTCTTAATGGCTATTACATTAACTCAGAAGCTTCTTCTGTGTTCTACTGTGGTACTTTTAGTGTCTCCGCATACCTCAGCACGCGGCATAGCTTTGCACACGATAAATGTAACCGTTTAAGAGAGAAGAGCGGCCAATGTGGCGATCTGGCATTAAGTCGATTCGATAGCAAATGACGAAAACGGACGGATTTCTCAGGTTTTTACTACATATGAACACTTTTCACATTCTCCCGTACAATGCGGCTGCTAGTCCTCCTTTCATGCATAATCTTTAGGTCCTAGCTCATGTCCAAGGAAACAAAGCAGATTAAAAGTCAATAATCGATAGCTAAAAATTGAATTGTTGTGTTCTTACTGGCTATTATATCAACTTCGAAGCTTCTTCTGTGTTCTACTGTGGTGCTTTTAGTGTCTCCACATACCGCAGCACTCGATATGGCTTTGCACACGATAAATGTAACCGTTTCAGAGAGAAAAGCGGCCAATATGGCGATATGGAATGAAGTCGATTCGATAGCAAATGACGATGACGGTCGTATTTCTCAGGTTTTTACTACATATGAACACTTTTCACATTCTTCCGAGCAACGCGGCTGCTAGTCCTCCTTTCATGCAAAAATCTTATGGTCCTAGCTCATGTCCAAGGCATAAAAACCGGCTAAAAAGTCAATAATCGACAACTAAAACTTGAATTTTACTGTTCTTACTGGCTATTACGTCAACTTAGAAGCTTCTTCTGTGTTCAGCTATGGTGCTTTCAGTGTTTCCGCATACCGCAGCACGTGACATAGCTTTGCAGACGAAAAGTGTAACCGTTTCATAGAGCAGATCGGCCAATGTGACGATCTAGTAATTAAGTCGATTCGATAGCAAATGACGAAAACGAGCTGTTTTTAAGGTTTTTACTAGATATGAAATCATTTCACATTCCCGCGTACAACATAACTGCTAGACCTCCCTTAAGGCAAAATCATAAGGTACTAGCTCATGTCCAAGGCACCAAAGCCGGCTAAAAAGTCGATAATCGATAACTAAAACTTGAATTGTACTGCTTCTTACTGCCTATTACATCAACTTAGAAACTTCTTCTGTGTTCTACTATGGTGCTTTTAGTGTCTCCGCATACCGCAGCACGCGACATAGCTTTACAGACGAAACGTGTAACCGTTTCATAGAGAAGAGCGGCCAATGTGACGATCTGGTATTAAGTGTGAGATGATCCACATGAGTTCCAAAAGAAATCCGCTGAAATTCCATTACTCGATAAATAGTACAATTCTCAAGGCTGTCAATTCAACTAAGTACCTGGGTGTTAAAATTACAAACAACTTCAGTTGGAAGGACCACATAGATAATAATGTCGTGAAGGCGTGCCAAAGGTTGCGGTTCATTGGCAGGACACTTAGAAGATGCAACAACTCCACTAAAGAGACAGCTTACACTACACTCGTTCGTCCTCTGTTAGAATATTCATGCGCAGTGTGGGATCCTTACCAGGTGTCTCCACATACCGCAGCACTCGATATAGCTTTGCACACGATAAATTTAACCGTTTCAGAGAGAAAAACGGCCAATGTGACGATCTGGCTTTACGTCCATTCGATAGCAAATGACAAAAACGGACGGATTTCTCAGGTTTTTACTACATATGAACACTTCTGACATTCTCCCGTGCAACGTGGCTGCTAGACCTCCCTTCTTGCAAAATCGTAAGGTCCTAGCTTACGTCCAAAGCACCAAAGCCGTCTAAAAAGTCAATAATCGATAACTAAAACTTAAATTGTACTGCTTCGTACTGGCTATAACATCAACATAGAAGCTTCTTCTGTGTTCTGTTGTGGTGCTTTTAGTGTCTCCGCATACCGTAGCACGCGAAATAGCTTTCCACACCATAAATGTAACCGTTTCAGAGAGAAGAGTGGCAAATATGACGATCTGGCATTAAGTCGACTCGATAGCAAATGACGAAATCGGACGGATTTCTGTGGTTTTTACTACATTTTAACAACTTTCACACTCTCCCGTGCAACGTGGCTCTTAGACCTCGTTTCATGCAAAATCGTAAGGTACTAGCTCATGTCCAAGGAAACAAAGCCGGCTAAAAAATCAGTAATCGTTAACTAAAACTTGAATTGTACTCCTTCTTAATGGCTATTACATTAACTCAGAAGCTTCTTCTGTGTTCTACTGTGGTACTTTTAGTGTCTCCGCATACCTCAGCACGCGGCATAGCTTTGCACACGATAAATGTAACCGTTTAAGAGAGAAGAGCGGCCAATGTGGCGATCTGGCATTAAGTCGATTCGATAGCAAATGACGAAAACGGACGGATTTCTCAGGTTTTTACTACATATGAACACTTTTCACATTCTCCCGTACAATGCGGCTGCTAGTCCTCCTTTCATGCATAATCTTTAGGTCCTAGCTCATGTCCAAGGAAACAAAGCAGATTAAAAGTCAATAATCGATAGCTAAAAATTGAATTGTTGTGTTCTTACTGGCTATTATATCAACTTCGAAGCTTCTTCTGTGTTCTACTGTGGTGCTTTTAGTGTCTCCACATACCGCAGCACTCGATATGGCTTTGCACACGATAAATGTAACCGTTTCAGAGAGAAAAGCGGCCAATATGGCGATATGGAATGAAGTCGATTCGATAGCAAATGACGATGACGGTCGTATTTCTCAGATTTTTACTACATATGAACACTTTTCACATTCTTCCGAGCAACGCGGCTGCTAGTCCTCCTTTCATGCAAAAATCTTATGGTCCTAGCTCATGTCCAAGGCATAAAAACCGGCTAAAAAGTCAATAATCGACAACTAAAACTTGAATTTTACTGTTCTTACTGGCTATTACGTCAACTTAGAAGCTTCTTCTGTGTTCAGCTATGGTGCTTTTAGTGTCTCCGCTTACCGCAGCACGCGACATAGCATTACACATGATAAATATAACCGTTTCAGGGAGAATAGCGACCAATGTGCCGATCTGGCATGAAGTCGATTCGATAACAAATGACGAAAACGAGCGGATTTTTTCAGGTTTTTACTACAAATGAACACTTTTCACATTCTCCCGTGCAACGCGGCTGCTAGTCCTCCTTTAATGCAAAAATCTTAAGGGCCTAGCTCTTGTCCAAGGCACCAAAGAAGGGTAAAAAGTCAATAATCGATAACTAAAACTTCAATTGTACTGCTTCTTACTGGCTATTACATCAACTTAGAAGCTTTATCTGTTTTATACTATCGTGCTTTTAGTGTCTCCGCATACCGCAGCACGCGCCATGGCTTTGCAGACGATAAATGTAACCGTTTCAGAGAGAATAGCGGCCAATGTGACGTTCTGGTTTTAGGTCGATTCTATAACAAATGACGAAAACGGGCGGATTTCTCAGGTTTTTACTACATATGAACACTTTTCACATTCTCCCGTGCAACGCGGCTGCTAGTCCTCCTTTAATGCAAAAATCTTTAATGCCTAGCTCATGTCCAAGGCACCAAAGAGGGGTAAAAAAGTCAATAATCCATAACTAAAACTTCAATTGTACTGCTTCCTACTGGCTATTACATCAACTTAGAAGCTTCTTTTGTGTTGTACTATGGTGCCTTTAGTGTCTCGGCATACCGCAGCACGCGACATTGCTTTGCAGACGATAAATGTATCCATTTCAGAAAGAAGAGCGCCAATGTGACGATCTGGCTTTAACTCGATTCGATAACAAATGACGAAAACGGACGGATTTTTCAGGTTTTTACTACATCTGAACAATTTTCACATTCTCTCATGCAGCGTGGCTGCTAGTCCTCCTTTCATGCAAAATCTTAAGGTACTAGCTCATGTCCATGGTATCAAAGCCGGTTAAAAAGTCAATAATCGATAACTAAAACTGGAATTGTACTGCTTCTTAGTGGCTGTTATTTCAACTTAGAAGCTTCTTCTGTATTCTACTATGGTGCTTTTAGTGTTTCCGCATACTGCAGCACGCGACATAGCTTTGCAGACGATAAATGTAACCATTTCAGAGAGAAGGGCGGCCAATGTGACGACCTGGCTTTAAGTCGATTCGATAATAAATAACGAAAACGGACGGATTTTCCAGGTTTTCACTACATATGAACACTTTTCACATTCGTCCGTGCAACGCGGCTCCCTGACTTCCCTTCATGCAAAATCTTTAGGTCTTAGCTCATGTCCAAGACACCACAGCCAGCTAAAAAGTCAATAATCGATAACTAAAACTTGAATTTTACTGCTTCTAACTGGCTATTACATCAACTTCGAAGATTCTACTGTGTTCTACTGTGGTTCTATTAGTGTCTCCACGTACCGCAGCACGCGATATAGCTTTGCAGACGATAAATTTAACCGTTTCAGAGAGAAGAGCGGCCAGTATGACGATCTGGCATTAAGTCGATTCGATACAAATGACGAAAACAAGCTGATATCTCAGGTCTTTACTACATACGAACACTTTTCACATTCTCCCGTGCAACGCGGCTGCTAGTCCACCTTTCATGCAAAATCTTAAGGTCCTAGCTCATGTCCAAGGCACCAAAGCCGGCTAAAAGTTTAATAATCGACAACTAAAACTTGCATTGTACTGCTTCTTACTGGCTATTACATCAACTTAGAAGCTTCTTCTGTGTTCTACTATGGTGCTTTTAGTGTCTCCGCATACCGCACCACGCGACATAGCTTTGCACACGATAAATGTAACCGTTTAAGAGACAATAGCGGCCAATGTGACGATCTGGCTTTAAGTCGATTCGATAACAAATGACGAAAACGGGCGGTTTTCTCAAGTTGTTACTACATATGAACACTTTTCACATTCTCCCGTGCAACGCGACTGCTAGTCCCCCTTTCATGCAAAATCTTAAGGTCCTACCTCATGTCCAAGGCACCAAAGAAGGGTAAAAAATCAGTAATCGTTAACTAAAACTTGAATCGTACTCCTTCTTACTGCCTTTCACAACAACTTAGAAGCTTCTTCTGTGTTCTACTATGGTGCTTTTAGTGTCTCCGCATACCGCACCACGCAACATAGCTTTTCAGACGATAAATGTAACCGTTTCAGAGAGAATAGCGGCCAATGTGACGATCTGGCTTTAAGTCGATTCGATAACAAATGACGAAAACGGGCGGTTTTCTCAGGTTGTTACTACATATGAACACTTTTCACATTCTCCCGTGGGACGCGGCTGCTAGTCCTCCTTTCATGCAAACTCTTAAGGTCCTAGCTTGAAATGTCCCCTTTGAAAAATTTATACACGACTGTGCTTAAACTGACACACAATATTTTTAGCGCAACGCAATCTGACTTCCAAAAATCCCTACGAAAGAATGGCCCTGATTAACATTAACCTATACGTTTCACAAATCACTTACCTCAGAAAAATCTTCGTTACTCGAACTACTGCAATACAGCGAGCGCCACTACTGCCAGCTAACTAAAAGAATCAAACTACGGAAGGCACTAACTACTGATAGGTACAGTTAGCAAATGAAAGATTTTAATAGAGAACAAACAATGTATTTACCTTAATAGTCATAATATATATATCAGTTCATGACACCAATTCTTACAAATTTCAAAACTCCGCCATCTCTCTCCCCACGTCCACCACTGCTGGCGGCTCACCTCCAACTGCGCAACGCTACGCGCTGTTAGCATCCAGCTGCCGCTGCCCAACACTACAATGGCAGACAACAATGCAAACTAAACACAGATTGCTCACGGCACAGCCAGTGATTTTTTCATACCGAGCGCTATGTGGCGTTACCAATAAGAAGACCTAAACAGCCTACTTACATAGCCCCCTGCTCCCCACAAAAAATTTTTACAAATTGTTTTGGGCAGTGGCCAATAATGATTTGATAAAATTTTTCATAATTACTATAACAAAGATATCAAATACACACACTTATTGATACAATGTTGGTCAGAAGCTAAAACTTTCTCACAGTCCATAAAGACAGTCCTGATCGTTCATCATAGTAAAATAGCAGTGTTTTTGATCAATGTCTATGCAGTAAAAGAAAATGCACACTGAAGTAGTGGATTTCCATGCAGTCTTGAAGAAGTAGTGTTTTCCTTCCAACAGAAAGACAGTGCTGGCTCTTCAGATGCTGACAGGTAATGGGCCACCACAGAGCAAACCCACAGCAGAGTCAGCCCAAGTTTTGAAGAATATTGGTAGGTAGGTCGTCACAGAATAGGCCCATTGTAGTCCTGGTAGAGATTACGGTATTGGTGGGCCACCAGACGTGCAGACCCATTGCAGTCCTTGTAGAAATAATGGTATTGGTGAGTCATCAAAGGTGTAGACCCACTGTAGTCCTTGTAGAGATGGCCAGCAGCTATCTGTTTGACTGTGCAGGCGCACAATCACCATTGAAGAGTCTTGCGGATAATATAACAAGTCCATAACCACCACTTGTGCACTCAGAAAAATTGTTTTTGAATTGTCCTTAGAACCAGCAATGCTGTTATCCATTCCCTTACTGAGTTATTAACACACGTGCAAACACTATCAGTCCCTACTTCTCACATATTGTCCATATACTATGACCAACAGAAACGTGTGACGTGAAATGTAATTTACAAGTTACTTAATTTGATGAACTGGTGTCAATTACAATTTTATAACATAAGAATGCAATAACAAAGGTACAAAATACATCTTTAAAGAACATAACAATACAGATAACATTTGCAGTAGTACAGGCTTTACAAAAGAATCGAAATAGCAAATACATCAGTGTTACAAAAATTACAACATAAGTACATACATAAGGTTCAGAATAACTTTTGAAACATCAACTTCACACATGAGCATTAAAACAAAACACTATAAATAATGTCTGAACATATTTACAAAGAAAATGACATAGTATTTGAAAAATTCTACAACATAAATCTTATTAGCTAAACACATAAAGACAGGAAAAAGACAAATACACAAGGGTACATAAACACATAGAGGGATAATACGAAAGGAAAGGACAGGGTTTGTTTTACTGCAGTATTTTGCATAGAGATCTCCCTTAGTTCATCATTTTTCCAAAAAGTCCTATCTAAACCTGCTTTCTGTATTCGGTTCACATCCTCTTTCAAAAATAGTTTTTCTCCACTGTACACTACTTTTTTGGCCAAACCAGTTTCTTAAAGCTTCTCAATGCTTTTCTTCCAATTCATCATAGTTAGTTTCTTATATAGTCTACCCCCTCTTAAGCTAACTTAAATCTAATGAGCTCAGATACGAAACTAAGGGACGAGGCAATGCAGCAGCACAAAACAATTAACACAAACAGCAATGATAAAAAAACGGAAATTGGCAAAAAAGGCAGCAATATTACAACTAATATAAGGCAAACAAGAAAAATAAATCAGTAATGAAATTAGCTTAACCTAGTAATACAAAGTGACATTCAGTAGCACTATGAATGGCAAGCAGCCGCAGCAAATGCTATAACTTATACCTAAACATGACAAAGCTGAAGCAGAAAAAATATTACAGTATAAATGTTTAATACCTATGTCACATCTTAACACTAGAGTGATGCATCACGAAAACATACGCTAGCAGATAAGTTACCAAATCGTAAAAAGATTATTTTTGCAATTCCTGTGAAGGGAAATGTCTATTTGTGTTCTCTTTTCTAAGAAAGTATCATAAAATGATTCTTTACTGGGTCTGTAGACAGAAAATAGTGATATTAGTACATCTATTAAATTTTGTTTTAGCCAATGCTGCAGTGCAGATAGAAACTGGATATTAAAGAAAATGAGCAATCTCTCAGCTAGAGAGACAATAGATATAAAATATTTCTCATCATTTCATTTCAGTAAATATCATAAATTAAGAGCTTCACAGTGTAATCATATGTTTTCAGGTTTGGGCGTGGCGTATTTGCGATGCTTTCTACAAAGGAATGAATGTCAATAGCGAGGATAATGGCCTCTTTTTTTTTACCTGTGTCTCTGAAAGGCACACACTAATGGCTTTCTTTTTGTCAGGTGGTTGTCGCGCAGCTGGGTGCCCACGACGCATTACATGCAGGTGGTCACTTAACTGTCTTATCGAAATATTACGACACCAGTTTCCGCTACAGTGGCAGGCTCATATAAAAAAAATTCACAGGTCAAGAATTTGCGTTACACATCTGTAGAAACAAAATACTATTGATATAACAGTGTCCAAAAAATTATCGTCGGCATTGTAATACGTTCACGCATTTACATACATTTCATAACTCTTAATGTACGATTCTTGGTTTCCAACAACTTTTTTCACAAACCAGAGTCCCTAACCTCTTCTCATTATTTCTTACCTTATTCGTCGACACTTCTTCAATATTTCATCATAACAGATACATAGCATAATCAAATGACTCATATAGCATCGGCTTATTGATCATAAACATACCGCAAGAGAATAATACACATAGTAATCGTAATAATAACATCATAACACCTCAGTCAACTCTCAAAATCTCCGTAACTTCCTCCAATAATTTCAAAACCTAAAAAAAAAATTCTCTGCTCATGTCAAAAGTGTCATCTGCCTCAAACGTACTTTAAAAATCGTGATCCCATACCAAATATGTCATTCAAAGCTCTCATAGTATCACAATGGTTCCGAAAAAATATGAACAGTTCACAAAGTACAGACAAAATACAACTTCATAAGTGTGAAGTTATCCAATGGTGTAATTACGTAAACATCTGTCGCTGATGTAGTAAAGTAAATGTTTGTCTCTCTCAGTTAAATGATCAGATAGCTGTGTAATTTATGTGTTAGAGAAATATGGTACCGATGTGTAAAGTTGTATAAGCAAATACCATATTAGCTAGGGCTCCTTGTGCTTGCCAAACACATGGTACACAAAGCATGCGTGTACCCCCCTGAGGATAATGTAATTATATCCTCAAGTGTTACAGATTACAGCAATGGAATGAAATGTATCACGGAAAACTTTCTTTGTAATTAAAATATGTTGAAAAATAAATAGTTTAATGCGTGTCCTGTAGCGCTAAATGTGCGTCTTGCTGTAAGACAATCTCTGTGGAAGTGTCGTAGTTGTTGTCCTCCGAAGGCTAAGTTCTGCAGAAGTCAATGTACTTACCTCATTATAAACGAAATTGAAATGCTTTGCATATAGATATCATAGTTATTACGCTTATTGCCGTGATGAAGTAAGTACTGTACTGTACGTATTGTTGTGCTACAGAAAAGGCTGTCTCATTATAGCTATACCACAAACGTTACTACTAAAACATGTTTTACTTTCCAGAAAAATTCAGAAAAACTGTGTAGATATAAAACAGATAAACTGCAAAAGCAACGTTGTAAATTGTCACTCATCAGTAGCGTCGTGATAAAATCGTGTAGCTGTCACATAAACTAACCACTGTATCATCTGGTATCTCACAGAAAGTACTTTAAATCCAGAATGTATTTTCAAGTAAACCAAAATGTTGCATTAAAATCCCATTAGCAATACTGGTAAATGTTCTAAGTATGTGAACCTTATGGTCGTTACGTAATCGTGCAACTAACAAGCAAGAATGTACACGCACAATAACACTGTGACGTCTGTTCACTATAACAATGCATTCGTAATTTCTGTTTAAATATGTTCCGTAGGTTCTAAACTGGATAGTAAACTTCAAACATTGTTGCATGTTAACAGTTTCTCAGTGTGACAAAGCATACTAGAAATGTGAAGTGAAATGTTTTATGGCAAAGACAAAGTTAAAAAGCAGATTATCTTTCAATAAACGGTTTTACATGTGAAATGTGGTGTAAACCTTTACTCTTCCTAGTACGCAGAGTTTCAACTTCAACGCAATTATCATGTGGTATACGTCGGATTCTGTAAGGTCCATTGTAAACTAGAAAGAATTTGTGACTCAAGTGTTTCTTCTTATGTGACAATGGATGAGCTTTAATGAGAACTTTCTGACCAATATATAATTTCTTTGCATTTGCTTTACCGTGTAATTTTTTCCTTTTGTCTGCAGCAGAATTTATATTTTTAATAGCCAAATCAATTATGTCTTTGTGTCGAAGTTTACGTGTATTGGGAAAAGGTACAAGCTCTCTGATTCTGTTTGGTGGTTCTTTATTCTTCAGTACAAGAACAGGTGGTAAAGCAGTGGAGTCATGAGGCATTTCATTCAGCACGTTTTGAAATAAGTGTAAATATCTGTCCCAATGCTGATGCTTTCTGTGACAATAAAGTCTGCAAAGCTTATTGATTTCTTTCATAATCCGTTCAGACGGGTTACAATGTGGTGAGTACAATGAAATAAAAACAGATTTGATTTTATGGTTACGAAGCATGCGTGACCAAACAGCAGATCTGAATTGCAGTCCGTTATCTGAAATTACTTTACTAACGTGTCCAACTTCACGTAAGAAATTTCTAACAAAGGCGTTGGATACAGACCGTCCAGTGGCTTTACGTAACGGAGTGAAAGAAACGAATTTTGAAGTAAGTTCAACAGCGACTAGAACGTACGAAAATCCATTAGATGTTCTGACAAGCGGTCCCAAGAGATCAACAGCAGCAAATTCTTTTAATTTAGAAGGAATGATAGGAAACAATGGAGCACGATGAGTGACAGTAGATGGTTTCGCCTTTTGACAAAGTTTACAAATAGACAAGACTCTTCGAATTCTCTTTTCCATATTGTTAAAATAACAAGTCGTTAGAAGAATATGATAACATTTTCGTGGACCAAAATGTGCATAGCTGAAATGAATGTACCAAATGAGCTTATTAACAAAATCGTCTGGAATGCAAAGTACCCATAGCTTGTCATCAACAGTGCATCGTTTGAACAGTATGTTGTTTCTAACCAGATAATAAAGCCGAATCTGTGTGTGTGTCTTTTCATGCCATTTACTTTTGATGTCTTTCCAAATCGGATCTTTGTCTTGTTCATGAGCAATGTCCTTTAAAGATGTGGTGATGAAGTTTTCAAAGGCGACTTTCTGGATGTAAAGAATACTGAAATTTCTCTCGAGGTTGCTTTCTGTGTTACTTTTCTCAAGCCCAGCCGGTGCGCGTGACAGTGCGTCCGCAACAATGTTCTCCTTGCCAGGAATGTAGACTATTGTGAAGTGGAATTCTTGCAGAAACAATGCCCAACGTTTTAACCTGTCATGATTTAATTTTGAAGACATAAGAAATTGTAATGCACGGTGGTCACTGTATACTTTTACGTGCTTACCATAAAGAAAGAAACGGAATTTGTTAAATGCCCAAACGATAGCTAAAGCTTCTAATTCAGTAACGGAATAATTTTTTTCAGATTTTGTTAGCACTCGGCTAGCAAAAGCAATGGTTTTCTGAACAGTAATGTCATTTTCTGTGGCTTCTTGAAATAAATGGGCACCAAGACCGACTTTAGAAGAATCCGTGCTTAGGCAAAAGTCTTGTGAAAGATCTGGATGAGCTAGTATTGGCGCGTTAAGGAGCGATTCTTTCAAAGAATTGAATTCCAACTGTGCTTGTTCGTCCCAGTTCCAAATAGTATTTTTTCCAGTGAGAGAACAAAGTTTTGGTGTAACTAGAATTTGCATATTCAGAAAACGACGGTAAAAATTTACGAGACCTAGAAAACTGCGGACTTGTTTTTTTGTGGATGGAATTGGAATGGCTCTGATTGCTTCTAACTTTTCAGGAACCGGCTGGATGCCTTCAGAAGAAATAATATGTCCCAAAAACTTCACTTTTGTCCTACCGAATTCAGACTTCTCCAAGTTAACTGTAATTCCAGATTCTGCAAAAATATGTAACACGCTGTTGGGGATGCGATTATGTTGTTCCCATGAGGCTTCTGCTATCAGAATATCGTCCACATATAAGGTGATGTGACGTTTTAAGAGCTCAGGTAATATGGAATTTAGCCGGCGAATGAATGCTGCCGAGGAAATGTTCAAACCAAAAGGAAGTTTCCGAAACTGATAACAAACGCCAAAACAAAGAAAAGCTGTATATTTTCTACATTCTGGATGAAGTTCGATCTGATAAAAGCTGGATCTGAGATCAATGGAAGACAACACTTTTACACCATTAAAATTTTGAAGAAGTTCTTCCAACGTTTGCGGTCTGTCTGTTTCAGGAATAATGATAGTATTGATTTGTCTCGAATCTAAGACAAGCCTGATCGATCCATTTTTCTTCTCAACAACATGTAATGGATTGTTGCATGAGCTTACTGCAGGCTCAATAATGCCGTCGTCAAGCATGGATTGTATTTCTGTTCTAACACGGTCCCTATAATGTGCTGGAATTACGTATGGTCTAACACAAAATTTAGTATGCTCACGAACACGAAATTGCTATTGAAATCCCTTGATTGTTCCTGTTTTGTGAGTAAAAACTGTGGAATGTGCTTGTAAAATCTCAGAAAGGTCCTGCCTATCAGTGTCATTACAATTCTCAATTGTTTGAATTTTATTCTGAATTAACTCATTAGTTTCAATTGTGCCGTCGATATCATCCCTGTCAGTACTTGCAGAGCGACTGTTAGTGTCTAGTTCCGTAGAAAATTCCGAACTGTTGTCTAACAGAAGGTAAATCCGATTAATTTCCTCGTCATGGTTTGAGAGCCAATCTTCAAATTTCAAAGCTATTGACTTACCTTCTTTCTCTAAACTTATTTCAGCATTGTGAAAGTTTAAGATTGCTTTGTATTCATTCAAAAAGTCTACTCCCAGTATAATTTCCGTCGACAACAATGGAACAATAAGAAAGTTCATAGAGAAGCTGTGGCTCTGACAAAAGAATTCTAAGTTGGTTTGTTGGCGTACATCTACACTTTTTCCAATGACTGCACTTTGTAATTTAATCTTGCGTAACGGAAGTGTGGGGCAATCGTTCGATTTATTGCATTTGCTAAAAGCTGTTTCACTAATTACTGAAATGGGACTGCCTGAGTCAAGTACTGCCGTAAATTTTACGTCATTTACAGTAATGTGAATCACAGGATATGCAATGTTGTTGTGTTTTACGTCGTGTTCCTGGAGTAATATGTCCCTAATGTCTTCCATTTTAACGTAATTACTAGCTACGGCAGCTGCGTCGTCAGTTTGATAAGTACGTTTTGAGGCTGCCAGCGGTATGAGTCATTGCCTATTGTGTCTTTGTTGGCGCGCGTCGTTATTGGGATTTGGAGACCTAACTTCTACGAATTCACCTTGTCGAGAGGGCCCTGCTCTGTTTGATTCCCGCCAGTTCTGCTGCAATTCAGGTCTGTCGTTACGATCATATCGTCTGTCGTCATGTCGGTAGATTCCATAGTTTCTTTCTTGTCGGTCACGTGGTGGAGAATTTCTCTCTGAATCGTAACTGCGTGCTGGACCGTTGCGTCTAAAGTTATTCTGTCTCCCTTGATAGTAATTATTTTGGTTCCCATATTGTCTGTTTCTCTGATTGTCTCTGTGATAGTCATTACCGCGGAGAGTTGACCTTTCCCTGTAATTATTACTACTCTGCCAACGGTTGTCATACGGGTGGTGTCTGTTTTGGTCACGATTTGTATTGTGAAAATAGCCTTGTCGTGTCCAGTTATTATTTCTTTTATCGCGGAATTGCGACGGATGTGACCTGTAATTGTTGTGTTCCTGTTTTCGCGTTCCGCGATTGTCAGTGTCAATTTCTAATTCTTGTAAGAGTCCCTGAAAAGCTTCAATGTCGTCTTTGCAACGGCCTGCCAAAATAATATGCCGTAAATGTTCAGGCAATTTGATTAAGCAAATGCGGATGAGTTCTGACAGGCTGTATGGGTTTGACAGGTACTGATTCTTGTGCAACATGTCTTCAAAATATTTCACAAGACTGGAAAATTCAGATTGTTCGAAATGTTTCATCATCATGATGCCATGTTTTACTCGGTCTTGTGTGGCTTGCGGCCAATATGCTGAGAGGAAGGCATGGTAAAATTCTCCTACACGGTGGCAATCGTGAATGACGGATCGCATTCTTACAGCTGGTTCATTCTCTAAGTAGCCATACATAAATTCTAATCTGTGCTCTAGTGACCAGTTGGGAGGAAAACAATGAGAGAATTGATGGAGCCACGCTTGTGGATGAATGTCGTTGCCAGAATTCTTAAATGTTTTGAATTTACGTGCAGTAATGAACAGCTTATAGTCAAAGTCATCGTCTCGGTGGGTAGCATATCGGTCATTGTTACGTCGTGTCGGCGGTTCCATCTCAGAATTCGGTGTACCTTGCCAATTTCTTTCATAATTTCCGAAGTGCCCTGTGATATTATTTTGTGGCTGTTCCGTATTTCTATGTCCCTCTTTCCGTATTGGAGCGCGAGTGTCCTCTGAAATACGTAATTGTTGTATTACCTGTGTCAGCTGATCTTGTACTTCCCGGATTTCTCTTTGGTGTTGCGTACTAATTTGATTCAGACTTTGTTTGAATTTCCTAATTTGTTCACACTCTTCTGTGTCATTAAAGACTACCGGTTTTGTGTCATTCAAATTATCATCTACCTTCGTAGATAAATTAGTGAACTGATCCGAAAGTTCGGCTACTTTCTCCGATAGTGAACAAATTTCCTCAGTGTGTTTTTCTGAACCAAATTTCAGAATGTCCATTTGTGTTGAAATCGAATCTACTGTGTCCTTTAAGTTTTCCTGAGTTCTTGCAAGTTGCGTAACCGAATCGGTGGATGCAACTGAGTCCATTTTAGCTTGCAAGGTGTCGTGATTTTCACGAACAACAGTTTGCAATTCTTTTATGGCTGCTTCGTGATTCTGTAATGAGTTTTCATGCCGCGAAAAAATAGGTTGAAAATGCTCACAAATTTGTGTTTTTACGTCATTACAGATTTTTTGACATTTCGATTCAATGTTATGTAACTCAGTAGTTAAATCTTCACGTGTTTGTTCAAGTGTGGTGTTTAACTTCCGAAGATTATGTTCCATTGTGTCCAACTGTTGCAGTGTTTGTCTCTGATTTTGTTCCATTGTGTCTAACTTTTGAAGATTTTGTTCCATTGTGTCTAACTTTTGAAGATTATGTTCCATTGTGTCTAACTTTTGAAGATTTTGTTCCATTGTGTCTAACTGTTGCTGTGTTTGTCTCTGGTTTTGTTTCATTTGTTGCATTAATTGCAATAATAATGTATTAGTGTCTGGAATTTGATCATCTATGCTTTTCGGCAGTGCATTTGCACCGGCAACATTCACAGTTTGACAAGCACAAAATGTGTCTCGGCTTATTTGAGAAAACGGTGAGGACGCAAAACCTGAATGTACAGTATTTTCAAGATTGTGTCCTGTCATATCGGATTCCTGACGCGAGCTGTTGCCGACCAATCGATCGATAATGCTTCCCTGTTCACTAACTGTTTCACTTCCTACACCATTATTTGCAGCCCGCTCCATTTTCCTATGCACTATTACCAAATTACTACTTTGAACATTTGTGAATTCATTACATGGTGGCGCTAACACATTGCTTCCGTCTTCACTGTCATTTCCCAGTTTACTTTGTAGCCTAGTATTACGTTTTTCACACGCCATTATTGTCACAATATTTCACACGATAACACAGAAAAGCACAATTTGAAGAGCAAAAATAAGAGAACACATTAACATAGCACTGAAAATAACATCTAGTTAATTGCAAGCGCAGCTGCGAAATACTTGGTGCAACTCTACATGCATGCCACAACTGTTGTACTGTACAACAATGAAAGACTACAACTACAAAGGAAATTCACTCTAAGATTAGGCGCTAGCAATAAACAAAAGCTACACTAATTACACAAACTACAAGGAAAAAATCAGAAGATTCCAGTGAGGTATCCTCGGCTAAGGGTCGACATATGAAACGTCCCCTTAGAAAAATTATACAAGACTGTGCTTAAATTGACACACAATAGTTTTTAGCGCAACGCAATCTGACTTTCAATAATCCCTACAAAAGAATGGCCCTGACTAACGTTAACCTATATGTTTCACAAAATCACTTACCTCACAAAAATCTTCGTTACTCGAACTACTGCAATACAGCGAGCGCCACTACTGCCAGCTAACTAAAAGAATCAAACTACGGAAGGCACTAACTACTGATAGGTACAGTTAGCAAATGAAAGATTTTGATAGAAAACAAACAATGTATTTACCTTAATAGTCATAATATATATATCAGTTCATGACACCAATTCTTACAAATTTCAAAACTCCGCCATCTCTCTCCCCACGTCCACCACTGCTGGCGGCTCACCTCCAACTGCGCAACGCTACGCGCTGTTAGCATCCAGCTGCCGCTGCCCAACACTACAATGGCAGACAACAATGCAAACTAAACACAGACTGCACACGGCACAGCCAGTGATTTTTTCATACCGAGCGCTATGTGGCGTTACCAATAAGAAGACCTAAACAGCCTACTTACAAGCACATGTCCAAGGCACCAAAGAAGGGTAAAAAATGAATAATCGATAACTAAAACTTGAATTGTATTACTTCTTACTGGCTATTACATCAACTTAGAAGCTTCATCTGTGGTATACTATGGTGCTTTTAGTGTCTCCGCATACCGCAGCACGCGACATACCTTTGCAGACGATAAATGTAACCGTTTCAGAGAGAAAAGCGGCCAATGTGACGAATTGGCCTTAAGTCGATTCGCCAACAAATGACGAAAACGGACGGATTTCTCAGGTTTTTACTACATATGAACACTTTTTACATTCTTCCGTGCATCG
Organism: Schistocerca gregaria; assembly: GCF_023897955.1. NCBI lineage: Eukaryota > Metazoa > Arthropoda > Insecta > Orthoptera > Acrididae > Schistocerca > Schistocerca gregaria. The sequence goes on along the minus strand of NW_026061713.1, from coordinate 4,426,381 downwards.
CGGCTGCTAGTGATCCTTCCATGCAAAATCTTAAGGTCCTAGCACATCTACAAGACACCAAAGAAGGGTAAAAAGTGAATAATCGATAACTAGTACTTGAATTGTACTGCTTCTTACTGGCTATTACATCAACTGAGAAGCTTCTTCTGTGTTCTGCTATGGTGCTTTAAGTGTCCCCGCATACCGCACAACGCTACATAGCTTTGCAGACGATAAATGTAACCGTTTCAGAGAGAAGAGCGGCCAATGTGACGATCTGGCTATAAGTCGATTCGATAACAAATGACGAAAGCTCGCGGATTTCTCAGGTTTTTACTAGATATGAACACTTCTCACATTTTCCCGTGCAAAGCGGCTGCTAGTCCTCCTTTCATGCAAAATCTTAAGGTCCTAGCTCATGTCCAAGGCACCAAAGAGGGTTAAAAAGGCAATAGTCGATAGCTAAAACTTGAATTGTACTGCTTTTTAAAGGCTATTACATCAACTTAGATGCTTCTTCTGTGTTCTACTATGGTGCTTTTAGTGTCTCCGCATACCGCAGCACGCGACATAGATTTGCAGACGACAAATGTAACCGTTTCACATAGAATAGCGGCCAATGTGACGATCTGGCTTTAAGTCGATTCGTTGACAAATGACGAAAACGGGCGGATTTCTGAGGTTTTCACTACATATGAACACTTTTCACATTCTCCCAAGCGACGCGTCTGCTAGTTCTCCTTTCATGCAAAATCTTAAGGTCCTAGCTCATGTCCAAGGCACCAAAGCCGGATAAGAAGTCAATAATCGATAACTAAAACTTGAGTAGTACTGCTTCTTACTGGCTATTACATCAACTTAGAAGCTTTTTCTGTGTTCTACTATTGTGCTTTTAGTGTCTTCGCATACCGCAGAACGCGACATAGCTTTGCAGACGATAAATGTAACCGTCCCAGAGAAAAGAGCGGATAATGTGACGATCTGGCTTTGAGTCGATTCGATAACGAATGACGAAAACGGACATATTTCTCCTGTTTTTACTACATATGGACACAGTTCACATTCTGCCGTGCAACGCGGCTGCTAATCCGCCATTCATGCAATATCTTAAGGTCCTAGCTCATGTCCAAGGCACCAAAGCCAGCTAAAAAGTCAATAATCGATAGCAAAATTTGAGTTCAACTGCTTCTTACTGGCTATTACATCAACTTAGAAGCTTCTTCTGTGTTCAACTATGGTGTTTTTAGTGTCTCCGCATACCGCCGCACGCGACATACCTTTGCAGACTTAAAATGTAACCGTTTCGGAGAGAATAGCGGCCAATGTGTCGATCTGGCTTTAAGTCGATTCGATAACAAATGACGAAAACGGACGGATTTCTCAGGTTTTTACTACATGTGACACAGTTCACATTCTCCCGTGCAACGCGGCAGCTAGTCCGCCATTCATGCTAAATCTTATGTCCTAGCTCATGTCAAAGGAACCAAATAAGGCTAAAAAGTCAATAATCGATAACTAAAACTTGAATTGTACTGCTTCTTGCTGGCTTTCACATCAACTTAGAAGCTTCTTCTGTGTTCTACTATGGTGCTTCTAGTGTCACCGCATACCGCACCACGCGACATAGCTTTGCAGACGATAAATGTATCCGTTCCAGAGACAAGTGCGGCCAATGTGACGATCTGGCTTTGAGTCGATTCGATAACGAATGACGAAAACGGACGGTTTTATCCTGTTTTTACTTCATATGAACACAGTTCACATTCTCCCGTGCAACACGGCTGCTAGTCCGCCATTCATGCTAAATCTTATGTCCTAGCTCATGTCAAAGGAACCAAATAAGGCTAAAAAGTCAATAATCGATAACTAAAACTTGAATTGTACTGCTTCTTGCTGGCTTTCACATCAACTTAGAAGCTTCTTCTGTGTTCTACTATGGTGCTTCTAGTGTCACCGCATACCGCACCACGCGACATAGCTTTGCAGACGATAAATGTATCCGTTTCAGAGAGAATAGCGGCCTTTGTGACGATCTGGCTTTAAGTCGATTCGATAACAAATGAAGAAAACGGACGGATTTCTCAGGTTTTTACTACATATGAACACTTTTCACATTCTCCCGTGCGACGCGGCTGCTAGTACGCCTTTCACGCAAAATCTTAAGGTCCTAGCTTATGTCCAAGGCACCAAGGAAGGCTAAAAAGTTAATAATCGATAACTAAATTTTGATGTACTGCTTCTTACTGGCTTTTACATCAACTTAGAAGTTTCTTCTGTGTTCTACTATGGTGCTTTTAGTGTCTCCGCATTTCGCAGCACGCGGCATAACTTTGCAGGCGATAAATGTAACTGTTTCAGAGAAAATAGCGGCCAATGTGACGATCTGGCTTTAAGTCGATTCGATAACAAATGACGAAAACGAACAGATGTCTCCGGTTTTTACTACATATGAACACTTTTCACATTCTCGCGTGCAACGCACCTGCTAGTCCTCCTTTCATGTGAAATCTTAAGGTCCTATCTCATGTCCAAGTCACCAAAGAAGGGTAAAAAGTCAATAATCGATAACTAAAACTTGAATTGTACTGCTTCTTACTGGCTATTACACCAACTTAGAAGTTTCTTCTGTGTTCTACTATGGTGCTTTTAGTGTCTTCGCATACCGCAGAACGCGACATAGCTTTGCAGACGATAAATGTAACCGTTCCAGAGAGAAGAGCGGCCAATGTGACGATCTGGCTTTAAGTCGATTCGATAACAAATGACGAAAACGGACGGATTTCTCAGGTTTTTACTACATATGAACACAGTTCACATACTCCCGTGCAACGCGGCTGCTAGTCCGCCATTCACGCTAAATCTTAAGGTCCTAGCTCATGTCCAAGGAACCACATAAGGCTAAAAAGTCAATAATCGATAACTGAAACTTGAATTGTACTGCTTCTTGCTGGCTTTTACATCAACTTAGAAGCTTCTTCTGTGTTCTACTATGGTGCTTTTAGAGTCTCGGCATTCCGCAGCACGCGACATAGCTTTGCAGACGATAAATGTAACCGTTCCAGAGACAAGTGCGGCCAATGTGACGATCTGGCTTTGAGTCGATTCGATAACGAATGACGAAAACGGACGGATTTATCCTGTTTTTACTTCATATGAACACAGTTCACATTCTCCCGTGCAACACGGCTGCTAGACCGCCATTCATGTAATATCTTAAGGTCCTAGCTCATGTCCAAGGAACCAAGGAAGGCTACAAAGTCAACAATCGATAACTAAAACTTGAATTGTACTGCTTCTTACTGGCTTTTACATCAACTTAGAAGTTTCTTCTGTGTTATACTATGGTGCTTTTAGTGTCTTCGCATACCGCAGAACGCGACATAGCTTTGCAGACGATAAATGTAACCGTTCCAGAGAGAATAGCTGTCAATGTGACGATCTGGCTTTAAGTCGATTCGATAACAAATGACGAAAGCGGGCGGATTACTCAGGTTTTTACTAGATATGAACACTTTTCACATTTGCCCGTGCAAGGGGGCTGCTAGTCCTCCTTTCATGCAAAATCTTAAGGTCCTAGCTCATGTCCAAGGCACCAAAGAAGGGTAAAAAGTCAATAGTCGATAGCTTAAACTTGAATTGTACTGCTTTTTAAAGGCTATTACATCAACTTAGAAGCTTCTTCTGTGTTCTACTACGGTGCTTTTAGTGACACCGCATACCTTAGCACGCGACATAACTTTGCAGACGATAAATGTAACCGTACCAGAGAGAAGAGCGGCCAATGTGACGATCTGGCTTTAAGTCGATTCGATAACAAATGACGAAAACGGACGGAATTCTCAGGTTTTTAATACATATGAATACATTTCACATTCTCCCGTGCAACGCGGCTGCCAGGAATCCTTTCATACAAAATCTTAAGATCCTAGATCATGTCCAATGCACCAAAGAAGGGTAAAATCTCAATAATCGATTACTAAAACATGAATTGTACTACTTCTTACTGGCTATTACATCAACTTAGAAGCTTCTTCTGTGTTCTACTGTGGTGCTTTTAGTGTCTTCGCATACCGCAGAACGCGACATAGCTTTGCAGACGATAAATGTAACCGTTCCAGAGAGAAGAGCGGCCAATGTGACGATCTGGCTTTAAGTCGATTCGATAACAAATGACGAAAACGGACGGATTTCTCAGGTTTTTACTACATATGAACACAGTTCACATTCTCCCGTGCAACGCGGCTGCTAGTCCGCCATTCACGCTAAATCTTAAGGTCCTAGCTCATGTCCAAGGCACCAAAGCCGGCTCAAAAGTCAATAATCGATAACTAAAACATGAATTCTACTGCTTCTTACTGGCTATTACATACACTTGGAAGCTTCTGCTGTGTTCTAGTATGGTGCATATAGTGTCTCCTCATACCGTAGCACGCGACATAGCTTTGCAGATTATAAATGTAACCGTTTGAGAGAGAATAGCGGCCCATTTGACGATCTGGCTTTATGTCGATTCGATAACAAATGAGGAAAACGGACGGATTTCTTAGGTTTTTACTACAAATGAACACTTTTCACATTCTCCCAAGCAACGCGTCTGCTAGGCCTCCATTCATGCACAATCTTAAGGTCCTAGCTCATGTCCAAGGCACCAAAGAAAGGGGAAAAAAGTCAATAATCGATAACTAAAACTTGAATTTTACTGCTTCTTACTGGCTATTACATCAACTTAGAAGCTTCTTCTGTGTTCTACTATGGTGCTTTTAGTGTCTCCGCATACCGCAGCACGCGACATAGTTTTGCAGACAATAAATGTAACCGTTTCAGATAGAATATCGGCAAATGTGACGATCTGGCTTTAAGTCGATTCCATAACAAATGACGAAAACGGACGGATTTCTCAGGTTTTTACTAAATATTAACACTTTTCACATTCTTCCGTGCACCGCGGCTGCTAGTCCACTTTTTTTATCAAAATCTTAAGATTCTAGCTCATGTCCAAGGCACCAAAGAAGGGTAAAAAGTGAACAATTCATAACTAAATTTGAATTGTACTGCTTCTTACGGGCTATTGCATCAACTACTATGGTGCTTTTAGTGTCTCTGCATACCGCAGGACGCGACATAGGTTTTCAGACGATAAATGTAACCGTTTCCGAGAGAATAGCGGCCATTCTGACGATCTGACTTTAAGTCGATTCGATAACAAATGACGAAAACGGACGGATTTCTCAGGTTTTTACTACATATGAACACTTTTCACATTCTCCCGTGCAACGCGGCTGCTAGTCCTCATTTTTTTATCAAAATCATAAGATTGTAGCTCATGTCCAAGGCAAAAAAGAAGGGTGAAAAGTGAATAATCGATAACTAAAACTTGAATTGTACTGCTTCTTACTGGCTATTACATCAATTTAGAAGGTTTACCTGTGTTCTACTATGGTGCTTTTAGTGTCTCCGCATACCGCAGCATGCGACATAGCTTTGCAGACGATAAATGTAAATGTTTCAGAGAGAAGAGCGCCCAATGTAACGATCTGGCTTTTAGTTGATTCTATAACAAATGACGAAAACGGCCGGATTTCTCAGGTGTTTACTGTATATGAACACTTTTCACATTCTCCCGTGCACCGCGGCTGCTAGTCCTCCTTTCATACAAAATCTTAAGGTCCTAGCTCATGTCCAAGGCACCAAGGAAGGGTAAGAAGTTAATAATCGAAAGCTAAAACTTGAATTGTACTGCTTCTTACTGGCTATTACATCAACTTAGAAGCTTGTTCTGTGTTCTACTATGGTGCTTTTAGTGTCTCTGCATACCGCAGCACGCGACATAGCTTTGCAGACGATAAATGTAACTGTTCCAGAGTGAAGAGCGGCGGCCAATGTGACGATCTGGCTTTAAGTCTATTCGATAACGAATGACGAAAACGGACGGATATCTCAGGTTTTTACTCCATATGAACACTTTTCACATTCTCCCGTGCGACGCAGCTGCTAGTACGCCTTTCACGCAAAATCTTAAGGTCCTAGCTCGTGTCCAAGGCAACAAGGAAGGCAAAAAAGTTAATAATCGATAACTAAATTTTGATGTACTGCTTCTTACTGGCTTTTACATCAACTTAGAAGCTTCTTGTGTAGTCTACTATGGTGTTTTTAGTGTCTTCGCATACCGCAGAACGCGACATAGCTTTAAGACGATAAATGTAACCGTTCCAGAGAAAAGAGCGGTCAATGTAACGATCTGGCTTTGAGTCGATTCGATAACAAATGACGAAAACGGACGGATTTCTCAGGTTTTTACTACATATGAACACCTTTCACATACTCCCGTGCAACGCGGCCGGTAGTCTTACCTTCATGCAAAATCTTAAAGTCCTAGCTCATGTCCAAGGCACCAAAGCCGGCTAAAAAGTCAATAATCGAAAACTAAAACTTGAATTCTACTGCTTCTTACTGGCTATTACATTATCTTGGAAACTTCTGCTGTGTTCTACTATGGTGCATATAGTGTCTCCGCATACCGCAGCACGCGACATAGCTTTTCACACGATAAATTTAACCGTTTCAGAGAGAGTTGCGGCCAATGTTACGATCTGGCTTTAAGTCGATTCGATAACAAATGACGAAAGCGGGCGGATTTCTCAGGTTTTTACTAGATATGAACACATTTACACATTTTCCCGTGCAACGCGGCTGCTAGTCCTCCTTTCATGCAAAATCTTAAGGTCCTAGCTCATGTCCAGGGCACCAAAGAAGGGTAAAAAGTCAATAGTCGATAGCTAAATCTTGAATTGTACTGCTTTTTAAAGGCTATTACATCAACTTAGAAGCAGAACGCGACATAGCTTTGCATACTATAAATGTAACCGTTTCAGAGAGAATAGCGGCCAATGTGACGATCCCTTTATGTCGATTCGATAACAAATGACGGAAACGGACGGGTTTCTCAGGTTTTTCTACATATGAACACCTTTCACATTCTTCCGTGCAAAGCATCTGCTAGTCCTCCTTCCATGCAAAATCTTAAGGTCCTAGCTCATGTCCAAGGCACCAAAGAAGGGTAAAAAGTCAATTATCGATAGCTAAAATGTGAATTGTACTGCTTCTTACAGGCTATTACATCAACTTAGAAGGTTCTTCTGTGTTCTACTATGGTGCTTTTAGTGTCTCCGCATACCGCAGCACGCGACATAGCTTTGCAGACGATAAATGTAACCGTTCCAGAGACAAGAGCGGCCAATGTGACGATCTGGCTTTGAGTCGACTCGATAACGAATGACGAAAACGGACGGATTTATCCTGTTTTTACTACATATGAACACAGTTCACATTCTCCCGTGCAACGCGGCTGCTAGACCGCCATTCATGTAAAATCGTAAGGTCCTAGCTCATGTCCAAGGAACCAAGGAAGGAAAAAAAGTCAATAATCGGTAACTAAAACTTGAATTGTACTGGTTCTTACTGGCTTTTACATCAACTTAGAAGTTTCTTCTGTGTTCTACTATGGTGCATATAGTGTCTCCTCATACCGTAGCACGCGACATAGCTTTGCAGACGATAAATGTAACCGTTCCAGAGAGAAGAGCGTCCAATGTGACGATCTGGCTTTAATTCTATTCGATAACGAATGACGAAAACGGACGGATTTCTCCTGGTTTTACTAAATATGAACACTTTTCACATTCTACCGTGCGACGCGGCTGCTAGTACGCCTTTCACGCAAAATCTTAACGTCCTAGCTCATGTGAAAGGCACCACAGAAGGGTAAAAAGTCAATAATCGATAGCTGAAACTTGAATTGTACTGCTTCTAACTGGCTATTACATCTACATAGAAGCTTCTTCTCTGTTCTACTATGGTGCTTTTAGTGTCTTCGCATACCGCAGCACGCGACATAGCTTTGCAGACGATAAATGGAACCGTTTAAGAGAGAAGAGCGGCCAGTGTGACGATCTGGCTTTGAGTCGATTCGATAACGAATGACGAAAACGGACGGATTTCTTCTGTTTTTACTACATATGAACACAGTTCACATTCTCCCGTACAACGCGGCTGCTAGTCCGCCATTCATGCAACATCTTAAGGTCCTAGCTCATGTCCAAGGAACCAAGTAAGGCTAAGAAGTCAATAATCGATAACTAAAACTTGAATTGTACTGCTTCTTGCTGGCTTTTACATCAACTTAGAAGTTTCTTCTGTGTTATACTATGGTGCTTTTAGTGTCTCCGCATACCGCAGCACGGGACATAGCTTTCAGGCGATAAATGTAACTGTTTCAGAGAGAATAGCGGTCTTTGTGACGATCTGGCTTTACGTCGATTCGATGACAAATGACGGAAACGGTCGGATTTCTCATGTTTTTACTACATATGAACACATTTCTCATTCTCCCGTGCAACGCGGCTGCTAGACCTCATTTTTGTATCAAAATCATAAGATTCTAGCTCATGTCCAAGGCCAAAAAGACGGGTAAAAGTGAATAATCGATAACTAAAACTTGAATTGTACTGCTTCTTACTGGCTATTACATCAACTTAGAAGGTTCATCTGTGTTCTACTATGGTGCTTTTAGTGTCTCCGCATACCGCCGCACGCGACATAGGTTTTCAGACGATAAATGTAACCGTTTCAGAGAGAAGAGCGGCCAATGTAACGATCTGGCTTTTAGTCGATTCTATAACAAATGACGAAAACGGACGGATTTCTCAGGTTTTTACTGTATATGAACACTTTTCACATCCTCCCGTGCACCGCGGCTGCTAGTCCTCTTTTCATGCAAAATCTTAAGGTCCTAGCTCATGTCCAAGGCACCAAAGAAGAGTAAAAATTCAATAATCGATAGCTAAAACTTGAATTGAACTGCTTTTTAAAGGCTATTACATCAAATTAGAAGCTTCTTCTGTGTTCTACTATGGTGCTTTTAGTGTCTCCGCATACCGCAGCACGCGACACAGATTTGCAGACGATGAATGTAGCCGTTTCAGAGAGAATAGCGGCCAATGTGGCGATCTGGCTTTTACTCGATTCGAGAACAAATGACGAGAACGGACGGGTTTCTGAGGTTTTTTCTACATATGAACACCTTTCACATTCTTCCGTGCAACGCATCTGCTAGTCCTCCTTTCATGCAAAATCTTTAGGTCCTAGCTCATGTCCAAGGCACCAAAGCCGGCTAAAAAGTCAATAATCGATAACTAAAACTTGAATTCTACTGCTTCTTACTTGCTTTTACATCAACTTGGAAGCTTCTGCTGTGTTCTACTATGGTGCATATAGCGTCTCCGCATACCTTAGCACGCGACATAACTTTGCAGACGATAAATGTAACTGTTTGAGAGAGAATAGCGGTCAATGTGACGATCTGGCTTTAAGTCTATTCTATAATAAATGAGGAAAACGGACGGATTTCTTAGGTTTTTACTACATATGAACACTTTTCACATTCTCCCGTGCAACGCGTCTGCTAGTCCTCCTTTCATTCAAAATCTTAAGGTCCTATCTCATGTCCAAGGCACCAAAGCCGGCTAATAAGTCAATAATCGATAGCTAAAACTTGAATTTTACTGCTTCTTACTGGCTATTACATCAACTTAGAAGTTTCTTCTTTGATCTACTATGACGCTTTTAGTGTCTCCGAATACCGCAGAACGCGACATAGCTTTGCAGACTATAAATGTAACAGTTTCAGAGAGAAGAACGGTCAATGTGAAGATCTGGCTATACGTCGATTCGATAACAAAGGAGGAAAACGGACGGATTTTTCAGGTTTTTACTACATATGACCAGTTTTGACATTCTCTCGTGCAACGCGGCTGCTAGTCCTCCTCTCATGCAAAATCCTAAGGTCCTAGCTCATGTCCAAGCTACCAAAGCCGGCTAAAAAGTCAATAATCGCTAACTAAAACTTGAATTGTACTGCTTCTTACTGGCAATTACATCAACTACTATGGTGCATTTAGTGTCTCCGCATACCGCAGCACGCGACATAGCTTTGCAGACGATAAATGTAACCGTTCGAGAGAGAAGAGCGGCCAATATGACGATATGGCTTTGAGTCGATTCGATAACGAATGACGAAAACGGACGGATTTCTTCTGTTTTTACTACATATGAACACAGTTCACATTCTCCCGTGCAACGCGGCTGCTAGTCCGCCATTCATGCAAAATCTTAAGGTCTTAGCTCATGTCCAAGGAACCAAGTAAGGCTAAGAAGTCAATAATCGATAACTAAAACTTGAATTGTACTGCTTCTTACTGGCTATTATATCAACTTAGGGGCTTCTTCTGTGTTCTCCTATGGTGCTTTTAGCGTCTTCGCATACCGGAGCTACCGAGCGAGGTGGCGCAGTGGTTAGCGCACTGGACTCGCATTCGGGAGGACGACGGTTCAATCCCGTCTCCGGCCATCCTGATTTAGGATTTCCGTGACTTCCATAAATCGCTTCGGCAAATGCCGGGATGGTTGCTTTGAAAGGGCACGGTCGATTTCCTTCCCCATCCTTCCCTCGCCCGAGCATGCGCTCTATCTCTAATGACCTCGCTGTCGACGGGACGTTAAACGCTAATATACTACTATACCGCAGCACGCGACATAGCTTTTCAGACAATAAATGTAACCGTTTAAAAGAGAATTGCAGCCAATGTGGCGATCTGGCTTTAAGTCGATTCGATAACAAATGACGAAAGGGGGCGGATTTCTCAGGTTTTTACTACATATGAACACTTTTCACATTCTCCCGTGCAACGCAGCCGCTAGTCCTCCTTTCATGCAAAATCGTAAAGTCCTAGCTCATGTCTAAGGCACCAAAGAAGGGTAAAAAGTCAATAATCGATAACTAAAACTTGAATTGCACTGCTTTTTACTGCCTATTACATCAACTTACAAGCTTCTTCTGTGTTCTCCTATGGTGCTTTTAGTGTCTATGCATACCGCAGCACGTGACATAGCTTTGCAGACGATTAATGTAACCGTTTCAGAGAGAATAGCGGCCAATGTGACGATCCCTTTATGTCGATTCGATAACAAATGACGGAAACGGACGGGTTTCTCAGGTTTTTCTACATATGAACACCTTTCGCATTCTTCCGTGCAACGCATCTACTAGTCCTCCTTTCATGCAAAATCTTAAGGTCCTAGCTCATGTCCAAGGCACCAAAGCCGGCTAAAAAGTCGATAATCGATAACTAAAACTTGAATTGTACTGCTTCTTACTGCCTATTACATCAACTTAGAAACTTGTTCTGTGTCCTACTATGGTGCTTTTGGTGTCTCCGCATACCGCAGCACGCGACATAGCTTTGCAGACGATAAATGTAACTGTTCCAGAGAGAAGAGCGGCGTCCAATGTGACGATCATTCTTTAAGTCTATTCGATAACGAATGCCGAAAACGGACGGATATCTCAGGTTTTTACTACATATGAACACTCTTCACATTCTCCCGTGCAACGCGGCTGCTAGTACTCTTTTCACGCAAAATCTTAAGGTCCTAGCTCATGTCCAAGGCAACAAGGGAGGCTAAAAAGTCAATAATCGATAACTAAAACTTGAATTGTACTGCTTCTTACAGGCTATTACATCAACTACTGTGGTGCTTTTAGTGTCTCCGCATACCGCAGCACGCGACATAGATTTGCAGACGACGAATGTAGCCGTTTCAGAGAGAATAGCGGCAAATGTGGCGATCTAACTTTTACTCGATTCGAGAACAAATGACGAGAACGGACGGGTTTCTGAGGTTTTTTCTACATATGAACACTTTTTACATTCTCCCGAGCAACGCACCTGCTAATCCTCCTTTCATGTGAAATCTTAAGGTCCTAGCTCATGTCCAAGTCACCAAAGAAGGATAAAAAGTCGATAATCGATGACTAAAACTTGAATTGTACTGCTTCTTACTGGCTATTATATCAACTTAGAGCTTCTTCTGTGTTCTCCTATGGTGCTTTTAGCGTCTTCACATACCGCAGCTACCGAGCGAGGTGGCAGAGTGGTTAGCACACTGGACTCGCATTCGGGAGGACGATGGTTCAATCCCGTCTCCGGCCATCCTGATTTAGGATTTCCGTGATTTCCCTAAATCGCTTCAGGCAAATGCCGGGATGGTTCCGTTGAAAGGGCACGGTCGATTTCCTTCCCCATCCTTCCCTCGCCCAAGCTTGAGCTCCATCTCTATTGACCTCGCTGTCGACGGGACGTTAAACGCTAATATACTACTATACCGCAGCACGCGACATAGCTTTTCAGACAATAAATGTAACCGTTTCAAAGAGAATTGCAGCCAATATGGCGATCTGGCTTTAAGTCGATTCGATAACAAATGACGAAAGGGGGCGGATTTCTCAGGTTTTTACTACATATGAACACTTTTCACATTCTCCCGTGCAACGCAGCCGCTAGTCCTCCTTTCATGCAAAATCGTAAAGTCCTAGCTCATGTCTAAGGCACCAAAGAAGCGTAAAAAGTCAATAATCGATAACTAAAACTTGAATTGCACTGCTTCTTACTGCCTATTACATCAACTTACAAGCTTCTTCTGTGTTCTCCTATGGTGCTTTTAGTGTCTATGCATACCGCAGCACGTGACATAGCTTTGCAGACGATTAATGTAACCGTTTCAGAGAGAATAGCGGCCAATGTGACGATCCCTTTATGTCGATTCGATAACAAATGACGGAAACGGACGGATTTCTCAGGTTTTTCTACATATGAACACCTTTCACATTCTTCCGTGCAACGCATCTGCTAGTCCTCCATTCATGCAAAATCTTAAGGTCCTAGCTCATGTCCAAGGCACCAAAGCCGGCTAAAAAGTCAATAATCGATAACTAAAACTTGAATTCTACTGCTTCTTACTTGCTTTTACATCAACTTGGAAGCTTCTGCTGTGTTCTACTATGGTGCATATAACGTCTCCGCATACCGTAGCACGCGACATAACTTTGCAGACGATAAATGTAACTGTTTGAGAGAGAATAGCGGTCAATGTGACGATCTGGCTTTAAGTCTATTCGATAATAAATGAGGAAAACGGACGGATTTCTTAGGTTTTTACTACATATGAACATTTTTCACATTCTCCCGTGCAACGCGTCTGCTAGTCCTCCTTCCATTCAAAATCTTAAGGTCCTATCTCATGTCCAAGGCACCAAAGCCGGCTAATAAGTCAATAATCGATAGCTAAAACTTGAATTTTACTGATTCTTACTGGCTATTACATCAACTTAGAAGTTTCTTCTTTGATCTACTATGACGCTTTTAGTGTCTCCGCATACCGCAGAACGCGACATAGCTTTGCAGACTATAAATGTAACCGTTTCAGAGAGAAGAACGGTCAATGTGAAGATCTGTCTTTACGTCGATTCGATAACAAAGGAGGAAAACGGACGGATTTTTCAGGTTTTTACTACATATGAACACTTTTCACATTCTCCCGTGCAACGCAGCCGCTAGTCCTCCTTTCATGCAAAATCGTAAAGTCCTAGCTCATGTCTAAGGCACCAAAGAAGGGTAAAAAGTCAATAATCGATAACTAAAACTTGAATTGCACTGCTTCTTACTGCCTATTACATCAACTTACAAGCTTCTTCTGTGTTATCCTATGGTGCTTTTAGTGTCTATGCATACCGCAGCACGTGACATAGCTTTGCAGACGATTAATGTAACCGTTTCAGAGAGAATAGCGGCCAATGTGACGATCCCTTTATGTCGATTCGATAACAAATGACGGAAACGGACGGGTTTCTCAGGTTTTTCTACATATGAACACCTTTCCATTCTTCCGTGCAACGCGGCTGCTAGTCCTCCTTTCATGCAATATCTTAAGGTCTTAGCTCATGTCCAAGGCAACAAAGCCTGCTAAAAAGTCTATAATCGATTACTATAACTTGAGTAGTACTGCTTCTTACTGGCTGTTACATCAAATTAGAAGCTTCTTCTGTGTTCTCCTACGGTGCTTTTAGTGTCTTCGCATACCGCAGCACGCGACATAGCTTTTCAGACAATAAATGTAACCGTTTCAAAGAGAATTGCGGCCAATGTGGCGATCTGGCTTTAAGTCGATTCGATAACAAATGACGAGAACGCACGGATTTGTCAGGTTTTTAGTACATATCAACACTTTTCACATTTTCCCGTGCAACGCAGCTGCTAGTCCTCCTTTCATGCAAAATGTTAAGGTCCTAGCTCATGTACAAAAGCACCAAAGAAAGGTAAAAAGTCAATAATCGATAACTAAAAGTCGAATTGTACTGCTTCTTACTGGCTATTAGATCAACTTAGAAGCTTCTTCTGTGTTCTACTGTGGTGCTTCTAGTCTCTCCGCATACCGTAGCACGTGACATAGCATTGCAGACGATAAATGTAACCGTTTCAGAAAGAAGAGCGGACAATGTGACGATCTGGTTTTAAGTCGATTCGATATCAAATGACGAATACGGACGGATTTCTCTGGTTTTTACTACATATGAACACTTTTCACAATCTGACGTGCAACGCGGCTAATAGTCCTCCTTTCATGCAAAATCTTAAGTTCCTATCTCATGTCCAAATTCACCAAAGAAGGGTGTCGATGAAAACACAGAAATTGCATCGCGATTGAATACAACAGGCACCATGCGGACTTTTCCCCATGGGAGTAATGTCTCAAACTCTCCACGCTTTGATCGTTCCCTGGCAGACCAACAGTAGTTTCCGAAGCACATCTGGAGGCAGTTTGTAATCTGTGGACCTTCAGAGTGTTGATGAAACACAGAAGTTGCACCGAGATGGAATACAACATTCACCATGCGGACTTTTCTCCTTGGGAGTAATGTCTCAAACTGTCTACACTTTGATCGATTCCTTGGAGACCAGTAGTGGTTCGTGAAGCACATCTGGAGGCAGTTTGTAATTGTGGACCTTCAGAGTGTTGATGGATCACAGAAATTATATCGAGATTGAATACAACAGGCACCATGCGGAATTTTCACAATAGGACTAATGTCTCAAACTGTCTACGCTTTGATCGTTCCCTGGAAGACCAGTAGCAGATTCCGAAGCACATCTGCAGGAACTCTGTAATCTGTGGACCTTCCCTTCAGAGTGTTGTTGAAATATTAAAATTGCATCGGGATTGAATACAACAGGCACCATGAGGACTTTTCTCCATGCGAGTAATGTCTCTAACTGTCTACGCTTTGATCGTTCCCTGGAAGACCAGTAGTAGTTTCCGAAGCACATTTGGAGGCATTCTGTACTCAGTGGAGCTTCAGAGTGTTGATGAAACATAGAAATTGCATCGTGATGGAATACAATATTCACCTTGCGGACTTTTCTGGATGGGGGTAATGTCTCAAACTGGCTACGCTTTGATCATTCCCTGGAAGACCAGTAGTTGTTTACAAAGCACAACTGGAGGCATTCAGTATTCTTTGGACCTTCAGAGTGTTGATGAAACACAGATATTGCATCGGGATTGAATACAACATGCCTCATGCGGACTTTTCTCCATGGCAGTAATGTCTCAAATTGTCTACGCTTTGATCGTTCCCTGGAAGAACAATAGTAGTTTCCCAAGCATATCTGGAGGCTGTTTGTAATCTGTGGAACTTCAGAGTGTTGATGAAACACAGAAATTGCATCGTGATTGAATACAGCATTCACCATGCGAACTTTTTTCTATGGGAGTAAGGTCTCAAACTGTCTACGCTTTTATCGTTCCCTGGAAGACCAGTAGTAGTTTCCGAAGCATATCTGGAAGCTTTGTGTAATCTGTGGACCTTCAGTGTGTTGATGGAACACAGAAATTGCATCGGGATTGAATACAACAGGCACCATGCGGACGTTTCTCCATTGGAGTAATTTCTTAAACTGTCTACGCTTAGATTGTTCCCTGGAAGACCAGTAGTACTTTCTGAAGCCCATCTCAAGTCATTCTATAGTCTGTGGAACTTCAGAGTGTTCGTGAAACACAGAAATTGCATCGGGATTGAATACAACAGGCACCATGCGGACTTGTCTTCATGGGAGTAATGTCTCAAACTGTGTACGCTTTGATCGTTTCCTGGAAGAACAATAGTAGTTTCCCAAGCATACGTAATGGATAACAACATTCACCACGTGGACTTTTCTCCATGGGAGTAATGTCTCGAAGTGTCTACGCTTTGATCGTTCCCTGGAAGACCAGTGGTAGTTTCCGAAGCACTTCTGGAGGAATTCTGTAATCTGTGCAACATCAGAGTGTTCATGAAACACAGAAATTGCATCGGGATTGAATACAACAGGCTATATGCAGACGTTTCTCTATGGGAGTAATGTCTCAATCTGTCTACGTTTACATCGTTCCCTGGAAGACAAGTAGTAGCTTTCGAAGCACATCTAGAGGCATCCTGTAATCTGTGGACTTTCAGAGTGTTGATGAAACACAGAAATTGCATCGGGATTGAATACAACAGGCACCATGCGGACTTTTCTCCATGGGAGTAATGTGTCAAACTGTCTACGATTTGATCGATTCCGGGGAGACCAGTAGTGGTTTCCGAAGCCCATCTGGAGGCATTCTGTAATCTGTGGACCTTCAGAGTGTTGATGAAACACAAACATTGCATCGGGATTGAATACAACAGGCACCATGTGGATTTTTCGCCTCATTAGTAATGTCTCAAACTGTCTACGCTTTGATCGATTCCTGGGAGACCAGTAGTGGTTTCCGAAGACCATCTGGAGACATTCCGTAATGTGGGGACCTTCAGAGTGTTGATGATACGCTAAAATTACATCGGGATTGAATACAACAGGCACCATGCGGACTTTTCTCAATGGGAGTAACTTCTGAATCTGTCTACGCTTTGATCGTTCCCTGGAAGACCAGTAGCAATTTCTGAAGCACATCTGGAGGCATTCTGTAATCTGTGGACCTTCAGAGTGTTGATAATACACAGAAATTGCATCGAGATTGAATACAACAGGCACCGTGCGGACTTTTCTCCATGGGAGTAATGTCTAAAACTGTCTACGCTTTGATCGATTCTTGAGAGACCTGTAGAATATTCCGAAGCACATCTGGAGGCATTCAGTAATCTGTGGACCTTCAGAGTGTTGATAAAACTCAGAAATTGCATCGGGATTGAATACAACAGACACAATGCAGACTTTTCTCCATGGGAATAATGTCTCAATCTGACTACGTTTTGATCGTTCCCTGGAAGACCAGTAGTAGCTTCCGAAGCACATCTGGAGGCATTCTGTAATATGTGGACATTCAGAATGTTGATGAAACACAGAAATTGCATCGGGATTGAATACAACAGGCACCATGCGGACGTTACTCTATGGGAGTAACGTATCAAGTGTCTACGCTTAGATCGTTCATTGGAAGACCAGTAGTAGTTTCCGAAGCTCATCTGGAGACATTCTGTAATCTGTGGACCTTCAGAGAGTGTAGATGAAGCACAGTAATTGCATCGGGATAGAATACAACAGGCACCATGCTGACGTTTCTCCATGGGAGTAATGTCTCAAACTGCCTACGCTTTGATCGATTCCTGGGAGAAAAGTAGTGGTTTCCGAAGAACATCTGGAGTCGTTCTGTAACCTTTCGACCTTCAGAGTGTTGATGAAATACAAAAATTGCATCGGGATTGAATACTACATGCACAATGCTGACTTTTCTCCACGGGAGTAATGTCTCAAACTGTCTACGATTTGATCGATTCCTGGGAGACCAGTAGTGGATTCCGAAGCCCATGTGGAGTCATTCTGTAATCTGTGGACCTTCAGAGTGTTGATGAAACACAAAAATTGCATCGGGATTGAATACAACAGGCACCATGCGGACTTGTCTTCATGGGAGTAATGTCTCAAACTGTGTACGCTTTGATCGTTTCCTGGAAGAACAATAGTAGTTTCCCAAGCATATCTGGAGGCAGTTTGTAACCTGTGGACCTTCAGAGTGTTGATGAAACATAGAAATTGCATTGGGATTGAATACAACTGGCACCATGTGGACTTTTCGCCACATTAGTAATGTCTCAAACTGTCTACGCTTTGATCGATTCCTAGGAGACCAGTAGTGGTTTCCGAAGGCCATCTGGAGACATTCTGTAATGTGGGGACCTTCAGAGTGTTGATGATACACTAAAATTGCATCGGGATTGAATACAACAGGCACCATGCGGACTTTTCTCAATGGGAGTAATTTCTGAAACTGTCGACGCTTTGATCGTTCCCTGGAAGACCAGTAGCAATTTCCGAAGCACTTCTGGAGGCATTCTGTAATCTGTGGACCTTCAGAGTGTTGATGAAACACAGAAATTGCATCGAGATTGAATACAACAGGCACCAATCGGACTTTTCTCCATTGGAGTAATGTCTCAAACTTTCTACGCTTTGATCGATTCCTGGGAGACCAGTAGTGGTTTCCGAAGCTCATCTGGAGGCATTCTGTAATCTTCGGACCTTCAGAGTGTTGAAGAAACACAAAAATTGCTTCGGGAGTGAATACATGGGGCACCATGCGGACGTTTCTCCATTGGAGTAATGTCTCTAACTGTTTACGCTTTGATCGTTCCCTGGAAGACCAGTAGTAGTTTCCGAAACATATTTCGAAGCATTCTGTACTCAGTGGACCCTCAGAGTGTTGATGCAACACAGAAATTGCATCGGGATTGAATACAAGAGACACAATTCAGACTTTTCTCCATGGGAGTAATGTCTCAAACTGTCTACGTTTTGATCGTTCCCTGGAAGACCAGTAGTAGCTTCCGAAGCACATCTGGAGCCATTCTGTAATCTGTGGACATTCAGCATGTTGATGAAACACAAAAATTGCATCGGGATTGAATACAACAGGCACCATGCGTACGTTACTCTATGGGAGTAACGTATCAAGTGTCTACGCTTAGATCGTTCATTGGAAGACCAGTACTAGCTTCCGAAGCACACCTGGAAGCATTCTGTAATCTGTGGATACTCAGAAGGTTGATAAATCTCAGAAATTGCATCGGGATTAAACACAACAGGCCCAATGTAGACTTTTCTCCATGGGAGTAATGTCTCAAACTGTCTACGATTTGATCGATTCCTGGGAGACCAGTAGTAGTTCTCGAAGCCCATCTGGAGTCATTCTGTAATCTGTGGACCTTCAGAGTGTTGATGTACACAAAAATTGCATCGGGATTGAATACAACAGGCACCATGCGGACTTTTCTTCATGGGAGTAATGTCTCAAACTGTGTACGCTTTGATCGTTTCCTGGAAGAACAATAGTAGTTTCCCAAGCATATCTGGAGACTGTTTGTAATCTGTGGACCATCAGAGTGTTGATGAAACATAGAAATTGCATTGGGATTGAATACAACAGGCACCAGGCGGCTTATCTTCATGGGAGTAAAGTCTCAAACTATCTACACTTTGATCGTTCCCTGGCAGACCAATAGTAGTTTACGAAGCACATCTGGAGGCAATTTGTAATCTGTGGATCTTCAGAGTGTTGATGAAACACAGAAATTGCATCGAGATTGAATACAACAGGCACAATGCGGACCTTTCTCCATGGGTGTAATGTCTCAAACAGTCTACGCTTTGATCGTTTCCTGGCAGACCAATAGTAGTTTACGAAGCACATCTGGTATAAGTTTGTAATCTGTGGACCTTCAGAGTGTTGATGAAACACAAAAATTGCGTCTGGGTTGAATACAACAGGCAACATGCGGACGTTTCTCCCTGGGAGTAATGTCTCGAACTGTCTACGCTTTGATCGTTCCCTGGAAGACGTGTAGTAGTTTACAAAGCACAACTAGAGGCATTCAGTAATCTTTGGACACTCAGAGTGTTGATGAAACACAGAAATTGCATCGGGATGGAGTACAACAGGCACCATGTGGACTTTTCTCAATGGGAGTAAAGTCTCAAAATGTCTATGTTCTGATCGTTCCATGGCTGACCAATAGTAGTTTCCGAATCTCATCTGGATGCATTATGTAACCTGTATACCTTCAGAGTGTTGATGAAACACAGATAATGCATCGAGATTAAATACAACAGGCACCATGCCGACTTTTCTCCCTGTGAGTAATGTCTCAAAATGTCTACGCTTTGATCGATTCCTGGAAGACCAGTAGCAGTTTCCGAAGCCCATCTGGAGGCATTCTGTAATATGTGGACTTTCAGAGTGTTGATGAAACAAAAAATTCCATCGGGATAGAATTCAACAGGCACCATGCGGACTTTTCTCCATGGGAGTAATGTCTCAAACTGTCTACGATTTGATCGATTCCTGGGAGACCAGTAGTGGTTTCCGAAGCCAATCTGGAGGCATTCTATAAACTGTGGACTTTCGGAGTGTTGATGAAACAAGAAATTGCATCGGGATTGAATTCAACAGGCACCATGCGGACTTTTCTCCATGGGAGTAATGTCTCAAACAGTCTACGCTTTGATCGTTTCCTGGCAGACCAATAGTAGTTTACGAAGCACATCTTGGAGGCAGTTTGTAATCTGTGGACCTTCAGAGTGTTGATGAAACACAGAAATTGCATCGAGATTGAATACAACAGGCATCATGCGGAATTTTCTTTATTGGGAGTATTGTCTCTAACTGTCTATGCTTTGATCGTTCCCTGCAATACCTGTAGTAGTTTACAAAGCACAACTGGAGGCATTCAGTAATCTTTGGACCTGCAGAGTGTTGATGAAACACAGAATGTGCATCGGGATTGAATACAATAGGCACCATGCTGACTTCTCTCAATGGGAGTAATTTCTCAAACTGTCTACGCTTTGATTGTTCCCTGGAAGACCAGTAGTAGCTTCCGAAGCAAACCTGGAAGCATTCTGTAATCTGTGGACACTCAGAGTGTTGATAAAACTCAGAAATTGCATCGGGATTGAACACAACAGGCGCAATGCCGACTTTTCTCCATTGGAGTAATGTCTCAAATTGTCTACGATTTGATCGATTCCTGGGAGACCAGTGGTGGTTTCCGAAGCCCATCTGGAGTCATTCTGTAATCTGTGGACCTTCAGAGTGTTGATGAAACACAAAGATTGCATCGGGATTGAATACAACAGGCACCATGCGGACTTTTCTTCATGGGAGTAATGTCCCAAACTGTGTACGGTTTGATCGTTTCCTGGAAGAACAATAGTAGTTTCCCAACCATATCTGGAGGCTGTTTGTAATCTGTGGACCTTGAGAGTGTTGATGAAACATAGAAATTGCATTGGGATTGAATACAACAGGCACCATGCGGCTTATCTTCATGTGAGTAATTTCTCAAAATTTCTACGCTTTAATTGATTCCTGGGAGACCAGTAGTAGTTTCCGAAGCACATCTGGAGGTAATTTGTAATCTGTGGATCTTCAGAGAGTTGATGAAACACAGAAATTGCATCGAGATTGAATACAACAGGCACAATGCGGACTTTTCTCCATGTGAGTAATGTCTCAAAATTTCTACGCTTTGATTGATTCCTGGGAGAGCAGTAGTAGTTTCCGAAGCCCATCTGGAGGCGCTCTGTAATATGTGGACCTTCAGTGTGTTGATGAAAACAGAAATTGCATCGGGATAGAATTCAACAGGCACCATGCGGACCTTTCTCCATGGGAGTAATGTCTCAAACAGTCTACGTTTTGATCGTTTCCTGGCAGACCAATAGTAGTTTACGAAGCTCATCTGGAATAAGTTTGTAATCTGTGGACCTTCAGAGTGTTGATGAAACACCAAAATTGCGTCTGGGTTGAATACAACAGGCAACATGCGGACTTTTCTCCATGGGAGTAATGTCTCGAACTGTCTACAGTTTGATCGTTCCCTGGAAGACGTGTAGTAGTTTAAAAAGCACAACTAGAGGCATTCAGTAATCTTTGGACCTTCAGAGTGTTGATGAAACACAGAAATTGCATCGGGATGGAATACAACAGGCACCATGTGGACTTTTCTCAATGGGAGTAAAGTCTCAAAATGTCTATGTTCTGATAGTTCCATGGCTGACCAATAGTAGTTTCCGAATCGCATCTGGATGCATTATGTAACCTGTATACCTTCAGAGTGTTGATGAAACACAGATAATGCATCGGGATTAAATACAACAGGCACCATGCGGACCTTTCTGCATGTGAGTAATGTCTCAAAATGTCTACGGTTTGATCGATTCCTGGGAGACCAGTAGCAGTTTCCGAAGCCCATCTGCAGGCATTCTGTAATATGTGGACTTTCAGAGTGTTGATGAAACAAAAAATTGCATCGGGATTGAATTCAACAGGCACCATGCGGACTTTTCTCCATGGGAGTAATGTCTCAAACTGTCTACGTTTTGATCGTTCCCTGGGAGACCAATAGTAGTTTACGAAGCACATCTGGAGGCAATTTGTAATCTGTGGATCTTCAGAGTGTTGATGAAACACAGAAATTGCATCGAGAATGAATACAACAGGCACCATGCGGACTTTTCTCCATGGGAGTAATGTCTCAAACTTTCTACGCTTTGATCGATTCCTGGGAGACAAGTAGTGGTTTCCGAAACCCATCTGGAAGCATTCTCTAATCTTTGGACCTTCAGAGTGTTGATGAAAACAAAAATTGCGTCGGGATTGAATACAACAGGCACCATGCGGACTTTTCTCCATGGGAGTAATGTCTCAAAGTGTCTACGATTTGATCGATTCCTGGGAGACCAGTAGTGGTTTCCGAAACACATTTGGAGTCATTCGGTACTCAGTTAACCTCAGAGTGTTGATCCAACATAGAAATTGCATCGTGATCGAATACAATATTCACCCTGCGGACTTTTCTCCATGGGAGTAATGTCTCAAACTGTCTACGCTTTGATCGTTCCCTGGAAGACCAGTAGTAGTTTCCGAAGCACATTTGGAGGCATTCAGTAATGTTTGGTCCCTCAGAGTGTTGATGAAACTCAGATATTGCATCGGGACTGAATACAACAGGCACAATGCGGAGTTTTCTCTTTGGGAGTAATGTCTCTAACTGTATACGTTTTGATCGTTCCCTGGAAGACCAGTAGTAGTTTCCGACGCAAATCTGGTGGCATTATGTAATCTGTGGACCTTTAGAGTGTTGATAAAACACAGAAATTGCATAGGGATTGAATACAACAGGCAGCATGCGGACTTTTCTCCATGGGAGTAATGTCTCAAACTGTCTACGCTTTGATCGATTCCTCATAGACCAGTAGCAGATTCCGAAGCCAATCTGGAGGCATTCTGTAATATGTAGACCTTCAGAGTGTTGATGAAACAAAATACTGCATCGTGATTGAATTCAACACGCACCATGCGGACTTTTTTCCATGGGAGTAATGTCTCAAACTGTCTACGCTTTGAACGTTCCCAGGAAGACCTGTAGCAATTTCCGAAGCACATCTGGAAGCATTCTGTAATCTTTGGACCTTCAGAGTGTAGGTGAAACACAGATTGCATCGGGATTGAATCCAACAGTAACCAAGCGGACTTTTCTCTATACGAGTATTGTCTCAAACTGTCTACGCTTTGAACGTTCCCAGGAAGACCTGTAGCAATTTCCGAAGCACATCTGGAAGCATTCTGTAATCTGTGGACCTTCAGAGTGTTGATGAAACACAGAAATTGCATCGGGATTGAATACAACAGGCACCATGCGGACTTTTCTCCATGGGAAGAGTGTCTGAAATTGTCTACGCTTTGATCGATACCTGGGAGGCCAGTAGTAGTTTCGGAAGCCCATCTGGATGCATTCTGTAATCTGTGGACCTTCAGAGTGTTGATGAAACACAGAAATTGCATCGGGATTGAATACAACAGGCACCATGCGGACTTTTCTCCACGGGAGTAGTGTCTGAAATTGTCTACGCTTTGATCGTTCCCTGGAAGACCACTAGTAGTTTCCAAAGCACAACTGGGGGCATTAAGTAATCTTTGTACCTCCAGAGTGTTGTTGAAACACAGAAATTGCATCGGGATTGAATCCAAAGGGCACCATGCGGACTTTTCTCAATGGGAGTATTGTCTCAAACTGTCTACACTTTGATCGCTCCCAGGAAGACCAGCAGCAATTTCTGAATTACATCTGGAGGCATACTGTAATCTGTGGACCTTCAGAGTGTTGATGAAACACAGAAATTGCAACGGGATTGAATACAACAGGCACAATGCGGACTATTCACCATGGGAGAAATGTCCTAAACTGTCAACGCTTTGATCGTTCCATGGAAGACCAATAGTAGTTTCCGAAGCACATCTGGAGGCAGTTTGTAATCTGTGGACCTTCAGAGTCTTGATGAAACATAGAAATTGCATCGGGATTGAATACAACATTCACCATGCGGACTTTTCTCCATAGGTGTAATGTCTCAAACTGTCTACGATATGATCGTTCCCTGGCAGACCAATAGTAGTTTCCGATGCATATCTGGGGCAGTTTGTATTCTCTGGACTTTCAGAGTGTTGATGAAACACAAAAATTGCATCGAGATTGTATACAACAGGCACCATTCGGACTTTTCTCCATGGGAGTCATGTCTCATACTGTCTTCGCTTTGATCGTTCCCTGGAAGACTAGTAGTAGTTTCCGAAGCACATCTGGAGGCATTCTGTAATCTGTGGACCTTCAGAGTGTTGATGAAACACAGAAATTGCATCGGGATTGAATACAACAGTGACCATGCGGACCTTTCTCCATGGGAGGCATGTCTCAAACTTCCTATGCTTTGATCGTTCCCTGGAAGACAAGTAGTAGTTTCCCAAGCAAATCCGGAGGCATTCTATAATCTGTGGGCCTTCAGAGTGTTGGTGAAACACAGAAATTGCATCGAAATGGTGTACAACCTTCACCATGCGGAATTTTCTCCATGGGAGTAATATCTCAAACTGTCTATGCTTTGATCTTTCCCAGGAAGACCATTAGTAGTTTCCGAAGTACATCTGGAGGCATTCTGTAATCAGTGGACCTTCAGAGTGTTGGTGAAACAAAGAAATTGCATCGTGATGGAATACAACATTCACCATGCGGACTTTTCCCCATGGGAGAAATGTCCTAAACTGTCAACGCTTTGATCATTCCCTGGAATACCAATTGTAGTTTCCGAAGCACATCTGGAGGCAGTTTGTAATCTGTGGACCTTCAGAGTGTTGATGAAACACAGAAATTGCATCGCGATTGAATACAACAGCCACCATGCGGACTTTTCTCCATGGCAGTATTGTCTCAAAGTGTTTACGCTTTGATCGATTCCTGATAGACCAGTAGTAGTTTCCGAAGCACATCTGGGGCAGTTTGTATTCTCTGGACTTTCAGACTGTTGATGAAGCACAAAAATTGCATCGAGATTAATTACAACAGGCACCATGCGGACATTTCTCCATGGGAGTAATGTCTCAAACTGTCTACGCTTTGATCGTTCCCTGAAAGACCAGTAGTAGTTTCCGAATCACATTTGGTATCATTCTGTAATCTTTGGACCTTCAGAGTGTTGATGAAACAGAGAAATTGCATCGTGATTGTATACAACAGGCAGCATGTGGACTTTTCTCCATGGGAGAAATGTGTCAAACTGTCTACGCTTTGATCATTCCCTGGAGGACCAGTAGTATTTTCCGTAGCACATCTGGAGGCATTATGTAATCTGTGGACCTTTAGAGTGTTGGTGAAACACAGAAATTTCATCGAGATGGTATACAACATTCAACATGCGGAATTTTCTCCATGGAAGAAATGTCTCAAACTGTCTACGCTTTGATCGTCCCCTGGAAGACTAATAGTAGTTTCCGAAGCAGATGTGGAGGCATTCAGTAATCTTTGGACCTTCAGAGTGTTGATGAAACACTGAAATTGTATCGAGATTAAATACAACAGCCACCATGCGGACTTTTCTCCATGGGAGTAATGTCTTAAACTGTCTACGCTTTGGTCTTTCCCTGGAAGGCCAGTAGTAGTTTCCGAAGCACATTTTGAGGAATTCTGTAAACTGTGGACAATCTGAGTGTTGATGAAACACCTAAATTGCATCATGATGGATTACAACATTCACCATGCGGACTTTTCTCCATGGGAGTATTTTCTCAAACGGTATACGCTTAGTTCGTTCCCTTGAAGACCAGTAGTAGTTTCCCAAGCAAATCTGGAGGTATTCTATAATCTGTGGACATTCAGTGTGTTTAAGAAACACAGAAATTGCATCGGGATTGAATAGAAAAGCCTCCATACGCACGTTTCTTCATGGGAGTAATGTCTCCAACTTTCTACACTTAGTTATTTCCCTGTAGCACCATTAGTAGTTTCCGAAGCACATCTGGAGGCAATCTGTAATCTGTGGACCTTCAGAGTGTTGGTGAAACACATAAATTGCATTGCGATTGAATACAACAGGCACCATGCTTACTTCTGTCCATGGGAGTAATGTCTCAAACTGTCTACGCTTTGATCGTTCCCTGGAAGACTAGTAGTAGTTTCCGAAGCACATCTGGAGGTATTCTGTAATCTGTGGACCTACAGAGTGTTTATGAAACAAATAAATTGCTTCGGGATTGAATGCAACAGGCGCCATGCAGACTTTTCTCCATGTGAGTAATGTCTCAAACTGTCTACGCTTTTATCGTTCATTGGCAGACCAGTAGTAGTTTCCGAACCACATCTGGAGGCATTCAGTAACCTTTGGACCTTCAGAGGTTTGATGAAACACAGAAATTGATAAGGGATTGAATACAACAGGCACCATGCGGACGTTTCTATATGGGAGGAATGTCTGAATCTGACTACCCTTAGATATTTCCCTTGAGGACCAGTAGTATTTTCCGAAGCACATCTGGAGGCATTCTGAAATCTGTGGACCTTGAGAGTGTTCATGAAACAAAGAAAGTGCATCAGGATTGAATACAACAGGCACCATGCGGATGTTCCTCCATGGGAGTAATGTCTCAAACTGTCTAGATTTACATCGTTCCCTGGAAGACCAGTAGTAGTTTCCGAATCACACCTGGAGGCACTCTGCAATCTTTGGACCTACAGAGTGTTGATGAAACACAGAAATTGCATCGGGATTGAATACAACAGGTACCATGCGGACTTTTCTCCATGGGAGTAATGTCTCAAACTGTCTACGTTTTGATCGTACCCTGGAAGACCAGTAGTAGTTTCCAAAGCATATCTGGAGGCATTCAGTAATCTTTGGACATTCAGAGTGTTGATGAAACACAGAAATTGAATCGGCATTGAATACAACACGCACCATGCGTACTTTTCTCCATGGGAGTAATGTCTCTAATTGTCTCCGGTTTGATCGTTCCTGGGAGACCAGTCATAGATTCAGAAGCACATCTGGAGCCATTCTTTAATCTGCGGACATTCAGATTGTTGAAGAAACACAGAAATTGCATCGGGATTGAATACAACAGGCGTCATGGAAGTAATGTCTCAAACTGTCTACACTTTGATCGTTCCCTGGAAGAACCAGTAGTAGTTTCCAAAGCACATATGGAGGCATTCAATAATCTTTGGACCTTCAGAGGTTTGATGAAACACAGAAATTGATAAGGGATTGAATACAACAGGCACCAGGCGGACGTTTCTCCATGGGAGGAATTTCTGAAACTGTCTACGCTTAGATATTTCACTGGAGGACCAGTACTAGTTTCCGAAGCACATGTGGAGGCATTCTATAATCTGTGGACCTTCAGAGTGTTGGTGAAACAAACAATTGCATCGTGATGGAATACACCATTCACCATGCGGAATTTTCTCCGTGGAAGTAATGTCTCACACTGTCTACGCTTTGATCCGAAGCACATTTGGAGGCATTCTGTAATCTGTTGACCTTCAGAGTGTTGATGAAACACCGAAATTGCATCGTGATAGAATTCAACATTTACCAAGCGGACTTTTCTCCATGGGAGTACTGCCTCAAACGTCTACGCTTTGACCGATTCCTGGGAGACCAGTAGTAGTTTCCGATGCAAATCTGGATGCATTCAGGAATCTTTGGGCATTCAGAGTGTTGACGAAACACAGAAATTGCATCGGGATTGAATACAACAGGCACCATGCAGACTTTTCTCCATGGGAGTAATGTCTCAAACTGTTTACGCTTTGATCTATTCCTGGGAGACCTGTCATAGATTCCGAAGCACATGTGGAGGCATTCTGTAATCTGTGGACCTTCAGAGTGTTCATGAATCACAGAAAGTGCATCGGGATTAAATACAACAGGCACCATGCAGACTTTTCTCGATGGGAGTAATGTCTCAAACTGTCTACGCTTACATCGTTCCTGGAAGACCAGTAGTAGTTTCCGAAGCACATCTGGAGGCACTCTGTATTCTGTGGACGTCCAGAGTGTTGATGAAACATAGAAATTGTATTGTGATTATATACAACAGGCACCATGCGGACTTTTCTCCATGGTTGGAGAGGAATGAAGAAAATTGGGATGTGGAAGTAGGTGAGAACCAATGATTATGCAACACTGAGTCTGTGACAATGGCAAAAAAGAAGAGAGACAGTGTGTCAGTGAGAAGATACAGCAGCAGTAGGAAGGAGTGAAACAGATAGTAGCAGTAAGATAGAGCAAGGCAGAGACAGTGACAGCAAGAGGAAATACTACTACTACTACTACTACTAGTACTACTAGTAGTGGTAGTAGTAGTAATAGTAGTAGTGAGTGAGTGAGAATGGGCAAGCCGCTGTGAGGGGTATGAGTGACATATTAGTGAGAAGAGAACAAGTATATTTGTGTACCAAAAGTTTTGGGAAATTTTTGAGAAGGTGCTGTGTAAAGTAGGATGAGGCAGCTAGAATCAGATTTTTCAGTCAATTATTTAAAAAGGAGCATATACACTTATTTGTGTTTAGAGAGGAGCATTTTCCCATTGGTAGATAAAACACTCAAAAAATATTACTTGTAACTGAACCAAGACATCAGATTCTTCCATTTTGTCCCTATATAACACTTAAAATGCTGAGATGAAGTGGGAGATATGATGCTGCGCGAAGAGTTTGACAGAGCACTGAAAGACATAAGTTGAAACAAGGCCCTGGGAGTAGGCAACATTCCTTTAGAACTACTGACAGCCTTAGGAGAGCCAGTCCTGACAAAACTCTACCATCTGGTGAGCAAAATGTATGAGACAGGTGAAATAACCTCAGAAGTCAAGAAGAATATAATAATTCCAATCCCAAAGAAAGCAGGTGTTGACAGATGTGAAAATTACCGAACTATAAGTTCAATAAGTCACAGGTGCAAAATACTAACGAGAATTCTTTACGGATGAATGGAAAAACTGGTAGAAGCTGACCTCGGGGAAGATCAGTTCGGATTCCGTAGAAATATTGGAACACGTGCAGCAACACTGACCCTATGACTTATCTTAGAAGCTAGATTAAGAAAAGGCAAACCTGTGTTTATAGCATTTCTAGACTTGGAAAAAGCTTTTGACAATGTTGGCTGGAATACAGGGAGTCGTTTCTGAAAGTATTTGTATGGAGTGTAGCTATGTATGGAAGTGAAACATGGATGATAAATGGTTGGACAAGAAGAGAATAGAAGCTTTCAAAATTTGGTGCTACAGAAGAATGCTGAAGATTAGATGGGTAGATCACATTACTAATGGGGAGGTATTGCATAGAATTGGAGAGAAGAGGAGTTTGTGGCACAGCTTGACTAGAAGTAGGGATTGGTTGGTAGGACATGTACTTAGGCATCAAGGGATCACCAATTTAGTATTGGAGGGCAGTGTGGAGGGTAAAAATCATAGAGGGAGACCTAGAGATTAATACACTAAACAGATTCAGAAGGATGTAGGCTACAGTATGTACTGGGAGATGAAGAAGCTTTCACAGGATAGAGTAGCATGGAGAGCTGCATCAAACCAGTCTCAGGACTGAAGATCGCAACAACAACAACAACAACAACACTAAAAATCTTGAAAACGGCTTAATGTTTTTACCATTTGTGTGTTATTATTAGTGTATCAAAGAAATAAAAGAAGAAACTACTCCATCTTCATCAGTGACCCATTATAAAGTTAGTTAGTTACACATTCCATGGACAATTTTGCATGACAGATTGTAATGATGTGGAGAAAGTCATTTTACATTGACATTCCAAGTTAATTTGTACATATAATTACTTTCTGATCATTTACTAGTTTGTGTTTTTTCTTTTTTATTTACAAAAAGAAAAGTGTGTTCAGATTTAAGTAAGTAATTACTGTTCACCATAGTATCCTTTGCATCACAAACATGATGTAGGTATTGTCATAATGAGATACAGCATACATACATCACAATTCTAGATATTAATATAACTAATATGAAATTAACATTATACAATGTGTTTAAAAAATTTCATAATAGACTAATGGATTGGTATTAGATGTGCCCTATAACAATTCTGACATACAAGCAGTACACTTCAAGAAACAAGAATATACAAACAATATTTAATATTTACAATCAGAACAGCATGTTTGAATGACAATGAAAAGAAAGCAAGTGGTTATTAGTCATCAAGGAATTCAAAATACTCATCCATGATATAGAAACATTAATTTAATACTTAAGTTTTATTTCTGACTTAAATTTTTTGTCATCCATAATTCCCTTGATCTAAATTGACAGTGTGTTATACAGCTTTATTCCATAATGGCTCAACCTGTTTTGAGTTTTTGTTTTTATAGCTCTTTCTACATGCAGATTCTTACTGACGTGTGTTGTACTTCTGTAAATCTGAATTCATATGTAAATTACTTGTGTGTGTACTTCTATCAGACATACTTTTGAATATGAACAACAATGGTACTGTAAGTATTATTAACTGCATGAATAAGGGCTTGCAGTGTGTTTGTGGAGAGCTGTATTTAATAATTTTAATGACATTTTCCTGTCATTTCAAAGTATCTGCAAGTGAGGTTTTTTGACACCTCAGAACATTCTTCTATAAGATACAGCAGACTGGAAATAAGCAAAATACACTAACGTTGTACATTGTTTGTAACAAATTCCATAAATTATGCTCGGTGCAAAACATGCAGAATTGAGTTTTTTGGATATGTAAATGCAATGGCTTTTCCAGCTGAAGACATGGTCAGTGTGCATGCCCAATAATTCTGTAAACTTTACTTTCTCTATTTCGTGGGCACTCAATAAAAACTGGCGGATATACTTCTCATTTCCTTTACTGTACTGTAGTTAATTTATTTGATTTAAATTAAATGTTAACTTATTAGGAAGAAACTGCTGCAGCACGCATTTCACAACTTTTTCAGCAGTAATAGATAAGGATTTTCCATCATCACCAAATTATGATTGTATGGTCTGCAAATAACATCATTTTTGACAAACTGTTTGGGCTTTTAATGTCAATTATATAGATCAGAAATTATAGGTGGGGCCATGAACAGTACCCTACTGGACACCTTTTGCCACCCTCTTAGCATCTGATAGCCACTTTATTTTTTGCCTGTTTTGAGACCCTGTGAGTTCCAAAACCTGTGTTCTATGTTGTAGATAGGATTAAGTTAGTTCCTTGCCAATATCTTTGATGCTATAGCTTCCTGTTTCTCATGGAGTATTTAGTGGTTTACTGTATCAAAGGCATTGATAAGATCTTGGTTGATTGCTACAACACTTTTGTTATGGTCGAAATTCCTTCTGGCTCCTTCATGAGGCTTGTATGGCTCCTGTGTTATAACCTGTATGAAAGCTGTGTTGATTACAATTCAGAAGATTGGAGGTGTCGAGATAGCTTATGATCCTGATTTTCATCAACTTCCTAAAGATTTATGAAAGAGATTGAAGGAGGGACATACGTCTGCAGTTTTCTACCTAGCATGAATACCCATTTTTGAACAGAGTTCTAACCTTAGAAATTTTCATCCTCTGTGTGAACACACCTTCACTGAATGAGAAATTGGCAGTATGTACCTGTGGCTACAAAATTTGTGGCACAACTTTTTTATTTGTAACACTTGCACTTTGTCCATTTCTGCAGACATTATTGGCCTCAGACTATTAATTACTTCCACATTTCATATTCATTAGTGGAACTTGGAACTTATTCTCCTACTGATGCCTACTTTGGTGCTGGTTTTTACTTTTGTTTGTTAAAGTTCATGCTTATTTTCTCAAGTACACTTAGAAAGTAGTTAATAATGTAATTGAGCAATGCTTCTTTTTTAGTTGATTGTTATCTCCAGATATAAGTATAGTCTCCTGTTCCTTACTGCTTTTCCCAGTTCTCTTTAACTATTTACCATGTTCTGCTTGATTCATTGTCTGATTCCCTTACCAATCTATAATTATGTAATATGTATGCTACATTAATTATCCTTTTTATACACTTACATTTGCAGTTTCATACTTTTTTTTCTTTTTTAGTGTCAGAAAAAAATTTCACTTCAGTGTAGAAGTTTCTCAGTGTGTTTTTGTAAGTGTATGTGAGTGGACTTTCATGAATCTTTATAGACAGCACATTTCCAGATCTATCATGGAAAGAGAGAACATGGCATTTGTATTCGTTTGTGACAATACGTATGCCGAGGATTGGTCAGTCAGTGTGGTAGTAAACTGGTGGCAGTTTTCAGGGGAGAAAATTCTTTTGTACCTATGATGTACTATTGTTGTATTTACGGGAAGTGTGAGAACTGTAATGAGTGCATTGTGGTCAGATAAGCCTAGGTCAATGTTCCTTACTTCTATATCTGAGGTTTCTAGATTTGAAGATGTATTGTCTATGAAACTTTTTGAAGAGTTTGTTAGCATAGCTGGGATATTTATACACATGCCGGAAAAGTTTTGCATCATCCCAGTTCCAAGAACTCCTGAAGATAGATGTTGACTGTGGATATTGTATTACAGACACAGTCCCTTTGACTGTTAAGAGATGTCACTAAACCCACCCAAAGATGTAAACAACCATGCATGAGCAGCACCTATTAGACGGAGGGGCTCCGACAGCCAATAAGTTCGAGTCATTCCACCTGGAAGGAGGTAGACAGCTCATGTTGTCTGAAGTTCAGCCATGCCTAGATGGCCAATACTGTGGTTTGATCACATCCACTTAGTTACTTTGTGCTAGGAAGGTCTCTCCACAGGGGAAGTGTCCAGGCATCTCGAAGTGAACCAAAGTGATAATGTTCAAACATAGAGGACCTACAGAGATACAGGAACTCCTGATGACAATCCTCGCTCAAGCCACCCAAGGGCTACAACTGCAGTGGATGACTGCTAGCTATGGATTATGGCTCATAGGAACCCTGACAGCAATGCCAGAATAATGCTTTTTGTGGAGCCACAGGATCTCGTGTTATGACTCAAACTGTGCACCACAGGCTGTATGATGGGCAGCTCCACTCCTGACATCCATGGTGAGGTTCATTTTTGCAACCATGACAACATGCAGTGTCTTACAGATGGGTCCAACAACATGCTGAACAGACCACTCAGGATTGGCATCACATTCTCTTCACTAATGAGTATCATATATGCCTTCAACCACACAATCGTTGGAGACGTGTTTAGAGGCAACACGGTGAAGCTGAACGCCTAAGACACACTGTACAGCAGGTGTAGTTTCATTATGTGGGGCTGATGTATGTTGCTGCTGGTCATGGGAGGCATCATAATGGCTGCATGATACATGAATGCCATTCTCCAACCAATAGCGCAATGATATCGGCAGCATATTCGTGAGGCATTAATTGTTGTGGACGAGAATTCATAACCCCATGAATGACTTCCTTCGGGATAATTATATTGTTTAACTAGAGTGGCCAGCATGCTCTCCAGACAGAACCCATCAAACTTGTCTGGGATTTATTGAAAATGGCTGTTTATGGATAACATGACCTGCCAACCACTCTTGGGGATCTATGCCAAATCGCCGTTGAGGACTGTGACAATCTGGACCAACAGTGCCTTGATGAACTTGTGGATGGTATGCCATGACAAATACAGGCATGCATCAATGCAAGTGGATGTGCTATTGGGTATTAGAGGTACCAGTGTATACAGAAATCTGGACCCCTACCTGTGAAGGTATCACTGTATAGTGGTACAACATGCAGTGTGTGGTTTTTATGAGCAATAAAAAGGGCAGAAATGTTGTTTATGTTGATTTCTATTCCAATTTTCTGTACAGGTTCTCTACTCTCCAACTCTAGGGAATGAGGTTATGCAAAACTTTTTTGATGTGTGTATTAGAATAAAAGTTGAAACTACATAGAAAGTTAAGGAACGGAATTTTAATTGCACTGTGTACCAACATATTGACATTATAAAGTCCCCAGATACAATTATTGACTTTTTCTCACCACATAAGATGCGCAGTCTAATTAATAAAAATGTCTGGATCACAGTTCTAGTTTCTAGAACACTTTCACAGCTGCAACACTTTCTATACCAAGAAGTCCCTTCCATACAGCCTAGTCATCCATGGCTGTTGCATCAGTAGTGATGAGCAGTTCCTCTGAAAATATGCTGAGGATCTCACTGAGGCCTTCACAGACTGTTATTACCTTCCCAGCTTCGTACAACAACACATCACCGTGCCTTATTGCTCCAGTCACCCACCACCTCGCAAAGGTGCAGCATTCCACTCATGACATGGTAGCACAATCAGGACTGGAGCAACCATATCATATTCTCCTTCTCCCCTGCAGGTCCGGGGTATTCCTGCCTGTCGTACAAGGTGACTAAAAGGAGTTTCACATGTTTCAGCCTTTATGTGATGGCCCCTTGTAGGGTTTGACTTCCATTCTTCAAACTTTTCCAAAAGAATGAGCCAACTGGAGAAGGGAGCCTTAAAAGGACCATCGTGTTCTTCGTGAATTAAGATCTTTAGACCCATAACCACACAGGCATTGTGCTGCTGATGACTGCACTGTTAACTCCCTGCATATGCCAAGGGGTAGATGCCCATCCTCCTGAGGCATCAGGACTCCCAGCAAAGGCCATCCTATCAGGTGGCGCCTGTTGGGAGGGGCCCTGGTCAGAGTGGGCGGCATCAGGGTGGATGACAAACGATGAAGCGCAGTCCATCATCTCTTGCTGGTGGTGAAACACCAGCAGTCTCTAAGCGATCACAATCACAATTCAACACACAACAGTACAACAAGTAAGAGCCTAAATGTGGTCCAGGGTATCACATTTCATAGAGACATTCTTTTGCAGTCCGAAATTGAGCTGCTGGCCAATTTAGAGTGACGAGGTGTAAATTTCGTCCAGCATGTCCACCGGGGTCGGAAGGATAATGAGGTTGCCAGCGGTGCCTTCATATTGGCCTTTGAGGGTGATACATTGTTCGAGAAGGTCAAGGTGATGGTTACTGGTGTGATGTAAGGCCCTGTATCCACCCCCCAACTCGGTGCTTGAAGTGCTGGAAGTTCAGCAATATGTTTTCCCGCACTACTTCCAGTGTCACAAACCAAGATTTTGGATGCCCATCACATCCCAATACTCCATGTGCACTGCCTTCCACCTGTGTCAACTGCAGAGAGCACCATTCACCTTGCTCACCTGACTTCAGGATTCTCCAGAAAGAAAGGAGAATCATGGAGTAAAAGACCCTGGAATGAATGACCTATACTGAGGATAAGAGAAAATTTGAACACCTGCATCCTGTGTGTATGACATAGTCTTACACCACCACTACAACAGTTCTGACACCATGCGCTCTGCCAACCCAGGTCACCTCTCAGAGCTGGTAGACTCAGCTGCCCGCTTGATGTTGGAGAGCATTTCCATCCCTGTTGATCCTGCACCACCTACTTGAGGAGCACACACACCATACAACCATCATTGGCACCAAGGCAGAAGCGACTCTCATCGCTGAAGACGACACGTCTCCATTCGTCCCTCCATTCACGCCTGTCGCGACACCACTGGAGGTGGGCTGCACGATGTTGGGGCGTGAGCGGAAGACGGCCTAACGGTGTGCGGGACCGTAGACCAGCTTCATGGAGACGGTTGCGAATGGTCCTCGCCGATACCCCAGGAGCAACAGTGTCCCTAATTTGCTGGGAAGTGGGGGTGCGGTCCCCTACGTCACTGCGTAGGATCCTACAGTCTTGGCGTGCATCAGTGCGATGCTGCGGTCCGGTCCCAG
The DNA here is from genome assembly GCF_023897955.1 of Schistocerca gregaria. Taxonomy (NCBI): domain Eukaryota; kingdom Metazoa; phylum Arthropoda; class Insecta; order Orthoptera; family Acrididae; genus Schistocerca; species Schistocerca gregaria. The sequence continues at coordinate 4,390,334 of NW_026061713.1, read as the reverse complement.
GTCGACGGGCACGTGCACCTTCCGCCGACCACTGGCGACAACATCGATGTACTGTGGAGACCTCACGCCCCACGTGTTGAGCAATTCGGCAGTACGTCCACCCGGCCTCCCGCATGCCCACTATACGCCCTCGCTCAAAGTCCGTCAACTGCACATACGGTTCACGTCCACGCTGTCGCGGCATGCTACCAGTGTTAAAGACTGCGATGGAGCTCCGTATGCCATGGCAAACTGGCTGACACTGTCGGCGGCGATGCACAACTGCTGTGCAGCTAGCGCCATTCAACGGCCAACACCGCGGTTCCTGGTGTGTCCGCTGTGCCGTGCGTGTGATCATTGCTTGTACAGCCCTCTCGCAGTGTCCAGAGCAAGTATGGTGGGTCTGACACACCGGTGTCAATGTGTTCTTTTTTCCATTTCCAGGAGTGTAGATCTTGCCAGACCCTCTCACATGATGGTTATAGACTATTCAGGCAATAAATCAGTGGAAGCAGGTGACTGTGAGCCATACAGTGCTTCACTGAATTTTCCGTGCCTTCCCAGTCTCACGATGTCATCGTCCAGTGCAACTGTGGTGGTTTTATCCACTGCCTGGCTGAGCTACAGCAACTGTTGAGGTTTAAACCTGCCATCTGCATTGCCCTCCAGGAAACCTGGTTCCCTGCCCTCCGTCACTATAAGGCATATTACAGCAACCACAGTGACTATAATCGATTGACAGGTGGAGTTTGCGTTTATGTTCTAAACTCAGTCTGTAGTGAACATGTGCCCCTTCAAAACTCTCTTGAAGCTGTGGCTGTCAGAATAAAGATGATGCAGGAAATAACTGTCTGAAATGTATATCTTCATCTAGATGGTGCAGTACCCCTGAATGTATTAGCTGCACTAATTGATAAACTGCCTAAACCTTTCCTTCTTCGGGAAGATTCTAATGCCCATAACCCCTTGTGGGGTGGTACCATAGTTACTGGGCGAGGCAGAGTTGTCGAAATATACTGTTGCAATTTGACCTCTGACTCTTAAATACTGGGGCCGCCACATGTTTCAGTGTGGCTCATGGGAGTTACTCAGCCATTGACGTATCAATCTGCAGCCCAGAACATCTCCCATCCATCCACTGAAGAAGACATGACTACCTGTGTGGTAGTGAGCACTTCCCCATCTTCCTGGCAGTGCCCCAGCATCAGGCACACAGATGCCTGCCCAGATGGGCTTTGAACAAGGCTAACTGGGTAACTTTCACCTTAGCTGTCACCGCTGAATCTCCCCTACATTGTAATATCGATGTGATGGTTGAGCAGATGACTAGCACAATTGTTTATGTCACAGAAAACGGAATCCCTCGCTCTTTAGGTTGCCCAAGGAGTAAGGCAGTCACTTGGTGGTCGCCGCAAATCGTTCAGGCAATTGAAGAGTGTCTGCAAGCTTTACAGCCCGTAAGTGGCACCATTCCCTGGAGCACATCATAGTCTTTAAATGGCTCTGTGCCAGTGTTCGCTACCTTATCGAGCAACAGAAGGAGTGGTGTTGGGAGAGATAAGTCTCCACCATTGGAGGCCACATGTCTTCGCAAGTCTGGAAAAAGATCAAATGTCTCTTTGGGTACCAAGCCTCAATGGCTGTCCCTGGTGTTACCTTAAATGGCGAGTTATGTACCAACACAAATGCGATTTCCGGGCACTTTGCCGGGCACTGCATTGGATAATCACCCCCCAAGGTTTCGCACACTGGAACAGTGGCTGAAAGGTAATGTACTCTAATGCACTACATGCTGTGGTGAATCCTATAACGCCCCATTTACAAAGTGGAAGCTTTTCAGTGCTCTTGCACATTGCACCGACACAGTTCCTGGGCCTGACCGCATCCACAGCCAGGTGATTAAACATATCTCATCTGATTACAAGTGACATATAATCATCATCTTCAACCGGCTATGGTGAGATTGTGTAAAAACACACTTGATGTGGACAGCTATCACACCATCTGCCTCACCAATGTTCCTAAAAAGCAATGCCACAAGAGTGAGAATAAAACGGATTAAATGTGTAACACAAAACAGAAAGAAAGGAAAAGCCATAAGAATGAAGGGCACACTATGAACACTAAAAGGAACAAAAGAGGACAAGGAAACAACAGAAGAGAGAAAACATGAAAGCAGATTACAGTGGCTGGCAAGCACGAGAATAGAAAGGGAAAGCCAGTGACTCTGCAACACATTAAAAACTCAACCGTAAAGCACTAGGCTGGAGGACACAGAGGGTCAAAGGATACACTAAACCCTATATAGAAGTATAAAACCCACTCTCACGGATAAAATGTAAAACTAAAGCTGCTGTGGAGTCATTGTGTCCAACACCGAAGGGAGGTTGGTGGGAAAGTTGAAAGTCTGTCACAGAGGGGTTAAATGTGAGTAGTCCAGCAAGAGGTGAACAACTGTCATTTGGAAGCCACAGCGACACTTAGGTGGCTTCTCGCAACAGAGTAGTTAACCATGCATTAGCCTCATATAGTCAATGCAGAGCCGGCAGAGGATGACTGATTCCCTGGGAGAGGCCTGCCTGGAAGACTTCCACACATTCATAGCCTCCTTAACGACATGCAGTTTGTTATGTGTGCTGTTATGCCATTCCATCTCCCAAAGCCAGAAAACCCCATGGTGTAGACAGAATGTAGGTCAGCTTCAGAGAATGCCTATCTCCAGAAGCAGTTTCCACGTCGCCTGCTTGGGAGCCATTCCGTGGTTTATCAGTGGACCCCAGGACACGTCATTATCCCTGGCCATGAACTTGTATGATAGGCAGTTGTGAGAAAATGCAAATCACCAAAATGTAAGTAGCTACCCTTTTTTAAAAAAATGTTAATTTAACTGTTTAATAATATGAAACTAACACAACTGTATCGTTATAAATCCCACTGATGATACCTTAGAACAGGAGAAGGTGAAAAGTGTATGGGATAAATAAAGTAACTAGCAGCAGGACAAGGCAGCTTTATTTACAAAACAAATTTTTATATGCTTGCTGCAGAGGATGGCCACACAAACAGACTTGTTATTCATGCCATGCCAGGCATTTCCACATGGCCCATACCAGAAATTCAGAAGAATCATCTGAACATCCATAAAACCATACAACACACAAAATTCAACATATGCAAATGTAACAATCTGGTACCTAAATATTCAATGTAAAAATTAAAAACAGTTCAACCACCACCCAAAAAGCAATGTATTCTGCTCAGAAAATATGGTTAAAATACGAGATAAAATCCCTAGACTCTAAAAAACAAGAGTTAAATTACGAGTTGTATAAGACATATTTACAACTCGCAGACACCATAAATAATATGAAAGTTTTCTCCCATCTGGTCAACAGGGTCGAAAAGCTTACAAAAACTGCTGCACAAAGAATAGAAACAGTTCATAGAAGAAAGATCAACCAACTCAAAAAACTCCAGTTACAACATATTACCTTTACTCACACACACAAATTCTACCCAAACAGTAAAGAAAGACAGCTGTTGGAGAAAGGATGAAAATTCAATCTAAATTCAGAAATAGATGAAGGTTACTTATGAAATCTAATTATAGAAGCATAAAGTGTTTTGACAAGGGATGATAGGAATGAAAATAGCAGTGTCAGCATTGGATTAACTAGAGAACTAGTAAAAAAAGAAATCCAGAATATTATAACCAGCATAAAAATGCAACAACACAAAACAACAAAAACTCAGATCTGCAACACTAGGAAAAATTAGGAGAAAACTACAAAAACAAAATGTTATCATTTTAAAATAATAATTCCAATCCCAAAGAAAGCAGGTGTTGACAGATGAGAAAATTACCAAACAATCAGTTTAATAAGTGACAGCTGCAAAATACTAACATGAATGTTTTACAGACGAATGGAAAAACTAGTAGAAGCTGACCTCTGGGAGATCAGTTTGGATTCCATAGAAATACTGGAACACATGAGGCAATACTGACCTTACGACTTATCTTAGAAGAAAGATTAAGGAAAGGCAAACCTATGTTTCTAGCATTTGTAGACTTAGAGAAAGCTTTTGACTATGTTGATTGGAATACTCTCTTTCAAATTCTAAAGGTGGCATGGGTAAAATACAGGGAGCAAAAGGATATTTGCAATTTGTACAGAAACCAGATGGCAGTCATAAGAGTCGAGGGGCATAAAAGGGAAGCAGTGGTTGGGAAGGGAGTGAGACAGGGTTGTAGCCTCTCACTGATGTTATTCAATCTGTATATTGAGCAAGAAGTAAAGGAAACAAAAGAAAAATTCAGAGTAGGTATTAAAATCCACGGGGAAGAAATAAAAACTTTGAGGTACTCCTATGACATTGTAATTCTGTCAGAGTCAGCAAAGGACTTGGAAGAGCAGTTGAATGGAATGGATAGTGGCTTGAAACGAGGATATAAGATGAACATCAACAAAAGCAAAATGAGGATAAAGGAATGTAGTCGAATAAAGTCGGGTGATCCTGAAGGAATTAGATTAGGAAATGAGACACTTAAAGTAGTAAATGAGTTTTGCTATTTGGGGAGCAAAATAACTGATGATGGTTGAAGTAGAGAGGATATAAAATGTAGACTAGCAATGGCAAGGAAAGCGTTTATAAAGAAGAGAAATTTGTTAACATCGAGTATAGATTTAAGTGTCAGGAACTCTTTCCTGAAAGTATTTGTATGAAGTGTAGCCATGTATGGAAGTGAAACATGGATGATAACTGGTTTGGACAAGAAGAGAATAGAAGCTTTCGAAATGTGGTGCTAGAGAAGAATGCTGAAGATTAGATGGGTAGATCACGTAACTAATGAGGAGGTATTGAATAGGATTGGGGAGAAGAGAAATTTGTGGCACAACTTGACTAGAAGAAGGGATCGGTTGGTAGGACATGTTCTGAGGCATCAAGGGATCACCAATGTAGTATTGGAGGGCAGCATGGAGGGTAAAAATCATAGAGGGAGACCAAGGGAAGAATACACTCAGCAGATTCAGAAGGATGTAGGTTGCAGTAGGTACTGGGAGATGAAGAAGCTTTCACAGGATAGAGTAGCATGGAGAGCTGCATCAAACCAGTCTCAGGACTGAAGACCACAACAACAACAACAACAACAACAACAACAACAACAACAACATTTTAAAAGGAGACAAGGAGACCACAATATTACTGATACACAAAGAACAATACATTGAAAAAACACAAGAATTCATTTTACAAAATAGCATTACAAATTTAAAATCAGACATGACATTCAGATTAAAGACAAAGTAAAAAAAAAAAAAAAAAAAAAAAAAAAAAACACACTCTGAAAAATATTGACATCATATTGGATAACATAGAGAAAAGAAAGTTGTCATAGATCAGTCCCACTGCGCTGGTTCTCCAAAGCCAACCAAAAATCCACAAACCGAATCTTCTGTGAGGCCAATACTGGATTTCAGAAACTCCCCCCACATCAGAGCTTGCAGGATACATGTTAAAATTTCTGTCTGAAAATTTCAAAGTACAAGAAGACAGAACCATTAAAAACACTACACAGCAAATACAACGAACAAAAGATATAACCCTCCTTTCATTTGTTATAGAAATCATGTATTGCAACATACCAGTACCAGAAATGGTTCAAATGGCTCTGAGCACTATGGGACTTAACATCTGAAGTCATCAGTCCCTTAGATCTTAGAACTACTTAAACCTAACTAACCTAAGGACAACACACACACAGTCATGCCCGAGGCAGGATTCGAAATTGCAACCTTAGTGGCTGCGCAGTTCCTGACTGATGCGCCTAGAATGGCTTGGTCACACCAGCCAGGAGTACCAGAAGTAATAGAAATTATAGATAAGTACCTGAAAACTTATAGTCACCTTCCTGATAAACAGATTAAGGAAATATACACACTAATAAAGCTCATAACACAACAAAATTACTTCAAATTCAGTAATGAATTTTATTTAGAAGAAGATGGATTACCAATTGGGTCCCCAGTTTCAGAAGCCTTAGCAGATATTTTGGTAAACCACATTTAACAGATCATTTTCACAAAAATATTAGCAAAAGAATACAACATATTATAGTGGTTCAGATACATGGATGACATCCTTTGCTTAACAGATGTACCACAAAGATAAATTCAAAAACTACGTACTGACATCAGCAAGATCCATAAAAATATAAAATTCACAATTGAAAGAGAACAGAACAACCAAATTAACTTCGTGGATATAACAATAAAAAAACAGAACCATAAGCATATGTTTGAAATTTACCGTAAACCCACAGCAACAGACAATATGATTCCTCAGTCCTCTAACCACCCGCACACACAAAAGCAAACAGCACTTCAACACATGCTCCATAGACTCAACACAGTACCACTTGCCAAAGAAGGCTACCAAAAAGAATGGGACATAATGATGCAGGAGGCACAAAATAATGGTTACAACAGTAACACAGTAACAAAGCTTAACAACAAAATTAAAAGTAAAATAAAAGCAGAAAGCTCCAAACCACAGACAACAACACAACAGAACCAAACACAAACATGTAGTCCCATAACAACTGCACAGGATAATCAGAAAAAGTTGAAAGAAAACAATAGATGGTACACAATGACATACAAACGCAAACTCACCTATCAAATCACCAACATTTTCAAGAGACAAGGAATAAACATAGCAGACACAACAGACAGTTCTATGCAAAAATACACCCCAAAACTGACTAATAACAGAGACATATACCAGAAAGCAGGTATATATCAGCTACAGTGTAACACTTGTGAAGGCAGTTACATAGAGCAAACAGGGGAACATCTGATATCAGATAAAAAAACACATGAGAGTTTGGAAATATGGGACAAACCACATCACATTTGCAGAATGCCTAAGAGAAAATGACCACAAACCAACCACTAGAGACAATGACATAAAATAATTATAATCGACAGTAAAACAACACCTCCTAATAATGCAAGAAAATTACCACATACAGAAAACCAAAGCAGAAGGGAAAATCCTGTTGAATGACCAAGTACACATGCCAAGCCATTCATTATTTAAAATAATAGAATACCATCTGCAAAAAGGATTAATAAAATAATACAGTCCAATATAATAATAATAGAATCCAAAAAATCCGTGAGCCCCTCCACAGAATATTGAAAGGAAAAGTCAAATCAGCTGTCGCTGTCACCAAAGTTTTCAACCACTCACTGATAGCTTGTATTCCCCCCTCCACTGCCCCCCCCCCCCCCCACCCAAATTAAAACTCGTCAGCTCTATCCCCCTCCCTCCCTCTCTCTCAATCATACGCACACACAGTATAAACATCAGAAATAGAAGTTAGTCTCGAACATACACTTCGTTACATTTGCAACAAATAGGTAAATTTCTCAAAGAAGATGAAACAAATAATAGAGTTGCGATATTTACGTTGAGAAAAACAGTGTACAACGAAATAAATGTATTGAGTGACAAAGGAACAATAGTCGACCAAAGAAAGGGAAGAAATATGTTGAATGGTGTATGGAAGGTGAGAACACAAAAATGTGATTATATGGCAGTGATAAAAGTGGTAGTGTGACCTCCAGACCAGATGTGAGGATAAGCAAATTAGCAAATCATAAGTAATTACTTTTTTTTACAAAGTGAACTGTTTAATAATCTAAAACTAACAAAATTGTATCATTATATATCCCACTGATGATGCCTTAGAACAGAAGGCGAAACACATATAGGATAAATAAAGTAACTAGCAGAAGGAAAAGGAAGCTTTATTTACAAACCAAAAATATATATCATAGTACCCTGGAATGGGGAATGTATTAAGCACTATCTTTTACATCCTTTCCACAGTAGTATTCCACTGACCACTGAACCTAGAGAATATCACTACTACACAACCCCTGCTTGCTGCCCTTTACCTCATGGCTCATGCCCCTGTAATAGACATAGATGCAAGACTTGTCCCATACATCCTCCCTCCACCACCTACTCCAGTCCACTCACAATTATCGCTTGCCCAATCAAAGACAATGCTACCTGTGAAACCAGTCATGTGATCCAAGAGCTAAGCTGCAACCACTGAGCTGTATTTTATGTTGACACGGCAACTGACAAAATGTATGTTCACATGAATGACAACCAAAATCCTGTTATGAAGAAACAGTTGGGCCAATCAATTGCTGAGCATGCTGCGCAGCATGACATTTGTCATTTCAGTGACTGCTTCACAGCCTGTGCCTTCTGGATTCTTCCCACCAACACCAACTTTTCTGAATTGCACTAGTGGGAACTCTCCCTACAGTATAGCTTACATTTAAGTAACCCTCAACCTTCATTAGTCACTGTCTACCACCAAACTATACCATTCCTTGTTCCCATTCCAGAACTCAATTCCAGTAATGCACCCACAGTTTTTATAGCTACCTCCTTTTCTGATGGTCCTCCCACCCCCGTGCTGACATCTGTCTAATCTCCTGACTCCAACTAGCTGCCGTACTCTCTCCCCACTTTGTCCCTGTAACCGTCCACAAGCAGTACATAACTGTCCCCCTACCCTACTATCTCTCCCTGCCCCATTCTCCTCCTTCCCTACCACCTGTTTGCTTCTCCCACCATGTGCTTCTGCTTGCAGTCTGGTCTTTGGTGCCACAGCTTGTGTGCTTTTGTGTTTGTTTTCCTTGCTCTGATGAAGATTTGTTATGATTATTAATATGCAGCCAATATGCAAGGTATCAACATTCTATTAAGGAATGGGATTATCATTGTCTACCGTCAAAGAAAAGCTCTACAGTTGGGTGCATTTCCTTGAAGAAGCTTCTGGCTTTGAAACATTTAAAACACTGTGGGCTCAATCTTATTTCTGTTATCTCTCTCTGAAAATAATGCTAATAATCAAGAACATATATTTAAGATTATTTCTATTTTCTTTCATCTGTGATCAGATTCTACATATTTCCAAAAATTTACTTATTTTCAGTTTTAATATCTATTGAACAATAGTGACTGTTTACTAGCACTGAAGTTAACTAAATCAAAACAATAGTTGTTAGCAACACTATCCCACAAGGATTTTTGTGCATGATCTTTCACACAGCACTGAAGATGAGCTCCCACTGTCGTATTTGTAGTCCTCTACTATTTCATGTTTCAGGTTCAGAACCCACTAAATTATTGAGATGTTCATCATCATGATGATGGTTCAAGTAAGGTTAAACCCTGTAATGGATAGAATGGGAACTTCATTCCAGATGACAATAGAAAATATACCATAGGTGTTATGTCACATCAATAGTTGTGATACAAGCCGTTCAGAAGCTGTACAGTTTCAGAGGATCAGCACCTGAAATTACTGTTGATAGTTCCGTACTTAAAATGGATAGCCAGAAGTTTCTTTTATAAGTTCAAAATTATGAGCTCACTAATCTTTAATCATGTCTTTAAGATCCTGTTGGGGATGACCAGATCTCTTACAGTTTCTAATGATGTATGCAGACAGGTACTTAGTATGGACATCTGTGGAGCACAATACTTATTATCTCTTCAGAAAGTAAATGTGCACACAATACAGATGAAGTGATCAAAAGTTGTTTCACATACAGTTAAGTAAAACACGGCAAAGAATGGTTGTTGTAAACACAAATATTACTAAACAAAACTGAAACACACACATAATGATATTTATTGCTCATAATTGTAAAATAAGTTCTCTCAGCCTGACTTAAATGAATGGAGAGGCAACACAAATAGTTCCCAAGAGTGGTCTAGAATGCAGCCTAGTTAAACTGAAGCCATACCTGAAGAAGATTAACAGCAGAATCAAGAAAGTGGAGTGAATGTAGGCCGTAAACAGATTTGTTCTACAGTATTAATGAATTATGTTAATTTATTATTGTTTACAAAACCTGTGAGCCAGAAGGCTAAGTTTTTTTGGCTGTGGATATTGTCATTATATTTTGTTTGTAGCAGTATGTTACTTCGCATGAGCAGCGTCTATTCAAAAGTTCAATTCTAATTTATGCCTATGCATTGGAAATCAAGGGCTTATTATTATTATTATGGGACCCATCTTGCATATTAAAATGTAGTTATTGAAAAATCTGTAATTTGTAATTCAGGACTCTTGCTCATTAGTACTGGTGTCAATAGAAATTAGAAAAATCAGATGATCAAAAGTGTATCAACAGATCCTGGAAATTCACAGCAATATGTCCATAACTGGCACTACAAATGTGGATAAAGTTAAACTAACAATTATCAATATCTGTTAATGCATATAACAAAGAAAGTTGCTGTGACTTACCAAATGAGAAAGTGATGGTAGATAGACACAATAAAAAATACACAAATACACACACAAATTTCAAACTTTCACAACCCATAGATGAAGCAACGTCTGTCCACCAGTGTTTTATCATTTGGTGAGTCACAGCATCTTTGTTTTTTATGTATATTTTTACCATGTGGAATGTTTCCCTCTATTATATTCAATATCTATTAAGACAGTAAAGTTTACTGAAAAGAGGAAAAATAGCCCTTTAATTTGAAAGTGATCTTTCCTTCAAAATATACCTATAAACTCGTAAGACTTTGCATAAAGTATGAACTTCATCATCAGAATTTTGAAAATAAAGTTACCAAAAGGCTTATGAGGATCTTAATATATACGATACGGGAGTGGTGCCACTGCTCCACACTTCTCTCCAGTGCTAAACTAGTGATCCGTTAACATCTTAGAATGCATCCTGTCCACTAATCCTTTCTTTTAGTCAGCTTGTGTAGGAAATTTCTTTTCTCTCCAAGTCCATTCACCCACCTTATGTTCAGTATACATCTGTAGCACCACATTTCAGAAGCTTCTATTCTCATCCTGTCTAAGCTGTTTGATATCCATGTTTCACTTCGTATATGACAACAATCAATACAAATGTTTCCAGAAAAATCTTTGTAACACCTAAATCTATAAACATGTTGTGAATATTGCAGTTCCATGTTGTGAATATTGCAGTTCTCTTTATTTCTGTGTCTAAGAAAATTAGAGAGAAATTTCCCCTCTCTTTTTTTTTCGGGCATGTTCATAGCTGTGTTTTCACACAAACCTGTTTCAGCATTTTCTGTACTATCTGAAGATAGCAAAAAAAAGTGCTGAAAAATGTCTCACTGAAAACAAAGCTACAAAGGTGTCTTGCATAAAGTGCAATTACTCTACAACCTAAGTTTATATTTAATGCTCCAAAATTTCTCTTCTTCAGAAACACTTTCCTCTCCATTGTCTGCCTAGATTTTATATCATCTCTACCTTGAACATCATTAGCGATTTTGCTGCCCAAATAGCAAAAATCATCATCTTTAAGTGTCTCATTCATTAATCTAATTCCCTCACATCACCTGATTTAATTTGACTACATTCCATTATCTTCTTTTGCTTTTGTTTATGTCCATATCATATCTTCCTTTCAAGAACTGTCCATTCCGTGCAACTGCTCTTGCAGGTCCTTTGCTGTCTCAGACAGAATTACAATGTTGTCAGCAAACCTCAAAGTTTTTTATTTCTTCTCCATGTATTTTAATTCCTATTCTGAACTTTTCTTTTGTTTCTTTTACTGGTTGCCAAATATACAGTTTGAATAACGTCACGTATAGGCTACAACCCAGTGTCACTTGCTCCCCAACCACTGCTTCCCTTTCGTGCCCCTCAACTGTTATAGCTGCCACCTGGTTCTGTAAAAATTTTAAATAGTCTTTCACTCCCTGTATTTCATCCCTGCTTCATAATTTGAACAAGAGCATTCCAGTCAACAGTGTCAAAAGCTTTCTCTAAGTCTACAAATGGTAGAAACATAGGTTTGCCTTTCCTTAATGCATCTTCTCAGATAAGTTGTAGGGTCAGTATTGTCACATGTGGTCCTACATTTCTCCAGAATCCAAAGTTATCTTCTATGAAGTCAGTATCTGCTGCTTTTTGGTCCTTTTATATAAGAATTTGTGTTTGTATTCTGCAACGACAAATTCCTAAACTGACAGTTTGGGAATATTCACACCTCACAGCACCTTATTTCTTTGGAAGTGAAATTAATACATTCTTAGTGAAATTTGTGGATATTTCACCTGTTTCGTACATCTAGCACAGCAAATGGAATAATTTTGTCATTGTTGTCTCTCCCAATGCTATCGGTAGTTTTGACAGAATGTTGTCTACCCCTGGGTACTTGTTTCCTTGTTTCACTGTGAGTGTTCAGTGCTCAGTCAAATGCTTCTCACAGTATATCTCCCTTGTTACCTTCATCTGTCTCTTCTACTATTTGTATGATGTTGCCCTCAGTTATATCTCCCTTGTATAGATCCCCTATACACCGAGGAGCCAAAACATTATGACCACTGCCCACTGTGATGTCGGATGCCACCTGATAGCGTTACAGGCATATGACACTCTAAGAACAGTAAGTAAGTGGGAAGCAGATGCATATGGGGATCACCCTAATGAAGATACAGGTCCTCACAGCTTTACTTCTGCCAGTATCTCGTCTCCTATCTTCCAAACTTTACAGAAGCTCTCCTGTGAACCTTGCAGAACTAGCACTCCTGAAAGAAAGGATACTGCGGAGATATGGCTTAGCCACAGCCTGGGGGATGTTTCCAGAACAGTTTTAATCTGCTAGAAAGTTTCATATCAGTGCACACTACACTGCAGAGTGAAAATCTCATTCTGGAAACATCCCCCAGGCTGTGGCTAAGCCATGTCTCTGCAATATCCTTTCTTTCAGGAGTGCTAATTGTGCAAGATTCACAGGAGAAAATCTGTAAAGTTTGGAAGGTAGGAGCCGAGATACTGGCAGAAGTAAAGCTGTGAGGACCAGGCGTAAGTCATGCTATGGTAGCTCAGATGGTAGAGCACTTGCCCACAAAAGCCAAAGTTTCTGAGTTCGAGTCTCGGTAGGGCACACAGTTTTAATCTGCCAGGAAGTTTCATATCAATGCACACTCCGCTGCAGAGTGAAAATCTCATTCAGGAAACCAACAAAGTGATTGTATTGTGAGGGGGCTTCGTGCAGCTTATGTCCCATAAAGCACTTAGGATTATGGATGAAATGGGATGACTGTTGCTTTGTAGTAACCATACCAACACAGTGTAATAGAGTGAGAGGAGCTTGCTGGAGCTTCTTTCAGAAATAATTCACATAGGGTTTTGGATGAAGTGTGATGATTGTTACTATGTAGTAACTATACCAACAGGATGATAGTATTGTGAGTGGAGTTTTCTGAAGCTCCTTTCAGAAATAATTCACATAGGACTATGAATGAAATGCAATGATTGTGGCTTTTTAGTAACTGTACCAAAACTCGTGGTATTGGTCGGAAAGCTTTTTACAGTTTCTTTTGGAAATAATTCACATAGGACTACGAATGAGATGAGATGATTGTGGCTCATTAGTAATTATACTGGAAAAGTGATAGTATTGTGAGGGGAGCTTCCTGCGGCTTCTTTCAGGAATAAATCACATAGGCTTATGGATGAAATGCTAGGATTGTGGCTTTGTAATAGCTATACCAACAGATTGATACTTGAGTGAGAGGAGCTTGCTGCACCTTCTTTCAGAAATAATACACATATGGTTATGGATTAAATGCAATGATTGTATGTCTTCAGTAACTATAACAACAAAGTGATAGTATTGTGAGGGAATCTTCCTGCAGCTTCTTTAAGAAATAAATCTCATAGTGTTATGGGTGAGATCCCATGTATGTGGTTTTGTTGTAGCTATAGCAACAAAATGATTCTACAGTGAGAGTACCTTTGTGCAGCGTCTTTCAGAAATAATTCACATAGGGTTATGCATAAAATGCGATGGATATGACTTTGTAGTTACTATACCGACAAGGTGATAGTATTGTGAGCTTTCTGCAGCTTCTTTCAGAAATAATTCACATACCATTATGAGTGAAGTGCAATGATTGTCACTTTTTAATAACTATACCAACACTTTGGTTCTAGAGTGAATGGAACTTTTTGCAAATTCTTTCAGAAATATTTCACAGCATGCTATGAATCAAATGCTATAATTGTGGCTTTGTAGTAACTACACCATCAAGGTTTATAGTATTTTGAGGGGAGCGTTCTGTGGCTTCTTTCAGAAATAATTCACATGATGTTACAAATTAAATGCAACGATTGTTGCTTTGTAGTAGCTATATGAACAGATTGATTGTTAAGGAAGAGCATCTTACTGCAGATTCTTTCAGAAATAATTCACATAGTGTTATGAATGAAATGTGATGATTCTGGCTTTATGGTAACTACACCAAGAATGTGATTGTAGTGTGAGAGGAGCTTTCTGCAGCTTCATCCAGAAATAATTCACATAGTGTTATGGCTGAAATGAGACGACTGTGGCTTTGTAGTAACTAACTGTGAAAGTGATTGTAGTGTGAGAGGAGCTTTCTGGAGCTTCTTCCAGAAATAATTATCATAGTGTTAAATATGAAATGCGATGATTGTGGCTTTTTTGTAACTATACCAACAAAGGGATAGTAATTTGAGAGGAGCTTTTGTCAGCTTCTTTCAGATATAATCTTCATAGGGTTATCGATAAAATGCAATGCTTGTTGCTTGTTGTGGACCTTTCCTACAAGAGAGTGCAAGAATTCAAATACCTAGGGGCACTTTCCACTGTGAACTCGTCATGTGATGCAGAGATCAATGCCAGAATACAAGCAGGAAACCGATCTTTCCACAGCCTAGCACAACTGCTTTGGTAGAAATATCTCTCCAGACAGTTCAAGATTCAACCGTACAAAACCTTTATCAAGCCTCTTGTTCTATATGGCTGTGAGATATGGAGTATCCGGAAACAGGGCTTCCATAAGCTCCTTGTTTTTGAGAGAAAAGTGCTTCGGAAGATTTTTGGTACAGTTCTGGATGCAGATACTGGGGAATGGAGGATCAGATACAATGAAGCGCTTGAGGAACTATACCAGTGGCCCAACATAGCAGGTACCCTCAAAGCCAAACAAATGCAGTGGGCCGACATTGTAGCTTGGATGGAGGATCACAGATGGCCTCGGAAGCTCCTGGATTTCACACCTACAGGAAAGAGACTTCCAGGGAGACCCAAGAGCCATTGGAGTGGTGGATCCCATGAAGATTTAATCCAAGTGTCAATAGATGTGGACGAATGGCAGATAGCAGCATTGGACAGAATACAGTGGAGGAGGTAACTTGTAGATGTGTGTGGTCTACTGGGCCTGATCACGTAGTAGTAGTAGTAGTAGTAGTAGTAGTAGTAGTATTGCTTTGTGTAAAATTTCAAACAGTGTGACAGTACTGAGAGAGGTGCTTTTGCAGCTTCCTTCAGAAATAGATCACAACTGAACCAACAATGTGATAGTAATGTGAGAGAATCTTTCTGCAGCTTCTTTCAGAAATAATTTCCACAGGGTTATGGATGAAATGCGATGAATGTGGCCTTGTAGAAACTGTACTAACAAAGTTACAGTACTGTGAGCAGAGCTACAAGCAATTCATTTCAGCAATAATTAACGTATGGTAGTGGATGAAATCAGAAGATTCTGGCCTTGTTGTAACTATACCATGAAAGTGATAGCAGTGTGGTAGGAGCTCAATGCAGTTCCTTTCAGAAATAATACTCATAGGGCAATGCATGAAATGCGATGATTCTGGCTTTGTAGTAATCATACCAACAAAGTGATGCAAATGTGGGAGGAGCTTTCTGCAGCTTCATTCAGAAATAATTCGCATAGGGTTATTCATGAAATTCAATGACTCTGGCTTTGTAGTAATCATACCAACAAAGTGATGCGAATGTAGGAGGAGCTTTTTGCAGCTTCTTTCAGAAATAATTCGCATGGTGTAATTGATGAAATGTAATGATTCTGGCATTGTAGTGTGACGCAAGTGTGGGAGGAGCTCTTTGTAGCATCATTTAGAAATAATTCTCATAGGGTAATGGATGAAATGAAATGATTCTGGCATTGTTGTAATCATAGCAACAAAGTGACACAATTGCGGCAGGACCTTTCTGCAGCTCCTTTCAGAAATAATTCACATAGGGTAATCAAAGAAATGCAATGATTCTCCCTTTGTAGTAATCATACCAAGAAAACAACGCCAATGTGAGAGGCGTTTTCTGCAGCTTCTTCCGGAAAAAATTCAAATAGGGTAACAGATGAAATGTGATAATTGAGGATTTGTATTAATCATACCAACAGAGTGACGCCATTGTGGATGGAACATTTTGCAGCTTTTTTCAAAAGTAATTCACATAGGGTAATAGATAAAAATTGATGATTCTGGTCTTGTAGTAATGACACCAACAAAGTAACGCAAATATGGGTGGAGCTTTCTGTAGCTTCTTTCAGAGAAAATGCACATAGTGTAATGGATGAAATGTTTTGATTCTGGTTTTGGAGTAATCATACCAACAATGTGACGCTGCAGTGGGAGGTTCTTTTGGCACTGCCTGTGAGAAATAATTCATATAGTCTTAAGGATGAAATGAGATGATTCTGGCTTCGTAGTAATCATACCAACAAAGACACGGTGCTGTGGGAGGAGATTTCTGCAACTTCTTTCAGAAATAATTCACATAGCATGATGGATGAAATGGGATGATTCTCACTTTGCAGTAATCATATGAACAATGTGACACTGCTGCCTGAGGAGCTTTCTGCAACTTCTTTTAGAAATAGATCAGATACGGTTATGGGTGTAGTGTGACGGTTATGGCTTTGTTGTAATGATACCAAAAAAGAGATGCTGCTGCGGGAGGAGCTTTCTGCAGCTTCTTTTAGAAAATAACCACATACAGTAATGGATGAAATTGGATGATTCTGGCTTTGTAATAATCATACGGAGAAAAAGATGCAGCTGTGGGAGACGCTTTCTGTAACTTCTTTGAGAAATAATTCACATAGGGTAATGGATGAAATGCGATGATTCTGGCATTGTAGTAATCATAGCAACAAAGAGATGCTGCTGCAGGAGGAAATTTCAGCAGCATTGTTCAGAAATAATTCACTTAGGGTAATAGATGAAATAGGATGATTCTAGCTTTGTAGTAATCATAACAACAGAGAGGTGGTGAGGTGGGAGAAGCCTTCTGCAGCTTCTTTCAGAAATAATTCACATAGGATAATGGTTGAAATGCGATGATTCTGGCTTTGTGGTAATCATACCAACAAATAGACACTGCTGCTGGAGGAGGGACTGCAGCTTCTTTCAGAAATAATTTGCATAGGGTAATGGATGAAATGTGTGATTGTGGCTTTGTAGTAATCATATCAACAAAAAGATGCTGCTGTGCTAGGAGCTTTTCTGCAGCTCCTTTCAGAAATAATTCACATAGTGTAACGGATGAAATTCGATGATTCTGGCTTTGTAGTAATCTGATGAAAAAAGAGAAACTACTGTGGAAGGAGATTTCTGCACCTCTTTTCGGAAATAATACACATATGGTAATGAATGAAATGGAATGATTCTGGCTTTGTAGTAATCATATGAACAAAAAGACGCTGCTATGTGAGGAGCTTTTTGCAGGTCCTTTCAAAAATAAATCACATATGCTAATGGATTAAATGCATTGATTCTGGCTTTGTAGGAATCATACAAGCAAGGAGACACTACTGCAGAAGGAACTTTCTGCTGCTTCATTCAGAAATTATTCACATAGTGTAATGGATGATATGCGATGTTCCTAGCTTTGTAGTAACCATAACAAGAAACAGGTGGTGCTGTGAGTGAAGCCTTCTGCATCTTCTTTCAGCAATAATTCACATAGGATAATGTATGAAATACGTTGATTCTGGCTTTGTGGTAATCATACCAACAGAGAGACGCTGCTGTGGGAGGAGCTTTCTGCAACTTCTTTCAGAAATAATTCACATAGCGTGATGAATGAAATCGGATGATTCTAGCTTTGTATTAAATATACGACCATAAAGACACTGATGTAGCAGGAGCTGTATGGAACTCCTTTCAGAAATAATTCGCATAGGGTAATGGATGAAATGCAATAATTCTTGCTTTGTAGTAATCATACCAATATAGATATGCTGCTGCAGGAGGGGCTTTCTGCAGCTTCTTTCAGAAATAATTCACATATGGTAATGGATCAAATGCAATGATTCTGGCTTTGTAGTAATCATACCAACAAAGAGACACAAATGATGGAGGACCTTTCTGCAGCTTCTACATCTACATCTACATCTACATCTACATCCATACTCCGCAAGACACCTGACTGTGTGTTTTTGGAGGGTACCCTGAGTACCTCTATCCGTTCTCCCTTCTATTCCAGTCTCGTATTGTTCATTGAAAGATGTATTGTCGGTATGCTTCTGTTTTTGCTCTAATCCCTGATTTTGTACTCATGGTCTCTCTGTGAGGTATATGTAGGAAGTAGCAATATAATGCTTGACTCTTCGGTAAAGGTATGTTCCCGAAACTTTAACAAAAGCCCATACCGAGTACTGAGCGTCTCTCCTGCAGAGTCTTCCACTGGAGATTGTCTATCATCTCCGTAACCCTTTCGAGATTACTAAATCATCCTGTAACGAAGTGCGCTGCTCTCCGTTGGATCTTCCCTATCTCTTCTATCAACCCTATCTGGTACGGATCCCACACTGCTGAGCAGTATTCAAGCAGTGGGCGAACAAGCGTACTGTAACCTACTTCCTTTGTTTTCGGATTGCATTTACTTAGGATTCTTCCAACGTATCTCAGTCTGGCATATGCTTTACTGACAATCAACTTTATATGATCATTCCATTTTAAATCACTCCTACTGCGTACTCCCAGATAATTTATGGAATTAACTGCTTCCAGTTGCTGACCTGCTATTTTGTAGATAAATGATAAGGGATCTATCTTTCAGTGAATTCACAGCACATTACACTTGTCTACATTGAGACTGAATTGCCATTTCCTGCACCATGCGTCAATTCGCTGGAGATCCTCCTGCATTTCAGTACAACTTTCCGTTGTTGCAACCTCTCAATACACCACAGCATCATCTGCAAAAAGCCTCAGTTAACTTCCGATGTCATCCACAAGGTCATTTATGTATATTGTGAATAGCAACAGACCTATGGATGTCTCTATAGGCCTCCTGGCTCAGCAGCTGTTGTCGCTGAGCACCTGAAGGGTAATTTGGAAAATATTTTGAGCAGATTTCACCACCATGTTATAGTTCATGGTGGAGATTTTAATTTGCCAGATATAGACTGGGAGACTCAAACGTTCATAACGGATGGCAAGGACAAAGAATCCAGTGAATTTTTTTTTAAGTGCTTTATCTGAAAAATACCTTGAGCAGTTAAACAGAGAACCAACTCGTGGCGATAACATATTAGACCTTCTGGTGACAAAAAGACCTGAACTATTTGAAACAGTGAATGCAGAACAGGGAATCAGCAATCATAAAGCAGTTACTGCATCGATGATTTCAGCCATAAATTTAAAAATTAAAAAAGGGAGGAAGATTTTTCTGTTTAGCAAAACTGACAAGAAGCAGATTACAGAGTACCTGACAGCTCAACACAAAAGTTTTGTCTCAAGTACAGATAGTGTTGAGGATCAGTGGACAAGGTCAAAACCATCGTACAATATGCGTTAGATGAGTATGTGCCAAGCAAGATCGTAAGAGATGGAAAAGAGCCACCATGGTACATCAACCGAGTTAGAAAACTGCTGCGGAAGCAAAGGGAACTTCACAACAAACATAAACATATCCAAAGCCTTGCAGACAAACAAAAATTATGCGAAGTGAAATGTAGTGTGAGGAGGGCTATGTGAGAGGCACTTAATGAATTCAAAAGTAATGTTCTATGTACTGACTTGGCAGAAAATTTAAGAAATTTTGGTCTTATGTCAAAGCGATAGGTGGATCAAAACAAAATGTCCAGACACCACAGATGACAAAAGGGTAGATACCAAAATAGACGACAGAGTGATAGAGAAAAAATTAAAATCACACAAAAGAGGAAAGCCCACTGTACCTGAAGGGATACCAGTTAGATTTTACATAGAGCACGCGATGGAACTTAGCCCCCTTCTTGTAGCAGTGTACCGTAGGTCTCTAGAAGAGCATAGCATTCCAAAGGATTGGAAAACGGCATGGTCTTCCCCATTTTCAAGAAGGGACTTCGAACAGATATGCAGAACTATAGACCTATATCTCTAATGTTGATTAGTTGTAGAACTTTGGAACATGAATTATGTTAGAGTATAATGAGTTTTCTGGAGACTACAAACCTACTCTGTAGGAATCAGCATTTGTTTTGAAAAAGACGGCCATGTGAAACCCAGCTCTTGCTAATCATCCACAAGCCTCAGAGGACCATAGACATGGGTTCACACTTAGATGCCGTGTAGCTTCTTTCAGAAATACTTCACATAAAGTAATGGATAAAATGCAATGATTCTGGCTTTGTAGTAACCTTACTAACAAAGAGAAGCAAATGAGAGATTAGCTTTCTCTAGCTCTTCTCAGAAATACTTCACATAGTGTAATGGATGAAATGCGATGAATCTGGCTTTGTAGTAACCATACCAACAAACAGACGCCAATGGGGGATGAGCCTTCTGCAGTTTCTCACAGAAATGCTTCACAAAGGGTAATGCATGGAATGCATTGATTCTGGCTTTGTAGTAACCGGAAGAACAGAGAGAGGCAAATGAGGGAGGAGCTTTCTGTAGCTTCCCTTAAAAAATTTCACATAGGGTAAAGGACCAAATGTGATGATTCTGGCTTTGTAGTCACTTCTCCAAGTGGCAAGTGCATTCTGCAGCTCCTCTCAGAAATACTTCACGAAGTGTAATGGATAAAATGCGATGATTCTGACTTTGTAATAACCTTACCAACAACGACACGTCTTTGAGGGAGGAGCTTTCTGCAGCTCCTCTCAGAAATAGTTCACATAGGGTAAGGGATGAAATGTGATGGCTCTGGCTTTGTAGTAACCATACCAACAAAGAAACAGAAATGAGGGACGAGCTTTCTGTAGTTTCTTTTAAATACTTCACATCAGGTAGTGGATGAAATGTGATGATTCTGTCTGTGTAGTAATCATAGCAACAAACAGATGTAAATGAGGGAGGAGCTTTCTGTAGCTTCTCTTATGTACACCACATCAGGTAATAAATGAAATGTGATGATGCTGTCTGTGTAGTAATCATACAAACAAAAATTGCAAATGAGGGAAGGGCTTTCTGTAGCTTCTCTCAGAATTACTTCACATAAGGTAATGGATGAATTGTGATGATCCTGGCTTTGTAGTAACATTACCAACAAATGTACACGTATGAGGGGAGAGCTTCCTGCAGCTTCTCTCTGAAATACTTCACATGGGGTAATAGATGAAATGCGAATATTCTGGCCTCTGTAGTAATCATACCAACAAACAGTCACAAATGAGGGAAAAGCTTTCTTTAGCTTCTTTCAGAAATACTTCACATTGTGTAATGGACACCCCATGAACAATGGACCTTCCCAATCGTGGGGAGGCTTGCGTGTCTCTGTGATACAGATAGCCATACCGTAGGTGCAACCACAACGAAGGGGTATTTGTTGAGAGGCCAGACAAATGTGTGGTTTCTGAAGAGGGGCAGCAGCCTTTTCAGTAGCTGCAAGGGCAACAGTCTGGATGATTGACTGATCTGGCCTTGTAACAATAACCAAAACGGCCTTGCTGTGCTTGTACTATGAACGGCTGAAAGCAAGGGGAAACTTCCTGAGGGCATGCAGCTTTACTGTATGATTAAATGATGATTGGGTCCTCTTGGGTAAAATATTCCGGAGGTAAAATAGTCCCCCATTCAGATCTCTGGACGGGGACTACTCAAGAGGATGTCGTTATCAGGAGAAAGAAAACTGGTGTTTTACGGATCGGAGCATGGAATGTCAGATCCCTTAATCTAGCAGGTAGGTTAGAAAATTGGTGAAGTTCCGTGGCAGGAGGAACAAGACTTTTGGTCAGGTGACTACAGGGCTATAAACACAAAATCAAATAGAGGTAATGCAGGAGTAGGTTTAATAATGAGTAGGAAAATATAAATGTGGGTAAGCTACTACAAACTGCATAGTGATATCATTATTGTGGCCAAGATAGATACGAATCCGACACCTACTACAGTAGTACAAGTTTATAGGCCAACTAGCTCTGCAGATGATGACTAAATTGAAGAAATGTATGATGAGATAAAAGAAATTATTCAGATAGTGAAGAGAGGTGAAAATTTAATAGTCATGGGTGACTGGAATTCGAGTGTAGGAAAAGGGAGAGAACGAAACATAGTAGGTGGATATGGATTGGGGCTAAGAAATGAAAGAGGAAGCCGCTTGGTAGAATTTTGCACAGACTTCAACTTAATCATAGCTAACACTTGGTTTAAGAATCATGAAAGAAGGTTGTATACATGGAAGAACCCTGGAGATACTAAAAGGTATCAGATAGATTATATAATGGTAAGACAGAGATTTACGAATCAAGTTTTAAATTGTAAGACATTTCCAGGGGCAGAGGTGGACTCTGACCACAATCTATTGGTTATGACCTGTAGATTAAAACTGAAGAAACTGCAACAAGGTGCGAATTTATGGAGATGGGACCTGGATAAACTGAAAGAACCAGAGGTTGTACAGAGTTTCAAGGAGAGCATAAGGGAACAATTCACAATAGTGGGGGAAAGAAATACAGTAGAAGAAGAATGGCTAGCTTTGAGAGATTAAGTAGTGAAGGCAGCAGAGGATCAAGTAGGTAAAAATACGAGGGCTGCTAGAAATCCTTGGGTGACAGAAGAAATATTAAATTTAATTGATGAAAGGAGAAAATATAAAAATGCAATAACTGAAGCAGGCAAAAAGGAAATCAAACATCTCAACAAACGGATCAACAGGAAGTACAAAATGGCTAAGCAGGGATGGCTAGAGGACAAATGTAAGGATGTAGAAGCTTATCTCACTAGGGGTAAGATAGATATTGCCTACAGGAAAATTAAAGAGACTTTTGGAGATAAGAGAACGACTTGTATGAACATCAAGAGCTCAGATGGAAACCCAGTTCTAAGCAAAGAAGGGAAAGCAGAAAGGTAGAATGAGTATATAGATGGTCTATACAAGGGTGATGCAATTGAGGACAATATTATGGAAAAGGAAGAGGATGTAGATGAAGATGAAATGGGAGATACGATACTGCGTGAAGAGTTTGACAGAGCACTGAAAGACCTGAGTTGAAACAAGGCCCCCAGAGTAGACAACATTCCATTGGAACTACTGACAGACTTGGGAGAGCCAGTCCTGACAAAACTCTTATCATCTGGTGAGCAAGATGTATGAAACAGGCGAAATACCCTCAGACTTCAAGAAGAATATAATAATTCCAATCCCAAAGAAACCAGGTGCTGACAGATGTGAAAATTACCGAACAATCACTTTAATACTTTAATAAGCGACAGCGGCAAAATACTAACACGATTTCTTTACAGACGAATGGAAAAACTAGTAGAAGCTGACCCCAGGGATGATCAGTTTGGATTCTGTAGAAATACTGGAACACATGAGGCAATACTGACCTTACGACTTATCTTAGAAGAAAGATTAAGGAAAGGCAATCCTATGTTTCTCGCATTTGTAGACTTAGAGAAAGCTTTTGACAATGTTGATTGGAATACTCTCTTTCAAATTCTAAAGGTGGCAGGGGTAAAATACAGGGAGCGAAAGGTTATTTGCGATTTGTACAGAAACCAGATGGCAGTCATAAGAGTCGAGGGGCATAAAAGGGAAGCAGTGGTTGGGAAGGGAGTGAGACAGGGTTGTAGCCTCTAACTGATGTTATTCAATCTGTATATTAAGCAGGCAGTAAAGGAAACAAAATAAAAATTCTGAGTAGGTATTAAAATCCATGAGGAAGAAATAAAAACTTTGAGGTTTGCCGATGACATTGTAATTCTGTCAGAGACAGCAAAGGACTTGGAAGAGCAGTTGAATAGAATGGAGAGTGTCTTGAAAGGAGTATATAAGATGAACATCAACAAAAGCAAAATGAGGATGAGGGAATGTACTCGAATTAAGTTGGGTGATGCTGAGGCAATTAGATTAGGAAATGAGACACTTAAAGTAGTAAATGAGTTTTGCTATTTGGGAAGCAAAATAACTGATGATGGTCAAAGTAGAAAGGATATAATATGTAGACTGGCAATGGTAAGGAAGGCATTTCTGAAGAAGATAAATTTGTTAACATCGAGTATAGATTTAAGTGACAGGAAGTCATTTCTGAAAGTATTTGTATGGAGTGCAGCTATGTATGGAAGTGAAACATGGACGATAACTAGTTTGAACAAGAAGAGGATGCAAGCTTTCTAAATGTGGTGCTAAAGAAGAATGCTGAAGATTAGATATGTAGATCATATAACTAATGAGGAGGTATTGAATAGATCTGGGGAGAAGAAAAGTTTGTGGCAGAACTTGACCAGAAGAAGGAATCGGTTGGTAGGACATGTTCTGAGGCATCAAGAGATCGCCAATTTAGTATTGGAGGCCAGTGTGGAGGGTAAAAATCGTAGAGGGAGGCCAAGAGATAAATACACCAAGCAGACTCAGAAGGATGTAGGTTGCAGTAGGTACTGGGAGATGAAGAAGCTTGCACATGATAGAGTAGCAGGGAGAGGTACATCAAACCAGTCTCAGGACGGAAGACCACAACAACAACCACAACAACAACAGTGTAATGGACGAAATGCGATGATTCTGACTTTGTAATAACCTTACCAACAAAGATATGCCTATGAAGGAAGAGCTTACTGCAACATCTTTCAGAAATACTTCACATAGGGTAATGGAGGAAACGCGATGATTCTGGCTTTGTAGTAACCATACCAACAGAGAGAAGCAAATGAGTGAAAATCTTTCTTCAGCTTCTCTCATAAATACTGCATATAGGGTAAAGGGTGAAGTGCGATGATTCTGGCTTCATAGTAACCATACCAACAAAGACATGCAAAGGAGGGAGGAACTTTCTGTAGCTTCTCTCAGAAATATTTCACATAGGGTAATGCATGAAACGTGATGATTCTGTCTGTGTAGTAATCATACCAACAATGAGATGCAAATGCGGGAAGAGCTTTCTGTAGCTTCTCTTTTATACATCACATCAACTAATGGATGAAATATGATGATTCAGGTTTTGTAGCAAAGTTATCAACAAATAGACACCCATGAGGGAGGAGCTCACTGCAGCTTCTCTCTGAAATTCTTCCCATAGTGTAATGGATGAAATGCGATGATTCTGGCTTTGTAGTAACGTTATCAACATAGAGACGCCTCTGACTGAGGTGCTTTCTAAAGCTCTTCTCAGAAATACATCACATACAGTAATGGATAAAATGTGATGATTCTGGCTTTCTAGTAACCAATCAAAGAAACGGATATGAGGGAAGAGTATTCTGTCGCTTCTCTGATAAACTTCATATCAGGTAATGGATGAAATGTGATCATTCTATCTGCATAGTAATCATACCAACAAACAGACGCCTATGAGGGGCAGCTTTCTCCAGCTTCTCTTTGAAATACTTCACATAGTATAATGGATGAAATGTGATGATTCGCGCTCTGTAATAAACCTTCCAACAAAGAGACACAAATGAACATGGAGCTGTCTGTAGCTTCTCTCAGAAATGCTTCACATAGGGTATGGATGAAATACGATGATTCTGGCTATGTAGGAACCCTAACAACAGATAGATGCCTATGAGGGAGGAGCTTTCTGCAGCTTCCCTCTGAAATACTTAACATAGGGTAATGGATGAAAATGATTATTCTGGCTTTGTAGTAAGCATACCAACAAAGAGACACAAATGAGGGAGGAGCCTTCTGCGGCTCCTCTCATAAATACTTCACATCAGGTAAAAGATGAAAAGTCATGATTGGGTCTGTGTACTAATCATACCAACAAACAGATACAAGAGAGGGAGGAGCTTTCCGCAACATCTCTCAGATATACTTCAAATAGGGTAATAGATGGAATGCGAATATTCTGGCTTTGTACTAACCATACCAACAAAGAGACGCAAGTGAGGGAGGAGCTTTCTGTAGCTTCTATCTGAAATACACCACATAGGGTAAAAAATGAAATCCGATGATTTTGGCTTTGTAATAACCATACCAACAAACTAATGCAAATGAGGGAGGAGCTTTCTGTATCTATACTCAGAAATACTTCACATAGGGTAATAGGTGAAATGCGATGATTCTGGCTTTGTAGTAAACATACTAACAATCAAACGCAAATGAGGGAGGAGCTTTCTGAAGCTTCCATCAGAAATACTTCACACCAGGTAATTGATGAAGTGTAATGATAGTGTCTGTGTACTAATCATACCAACAAACAGATGCAAGTGAGGGAGAAGCTTTCTGCAGCTTCACTCAGAATTACATCAAATAGGGTAGTGGACAAAATACGATTCTTGTCGCTTTGCAGTAACCATACCAACATAGTGACACAAATGAGGGAGTAGCTTTCTGTGGCTTCTCTCATAAATACTTGACATCAGGTAAAAGATGAAAAGTCGTGATTGTGTCTGTGTACTAATCATACCAACATACAGATGCAGGTGAGGGAGGAGCTTTCTGAAGCTTCTCTCTGAAATACTTCACATAGGGTAATGAATGAAATGCGATTATTCTGGCTTTGCAGTAACCATACCAACAAAGAGACGCAAATAAGGGAGGAGCTTTCAGCGGCTTCTATAATAAATACCTCACATCAGTTAATTGATGAAATGTAATGATCTTTTCTGTGTAACAATCATACCAAATAAGAGATGCAAGAAAGGGAGGAACGTCCAGCAGCTTCTCTCAGAAATACTTCACTTAAGGTAACGGATGAAATGCAATGATTCTGGCTTTCTAGTAACCATACAAAAAAAAAAAAAAAAAAAGAAACACAAATGGGGGATGAGTTTTCTGTAGCTTCCCTCAGAAATACTTCACATCAGGTAATGGATGAGATGTAATGATTGTGTCTGTGTACTAATTATACCAATAAAAGATGCAAGTGAGGGAGGAGCTTTCTGCAGCTTTTATCAGAAATACTTCACATAGGGTAATAGATGAAATGGGATGATTCTGGGCTTGTAGTAACCATACCAACAAACAAACACAAGTGCGGGTGGAGCTTTCTGTAGCATCCCACAGAAATATTTCACATCAGGTAAGGGATGAAATGTAACCATAGTGTCTGTGTACTAATCATACCAACAAACAAATGCAAGTGGGGGATGAGCTTTCTGCAGCTTTTCTCTGAAATACATCAAATAGGGTAATAGATGAAATGCAATGATTCTGGCTTAGTAGTAAACTTACCAACCAATGCACGACAATGTGGGAGGTGCTTTCTGTAGCTTCCCTCAGAAATACTCCATATCAGGTAATGGGTGAAATGTAATGATTGTGTCTGTGTACTAATCATACCAACTAACAGATGCAAGTGAGGGAGGAGCATTCTGTAGCGTCCCTCAGAACTACTTCACATCAGGAAATGGATGAAATGTAATGATTGTGTCTGTTTAATCAAACCAACAAACAGATGCAAGTGAGGGAGGAGCTTTCATCAGCTTCTCACTGAAATACTTCACTTATGCTAATGGATGAAATGAGATTATTTAGGCTTTGTAGTAACCATGCCAACAAAGAGACGTAAACAAGGGAGGAGTGGGAGGAGCGTCCTGCAGCTTCTCTCAGAAATACTTCACATAGGGTAATAGATTAAATGCGAGGGTCTGGCTTTGTAGTAACCATACCAACAAACAAACACAAATGAGGGTGGAGCTTTCTGTAGCCTCCCTCAGAAATACTTCACATCAGGTAATGGATGAAATGTAATGATTGTGTCTGTGTACTAATCATACCAACTAACAGATGCAAGTGAGGGAGGAGCATTCTGTAGCATCCCTCAGAACTACTTCACATCAGGAAATGGATGAAATGTAATGATTGTGTCTGTTTAATCAAACCAACAAACAGATGCAAGTGAGGGAGGAGCTTTCATCAGTTTCTCTCTGAAATACTTCACATATGCTAATGAATGAAATGAGATTATTTAGGCTTTGTAGTAACCATACCAACAAAGAGACGTAAACAAGGGAGGAGTGGGAGGAGCATCCTGCAGCTTCTCTCAGAAATAGTTCACATAGGGTAATAGATTAAATGCGAGGGTCTGGCTTTGTAGTAACCATACCAACAAACAAACACAATTGAGGGTGGAGCTTTCTGTAGCCTCCCTCAGAAATACTTCACATCAGGTAATGGATAAAATGTAATGATTGTGTCTGTGTACTAATCATACCAACAAACAGATGCAAGTGAGGGAGGAGCTTTCTGTACCTTTTCTATGAAAAACATCACACACGGTAATGGATGAAATGCAATGATTCTGGCTTTGTAGTGACCATACCAACAATCAAAAGCAAATGAGCTAGGTGAATCCTGCATCCTCTGTCTGAAATACATCACAAAGGGTAATGGATGAAATGCAATTATTATGGCTTTTTTAGTAACCATACCAACAATCAAACCAAAATGAGGTGGGAGCTTTTTGTACCTTTTCTCAGCAATACTTCACATAGGGTAATAGATGAAATGCAAGGATTCCGTCTTTGTAGTAACCATACCACCAAAAAAACACAAATGATGGTGGTGCTTTCTGTAGCTTAACTCAGAAATACATCACATACGGTAATAGATGAAATTCAATGATCCTAGCATTGTAGTAACCTTACCAACAAACAAACACAAATGAAGGAGGAGCTTCTGTAGCTTCCGTCAGAAATAATTCACATCGGGTAATGAATGAAATGTAATGATTGTGTCTGTGTACTAATCATACCATCAAACATATGCAAGTGAGGGAGGAACTTTCTGCAACTTCTCACTGAGATACTTCACATAGGGTAAAAATGAAATGCGATGATTCTGGATTTGTAGTAACCATACCAACAAACACACACAAATGAGGGAGGAGCTTTCTGTAGCTTCCCTCACGAATACTTTACATCAGTTAATGGATGAAATGTAATAATTGTGTCTGTGTCCTAATCATACCAACAACAGATGCAAGTGAGGGAGGATCTTTCTGTAGCTTCTCTCAGAAATACATCACATAGGGTAATAGATGAAATGCGATGATTCTGGGCTTATAGTATACATACCAACAAACAAACACAAGTGCAGGTGGAGCTTTCTGTAGCATCCCACAGAAATATTTCACATCAGGTAAGGGATGAAATGTTACCACAGCGTCTGTATAGTAATCTTACCAACAAACAGATGCAAGTGAGGGAGGAGCGTTCTGCAGCTTTTCTCAGAAATACTTCACATAGGGTAATAGATGAAATGCTATGTTTCTGGCATGGTAGTAACCATACCAACAAAGAAAGTCCAAATGAGGGGGGAGCTTTCTGTAGCTTATCTCAGAAATACTTCACATTAGGTAATGAATGAAATGTAATGATTGTGTCTGTGTACCAATGATACCAACAAACAGATGCAAGTGAGGGAGGAGCATTCTGTAGCGTCCCTCAGAACTACTTCACATCAGGAAATGGATGAAATGTAATGATTGTGTCTGTTTAATCAAACCAACAAACAGATGCAAGTGAGGGAGGAGCTTTCATCAGCTTCTCACTGAAATACTTCACATATGCTAATGGATGAAATGAGATTATTTAGGCTTTGTAGTAACCATGCCAACAAAGAGACGTAAACAAGGGAGGAGTGGGAGGAGCGTCCTGCAGCTTCTCTCAGAAATAGTTCACATAGGGTAATAGATTAAATGCGAGGGTCTGGCTTTGTAGTAACCATACCAACAAACAAACACAATTGAGGGTGGAGCTTTCTGTAGCCTCGCTCAGAAATACTTCACATCAGGTAATGGATAAAATGTAATGATTGTGTCTGTGTACTAATCATACCAACAAACAGATGCAAGTGAGGGAGGAGCTTTCTGCAGCTTCACTCATAAATACTTCACATAGGGTAATAGATGAAATGCGATAATTCTGGGCTTGTAGTAACCGTACCAACAAACAAACACAAGTGCGGGTGGAGTTTTCTGTCGCATCCCACAGAAATATTTCACATCAGGTAAGGGATGAAATGTAACCATAGTGTCTGTGTTGTAATCTTACCAACAAACAGATGCAAGTGAGAGAGGAGCATACTACAGCTTGTCTCAGAAATACTTCACATAGGGTAGTAGATGAAATGCGATGTTTCTGGCTTTGTAGTAACCATACCAACAAACAAATCCAAATGAGGGGGGAGCTATCTGTAGCTTCCCTCAGAAATACTTCACATTAGGTAATGAATGAAATATAATGATTGTTTCTGTGTACTAATCATACCAACAAACAGATGCAAGAGAGGGAAGAGCTTTCTGCAGCTTCTCTCTGAAATACATCAAACAGGGTAATAGATGAAATGCAATGATTCTGGCTTAGTAGTAAACTTACCAACAAATGCACGCCAATGAGGGAGGAGCTTTCTGTAGCCTCCCTCAGAAATACTCCATATCAGGTAATGGATGAAATGTAATGATTGTATCTGTGTACTAATCATACCAACAAACATATGCAAGTGAGGGAGGAACTTTCTGCAGCTTCTCTCTGAGATACTTCACATAGGATAAAAATGAAATGCGATGATTCTGGCTTTGTAGTAACCATTCAACAAACAAACTCAAATGGGGGATGAGTTTGCTGTAGCTTCCCTCAGAAATACTACACATCAGGTTATGGATGAGATGTAATGATTGTGTCTGTGTACTAATCATACAAAAAAAATGCAAGTGAGGGAGGAGCTTTCTGCAGCTTCTATCAGAAATACTTGACATAGGGTAATAGATGAAATGGGATGATTCTGGGTTTGTAGTAACCATACAAACAGAAAAACACATACGAGGGAGGAGCTTTCTCTAGCTACCCTCAGAAATAGTTCACATTAGGTAATTGATAAAAGGTATTGAATGAGTCTGAGAACTAATCTTACCAACAATCAGATACAAGTGATGGAGGAGCGATCTGCAGCTTCCCGACAAAAAACTTCACATAGAGTATTAGATAAAATGTGGTTATTCTGGCTTTGAAGTAACCATACCAGCAAACAAACGCAAATGAGGGAGGAGCTTTCTCCAGCTTCCCTCAGAAATGTTTCACATCAGGTAATGGATGAAATCTAATGATTGTAACTGTGTATTAATCTTACCAAGAAACAGATGCAAGTGAGGGAGGAGTGTTCTGCAGCTTCTCTCAGAAGTAATTCACATAGTGTAGTGGAAGAAGTGCAAAGATTCTGGCTTTGTAATAACGATAACAACAAAGTGACGCAAATGGGGGAGTAGCTTTCGGTGGCTTCTCTCTTAAATACTTCACATTAGCAATGGATGAAATGTAATGATTGTGTCTGTGTACTAATCATACCACAAAGCAGAAGCAGGTGAGTGATTAGCTTTCTGCAGATTCTCTCATAAATACTTCGAATAGGGTAATGAATGAAATTTAATGATTCTGGGTTTGTAGTAACCATACCAAGAACAAACACAAATGAGGGATGAGCTTTCTGTAGCTTCCCTCAGAGATACTTCACATCAGGTAATGGATGAAATGTAATGATTGTGTCTGTGTAGTTATCATACCAACAAACAGATGCAAGTGAAGGAGGAGTTTTCTGTACCTTTTCTATGAAGAACATCACACACGGTAATGGATGAAATGCAATGATTCTGGCTTTGTAGTGACCATACCAACAATCAAAAGCAAATGAGCTAGGTGAATCCTGCATCCTCTGTCTGAAATACATCACAAAGGGTAATGGATGAAATGCAATTATTATGGCTTTTTTAGTAACCATACCAACAATCAAACCAAAATGAGGTGGGAGCTTTCTGTACCTTTTCTCAGCAATACTTCACATAGGGTAATAGATGAAATGCAAGGATTCCGTCTTTGTAGTAACCATACCACCAAAAAAAACACAAATGATGGTGGTGCTTTCTGTAGCTTAACTCAGAAATACATCACATACGGTAATAGATGAAATTCAATGATCCTAGCATTGTAGTAACCTTACCAACAAACAAACACAAATGAAGGAGGAGCTTCTGTAGCTTCCGTCAGAAATAATTCACATCGGGTAATGAATGAAATGTAATGATTGTGTCTGTGTACTAATCATACCAACAAACATATGCAAGTGAGGGAGGAACTTTCTGCAACTTCTCACTGAGATACTTCACATAGGGTAAAAATGAAATGCGATGATTCTGGATTTGTAGTAACCATACCAACAAACACACACAAATGAGGGAGGAGCTTTCTGTAGCTTCCCTCACGAATACTTTACATCAGTTAATGGATGAAATGTAATAATTGTGTCTGTGTCCTAATCATACCAACAACAGATGCAAGTGAGGGAGGATCTTTCTGTAGCTTCTCTCAGAAATACATCACATAGGGTAATAGATGAAATGCGATGATTCTGGGCTTATAGTATACATACCAACAAACAAACACAAGTGCAGGTGGAGCTTTCTGTAGCATCCCACAGAAATATTTCACATCAGGTAAGGGATGAAATGTTACCACAGCGTCTGTATAGTAATCTTACCAACAAACAGATGCAAGTGAGGGAGGAGCGTTCTGCAGCTTTTCTCAGAAATACTTCACATAGGGTAGTAGATGAAATGCTATGTTTCTGGCATGGTAGTAACCATACCAACAAAGAAAGTCCAAATGAGGGGGGAGCTTTCTGTAGCTTATCTCAGAAATACTTCACATTAGGTAATGAATGAAATGTAATGATTGTGTCTGTGTACCAATGATACCAACAAACAGATGCAAGTGACGGATGAGCTTTCTGCAGCTTCTCTCTGAAATACATCAAATAGGGTAATAGATGAAATGCAATGATTCTGGCTTAGTAGTAATCTTACCAACAAATGCACGTCATAGAGGGAGGAGCTTTCTGTAGCTTCCCTCAGAAATACACCATATCAGGTAATGGATGAAATGTAATGATTGTGTCTGTGTACCAATCATACAAACAAACAGATGCAAGTGAGGGAGGCGCTTTGTGTAGCTTCCCTCAGAAATACTTCACATCAGGAAATGGATGAAATGTAATGATTGTGTCTGTTTAATCAAGCCAACAAACAGATGCAAGTGAGGGAGGATCTTTCAGCATCTTCTCTCTGAGATACATCACATAGGGTAATAATTGAAATGCGATGATTCTGCCACTACATTGCGCATTCACTGTAATCGAGTACTATAATGATGTACAGTGATGGATCAGCTAAATGGATGTGATAGTGTGCTCAAATATAAGGTAATTTATAACTGAGTTTATGTACCTACCTTGATTTTTCTCCTTACCATAACACCTATCAGGTTCCTCTCCGTTTGAAGTAGAGAGATTTCCGAGTGTCCCTACTGAAAGAACATTAAAGACCAGTGTTTTTGCTAATTAATGCCTCTTGAACATAAAAAAAGAAAGTTAATGAAAGTAATTTTCCTAATAAAACTGCTTATTAATGCATTGTTGCCAACTTCAAATTAAAAAGTTCGTGAGGCTGAGGCTTATAAAGTTTTGCTTCGTAAATGATCTCATTACCGCCTGTTGTAAATCACAGAAGGTGAGTCAGTATCTTACATATATGTTAATTTTGTGTGTCAATGTAGTAAAAGTGGAAAACTGCAGTGTGGAACATTATATACTCAAGTCTGCTAAGTGTATGTCTCTCCTGTGTTTTAGAAGTGCTTATTAATAATATAACAGGATCCACAGTTTGTATATTGGGTTAATGCTTGGTAACAAGTAACAGAAAGACCACTAATTAGGAAAACCTTAATTTCTTTAATCAAATGATAGTGAGGAGCAACCTGTAAGTGGATTCAAATTAACTTTCATTTTAAATAGTAACGCACTTAACTGAGAGAGACTTAACCTATATCCAATTAATGATTCTGCAGTTAGTAGTAATAATGTTATAAAGACCATTCAGTTTGTGTAAGCCCTGAAAGTAATAGTGTGTTTCAGTATCTGTTATAATTTTGCAAATAGTTTGTGCTGCTTTAACTGTTAGTTTCAATCGTACCGTACCCACATGAATGTGTCAAGAGTATACTGCTCTCGCATGTGACAAAATATAGGTTGTGTTTATCCATTCAAGTTACTAATAACTATTTTCTTGAATGAGAATGTTAATCATTCTCTTGCCTACTTAGGCTGGCCACAGTTTTCTTTACCTGTTAAACAGTGCAGATAGGCAAAATTTTGTTTATTACTGTTCAAATATTTCCGTAATTCTGACTTTCATTTCCGATAAGCCACTTCCGTTAGGTACAACACAGTCAACACAACAAAATTCCTCCCAGAGGGTAACACTGCTCTGTTGCATTATACCATAATTGCTTTAATAATATTGTTTTACTTCACAACCTGCTTTAAGGTTATGGTTCAGCAGCAGCAGACAATAGTGTTAAAAGCTTTCTGCAGCTTCCCTCAGAAATATTTCACATCAGGTAATGGATGAAATGTAATGATTGTGTCTGTGTAGTAATCATTCCAACAAACAGATGCAAGTGAGGGAGGAGCTTTCTGCAGCTTCCCTCTGAAATACATCAAATAGGGTAATAGATGAAATGTGATGATTCTGGCTTTGTAGTAACCACACCAACAAACAAACGCAAATGATGGAGGAGCTTTCTGTAGCTTCCCTCAGAAATACACCATATCAGGTAATGGATGAAATGTAATGATTGTGTCTGTGTACCAATCATACAAACAAACAGATGCAAGTGAGGGAGGCGCTTTGTGTAGCTTCCCTCAGAAATACTTCACATCAGGAAATGGATGAAATGTAATGATTGTGTCTGTTTAATCAAGCCAACAAACAGATGCAAGTGAGGGAGGATCTTTCAGCATCTTCTCTCTGAGATACATCACATAGGGTAAAAAATTAAATCCAATGATTCTGGACAAACTAATGCAAATGAGTTAGGAGCTTTCTGTAGCTATTCTCAGAAATAATTCTCATAGGGTAATAGATGAAATGCGATGATTCTGGCTTTGTAGTAACCATACCAACAAGCAAATGAAATTGACGCTTGAGCTTCCTGTAGCTTTTTTTCAAAATACTTCACAAAGGGTAATAGATAAAATGCGATGATGCTGGCTTTGTAGTAACCATACCAACAAACAAACACAACTAAGGGAGGAGCTTTCGGTAGCCCCCCTCAGAAATACTTCACATCAGGTAATGGATGAAATGCAGTGATTGTGTCTGTGTACTATTCATAACAAAAAACAGGTGTAAGTGAGATAAGAGCTTTCTGCAGCTTCCCTAAGAAATATTCCACATCCGGTAATGGATGAAAAATAATGATTGTGTCAGTGAACTAATCATAACAACAAACAGATGCAAGTGAGGGACGAAATATCTGCAGCTTCTCTCTGAAATACATCACATAGGGTAATGGAAGAAATGCAATGATACTGGCTTTGTAGTAACCACACCAACAAACAAACGCAAATGAGGGAGGAGCTTTCTGTAGCTTCCCTCAGAAATACTTCACATCAGGTAATGGGTGAAATGTAATGATTGTGTCTGTGTACTAATCATTCCAACAAACAGATACAAGTGAGGAATGAGCTTTCATCAGCTGAAATAAGCAACATAGGGTAATGGATGAAATGCAATGATTCTGGCTTTGTAGTAACTATACCATCAAACAAACGAAAATGAGGGAGGAGCTTTCTGTAGATTTCTTTAGAAATACTTAACATTGGGTAATAGATGAAATGTGATGATTCTGGATTTGAAGTAGCCATACTAACAAACAAATGCAAATGAGGGTGGAGTTTTCTGTAGCTTCCCTCAGAATTATTTGACATCAGGTAATGGATGAAATCTAATCATTGTGTCTGTGTACTAATCATACCAACAAACAGATACAAGTGAGGGAGGAGCTTTCTGCTGTTTCTCTCTGAAATACATCAAATAGGGTAAAAAATTAAATCCAATGATTCTGGACAAACTAATGCAAATGAGTTAGGAGCTTTCTGTAGCTATTCTCAGAAATAATTCTCATAGGGTAATAGATGAAATGCCATGATTCTGGCTTTGTAGTAACCATACCAACAAGCAAATGAAATTGACGCTTGAGCTTCCTGTAGCTTTTTTTCAAAATACTTCACAAAGGGTAATAGATAAAATGCGATGATGCTGGCTTTGTAGTAACCATACCAACAAACAAACACAACTAAGGGAGGAGCTTTCGGTAGCCCCCCTCAGAAATACTTCACATCAGGTAATGGATGAAATGCAGTGATTGTGTCTGTGTACTATTCATAACAAAAAACAGGTGTAAGTGAGATAAGAGCTTTCTGCAGCTTCCCTAAGAAATATTCCACATCCGGTAATGGATGAAAAATAATGATTGTGTCAGTGAACTAATCATAACAACAAACAGATGCAAGTGAGGGACGAAATATCTGCAGCTTCTCTCTGAAATACATCACATAGGGTAATGGAAGAAATGCAATGATACTGGCTTTGTAGTAACCATAGCAACAAACAAACGCAAATGGTGGAGGAGCTTTCTGTA
Organism: Schistocerca gregaria; assembly: GCF_023897955.1. NCBI lineage: Eukaryota > Metazoa > Arthropoda > Insecta > Orthoptera > Acrididae > Schistocerca > Schistocerca gregaria. The sequence goes on along the minus strand of NW_026061713.1, from coordinate 4,353,640 downwards.
GCCTCCACCAGAAATACTTCACATCAGGTGAAGGATGAAATGCAGTGATTGTGTCTGTGTACTAGTCATAACAACAAACAGATGTAAGTGAGGGAAGAGCTTTATGCAGCTTCCCTCAGAAATACTTCACATCCGGTGATGGATGAAATGTATCGATTGTGTCTGTGTACTAATCATACCATAAACAGATGCAAGTGCGGGAAGAGCTTTCTGCAGCTATTAACTGAAATACATCATGTAGGGTAATAGATGATATGCAATGATTCAGGCTTTGTGGTAACCATACTAACAAACAAACGCAAATGAGGGAGGAACTTCCTCTAGCTTCCCTCAGAATTACTTCACATCATGTAATAAATGAAATGTAATGATTGTGGCTGTGTACTAATCATTCCAACAAACAGATGCAAGTGATTGAGGAGCTTTCTGCTGCATCTCTCTGAAATACCTCACATAGGGTAATGGGTGAAATGCAATGATTCTGGCTTTGTAGTAACCATACCAACTAACAAACGCAAAAGAGTGAGGAGCTTTCTATAGCTCCCTTCAGAAATATTTCACATCAGGTAATGGATGAAATGTAATGATTGTGTCGGTGTACTAATCATACCAACAAACAGATGCAAATGAGGGAGGAGCTTTCTGCAGCTTCTATCTGAAATACATCACATAGGGTAAAATATGAAATAAGATGATTCTGGCTTTGTAATAACCAGCCCAACAAACTAACACAAATGAGGGATGAGCATTTTGTTTATATTCTCAGAAATACTTCACATAGGGTAATAGATGAAATGCAACGATTCAGGCTTTGTAGTAACCATACCAACAAACCAAAGGCAAATGACACTTGAGTTTCCTGTAGCTTTTTTTAGAAATACTTCACATAGGGTAATAAATGAAATGTGATGATTCTGGCTTTGTAGTAACCATACCAACAAGCAAACACATATGTAGGAGGAGCTTTCTGTAGCTATTCACAGAAATACTTCACACAGGGTAATAGATGAAATGCGATGATTCTGGCTTTGTAGTAACCATACCAACAAACTAAACGCAAATGACACTTGAGCTTTCTGTAGCATTTTTTAGAAATACTTCACATAGGGTAATAGATGAAATGCGATGATTCTGGCTTTGTAGTAACCATACCAACAAACAAACACATTTCACTCATAAATACTTCACATCAGGTAATGGATGTAATGTAATGAGTGTGTGTGTATTAATCATTATAACAAACAAATGCAAGTGAGGGAGGAGCTTTCTGCAGATCCTTTCTGAAATACATCACATAAAGTAATAGATGAATTGTGATGATTCTGGCTTTGTAATAACCATACCAACAAACTAAAGCAAATAAGGGGGGGGGCTTTCTGTAGCTATTCTCAGAAATTCATCACATGGGGTAATAGATGAAATGTGATGATTTTGGCTTTGTAGTAACCATACCAACAAATGAAACCCAAATGAGGGTTGTGCTTTCTGTAGCCTCCCTCTGAAATATTTCACAACAGGTAATGGATGAAATATAATGATAGTGTCTGTGTACTAATCATAACAAAAAAAGGAGCAAGTGAGGCACGAGCTTTCTTCAGCTTCTCTCTGAGATACATCACATAGGATAATGGATGAAATGCGATGATTCTGATTTTGTAGTAACCATAAAAACAAACAAACGCAAATGACACTTGAACCTTCTGTATCTTTTCTCAGGAATACTTCACATAGTGTGATAGATGAAATTCGATGATTCTGGCTTTGTAGTAATAATACCAACAAACAAACGCAAATGATAGAGGAGCTTGCTGTAGCTCCCCTCAGAAATACTTCACATCAGGTAATGGATGAAATGAAATGATTGTGTCTGTGTACTAATCATAGAAACAAACAGATGTAGGTGAGGGATGAGCTTTCTGCAGCTTCCCTCATAAATACTTCATATCCAGTAATGGATGAAAAGTAATGATTGTGTCTGTGTACTAATCATACCATAAACAGATGCAAGTGAGGGAAGAGTTTTCTGCAGCTTCCCTCAGAAATACTTCACATCAGGTAATGGATGTTATGTAATGAGTGTGTGTGTGTATTAATCATTATAACAAACAGATGCAAGTGAGGGTGGAGCTTTCTGCAGCTCCATGCTGAAATACATCACATAAAGTAATAGATGAATTGAGATGATTCTGGCTTTGTAGTAACCATACCAACAAACAAACGCAAATGACACTTGAGCTTCCTGTAGTTTTATTTAGAAATATTTCACATAGGGTAATAGATGAAATGCGATGACACTATATTTGTAGTAACCTTACCAACAAATAAACGCAACTGAGAGAGGAGCTTTCTGTAGCTCCCCTGAGAAATATTTCACATCAGGTAATGGACGAAATGTAATGATTGTGTCTGTGTACTCATCATACCATAAACAGATGCAAATGAGTAATGAGCCTTCTGCAGCTTTTCTCTGAAATTCTTCACATAGGTTAATAGATTAAATGCGATGATTCTGGCTCTGTAGAAACCATACCAACAATGAAACGCTAATGAGGGTTGTGCTTTCTGTAGTTTCCCTCAGAAATATTTCACATCAGGTAATGGATGAAATGCAATGATTGTGTCTGTGTACTAATCATACAATAAACAGAAGCAAATGAGGGATGAGCTTTCTGCAGCTTTTCTCTGAAATACATCACATGGGGTAATAGATGAAATGCAATGATTCTGACTTTGTAGTAACCATACCAACAAAGAAACACAAATGAGGGAGGAGTTTTCTGCAGTTTTTTTCAGAAATACTTCACATTGGGTAATAGATGAAATGTGATGGTTCTGGCTTTGTAGTAACCATACCAACAATCAAACGCAAATGAGGGAGGTGCTTTCTGTAGTAATCATTCCAACGAACCGATGCACGTTAGAAAGGAGCTTACTGCAGCTTCCCTCTGAAATACATCACATAGGGTAATAGATGAAATACGATGATTCAGGCTTTGTAGTAACCCCACCAACAAACCAACGAAAATTACGAGGAGCTTTTACAGCATCCCTCAGAAATACTTCACATCCAGTAATGGATGAAATGAAATGATTTTGTCTGTGTACTAATATTGCCATAAACAGATGCAAGTGAGGGAAGAGCATACTGCAGCTTCTCTCTGATATACATCACGTGGGGTAATGGACGAAATGCGATGATTCTGGCTCTGTAGTAATCATACCAACAAACAAACGCAAACGAGGGAGATGCTTTCTGTAGATTCCCTCAGATATATTTCAAATCAAGTAATGGATGAAGTGTAATGATTGTGTCTGTGTATTAATCACAACAACAAACAGTTGCAAGTGAGGGACAAGCCTTCTGCAGCTTCTCTCTGAGATACATCACATAGGATAATGGATGAAACACAATGTTTCTGGCTTCGCAGTAACCGTACCAACAAACAAACGCAAATGGGGGAGGAGCTTTTCTGTAGCTTCCCTCAGAAATTCCTCACATCAGATAATGGATGAAATGTAACGATTGTGTCCGTGTACTAATCATACCAACATACAGAGTAACTGAGGGAGGAGCTTTCTGCTGCTCCCTTCTGAAATACCTCATATATGGTAATAGATGAAATACGATGATTCTGGCTTTGTAGTAACCATACCAACAAACAAATGCAAATAAGTGAGCTGCTTGGAGAGCATCCCTGAGACATACTTCACATCATCTAGTAAATGAAATTTAATGTTTGTGTATGTGTACTAATAATAGCAACAAACAGATGCAAGTGAGAGAAGAGTTTTCTGCAACTTCTCCCTGAAATACATCACATAGAGTAATAAATGAAATGCAATGATTCTGGTTTTGTAGTAAGAATACCAACAAACAAATGCAAGTGAGGGAGGAGCTTTCTGCTGCTCCTCGCTGAAATACATCACATATCGCAATGGATGAAATGCAATGATTCTGGCTTTGTAGTAACGGTAGCAACAAACAAACGCATATAAGACAGGAGCTTTCTGTAGCTATTCTCAGAAATAAATTGCATAGGGTAATAGATGAAATGCGTTGATTCTGGCATCGTAGTAACCCCACCAACAAACAAACGCAAGTCATGGAGGAGCTTTCTGTAGCTTCCCTTTGAACTATTTCACATCAAGCAAAGGGTGAAATCTACTGATTGAGTCTGTGTACTAATCATTCCAACAAACAGATGCAAGTGAGGGACAAGGATTCTGCAGCTTCTCTCTGAAATACATCACATGGGGTAATAGATGAAATGCAATGATTCTGGCTTTGTAATAACCAGACAAACAAACAAACACAATTGAGGGAGGTGCTTTCTGTAGCTTCCCTCCGATATATTTCACATCTGGTAATGGATGGAATGTAATGATTGTGTCTGTGTACTAATCATAAGAACAAAGAGGTGCAAGTGTGGGACGAGCTTTCTGCATCTTCTCTCCGAGATACATCACGTAGGGTAATGGATAAAATGCAATAATTCTGGTTTTGTAGTAACCATACCAACAAACAAACGCAAATGAGGGAGTAGCACTCTGTAGCTAATCTCAGAATAATTTCACATAGGATAATAGATGAAATGCAATGATTCTGGCTTTATAGTAACCATTCCAACAAACAAACGAGAATGAGGGAGGAGCTTTCTGTAGCTTCCCTCAGAAATACTTCACATCAGGTAATGGACAAAATGTAATGATTGAGTCAGTGTACTAATCGTAGCAACAAACAGATGCAAGTGAGGGAGGAGATTTCTGCAGTCTCTCTCTGAAATACATCACAAGGGGTAATAGATGGAATGCAATGATTCTGGCTTTGTAGTAATAATACCAACCAACAAACGCAACTAAGGGAGGTTATTTCTATAGCTTTCCTCAGAAATACTTCACATCAGGTAATGGATGAAATGAAATAATTGTGTCTGTGTACTGATCAGAACAACAAACAGATGCAAGTGAGGGAATAGCTTTCTGCAGCCTCCCTCAGAAATACTTCACATCAGGTAATGATGAATGTAATGATTGTGTCTCTGTACTAATCATTCCAAAATACAGATGCGAGTGAGGGAGGAGCTTTCTGCAGCTTTTTTCTCAAATACATCACATAGGGTAAAAAAAGAAATACGATGATTCTGGCTTTGTAATAACCATACCAACAAACAAACGCAAATGGCGCTTGAGCTTTCTGTAGCTTACCTCAGAAATATTTCACATAGGGAAATAGATGAAATGCGATGATTCTGGCTTTGTGGTAACCATACCAACAAACAAACGCAACTGAGAGTGGAGCTTTCTGTAGCTTCCCTCAGAAATATTTCACGTCAGGTATTGGATGGAGTGTAATGATTGTGTCTGTGTACTAATCTTAACAACAAACAGATGCAAGTGTGGGAGGAGCTTTCTGCAGGTTCCATCAGAAATAATTCACTTTAAGTAATGGATAAAATGTAATGATTGTGTCTGTGTACTAATCATACAAACAATCAAATGCATGTGAGGGAGTAGCTTTCTGCAGCTTCTCTCTGAAATACTTCATATAGGAGAATAGATGAAATGCAATTATTCGTGCTTTGTAGTAACCATACCAACAAACAAACACAAATGAGGGAGGAGCTTTCTGTAGCTTTTCTGAGAAATATTTCACATAGGGTAATAGATGATATCCAATGATTCTATCTTTGTAGTATCCATACCAACAATCAATCGCAAATGAGGGAGGAGCTTTCATTATCTTCCCTCAGAAATACTTCACATCAGGTAGTGGATGAAATGCAATGTTTGTGTGTACGTACTAATCATACCAACAAACAGATGTATGTGAATGAAGAGCTTTCTGCAGCTTCTCTCTGAAATAAATAACATATTGTAATAGATGAAATGCGATGATTCTGGCTTTGTAGTAACCACACCAACAAACAAACGCAAATGAGGGAGGAGCTTTCTGTAGCTTCCCTCAGAAATACTTCACATCAGGTAATGGGTGAAATGTAATGATTGTGTCTGTGTACTAATCATTCCAACAAACAGATACAAGTGAGGAAGGAGCTTTCATCAGCTGAAATAAATCACATAGGGTAATGGATGAAATGCAATGATTCTGGCTTTGTAGTAACTATAGCATCAAAGAAACGAAAATGAGGGAGGAGCTTTCTGTAGTTTTCATCAGAAATACTTAACATTGGGTAATAGATGAAATGCGATGATTCTGGATTTGAAGTAGCCATAGTAACAAACAAATTCAAATGAGGGTGGAGTTTTCTGTAGCTTCCCTCAGAATTATTTGACATCAGGTAACGGATGAAATCTAATCATTGTGTCTGTGTACTAATCAGATACAAGTGAGGGAGGAGCTTTCTGCTGTTTCCCACTGAAATACATCAAATAGGGTAAAAAATTAAAACCAAAGATTCTGGATTTGTGATAACCATACAGACAAACTAATGCTAATGATTTAGGAGCTCTCTGTAGCTATTCTCAGAAATAATTCTCATAGGGTAATAGATGAAATGCGATGATTCTGGCTTTGTAGTAACCATACCAACAAGCAAATGCAAATGAAGCTTTAGCTTTCTGTAGGATTTTTTCAGAAATACTGCACAAAGGGTAATAGATAAAATGCGATGATTCTGGCTTTGTAGTAACCATACCAACAAACAAACACAACTGAGGGAGGAGCTTTCTGTAGCCCTCCTCAGAAATACTTCACATCAGGTAATGGATGAAATGCAGTGATTCTGTCTGTGTACTATTCATAACAAAAAACAGGTGTAAGTGAGATAAGAGCTTTCTGCAGCTTCCCTCAGAAATATTCGACATCCGGTAATGGATGAAAAGTAATGATTGTGTCTGTGTACTAATCATATCATAAACAGATGCAAGTGAGGGAAGAACTTTCTGCACTTTTTCTCTGAAATCCATCACATAGAGTAATAGAGGAAATGCAATGATTGTGTTTTTGTGGTAACCATACTAACAAACAAACGCAAATGAGGGAGGAGCTCTCTGTATCTTCTCTCAGAAATATTTCACATAGAGTAATAGATGAAATGCGATGATTCTGGGCCTGTAGTATCCATACCAACAAACAAACACAAGTGCAGGTGGAGCTTTCTGTAGCAACCCACAGAAATATTTTACATCAGGTAAGGGATGAAATGTAACCATAATGTCTGTGTAGTAATCTTACCAACAAACAGATGCAAGTGAGGGAGGAGCGTTCTGCAGCTTGTCTCAGAAATACTTCAAATAGGGTAGTAGATGAAATGCGATGTTTCTGGCTTTGTAGTAACCATACCAACAAACAAAATCCAAATGAGGGGGGAGCTTTCTGTAGCTTCCCTCAGAAATACTTCACATTAGGTAATGAATGAAATGTAATGATTGTGTCTGTGTACCAATGATACCAACAAACAGATGCAAGTGAGGGATGAGCTTTCTGCAGCTTCTCTCTGAAATCTATCAAATAGGGTAATAGATGAAATGCAATGATTCTGGCTTAGTAGTAATCTTACCAACAAATGCACGCCATAGAGGGAGGAGCTTTCTGTAGCTTCCCTCAGAAATACTTCACATCAGGTAATGGATGAAATGTAATGATTGTGTCTGTTTAATCAAACCGACAAACAGATGCAAGTGAGGGAGGAGCTTTTAGCATCTTCTCTCTGAAATACATCACATTGGGTAATAGTTGAAATGCGATGATTCTGGATTTGAAGTAACCATGCCAACAAACAAATGCAAATGAGGGGGGAGCTTTCTGTAGCTTACCTCAGAAATACATCACATCAGGTAATGGAAGAAATTTAATGATTGTGTCTGTGTACTAATCATACCAACAAACAGATGCAAGTGACGGAGGTGTTTTCTGTACCCTTTCTCTGAAATACATCACAGAGGGTAATGGATGAATTGCAATGATTCTGACTTTGTAGTAACCATACCAACAATCAAACGCAAATGAGGGAGGAGCTTCCTGCAGCCTCTGTCTTAAATACATCACAAAGAGTAATGGATGAAACGCAATTATTCTGGCTTTGTATTAACCATACCAACAATCAAACCAAAATGAGGTGGGAGCTTTCTGTAGCTTGTCTCAGAAATACTTCACATAAGCTAATGAATGAAATGTAATGATTGTGTCTGTGTACTAATCATACCAACAAACAGATTCAAGTTAGGGTGTAGCTTTCTGCAGCATCTGTCTTAAATACATCACATTGGGTAAAATATGAAATATGATAACTCTTGCTTTCTAGTAACCATACAAAAAAACAAACGCAAATGTGGTAGAAAGCTTTCTGTAGCTTTTGTCAAAAATATTTATCGAAGTCCAATAGATGAAATGTGTTGATTCTGGCTTTGTAGTAACCATACCAACAAAAAAACTTAAATGAGGGGCGAGCTTTCTGTAGCATCCCTCAGAAGAACTCAACATCAGCTAATGGATGAAATGTAATTATTTTGTCTCTGTGATAATCATACCAACAAACAAATGCATGTGAGGGAGGAGCTTTCTGCAGCTTCTCTCTGAAGTGCATCATTAAGGGTAAAAAATGAAATCCGATGATTCTGCCTCTGTAATAAACATACCAATAACCTAAGGCAAATGTGGGAGGAGCTTTCTGTAGCTATTCTCAGAAATAGTTCACATAGGGTAATAGATGAATTGCGATGAATCTGGCTTTGTAGTAACCATACCAACAAACATACGCAAATGATTGAGCAGCTTTCTGTAACTTCCCTCAGAAATGCTTCACATCATGCAATAAATGAAATGTATTGATTGTGTGTGTGTACTAAACATACCAACAAACAGATGTAAAAGAGGGACGAGCTTTCTGCAGCTTCTCTCAGAAATACTTCACATTAGGTGAAAAATGAAATCCTATGATTCTGGCTTTGTAGTAACCTTAAGAACAAACAAACACAAAAGAGGGGGGAACGTTCTGTAGCTTCCATCAGAAATATTTCACATCAGGTAATGTGTGATATGTAATGATTGAGTCTGCATTCTAATCATATCAACAAACAGATGCAAGTGAGGGTGAAGTATTCTGCAGCTTCTCTCTGAAATACATCACATAATGTAATAGATGAACTGCGATGATACTGGCTTTGTAGTAACCATACAAACAAACAAACACAAGTGATGGAGGAGCTTTCTGTAGTTTCTCTCAGAAATTCTTCACATTGTGTAATAGATGAAACACGATGTTTCTGGCTTGTAGTGACCGTACCAGCAAACAGATGCAAGTGAGTGAGGAGCTTTCTACATCTTCCATCAGAAATACTCCACATCAGGTAATGGATGGAATGTAATGATGGTGTCTGTGTACTAATCATACCAACAAACTGATGCAAATTAGGGAAGAGGTTTCTGCAGCTTCTCTGTGAAACACATCACGTAGGGTATTGTGTGAAATGCAATGATTCTTACTTGGTAGAAAACATACCAACAATCAAATGCAATTGAGGAAGGAGCTTTCTTTAGCTTCCCCCAGATATAACTCACATCTGGAAATGGATGAAATGTAATGATTGTGTCTGTGTACTAATCATACCAACAAACAGTTGCAAGTGAAGGAGAAGCTTTCTGCAGCTTCACTCTGAAATACATCACAAAGGGTAGTTGATGAAATGCAATGAATCTGGCTTTGTAGTAACCATACCAACAAACAAACGCAAATGACGGAGGAGCATTCAGTAGCTTCTCTCAGAAATACTTCACATCATGTAATAAATGAAATATAATTGTTGTATCTGTGTACTAATCATACCAAAAAACAGATACAAGTGAGGGAGTAGCTTACTGCAGCATCTGTCTGAAATACATCACATATGGTAAAATATGAAATACGATGTTTCTTGCTTTGTAGTAACCATACCAAAAAACAAAACCAAATGAGGTAGGAGCTTTCTGTAGCTTTTCTTGAAAATATTTCACATAGTGCAATAGATGAAATGCGTTGATTCTGGCTTTGTAGTAACCATACCAACAAACAAACGTAAATGATGGGCGAGCTTTCTGTAGCATCCCTCAGAAATACTCCACCTCAGGTAATGGATGAAATGTAGTGATTGTGTCTGAGTACTAATCATACCAACAAACAGATGCACATGAGTGAGTAGCTTTCTGTAGCTTCTCTCACAAATACTTCATATACGTATAGGATGAATTGCGATGATTCTGGCTTTGTAGTAACCATACCAACAAACAAACGCAAATGAGGGAGGAGCTTTCTGTTGATTTCCTCAGAAATATTTCACATAGTTTAATAGGTGAAATGCTATGATTCTGGCTTTGTACTAACCATACCAACAATCAGATTAAAGGGAGGGTGGAGCTTTCTGCAGCTTCTCTCTGAAATACATCACATAGGGTAATAGATGAAATGCAATGATTCTGGCTTTGTAGTAACCACAGCAACAAACAAATGCAAATGACCCAATAGCTTTCTGTAGCTTTTCTCAGAAATACTTTACATAGGGTAATAGATAAAATGTGATGATTCTGGCTTTGTAGTAACCATACCAACAACCAAACGCAAATGAGGGAGGAGCTTTCTGTAGCTTACCTCAGAAATACATCACATCGGGTAATGGATGAAATGTAATGACTGTGTCTCTGTACTAATCATAAAAACAAACATATGCAAGTGAGGGAGGAGCTTTCTGAGCTTCTCTCTGAAATACATTACATAGGATAATAGATGAATTCTGATGATTCTGGCTTTGTAGTAACCATACCAACAAACATACGCAAATGATTGAGGAGCTTTCTGTAGCTTCCCTCAGAAATACTTCACATCAGGTGATGGATTAAATATAATGATTGTGACGGTGTACCAATCATACCAACAAACAGATGCAAGTGAGAGATAAGCTTTCTGAGGCTTCTATCTGAAATACACCTCATAGGGTAAAATATGAAAAACGATGAATTTGGCTTTGTAACAACCATCCCAACAAACTAACGCAAATGAGGGAAAAGCTTTCTGTAGCTATTCTTAGAAATACTTCACTAGGGGTAATAGATGAAGTTCGATTATTCTGGCTTTGTAGTAACAATACTAACAAACAAACATAAGTGATGGTGCAACTTTCTGTAGCTTCCATCAGAAATACTTCACATCAGGTAATGGATAAGTAGCTGGAACTATTCTGGAATTTGTATCTATCATCGCCACCAAGAAATGACAGAGTCCAGCAATTCTACCCTCAATTCCACCTACTGACATGCAGTCGCCACTACATTGCGCAATCACTGTAATCGAGTACTATAATGATGTACAGTGATGGATCAGCTAAATGGATGTGTTAGTGTGCTCAAATATAAGGTAATTTATAACTGAGTTTATGTACCTACCTTGATTTTTCTCCTTACCATAACACCTATCAGGTTCCTCTCCGTTTGAAGTAGAGAGATTTCCGAGTGTCCCTACTGAAAGAACATTAAAGACCAGTGTTTTTGCTAATTAATGCCTCTTGAACATAAAAAAAGAAAGTTAATGAAAGTAATTTTCCTAATAAAACTGCTTATTAATGCATTGTTGCCAACTTCAAATTAAAAAGTTCGTGAGGCTGAGGCTTATAAAGTTTTGCTTCGTAAATGATCTCATTACCGCCTGTTGTAAATCACAGAAGGTGAGTCAGTATCTTACATATATGTTAATTTTGTGTGTCAATGTAGTAAAAGTGGAAAACTGCAGTGTGGAACATTATATACTCAAGTCTGCTAAGTGTATGTCTCTCCTGTGTTTTAGAAGTGCTTATTAATAATATAACAGGATCCACAGTTTGTATATTGGGTTAATGCTTGGTAACAAGTAACAGAAAGACCACTAATTAGGAAAACCTTAATTTCTTTAATCAAATGATAGTGAGGAGCAACCTGTAAGTGGATTCAAATTAACTTTCATTTTAAATAGTAACGCACTTAACTGAGAGAGACTTAACCTATATCCAATTAATGATTCTGCAGTTAGTAGTAATAATGTTATAAAGACCATTCAGTTTGTGTAAGCCCTGAAAGTAATAGTGTGTTTCAGTATCTGTTATAATTTTGCAAATAGTTTGTGCTGCTTTAACTGTTAGTTTCAATCGTACCGTACCCACATGAATGTGTCAAGAGTATACTGCTCTCGCATGTGACAAAATATAGGTTGTGTTTATCCATTCAAGTTACTAATAACTATTTTCTTGAATGAGAATGTTAATCATTCTCTTGCCTACTTAGGCTGGCCACAGTTTTCTTTACCTGTTAAACAGTGCAGATAGGCAAAATTTTGTTTATTACTGTTCAAATATTTCCGTAATTCTGACTTTCATTTCCGATAAGCCACTTCCGTTAGGTACAACACGGTCAACACAACAAAATTCCTCCCAGAGGGTAACACTGCTCTGTTGCATTATACCATAATTGCTTTAATAATATTGTTTTACTTCACAACCTGCTTTAAGGTTATGGTTCAGCAGCAGCAGACAATAGTGTTAAAAGCTTTCTGCAGCTTCCCTCAGAAATATTTCACATCAGGTAATGGATGAAATGTAATGATTGTGTCTGTGTAGTAATCATTCCAACAAACAGATGCAAGTGAGGGAGGAGCTTTCTGCAGCTTCCCTCTGAAATACATCAAATAGGGTAATAGATGAAATGTGATGATTCTGGCTTTGTAGTAACCACACCAACAAACAAACGCAAATGATGGAGGAGCTTTCTGTAGCTTCCCTCAGAAATACTTCACATCAGGTAATGGATGAAATGCAATGATTCTGGCTTTGTAGTAACTATACCATCAAACAAACGAAAATGAGGGAGGAGCATTCTGTAGATTTCTTTAGAAATACTTAACATTGGGTAATAGATGAAATGTGATGATTCTGGATTTGAAGTAGCCATACTAACAAACAAATGCAAATGGGGGTGGAGTTTTCTGTAGCTTCCCTCAGAATTATTTGACATCAGGTAATGGATGAAATCTAATCATTGTGTCTGTGTACTAATCATACCAACAAACAGATACAAGTGAGGGAGGAGCTTTCTGCTGTTTCTCTCTGAAATACATCAAATAGGGTAAAAAATTAAATCCAATGATTCTGGACAAACTAATGCAAATGAGTTAGGAGCTTTCTGTAGCTATTCTCAGAAATAATTCTCATAGGGTAATAGATGAAATGCGATGATTCTGGCTTTGTAGTAACCATACCAACAAGCAAATGAAATTGACGCTTGAGCTTCCTGTAGCTTTTTTTCAAAATACTTCACAAAGGGTAATAGATAAAATGCGATGATGCTGGCTTTGTAGTAACCATACCAACAAACAAACACAACTAAGGGAGGAGCTTTCGGTAGCCCCCCTCAGAAATACTTCACATCAGGTAATGGATGAAATGCAGTGATTGTGTCTGTGTACTATTCATAACAAAAAACAGGTGTAAGTGAGATAAGGGCTTTCTGCAGCTTCCCTAAGAAATATTCCACATCCGGTAATGGATGAAAAATAATGATTGTGTCAGTGAACTAATCATAACAACAAACAGATGCAAGTGAGGGACGAAATATCTGCAGCTTCTCTCTGAAATACGTCACATAGGGTAATGGAAGAAATGCAATGATACTGGCTTTGTAGTAACCATAGCAACAAACAAACGCAAATGGTGGAGGAGCTTTCTGTAGCCTCCACCAGAAATACTTCACATCAGGTGAAGGATGAAATGCAGTGATTGTGTCTGTGTACTAATCATAACAACAAACAGATGTAAGTGAGGGAAGAGCTTTATGCAGCTTCCCTCAGAAATACTTCACATCCGGTGATGGATGAAATGTATCGATTGTGTCTGTGTACTAATCATACCATAAACAGATGCAAGTGCGGGAAGAGCTTTCTGCAGCTATTAACTGAAATACATCATGTAGGGTAATAGATGATATGCAATGATTCAGGCTTTGTGGTAACCATACTAACAAACTAACGCAAATGAGGGAGGAACTTCCTCTAGCTTCCCTCAGAATTATTTCACATCATGTAATAAATGAAATGTAATGATTGTGGCTGTGTACTAATAATTCCAACAAACAGATGCAAGTGATTGAGGAGCTTTCTGCTGCATCTCTCTGAAATACCTCACATAGGGTAATGGGTGAAATGCAATTATTCTGGCTTTGTAGTAACCATACCAACTAACAAACGCAAATGAGTGAGGAGCTTTCTATAGCTCCCTTCAGAAATATTTCACATCAGGTAATGGATGAAATGTAATGATTGTGTCAGTGTACTAATCATACCAACAAACAGATGCAAATGAGGGAGGAGCTTTCTGCAGCTTCTATCTGAAATACATCACATAGGGTAAAATATGAAATAAGATGATTCTGGCTTTGTAATAACCAGCCCAACAAACTAACACAAATGAGGGATGAGCATTTTGTTTCAATTCTCAGAAATACTTCACATAGGGTAATAGATGAAATGCAACGATTCTGGCTTTGTAGTAACCATACCAACAAACTAAACGCAAATGACACTTGAGCTTTCTGTAGCATTTTTTAGAAATACTTCACATAGGGTAATAGATGAAATGCGATGATTCTGGCTTTGTAGTAACCATACCAACAAACAAACACATTTCACTCATAAATACTTCACATCAGGTAATGGATGTAATGTAATGAGTGTGTGTGTATTAATCATTATAACAAACAAATGCAAGTGAGGGAGGAGCTTTCTGCAGATCCTATCTGAAATACATCACATAAAGTAATAGATGAATTGTGATGATTCTGGCTTTGTAATAACCATACCAACAAACTAAAGCAAATAAGGGGGGAGCTTTCTGTAGCTATTCTCAGAAATTCATCACATGGGGTAATAGATGAAATGCGATGATTTTGGCTTTGTAGTAACCATACCAACAAATGAAACCCAAATGAGGGTTGTGCTTTCTGTAGCCTCCCTCTGAAATATTTCACAACAGGTAATGGATGAAATATAATGATAGTGTCTGTGTACTAATCATAACAAAAAAAAGGGCAAGTGAGGCACGAGCTTTCTTCAGCTTCTCTCTGAGATACATCACATAGGATAATGGATGAAATGTGATGATTCTGATTTTGTAGTAACCATAAAAACAAACAAACGCAAATGACACTTGAGCCTTCTGTATCTTTTCTCAGGAATACTTCACATAGTGTGATAGATGAAATTCGATGATTCTGGCTTTGTAGTAATAATACCAACAAACAAACGCAAATGATTGAGTAGCTTGCTGTAGCCCCCCTCAGAAATACTTCACATCAGGTAATGGATGAAATGAAATGATTGTGTCTGTGTACTAATCATAGAAACAAACAGATGTAGGTGAGGGATGAGCTTTCTGCAGCTTTTCTCTGAAATACATCACATGGGGTAATAGATGAAATGCAATGATTCTGACTTTGTAGTAACCATACCAACAAAGAAACACAAATGAGGGAGGAGTTTTCTGCAGTTTTTTTCAGAAATACTTCACATTGGGTAATAGATGAAATGTGATGGTTCTGGCTTTGTAGTAACCATACCAACAATCAAACGCAAATGAGGGAGGTGCTTTCTGTAGTAATCATTCCAACGAACCGATGCACGTTAGAAAGGAGCTTACTGCAGCTTCCCTCTGAAATACATCACATAGGGTAATAGATGAAATACGATGATTCAGGCTTTGTAGTAACCCCACCAACAAACCAACGAAAATTACGAGGAGCTTTTACAGCATCCCTCAGAAATACTTCACATCCAGTAATGGATGAAATGAAATGATTTTGTCTGTGTACTAATATTGCCATAAACAGATGCAAGTGAGGGAAGAGCATACTGCAGCTTCTCTCTGATATACATCACGTGGGGTAATGGACGAAATGCGATGATTCTGGCTCTGTAGTAATCATACCAACAAACAAACGCAAACGAGGGAGATGCTTTCTGTAGATTCCCTCAGATATATTTCAAATCAAGTAATGGATGAAGTGTAATGATTGTGTCTGTGTATTAATCACAACAACAAACAGTTGCAAGTGAGGGACGAGCCTTCTGCAGCTTCTCTCTGAGATACATCACATAGGATAATGGATGAAACACAATGTTTCTGGCTTCGCAGTAACCGTACCAACAAACAAACGCAAATGAGGGAGGAGCTTTTCTGTAGCTTCCCTCAGAAATTCCTCACATCAGATAATGGATGAAATGTAACGATTGTGTCCGTGTACTAATCATACCAACATACAGAGTAAGTGAGGGAGGAGCTTTCTGCTGCTCCCTTCTGAAATACCTCATATATGGTAATAGATGAAATGTGATGATTCTGGCTTTGTAGTAACCATACCAACAAACAAATGCAAATAAGTGAGCTGCTTGGAGAGCATCCCTGAGACATACTTCACATCATCTAGTAAATGAAATTTAATGTTTGTGTATGTGTACTAATAATAGCAACAAACAGATGCAAGTGAGGGAAGAGTTTTCTGCAACTTCTCCCTGAAATACATCACATAGAGTAATAAATGAAATGCAATGATTCTGGTTTTGTAGTAAGAATACCAACAAACAAATGCAAGTGAGGGAGGAGCTTTCTGCTGCTCCTCGCTGAAATACATCACATATCGCAATGGATGAAATGCAATGATTCTGGCTTTGTAGTAACGGTAGCAACAAACAAACGCATATAAGACAGGAGCTTTCTGTAGCTATTCTCAGAAATAAATTGCATAGGGTAATAGATGAAATGCGTTGATTCTGGCATCGTAGTAACCCCACCAACAAACAAACGCAAGTCATGGAGGAGCTTTCTGTAGCTTCCCTTTGAACTATTTCACATCAAGCAAAGGGTGAAATCTACTGATTGAGTCTGTGTACTAATCATTCCAACAAACAGATGCAAGTGAGGGACAAGGATTCTGCAGCTTCTCTCTGAAATACATCACATGGGGTAATAGATGAAATGCAATGATTCTGGCTTAGTAATAACCAGACAAACAAACAAACACAATTGAGGGAGGTGCTTTCTGTAGCTTCCCTCCGATATATTTCACATCTGGTAATGGATGGAATGTAATGATTGTGTCTGTGTACTAATCATAAGAACAAAGAGGTGCAAGTGTGGGACGAGCTTTCTGCATCTTCTCTCCGAGATACATCACTTAGGGTAATGGATAAAATGCAATAATTCTGGTTTTGTAGTAACCATACCAACAAACAAACGCAAATGAGGGAGTAGCACTCTGTAGCTAATCTCAGAAGAATTTCACATAGGATAATAGATGAAATGCAATGATTCTGGCTTTATAGTAACCATTCCAACAAACAAACGAGAATGAGGGAGGAGCTTTCTGTAGCTTCCCTCAGAAATACTTCACATCAGGTAATGGACAAAATGTAATGATTGAGTCAGTGTACTAATCGTACCAACAAACAGATGCAAGTGAGGGAGGAGATTTCTGCAGTCTCTCTCTGAAATACATCACAAGGGGTAATAGATGGAATGCAATGATTCTGGCTTTGTAGTAATAATACCAACCAACAAACGCAACTAAGGGAGGTTATTTCTATAGCTTTCCTCAGAAATACTTCACATCAG
Organism: Schistocerca gregaria; assembly: GCF_023897955.1. Lineage (NCBI taxonomy): Eukaryota > Metazoa > Arthropoda > Insecta > Orthoptera > Acrididae > Schistocerca > Schistocerca gregaria. The sequence continues at coordinate 4,336,024 of NW_026061713.1, read as the reverse complement.
GTAATGGATGAAATGAAATAATTGTGTCTGTGTACTGATCAGAACAACAAACAGATGCAAGTGAGGGAATAGCTTTCTGCAGCCTCCCTCAGAAATACTTCACATCAGGTAATGATGAATGTAATGATTGTGTCTCTGTACTAATCATTCCAAAAGACAGATGCGAGTGAGGGAGGACCTTTCTGCAGCTTTTTTCTCAAATACATCACATAGGGTAAAAAAAGAAATACGATGATTCTGGCTTTGTAATAACCATACCAACAAACAAACGCAAATTGCGCTTGAGCTTTCTGTAGCTTACCTCAGAAATATTTCACATAGGGAAATAGATGAAATGCGATGATTCTGGCTTTGTGGTAACCATACCAACAAACAAATGCAACTGAGAGTGGAGCTTTCTGTAGCTTCCCTCAGAAATATTTCACGTCAGGTATTGGATGGAGTGTAATGATTGTGTCTGTGTACTAATCTTAACAACAAACAGATGCAAGTGTGGGAGGAACTTTCTGCAGGTTCCATCAGAAATAATTCACTTTAAGTAATGGATAAAATGTAATGATTGTGTCTGTGTACTAATGATACAAACAATCAGATGCATGTGAGGGAGTAGCTTTCTGCAGCTTCTCTCTGAAATACTTCATATAGGAGAATAGATGAAATGCAATTATTCGTGCTTTGTAGTAACCATACCAACAAACAAACACAAATGAGGGAGGAGCTTTCTGTAGCTTTTCTGAGAAATATTTCACATAGGGTAATAGATGATATCCAATGATTCTATCTTTGTAGTATCCATACCAACAATCAAACGCAAATGAGGGAGGAGCTTTCATTATCTTCCCTCAGAAATACTTCACATCAGGTAGTGGATGAAATGCAATGTTTGTGTGTACGTACTAATCATACCAACAAACAGATGTATGTGAATGAAGAGCTTTCTGCAGCTTCTCTCTGAAATAAATAACATATTGTAATAGATGAAATGTGATGATTCTGGCTTTCTAGTAACCATACCAACAAACAAACGCAAATGAGGGAGGAGCTTTCTGTAGCTTCCCTCAGAAATACTTCACATCAGGGAATGGATGAAATATAAGGATTGTGTCTGTGTACTAATTATTCCAACAAACAGATGCAAGTGAGGGAGGAGGGTTTTGCAGCATCTCTCAGAAATACTTCATATAGGACAATAGGTGAAATGCAATTATTTTATCTTTGTAGTAACCATACCAACAAACAAACACAAATGAGGGAGGAGCTTACTGTAGCTTTTCTGAGTAATATTTCACATAGGGTAATGGATGAAATGCAATGATTGTGTCTGTGTACTAATCATACCAACAATCAGAAGAAAGTGATGGAGGAGCTTTCTGCACCTTCTCTCAGAAATACTTCACGTAGGGTTGCGTACTAATCATACCAACTATCAGGCTTTAGCATTCTGCACCTTCTGTCCTAAATACATCACATAGGGTTATAGATGAAATGCGATGATTCTGGCTTTGTAGTAACCATACCAAAAAACAAACGCAAATGAGGGAGGACCTTTCTGTAGCTTTTCTCAGAAATATTTCACATAGGGTGATAGATGAAATGCCATGATTCTGGGTTTGTAGGAACTATACCAACAAACAAACGAAATGAGTGAGGAGCTTTCTGTAGCTTCCCTCAGAAATATGTCACATCAGGTAATGGATGAAATGTAATGATTGTAGTAACCATACATAGGGTAATGAATGAAATGCAATGATTTTGGCTTTGTAGTAACCATTCCAACAAACAAACTCCATAAAAGAAATGTAATGATTGTGTCTGTGTACTAATCATACCAACGAAGTGATGCCATTGAGGAGGCCTTGCGCCACCACTTTTATTCCATCTTAGCCACGTATCACGGTTCTGGCATTGTCTACACTGTTGGTTCGATGGTTGCTGGTCGTGTCGGTTATGCCCTAACTCTAGTGGACCATTGTGAACAACTTTCATTACCGGCTGGCTGCAGTTTTTACACTGCTGACGTGGTCACCATCTTTCGAGCTCTAGAGTATCTCCGCTCCTGCTCAGGTGAGTCCTTCATTATCTGTGGCGATTACCTGAGCGGTTTACCAGCTCTCGACCAGTGTTTCCCTCATTCTCGTCTGGTGATGGCTATCCAGTTGTCCCTGCATAATCTTGCCCGTTGCGGCGGATCTGTTGTCTTTGTTTGGAACCCAGGCTATGTTGAGATAGCTTGCAATGAAACTGTTGACTGCCTGGCGAAAGAGGCCACCAGTAAAGCATCTCTGGAGATTAGCCTCCCGGAGACTGATTTGCGGGCACTATTACGCCAAAAAGTTTTAGATTTATGGGACAGTGATTGGCGCAACCTGCCCATGCCAAACAAACTCCTTCATAACAAGGAGACGATGACTGTGTGGTGGTCATCCATGCGAGCCATCGCAGGGACTCAGTCATCCTTTGTCGTCTCCGCATTGGCCACACCTGACTGATGCATAGTTATTTCCTGTGTCGTGAGGATCCACCTCTTTGTCGTTGTGGGGCTTCCTTGACAGTGGTCCATATTCTGTTGGAGTGCGCCCTTTTAACTGTGCTCAGGCAGACTTTTGCGATGGCTGAAATGCTCTCTGCGCTTTTAACTTATGACTGTTCCATAGCGGACTTAGTTTTGCATTTTATTCGGGCAGGGGGATTTTATCGCTTAATCTAAATGTGTGTGTTTTTGTGTTGATTCTGGCCTATGGGCTACGATTTTAGTCTGCTTTTTTTAATGTGTTTCTCGGTGGTTGGCTTTTCCTTTTCTGTTTCTATGGTCGGCAACCAACCGTCACTCTCCGTGTGATTTTAGTTCGTCTTGTCTGGTCTTTGTCTCAGTTTCTCTCGTTCTGTGTCATCTGTTCTCTCGTTTGTTGATTGTTCTTATTCTCTGTGGGTGTTTTTAGTATTAGAAAAAGGGACCAATGACCGTAGCAGTCTGGTCTCTTTAACCCCCAAAAACCAACCAATCCTAAGATGTCTACCTCAGTCGGAGATGAAATGTCAGAAATAATTTTATTCATCGACTGTGCCGTCCTCCCACAAGCCAGTCCAGAAGTTTTGACTAATGTGAACAGTCGCTGTGAAAGCCTATGTTGTGTAAATGTGTGCTTGTCTCCTGAAGTGTACCTTGTGAAAGGAGGAGTAGGAGGTCATTTAATGCTCGTGGTGTGAGTAGCTTCGCAGTATTTTCTATCCTTCATGTAACATGTATTTTCATTCTTGATAAAACACTGAATATTAGTCATCGAGAAAGTATTTGTTGTAGCTCGTGTATTTAGAGGAAACAGCACTAACCTGGCGTACATGTTTCCTTGGGATTGAACTAGAATGTCGTGAATTTCAGCCACAGTCTCCAACTTTTGTCACTATTTAACTTAAATTATTATAGGACCTGTCTGAGGAAATGTGTGTCAAGTAATGTACTTCAAAAGGCCTTTCTGCTGTGCTCTAATTCCTCATGTTCATATACAGGATTGAAGCAGTTGAGAGTTGAGAATCGTTATGGGTTTGGGAAAGAATAAGATCTTTAGTCGACGTGAAAACACAGACAATGCTATTGTGGTAAACTGCAGTATTAAAAATTCTGTAACTTTACAAAAGGTCTAAAAGAGTCAGTAGAATCAGGTGTGACTGGTAAACCATTCTTTTTCAGGTGGTATACATTTTGTTATTTTTCATTTATAAATGTATATCTATCTGCTCCAGGAGATACATTTTCCTGCCACTGGAATGAATATGCAGGTTTTTCTGCATATCATTAACAATGTGTTTGTTGTAGAACATGTCTTCCACAGTGGCCGACATTGAAAAATGATTTGAGTGAAAGCCATTTCCTTCTGTAAATGAGTGTCCCATGTCTGTGTGGTAAGGCAGGGCAACTTGGCCATTGTATTTTATATTCTGTACCATTGCAAGTTGAAATCAAGCTTCACACACACACACACACACACACACACACACACACACACACACACACACACACACACACACACAGACACACACACACACACACTAACTACATAGATCTTCTTTAGTTACATCTGAGCTTCCAGTGAACATAATTCATATTTATGCATTATATTTAGCACATGGGGAACATGTGCAAACTCAGTTGATGAGAAATAAAGGATATAATGTAAGTAACTAATTCATTTTTCACCTAATTAAATCTCTCCTCACTTTCAGGCAGAAAGCCTTAATCTATGTCACAGTGAAAGCCACGTGCAGACAGTGGCCAATAGCCGCTCTCTCCGGTTTCGTAATAGGGACCCGCTCTGACCTAGTCCAGCCAGTCTGGTACTCGCTCTGGGTTTTGTTTCTATCTCGGTGGTAGTGCATTCTGGTTGTTGCTCGTTGTTGACATTTGCCTGGCTCTGGTTCCGAGTGGATTTACGTTTGGTGTTTGGTGTCCACAAGCCTCTGTTGTTTATCTCTTCCTCCTTGTGTTGCCTACAGTCGGTAGCGGTTGGTTGTTGTCAGATGTCATTGGTCTGTCGTCCGACTTGTCCTGTGTTTACCTTGTGGTGCGTGCTCCACCACTGGCGTCTTCCCTGCCTGGCGGCTCTGATCCACAGCCCAAGCCATTCCTGCTGTTGGTTGTGGTTACCACAATTTACTTCGCTCCTACCACATTGTCGTCAGTAATTGCAGTAGTCATTTTCAACATCTTCTCAACCATCTTTGAAACATTTGTACCACTTGTAAACTCTTGTACTCGTAGTAGAGTCGCCAAAAGCCACATTCGATGTTTCCAATGCGATACTGCACTTTGTTCCATTTTTAAACAAAATTTAATGGAGAATCTTTGATCCATCTTTTTCGAAAGTAAAAATTCTCTGAGCACTCAAAAACAAAGACCTCCTTTTCCACTGTCAACAATGAACTAAATACTGAAAATAGATGTAAATATATGTATGGTACATCAGGAACACGTGTACTAACAAGAAAAGAACAAAAATGTATACAGCCGACAGAATTAAATTCCTGTAACTTTTTGATCACACCTCATATGCAGTGTCTGGAAAAAGGAAATAAAGCACCCATAACAGTGTAACTTTGTACAAGTACAAACTATTAGCGGGCATGTACACAATTAGAGCAGTGGTTCTCAGCAAAAGTAGAAAGGCCACTAGTGTTGATGGTGGAGGGTATACAAGAGGTGTGAGCACCATCGGGTAGACTACTGATGAGAGGTGTCACATTGTGTTCAGTGTTGAATCACGGTTCTGCACTATCCCCGATGACCACTGTCAGCACGTGTGGCGGCAGCTTGGGGGACATTCCATTCTTCCAGTGTTTTGGAAAGGCACAGTATGGCCAGCAAATGGTTATGATTGTAGGTTGCAGTTGATAGTGATTGAGGGAACTGTGACGGAACAACAATCTTTCAGATGTCAATAATCCTCGTGTTACATCTTGTATGACAGTATCGTGATGTTATTTCCAACACAACAGTGCTCATCCACATAGTGGCATGTGTATGTATCAATTGTATGCATGGTATTAGCTGCTCCCATAGTCAGCAAAATCCTTAGATATGTTCCCTGCAGAGCATATGTGGCATGAGCTTGGACGTAAACTCTGCCCCAGTGTCAGTATCCAGAATATTGTGGACCATTACAACAGTTTGAGGCCAGCTTGCCCGAGGAAGGAATCTAGTGGCCTTATGACACCCTCCCAAACAAACAAGTGTATGCAAGAAGGGCAATTGTGTGCATGTCATATTGATAAGTGAGCTCATACTGCCAAGTTCTTTGTAAATCTGACTCAATTTTGTAATCACTAAAGTAACATCACATACCGACTGAACCCATGGCATTTCTTTTCTTTCTGTGAATTTCAATTTCTTAGCCGGACAGTGTTTATGAACATCTTGGGCTGAAAGAAAATCAGCATGATATAGAGACGTAAAACTATTAGAGACGTAATTAAATGTAAAAGTGTCACCAAAAACACATTTAAAGTGAAAAGCCTGAAAAAACACCAAGTTGTGTGTCCAGAAAATCTGTATCACAATGGGTTAACAGTGAGCAGCAACTTCAACCAAATGGGAAAAATATCTTCTTCCGGCCCAGGATGTTGTACCAGATTTTCTGCAACTTCACATTCCTAATGCTTCTGTATATTTTTTCCTGTTTCTACAAAGTCCATTACTGGCAACTACAGTTTAAAATGATCCAAGTCACTGTCCTTCTTCTTTGTATACTAAGGTGTCTGTCTGTAAATAATTTACTCTTATTTCTGAAGGCTTGGGCATTCCAATTCTTCTCTTAATATCCACTAGCTTTTGCCCTCAACTATGTTGGCACGGATCTTGAACCTGCATGAATTTTGAGTAGCCCTGAAACTTATTATCCATGGGAAAAATGGATATAAAGAACTGAAAGTGAAGTTGTCAAAACGATCCAATGGTAAAGAATTGATATGTTTGTAAGCACAGATACAGATATTTGAAGTATGAAATAGCAAAACGCCAAGGATAGGGGAACAAGCTAGTGGCGTATTTAATGAAAATACAAAAAATTAAAGAATCTGTAGTTACAAATAAGTCAGTTCTTTACTGTTGCACCCTTTTGACAGTGTCACCTTCATTCTTTTATATCTGTTTTTCTTGCTAATAAGCTTCAGGATATTTATGAACATTCATGTCAATGAAGTCGTTTGCTTAATAAGCTTATCAGTGACAATAGTTACAGTAATTTGTGAATGAATTCAAGAATGTCTGTGGGTAATGGAATTAAACTGTTAACATTAGCAATATTTTGGAAAGTTTCATCATCATAACACTATTTACTACTTTTTACTGATTTTTCTCATTTCTGGTCCCGGTTTGTTTCGTTTAGTTTTATAAAACTTCCACTGTCCCGATGTTTTTTTCTTCCAGTATAATGAAATGATGCTTATATGAAACTGAGTTGATCCACATAAAGCACTTGCAGTCCCTTGCAGGCCTGCATACAATAAAAAGTATTTAATATTGCATTTTTTGTAATCAGTTCAGCATGCATCTCTGTATACATAACCTGTCAGTAGCTGCCCACAGAGTTATTTTCAATTTTCCTGTAATTAAATAACATAAAACATGATAAATAGATGTAAAAACTTTTTATAATATGGAAAAATGCCTGTACACCATTATTATTTGCAGTATGTAGATAGTCACAGGATATGTGATGCATTCCCTTATGGATCTGAGTTACTGGGTACACATTTGTTTCCATACTATTCGGGCCCACATAGTTAAATGTACAGTTCAGTTTATCACGTTTTATAGATAATTTCACTTCAAAATTTCTCTGAGGGTTGAAATGCTTTTATAAATATGTAATGTTGAATCATTGGCTGTTGTCAGCTTAGCATATAATTTTAATGGTCTTTTATCCATTCTGGATCTTTCTGAACTCAACAGCTGTGAACAAATGTTGATTAAGAATGCAACCAACCATGAGTACTTCTAAAAGTATTTATTTAAATGCCATTACCAGTCTCAAGCTATTATGTCTGTCTACAGGTTTTTATTTTATTTACTTACTTTTTTTTAAGTAATTGCAACAATGTGCTAATATACATGTATTTGATAAAATATAAAATGAAATACTTACATACCCTCGATTTGTTTTGTCGGTATCATTTAGGCTTTCTTTGGTCCTTAAGCATTTTCAGCATGACACACGAAGAGTTAAGAATGATAGACAATGCACTTCTTCTAAACAATCCACTGTGTTGTGCACACACTTCACAGTATTTTTCATCAGTTGCAGCCTTTGACAAGTACTTCACATGTAATGATTTTGCTTACAGTGAAAAGTCTATCCACTGACCAACGATATCACTCATTTCTCAACAAGGAAACATCTCATCTACTGTATGTTAAGTAAAGAATGTGTGGACAATACAAATCTAAATAACAGAAAAATGCTTTGTCCAGAAAAGTGCACTTCTTACAAGTGAGGAACTCTAATTGTAGCATGTCATAGGAGAAATTAACAAGAAGATTTATCAGGCTACTCTCGAGAAGCAATGGCATGTGTTTTGATTTTGTTCCCTGACAATATTCTTCAATGGATGTTAAGTTGGGCAGCTAGTGGAATAAGGATACCCTTGTTCAGAGTCCTAACACAGACCAATCATGTTTAATTTGTGTGAAAAGTGCAATGAACATTTTCAGGATTGTTTGTTAGCCAGCTGTAGTTGCTCATTTAGAATTTGCTGAGATGAATTGAAGGTGTGAATGCATATTTCTAGTTATTTTAAGATACCCATTTTCCTCCATAAGTTAGTTGTATATTTTGTTTGTAGATTATCTTTAGTGTTTGAAATGCTGTATCTATATTGAGCCATGTGAGTGGCAGTTGCAGATGTAGTTAAATGTTTTTAGTCTAAAAGCATCCTTTTATTTATGATATCTTGAAGTTGCTGCCAGTCAGGCCAAGATAAAATCTGATGCAACTGTCACAATCAGTACTGTGTACTCCTCAGTTTTTAGAGATCCAGCCCAATGGTTTTGGTTTTATGTACTATGTTATGTTGCAGCATTTAGTGTGCATCAATGGGCTTAAAGTCGAAATTGTGCAGAAAATATTAGTAAGTTACATTATTCAACCATAGAATGTTTATGAAATATTACATATGTCATGTTAATTGAAAGAGGAAACAGTATTTTAATTAACTAATCCATACATACAGCAATAACATCTTTTACAGTTGTAGATGATGATGATCTGCTGTTAATTTTGAAGTGTTTTGTACAATTTTTTATACACATTGCCAAACAAGTTTACAATTTACGTAAAAAAAAATACAGTTTGTGTCGGATAACTACACACTGGGTGAGCAAATATTTGTAGTTTGGGCACTGCATTTCAGCTGTCTTAAGTACCTTGACAATACTTTTAGCATCCCCTTGTATTCTTTGTGTTGTCTCTTTAGCCCATTTGAAAAAGCAGAGTCATCAGCTCACCACAATGTTAAGATGACAAAATTGGATGAAGTATGGAAATTATCCATCACAGACCCTGGGTGCAGAATTTCACATTATTTCTAATTAAATAATATTAATTTTTCAATGCCTGCTTGATGTTACATAAATAATCATGGACTTTTTAGTATTAACTATTTGAGAGGTATGCTTCATTTTTTTTTAATATTAGGGTTTTAATGCATTCAAAAAATTTATGATGCAGTTTTATTCCTTTGTAGAAAATACTGGCTGTTGTTTTGTTTATCTTGAAACATGAGTCGGACAAAACTGACATTTACTCAGATCATGTGAATACAGCTGTTTGTGAGATAACTGCTTTGTTCTGTATAAGCCAAAAATATTGTTATTCAGTCTGATATTATGTAATTGCCCAAACTATGAGGTTTGTGGTGGGATTATTTGGGACAGAGATGCTACATATTAGTATGTTGTGCAAACAATAATGTAAAATGAATGACTTACAGAGGATGATGTGAAGTTTGCACTATGTGCATATTTAGACTGCTCAGCTATAACTGAAGTTGTATTTACCAAATGTTGAAAATTGATCTTCTACCTTAAACTTATAATTACCTTTGATGTTTACATTCTGTATGTAGCAAACATCACTATAGAAATCTGCCATTATGCTGCTTGTAAAAGTTGTAACTGCTTGTTAGTAATTTGTCATGTTGACATAATGATTATTCCTTAATCTAGAATGTTTCTAGTTACGTAAGTACTTTTATTCATGTTATATAGTAACCTGTTTATACATTATGTATGTAAATGTTTATTGTTCGCTAGGAAACTTAAGTTTGGGTCAACACAATTCCAAACAGACAGTTATAATTTATGATAATAATTAAAATAGTTTATGCACAATTATCTTAAAATATTCAAAATTAAATGTAAACTTAGTAACATTCAGATTAATGTTTAAAGACATTCTTTCCTTTCTTACTGTACACTGATTTCTGCAGGCATTTTTAAGTGTAAAGATGCCTTGCTGGTACCTGATACTTAAAGCTGTAAATGTTAGCTGTGTTAGCTTCAGTTTTGCTTGGTTACTTTATATTTGTATGCATCATATATGAGAAGTCAAAACAATACTACTTTTGTGTAAAACAAATGAGCTCTGTATTCGCATGTTAACAATACTACCAGAGCTAATGACATTCTGTGATAATCAGAAATGTCATTTCTATTATGTTTCTGGATGTAACAGCATAACTAGAGCTACGATGGGGCTGATTTGACGATGGGACTAGTGCTACAATGGGACTGGCGTGGAGATGAAAACATTCTTGAGTGGATGACCATCTCTGGGGTGCAAGAATTTCTCTTGATAGGTGTGCAGCCACCAGGATTACGCTCTGTTCCTAGCTGTACTGGACATTCCATATTTCTTAGACTCCTGGATCAATCTGTACTGCTATCACGCTGTCTACCACACCCTGTTCTTTGTACCTCCCTTTGCAGGTGCAGTGGGTAACATGACACTTGTGAAGAGGCTTCAGTTTCCTTTCCAAGAGAAAATTGGTCCTACACAGACCCATCCTCACTCCACCCATGAACAACAGTTCTCAAATTTTATATGGATATGAATCTGTATGTGCATCAAAGCCCTTCTTATGCAACACAAGACATGGGTAGCCGACATACGTTTGCGGCACTGTGAACTGTAACTTGACAGCTTACCACTACCTTATCCAAGACAGCCTCTAAAGTAGTGGCAATAAAGGCTGCGCATATGTGGCATGTACTTCTTTTTGAGAACATCCATCAAGGGTTTCAGAGTATTTAATTCTACAGCATTGAATGTGTCACGAAGTGCTCTTTGACCCAGTTAAGTTATAACATTATATAAATAACACACAGCACAGTGAACAGTATTAATGGCGATGATAACGATGTCGATGACATGAACAACAATTATAATAGTCTATTCACTGGACAGTAAATTTGTAATTATTTATTTATTCTGTTAGACGAGTTGATTGTTAATCAGTGCAATGATGACTGCATTACCACCTGAAGCAAGACTGCTTAACACAAATTTCTGCTTTATTCAATAAATTTTAGGTGTGCACATATTTTGCTGCAACAATAAAGTAAAATTAAATGATATGATTGAATTGTTCATTTGATGGAATTCTGTATTCATTTGGATGTTAAATACACCAGTGTATCATTTCTTTAATGCCTCATCTGAATCCTTGTCAGTATAGCCATTTTTATCTCGAATTTACGTATAGCATTGCCTAACACTTGTTTGTAATTTAGTTTTCAAAGTTATAATTATAAAAAAAAGTTGTTTGTGTTTAATATGTTGTTTAAGTTTAGTATGTTGTTTCACTGTTAGTATGTTCTGAACATTAAAGAATATTACTAACTATCCTGAAATACATTATTAAAGTTATCCCCTACTGTCACTCGCAGTGTTTTTTGTAAGTCATTGTAATATGTTGATGCTGATTTACACTTTTATGGCCACTTACCATTATTTTGTTACTGTTCTCTTATAAAAGCAAATTCTTGATTTATATACTTCATCTATTTTTATATCTTTATTGCCTGTTGCGGAAAGTGGATGTTAACAATGTTGTTTAATTATAGTGTAAGCGGCTATGCCTTCATCCAGAAAGAAATAAAAATATGTTTGACATGTATAGGTATTTTAATTCATCTCCCTAAGGATATCTCACATATAACTTATTTCATCTCTGGCAGTGTTTATTAATTTGATGTGGTAGTCAGGAAGCAACCTCAAGATGTAAAACAAACTCTTGCAACGTTTTTGTCCATAAAATTTGGAATTGGGAAGAAAGATAATGGTGGCAAGTGCTGTTATCAAATACACAACACTGAGATGGTTGTATCTGAGTGGTTATACACTACATTAGAACAGAATTTTCCAATAATCAAAATTTCTTTTGTGACAGCATTATGGGATAATTTTCTCCTATTCCCACATGAGGGTGCACAGATAGCTTGAGCATTTGGGAGCTTCTTCCATACTCAGTTAAGAGAGTTAGCTCTGCCAGTAACACTGTGACAGTTTTTTACATACAGAGGATGACAGTGTGCGGTTCAACAGGCAGGTCCTGTCAATAACAGAGAAGCTGTTGAAAGCTTGATTTCTCCCTAAAAGCTTAAGGGGCAAGTAAATCTGAAAAACATATCTAAAAATTTCATAATCTTGTTCTGATTGTGTAGAAACAATTGTTACTCCTAAGTAACACTCGGACGCAATAAATAAGCCCTGTTGTGGTAAGTAAATTTACACTCGTATTTAGGGTACGCTAATTATCACATTCGTTTAGGGAGTGACTCTTTATCACGTTAAGGCACCATTTTCAAAATTTTAAGTGGTATGTAAAATCTTGTGGCTTTTGCAAACTGAAAAAGAGGAACTTGCAGTTTATTCCATGCCATCTACAGGAAAACTGTGAAGGCCTAATGATGTAAACAGAAAGGTATACTAGGGTTTAACCTCCCATTCTTAATGATGCTTTCACCGTGCTCTCCCAGAAAGTGGGTGGTCACAAGTGCATGGCATACTGTCTCATCTGTTCCAAAACACATATATTAGGGTATGAGATTGATAACCATTTACCATTCATTGTTCCACAGTGAGAAATATTTATTGGATTTTTCAAATTGGTGCAACAGGTAAATCAAATATACTGGTGCCCGTTGAAATTTATTGCTTCAAAATACCTATAGAAACAACTGTGGGAGCTCTCACACAGAATCTTTGGTTTGTCATCTCTCTGTACTTATGTCTGGTTTAGGCAGCACACGTTCCACATCTCCATTCAACAACCTGTAGTAGTATTCATGGAAATCCATAGGAAACCCACCATTCCATAGTAACACTCTTGTCTCTCATTTGCTGTGAATAGATCTTTAAATTTGCTGCTGCACTTTGTACTTTCTTGATGCAGTGGAGCTGCTGTGCAGTACCAATACTTCTGGCCATGTAATTTTATTTCTGTTTGCAGATGATTGAGGACCGTAAGAAAGCACATATCTACTCAGACTCACGATAAAGTAATTTAACCACTCTTAACAAACTCCTCTAATGAGACGAGTGTTCAACTGAAACAATGGTATTGTCAGGAATGCCCCTAGGGAAGTGTTTTCTGTAAACATAATGATTTGGCAGGCAGGGTGGGGAATAATCTGTGGTTGTTTGCAGATGATGCTGTAGTACAATATGATTTAGACAACATTTATGGTTGTGTGTGTGTGCGTGTGTGTGTGTGTGTGTGTGTGTGTGTGTGTGTGTGTGTGTGTGTGTGTGAGAGAGAGAGAGAGAGAGAGAGAGAGAGAGAGAGAGAGAGAGAGAGAGAGAGAGAGAGAGAGAGAAGGATGTGTTAACGGTATTTTCAAATGACATATAAGTTGTACATAGGTGCTTTGGGAACTCGTATGGGAATCCCTGGAGAGAAAGCAATATTCTCTTTAAGGAACACTGTATAGAGAAATTTAGAGAACTGGCATCTAAAGCCGATTGCAGAATGATTCTACTGCCAGCAGCATACATTTTGCATATGAATTGTAAAGATAAGCTATAAGATACTGGGGCTTACACAGACGCATATAGATATTCATTTCTCCCTCACTCTTTATGCGAGTGGAAGCGGAAAGGGAATGACTAGTAGTGGCACAGGGTACACGCACACTACAGCTTCTGGTGGAATATGTATGTAGGTGTGGCCAGGCTCATAACAGGAACTCTCATTCAATCTTGCTGTGACAGAAAAGTTTCTGGATCATTGTCGCCAGTGTCCATTTTCTCCTCGAGTTCAAAGACACTGCCAAGCCATGACTTCAACCCACAGGTGGACCTCCACAGCAGGGTGGAAGCACAAACACTGCTGTGCCTTGCTGATCTTAATGAGTTAACTCCACTTTTCACAAATCTATACATACATGACAAAGGGCACACACGGTTGGTTGGCCCACACTTACTGATTACTTAAAATATGTTTTTAACAATTACGAATGTCGTTCCTCGGCGTGAGAGATAATACATGCATTTCAAGTTCTTGTTAAGATTGATCACACTTATAACATTTCCAGTTAAGTGTAATAGTATGTAATTAATTCGTAAGGACATAGTTTATAACCATGTTTTGGTGGAAATAGTTTAACTGTTCTTTACCATAGGGAGTCACATGCTGATGCTGGGCTCTGTACTGCACTACGTTACTTCAAATCTGATTTGTGACAAATATTAAATGGTGTCTCTGTATAGGTTGACTTGTCATTTTCCAGCTAAGTCTCTTTACTTTTGACTATTTTGGAGACTATGTCATTATTGTGACACAACATCACATTGCAGCTTAAGATATTTGTAGCACCAACATTTACAACTCAATTTTTGGACAGACACTGTGTACATATATTATTTTTGAGATGATATTGTCCCTTCTTTTATACCTCCATACAAAAATAGTATAGGTAATTTCCTCTATGTATCCACCTGACCCCACGTAACACCATCCCTCCTATGGGTCTGTCTATGTCCCCCTCACTTCCATACATAAAATGGGGTTCACTGAACTTAAAAATTGAAACTATATCTCTTTCTGTGTCAAAAGTGTCTACATAGCATATTTAAGTTTTACTTGATACATGGGTTTCCTACTACTTTCCATTCTGTCACTCTTACTGTGCCTTTCACAGAGTCATACCTTCCCTCTATGTTATATTAACATTTAATAACGTGCTTTCTCTGATACAAACTTAAGATTAACTACAGACTGTTCATTAAGACCTCATTTGCTGTTACACATGGAAATGTTGTTATCCAGTTTGTTCTTATCAATAGAGTTGTGCACCACTCATTTTGAAATCATGAAGTAGTACTGAGAATACAGAAGTTTCCTTTAATTTGTTACTTTTCCTCTCAACTACTTTGTCATATACTAGGTATATATGTGATACAGCAGCTTTTCACTTTCCACTGAGAACACATCTATCTTTTTGTTAATCCCAATTGAAAAAAACATTAAATTATCAAACTCAAAACCTTTATTTATTGTGTGTCAAACACTTTATGCCCAATTATGTAACATATGTATAACTATCAGCTTTTTCATACACTTTGACACGTATAAGGTTCACACACAAGTTACTAGCATTTTCGTTTTGCATGTTGCTACGGGTTTCTTTATCAATTGCCATTTTAATTTGTAGTTCACTGTTGCTATCTCAGTTTACATTTTGCCATTTGGAGATAGTGAGTGGAGCTGTGGACGCTAGAAAGTGGAGTGCCAAATGGAATAATCTGAACATTTTCTTCTTGAGTTCAGTAGAGGGGTGACAGCAGTGAAGGCAGCCAGAAACATCTGCACCATATGTGGGGATAATGCTATTCATCTGAGCACAGCAAGAATGTGGTTTTCTCATTTAAAGGAGGACCATTTTCACATTAGTGACCCACTAAGTTCATAAAAATGCGAAGGCCTTCCTGAAGATCATGGAAAGATTAATCCACAGTGATGCATGCCAGTGTATTCAAGATCTGGGTCATTGATGATCATGATCATTCCACCACTGTGCAAATTTTGCATGCAACAGAAAGGTTACAAAATGAGGTGTATGAGTACCGCATGTCCGAAGTGAAAATCGCAAAAATCAGTTGGTGGCCATATCTATGTCTATTTGCTCATCATCAAGCGGCTCATTAAATACTGAACATTACAATTGTGGTGGGGTTAGGGGTCAAACCCGGGACTCCACATGGCAGACCAGAAGCTGGGACCCACCACACCGTATTTCGTCAGGAGGCCGAGCAAGTTCAAGAATTTTGAGAGGCAGTGCAGAGTGATACAGGAGTATTCAGTAACATTGCTTTATTCAGCTAATTTACAGTATTTGATGGTGAAGCGTAGTGTCAGCGTGCTGCCCGCCCGATGTCCTGCAAGTCCAGCCGGCTCAGCAGACTCCTGGTATGCCGATGCCACTGCTGTTGTTATCAAGGCTGCCTGCCAACGGAACTTGGCCGCCGCTCTCCCGGTCACCACCCAGCGATGAGTAGCGCCTTGCGACTTACTCCGCCCCATTAGGCCTGCTCTGCCTGACCAAGGGATGAAGGTGGATGTACTGGTCACCCGTGGCCCTCAGGCCACCGCTGCTCCCAACACATGACCTGACTCAAACCCACGCGCACCTGGATTCTGTGCTGAAATTTTCCGCTAATGGTGCTTGCCGGATGGCAACACCCACTGCCATCTCTGGCGCTGTCGTAGCGCTGCTCTGCTACCCTCAGGGTACGCCTCGCCCGGACCCAGTATGCCAGGTGGGAAGCAAACTTGGCCACTACACTAGAGTGGAACTGAGTCCCTCCTGGACCTGCTGCAGACCTCTCTCACTGCCGATTTTCAGGCAGACCGTGCTATCTCCAAGTGGAAGGATGCCATTCCACCCTCTCGTGGCGTTGTGTCGCCCGATGCAGAATATAGCCCGAGCAACAACATAGAAACAAAGTACAAATTTATACGGAATGCTTATAATATTGTTGCTAGACTGGCCACTATAAGCATAGAGCAGCACAGGTCTGTCCCGACGTTCCACTGACCTGGCAGACCCTGTCAAGCTAAACTTGCCCGTCTATTTATATTGGTTTCTCCCTTGCTTCTGACATAGTGTCAGAGAGAGACACTAACAATTGTAGGATAAATTTCTACAGGTCAGCCATTTACAAATATCCACTCCTGGCTCTGGCCTAGTGCCCCACCTAATATATCCACTAACTAAGAGCAACGCTGCAGTTTCCTACCTTGTTGTTGCTCCACTCAAAACAAATCGTGCATGCAATACCGCTGTCGCAGCTCTGCGCCGGCAGGTGCCATGTTTACCTTGCCTGGCCTGCTGGCTGTCGTCCAATATGCCACTCTGCCAGTGGCCCCAGATTTCATCCCCCAACAGCGCCTTCATTGAATTTCGAAAAAATTTCCCTTTCCCTTGACTAGTTTGACACTAGTGCAGCACTATCCTGGTGATGAAAAATTGTGTCTGTATTCTAACATAAGGAAAGGAAAGGATTGGTTGAGGCCAAACAAAGGAGCAACATCCCATACAAAAATCTGCATGCTTTCACAAAAGATAATGTTATGCATCTAGTGGGACGACGATGGTGGGGTGTATTATGAATTGCTTCCGCAAGATGTAACCGTCATTGCTGACATTTTCTGTCAACAGAAAAGATGTCTTGCATATACAGTCTAAGAACAGCAACCAGGAAGTCCACGTGAAGCAATATTGATCCATGAGAGAGCCTGCCTGCATTCCGTACAGTATTTTTTTGTCAGTCTAGCAAAAGTTGGGTTGGGAAGTCATGTCACACCCACCTTATTCACCTGATCTTGTGCCTCAGATTTGAGCCTTTTCCACTCTCTATCAAATAACTTTCATGGAACTTCCCTTTCGGATTAAGAAAGTGTTCTGAAGATGACTCAATGAATTCTTCCCCAGAAAACCATGCCATTTACATTTCGCATGATCGAAAATTTCCCCAATGTTTGCTGTTCATTGTAAGCACTGAAAGATGATATATTATTGTATGCTGAAGTCTCTGTTATGTTTATTAAACCTATAGAAAAAGTATACAAACTAATGCACCAGCTACATACCTGTGTTGGGACCTAGCGCAATGGTTATCATATAAACATGATGTACAAGGTTGTTGGATCAAAAAACGACAAATGAAACTTTTTTTCAATTTATAAATCCGATCAAAAGAATTTGATTATTATTTTTATTCAATTAATTCGTTTACATGTAATTTTTGATATTATTGTTTGTTTTATTTACCCTTATTTTTCATTCTGTCATTCTTTTTTCTCCTGGACTCTGCCTGTGTCACCTATAATGTGGAAATAATTGTTAATGTGTGTGTGTCCGTCTCGAGTTGCTTCATAGAGGTTAGCTTTAACCACCATAAACAAAGCAAGTGCGATTTTTAAATCTGCACAGATTGTTGATTGCTATTCTCTCTGATGCATTTCACATCATGGGGTTGTGGTTAGCTTAGGACACAAATTTGAATTCAGGGCTTTGTCTGCCATGGTTGTCCTTTCTCACTTAGAATCAGCTGTCCATAGACCATCTCACATTTCCAACGTACCTGGAAGTGGCTGCCTCCGACATTACTCTGCATTAATTGGTGCATAGTAATGAAGTAAAACAAATTAATATTTCTACTTTGACAGTTCTCTGCAATTTATTGCACAATTTGGTAAACCATAGTGTTTTTTCTGACATGCTCTGGTGGTTTCCAGTGATTAAGGGTGTCAGTGTGGTACTGGTGTGCAAGACTCACACTCCCTCTTGGCTATCAAACTTACTTGGAGTTGCTTCGCCGATCATCTTTTCAGGATAGCCAGCTGTGATGTCCTGCACGACTTCTTCTCTGAATATAGGATGCTACATGGAGGAAATTCTTTATACTTTAAAATATTCTCGAGTGTACAGAGTTATTTTAAAACTCAATCTCACTGTATTTTCATCACACACAACAGTTTCTGACAGACCAGAAGGTTCCAAGCTTACAAAAAATGTTTTAGTTGTATGAAAACTATCACATTAATTTTTCCATAAATACAGTCTACAAATCTCACAAAGTTTAACAAGACAACTGTCTAGACCTTACTTATTGATTCTTTCTCTTACATTCGTAATTGTCCCTTCTCTTCTTTCAACAACATTCAAATGTTCACACAGTAATGTTTCATGTCGCATGGAGTACGGCGCGTTTATTCCTTGAGCTGGATGTGTAACTATAGGCGACTACCTGCCCACGCCGATCATCCGTCCCACACATGTCCGTCCTGCACACACACATAACTGTGGTGCAGTAGACACAGATCTACTCATCTCTAAAATAACGCGTGTTCAAGACGGTGGAAATACGAGGGTCTCTAGAATTTACTCCGAAATTCCTTAGGCATAACAATGCCTTCCAGAATGCTGGAAGTTAGAAAAGTATAATTATTAAATTGTCATTAATTCAACACCCCCCCCCCCCCCCAATCAATTTAATAATTTCCTAAATTGGCCATAAAATTCACTATCCCCAGCTTTTAACACAGTCTATTGAAACGTGCACTCTTAGCTACTTTTGGTAAAATATGGGCCATTTGTTCCTTGGAGCTAATGTATTGAACATTCAGATGGCCTTTGTTGTATAGCTCTTGTGTAGAACGGATTTCACTTCCACATGCTTCAGTCATCTATGTTCCCACTTCCGTAATTGACAGATTCTTCAAGAAGATGCTTAAGCCATGGGGTGTCTGTCATAGCTGTCGACGAAGCTGGATATTCTGCTTCTATTTCATAGTGAAACTCATCTGTCTCCTTGTCACAAGAAACAGTATTTTCAAACAAAAAACTATAAGAAAGTGAAGAAGACAGGAGATCTACAACATAACACAGTCAGAATCAACATAGCAGTAATAGCATTTAAAATTTCCTTTTTGAATCACAGGCCAACATCAAGTGTTCCTTTAATATATCAAAGAATTCATTTCAAAAATTTCTACTCTAATTCTGTTGGTTTATTTTGCTGTCTACTAAAATAGTTAAGTGATGCACTTCGTCTGGTCATAGCTGTCATTATATACATTGAAAAACACAGTAATTGTCCATCTGGTTTAAATTCATCCATTTGACCACAAGCATCTCCACTGCATTTGACTTCCATCGATGTTCTCAGTGTTTACAGTCTTCCATGTTGAATCTTTTCAATAAGTATTCAAGATGAACATAGTGACAAAGAAACATTTTGCCACTGTTGCTCTGCATATTTATTCTGAGGAATGATTTTGGTTCTCCAAGTTCTCACATTCGACATTTTAACTAGTTCTTAATGTAGGTGACTTTTTTTTTTACTATTACATCCAGCGGGAATATTATCTACATATGGAAGCAAATTGAGTATAATGATCATCAATGCTTTCAACATAGAGACATCTGCCAATTTTGGGTTGTCGAAACACGATTTCCTTCATAAAACTGTCAAAAGTTTTTTTTTTAGTTTGCATACAAGACTTTTCTTAATCTTTACACCAGGTCTCAATGCAGGAATCAATTTTGTACATCTGTTTGTTCCATAAATGAATTATGTTCCTAAGGAGCATTCTTAGTGTTGTGAATTGAGCAAGTGGAGTATAGTCATATCTCTTTCAATATTTCCAGACATGTCTATTTTTACTTTGAACATCCTCTTACTGTCAGTGATACTTTTATTTGCTGTAAGTGGTTCATAAGTCAAAGTTCCATTAGATGACTGAGAGCCCAATTTTTCCTTAATTTTTTTTTTCCATTCTTCTCCTACATCTTCTTCATGATGCCTTACCTGAACGTCTTCAGACTTCTGAGGTAAGTTTTCCCACGAATGTTTTTGCGTTCAAGGGAAACACTGCATAATCCTTGAAAAACCTAAATTTTCTTGTTATTCTATTGCTTTTCCACAAAGTTTCTGCTCGCTTCCACTTCTTCTGACATCGTGGGCCTTGAGTTACCTTCAACAGTTAGCACAAAATCAAGGACTTCAAAACAGAACTAACTTTGAGGAAACTGAAGAATGTTCTGAATTACATTGTTCACTTGAATGGTCTTCTTCAAGATCCAATCATCACTGCTTTCACCTTCAAATAGAAACATATCTTTTTCAAAAATTACATCTCTCCCAAATACAACCTTGTGTTGCTTGGCACACCATATTCTGTGGCTAATTAGACTGTTTCCAGTCACGAAACATTTTAATGGGCTAGTTCCTTTTCGATACTTTCCTTGGAATGTGCCACTATGCAACACACCCAAAGTCATATTTGTTCAAATTTGGCTTTCTTCCATCCGATAGCATTTCTAGAATTTCTGCATCTAAAACTGAAGTATAACTATGGTTAATGATAAAAGTATCTGCCAGTAACTTTTGACTAAAATTGCTTTCAAACTTCGCGTCCAAAAATTGTGCAATGAGCCTTTTCAATGACAGTATGATTTAGTCGCTCTGCCACTCCATTTCGCAATTGACTTTGCAAATATACTCATGACCGTTGTCACTTTTAAATCTCCTGATTTTCAGCAAATACATACTTTGGAAATACGAAGCAAGAATTGTTACCAATATTGTATCGACCACTGTGCCATACAGTTCAGTGAGCAGACACATGGGTATTATATACTGTAGGACTGAAAGTTTCGGAGTGTTTTTCTCGTGAGTGGCCAGCCATCTGGCCGTATGGCTGGGGCGTTGTAACTCTATGGGGTAGTGCTGCCAACACATGCCATCCCACTCTTAACTTCATTTCCCAACCCTCGCACTCCCCTTGTTAGTGTGTGTATATACACGATTGAATCATTTCTGTGAGCTGCAGCTATAGCTATCACACTTTTGAATTGAACCCGCTGAATTTTTAAAAACAAGCCTCATCCAGCCATTTATAGTTTATGCACTGACAATTAATTATTTAGTGAACCTGACACTAGAAGAGCACCTTTTAGTTTTAATTTGAAATTCCAGTCCACAAACTATGCTTTCAACATATATTTCTCCAACCTTTATTCTTATTTGATTCACCTGTTTGTTCACATCCATCAAAGAACAGATTAATTAACTAAATATCCTGTTACCCTCAAATCTAGAAACCAATCCACTTTGCCACCTGGAAAACTTCCAGTAACAGCTGAGAAAGAAAAATTATTTTCATTTCTGTTTATTTTTTGGAGAGATTTAGCTAAATTTGAAGAACTATACTTCTATGCGTTTGTGGCAATCTAACATTGTATTTATCCCCAACAATGGCATTGTTTCCCACGTCTGTAACACATATATTGGGTTGATACATAAGTTTGTTGCGTTTCTCTGTACGTTTGATAA
The DNA here is from genome assembly GCF_023897955.1 of Schistocerca gregaria. Classification (NCBI taxonomy): domain Eukaryota; kingdom Metazoa; phylum Arthropoda; class Insecta; order Orthoptera; family Acrididae; genus Schistocerca; species Schistocerca gregaria. The sequence continues at coordinate 4,314,131 of NW_026061713.1, read as the reverse complement.
ACACAACAGATACACATACACACCCTACTCATCCATAATTATTCTCCTTCACTATTTACAACAGTCTATCAATGCTGAGATAACTTTTTGATTCCATGACTGTAGACATCGAGTGGTTTTGAGGTGAAGAACTCGCCGAGCCATGGTAGGAGAACCTTTAGCATCCGGCAAAGCTTAGCTTGAAGTTTGTTCGATAGGGAGCAGGAAAAACTGAGGGTGCAAGATCAGTTGAATAAGGTGAGTGCAGAATGACCTCCCAACCCAACTCTAGTATAAAGTTTTTGGTCAGTCTAGCAGAATGGGCGCGGGCGTTATCGTGGAGTAGCATCACTTTTCGCAGTCTGCCTGGTCGTTGTCCTCGAATTGCGTCCACAAGATGTCTCAGTTACTGACAATAAATATCATCAGTGATGGTTACATCTCAGGGAAGCAATCTGTACTACACCACACCATCACTGTTCAACTAGATGCATAATATTATGGATGCATGCAGGCTTTTATATGGGGAGTTGCTGCTTTGTTTGGGGGCAACCATTCTTTTCTTTTCCTTGTGATCTTAGGATAAGGACACCATTTCTTGTCACCTATAAGGCTATAACGATACAAGTTAGGAATGGTCAACGTTGCTTTCAAGCTAATTGATCACGAACAATGAGAAAAGCACATACATTCACCTGCTGATTTATGTGTTTTCGGCTTAGAGCATGTGGTACCTTTTTGCAACCTTCTCCATTGCATGCAAATGTTGCACGATGGTAGAATGATCACAGTTAATAACATTTGCCAGTTCTCGAGTTTGCTGACATTGATTATTGTGGGTTAATGTGTTTAAACAATCTTTATGAAACTTCGACTGTCTTCCTGAATGTGCTGAATCACTTATGTCAAAATGATCCTTCTTCAAACGAGAAAACCGCATTCTTGCCATGATCTGTCTCATGGAATTATCCCCCTCCCACATGTGGCGTGAATGTTTCTGACTGCCTCCGTAGCTGTCATTCCTATTGAACTGTAATAGAAGAATACATCAGAAATGTTTAGATTTCTCCACTAGGCACTCCATTTTATAGTGTCCAAACCTCCACTCATTATCTCTATATAACAAAATGACAATATGTGAACTCATATAGCAACAGTGAACTACAAAGTAAAAAATGACAACTCCTAGCATCCACAATATCAACTAAAAACTTATTTTTAGACAAAGCTTTGGCTGCATCATACATAGCTTGAGACTTGGTTGTCTCTGAATACATCCTTTTACCTTTCTGTCAGATGCTGTCGACGATGGCAATTTATTTACTGTCCAGTTGTTACCTTTAGAATTATTAAGTTTTGCTTCTTTGTCTAGTAATCTACCCTTTAAGAAATCCGGTTCCAATTCCTCACTTGAGAAGGTATTCAGAGCAGTAACAACTACTTAGGATTCTGGTGGAATTGTTTGTAAGTAACCGCATACTATATCAGTTCCTCCAATATTATCATCCGATCCTTCAAATTACCCATTAACTTATGAAACTCCAAAAAATTAATTTCAAGAGTTATTGTCATTTGCAGTAAACTTTAAAGGCCGTTCTTAATAAAAGCCATACCTTTCAGCTCAAATGTTTGAATTAATGTATTTCTTATTTTTGGTGTAGGCCTACTCCAAGCAACTTTGTGAAATTCTTTGGATTACTTGAGACTTACACTTCTTATCGGTTTTGCCATTCAGCTGTCTCAGCCATGTCCATGTATCTCTTTCAGACAAAACTCACTTCCAGCTCACATAGAAGTATTTCAGTCCTAAATTTTCAGTTGCTAAAGTTCTTCCCATTAAACAACAGTACCTTGTATGCCTCCTCTTCTTGAGCCATGACTCTAAATTAGGTACTGGATTAATTTTTTCCACCTTTATTTGTTGTACTGCAACACCTGGCACCTGGGTCCATGACCACTTGCTAAGAAAATAACACTTATTTAGGATAAATAATTTCAACTCGTTACTTCACACAATTTACAATTACAACCACGGGACAACAATGAAGACAAAATACAAACAGAGTGAAGAAACACAGAAAAAACACATAAAAAAGACAAAGAGAAAATAACTGAAAGGATTATTATTACATTATCATCATTTCAACACACTTTGTATTAGATAGGAAACTCCATGTCCAAACAATGAACAATGGCACCATTTAACCAAGATACAGAACAGCCTGCCACCACAAGTAAAAAACATAGACTTGATTTTAGAAATCTGAAATCATTAACTGATCATTGCTCTGAATTGTGTGAATTTTTGGTCCATATGTGTACAGTGAAATATCAAACAAGCTGCAAGTGCATGAATGATTTTTATAAAATTAATAATCACTGTGAATGAGACTTTTATACAATGTGTAGCTATCTCCATACTGTTGTCTTTGTCCATGTTTGTACTGTATTGTAACACTCTTTTGGTCTCCTTCAACTATTATTTATGCTACTTGTCAACTCAGATTATACAACCTGGGTCCAGCAAAAATTGTCATTTTAACAGCCCTGGACATCTGCTGCCGTTTAGGTTACGGAATCTTCTTCTTGATACAGTTATGAAGTGTAGTGGCATGACCGAGAGGGAATTTGTTCTCGCTTGATATGGCTAATAACTATATGACATTGTTTGTCATCTATCTTGATATATACACTCATGGAAATTGAAATAAGAACACCATGAATTCATTGTCCCAGGAAGGGGAAACTTTATTGACTCATTCCTGGGGTCAGATACATCACATGGTCACACTGACAGAACCACAGGCACATAGACACAGGCAACAGAGCATGCACAATGTCGGCACTAGTACAGTGTATATCCACCTTTCACAGCAATGCAGGCTGCTATTCTCCCATGGAGACAATCGTAGAGATGCTGGATGTAGTCCTGTGGAACGGCTTGCCATGCCATTTCCACCTGGCGCCTCATTTGGACCAGCGTTCGTGCAGGACGTGCAACCGCGTGAGACGACGCTTCATCCAGTGCCAAACATGCTCAATGGGGGACAGATCCGGAGATCTTGCTGGCCAGGGTAGTTGACTTACACCTTCTAGAGCATGTTGGGTGGCACGGGATACATGCGGACGTGCATTCTCCTGTTGGAACAGCAAGTTCCCTAGGAATGGTAGAATGATGGGTTCGATGACGGTTTGGATGTACCGTGCACTATTCAGTGTCCCCTCGACGATCACCAGAGGTGTACAGCCAGTGTAAGAGATCGCTCCCCACACCATGATGCCGGGTGTTGGCCCTGTGTGCCTCGGTCGTATGCAGTCCTGATTGTGGCGCTCACCTGCACGGCGCCAAACTCGCATACGACCATCATTGGCACCAAGGCAGAAGCGACTCTCATCGCTGAAGATGACACATCTCCATTCGTCCCTCCATTCACGCCTGTCGCGACACCACTGGAGGTACGATGCACAATGTTGGGGCGTGTCCGGAGCAAGTATGGTTGGTCTGACACATCAGTGTCAATGTGTTCTTTTTTCCATTTCCAGGAGTGTATATAAGGCTGTAAAAATGAATTTTACTGCAGATGTTTTCCCCAGTATTCAGTAAATCAGTATCTCCTGGCGTAATGGTGTACATTAGAGGTGACAAGAAAATAACATAACTGATAGAAATAACTGGTTATTGAGAAGTAGCAGTTACTGTGATAAGGGCTCATCTGATACTAGCAGTTACTTAAATAACAGTGCTTTGCGCCACCTGTTTACAGAAGCTCATACTATGCTTTCACGTCAACTAATCTGAGATCTGGCTATGATAGAGAGGGATATATCATCTGGAAGAGCTGTTATTATTCTCTCTAAGTTTCATTCTCTGACACTTAACACGCTACCACTACAGGTAACCCAGTGACATTTCCGGAGAGAATAGTTACTGGAGTGAGCAAAATATTTTTGTACCGCTATGGAAATAACTATCTAGATCCCCCAGTGTCCAGCAGTTGACAACTAATGGGATTCTGTTCTTTCCATTTCTTGTAGTTCCTGAAACAGTTGACCTTCTATCTGGCCTTCGGTTGTGTTAGAGGGTATTGTTAATGGTTTTTAGGGTTTTACACATATTGAAATATTTGAGCATTGTAGGTGATCTAAAAATGGAAAATAGTGGAGTACCTTCTCAAAGAACACCATAGCCCCAATGCCTAGTGGCACCATTATGATGAAAAAACGCTGCTGCTGTATGTAATTAGTGTATCTGATCAACTTGAGTACAAAAAAACTTGTGTAATTTCATAAAACTTGTCTTTGTGGCTTTACTAAGAAAAATGAGCTTTCTCAATTTGTACATATACACTGCAAATGGACTTTTTTTATTTAATTAATTATTGGCTACTGATTTTGAATCATTTTCCACATAGTATTGAGCACATCAGTTTTATACAGGGAAATTGTACAATGGAATATTTACACTTCACACACAAGTATGGAAAATTAACCATTTGATCGCAGCATAGATGGAATGAATACAGGTATGCTTACAACAATAGTCAGATCAGGTACTTTGTCAGGAGCATTCAAATAAAAATGTAGATTTACTTATATTAGGGTCTTCTTGTACTTGGGCATTCTACATGAAATTTTTTGAATAATATATGCTCTCTCTGTTTTGAAAGAGGCCAAGGGAGTTCATTTTGGCCCTTTGGCCCTTTATTTTAAGTGCTCATCTATCTCGTTCATGAATTAGTATAATACATATTCAAATAATGGAAAATCCAGGATAGAATGTAACAATATTACGAGAAAGAAAGCTGATACTAACTATCTAGCAGAGATGCTGTGTCGCTGATACACACAACAACAACTCTCACAATTCACACACACACACACACACACACACACACACACACACACACACAGACACACACACACATACACACAGCAACATTGCATGATGGGAGTGGCAACTGGGTGGGGGTATGGAGGATACTGGGGCAGGGAGAGAGGGTGGGTAGTGATGTAGAGTAAAGTGCTGCAGGTTAGACCACGGGCAGGGGAGAGGTGGGGAGGGGGCAGAAGTAGCAGAAACGGAGGGAAATAAAAAGACTGGGTGTGGTGGTGGAATAATGGCTGCATAGTGCTGGAACGGGTGCAGGGAAGGTGTGGGATGGATGAGAACAGTGACTAATGAAGGTTGAGACCAGGAGGGTTATAGAAATATCGGATGTATTGCAGGGAAAGTTCTCACCTGCACAATTCAGAAAAGCTGGTGTTGGTGGGAAGGATCTATATAGCACACACTGTGAAGCAGTCATTGAAATATCATGTTTTGCAGCATGTTCAGCAACAGGGTGGTCCACTTGTTTCTTGGTTGCAGTTTGTTGGTGACCATTTGTGTGGACAGACAGCTTGTTGATTCTCATTCCTACATAGAATGCAGCACAGTGGTAGCAACTTAGCTTGTAAATCACATGACTAGTTTCACAGGTAGGCCTGCCTTTGATGGGATTAGTGGTGATGGTGCCTGACCTGGAGTAGGTGGTTTCAGGAGAATGTATGGATGTAGGTGTGTTACAGAGGTATGAGCCATGAGGTAAGGGATTGGGAGCATTGGTTGTATAAGGATGGGTACAATATGTAGGTTCGGTGGATGACAGAATACCATGTGAGGCATGGGAAGGATAGTGGTCTGGATACTTCTCATTTCAGGCCACGACAAGAGGTAATTGAAACCCTGGCATAGAGTGTAATTCAGTTTCTCCAGTCCTGGGTGATGCTGAGTTATGAGGGGCATGGTCGTCTGTGGTCAGACAGTGGGATTTTGGGAGGTGGTGACAGACTGAATAGATACAGCACGCAAGATTTGTTATTATACAAGGTTTGGAGGATAATTATGGTCAGTGAAGCCTTTAGTGAGATATTTAGATTGGGACTGCTCATCACTGCAGATGCGGTGACCAAGTGGGGATAGGCTATACGGAAGGGACTTCTTGGTATGGAATGGATGGCAATTGTTGAAGTGGAGGTATTGCTGGTGGTTAGTAGGTTTGATATGGACAGAGGTACTGATGTAACCACATTTGAGGTGGAGGTCAACATCTAGGAAGGTAGATTGTTGGGTTGAGTAGGACCTTGTGAAGCAAATGGGGGAGAAGTAGTTGAAGTTCTGGAGGAATGTGGATTGGGTATCCTTATCCTCACTCCAGATAGCAAAAATGTAATCATTGAATCTGAACCAGGAGTGGGGTTTAGGATTCTCTGTTTTTAGGAAGGGTTCGTTTATATGGCCCATGAATAGGTTGGCATTAGATGGTGCTATGAGGGTGCCCATAGCCATACCCTGAATTTGTTTGTGGGTAATGCCTCCAAAGCAGAAGAAATTGTGTGTGAGGATAAACTTGTCATGGTGACTAGATTGTTGGTTTTGAATCTGTCCATCTTTGGGAAAGGGAGTGTTCAATAGCAGGAAGGCTATGGGCATTAGGAACATTAGTGTACAGGGAGGTGGCACCAATAGTGACAAGCATGGCACTTTGTGGTAAAGAGTCAGGAACTGTGGAGAGTCAGTGAAGGAAATTGTTCAAATGCCTCTGAGCACTACGGGACTTAACTTCTGAGGTCATAAGTCCCCCAGAATTTAGAACTACTTAAACCTAACTAACCTAAGGACATCACACATATCCATGCCCAAGGCAAGATTCGGACCTTCAACCATAGCGGTCGCGCGGTTTCAGACTGTAGTGCTTAGAACCACTCGGCCACTCTGGCTGGCTGGAGGAAATGGTTGGTATCTTTTAAATAGGAAGGTATGTTAGGGGTAATAGATTGTAGGGGTTGGTCTATGAGAGCAGCAATTCTCTCAGTAACCGGCCACAATGGGGCGTCTTGGGTGATTAGGTTTATGGACTTTAGGAATCATGTAGAAGGTAGGATTTATTAGTTGAGTGAGAGAGGTGAGCCGTGGCATGGACTCCAGGGAGAGGGTCTGAGGTGGGCATAAGGATTTGAGTAGTGATTGGAGATCTTGCTGGATTACTGGAATGGGGTCGCTGTGGCAAGGTTTGTAGATAGAAGTATCTGACAGCCAGAAGAGTCCTACTGCCAGGTAATCCTTGCAGTTAAAAACAACAGTGGTGGAGCCTTTGTCCACAGGTAGGATTAGAAGGTCAGGATCAGTTCTTATGTGGTGGACTGCAGCTATTTCTGCAGATGTAAGGTTAGAATGCATGTTGAGGGATTTGGGGAAAGATAGTGAGGCAACTGTTTATGCCATGCTCTGGCAGTTTCCGGTGATTAAGGGTGTCAGTGTGGTACTGGTGTGCAAGACTCACACTCCCTCTTGGCTATCGAACTTACTTGGAGTTGCTTCTCCGATCTTCTTTTCAGGATAGCCAGCTGTGATGTCCTGCACAACTTCTTCTCCCAAGATAAGATGCTACTTTGGAGGAAATGTTTTATACTTTTAAAATAACTCCATACACTCGAGAATATTTTGAACTCAATCTCACTGTATTTTTATCACACATAACACTTTTCATACAACTAAAACATTTTTTCCCCTCAAGAACCATGGACCTTGCCGTTGGTGGGGAGGCTTGCGTGCCTCAGCGATACAGATGGTCGTACCGTAGGTGCAACCACAACGAGGGGTATCTGTTGAGAGGCCAGACAAACATGTGGTTCCTGAAGAGGGGCAGCAGCTTTTTCAGTAGTTGCAGGGGCAACAGTCTGGATGATTGACTGATCTGGCCTTGCAACATTAACCAAAACGGCCTTGTTGTGCTGGTACTGGGAAAGGCTGAAAGCAAGGGGAAACTACAGCCGTAATTTCTCCTGAGGACATGCAGCTTTACTGTATGATTAAATGATAATGGCGTCCTCTTGGGTAAAATATTCTGGAGGTAAAGTAGTCCGCCATTTGTATCTCCAGGCGGGGACTACTCAGGAGGACGTCATTATTAGGAGAAAGAAAACTGGCGTTCTACGGATCGGAGCATGGAATGTTAGATCCCTCAATCGGGCAGGTAGGTTAGAAAATTTAAAAAGGGAAATGGATAGGTTAAAGTTAGATATAGTGGGAATTAGTGAAGTTCTGTGCAGGAGGAACAAGATTTTTGGTCAGGTGAATATAGGGCTATAAATACAAAATCAAATAGCGGTACTGCAGAAGTAGGTTTAATAATGAATAAAAAAATAGGAGTGCGGGTAAGCTACTACAACCAGCATAGTGAACGCATTATTGTGGCCAAGATAGACACAAAGCCCATGCCTACTAGAGTAGTATAATTTATATGCCAACTAGCTTTGCAGATGATGAAGAAATTGATGAAATGTATGATGAGATAAAAGAAATTATTCAGGTAGTGAAGGGAGACGAAAATGTAATAGTCATTGGTGACTGGAATTCGTCAGTAGGAAAAGGGAGAGAAGGAAACTTGGGGCTAAGAAATGAAAGAGGAAGCTGTCAGGTAGAATTTTGCACAGAGCATAACTTAATCATAGCTAACACTTGGTTGAAGAATCATAAAAGAAGGTTGTATACATGGAAGAATCCTGGAGATACTAAAAGGTATCAGATAGATTATTTAATGGTAAGACAGAGATTAAGGAATCAAGTTTTTAATTGTAGTAGATTTCCAGGGGCAGATGTGGACACTGGCCATAATCTATTGGTTATGACCTGTAGATTAAAACTGAAGAAACTGCAAAAAGGTGGGAATTTAAGGACATGGGATCTGGATAAGCTGAAAGAACCATAGGTTGTACCGAGTTTGAAGGAGAGCATAAGGGAACAATTGGCAGGAATGGGGGAAAGAAACACAGCAAAAGAAGAATGGGTAGCTCTGAGGGATGTAGTATTGAAGGCAGCAGAGGATAAAGTAAGTAAAATGACGAGAGCTGCTAGAAATCCTTGGGTAACAGAAGATATATTGAATTTAATTGATAAAAATGCAGTAAATGACGGAGGCAAAAAGGAATACAAAAGGTCTCAAAAATGAGATTGACAGGAAGTGAAAATGGCTAAGCAGGGATGGCTAGAGGGCAAATGTAAGGATGTAGAGGCTTATCTCACTAGGGGTAAGATAGATACTGCCTACAGGAAAATTAAAGAGACCTTTGGAGAAAAGAGAACCACTTGTATGAAGATCAAGAGCTCAGATGGAAACCCAGTTTTAAGCAAAGAAGGAAAGGCAGAAAGATGGAAGGAGTATATAGAGGGTCTATACAACGGCGATGTACTTGAGGACAATATTATGGAAATGGAAGAGGATGTAGATGAAGATGAAATGGGAGATAAGATACTGCTTGAAGAATTTGACAGAGCACTGAAAGACCTGAGTCGAAACAAGGCCCCAGGAGTAGACAACATTCCATTAGAACTACTGACAGCCTTGGTAGAGCCAGTCATGACAAAACCCTACCAGCTGGTGAGCAAGATATATGAGACAGGCGTAATACCCTCGGACTAAAAAAAGAATACAATAATTCCAATCCCAAAGAAAGCAGGTGCTGACAGATGTGAAAATTACCTAACTATCAGTTTAATAAGTCACAGCTGCAAAATACTAACGCGCATTCTTTACAGACGAATGGAAAAACTGGTAGATGCGGACCTCGGGGAGGATCAGTTTGGATTCCGTAGAAATGTTGGAACACGTGAGGCAGTACTGACCTTATGACTTATCTTAGAAGAAAGATTAAGAAAAGCCAAACCTACGATTCTAGCATTTGTAGACTTGGAGAAAGCTTTTGACAATGTTGACTGGAATACTCTCTTTCAAATTCTGAAGGTGGCAGAGATAAAATACAGGGAGCGAGAGGCTATTTACAATTTGTACAGAAACTAGATGACAGTCATAAGAGTCGAGGGGCATGAAAGGGAAGCAGTGGTTGGGAAAGGAGTGAGACAGGGTTGTAGCCTCTCCCCGATGTTATTTAATCTGTATATTGAGCAAGCAGTAAAGGAAACAAAAGAAAAATTCGGAGTAGGTATTAAAATTCATGGAGAAGAAGTAAAAACTTTGAGGTTCGCCGATGACATTGTAATTCTGTCAGAGACAGCAAAGGACCTGGAAGAGCAGTTGAACGGAATGGACAGTGTCTTGAAAGGAGGATATAAGATGAACATCAACAAAAGCAAAACGAGGATAATGGAATGTAGTCAAATTAAATCGGGTGATGCTGAGGGAATTAGATTAGGAAATGAGACGCTTAAAGTAGTAAAGGAGTTTTGCTATTTAGGAAGTAAAATAACAGATGATGTTCGAAGTAGAGCGGATATAAAATGTAGACTGGCAATGGCAAGGTAACCATTTCTGAAGAAGAGAAATTTGTTAACATTGAGTATAGATTTATGTATCAGGAAATCGTTTCTGAAAGTATGGAGTGTAGTCATGTATGGAAGTGAAACATGTACGATAAATAGTTTGGACAAGAATAGAATAGAATCTTTCGAAATGTGGTGCTACAGAAGAATGCTAAAAATAAGGTGGATAGATTACGTACCTAATGAGGAGGTATTGAATAGAATTGGAGAGAAGAGCAATTTGTAGCACAACTTGACTAGAAGAAGGGATCCGTTGGTAGGACATGTTTTGAGGCATCAACGGATCACAAATTTAGCATTTGAGGGCAGCGTGGATGGTAAAAATCGTAGAGGGAGACCAAGAGGTGAAGACACTAAGCAGATTCAGAAGGATGTAGGTTTCAGTAGGATCTGGGAGATGAAGAAGCTTGCACAGGACAGAGTAGCATGGAGAGCTGCAGCAAACCAATCTCAGGACTGAAGACCACAACAACAACAACAACAAAACATTTTTCGCAAGCTCGGAACCTTCTGGTCCGTCAGAAACTATCACATTCATTTTTCCATAAATACAGTCTACAAATCTCACAAAATTTAACAAGACAACCGTCTGGACCTTACAAAAGTAAGAGAAAGAATGAATAAGTAATTGTTCCTTCTTCTCTTTCAACAACATTCAAATATTCACAAATAATGTTTGACATCGCACTGAGACGGCGCGTTTGTTCCTTGAGCTGGACGTGTAACTCCTTACAAATGGAAGGCCTCAGACATGGCCAACCGATTCGGCTAAAATTTGGCAGGTCGCTTGTGTACAACTTAAAACGGAGGAATCTAAGATATTTTAGGTCAACACCGCCGCGTTATTGAAAAAATCACCCCTAAAAGTTATGAAGAGCAATCGACTCAAAATTGGCGGGATCGATAGGTAATTGTAAACAGAGCATTTTTCATCATCAGCTATGGTATCCGAAAACGCATACTATTCCAGAAATCGAGGAAAGAAAGTTTTACAACTGTCGCTTCTGTTCCAACTTTTTAAACGGTTTTTGCCGACAGCACTGAAAGCGCAACAGCCAAGGTAATTGGCTGGGAATCTGAGAACCCGGGTTCGAATCGCGAGGAAACCCAGTGGATGTTATTATTTTCGTTTGTACTTTTCCATATCTCAATTGATAGGAATAGGAGGGTTAATAAGGTAAGTAAATCTATAAGGAATGATAAAAATAAGGTAGGTAAATAAATTTCTGAAACTTCTTGGGGTAGTAAACATCTAAAATGTTACTCCAGGTCACTTTAGAATGGCTCTTCCAGTCACTGTTACGTGTCCTCATTTTTCGTCGAACAACGAGATGGGTGGTACTTGTCTCATAAAAATTTGAAACAAATATACTCACGGCACCAAGAACATCTAATGAATGCAATCTTTCGAAAGCTACACTGTTCCTTCCCAAGAGTAGGCGGAAAACAAACTTGGTTTACATTTAAAAATGTCTTTTTCGGGAATTAATTTTGATGCGTACCACGCATACGATATCATTGCGTGAAAAATCGGTGCTGAAAGTTGGTAATGAATTATGTTGTAAATAGTTATTGTATCCGTGCGGTTGTCAATTCCCGCTGGGTTTCCAGAAGCACACTGCAATCCTGAAGCCTGGAAATAAGGTTTTTAACCTGGCGATCGAAATCAACATTACACGGCTGGTACACAGGTGTACAGTTGGGCGGTATTACTTTTACCGTGCACGTTGGCTGACCCTCGCCAACTATAATCATTGTTTCATATAATATAGCATTACTTTGTCCACTCCAGGAATCCACTACTAGAAAAAACTTGCTATCGGAAACGTATGGTTTTAAAACATTCTGAAGAAATGTTCTGTAAATCGCATTCGTCAGTTTGGAGAAGGTAATGTAAAAATTTTTCAACGAGTCGGTTAAACGGTTGACCTCTTCTATAACCTGAGGACCAAATGTAACATTCGTTTCTTGTAAACACAGGAAAACCTTACGTAACAGTTTTCCAGAGGCTGTAGTGGCATGTTGCGCCGTGTACGAATGTGTTACTAGGTTTTTACTACCAACTGCGACAAGGATTAGTTTTTCTCCCTTATGCGATAACGTGCGTCGAATGTTCACCCAATACTCGCATCCTGTATGACCGGTGTTGATCACGTAATCACTATTAAAACCGGTCATAGGTGACGCCGTTTGCCTGTTGAAAAGAGCTCCCACTTTCTGTATATCTTCTATATTTTGTACCTCCTTATGACGCGCCGTTGACGAATTTTATACCCCGATCTGAAATTTTTTGCCCAAGATAATGATGCAGCAGACGTAGAATCCTTGTTGGCCGTATATTGAAGCGCTGCTCCTGCAGCCCACTCCTGAAGTATTCTCGCTGTTACATTCTCGTTACGTCAACAAGATTCGACAAATCGGTCGTAAGTCCACATATTTATCGCCTGGTATTTGTCGTATCTTGTCCCTCCTTTAACGATATCACTTTCCCACAATTTCAAGTCCTTCTTCCGTTCCAGGGCTGTTGTTGCTCCATTCTTTTGCAGTGTTTGTAAGTTCAAATTTGGATGATTCCTGGCTAGCGCTACCGCCTTAACTTTTACTTCAAGGGGTATAGAGCTGTAGTTAAGTCGTTTAGTAACCGGTTCGTGATACTCATCAGGAACGGATGAAGCACATATTCCCAGAGAAGTGGAGATTTCTGAAGTGTTTGACAATTTAGCGATTCACTAGTCGGGATATCTTCCACTGAATCACCTTCTGCTTCGTCTTCATGGTATAGTACCTCAGGATCTAGAAAAGTCATTTCGTTCGTCACCACCAAAAATCTCTCGACCATAGCCGTTCTTATCAACCTGGAACGCCGAGAAACAGACCTGTCTGCTTCCGGTAGTGCGTTGATAATGCATGTGTATTTCGCAAACCAAAACACAGTGACGGTAACTTCCCGCTTGCCATCGTCTGTGACAGGCTCCCAACTATATATTACAACGCTAGTCGAAGGGTGTACATCCTCCGTTACTCAGATTATGCACCTGAAAGATATGACAACAAATAATAACTAGTTACTACGGCATAAACAGACGAGCAAATTTCTACAAACTACATACAACACTCGTCATATGTTACTTACAGAATAACACTGTATTCATTCACGAAACTTATTTCATTCGGCACATTAATGATGGAAAAATCACTACTGTATCCGCCAGGATCGCGGCAGCCTAATGACGGAAAACAACTCTTTCCGATTTACGTCTATAAGGCTCGTGCTGGACACCTTCTCTCTTCCAGATTCACAACTATGATATGACGAAGAGGCAACCGGGACAACATAACTCTCCCCGCGTGCATTCTGTCCCGTGCCTCGCTGTAAACAACCGTCGCGCGGTTGGCTGTCTGTGATCCCTCGTGAGGAATTCGAAGCACTCTTACAAGGGGAGGCCGCCAATTGTGAAATTCAGATTCAATTCATACTGCGCATAATAAAAGCTCATAGCCAGAGGTGCTATGTGGGAAAGCACCAAGATGTACTTCTCAGCCGCTGTCGAGAAAATCGACAGTTAAAAGAAACCGGCGTGGAATACTCACTACGATTGATAGTTTTCTACACCGTCGTTGCGCAGCGGTAAGCTCTCGGGTTCGGGTTCGTAATTCCGAAGTTCGCCGGATCGAATCTCGCGCCATGCAACCATTTTTTTTAGTATTTGTTTTTTGTAATTCAAATGTGTGTACATACACACAATATATATATAATTCCCAGCAATCAGTTGCAACAATTATGCATATAATAAGTTGTTGAAAGTCGTTTGTCGTGGAAAAACTGGCAACTTCGAACATCATTATGTTTTCCGCAAACAAAGTTGTATTTCATTAATGTTATTAATTGTCTTCATAACGTTAACCAAGTATAGTTAATGGAAGACGTAGAAACGATATTCCGAAACGAATACGTATAGCGTAAATCAAACGTTCGAATTAGAATACAAACCCCACGTACACAAATTTGCTGTGGCAGGTATGAAATATAAACTCCGTTACTCGCTCGTTACACTCGAAGGACAGATGTTAAATGGGCCGAAACGAGTCGCCGCATAACAGCGTAGTTGCCTGCCAACTTCGAAAGAAGGTAGGTGCGGTCCCTAGCGCAACTTATAACATCTTCGAAAATCAGTGCGGACGTGAGAGCTTTGGTACACCCTGTTAAACAAACGGAAAAATTGAGGCGGTACAATTGGACAGCGATCCGCCTTCACCAACATGTGTAAGCAATTCATATATGAATTACAAAACACTAATAATAAAAAATGTTGCATGGCGCGAGATTTTTTTTTTCATTTTTCCGCCTCTCCCGACACGCTTCATATACCCTGCACTGCTTATGCTACTAATTAGTTGGTTAGGCGTTCCATTGATTTTTTTATTTTGTTTATTTTTTTAATTTCATTTTTGTTCATTGTATCTGCTCGGGGCGGACATCGCAAGACACCCGTTTCAGTTAGTCGTTGATCCATTAACTCAGTTTTTTTATTACAGACGGCAGCTAACACACTGACCGAACACGCTAAGCTACCGTGCCGGCTGTTCGATCCGGCCACCTTCGGATTACGAACCCGAGCGTTTACCGCTGATCCACGACGCTGTAGAAAACTATCAATCGTAGAGAGTATTTCACCGCAACGGTTTCTTTTAACTGTCGATTTTCTCGACAACGGCTGAGAAGTGCATCTTGGTGCTTTGCCACATTACACCTCTGGCCATGAGCTTTTATTATGCGCAGTAGGGATCGAATCTGAATTTCACAATTGGCGGCCTCCCCTTGTTAGTCGTAGTTGTGGTCATGTGACAAGCCTTAAAAGTTTAATACTTTACTAACCAACGGCGTTGGGGTAATTAGGTTGCCTACTTTATTATTATCATTCTTTATTAATTTACTTACCATATTAACCATCCTATCCCTATCAATTGAGATATGGAAAAATACAAACGAAAATAATAACATCCGCTAGGGTTCTCCGATTCCCAGCCAGTTAGTTACCTTAGCTGTTCCGCTATCGCCGCTGTCGGCGAAAAGCGTTTACCATGTGGGTACAGGAGCGACAATTGTAAAAAGTTTCTTTCCTCAATTTTTGGAAAAGTTTGCGTTTGCGGACCCCATACCTGATGATGAAAAATGCTCTATTTACAATTATCTATCGATCGCTCTAATTCTGAGTCCGTTGCTCGTCAAAACATTTAGGGTTGATTTTCTCAAAATTGCGGGGGTGTTGACCCAAAAGATCTTGGACTATTTCATTTTAGGTTCTACACAAGCAACCTGCCAAATTTGAGCCGAATCGGTTGGCCGTGTCTGAGGCCTTCCCCTTGTTAGCCAGGATCGGCGACTACCTGCCCGCGCCTATCATCCGTCCCATACATGTCCGTCCTGCACACACATAATTGTGGTGCAGTTGATACATTCTACTATACCACACTCGTCTCTAAAATAACCCGTGTTCAAGACGGTGGAAATACGAGGGTCTCTAGAATTTACCCCGAAATTCTCGAGATACTACAATGCCTTTCAGAATGCTGGAAGTTAGCAAAGTATAATTATTAAATTGTCATTACTTCAACACCCCCATCAATTTAATACTTTCCTTAATTACCCGTAAAATTCACTATCCCCAGCTTTTGACATATTTTACCAAAAGCAACTAGGACTGGACATTTCAGTAAACTGCCATTTGTTCCTCGGAGCTAATGTATTGAACATTTAGATGGCCTCGCCCTGTATAAAGAACAACAGCCGTTCTATCACATTTCGTTGTCTCTGATGAACCCTCACCATCGAGGACAACATACTGCGTACTATTTTTCAAGAAGTTTTCGAGCCATTCACATATCTGTGAACTTATTCGATATGCTCGTAGTTTCTTTAACAATCTGCAATGGGGCACGATGTCAAATTCTTTCCGGAAATCTAGAAATATGGAATCTGCCTGTTGCCCTTCATACATAGTTCTCAGTATGTCACGTGAGGAAAGGGCAAGCTGAGTTTCGCACTTACGATGCTTCCTAAAGCCATGTTGATTCGTCGACGTATGTTGCTTAGCCTCACGTAAGTCTATTATAATCGAACTGAGAATGTGTACAGGGAGTCTGCAGCAATCAGAAGTTTGGGATATTGGTCTCTAATTTTACGGGTCCGTTTCTTTACCTCTCTATATACTGGAGTCATCTGCGCTTTTTTTCCAGTCGCTTGGAACTTCGCGCTGGGCGAGGGATCTACGACAAATGCAGGTAAGGGACCAATGACGTATAACACTCCTTGTAAAATCCAAAACCTATAACAATATTAATATACAGAAGAAAACGCTGCGATCTTATGCACCATCCTAATAGCTTGCGATCTCAGAATTTGCGGCGTGAGGCACCGTCACACGTCGCGAGGGCCAGGGAAGACCACCCTCCCTTGGAAAAAGCACTTGCATTAACGTGCCTGTATACTAGACTTGCAGTCATTACGACACTCGCTTTCTAAGTGGCGCACACATTCCGCCAGTATCACGGTTATCGCCTGCTCGTTAGACAGCCAGCTATACACGCCAGCTCCTATCTAGCTCAGCTCCACCTGTCTGTCAAAACAGTGCGCATATAGCCGCGCCAGTCTCTCGTACTCTGCGCGAGAAAATTCAACATTTCTTTTTTTAAAATATGTAAAATTAAATCAATACGTTTTTCAGTTTACTGCAAATATTACTTTTTGAAGCACTGTAATCATTTTCTTTCTTTAACTACAAATAGTGGGGATAATATGAAAAATGTTCTCAAACATAATTTTGAGTGTCGAGTGTAGAGTATATACGAAATTTGGAAGGCTTCCTAACACCAAACGCTGACTGGAAGTATCTTGTATGATGAGGGGCCCTGTAGTCTGCAGGTTGACAGAAACTGTTCCGTCAGTGGAGGCGCGCCTATTTGGTAAAACATCCACACCACGTCTCCGTGCGACTTATCGCCAGCCACGGGTGGGTCTTGAACCTGTCCTGGAGAGTGGTGGCGTGTTTCAGCCCGAATTAATGGAGTGCTCTGTTAGTTCAGAGACAGGTCTCCGTGCCGGCGCTGACGCACAGCGTGGTAGGAGGTCCGCAAAACCTCAGGCGTGGTGGGGATGTTTTGGACTTTGCGAGGGAAATAAGGAATCAACTTTTACATTAGTATGGCCAGTGTAGCGGGCTGTGTGTAGCCTTCTTATCTTGAGAATCTGCAACTCTATTGGAATTTTCGTAAGAATCTTTACGTACTTCTGCAGAACTGATATTTTTCATGTTCATTAGTGAATGACGGCGCTGCTGTTATTACGCAGTTTAATCTTAGTGATTCAGCTCATATAATGTGAGTTACTTTTTCGTTGTTTAATGAAGCTGTTTAATTAAACAGTAATTAAGTACCCAATATCAATCTGGAAATATCCACCAGGCTGTGGCTAAGCCATGTCTCTACAAAATCCTTTCTTCCAGGAGAGCCAGTTCTGCAACGCTCGCAGAAGAGCTTCGGTGAAGTTAGGAAGGTAGGAGACGGGGTACTGGCACAATTGAAGCTGTGAGGACGGGTCGTGAGTCGTGCTTGGGTAGCTCAGACGGCAGAGAACGCCGTGAGGCAAATATCCCGAGTTCGAGTCTCGGTCCGGCACACAGTTTTAATCTGCCAGGAAGCGCCAGTAATAAAGTAAACTTTCATTACATCAGATTGTTGCTGCTTACAAGTGTTACTCCACAGTAATGGCCCATACGAAGGAATGAACACCGCAGCTGCAACAAATCCCAGCCACCAGGTTATGCGATGAAAGCTGCCTCGTTGTGGGATTGTGGTTCTGGCTCGGAACCTGGGTCATTTTCTTGCAGGTATCGCCAGTTTTTCTCATCCAGATCGTTGCCCGAGTCAGAATGTGTGGCATGAGAACACCCATGCGTAGCGGTCTAGATATGAGATGCACACAGACGTATATCTCATTAAGGATATTATGAATGCAGTTACCATGTTAGTTTGGTCGCGGTACGTGGTAGTGGCTGAGTGAAGTAGGCAAAATCCGCGAAATATGGAGCAATAAATACTCTTCGGTAATACTAAATAATATGCACTGAAGCGCCAAACAGACTGGTATAGGCATGCGTATTCAAATACAGGCTGAATACGGCGCTGCGGTCGGCAACGGCAATATAAGAGAACAGGTGTCACGCTCAGTTGTTAGATCGGTTACTACTGCTACAATGACAGGTTATCAAGATTTAAGTGAGTTTGAACGTGATGTTATAGTAGGCGCACGAACTATGGGACACAGCATCTCCAAAGTAGCGACGAAGTGAGGATGTATGTGTGGTGAACCGTGAATATCAGGAATCCGGTAAAATATCAAGTCTCCCACATCGCTGCGTCCGAATCATTTAACGAAACATCATCGATATGGGCTTTCGGAGCTGAAAGCCCACTCGTGTATCCTTGATAACTGCACGACACAAAGCTTTACGCCTGCACTAGGCCCTTCAACACCGATATTGGACTATTGGAGACTGGAAATATGTTGCATGGTCGGACGACTCTCGTCCAAAAGAACGGACACAATTGCTGACCTGAGGCCGTCTAGAACGAAATTACGATTGTATTAATACCTTGAGCTGCTGACGGGCGTTGACGTATAGAACGGGGACTGGTGAAAATGTGTGCCCGACTGGGATAGAGCGTCCTTCATGTAAGCAGGAGATCCCGGGTTCGAGTCCCAGTCGGGGCACACATTTTCACCTGTGCTCGTTTGTATATATCAAAGCCCATCAGCAGCTGAAGGTGTTAATGTAATTCTAACCTCAGACATTAGTCGAGCCATGCCACGTCGAGTTGCGGTACTTCCGTGTACTCACGGGGGCTTTACACGATGTTAGGGAGGTGTCCCAGTTTCTTTGGCTCTTCAGTGTATATGACTTAAGAGCATTGCCATATATGTAAAAGTGTTTTGATTGTATTACTTATGATGCAATTTAGTGGTGATAGAGTCTTCAACGTGTTTCATCAGTACTGTGGTGGCCTGAGGTGAGTGATTGTGGTTGGCAGATACCTCAGTGTTCTGTGGGATGTAGAACACTTAGTTCTCTCAGAAAAGGCTATATTCTCTATTACCTTTGAACTTTACCGCATTACTTAATATACTCGCTTATACAATCCTCTCCCTGTTGCATCCATACTGGCATTAACGTTGCGTTACGCGACATATTTAACAGCAGTAATACTCTCTTAAAATAATGCTATTTAAATGAAGCTCGAAATGCGAGGAAGCTGCCTTATGTCATTAGGCATGTACTTTTCATTGCATATATGTAATATATTGTTTTCATAATATTTTCTTACAGGCTATATTTGCAGTTACTGACGGAAACGCGCAAAATCGTGAAAAGCATTATACATATGAAGAAAAAGCGAAATGCTTATGCGAGATCACTGTAGAGAATCGTTCGGTTACTCATTTGTTTGTTACGAGTGGTTTTACCTCGTAGTATATCTGGATTTTTTTTTCTTTGTGACTCTGTTGATTGTCGGCAAACTGCAATTAACGAAAACGCACTGGAACATTAAAAACTGATATATTTATTAAAGTTTGAATAATGAAACTGGGCAAGCATCGTATGGCGTCTGTCAAATGAAACAATAAACGCATTTTCATATGTACGGTAAAGTTCGTAAATCACAGAGTATGTAGCTCTTCCTAAGAGTATTTGTTGCTCAGTATTTCGCGAATTTCTGTTCGCCACACTTATCCACTGTCACGCACCAAGACAGAAGTCCCTTACTATCTTACTAACAGCGTGAGACCAAGCGATAGCTACGAACATAACAAGGAGTCGGTGGCAGTCCGTCATGCAGGAAAGTGTGTAAGTAAAAGAAAGAAAAGAAAAGAAAAGAAAAAAGAAACATTCCTACGGCCTACCCAAACCATTGTTTCTTGTTTCCCAATCGCGGTAGATGGCGCTGTAATCGACGAATATCCACTGTGCCTGTTTTTGCATTTAAGACACAAAGTATTTACGATGTAAATGAAAACCTTTCTGTTCAAAAGGTACATACTGATCTTCAGACATTGCTTGAGTGTGTTGTAACTGTGTACGGGGCAAATAAAAGACATTTCTAGCAAATAAGCTACTTGTATGGTAACGTAGTTTTCTGTTTCCTACGGGGTGGCTGTGATTGTATCACTTATGATGCAATTTAGTGGTGATAGAGTCTTCAACGTGTTTCATCAGTACTGTGGTGGCCCGAGGTGAGTGATTGTGGTTGGCAGATACCTCAGTGTACTGTGGGATGTAGAACACTTAGTTCTCTCAGAAACCACGTGAATGCTTCGCCGGGCGTTGTGGCCGAGCGGTTCTAGGCGCTTCAATCTGGAACCGCGCGATCGCTACTGTCGCAGGTTCCAATCCTGAGTTCTGAGTTGTAGGGCACTGATGACCTCAGATGTTAAGTCCCATAGTGCTCAGAGCCATTTGGACCATTTGAAGCTGAATGCTTCACTTCGGTCGCCTCCCTCGAACTCCTCCAACAGGGTGACTGATTTAGATGTGCGTTTCCGCCCAACCGCTGTAAATCTCACGCTGGCCGCTACGCGGAAGACAAACCACAACCACTCTAATAAGTTAAAATGCCCACAAGGTGATAATGACAGGCTCGCCTGCCATGGATACTCAACGAAATCAAGCATTCCAATGGTGAGCGGCATGGGTGCTCAGCGATAGTAAGCATCCCGATGGGAACAAAATAGTATTACCTCAAAATCTTGTTACCGGATTACGTTAAACGTCGATTCTAAGCAGACACTGGAACCGGTAACCACGTTACACTCTACAGGCCAATTTGGAAGAGTCAAGTAGGTATCCCACTGCTGTCCAGGGCGCCTCCAGACACACTTTCGCTCAGTTCGAAGCGGGACTCAAGAATGAAGACAGCTCTACCCCAGCCATTGAGATTCCAGGCCGAAAGCGTTTGTGGAAACCTCATGGACAGTGGTGGTATACCACCATACGACGCGACAACCAGGAGTCATGCTCCGGGGTGCCATTACTTTTCACAGTAAGGCCTCTTTGGTTGTCAGCCGCGACACCCTTACAGCACAGAAGTCCAAGACATTGCACGTGCTGTTTTTTTTTTTTTTTTTTTTTTTTTTTGTTCTTCATGAGAAGCCATTCTGGTCTGACACTTCAGAAAGACAATGCCTGTCAGCACACGGCGAGAGTTTCCACTGCTTGTCTTCGTCCTTGCCAAACCATACCTCGGCCGGCAAGATCGCCTGGTCTCTCTCCAACTGAGAACGTTCGGAGCATTATGGGCAGCACCTCATCTGCATGGATACTCTGCAAATTACATTGAAGTGCCTGGCAGAGGGATCATAGAACCACCTTCACAATCCTCTATTATTCGAAACTCATAAACCTCGCGGAAACAACGAACACCCTTATCTTTTCGTACGAGCTCTGCTTTCCCTTATCATGGTGATCGTTTCTCCCTGTGTAGTCAGTGTCAACAATATATTTTCGCATTCGGAGGGGAAGGTTGGTGAATTTCATGACAAGATTCCGTCGGAACGAAAAACGGCTTTCTTTTAATGATGTCCAGCCCAAATCCTGTATCATTTCTGTGGCACTCTCTCCCATATTTCGCGATAATACAATACGTGCTGCCCTTCTTTGAACTTTTTCGATGTACTCAGTCAGTCGTATCTGGTAAGGAACCCACACCACGCAGCAGTATTCTAAAAGAGGACGGACAAACGTAGTGTAGTCAGTCTCGTTAGTAGATCTGTTACATTTTCTAAGTGTCCTACCAATAAAACGGAGTCTTTGGTTAGCCGTCCCCACAACATTTTCTTTGTGTTCCTTCCAATTTTTGGTTGTTCGTAATTGTAATTCCTAGGCATTTAGTTGAATCTACGGCCTTCATATTTGACTGATTTATCGTGTAACCGAAGTTTAACGGATTCCTTTTAGCACTCAAATGGATGACCTCACGCTTTTCGTTATTTAGGGTCAATTGACAATTTTCGCAGTATACAGATATATTTTCTAAATCGTGTTGTAATTTGTTTTGCTGTTCTCACGACTTTACTAGTCGATAAACGACAGCGTCATCTGCAAACAATCTATGACAGATACTCAGATTGTCTTCCAAATCGTTTATAAATATAAGGAACAGAAAAGGGCCTATAACACTACCTTTGGAACGCCAGAAGTCACTTCTGTTTTACTCAATGGCTTTCCGTCGATTGCTAAGAACTGTGACTTCTCTGACAGCGAATCACAAATCCAGTCACAAAACTGAGACGATGTTCCAAAGCACGCAATTTCACTAAAAGCCGCTCATGTGGTACAGTGTCAAAAGCCTTCTGGATATCCAGAAATACGGAATCGATTTGAAATCACTTGTCAATAGCAGTCAACACTTCACATGTTACATAAGAACGATCTTCACTAAATCCATGTTCACTGTGTGTCAATAGGTCGTTTTCTTCGAGGTAATTCATAATGTTATCCTACTACCTTTCTTGAATATTGGTGTGACCTGTGCAACTTTCCAGTCTTTGGGTATGGATCTTTCGTCGGGATTTCGCTGATCTAACGCGTCAGTTCGACAGAATTTTGGTACGATATACCTCAGGAGAACATCCAACAACTGTACTTAATAATGCCGAATCGAATAAATACCTGAATAAGCACCAGTTGTGGATCAACGCGTTACTTACTTGCTCGATTTCTGAAGCACTTTCTGTTGGATAAATCATCCACATTGTTCTGTACATGTACTACACATCGACGGATTTTCGTCTCATTCGCATTATTCTTTCATGGCCTATAGTTTTTATGGGTGTTATGACGTATATCCATACTCCCAGAATGACTAGGAAGATGCGTTATAAATATGGTGAAAATACTGTTTAATTATTTGCAGTATCCTTAATATGGGAAAACCAATAATAATTAGTCTACAACAGATTGCTGTTCAAAAAGGACTGTCATCTGTTTTTTGCAAAGCATTTGCTGAAGAGAACGCTTCTGCTCATATAATGTGTTTACCTTTAATCAGTTTCAACAGATGGTTCAAATTGCTCTGAGCCCTATAGGATTTAACATCTGAAGTCATCAGTCCCCTAGACCTGGAACTACTTAAGCCTAACTAACCTAAGGACATCACACACATCCATGCCCGAGGCAGGATTCGAACCTGCGACCGTAGCAGCAGCCCATTCCCGGACTGAAGCGCCTAGAACCATTAGGCCATTGCGTCCGGCAAATTCCAATAGATCATCGAACATTGAGAACAGCTGAAATCTCTCAAATTGAATGAAGCTCCATGGCTCGACCGATCCCTTAACACGGTGCATTGTATTTGCAGCTGCGTTAGCAGTTCTGTTAACTATAGTCCATCGCCCATCGCACGGAAAAAAGCCCTGCCCAGTAGTTGGAAGAAATCACAGATCGTACCCGGTATCCTTGATATCGATTTGTTATAGAATCTTCGAATATATTCTAAATTTAAAAAATAACGAGGTATCTCTAACAGAATGACCTCCCCATGGCAACCTGTATGATTTCCGAAAACAATGATCACGTGAAACCCAACTCGCTATTTTATCAGATGACTGCTAAAAGTAATGGACGAAGGCAGATAAATGCAGTATTTTTCGATTTTCGAAAAGTATTTGATTCAGTACCACGGCTATACTATTATCAAAAGTAAGGCACTATGAGGTATCAATGAAAATTTGCGTCAGTTGAGGATATTTGATGAGGAGAATGTAGCTTGTAATCTTGGATGAAGAGTCATCATTAAATATCAAAGTAACTTAGATTGTGCCCCAGGGAAGTGTCTTGGAAGCCTTGCTGTTGATATTGTGCAGGGATATGCTAAAGTCCGTATTATTTCAAAAGTCAATATTTCACGGAATAATGCAGGTAGAGAAAGCCGCACGCGGTAGCCGATTTGTCTTGGGCGCCTTGCCACGGTTCGCACGGCTCCCCTCGGAGGTTCGAGTCCTTCCACGGGCCACGGGTGTGTGTTTTGTCCGTAATGTAAGTCAGTTTAAGTTAGGGACCGATGGTCTCAGCTGTTTGGTCCCATAGGAACTTAGCACAAATTTCCCAAATTTAGGTTTTTACTGAAACTAATGAAAGTGCAAATGACAAATAATCCTGAGTTAATAACGAGCATCAAAACCGTTATAGGGATTAGTGAACACAGGGTTGTCGTAGTGAGACTGTATATTGTAATCCCGAAATCCTCGAAAAACAAACAAAAAGTATACCTATTCAAAAATGCTGATAAAAATTCACTTGACGCCTTCCTGAGAGACTCATTCCAAATTAATAATATAAGTGTAGACCAGAAGTCGTTTGCATTCAAAAAATAGTATCGGCAGCAATTGAGAGATTTATACGAAATAAACTAAGAAACGGCGGAGCTGATCCTCCGTGGTACACAAAACGGGTTAGAACACTGTTGCACAAACAACGAAACAAACATGCCAAATTTAAACAGACGCAAAATCCCTAAGATTGCGCTAAATTCCGGGCTTCTCTAAAGGATAGCCAGAGTTCAATGCGAGATGCCTATAACAGTGCTCCACGACGAAACTTTGTCTCGAAACCTGGCAAACAAATCCAAGATATTCTGGTCGTATATGAAGTATGCTAGTGGCAATTTACAATCAATGCCTCCTACATCTACATCTACGTCTACATGACTACTCTGCAATTCACATTTAAGTGCTTGGCAGAGGGTTCATCGAACCACAATCATACTATCTCTCTACTATTCCACTCCCGAACAGCGAGCGGGAAAAATTAACACCTAAACCTTTCTGTTCGAGCTCTGATTGCTCTTATTTTATTTTGATGATCATTCCTACCTATGTAGGTTGGGCTCAACAAAATATTTTCGCATTCGGAAGAGAAAGTTGGTGACTGGCACAACTTGACCAGAAGAAGGAATCGGTTGGTAGGACATGTTCTGAGGCATCAAGAGATCGCCAATTTAGTATTGGAGGCCAGTGTGGAGGGTAAGAATCGTAGAGGGAGGCCAAGAGATGAATACACCAAGCAGACTCAGAAGGATCTAGGTTGCAGTAGGTACTGGGAGATGAAGAAGCTTGCACATGATAGAGTAGCAGGGAGAGGTGCATCAAACCAGTCTCAGGACGGAAGACCACAACAACAACCAAAACAACAACAGTGTAATGGACGAAATGCGATGATTCCGAGTTCGTAATAACCTTACCAACAAAGATATGCCTATGAGGGATGAGCTTACTGCAACATCTCTCAGAAATACTTCACATAAGGTAATGGAGGAAACGCGATGATTCTGGCTTAGTAGTAACCATACCAACAAAGAGAAGCAAATGAGTGAAAAGCTTTCATCAGCTTCTCTCAGAAATACTGCATATAGGGTAAAGGGTGAAGTGCGATGTTTCTGGCTTCATAGTAACCATACCAACAAAGAGATGCAAAGGAGGGAGGAACTTTCTGTAGCTTCTCTCAGAAATATTTCACATAGGGTAATGCATGAAACGTGATGATTCTGTCTGTGTAGTAATCATACCAACAATTAGACGCAAATGAGGGAGGAGCTTTCTGTGGCTTCTCCCATAAAAACTTCACATCAGGTAATGGATGAAATGAAATGATTGTGTCTGTGTACTAATCATAGCAACAAACAGATGCAAGTGTGGGAGGAGCTTTCTGCAGCTTCTCTCTGAAACACATCCATAGGGTAATGGATGTAATGATAAGATTCTGGCTTTGTACTAACCATACCAACAAAGAGACGCAAGTGAGGGAGCAGCTTTCAGCAGCTTCCCTCAGAAATCTTTCACATCAGGTGATGGATTAAATATAATGATTGTCACCGTCTACTAATCATACCAACAAACAGATGGAAGTGAGGGAGGAGCTTTCTGTAGCTTCTATCTGAAATACACCACATAGGGTAAAAAATGAAATCCGATGATTTTGGCTTTGTAATAACCATACCAACAAACTAATTAAAATCAGGGAGGAGCTTTCTGTAGCTATACTCAGAAATACTTCACATAGGGTAATAGGTGAAATGCGATGATTCTGGCATTGTAGTAACCATACCAACAATCAAAGGCAAATGAGGGAGGAGCTTTCTGAAGCTTCCATCAGAAATACTTCACACCAGGTAATGGATGAAGTGTAATGATAGTGTCTGTGTACTAATCATACCAACAAACAGATGCAAGTGAGGGAGAAGCTTTCTGCAGCTTCTCTCAGAATTACATCAAATAGGGTAGTGGACAAAATGCGATTCTTGTGGCTTTGTAGTAACCATACCAACATAGTGACACAAATGAGGGAGTAGCTTTCTGTGGCTTCTCTCATAAATACTTGACATCAGGTAAAAGATGAAAAGTCGTGATTGTGTCTGTGTACTAATCATACCAACATACAGATGCAAGTGAGGGAGGAGCTTTCTGAAGCTACTCTCTGAAATACTTCACATAGGGTAATGAATGAAATGCGATTATTCTGGCTTTGCAGTAACCATACCAACAAAGAGACGCAAATAAGAGAGGAGCTTTCAGTGTCTTCTATAATAAATACCTCACATCAGTTAATGGATGAAATGTAATGATCTTTTCTGTGTAACAATCAAACCAAAAAAGAGATGCAGGTTATGGAGGATCTTCCAACAACTTCTCTCAGAAATACTTCACTTAAGGTAACGGATGAAATGCAATGATTCTGGCTTTCTAGTAACCATACACAAAAAAAGAAACTCAAATGGGGATGAGTTTTCTGTAGCTTCCCTCAGAAATACTTCACATCAGGTAATGGATGAGATGTAATGATTATGTCTGTGTACTAATCATACCAATAAAAGATGCAAGTGAGGGAGGAGCTTTCTGCAGCTTCTTTCTGAAATACATCACATTAGGTAATAGACGAAATGCGATGATTCTGGCATTGTAGTAACCATACTAACAAACAAACACAAGTACGGGAGGAGCTTTCTGTAGCACCCCACAGAAATATTTCACATCAGGTAAGGGATGAAATGTAACCATAGTGTCTGTGTACTAATCATACCAACAAACAGATGCAAGTGAGGGAGGAGCTTTCTGTAGCGTCCCTCAGAACTACTTCACATCAGGAAATGGATGGATGTAATGATTGTGTCTGTTTAATCAAACCAACAAAGAGATGCAAGTGAGGGAGGAGCTTTCAGCATCTTCACTCAGAAATACTTCACATAGGGTAATAGATGAAATGCTATGATTCTGGCCTTGTAGTAACCATACCAACAAACAAACACAAGAACGGGTGGAGTTTTCTGTAGCATCCCACAGAAATATTTCAGA
Organism: Schistocerca gregaria; assembly: GCF_023897955.1. NCBI lineage: Eukaryota > Metazoa > Arthropoda > Insecta > Orthoptera > Acrididae > Schistocerca > Schistocerca gregaria. Next base: position 4,286,436 of record NW_026061713.1, on the reverse strand, counting down.
TCAGGTAAGGGATGAAATGTAACCATAGTGTCTGTGTTGTAATTTTACCAACAAACAGATGCAAGTGAGAGAGGAGCATACTACAGCTTGTCTCAGAAATACTTCACATAGGGTAGTAGATGAAATGCGATGTTTCTGGCTTTGTAGTAACCATACCAACAAACAAATCCAAATGAGGGGGGAGCTATCTGTAGCTTCATTCAGAAATACTTCACATTAGGTAATGAATGAAATATAAAGATTGTGTCTGTGTACTAATCATACCAACAAACTGATGCAAGAGAGGGAAGAGCTTTCTGCAGCTTCTCTCTGAAATACATCTAATAGGGTAACAGATGAAATGCAATGATTCTGGCTTAGTAGTAAACTTATCAACAAATGCACGCCAATGAGGGAGGAGCTTTCTGTAGCTTCCCTCAGAAATACTCCATATCAGGTAATGGATGAAATGTAATGATTGTGTCTGTGTACTAATCATACCAACAAACAGATGCAAATGAGGGAGGAGCATTATGTAGCTTCCCTCAGAAATCCTTAGCATCAGGAAATGGATGAAATGTAATGATTGTGCCTGTTTAATCAAATTAACAAACAGATGCAAGTGAGGGAGGAGCTTTCAGCATCTTCTCTCTGAAATATATCACATATGGTAATAATTAAAATGTGATGATTCTGCCTTTGGAGTTACCAGGCCAACAAACAAACGCAAATGATGGGGGAGCTTTCTGTAGCTATACTCTGAAATACTTCACGTAGGGTAATAGGTGAAATGTGATGATTCTGGTTTTGTAGTAACCATACCAACAATCAAACGCAAATGAGGGAGGAGCTTTCCGATGCTTCCGTCAGAAATGCTTCATACCAGGTAATGGCTGAAGTGTAATGATAGTGTCTGTGTACTAATCATACCAACAAACAGATGCAAGTGAGGGAGAAGCTTTCTGCTGCTTCTCTCAGAAATACATCAAATAGGGTAGTGGACAAAATGCGATTATTGTGGCTTTGTAGTAACCATACCAACATAGTGACACAAATGAGGGAGTAGCCTTCTGTACCTTCCCTCATAATTACTTCACATCATGTAATGGATGAACTGTAATGATTGTGTCTGTGTAGTAATCATACCAACAAACAGATGCAAGTGAGGGAGAAGCTTTCTGCAGCTACTCTCTGAAATACTTCACATAGGGTAATGATTGAAATGCGATTATTCTGGCTTTGCAGTAACCATACCACCAAAGAGACGCAAATAGGGGAGGAGCTTTCAGTGGCTGCTATAATAAATACCTCACATCAGTTAATGGATGAAATGTAATGATTGTTCCTGTGTACTAATCATACCAAAAAAGAGATGCTAGTGAGGGAGGATCTTCCAGCATCTTCTCTCAGAATTACTCCACTTAAGGTAACAGATGAAATGCGATGATTTTGGCTTTCTAGTAACCACACCAACAAAGAAACGCAAATGAGGGAGGAGCTTTCTGCAGTTTCCCTCAGAAATACTTCACATCAGGTAATGGATGAAATGTAATGATTGTGTCTGTGTACTAATCATACCAACAAACATATCCAAGTGAGGGAGGAACTTTCTGCAGCTTCTCTCTGAGATACTTCACATAGGATAAAAATGAAATGCGATGATTATGGCTTTGTAGTAACCATACCAACAAACAAACTCAAATGGGAGATGAGTTTGCTGTAGCTTCCCTCAGAAATACTACACATCAGGTTATGGATGAGATGTAATGATTGTGTTTGTGTACTAATCATACGAAAAAAATGCAAGTGAGGAAGGAACTTTCTGCAGCTTCTATCAGAGATACTTCACATAGGGTAATGGATGAAATGGGATGATTCTGGGTTTGTAGTAACCATACCAACAAACAAACACAAATGAGGGAGGAGCTTTCTCTAGCTACCCTCAGCAATAGTTCACATTAGGTAATTGATGAAAGGTATTGAATGAGTGTGAGCACTAATCTTACCAACAATCAAATACAAGTGATGGAGGAGCGATCTGCAGCTTCCCTCACAAAAACTTCACATAGAGTATTAGATAAAATGCGGTTATTCTGGCTTTGAAGTAACTATACCAGCAAACAAACGCAAATGAGGGATGAGCTTTCTGTAGCTTGTCTCATAAATACTTTACATCAGGTAATGGATGAAGTGTAATAATTGTGTCTGTGTCCTAATCATACCAACAACAGATGCAAGTGAGGGAGGATCTTTCTGCAGCTTCTCTCAGAAATACATCACATAGGGTAATAGATGAAATGCGATGATTCTGGGCTTCTAGTATCCATACCAACAAACAAACACACGTGCAGGTGCAGCTTTCTGTAGCATCCCACAGAAATATTTCACATCAGGTAAGAGATGAAATGTAACCATAGTGTCTGTATAGTAATCTTACCAACAAACAGATGCAAGTGAGGGAGAAGCGCTCTGCAGCTTGTCTCAGAAATACTTCACATAAGGTAGTAGATGAAATCCGATGTTTCTGACCTTGTAGTAACCATACCAACAAACAAAATCCAAATGAGGGGGGAGCTTTCTGTAGCTTCCCTCAGAAATACTTCACATTAGGTAGTGAATGAAGTGTAATGATTGTCTCTGTGTACCAATCATAACAACAAACCGATGCAAGTGAGGGATGAGCTTTCTACAGCTTCTCTCTGAAATACATCAAATAGGGTAATAGATGAAATGCAATGATTGTGGCTTAGTAGTAATCTTACCAACAAATGCACGCCATAGAGGGAGGAGCTTTCTGTAGCTTCCCTCAGAAATACTCCATATCAGGTAACGGACATAATGTAATGATTGTGTCTTTGTACTAATCATACCAACATACAGAGCAAGTGAGGGAGGAGCTATCTGCTGCTCCTCTATGAAATACCGCACTTAGGGTAAAAGATAAAATGCAATGATTCTGGCTTTGAAGTAACCATACCAACTAACAAATGCAAATTAGGTAGCAGCTTTCTGTAGCATCCCTCAGAAATACTTCACATCATCTAGTAAATGAAATTTAATGTTTGTGTATGTGTACTAATAATACCAACAAACAGATGCAAGTGAGGGAAGAGCTTTCCACAACTTCTCTCTGAAATATATCACATAGAGTAATAAATGAAATGCGATGATACTGGTTTTGTAGTTACCATAAAAACAAACAAACGCAAAAGACACTTGAGCCTTCTGTAGCTTCTCTCAGGAATACTTCACATAGGGTAATAGATGAAATGCGATGATTCTGGCTTTGTAGTAATAATACCAACCAACAAACGCAAATGATTGAGGAGCTTGCTGTAGCCCCCCTCTGAAATACTTCACATCAGGTAATGGATGAAATGAAGTGATTGTGTCTGTGTACTAATCATAAAAAGAAACAGATGTAGGTGAGGGATGAGCTTTCTGCAGCTTCCCTCATAAATACTTCACATCCGGTAATGGATGAAAAGTAATGATTGTGTCTGTGTACTAATCATACCATAAACAGATGCAAGTGAGGGAAGAGCTTTCTGCAGCTTCCCTCAGAAATACTTCACATCAGGTAATGTATGTTATGTAATGAGTGTGTGTGTGTATTAATCATTATAACAAAGAGATGCAAGTGAGGGTGGAGCTTTCTGCAGCTCCATGCTGAAATACATCACATAAAGTAATAGATGAATTGCGATGATTCCGGCTTTGTAATAACCATAGCAAAAAACTAAAGCAAATGAGTGAGTAGCTTTCTGTAGCTATTCTCAGAAATACATCGCATGGGGTAATAGATGAAATGCGATGATTCTGGCTTTGTAGTAACCATACCAACAAACAAACGCAAATAACACTTGAGCTTCCTGTAGCTTTATTTAGAAATATTTCACATAGGGTAATAGATGAAATGCGATGATACTATATTTGTAGTAACCATACCAACAAACAAACGCAACTGTGAGAGGAGCTTTCTGTAGCTCCCCTGAGAAATATTTCACATCAGGTAATGGATGAAATGTAATGATTGTGTCTGTGTACTAATCGTAACAACAAACAGATGCAAGTGTGGGAGGAGTTTTTTGCAGCTTCCCTGAGAAATACTTCACATCCGGTAATGGATGAAATGTAATTATTGTGTCTGTGTACTCATCATACCATAAACAGATGCAAATGAGGGATGAGCTTTCTGCAGCTTTTCCCTGAAATACATCACATATCGTAATAGATGAAATGCGATGATTCCGGCTTTGTAGTAACCATACCAACAAAGAAACGCAAATGAGGGTTGTGCTTTCTGTAGCTTCCCTCAGAAATATTTCACAACAGGTAATGGATGAAATGCAATGATTGTGTCTGTGTACTAATCATACCATAAACAGAAGCAAATGAGGGATGAGCTTTCTGCAGCTTTTCTCTGAAATACATCACATGGGGTAATAGATGAATTGCAATGAATCTGGCTTTGTAGTAACCATACCAAAATCAAACGCAAATTAATGAGTAGCTCTCTGTAGCTATTCTCAGAAATACTTCACATAGGGTGATAGATGAAATGCGATAATTCTTTCTTTATAGTAACCATTTCAACAAACAAACGCAAATGAGGGAGGATCTTCCTGTAGCTTCCGTCAGAAATACTTCACATCAGGTAATGGACAAAATGTAGTGATTGTGTCTGTGTACTAATGGTACCAACAATCAGATGGAAGTGAGGGAGGAGATTTCTGCAGTCTCTCTCTGAAATACATCACATGGGGTAATAGATGAAACGAGATAGTTCTGGCTTTGTAGTAATGATACCAGCCAACAAACGCATCTGAGGGGGGATTTTCTGCAGTTTCCCTCAGAAATACCTCACATCAGGTAATGGATGAAATGTAATGAATGTGTCTGTGTATTAATCATTCCAAAAAACAGATGCAAGTGAGGGAGGAGCTTTCTGCAGCTTCCTTCTGAAAGACATCACATATGGTAATAGACGAAATGCGATGATTCTGGTTTTGTAGTAACCATACCGAAAAATAAATGCAAATGAGGGAGGAGCTTTCTGTAGCCCCCCTCGGAAATACTTCACATCAGGTAATGGATGAAATGCAGTGATTGTGTCTGTGTACTATTCATAACAAAAAACAAGTGTAAGTGAGATAAGAGCTTTCTGCAGCTTCCCTCAGAAATATTCCTCATCCGGTAATGGATGAAAAGAAATGATTGTGTCTGTGTACTAATCATACCATAAACAGATGCAAGTGAGGGAAGAGCTTTCTGCCGCGTATCTCTGAAATACCTCACATAGGGTAATGGATGAAATGCAATGATTCTGGCTTTGTAGTAACCATACCAACCAACAAACTCAAATGAGTGAGGAGCTTTCTATAGCTTCCTTCAGAAATATTTCACATCAGGTAATGGACGAAATGTGATGATTGTGTCTGTGTATTAATGATTCCAACAAACAGATGCAAGTGAGGGAGGAGCTTTCTGCAGGTTCTCCTTGAAGTACATTACATAGGGTAATGGATGAAATGCAATGATTCTGGCTTCGTAGTAATCATTCCAACAAACAAACGCAAATGAGGGAGGAGCTTTCTGTAGCTTCCCTCAGAAATACTTCACATCAGGTAATGGACGAAATGTAATGATTGTGTCTGTGTACTAATGGTACCAACAATCAGATGGAAGTGAGGGAGGAGATTTCTGCAGTCTCTCTCTGAAATACATCACATGGGCTAATAGATAAAATGCGATAATTCTGGCTTTGTAGTAACCACACCAGCAAACATACCCATCTGAGGGAGGATCTTTCTGTAGTTTCCCTCAGAAATACTTCAAATCAGATAATGGATGAAATGTAATGATTGTGTCTGTGTATTAAGCATTCCAAAAAACAGATGCAAGTGTGGGAGGAGCTTTCTGCAGCTTCTTTCTGAAATACATCACATTAGGTAATAGATGAAATGCGATGATTCTGGTTTTGTAGTAACCATTCCAACAAACAAACGCAAATGAGGTAGGAGCTTTCTGTAGCTTCCCTCAGAAATACTTCACATCAGGTAATGGATGAAAGGTAATGATTGTGTCTTAGTACTAATCATATCAACATACAGAGCAAGTGAGGGAGGAGCTTTGTGCTGCTCCTCTCTGAAATACCTCACATAGGTTAATAGGTAAAATGCAATGATTGTGGCATAGTAGTAACCATACGAACAAACTAAACGCAAATGACACTTGAGCTTTCTGTAACTTTCTTTAGAAATACTTCACATAGGGTAATAAATGAAATGCAATGATTCTGGCTTTGTAGTAACCATACCAACAAGCAAACACATATGATGGAGGAGCTTTCTGTAGCTATTCTCAGAAATATTTCACATATGGTAATAGATGAAATGCGATGATTCTGGCTTTGTAGTAACCATACCAACAAACTAGACGAAATGCGAAGATTCTGGATTTGTAGTAACCATACCAACAAACAAACACATTTCTCTCAGAAATACTTCACATCAGGTAATGGATGAAATGTTATGGTTGTGTCTGTGTACTGATAACAGCAACAAACAGATGCAAGTGAGGGAAGAGCTTTATGCAGCTTCCCGCAGAAATACTTCACATCAGGTAATGGATGTAATATAATGAGTGTGTGTGTGTATTAATCATTATAACAATCAGATGCAAGTCAGGGAGGAGCTTTCTGCAGATCCTTTCTGAAATACATCACATAAAGTAATAGATGAATTGCGATGATTCTGGCTTTGTAATAACCATACCAACTAACTAAAGCAAATGATGGCGGAGCTTTCTGTAGCTATTCTCAGAAATTCATCACATGAGGTAATAGATGCAATGCGATGATTTTGGCTTTGTAGTAACCATACCAACAAATGAAACGCAAATGATGGTTGTGCTTTCTGTAGCCTCCCTCTGAAATATTTCACATCAGGTAATGGATGAAATATGATGATTGTGTCTGTGTACTAATCATAACAAAAAAAGGAGCAAGTGAGGCACGAGCTTTCTGCAGCTTCTCTCTGAGATACATCACATAGGATAATGGATGAAATGCAATGATTCTGGCTTTGTAGTAACCATTCTCACAAACAAACGCAAATGAGGGAGGAGCCTTCTGTAGATTTTTTTAGAATTATTTCACATAAGTTAATAGATGAAATGTGATGATTCTGGCTTGGTAGTAAATAAACCAACAAACAAACACAACTGAGAGAGGTGCTTACTGTAGCTCAACTCAGAAATACTTCACATCAGGTAATGGATGTAATGTAATTATTGTGTCTGTGTACTAATGATAACAACAAAGAGATGCAAGCGTGGGAAGAGCTTTCTCCTGCTTCCCTCAGAAATACTTTACATCCGGTAATGGATGAAATGTAATGATTGTGTCTGTGTACTAATCATACCATAAACAGATGCAAATGAGGGATGAACTTTCTGCAGCTATTCTCTGAAATATATCGCACAGGGTAATAGATGAAATGCAATGATTCTGGCTTTGTAGTAATCATACCAATGAACAAAACGGAAATAAGGGTGTTGCTTTCTGTACTATTCTCAGAAATACTTCACATAGGGTAATAGATGAAACGAATGATTCTGGCCTTATAGTAACCATTCCAACAAACAAATGCAAATGAGGGATGTGCTTTCTGTGGCTTCCCTCAGAAATACTTCACATCAGGTAATGGACAAAATGTAATGATTGTGTCTTTGTACTAATCATACCAACATACAGAGCAAGTGTGGGAGGAGCTTTCTGCTGCTCCTCTATGAAATACTTCACATAGGGTAATAGATGAAATGCGATGATTCTGGCTTTGTAAAAACCATAGCAACAAACAAATGCACATTAGGGAGGAGCTTTCTGTAGCATCCCTCAGAAGTACTTCACATCATGTAATAAATGAAATATAATGTTAGTGTATGTGTACTAATAATACCAATGAACAGATGCAAGTGAGGGAAGAGCTTTCCACAACTTCTCTCTGAAATGTATCACATAGAGTAATAAATGAAATGCGATGATTCTGGTTTTGTAGTAAGAATACCAACAAACAGATGCAAGTGAGGGAGGAGCTTTCTGCAGCTTCTCTCTGAAATACATCACACAGGGTAATAGATGAAATGCGATGATTCTGGTTTTGTAGTAACCATACCAACAAATAAACGCAAATGAGGGAGGAGCTTTCTATAGCTTCCCTCAGAAATACTTCACATCAGGTAATGGATGAAATGTAATGATTGTGCCAGTGTACTAATCATACCAACAAATATAAGCCAGTGAGTGAGGAGCTTTCTGCAGCTTCCCTCAGAAATACTTCACATTGGATAATAAATGAAATGCAACGATTCTTGCTTTGTAGTAACCATACCAACAAAGAAACTCAAATGAACGAGAGTTTTCAGCAGTTTTTTCAGAAATACTTCACATTGGTTAATAGATGAAATGCGATGATTCTGGCTTTTTAGTAATAATTCCAACAAACAAACACAAATGCGGGAGGAGCTTGCTGTATCCCTCTCAGAAATACTTCACATCAGGTAATGGATGAAATGAAGTGATTGTGTCTGCGTACTAATCAGAACAACAAACAGATGTAAGTGAGGGAAGAGCTTTCTGCAGCTTCCCTCAGAAATACTTCACATCCGCTAATGGATCAAATGTAATGTTTGTGTCTATGTACTAATCATACTATAAACAGATGCAAGTGAGGGAAGAGCTTTCTGCAGCTTTTATTTGAATTACATCACATAGGGTAATAGACGAAATGCATTGATTCTGGTTTTGAGTTAAACATACCAACAAACAAACGCAAATGGGGGAGGAGCTTTTTGTAGCTTCCCTCAGAAATATTTCACATCACGTAATGGATGAAATGTTATGATTGTGTCTGTATACTAATCATAACAACAAACAGCTGCAAGTGAGGGATGAGGATTCTGCAGCTCCTCTCTAAAATACATCACATAGGGTAATGGACGAAATGCTTTGAATCTGGGTTTGTAGTAACCATAAAACAAACAAACACAAATGAGGGGGGAGCTTTCTGTAGCTTCCCTCATAATTAATTCACATCATGTAATAAATGAAATGTAATGATTTTGGCTGTGTACTAATCATTCCAACAAACAGATGCAAATGAGGAGTGTGTTATCTGCAGCTTTTCTCTGAAATACATCACATGTGGTAATAGATGAAATGCAATGATTCTGGCTTTGTAGTAACCATACCAAAATCAAATGCAAATTAATGAGTAGCTTTCTGTAGCCATTCTCAGAAATACTTCACATAGGGTAATAGACGAAATGCGATAATTCTTTCTTTATAGTAAACATTTCAATAAACAAATGCAAATGAGGGAGGATCTTTCTGTAGCTTCCGTCAGAAATACTTCACATCAGGTAATGGATGAAATGTAATGATTGTGTCTGTGTACTAATGGTACCAACAATCAGATGGTAGTGAGGGAGGAGATTCTTGCAGTCTCTCTCTGAAAACATCACATGGGGTAATAGATGAAAAGCGATAATTCTGGGTTTGTAGTAACATTACGAGCCAACAAAGTCATCTGAGGGAGGATCTTTCTGTAGTTTCCCTCAGAAATAATTCACATCAGGTAATGGATGAAATGTAATGATTGTGTCTCTGTATTAATCATTCCAAAAAACAGATGCAAGTGAGGGAGGAGCTTTCTGCAGCTTCTTTCTGAAATACATCACATTAGGTAATAGATGAAATGCGATGATTCTGACATTGTAGTAACCATACCAACAAAGAAACGCAAATGAGGTTTGTGCTTCCTGTAGCTTTCCTGAGAAATATTTCACATCAGGTAATGGATGAAATGCAATGTTTGTGTCTGTGTACTAATCATACCATAAACAGAAGCAAGTGAGGGAGGAGATTTCTTCACCTTTTCTCTTAAATACATCACATAGGGTAATAAATGAAATGCGATGATTCTGGCTTTGTAGTAACCATACCAACCAACAAACGCAACTGAGGAAGGATTTTATTGTAACTTCACTCAGAAATACTTCACATCAGGTAATGGATGAAATTTAATGATTGTGTCTGTGTACTGATCAGAACAACAAAAACAAATGCAATGAGCGAAGAGCTTTCTGCAGCTTCCCTCAGAAATACTTCACATCAGGTAATGGACAAAATGTGATGATTGTGTCTGTGTATTAATCATTCCAACAAACAGATGCAAGTGAGGAAGGACCTTTCTGCAGCTTCTTTCTGAAATACATCACATTAGGTAATAGATGAAATGCGATGATTCCGGCATTGTAGTAACCATACCTACAAACAATCGCAAAGGAGTGAGGAGCTTTCTGTAGCTTCCCTGAGAAATACTTCACATCAGGTAATGGTCGAAATGTGATGTTTGTGTCTGTGTATTAATCATTCCAACAAACAGGTGCAAGTGAGGGAGGAGCTTTCTGCATGGTCTCTCTGAATTACATTACATAGGGTAATGGATGAAATGCAATGATTCTGGCTTCGTAGTAACCATTCCAACAAACAAACGCAAATGAGGGAGGAGCTTTCTGTAGCTTCCCTCAGAAACACTTCACATCAGGTAATGGATGAAATGTAATGATTTTGTCGTAGTACTAATCATACCAACATACAGAGCAAGTGAGGGAGGAGCTTTCTGCTGGTCCTCTCTGGAATACCTCACATAGGGTAAAAAGTAAAATGCGATGATTCTGGCTTTGTAGTAGCCTAGCAACAAACAAATGCAAATGACGGAGGAGCTCTCTGTAGCTATACTCAGAAATACTTCACATAGGGTAATAGATGAAATGCGATGATTCTGGCTTCGTAGTAACCATACCAACAAACAAATGCAAATTAGGGAGGAGCTTTCTGTAGCATCCCTCAGAAATACTTCACTTCATGTAATAAATGAAATGTAATGTTTGTGTCTGTGTACTAATCATACAACAAAATGATGCAAGTGAAGGAGGAGCTTTCTGCAACATCTCTCTGAAATACATCACATTGGGTAATAAATGAAATGGGATGATTCTGGCTTTGTAGTAACTATACCAACAAACAAATGCAAATTAGGGAGCTGCTTTCAGAGCATACCTGAGAAATACTTCACATCATCTAGTAAATGAAATTTAATGTTTGTGTATTCTCAGAAATACTTCACATAGGGTAATAGATGAAATGCAATGATTCTGGCTTCGTAGTAACCATACCAACAAACAATTGCAAATTAGGGAGGAGCTTTCTGTAGCATGCCTCAGAAATACTTCACACCATGTAATGAATGAAATGTAATGTTTGTGTCTCTGTACTAATCATACAACAAAATCATGGAAGTGAAGGAGGAGCTTACTGCAACTTCTCTCTAAAATACATCACATAGAGTAATAAATGAAATGCGGTGATTCTGGTTTTGTAGTAAGAATACCATAAACAGATGCAAGTGAGGGAGGAGCTTTCTGTATCTTTGTAGTAACAATACCAACAAACAAACGCAAATGACAGTTGAGCTTTCTGTAGCTCTTTTCAGAAATACTTCACACATGGCAAAAGATGAAATGCGATGATTCTGGCTTTGTGGTAACCATACCAACAACAAAACGCAAATGAGGGAAGAGCTCTCGCTAGCCCCCCTCAGAAATACTTAACATCAGGTGATGGATGAAATGCAGTGATTGTGTCTGTGCACTAATCATACTATAAACAGATGCAAGTGAGGGAAAAGCTTTCTGCAGCTTTTATTTGAAATACATCACATAGGGTAATAGATGAAATGCAATGATTCTGGTTTTGAGTTAAACATACCAACAAACAAACGCAAATGGGGGAGGAGCTTTCTGTATCTTCCCTCAGAAATATTTTACATCAGGTAATGGATGAAATGTTATGATTGTGTCTGTATACTAATCATAACAACAAACAGCTGCAAGTGAGGGATGAGGATTCTGCAGCTCCTCTCTGAAATACATCACATTTGGTAATGGACGAAATACTTTGAATCTGGGTTTGTAGTAACCTTAAAACAAACAAACACAAATGAGGGTGGAGCTTTCTGTAGCTTCCCTCATAATTACTTCACATCATGTAATAAATGAAATGTAATGATTTTGGCTGTGTACTAATCATTCCAACAAACAGATGCAAATGAGGGGTGAGTTATCTGCAGCTTTTCTCTGAAATACATCACATGGGGTAATAGATGAAACGAGATAGTTCTGGCTTTGTAGTAATGATACCAGCCAACAAACGCATCTGAGGGGGGATTTTCTGCAGTTTCCCTCAGAAATACCTCACATCAGGTAATGGATGAAATGTAATGAATGTGTCTGTGTATTAATCATTCCAAAAAACAGATGCAAGTGAGGGAGGAGCTTTCTGCAGCTTCCTTCTGAAAGACATCACATATGGTAATAGACGAAATGCGATGATTCTGGTTTTGTAGTAACCATACCGAAAAATAAATGCAAATGAGGGAGGAGCTTTCTGTAGCCCCCCTCGGAAATACTTCACATCAGGTAATGGATGAAATGCAGTGATTGTGTCTGTGTACTATTCATAACAAAAAACAAGTGTAAGTGAGATAAGAGCTTTCTGCAGCTTCCCTCAGAAATATTCCTCATCCGGTAATGGATGAAAAGAAATGATTGTGTCTGTGTACTAATCATACCATAAACAGATGCAAGTGAGGGAAGAGCTTTCTGCCGCGTATCTCTGAAATACCTCACATAGGGTAATGGATGAAATGCAATGATTCTGGCTTTGTAGTAACCATACCAACCAACAAACTCAAATGAGTGAGGAGCTTTCTATAGCTTCCTTCAGAAATATTTCACATCAGGTAATGGACGAAATGTGATGATTGTGTCTGTGTATTAATGATTCCAACAAACAGATGCAAGTGAGGGAGGAGCTTTCTGCAGGTTCTCCTTGAAGTACATTACATAGGGTAATGGATGAAATGCAATGATTCTGGCTTCGTAGTAATCATTCCAACAAACAAACGCAAATGAGGGAGGAGCTTTCTGTAGCTTCCCTCAGAAATACTTCACATCAGGTAATGGACGAAATGTAATGATTGTGTCTGTGTACTAATGGTACCAACAATCAGATGGAAGTGAGGGAGGAGATTTCTGCAGTCTCTCTCTGAAATACATCACATGGGCTAATAGATAAAATGCGATAATTCTGGCTTTGTAGTAACCACACCAGCAAACATACCCATCTGAGGGAGGATCTTTCTGTAGTTTCCCTCAGAAATACTTCAAATCAGATAATGGATGAAATGTAATGATTGTGTCTGTGTATTAAGCATTCCAAAAAACAGATGCAAGTGTGGGAGGAGCTTTCTGCAGCTTCTTTCTGAAATACATCACATTAGGTAATAGATGAAATGCGATGATTCTGGTTTTGTAGTAACCATTCCAACAAACAAACGCAAATGAGGTAGGAGCTTTCTGTAGCTTCCCTCAGAAATACTTCACATCAGGTAATGGATGAAAGGTAATGATTGTGTCTTAGTACTAATCATATCAACATACAGAGCAAGTGAGGGAGGAGCTTTGTGCTGCTCCTCTCTGAAATACCTCACATAGGTTAATAGGTAAAATGCAATGATTGTGGCATAGTAGTAACCATACGAACAAACTAAACGCAAATGACACTTGAGCTTTCTGTAACTTTCTTTAGAAATACTTCACATAGGGTAATAAATGAAATGCAATGATTCTGGCTTTGTAGTAACCATACCAACAAGCAAACACATATGATGGAGGAGCTTTCTGTAGCTATTCTCAGAAATATTTCACATATGGTAATAGATGAAATGCGATGATTCTGGCTTTGTAGTAACCATACCAACAAACTAGACGAAATGCGAAGATTCTGGATTTGTAGTAACCATACCAACAAACAAACACATTTCTCTCAGAAATACTTCACATCAGGTAATGGATGAAATGTTATGGTTGTGTCTGTGTACTGATAACAGCAACAAACAGATGCAAGTGAGGGAAGAGCTTTATGCAGCTTCCCGCAGAAATACTTCACATCAGGTAATGGATGTAATATAATGAGTGTGTGTGTGTATTAATCATTATAACAATCAGATGCAAGTCAGGGAGGAGCTTTCTGCAGATCCTTTCTGAAATACATCACATAAAGTAATAGATGAATTGCGATGATTCTGGCTTTGTAATAACCATACCAACTAACTAAAGCAAATGATGGCGGAGCTTTCTGTAGCTATTCTCAGAAATTCATCACATGAGGTAATAGATGCAATGCGATGATTTTGGCTTTGTAGTAACCATACCAACAAATGAAACGCAAATGATGGTTGTGCTTTCTGTAGCCTCCCTCTGAAATATTTCACATCAGGTAATGGATGAAATATGATGATTGTGTCTGTGTACTAATCATAACAAAAAAAGGAGCAAGTGAGGCACGAGCTTTCTGCAGCTTCTCTCTGAGATACATCACATAGGATAATGGATGAAATGCAATGATTCTGGCTTTGTAGTAACCATTCTCACAAACAAACGCAAATGAGGGAGGAGCCTTCTGTAGATTTTTTTAGAATTATTTCACATAAGTTAATAGATGAAATGTGATGATTCTGGCTTGGTAGTAAATAAACCAACAAACAAACACAACTGAGAGAGGTGCTTACTGTAGCTCAACTCAGAAATACTTCACATCAGGTAATGGATGTAATGTAATTATTGTGTCTGTGTACTAATGATAACAACAAAGAGATGCAAGCGTGGGAAGAGCTTTCTCCTGCTTCCCTCAGAAATACTTTACATCCGGTAATGGATGAAATGTAATGATTGTGTCTGTGTACTAATCATACCATAAACAGATGCAAATGAGGGATGAACTTTCTGCAGCTATTCTCTGAAATATATCGCACAGGGTAATAGATGAAATGCAATGATTCTGGCTTTGTAGTAATCATACCAATGAACAAAACGGAAATAAGGGTGTTGCTTTCTGTACTATTCTCAGAAATACTTCACATAGGGTAATAGATGAAACGAATGATTCTGGCCTTATAGTAACCATTCCAACAAACAAATGCAAATGAGGGATGTGCTTTCTGTGGCTTCCCTCAGAAATACTTCACATCAGGTAATGGACAAAATGTAATGATTGTGTCTTTGTACTAATCATACCAACATACAGAGCAAGTGTGGGAGGAGCTTTCTGCTGCTCCTCTATGAAATACTTCACATAGGGTAATAGATGAAATGCGATGATTCTGGCTTTGTAAAAACCATAGCAACAAACAAATGCACATTAGGGAGGAGCTTTCTGTAGCATCCCTCAGAAGTACTTCACATCATGTAATAAATGAAATATAATGTTAGTGTATGTGTACTAATAATACCAATGAACAGATGCAAGTGAGGGAAGAGCTTTCCACAACTTCTCTCTGAAATGTATCACATAGAGTAATAAATGAAATGCGATGATTCTGGTTTTGTAGTAAGAATACCAACAAACAGATGCAAGTGAGGGAGGAGCTTTCTGCAGCTTCTCTCTGAAATACATCACACAGGGTAATAGATGAAATGCGATGATTCTGGTTTTGTAGTAACCATACCAACAAATAAACGCAAATGAGGGAGGAGCTTTCTATAGCTTCCCTCAGAAATACTTCACATCAGGTAATGGATGAAATGTAATGATTGTGCCAGTGTACTAATCATACCAACAAATATAAGCCAGTGAGTGAGGAGCTTTCTGCAGCTTCCCTCAGAAATACTTCACATTGGATAATAAATGAAATGCAACGATTCTTGCTTTGTAGTAACCATACCAACAAAGAAACTCAAATGAACGAGAGTTTTCAGCAGTTTTTTCAGAAATACTTCACATTGGTTAATAGATGAAATGCGATGATTCTGGCTTTTTAGTAATAATTCCAACAAACAAACACAAATGCGGGAGGAGCTTGCTGTATCCCTCTCAGAAATACTTCACATCAGGTAATGGATGAAATGAAGTGATTGTGTCTGCGTACTAATCAGAACAACAAACAGATGTAAGTGAGGGAAGAGCTTTCTGCAGCTTCCCTCAGAAATACTTCACATCCGCTAATGGATCAAATGTAATGTTTGTGTCTATGTACTAATCATACTATAAACAGATGCAAGTGAGGGAAGAGCTTTCTGCAGCTTTTATTTGAATTACATCACATAGGGTAATAGACGAAATGCATTGATTCTGGTTTTGAGTTAAACATACCAACAAACAAACGCAAATGGGGGAGGAGCTTTTTGTAGCTTCCCTCAGAAATATTTCACATCACGTAATGGATGAAATGTTATGATTGTGTCTGTATACTAATCATAACAACAAACAGCTGCAAGTGAGGGATGAGGATTCTGCAGCTCCTCTCTAAAATACATCACATAGGGTAATGGACGAAATGCTTTGAATCTGGGTTTGTAGTAACCATAAAACAAACAAACACAAATGAGGGGGGAGCTTTCTGTAGCTTCCCTCATAATTAATTCACATCATGTAATAAATGAAATGTAATGATTTTGGCTGTGTACTAATCATTCCAACAAACAGATGCAAATGAGGAGTGTGTTATCTGCAGCTTTTCTCTGAAATACATCACATGTGGTAATAGATGAAATGCAATGATTCTGGCTTTGTAGTAACCATACCAAAATCAAATGCAAATTAATGAGTAGCTTTCTGTAGCCATTCTCAGAAATACTTCACATAGGGTAATAGACGAAATGCGATAATTCTTTCTTTATAGTAAACATTTCAATAAACAAATGCAAATGAGGGAGGATCTTTCTGTAGCTTCCGTCAGAAATACTTCACATCAGGTAATGGATGAAATGTAATGATTGTGTCTGTGTACTAATGGTACCAACAATCAGATGGTAGTGAGGGAGGAGATTCTTGCAGTCTCTCTCTGAAAACATCACATGGGGTAATAGATGAAAAGCGATAATTCTGGGTTTGTAGTAACAATACGAGCCAACAAAGTCATCTGAGGGAGGATCTTTCTGTAGTTTCCCTCAGAAATAATTCACATCAGGTAATGGATGAAATGTAATGATTGTGTCTCTGTATTAATCATTCCAAAAAACAGATGCAAGTGAGGGAGGAGCTTTCTGCAGCTTCTTTCTGAAATACATCACATTAGGTAATAGATGAAATGCGATGATTCTGACATTGTAGTAACCATACCAACAAAGAAACGCAAATGAGGTTTGTGCTTCCTGTAGCTTTCCTGAGAAATATTTCACATCAGGTAATGGATGAAATGCAATGTTTGTGTCTGTGTACTAATCATACCATAAACAGAAGCAAGTGAGGGAGGAGATTTCTTCACCTTTTCTCTTAAATACATCACATAGGGTAATAAATGAAATGCGATGATTCTGGCTTTGTAGTAACCATACCAACCAACAAACGCAACTGAGGAAGGATTTTATTGTAACTTCACTCAGAAATACTTCACATCAGGTAATGGATGAAATTTAATGATTGTGTCTGTGTACTGATCAGAACAACAAAAACAAATGCAATGAGCGAAGAGCTTTCTGCAGCTTCCCTCAGAAATACTTCACATCAGGTAATGGACAAAATGTGATGATTGTGTCTGTGTATTAATCATTCCAACAAACAGATGCAAGTGAGGAAGGACCTTTCTGCAGCTTCTTTCTGAAATACATCACATTAGGTAATAGATGAAATGCGATGATTCCGGCATTGTAGTAACCATACCTACAAACAATCGCAAAGGAGTGAGGAGCTTTCTGTAGCTTCCCTGAGAAATACTTCACATCAGGTAATGGTCGAAATGTGATGTTTGTGTCTGTGTATTAATCATTCCAACAAACAGGTGCAAGTGAGGGAGGAGCTTTCTGCATGGTCTCTCTGAATTACATTACATAGGGTAATGGATGAAATGCAATGATTCTGGCTTCGTAGTAACCATTCCAACAAACAAACGCAAATGAGGGAGGAGCTTTCTGTAGCTTCCCTCAGAAACACTTCACATCAGGTAATGGATGAAATGTAATGATTTTGTCGTAGTACTAATCATACCAACATACAGAGCAAGTGAGGGAGGAGCTTTCTGCTGGTCCTCTCTGGAATACCTCACATAGGGTAAAAAGTAAAATGCGATGATTCTGGCTTTGTAGTAGCCTAGCAACAAACAAATGCAAATGACGGAGGAGCTCTCTGTAGCTATACTCAGAAATACTTCACATAGGGTAATAGATGAAATGCGATGATTCTGGCTTCGTAGTAACCATACCAACAAACAAATGCAAATTAGGGAGGAGCTTTCTGTAGCATCCCTCAGAAATACTTCACTTCATGTAATAAATGAAATGTAATGTTTGTGTCTGTGTACTAATCATACAACAAAATGATGCAAGTGAAGGAGGAGCTTTCTGCAACATCTCTCTGAAATACATCACATTGGGTAATAAATGAAATGGGATGATTCTGGCTTTGTAGTAACTATACCAACAAACAAATGCAAATTAGGGAGCTGCTTTCAGAGCATACCTGAGAAATACTTCACATCATCTAGTAAATGAAATTTAATGTTTGTGTATTCTCAGAAATACTTCACATAGGGTAATAGATGAAATGCAATGATTCTGGCTTCGTAGTAACCATACCAACAAACAATTGCAAATTAGGGAGGAGCTTTCTGTAGCATGCCTCAGAAATACTTCACACCATGTAATGAATGAAATGTAATGTTTGTGTCTCTGTACTAATCATACAACAAAATCATGGAAGTGAAGGAGGAGCTTACTGCAACTTCTCTCTAAAATACATCACATAGAGTAATAAATGAAATGCGGTGATTCTGGTTTTGTAGTAAGAATACCATAAACAGATGCAAGTGAGGGAGGAGCTTTCTGTATCTTTGTAGTAACAATACCAACAAACAAACGCAAATGACAGTTGAGCTTTCTGTAGCTCTTTTCAGAAATACTTCACACATGGCAAAAGATGAAATGCGATGATTCTGGCTTTGTGGTAACCATACCAACAACAAAACGCAAATGAGGGAAGAGCTCTCGCTAGCCCCCCTCAGAAATACTTAACATCAGGTGATGGATGAAATGCAGTGATTGTGTCTGTGTACTAATCATACTATAAACAGATGCAAGTGAGGGAAAAGCTTTCTGCAGCTTTTATTTGAAATACATCACATAGGGTAATAGATGAAATGCAATGATTCTGGTTTTGAGTTAAACATACCAACAAACAAACGCAAATGGGGGAGGAGCTTTCTGTATCTTCCCTCAGAAATATTTTACATCAGGTAATGGATGAAATGTTATGATTGTGTCTGTATACTAATCATAACAACAAACAGCTGCAAGTGAGGGATGAGGATTCTGCAGCTCCTCTCTGAAATACATCACATTTGGTAATGGACGAAATACTTTGAATCTGGGTTTGTAGTAACCTTAAAACAAACAAACACAAATGAGGGTGGAGCTTTCTGTAGCTTCCCTCATAATTACTTCACATCATGTAATAAATGAAATGTAATGATTTTGGCTGTGTACTAATCATTCCAACAAACAGATGCAAATGAGGGGTGAGTTATCTGCAGCTTTTCTCTGAAATACATCACATGGGGTAATAGATGAAATGCAATGATTCTGGCTTTGTAGTAACCATACCAAAAACAAACACAAATGAATGAGTAGCTTTCTGTAGCTATTCTCAGAAATACTTCACATAGGGTAATAGATGAAATGCGATAATTCTTTCTTTATAGTAACCATTTCAATAAACAAATGCAAATGAGGGAGGATCTGTCTGTAGCTTCCGTCAGAAATACTTCACATCAGGTAATGGACGAAATGTAATGATTGTGTCTGTGCACTAATGGTACCAACAATCAGATGGTAGTGAGGGAGGAGATTCCTGCAGTCTCTCTCTGAAAACATCACATGGGGTAATAGATGAAATGCGATAATTCTGGCTTTGTAGTAACCATACGAGCCAACAAACGCATCTGAGGGAGGATCGTTCTGTAGTTTCCCTCAGAAATAATTCACATCAAGTAATGGATGAAATGTAATGATTGTGTCTCTGTATTAATCATTCCAAAAACAGATGCAAGTGAGGGAGGAGCTTTCTGCAGCTTCTTTCAGAAATACATCACATTAGGTAATAGATGAAATGCGATGATTCTGGCATTGTAGCAACCATACCAACAAAGAAACGCAAATGAGGGTTGTGCTTCCTGTAGCTTCCCTCAGAAATATTTCACATCAGGTAATGGATGAAATGCAATGATTGTGTCTGTGTACTAATCATACCATAAACAGAAGCAAATGAGGGAGGAGATTTCTGCATCTACATCTACATCTACATCCGTACTCCGCAAGCCACCTGACGGTGTGTGGCGGAGGGTACCCTGAGTACCTCTATCGGTTCTCCCTTCTATTCCAGTCTCGTATTGTACGTGGAAACAAGGATTGTCGGTATGCTTCTGTGTGGGCTCTAATCTCTCTGATTTTATCCTCATGGTCTCTTCGCGAGATATACGTAGGAGGGAGCAATATACTGCTTGACTCTTCGGTGAAGGTATGTTCTCGAAACTTCAACAAAAGCCCGTACCGAGCTACTGAGCGTCTCTCCTGCAGAGTCTTCCACTGGAGTTTATCTATCATCTCCGTAACGCTTTCGCAATTACTAAATGATCCTGTAACGAAGCGCGCTGCTCTCCGTTGGATCTTCTCTATCTCTTCTATCAACCCTACCTGGTGCGGATCCCACACTGCTGAGCAGTATTCAAGCATTGGGCGAACAAGCGTACTGTAACCTACTTCCTTTGTTGTCGGATTGCATTTCCTTAGGATTCTTCCAATGAATCTCAGTCTGGCATCTGCTTTACCGACGATCAACTTTATATGATCATTCCATTTTAAATCACTCCTAATGCGTACTCCCAGATAATTTATGGAATTAACTGCTTCCAGTTGCTGACCTGCTATTTTGTAGCTAAATGATAAGGGACCTATCTTTCTATGTATTCGCATCACATTACACTTCGCTACATTGAGATTCAATTGCCATTCCGTGCACCATGCGTCAATTCGCTGCAGATCCTCCTGCATTTCAGTACAATTTTCCATTGTTGCAACCTCTCGATACACCACAGCATCATCTGCAAAAAGCCTCAGTGAACTTCCGATGTCATCCACCAGGTCATTTATGTATATTGTGAATAGCAACGGTCCTATGACACTCCCCTGCGGCACACCTGAAATCACTCTTACTTCGGAAGACTTCTCTCCATTGAGAATGACGTGCTGCGTTCTGTTATCTAGGAACTCCTCAATCCAATCACACAATTGATCTGATAGTCCGTATGCTCTTACTTTGTTCATTAAACGACTATGGGGAACTGTGTCAAACGCCTTGCGGAAGTCAAGAAACACGGCATCTACCTGTGAACCCGTGTCTAAGGCCCTCTGAGTCTCGTGGACGAATAGCGCGAGCTGGGTTTCACACGATCGTCTTTTTCGAAACCCATGCTGATTCCTACAGAGTAGATTTCTAGTCTCCAGAAAAGACATTATACTCGAACATAATACGTGTTCCAAAATTCTACAACTGATCGACGTTAGAGATATAGGTCTATAGTTCTGCACATCTGTTCGACGTCCCTTCTTGAGAACGGGGATGACCTGTGCCCTTTTCCAATCCTTTGGAACGCTTCGCTCTTCTAGAGACCTACGGTACACCGCTGCAAGAAGGGGGGCAAGTTCCTTCGCGTACTCTGTGTAAAATCGAACTGGTATCCCATCAGGACCAGCGGCCTTTCCTCTTTTGAGCGATTTTAATTGTTTCTCTATCCCTCTGTCGTCTACTTCGATATCTACCATTTTGTCAACTGTGCGACAATCTAGAGAAGGAAGCACAGTGCAGTCTTCCTCTGTGAAACAGCTTTGGAAGAAGACATTTAGTAATTCGGCCTTTAGTCTGTCATCCTCTGTTTCAGTACCATTTTGGTCACAGAGTGTCTGGACATTTTGTTTTGATCCACCTACCGCTTTGACATAGGACCAAAATTTCTTAGGATTTTCTGCCAAGTCAGTACATAGAACGTTACTTTCGAATTCATTGAAAGCCTCTCGCATAGCCCTCCTCACACTACATTTCGCTTCGCGTAATTTTTGTTTGTCTGCAAGGCTTTGGCTATGTTTATGTTTGCTGTGAAGTTCCCTTTGCTTCCGCAGCAGTTTTCTAACTCGGTTGTTGTACCACGGTGGCTCTTTTCCATCTCTTACGATCTTGCTTGGCACATACTCATCTAACGCATATTGTACCATGGTTTTGAACTTTGTCCACTGATCCTCAACACTATCTGCACTTGAGACAAAACTTTTGTGTTGAGCCGTCAGGTACTCTGTAATCTGCTTTTTGTCACTTTTGCTAAACAGAAAAATCTTCCTACCTTTTTTAATATTTCTATTTACGGCTGAAATCATCGACGCAGTAACCGCTTTATGATCGCTGATTCCCTGTTCTGCATTAACTGATTCAAATAGTTCGGGTCTGTTTGTCACCAGAAGGTCTAATATATTATCGCCACGAGTCGGTTTTCTGTTTAACTGCTCAAGGTAGTTTTCAGATAAAACACTTAAAAATATTTCACTGGATTCTTTGTCCCTGCCACCCGTTATGAACGTTTGAGTCTCCCAGTCTATATCCGGCAAATTAAAATCTCCACCCAGAACTCTAACATGGTGGGGAAATCTACTCGAAATATTTTCCAAATTATTCTTCAGGTGCTGAGCCACAACAGCTGCTGAGCCCGGGGGCCTATAGAGACATCCAATTACCATGTCTGAGCCTGCTTTAACCGTGACCTTCACCCAAATCATTTCACAATTCGAATCTCCGTCAATTTCTTTCGATACTATTGCACTTCTTATCGCTATAAACACGCCTCCCCCTTCACTGTCCAGCCTATCTCTGCGGTATACATTCCAATCAGAGTTTAGGATTTCATTACTGTTTACGTCTGGTTTCAGCCAACTTTCTGTTCCTAGTACTATATGGGCGTTGTGACCGTTTATTAATGAGAGCAGTTCTGGGACCTTTCTATAGACGCTTCTGCAGTTTACTATTAGCACATTAATATTGTTATTCCTTGTTGCATTTTGCCTACTCCTGCCTTGCCGCGTCTCAGGAGGCGTCTTGTCGGGCCTAGGGAGGGAATTCTCTAACCTAAAAAAACCCCATGTGCACTCCACACGTACTCCGCTACCCTCGTAGCCGCTTCCGGCGTGTAGTGCACGCCTGACCTATTCAGGGGGACCCTACATTTCTCCACCCGATAGCGGAGGTCGAGAAATTTGCACCCCAGCTCTCCGCAGAATCGTCTGAGCCTCTGGTTTAAGCCTTCCACTCGGCTCCAAACCAGAGGACCGCGATCGGTTCTCGGAACGATACTACAAATAGTTAGCTCTGGTTCCACCCCGCGAGCGAGGCTTTCCACCTTTACCAACTCCGCCAACCGCCTGTACGAACTGAGGATGACCTCTGAACCCAGACGGCAAGAGTCATTGGTGCCGACATGAGCAACAATTTGCAGTCGGGTGCACCCAGTGCTCTCTATCGCCGCCGGTAGGGCCTCCTCCACATCTCGGATGAGACCCCCCGGCAAGCAGACAGAGTGAACACTGGCCTTCTTCCCCGACCTTTCCGCTATTTCCCTAAGGGGCTCCATCACCCGCCTAACGTTGGAGCTCCCAATAACTAATAAACCCCTCCCCCCGTGTGCCTGCTCGGACCTTGCTGAAGGAGCAGCCACATGTCCACTCACAGGCAGAGCGGGCGATGCCACACGGCCAGCCTCCACATTGACCCTCCGCCTCGTGCGCCGCGAACGCCGCTGAACCCGCCACTCCCCTTGGGGAGAGGGTGGCCCAACCGCGCCCGGTACCCGCGAAGATATCTCGACAGCAGGGACAGTGGGTGAAGCATCTAACACCTGGGGTGCACCATGCGACGCACCAGACTCCCCACTGCCGCTACACTCCGAGGCAGCAGCCCGAAGACGGCTGACCGCGGCCATCAACACGCTCAGCTGTTCGCGAAGAGTGGCCAGCTCCTCCTGCGTCCGTACACAGCAGCCACACATCCTAGCCATCCTAAGAAATCAATTTACTATAGAGTGTTAATCAGCTTTTAACTAGACTGCTAATTCACTAAAGGCGGTTGATTATTGACTAAACTGTGATTGCTAACCACTTCTTGTAGAAACAAGGAAAATAGCACTACCTGTCTCTGGACGGTATTGAAAACAAACACTAGCACTACGAGCACTATGGCTGACTAAAGGGACTCTCTGACTGTATTCGAAACACACACGAGATCTATGGAACACTTAATAGCACTCTACTATTAAAGCTTCCTAAAAGCAAAAACACGCAGAAGAACAAGTGACAAGTAAGAAAAATACAGATAATACTTAAATTAAGGTAGCTCGCTGCACAGCAGACGTGAAGCAGACGGCGGTTTGGGCGACACTGCAGCTTTTCTCTTAAATACATCACATACGGTAATAAATGAAATGCGATGATTCTGGCTTTGTAGTAACCATACCAATCAACAAACGCAACTGAGGAAGGATTGTATTGTAGCTTCAGTCAGAAATACTTCACATCAGGTAATGGATGAAATGTAATGATTGTGTCGGTGTACTGATCAGAACAACAAAAACAAATGCAATGAGCGGAGAGCTTTCTGCAGCTTCCCTCAGAAATACTTCACATCAGGTAATGGACAAAATGTGATGATTGTGTCTGTGTATTAATCATTCCAACAAACAGATGCAAGTGAGGGAGGAGCTTTCTGCATGGTCTCTCTGAATTACATTACATAGGGTAATGGATGAAATGCAATGATTCTGGCTTCGTAGTAACCATTCCAACAAACAAACGCAAATGAGGGAGGAGCTTTCTGTAGCTTCCCTCAGAAATACTTCACATCAGGTAATGGATGAAATGTAATGATTGTGTCTTAGTACTAATCATACCAACATACAGAGCAAGTGAGGGAGGAGCTTTCTGCTGCTCCTCTCTGGAATACCTCACATAGGGTAATAGGTAAAACGCGATGATTCTGGCTTTGTAGTAGCCTAGCAACAATCAAATGCAAATGACGGAGGAGCTCTCTGAAAATATACTCAGAAATACTTCACATAGGGTAATAGATGAAATGCGATGATTCTGGCTTCGTAGTAACCATACCAACAAACAAATGCAAATTAGGGAGGAGCTTTCTGTAGCATCCCTCAGAAATACTTCACTTCATGTAATAAATGAAATGTAATGTTTGTGTCTGTGTACTAATCATGCAACAAAATGATGCAAGTGAAGGAAGAGCTTTCTGCAACTTCTCTCTGAAATACATCACATTGGGTAATAAATGAAATGGGAAGATTCTGGCTTTGTAGTAACTATACCAACAAACAAATGCAAATTAGGGAGCTGCTTTCAGAGCATACCTGAGAAATACTTCACATCATCTAGTAAATGAAATTTAATGTTTGTGTATTCTCAGAAATACTTCACATAGGGTAATAGGTGAAATGCAATGATTCTGGCTTCGTAGTAACCATACCAACAAACAATTGCAAATTAGGGAGGAGCTTTCTGTAGCATCCCTCAGAAATACTTCACACCATGTAATGAATGAAATGTAATGTTTGTGACTGTGTACTAATCATACAACAAAATCATGCAAGTGAAGGAGGAGCTTACTGCAACTTCTCTCTAAAATACATCACATAGAGTAATAAATGAAATGCGGTTATTCTGGTTTTGTAGTAAGAATACCAAAAACAGATGCAAGTGAGGGAGGAGCTTTCTGCAGCTCCTCTCTGAAATACATCACATTGGGTAATGGATGAAATGCAATGATTCAGGCTTTGTAGTAACAATACCAACAAACAAACGCAAATGACGCTTGAGCTTTCTGTAGCTCTTTTCAGAAATACTTCACACATGGCAAAAGATGAAATGCGATGATTCTGGCTTTGTGGTAACCGTACCAACAACAAAACGCAAATGGGGGAAGAGCCCTCGCTAGCCCCCCTCAGAAATACTTAACATCAGGTGATGGATGAAATGCAGTGATTGTGTATGTGTACTAATCATACCATAAACAGATGCAAGTGAGGGAAAAGCCTTCTGCAGGTTTTCTTTTCTGAAACACTTCACATAGGATAAAAAATGAATTGCGAAGATTCTAGATTTTGTAATAACCATACGAAGAAACAAATGCAAATGAGGGATGAGCTTTCTATAGCTATTCTCAGAAATATTTGACAGAGGGTAATAGATGAAATGTGATGATTCTAACTTTGTAGTGATCATACAAACAAAGAAATGAAAATTAGGGAGAAGCTTTCAGTAGCAGCCTTCAGTAATATTTCACATCATGTAATAAATGAAATGTAATGATTGTGTCTGTGTACTAATCATACCAACAAACTAACACAAATGAGGGAGGTGCTTTCTGTAGTAATCATTCCAACGAACTGATGCAAGTGAGAAAGGAGCTTTCTGCAGCTTTCCTCCGAAATACATGTGTCTGTGTACTAATCATACAAAAACAGATGCAGGCGAGGGAGGAGATTATTGCAGCTTCTCTCTGAATTACATCTATTGCAGCTTCTCTCTGAAATACATCACATAGGGTAATAAATGAAATGGGATGAATCTGGCTTCGTAGTAACCATACCAACAAACAAATGCAAATTAGGGAAGAGCTTTCTGTAGCATATCTGAGAAATACTTCACATCATCTTGTAAATGAAATTTAATGCTTGTGTCTGTGCACTAATAATACCCACAATCAGATTCAAGTGAGATAAGAGCTTTCTGCAAACTTCACTCTGAAATACATCACATAGAGTAATAAATGAAATGTGATGATTCTGGTTTTGTAGTAAGTACACCAACAAACAGATGCAAATGAGGGAGGAGCTTTCTGCAGCTTCTCTCTGAAATACATCACATAGGTTAACAGATAAAAAGCGATGATTCTGGTTTTGTAGTAACCATACCAACAAATAAACGTAAATGAGGGAAGAGCTTTCTGTAGCTTCCCTCAGAAATACTTTACATTAGGTAATGGATGAAATGTAATGGTTGTGTCTGAGTACTAATCATATCAACAAACAGATGCCAGTGATGGAGGATCTTTGTGCTGCTTCCCTCAGAAATACTTCACTTAGGATAATAAATGAAATGCAATGATTCTGGCTTTGTAGTAACCATACCAACAAAGAAACACAAATGAGGGAGGAGTTTTCTGCAGTTCTTTTCAGAAATACTTCACATTGGGTAATAGATGAAATGTGATGGTTCTGGCTTTGTAGTAACCATACCAACAAACAAACGCAGATGAGGGTGGAGCTTTCTGTGGCTTCCCTCAGAAATATTTCACATCAGGTAATGGATGAAATGTAATGATTGTTCTGTGTACTAATCATAACAACAAACAGGTGCAAGTGAGGGACAAGGATTC
This sequence comes from Schistocerca gregaria, assembly GCF_023897955.1. Classification (NCBI taxonomy): domain Eukaryota; kingdom Metazoa; phylum Arthropoda; class Insecta; order Orthoptera; family Acrididae; genus Schistocerca; species Schistocerca gregaria. Next base: position 4,258,862 of record NW_026061713.1, on the reverse strand, counting down.
TGCAGCTTTTCTCTGAAAATAGGTGAAATGCAATGATTCTAGCTTTGTAGTAACCATACCAACAATCAAACGCAAATGAGGGAGGTGCTTTCTGTAGTAATCATTCCAACGAACTGTTGCAAGTGAGAAAGGAGCTTTCAGGAGCTTTCCTCTGAAATACATGACATAGGGTAATAGATGAAATACGATGATTCTGGCTTTGTAGTATCCCCACCAACAAACAAACGCAAATGATGGAGGAGCTTTTTTAGCTTCCCCCAGAAATACTTCACATCCGGTAATGGATGAAATGTAATGATTGTGTCTGTGTACTAATATTGCCATAAACAGATGCAAGTGAGGAAAGAGCATACTGCAGTTTCTCTCTGATATACATCACATGGGGTAATGGACGAAATGAGATGATTCTGGCTTTGTAGTAATCATACCAAAAAACAAACGCAAATGAGGGAGGTGCTTTCTGTAGCTTCCCTCAGATATATTTCACATCAAGTAATGGATGAAGTGTAATGATTGTGTCTGTGTACTAATCACAACAACAAACAGTTGCAAGTGAGGGACGAGCTTTCTGCAGCTTCTCTCTGAGATACACCACATAGGATAATGGATGAAACACAATGTTTCTGGCTTCACAGTAACCATACCAACAAACAAACGCAAATGAGGGAGGAGCTTTCTGTACCTTCCCTCAGAAATACTTCACATCAGGTAATGGATGAAATGTAATGATTGTGCCTGTGTACTAATCATACCAACATACAGAGCAAGTGAGGGAGGAAATTTCTGCTGCTCCTCTCTGAAATACCTCAGATAGGGTAATAGATGAAATGCGATGATTCTGGCTTTGTAGTAACCATAGCAACAAACAAACGCAAATGAGGGAGGAGCTTTCTGTACCTTCCCCCAGATATACTTCACATCCGGTAATGGATGAAATGTAATGATTGTGTCTGTGTACTAATATTGCCATAAACAGATGCAAGTGAGGAAAGAGCATTTTGCAGCTTCTATCTGATATACATCACATGGGGTAATGGACGAAATGCGATGATTCTGGCTTTGTAGTAATCATACCAAAAAACAAACGCAAATGAGGGAGGTGCTTTCTGTAGCTTCCCACAGATATATTTCACATCAGGAAATGGATGAAGTGTAATGATTGTGTCTGTGTACTAATCACAACAACAAACAGTTGCAAGTGAGGGACGAGCTTTCTGCAGCTTCTCTCTGAGGTACACCACATAGGATAATGGATGAAACACAATGTTTCTGGCTTCACAGTAACCATACCAACAAACAAACGCAAATGAGGGAGGAGCTTTCTGTACCTTGCCTCAGAAATACTTCACATCAGGTAATGGATGAAATGTAATGATTGTGCCTGTGTACTAATCATACCAACATACAGAGCAAGTGAGGGAGGAAATTTCTGCTACTCCTCTCTGAAATACCTCAGATAGGGTAATAGATGAAATGCGATGATTCTGGCTTTGTAGTAACCATAGCAACAAACAAATGCAAATGAGGGAGGAGCTTTCTGTACCTTCCCCCAGAAATACTTCACATCCGGTAATGGATGAAATGTAATGATTGTGTCTCTGTATTAATCATTCCAAAAACAGATGCAAGTGAGGGAGGAGCTTTCTGCAATTTCTTTCTGAAATAGATGAAATGCGATGATTCTGGCATTGTAGTAACCATACCAACAAAGAAACGCAAATGAGGGTTGTGCTTCCTGTAGCTTCCCTCAGAAATATTTCACATCAGGTAATGGATGAAATGCAATGATTGTGTCTGTGTACTAATCATACCATAAACAGAAGCAAATGAGGGAGGAGATTTCTGCAGCTTTTCTCTTAAATACATCACATAGGGTAATAAATGAAATGCGATGATTCTGGCTTTGTAGTAACCATACCAACCAACAAACGCAACTGAGGAAGGATTTTATTGTAGCTTCACTCAGAAATACTTCACATCAGGTAATGGATGAAATGTAATGATTGTGTCTGTGTACTGATCAGAACAACAAAAACAAATGCAATGAGCGAAGAGCTTTCTGCAGCTTCCCTCAGAAATACTTCACATAAGGTAATGGAAAAAATGTGATGATTGTGTCTGTGTATTAATCATTCCAACAAACAGATGCAAGTGAGGGACGACCTTTTTGCAGCTTCTTTCTGAAATACATCACATTAGGTAATAGATGAAATGCGATGATTCTGGCATTGTAGTAACCATACCTACAAACAATCGCAAAGGAGTGAGGAGCTTTCTGTAGCTTCCCTGAGAAATACTTCACATCAGGTAATGGTCGAAATGTGATGTTCGTGTCTGTGTATTAATCATTCCAACAAACAGATGAAAGTGAGGGAGGAGCTTTCTGCATGGTCTCAATGAATTACATTACATAGGGTAATGGATGAAATGCAATGATTCTGGCTTCGTAGTAACCATTCCAACAATCAAACGCAAATGAGGGAGGAGCTTTCTGTAGCTTCCCTCAGAAATACTTCACATCAGGTAATGGATGAAATGTAATGATTGTGTCTTAGTACTAATCATACCAACATACAGAGCAAGTGAGGGAGGAGCTTTCTATTGCTCCTCTCTGGAATACCTCATATAGGGTAATAGGTAAATTGCGATGATTCTGGCTTTGTAGTAGCCTAGCAACAAACAAATGCAAATGACGGAGGAGCTCTCTGTAGCTATACTCAGAAATACTTCACATAGGGTAATAGATGAAATGCGATGATTCTGGCTTCGTAGTAACCATACCAACAAACAAATGCAAATTAGGGAGGAGCTTTCTGTAGCATCCCTCAGAAATACTTCACACCATGTAATGAATGAAATGTAATGTTTGTGTCTGTGTACTAATCATACAACAAAATGATGCAAGTGAAGGAGGAGCTTACTGCAACTTCTCACTAAAATACATAACATAGAGTAATAAATGAAATGCGGTGATTCTGGTTTTGTAGTAAGAATACCATAAACAGATGCAAGTGAGGGAGGAGTTTTCTGCAGCTCCTCTCTGAAATACATCACATTGGGTAATGGATGAAATGCAATGATTCTGGCCTTGTAGTAACAATACCAACAAACAAACGCAAATGACGCTTGAGCTTTCTGTAGCTCTTTTCAGAAATACTTCACACATGGCAAAAGATGAAATGCGATGATTCTGGCTTTGTGGTAACCATACCAACAACAAAACGCAAATGGGGGAAGAGCCCTCGCTAGCCCCCCTCAGAAATACTTAACATCAGGTGATGGATGAAATGCAGTGATTGTGTATGTGTACTAATCATACCATAAACAGATGCAAGTGAGGGAAAAGCTTTCTGCAGGTTTTTTTTCTGAAATACATCACATAGGGTAATAAATGAATTGCGAAGATTCTAGATTTGTAATAACCATACGAAGAAACAAATGCAAATGAGGGATGAGCTTTCTATAGCTATTCTCAGAAATATTTGACATAGGGTAATAGATGAAATGTGATGATTCTAACTTTGTAGTGATCATACATACAAAGAAATGAAAATTAGGGAGAAGCTTTCAGTAGCAGCCTTCAGTAATATTTCACATCATGTAATAAATGAAATGTAATGATTGTGTCTTTGTACTAATCATACCAACAAACAAACACAAATGAGGGAGGTGCTTTCTGTAGTAATCATTCCAACGAACTGATGCAAGTGAGAAAGGAGCTTTCTGCAGCTTTCCTCCGAAATACATGTGTTTGTGTACTAATCATACAAAAACAGATGCAGGCGAGGGAGGAGATTATTGCAGCTTCTCTCTGAATTACATCTATTGCAGCTTCTCTCTGAAATACATCACATAGGGTAATAAATGAAATGGGATGAATCTGGCTTCGTAGTAACCATACCAACAAACACATGCAAATTAGGGAAGAGCTTTCTGTAGCATATCTGAGAAATACTTCACATCATCTTGTAAATGAAATTTAATGCTTGTGTCTGTGCACTAATAATACCAACAAACAGATTCAAGTGAGATAAGAGCTTTCTGCAAACTTCACTCTGAAATACATCACATAGGTTAACAGATAAAAAGCGATGATTGTGGTTTTGTAGTAACCATACCAACAAACAAACGCAAGTGATGCTTGAGCCTTCTGTAGCTTTTCTCAGAAATACATCACAAAGGGTAATAGATGAAATGCGATGATCCTGGATTTGTAGTAATAATACCAACAAACAAACACAACTGAGGTAGGAGCTTCCTGTAGCCCCTCTCAGAAATACTTCACATCAGGTAATGGATGAAATGCTGTGATTGTGTCTGTGTAATAATAATAACAACAAACAGATATAAGTGAGGGAAGAGCTTTCTGCAGCTTCCCTCAGAAATACTTCACATCCGGTAATGGATTAAATGTACTGTTTGTGTTTGTGTACTAATCATACCATAAACAGATGCAAGTGAGGGACGAGCTTTCTGCAGCTTTTCCATGAAATACATTACATAGGGTAATAGATGAAATGCAATGATTCTGGTTTTGTGGTAACCATACCAACAAACAAAGTCCATAAAAGAAATGTAATGATTTTGTCTCTGTACTAATCATACCAACAATGGGATTCAATTGAGGGATTAGCTTTCTGCAGCTTCCCTCAGAAATAATTCACATCAGGTAATGGATGAAATGTAATGATTGTGTCTGTGTACTAATCATACCAACAATCAGATGAAAGTGATGGAGGAGCTTTCTGCACCTTCTCTCAGAAATACTTCACATAGGGTAGTGTACTAATCATACCAACGATCAGATGAAAGTGAGGGAGGAGCATTCTGCACCTTCTCTCTGAAATACATCACATAGGGTTATAGATGAAATGCGATGATTCTGGCTTTGTAGTAACCATACCAAAAAACAAACGCAAATGAGGGAGGACCTTTCTGTAGCTTTTCTCAGAAATATTTCACATAGGGTGATAGATGAAATGTGATGATTCTGGCTTTGTAGTAACCATAGCAACAAACAAACGCAAATGAGGGAGGAGCTTTCTGTACCTTCCCCCAGATATACTTCACATCCGGTAATGGATGAAATGTAATGATTGTGTCTGTGTACTAATATTGCCATAAACAGATGCAAGTGAGGAAAGAGCATTTTGCAGCTTCTATCTGATATACATCACATGGGGTAATGGACGAAATGCGATGATTCTGGCTTTGTAGTAATCATACCAAAAAACAAACGCAAATGAGGGAGGTGCTTTCTGTAGCTTCCCACAGATATATTTCACATCAGGAAATGGATGAAGTGTAATGATTGTGTCTGTGTACTAATCACAACAACAAACAGTTGCAAGTGAGGGACGAGCTTTCTGCAGCTTCTCTCTGAGGTACACCACATAGGATAATGGATGAAACACAATGTTTCTGGCTTCACAGTAACCATACCAACAAACAAACGCAAATGAGGGAGGAGCTTTCTGTACCTTGCCTCAGAAATACTTCACATCAGGTAATGGATGAAATGTAATGATTGTGCCTGTGTACTAATCATACCAACATACAGAGCAAGTGAGGGAGGAAATTTCTGCTACTCCTCTCTGAAGTACCTCAGATAGGGTAATAGATGAAATGCGATGATTCTGGCTTTGTAGTAACCATAGCAACAAACAAATGCAAATGAGGGAGGAGCTTTCTGTACCTTCCCCCAGAAATACTTCACATCCGGTAATGGATGAAATGTAATGATTGTGTCTCTGTATTAATCATTCCAAAAACAGATGCAAGTGAGGGAGGAGCTTTCTGCAGTTTCTTTCTGAAATAGATGAAATGCGATGATTCTGGCATTGTAGTAACCATACCAACAAAGAAACGCAAATGAGGGTTGTGCTTCCTGTAGCTTCCCTCAGAAATATTTCACATCAGGTAATGGATGAAATGCAATGATTGTGTCTGTGTACTAATCATACCATAAACAGAAGCAAATGAGGGAGGAGATTTCTGCAGCTTTTCTCTTAAATACATCACATAGGGTAATAAATGAAATGCGATGATTCTGGCTTTGTAGTAACCATACCAACCAACAAACGCAACTGAGGAAGGATTTTATTGTAGCTTCACTCAGAAATACTTCACATCAGGTAATGGATGAAATGTAATGATTGTGTCTGTGTACTGATCAGAACAACAAAAACAAATGCAATGAGCGAAGAGCTTTCTGCAGCTTCCCTCAGAAATACTTCACATAAGGTAATGGAAAAAATGTGATGATTGTGTCTGTGTATTAATCATTCCAACAAACAGATGCAAGTGAGGGACGACCTTTTTGCAGCTTCTTTCTGAAATACATCACATTAGGTAATAGATGAAATGCGATGATTCTGGCATTGTAGTAACCATACCTACAAACAATCGCAAAGGAGTGAGGAGCTTTCTGTAGCTTCCCTGAGAAATACTTCGCATCAGGTAATGGTCGAAATGTGATGTTCGTGTCTGTGTATTAATCATTCCAACAAACAGATGAAAGTGAGGGAGGAGCTTTCTGCATGGTCTCAATGAATTACATTACATAGGGTAATGGATGAAATGCAATGATTCTGGCTTCGTAGTAACCATTCCAACAATCAAACGCAACTGAGGGAAGAGCTTTCTGTAGCTTCCCTCAGAAATACTTCACATCAGGTAATGGATGAAATGTAATGATTGTGTCTTAGTACTAATCATACCAACATACAGAGCAAGTGAGGGAGGAGCTTTCTATTGCTCCTCTCTGGAATACCTCATATAGGGTAATAGGTAAATTGCGATGATTCTGGCTTTGTAGTAGCCTAGCAACAAACAAATGCAAATGACGGAGGAGCTCTCTGTAGCTATACTCAGAAATACTTCACATAGGGTAATAGATGAAATGCGATGAGTCTGGCTTCGTAGTAACCATACCAACAAACAAATGCAAATTAGGGAGGAGCTTTCTGTAGCATCCCTCAGAAATACTTCACACCATGTAATGAATGAAATGTAATGTTTGTGTCTGTGTACTAATCATGCAACAAAATGATGCAAGTGAAGGAGGAGCTTACTGCAACTTCTCTCTAAAATACATAACATAGAGTAATAAATGAAATGCGGTGATTCTGGTTTTGTAGTAAGAATACCATAAACAGATGCAAGTGAGGGAGGAGTTTTCTGCAGCTCCTCTCTGAAATACGTCACATTGGGTAATGGATGAAATGCAATGATTCTGGCTTTGTAGTAACAATACCAACAAACAAACGCAAATGACGCTTGAGCTTTCTGTAGCTCTTTTCAGAAATACTTCACACATGGCAAAAGATGAAATGCGATGATTCTGGCTTTGTGGTAACCATACCAACAACAAAACGCAAATGGGGGAAGAGCCCTCGCTAGCCCCCCTCAGAAATACTTAACATCAGGTGATGGATGAAATGCAGTGATTGTGTATGTGTACTAATCATACCATAAACAGATGCAAGTGAGGGAAAAGCTTTCTGCAGGTTTTTTTTCTGAAATACATCACATAGGGTAATAAATGAATTGCGAAGATTCTAGATTTGTAATAACCATACGAAGAAACAAATGCAAATGAGGGATGAGCTTTCTATAGCTATTCTCAGAAATATTTGACATAGGGTAATAGATGAAATGTGATGATTCTAACTTTGTAGTGATCATACATACAAAGAAATGAAAATTAGGGAGAAGCTTTCAGTAGCAGCCTTCAGTAATATTTCACATCATGTAATAAATGAAATGTAATGATTGTGTCTGTGTACTAATCATACCAACAAACAAACACAAATGAGGGAGGTGCTTTCTGTAGTAATCATTCCAACGAACTGATGCAAGTGAGAAAGGAGCTTTCTGCAGCTTTCCTCCGAAATACATGTGTTTGTGTACTAATCATACAAAAACAGATGCAGGCGAGGGAGGAGATTATTGCAGCTTCTCTCTGAATTACATCTATTGCAGCTTCTCTCTGAAATACATCACATAGGGTAATAAATGAAATGGGATGAATCTGGCTTCGTAGTAACCATACCAACAAACACATGCAAATTAGGGAAGAGCTTTCTGTAGCATATCTGAGAAATACTTCACATCATCTTGTAAATGAAATTTAATGCTTGTGTCTGTGCACTAATAATACCAACAAACAGATTCAAGTGAGATAAGAGCTTTCTGCAAACTTCACTCTGAAATACATCACATAGGTTAACAGATAAAAAGCGATGATTGTGGTTTTGTAGTAACCATACCAACAAACAAACGCAAGTGATGCTTGAGCCTTCTGTAGCTTTTCTCAGAAATACATCACAAAGGGTAATAGATGAAATGCGATGATCCTGGATTTGTAGTAATAATACCAACAAACAAACACAACTGAGGTAGGAGCTTCCTGTAGCCCCCCTCAGAAATACTTCACATCAGGTAATGGATGAAATGCAGTGATTGTGTCTGTGTAATAATAATAACAACAAACAGATATAAGTGAGGGAAGAGCTTTCTGCAGCTTCCCTCAGAAATACTTCACATCCGGTAATGGATTAAATGTACTGTTTGTGTTTGTGTACTAATCATACCATAAACAGATGCAAGTGAGGGACGAGCTTTCTGCAGCTTTTCCATGAAATACATTACATAGGGTAATAGATGAAATGCAATGATTCTGGTTTTGTGGTAACCATACCAACAAACAAATGCAAATGTGGGAGGAGCTTTCTGTAGCTCTCCTCAGAAATACTTCACATAGGGTAATAGATGAAATGTGATGATTCTGGCTTTGTAGTAACCATACCAACAAACAAAGTCCATAAAAGAAATGTAATGATTTTGTCTCTGTACTAATCATACCAACAATGGGATTCAATTGAGGGATTAGCTTTCTGCAGCTTCCCTCAGAAATAATTCACATCAGGTAATGGATGAAATGTAATGATTGTGTCTGTGTACTAATCATACCAACAATCAGATGAAAGTGATGGAGGAGCTTTCTGCACCTTCTCTCAGAAATACTTCACGTAGGGTAGTGTACTAATCATACCAACGATCAGATGAAAGTGAGGGAGGAGCATTCTGCACCTTCTCTCTGAAATACATCACATAGGGTTATAGATGAAATGCGATGATTCTGGCTTTGTAGTAACCATACCAAAAAACAAACGCAAATGAGGGAGGACTTTTCTGTAGCTTTTCTCAGAAATATTTCACATAGGGTGATAGATGAAATGCCATGATTCTGGGTTTGTAGGAACCATACCAACAAACAAACGAAATGAGGGAGGAGCTTTATGTAGCTTCCCTCAGAAATATGTCACATCAGGTAATGGATGAAATGTAATAATTGTAGTAACCATACACAGTGTAATGAATGAAATGCAATGATTTTGGCTTTGTAGTAACCATTCCAACAAACAAACTCCATAAAAGAAATGTAATGATTGTGTCTGTGTACTAATTATACCACATAGTGTATGCTGCCTTGGTGTGTGCCTCGCCCTTGCCTTCGGCTGTAATTGGCACAGTGCCCGAAGGACTCAGTCCCTCCGGAGGTCTTGCGCCACCACTTTTATTCCATCTTAGCCACGTATCACGGCTCTGGCATTGTCTACACTGTCGGTCGATGGTTGCTGGTCGTGTCGGTTATGCCCTAACTCTAGGGGACCATTGTGAACATCTTTCATTTCCGGCTGGCTGCAGCTTTTACACTGCTGACGTGGTCACCATCTTTCGAGCTCTAGAGTATCTCCGCTCCTGCTCAGGTGAGTCCTTCATTATCTGTGGCGATTACCTGAGCGGTTTACCAGCTCTCGACAAGTGTTTCGCTCATTCTCGTCTGGTGATGGCTATCCAGTTGTCCCTGCATAATCTTGCCCGTTGCGGCGGATCTGTTGTCTTTGTTTGGAACCCAGGCTATGTTGGGATAGCTTGCAATGAAACTGTTGACTGCCTGGCGAAAGAGGCCACCAGTAAAGCATCTCTGGAGATTAGCCTCCCGGAGATTGATTTGCGGGCACTATTACGCCAAAAAGTTTTAGATTTATGGGACAGTGATTGGCGCAACCTGCCCATGCCAAACAAACTCCGTCATAACAAGGAGACGATGACCGTGTGGTGGTCATCCATGCGAGCCACCGCAGGGACTCAGTCATCCTTTGTCGTCTCCGCATTGGCCACACCTGACTGATGCATAGTTATTTCCTGTGTCGTGAGGATCCACCTCTTTGTCGTTGTGGGGCTTCCTTGACAGTGGTCCATATTCTGTTGGAGTGCGCCCTTTTAACTGTGCTCAGGCAGACTTTTGCGATGGCTGAAATGCTCTCTGCGCTTTTAACTTATGACTGTTCCATAGCGGACTTAGTTTTGCATTTTATTCGGGCAGGGGGATTTTATCGCTTAATCTAAATGTGTGTGTTTTTGTGTTGATTCTGGCCTATGGACTACGATTTTAGTCTGCTTTTTTTAATGTGTTTCTCGGTGGTTGGCTTTTCCTTTTCTGTTTCTATGGTCGGCAACCCACCGTCACTCTCCGTGTGATTTTAGTTCGTCTTGTCTGGTCTTTGTCTCAGTTTCTCTCGTTCTGTGTCATCTGTTCTCTCGTTTGTTGATTGTTCTTATTCTCTGTGGGTGTTTTTAGTATTAGAAAAAGGGACCAATGACCGTAGCAGTCTGGTCTCTTTAACCCCCAAAAACCAACCAATCCTAAGATGTCTACCTCAGTCGGAGATGAAATGTCAGAAATAATTTTATTCATCGACTGTGCCGTCCTCCCACAAGCCAGTCCAGAAGTTTTGACTAATGTGAACAGTCGCTGTGAAAGCCTATGTTGTGTAAATGTGTGCTTGTCTCCTGAAGTGTACCTTGTGAAAGGAGGAGTAGGAGGTCATTTAATGCGCGTGGTGTGAGTAGCTTCGCAGTACTTTCTATCCTTCACGTATCATGTGTTTACATTCTTGATAAAACACTGAATATTAGTCATCGACAAAGTTTTTTGTTGTAGCTCGTGTATTTAGAGGAAACAGCACTAACCTGGCGTACATGTTTCCTTGGGATTGAACTAGAATGTAGTGAATTTCAGCCACAGTCTCCAACTGTTGTCACTATTTAACTTAAATTATTATCGGACCTGTCTGAGGAAATGTGTGTCAAGTAATGTACTTCAAAAGGCCTTTCTGCTGTGCTCTAATTCCTCATGTTCATATACAGGATTGAAGCAGTTGAGAGTTGAGAAGCGTTGTGGGTTTGGGAAAGAATAAGATCTTTAGTCGACGTGAAAACACAGACAATGCTATTGTGGTAAACTGCAGTATTAAAAATTCTGTAACTTTACAAAAGGTCTAAAAGAGTCAGTAGAATCAGGTGTGACTGGTAAACCATTCTTTTTCAGGTGGTATACATTTTGTTATTTTTCATTTATAAATGTATATCTATCTGCTCCAGGAGATACATTTTCCTGCCACTGGCATGAATATGCAGGTTTTTCTGCATATCATTAACAATGTGTTTGTTGTAGAACATGTCTTCCACAGTGGCCGACATTGAAAAATGATTTGAGTGAAAGCCATTTCCTTCTGTAAATGAGTGTCCTATGTCTGTGTGGTAAGGCAGGGCAACTTGGCCATTGTATTTTATATTCTGTACCATTGCAAGTTGAAATCAAACTTCACACACACACACACACACACACACACACACACACACACACACACACACTAACTACGTAGATCTTCTTTAGTTACATCTGAGCTTCCAGTGAACATAATTCATATTTATGCATTATATTTAGCACATGGGGAACATGTGCAAACTCAGTTGATGAGAAATAAAGGATATAATGTAAGTAACTAATTCATTTTTCACCTAATTAAATCTCTCCTCACTTTCAGGCAGAAAGCCTTAATCTATGTCACAGTGAAAGCCACGTGCAGACAGTGGCCAATAGCCGCTCTCTCCGGTTTCGTAATAGGGACCCGCTCTGCCCTAGTCCAGCCAGTCTGGTACTCGCTCTGGGTTTTGTTTCTATCTCGGTGGTAGTGCATTCTGGTCGTTGCTCGTTGTTGACAATAGCCTGGCTCTGGTTCCGAGTGGATTTACGTTTGGTGTTTGGTGTCCACAAGCCTCTGTTGTTTATCTCTTCCTCCTTGTGTCGCCTATAGTCGGTAGCGGTTGGTTGTTGTCAGGTGTCGTTGGTCTGTCGTCCGACTTGTCCTGTGTTTACCCTGTGGTGCGTGCTCCACCGCTGGCGTCTTCCCTGCCTGGCGGCTCCGATCCGCAGCCCCAGCCATTCCTGCTGATGGTTGTGGTTACCACAATTTACTTCGCTCCTACCACATTGTCGTCAGTAATTGCAGTAGTCATTTTCAACATCTTCTCAACCATCTTTGAAACATTTGTACCACTTGTAAAGTCTTGTACTCGTAGTAGAGTCGCCAAAAGCCACACTCGATGTTTCCAATGCGATACTGCACTTTGTTCCATTTTTAAACAAAATTTAATGGAGAATCTTTGATCCATCTTTTTCGAAAGTAAAAATTCTCTGAGCACTCAAAAACAAAGACCTCCTTTTCCACTGTCAACAATGAACTAAATACTGAAAATAGATGTAAATATATGTACGGTACATCAGGAACATGTGTACTAATAAGAAAAGAACAAACATGTATACAGCCAACAGAATTAAATTCCTGTAACTTTTTGATCACACCTCATATGCAGTGTCTGGAAAAAGGAAATAAAGCACCCATAACAGTGTAACTTTGTACAAGTACAAACTATTAGCGGGCATGTACACAATAAGAGCAGCGGTTCTCAGCGAAAGTAGAAAGGCCACTAGTGTTGATGGTGGAGGGTATACAAGAGGTGTGAGCACCATCGGGTAGACTACTGATGAGAGGTGTCACATTGTGTTCAGTGTTGAATCACGGTTCTGCACTATCCCCGATGACCACTGTCAGCACGTGTGGCGGCAGCTTGGGGGACATTCCATTCTTCCAGTGTTTTGGAAAGGCACAGTATGGCCCGTAAATGGTTATGATTGTAGGTTGCAGTTGATAGTGATTGAGGGAACTGTGACGGAACAACAATCTTTCAGATGTCGATAATCCTCGTGTTACATCTTGTATGACAGTATCGTGATGTTATTTCCAACACAACAGTGCTCATCCACATAGTGGCATGTGTATGTATCAATTGTATGCATGGTATTAGCTGCTCCCATAGTCAGCAAAATCCTTAGATATGTTCCCTGCAGAGCATATGTGGCACGAGCTTGGACGTAAACTCTGCCCCAGGGTCAGTATCCAGAATACTGTGGACCATTACAACAGTTTGAGGCCAGCTTGCCCGAGGAAGGAATCTAGTAGCCTTATGACACCCTCCCAAACAAACAAGTGTATGCAAGAAGGGCAATTGGGTGCATGTCATATTGATAAGTGAGCTCATACTGCCAAGTTCTTTGTAAATCTGACTCAATTTTGTAATCACTAAAGTAACATCACATACCAACTGAACCCATGGCATTTCTTTTCTTTCTGTGAATTTCAATTTCTTAGCCGGGCAGTGTTTATGAACATCTTGGGCTGAAAGAAAATCAGCATGATATAGAGACGTAAAACTATTAGAGACGTAATTAAATGTAAAAGTGTCACTAAAAACACATTTAAAGTGAAAAGCCTGAAAAAACACCAAGTTGTGTGTCCAGAAAATCTGTATCACAATGGGTTAACAGTGAGCAGCAACTGCAACCAAATGGGAAAAATATCTTCTTCCGGCCCAGGATGTTGTAGCAGATTTTCTGCAACTTCACATTCCTAATGCTTCTGTATATTTTTTCCTGTTTCTACAAAGTCCATTCCTGGCAACTATAATTAAAATGATCCAAGTCACTGTCCTTCTTTGTATACTAAGGTGTCTGTCTGTAAATAATTTACTCTTATTTCTGGAGGCTTGGGCATTCCAATTCTTCTCTTAATATCCACTAGCTTTTGCCCTCAACTATGTTGGCACGGATCTTGAACCTGCATGAATTTTGAGTAGCCCTGAAGCTTATTATCCATGGGAAAAATGGATATAAAGAACTGAAAGTGAAGTTGTCAAAACGATGCAATGGTAAAGAATTGATATGTTTGTAAGCACAGATACAGATATTTGAAGTATGAAATAGCAAAACGCCTGGATAGGGGAACAAGCTGGTGGCGTATTTAATGAAAATACAAAAAATTAAAGAATCTGTAGTTACAAATAAGTCAGTTCTTTACTGTTGCACCCTTTTGACAGTGTCACCTTCAGTCTTTTATATCTGTTTTTCTTGCTAATAAGCTTCAGGATATTTATGAACATTCATGTCAATGAAGTCGTTTGCTTAATAAGCTTATCAGTGACAATAGTTTCAGTAATTTGTGAATGAATTCAAGAATGTCTGTGGGTAATGGAATTAAACTGTTAACATTAGTAATATTGTGGAAAGTTTCATCATCATAACACTATTTACTACTTTTTACTGATTTTTCTCATTTATGGTCCCGGTTTGTTTTGTTTAGTTTTATAAAACTTCCACTGTCCCGATGTTTTTTTCTTCCAGTATAATGAAATGATGCTTATATGAAACTGAGTTGATCCACATAAAGCACTTGCAGTCCCTTGCAGGCCTGCATACAATAAAAAGTATTTAAAATTGCATTTTTTGTAATCAGTTCAGCATGCATCTCTGTATACATAACCTGTCAGTAGCTGCCCACAGAGTTATTTTCAATTTTCCTGTAATTAAATAACGTAAAACATGATAAATAGATGTAAAAACTTTTTATAATTTGGAAAAATGCCTGTACACCATTATTATTTGCTGTATGTAGATAGTCACAGGATATGTGATGCATTCCCTTATGGATCTGAGTTACTGGGTACACATTTGTTTCCATACTATTCGGGCCCACATAGTTAAATGTACAGTTCAGTTTATCACGTTTTATAGATAATTTCACTTCAAAATTTCTCTGAGGGTTGAAATGCTTTTATAAATATGTAATGTTGGATCATTGGCTGTTGTCAGCTTAGCATATAATTTTAATGGTCTTTTATCCATTCTGGATCTTTCTGAACTCAACAGCTGTGAACAAATGTTGATTAAGAATACAACCAACCATGAGTACTTCTAAAAGTATTTATTTAAATGCCATTACCAGTCTCAAGCTATTATGTCTGTCTACAGGTTTTTATTTTATTTACTTACTTTGTTTTAAGTAATTGCAACAATGTGCTAATATACATGTATTTGATAAAATATAAAATGAAATACTTACATACCCTCGATTTGTTTTGTCGGTATCATTTAGGCTTTCTTTGGTCCTTAAGCATTTTCAGCATGACACACGAAGAGTTAAGAGTTATAGACAATGCACTTATTCTAAACAATCCACTGTGTTGTGCACACACTTCACAGTATTTTTCATCAGTTGCAGCCTTTGACAAGTACTTCACATGTAATGATTTTGCTTACAGTGAAAAGTCTATCCACTGACCAACGATATCACTCATTTCTCAACAAGGAAACATCTCATCTACTGTATGTTAAGTAAAGAATGTGTGGACGATACAAATCTAAATAACAGAAAAATGCTTTGTCCAGAAAAGTGCACTTCTTACAAGTGAGGAACTCTAATTGTAGCATGTCATAGGAGAAATTAACAAGAAGATTTATCAGGCTACTCTCGAGAAGCAATGGCATGTGTTTTGATTTTGGTCCCTGACAATATTCTTCAATGGATGTTAAGTTGGGCAGCTAGTGGAATAAGGATACCCTTGTTCAGAGTCCTAACACAGACCAATCATGTTTAATTTGTGTGAAAAGTGCAATGAACATTTTCAGGATTGTTTGTTAGCCAGCTGTAGTTGCTCATTTAGAATTTGCTGAGATGAATTGAAGGTGTGAATGCATATTTCTAGTTATTTTAAGATACCCATTTTCCTCCATAAGTTAGTTGTATATTTTGTTTGTAGATTATCTTTAGTGTTTGAAATGCTGTATCTATATTGAGCCATGTGAGTGGCAGTTGCAGATGTACTTAAATGTTTTTAGTCTAAAAGCATCCTTGTACTTATGATATCTTGAAGTTGCTGCCAGTCAGGCCAAGATAAAATCTGATGCAATTGTCACAATCAGTACTGTGTACTCCTCAGTTTTTAGAGACCCAGCCCAATGGTTTTGGTTTTATGTACTATGTTATGTTGCCGCATTTAGTGTGCATCTATGGGCTTAAAGTCGAAATTGTGCAGAAAATATTAGTAAGTTACTTTATTCAACCATAGAATATTTATGAAATATTACATATGTCATGTTAATTGAAAGAGGAAACAGTTTTTTAATTAACTAATCCATACATACAGCAATAACATCTTTTACAGTTGTAGATGATGATGATCTGCTGAAGTTTGAAGTGTTTTGTACAATTTTTTATACACATTGCCAAACAAGTTTACAATTTATGTAAAAAAAAAAATACAGTTTTTGTCGCATAACTACACACTGGGTGAGCGAATATTTGTAGTTTGGGCACTGCCTTTCAGCTGTTTTAAGTACCTTGACAATACTTTTAGCATCCCCTTGTATTCTTTGTGTTGTCTCTTGAGCCCATTTGAAAAAGCAGAGTCATCAGCTCACCACAAAGTTAAGATGACAAAAGTGGATGAAGGATGGAAATTATCCATCACAGACACTGGGTGCAGAATTTCACATTATTTCTAGTTAAATAATAATAATTTTTTCAATGCCTGCATGATGTTACATAAATAATCATGGACTTTTTAGTATTAACTATTTGAGAGGTATGCTTCATTTTTTTTAATATTATTGTTTTAATGCATTCAAAAAAATTATGGTGCAGTTTTATTCCTTTGTAGAAAATACTGGCTGTTGTTTTGTTTATCTTGAAACATGAGTCGGACAAAACTGATATTTACTCAGATCATGTGAATACAGCTGTTTGTGAGATAACTGCTTTGTTCTGTGTAAGCCAAAAATATTGTTATTCAGTCTGATATTATGTAATTGCCCAAACTATGAGGTTTGTGGTGGGATTATTTGGGACAGAGATGCTACATATAAGTATGTTGTGCAAACAATAATGTAAAATGAATGACACAGAGGATGATGTGAAGTTTGCACTATGTGCATATTTAGATTGCTCAGCTATAACTGAAGTTGTATTTACCAAATGTTGAAAATTGATCTTCTACCTTAAACTTATAATTACCTTTGATGTTTACATTCTGTATGTAGCAAACATCACTATAGAAATCTGCCATTGCGCTGCTTGTAAAAGTTGTAACTGCTTGATAGTAATTGTCATGCTGACATAATGATTATTCCTTAATCTAGAATGTTTCTAGTTATGTAAGTACTTTTATTCATGTTATATAGTAACCCGTTTATACATTATGTATGTAAATGTTTATTGTTCGCTAGGAAACTTAAGTTTGGGTCAGCACAATTCCAAACAGACAGTTATAATTTATGATAATAATTAAAATAGTTTATGCACAATTATCTTAAAATATTCAAAATTAAATGTAAACTTAGTAACATTCAGATTAATGCTTAAAGACATTCTTTCCTTTCTTACTGTACACTGATTTCTGCATGCATTTTTAAGTGTAAAGATGCCTTGCTGGTACCTGATACTTAATGCTGTAAATGTTAGCTGTGTTAGCTTCAGTTTTGCTTGGTTACTTTATATTTGTATGCATCATATGGGAGAAGTCAAAACAATACTACTTTTGTGTAAAACAAATGAGCTCTGTATTCGCATGTTAACAATACTATCAGAGCTAATGACATTCTGTGATAATCAGAAACGTCATTTCTATGATGTTTCTGGATGTAACAGCATAACTAGAGCTACGATGGGGCTGATTTGACGATGGGACTAGTGCTACAATGGGACTGGCGTGGAGATGAAAACATTCTTGAGTGGATGACCATCTCAGGGGTGCAAGAATTTCTCTTGATAGGTGTGCAGCCACCAGGATTACGCTCTGTTCCTAGCTGTACTGGACATTCCATATTTCTTAGACTCCTGGATCAATCTGTACTGCTATCACGCTGTCTACCACACCCTGTTCTTTGTACCTCCCTTTGCAGGTGCAGTGGGTAACATGACACTTGCGAAGAGGCTTCAGTTTCCTTTCCAAGAGAAAATTGGTCCTACACAGACCCATCCTCACTCCACCCATGAACAACAGTTCTCAAATTTTATATGGATATGAATCTGTATGTGCATCAAAGCCCTTCTTATGCAACACAAGACATGGGTAGCCGACATACGTTTGCGGCACTGTGAACTGTAACTTGACAGCTTACCACTACCTTATCCAAGACTGCCTCTAAAGTAGTGGCAATAAAGGCTGTGCATATGTGGCATGTACTTCTTTTTGAGAACATCCATCAGGGGTTTCAGAGTATTTAATTCTACAGCATCGAATGTGTCATGAAGTGCTCTTTGACCCAGTTAAGTTATAACATTATATAAATAACACACAGCACAGTGAACAGTATTAATGGCGATGATAACGATGTCGATGACATGAACAACAATTATAATAGTCTATTCACTGGACAGTAAATTTGTAATTATTTATTTATTCTGTTAGACGAGTTGATTGTTAATCAGTGCAATGATGACTGCATTACCACCTGAAGCAAGACTGCTTAACACAAATTTCTGCTTTATTCAATAAATTTTAGGTGTGCACATATTTTGCTGCAACAATAAAGTAAAATTAAATGATATGATTGAATTGTTCATTTGATGGAATTCTGTATTCATTTGGATGTTAAATACACCAGTGTATCATTTCTTTAATGCCTCATCTGAATCCTTGTCAGTATAGCCATTTTTATCTCGAATTTACGTATAGCATTGCCTAACACTTGTTTGTAATTTAGTTTTCAAAGTTATAATTATAAAAAAAAGTTGTTTGTGTTTAATATGTTGTTTAAGTTTAGTATGTTGTTTCACTGTTAGTATGTTCTGAACATTAAAGAATATTACTAACTATCCTGAAATACATTATTAAAGTTATCCCCTACTGTCACTCGCAGTGTTTTTTGTAAGTCATTGTAATATGTTGATGCTGATTTACACTTTTATGGCCACTTACCATTATTTTGTTACTGTTCTCTTATAAAAGCAAATTCTTGATTTATATACTTCATCTATTTTTATATCTTTATTGCCTGTTGCGGAAAGTGGATGTTAACAATGTTGTTGAATTATAGTGTAAGTGGCTATGCCTTCATCCAGAAAGAAATAAAAATATGTTTGACATGTATAGGTATTTTAATTCATCTCCCTAAGGATATCTCACATATAACTTATTTCATCTCTGGCAGTGTTTATTAATTTGATGTGGTAGACAGGAAGCAACCTCAAGATGTAAAACAAACTCTTGCAACGTTTTTGTCCATAAAATTTGGAATTGGGAAGAAAGATAATGGTGGCAAGTGCTGTTATCAAATACACAACACTGAAATGGTTGTATCTGAGTGGTTATACACTACATTAGAACAGAATTTTCCAATAATCAAAATTTCTTTTGTGACAGCATAATGGGATAATTTTCTCCTATTCCCACATGAGGGTGCACAGATAGCTTGAGCATTTGGGAGCTTCTTCCATACTCAGTTAAGAGAGTTAGCTCTGCCAGTAACACTGTGACAGTTTTTTATATACAGAGGATGACAGTGTGCGGTTCAACAGGCAGGTCCTGTCAATAACAGAGAAGCTGTTGAAAGCTTGATTTCTCCCTAAAACCTTAAGGGGCAAGAAAATCTGAAAAACATATCTAAAAATTTCATAATCTTGTTCTGATTGAGTAGAAACAATTGTTACTCCTAAGTAACACTCGGACGCAATAAATAAGCCCTGTTGTGGTAAATAAATTTACACTCATATTTAGGATACGTTAATTATCACATTCGTTTAGGGAGTGACTCTTTATCATGTTAAGGCACCATTTTCAAAATTTTAAGTGGTATGTAAAATCTTGTGGCTTTTGCAAACTGAAAAAGAGGAACTTGCAGTTTATTCCATGCCATCTACAGGAAAACTGTGAAGGCCTAATGATGTAAACAGAAAGGTATACTAGGGTTTAACCTCCCATTCTTAATGATGCTTTCACCGTGCTCTCCCAGAAAGTGGGTGGTCACAAGTGCATGGCATACTGTCTCATCTGTTCCAAAACACAAATATTAGGGTATGAGATTGATAACCATTTACCATTCATTGTTCCACAGTGAGAAATATTTATTGGATTTTTCAGATTGGTGCAAGAGGTAAATAAAATATACTGGTGCCCGTTGCAATTTATTGCTTCAAAATACCTATAGAAACAACTGTGGGAGCTCTCACACAGAATCTTTGGTTTGTCATCTCTCTGTACTTATGTCTGGTTTAGGCAGCACACGATCCACATCTCCATTCAACAACCTGTAGTAGTATTCATGGAAATCCATAGGAAACCCACCGTTCCATAGTAACACTCTTGTCTCTCATTTGCTGTGAATAGATCTTTAAATTTGCTGCTGCACTTTGTACTTTCTTGATGCAGTGGACCTGCTGTGCAGTTCCAATACTTCTGGCCATGTAATTTTATTTCTGTTAGCAGATGATTGAGGTCCTTAAGAAAGCACATATCTACTCAGACTCATGATAAAGTAATGTAACCACTCTTAACAAACTCCTCTAATGAGACGAGTGTTCAACGGAAACAATGGTATTGTCAGGAATGCCCCTAGGGAAGTGTTTTCTGTAAACATAATGATTTGGCAAGCAGGTTGGGGAATAATCTGCGGTTGTTTGCAGATGATGCTGTGATACAAGACGATTTAGACAACATTTATGGTTGTGTGTGTGTGTGTGTGTGTTTGTGTGTGTGTGTGTGTGTGTGTGTGTGTGTGTGTGTGTGTGTGTGTGTGTGTGAGAGTGAGTGAGAGAGAGAGAGAGAGAGAGAGAGAGAGAGAGAGAAGGATGTGTTAACGGTATTTTCAAATGACATGTAAGTTGTACATAGATGCTTTGGGAACTCGTATGGGAATCCCTGGAGAGAAAGCAATATTCTTTTTGAGGAACACTGTATAGAGAAATTTAGAGAACTGGCATCTAAAGCCGAATGCAGAATGATTCTACTGCCAGCAGCATACATTTTGCATATGAATTATGAAGATATGCTATAAGATACTGGGGCTTACACAGACGCATATAGATATTCATTTCTACCTCACTCTTTATGCGAGTGGAAGAGGAAAGGGAATGACTAGTAGTGGTACAGGGTACATGCACACTACAGCTGCTGGTGGAATATGTATGTAGGTGTGGCCAGGCTCATAACAGGAGCTCTCATTCAATCTTGCTGTGACAGAAAAGTTTCTGGATCATGGTCGCCAGTGTCCATTTTCTCCTCAAGTTCAAAGACACTGCCAAGCCATGACTTCAACCCACAGGTGGACCTCCACAGCAGGGTGGAAGCACAAACACTGCTGTGCCTTGCTGATCTTAATTAGTTAACTCCACTTTTCACAAATCTATACATACACGACAAAGGGCACACACGGTTGGTTGGCCCACACTTACTGATTACTTAAAATATGTTTTTAACAATTACGAATGTCGTTCCTCGGCGTGAGAGATAATACATGCATTTCAAGTTCTTGTTAAGTTTGATCACACTTATAACATTTCCAGTTAAGTGTAATAGTATGTAATTAATTCGTAAGGACATAGTTTATAACCATGTTTTGGTGGAAATAGTTTAACTGTTCTTTACCATAGGGAGTCACATGCTGATTCTGGGCTCTGTACTGCACTACGTTACTTCAAATCTGATTTGTGACAAATATTAAATGGTGTCTCTGTACAGGTTGACTTGTCATTTTCCAGCTAAGTCTCTTTACTTTTGACTATTTTGGAGACTATGTCATTATTGTGACACAACATCACATTGCAGCTTAAAATATTTGTAGCACCAACATTTACAACTCAATTTTAGGACAGACACTGTGTACATATATTATTTTTGAGATGATATTGTCCCTTCTTTTATACCTCCATACAAAAATAGTATAGGTAATTTCCTCTATGTATCCACCTGACCCCAGGTAACACCATCCCTCATATGGGTCCGTCTATGTCCCCCTCACTTCCATACATAAAATGGGGTTCACTGAACTTAAAAATTGAAACTATATCTCTTTCTGTGTCAAAAGTGTCTACATAGCATATTTAAGTTTTACTTGATACATGGGTTTCCTACTACTTTCCATTCTGTCACTCTTACTGTGTCTTTCACTGAGTCATACCTTCCCTCTATGTTATATTAACATTTAATAATGTGCTTTCTCTGATACAAACTTAAGATTAACTACAGACTGTTCATTAAGACCTCATTTGCTGTTACACATGGAAATGTTGTTATCCAGTTTGTTCTTATCAATACAGTTGTGCACCACTTATTTTGAAATCATGAAGTAGTACTGAGAATACAGAAGTTTCCTTTAATTTGTTTGTACTTTTCCTCTCAACTACTTTGTCATATACTAGGTATATATGTGATACAGCAGCTTTTCACTTTCCACTGAGAACACAACTATCTTTTTGTTAATCCCAATTGAAAAAAAAACATTAAATTATCAAACTCAAAACCTTTATTTATTGTGTGTCAAACACTTTATGCCGAATTATGTAACATATGTATAACTATCAGCTTTTTCATACACTTTGACACGTATAAGTTTCACACACAAGTTAATAGCATTTTCATTTTGCATGTTGCTGCGGGTTTCTTTATCAATTGCCATTTTAATTTGTAGTTCACAGTTGCTATCTCAGTTTACATTTTGCCATTTGGAGATAGTGAGTGGAGCTGTGGACGCTAGAAAGTGGAGTGCCAAATGGAATAATCTGAACTTTTTCTTCTTGAGTTCAGTAGAGGGGTGACAGCAGTGAAGGCAGCCAGAAACATCTGCACCATATGTGGGGATAATGCTATTCATCAGAGCACAGCAAGAATATGGTTTTCTCGTTTAAAGGAGGAACATTTTCACATTAGTGACCCACTAAGTTCATCAAAATGCGAAGGCCTTTCTGAAGATCATGGAAAGATTAATCCACAGTGATGCATGCCAGTGTATTCAAGATCTGGGTCATTGATGATCATGATCATTCCACCACTGTGCAAATTTTGCATGAAACAGAAAGGTTACAAAATGAGGTGTATGAGTACCGCATGTCCGAAGTGAAAATCGCAAAAATCAGTTGGTGGCCATATCTATCTCTATTTGCTCATCATCAAGTGGCTCATGAAATACTGAACATTACAATTGTTGCAGGGTTAGGGGTCAAACCCGGGACTCCACATGGCAGACCTGAAGCTGGGACCCACCAAACCGTATTTCGCCAGGAGGCCGAGCAAGTTCAAGAATTTTGAGAGACAGTGCAGAGTGATACAGCGGTATTCAGTAACATTGCTTTATTCAGCTAATTTACAGTATTTGATGGTGAAGCGTAGTGTCAGCGTGCTGCCCGCCCGATGTCCTGCAAGTCCAGCCGGCTCAGCAGACTCCTGGTATGCCGATGCCACTGCTGTTGTTATCAAGGCTGCCTGCCAACGGAACTTGGCCGCCGCTCTCCCGGTCACCACCCAGCGATGCATAGCACCTTGTGACTTTCTCTGCCCCATTAGGCCTGCTCTGTCTGACCAAGGGATGAAGGTGGATGTACTGGTGACCCGTGGCCCTCAGGCCACCGCTGCTCCCAACTAGTGACCTGACTCAAACCCACGCGCACCTGGATTCTGTGCTGAAATTTTCCGCTAATGGTGCTTGCCGGATGGCAACACCCACTGCCATCTCTGGCGCTGTCGTAGCGCTGCTCTGCTACCCTCAGGGTACGCCTCGCCCGGACCCAGTATGCCAGGTGGGAAGCAAACTTGGCAACTACACTAGAGTGGAACTGAGTCCCTCCTGGACCTGCTGCAGACCTCTCTCACTGCCGTTTTTCAGGCAGACCATGCTATCTCCAAGTGGAAGGATGCCATTCCACCCTCCCCTGGCGTTGTGTCCCCCTATGCAGAATATAGCCCGAGCAACAACATAGAAACAAAGTACAAATTTATACAGAATGCTTATAATATTGCTGCCAGACTGGCCACTATAAGCATAGAGCAGCACAGGTCTGTCTCGACGTTCCACTGACCTGGCAGACCCTGTCAAGCTAAACTTGCCCGTCTATTTATATTGGTTTCTCCCTTGCTTCTGACATAGTGTCAGAGAGAGACAGGAACAATTGTAGGGATAAATTCCTACAGGTCAGCCATTTACAAATATCCTCTCCTGGCTCTGGCCTAGTGCCCCACCTCATATATCCACTAACTAAGAGCAACGCTGCAGTTTCCTACCTTGTTGTTGCTCCACTCAAAACAAATCGTGCATGCAATACCGCTGTCGCAGCTCTGCGCCGGCAGGTGCCATGTTTACCTTGCCTGGCCTGCTGGCTGTCGTCCGTTACGGCACTCTGCCAGCGGCCCCAGATTTCATCCCCCAACAGCGCCTTCATTGAATTTCGAAAAAATTTCCCTTTCCCTTGACTAGACTGACACTAGTGCAGCACTATCCTGGTGATGAACAATTGTGTCTGTATTCTAACATAAGGAAAAGAAAGGATTGGTTGGGCCAAACAAAGGAGCAACATCCCATACAAAAATCTGCATGCTTTCACAAAAGATAATGTTATGCATCTAGTGGGACGACGATGGTGGGGTGTATTATGAATTGCTTCCGCAAGATGTAACGGTCGTTGCTGACATTTTCTGTCAACAGAAAAGATGTCTTGCTTATACAGTCTAAGAACAACAACCAGGAAGTCCACGTGAAGCAATACTGATCCATGAAAGAGCCTGCCATCATTCCGTACAGTATTTTTTTTCAGTCTAGCAAAAGTTGGGTTGGGAAGTCATGTCACACCCACCTTATTCACCTGATCTTGTGCCTCAGATTTGAGCCTTTTCCACTCTCTATCAAATAACTTTCATGGAACTTCCCTTTCGGGTTAAGAAAGTGTTCTGAACATGACTCAATGAATTCTTCACCAGAAAACCATGCCATTTCTATTTCGCAGAATCGAAAATTTCCCCAATGTTTGCTGTCCATCGTAAGCACTGAAGGATGATATATTATTGTACGCTGAAGTCTCTGTTATGTTTATTAAACCTATAGAAAAAGTATAAAAACTAATGCACCAGCTATGTACCTGTGTTGGGGCCTAGCGCAATGGTTATCATATAAACATGACGTAGAAGGTTGTTGGATCAAAAAACGACAAATGAAACTTTTTTTCAATTTATAAATCCGATCAAAAGAATGTGATTATTATTTTTATTCAATTAATTCGTTTACATGTAATTTTTGATATTATTGTTTGTTTTATTTACCCTTATTTTTCTTTCTGTCATTCTTTTTTCTCCTGGAATCTGCCTGTATCACCTATAATGTGGAAATAATTGTTAATGTGTGTGTGTCCGTCTCGAGTTGCTTCGTAGTGGTTAGCTTTAACCACCATAAACAAAGCAAGTGCGATTTTTAAATATGCACAGATTGTTGATTGCTATTCTCTTTGATGCATTTCACATCATGGGGTTGTGGTTAGCTTAGGACACAAATTTGAATTCAGGGCTTTGTCTGCCATGGTTGTCCTTTCTCACTTAGAATCAGCTGTCCATAGACCATCTCACCTGGAAGTGGCTGCCTCCGACATTACTCTGCATTAATTATTGCATAGTAATGAAGTAAAACAAATTAATATTTCCACTTTGACAGTTCTCTGCAATTTATTGCATAATTTGGTAAACCATAGTGTTTTTTCTGACATGCTCTGGTGGTTTCCGGTGATTAAGGGTGTCAGTGTGGTACTGGTGTGCAAGACTCACACTCCCTCTTGGCTATCAAACTTACTTGGAGTTGCTTCGCCGATCATCTTTTCAGGATAGCCAGCTGTGATGTCCTGCACGACTTCTTCTCTGAATATAGGATGCTACATGGAGGAAATTTTTTATACTTTAAAATATTCTTGAGTGTACGGAGTTATTTTAAAACTCAATCTCACTGTATTTTCATCACACACAACAGTTTCTGACAGACCGGAAGGTTTCAAGCTTACAAAAAATGTTTTAGTTGTATGAAAACTATCACATTCATTTTTCCATAAATACAGTCTACAAATCTCACAAAGTTTAACATGACAACTCTCTAGACCTTACTTATTGATTCTTTCTCTTACATTCGTAATTGTCCCTTCTCTTCTTTCAACAACATTCAAATGTTCACACAGTATGTTTTATGTCGCATGGAGTACGGCGCGTTTATTCCTTGAGCTGGATGTGTAACTATAGGCGACTACCTGCCCACGCCGATCATCCGTCCCATACACGTCCGTCCTGCACACACACATAACTGTGGTGCAGTAGACACAGTTCTACTCATCTCTAAAATAACGCGTGTTCAAGACGGTGGAAATACGAGGGTCTCTAGAATTTACTCCAAAATTCCTTAGGCATGACAATGCCTTCCAGAATGCTGGAAGTTAGAGAAGTATAATTATTAAATTGTCATTATTTCAACACCCCCCCCCCCCCCCCAATCAATTTAATAATTTCCTAAATTGCTCATAAAATTCACTATCCCCAGCTTTTAACACAGTCCATTGAAACATGCACTCTTAGCTACTTTTGGTAAAATATGGGCCATTTGTTCCTTGGAGCTAATGTATTGAACATTCAGATGGCCTTTGTTGTATAGCTCTTGTGTAGAACGAATTTCACATCCACATGCTTCAGTCATCTATGTTCCCACTTCCGTAATTGACAAATTCTTCAAGAAGATGCTTAAGCCATGGGGTGTCTGTCATAGCTGTCGCCGAAGCTGGATATTCTGCTTCTATTTCCTAGTGAAACTCATCTGTCTCCTTGTCACCAGAAACAGTATTTTCAAACAAAAAACTATAAGAAAGTGAAGAAGACAGAAGATCTACAACAAAACACAGTCAGAATCAACATAGCAGTAATAGCATTTAAAATTTCCTTTTTGTATCACAGGCCAACATCAAGTGTTCCTTTAATATATCAAAGAATTCATTTCAAAAATTTCTACTCTAATTCTGTCGGTTTATTTTGCTGTCTACTAAAATAGTTAAGTGATGCACTTCGTCTGGTCATAGCTGTCATTATATACATTGAAAAACACAGTAATTGTCCATCTGGTTTAAATTCATCCATTTGACCACACGCATCTCCACTGGATTTGACTTCCATCGATGTTCTCAGTGCTTACAGTCTTCCATGTTGAATCTTTTCAATAAGTATTCAAGATGAACATAGTGACAAAGAAACATTTTGCCACTGTTGCTCTGCATATTTATTCTGAGGAATGATTTTGGTTCTCCAAGTTCTCACATTCGACATTTTAACTAGTTCTTAATGTAGGTGACTTTTTTTTTTACTATTACATCCAGCTGGAATATTATCTACTTATGGAAGCAAATTGAGTATAATGATCATCAATGATTTCAACATAGAGACATCTGCCAATTTTGGTTGTCGAAACATGATTTCCTTCTAAAACTGTCAAAAGCTTTTTTTTAGTTTGCATACAAGACTTTTCTTAATCTTTACACCAGGTCTCAATGCAGGAATCAATTTTGTACATCTGTTTGTTCCATAAATGAATTATGTTCCTTCACCACACTAAGGAGCATTCTTAGTGTTGTGAATTGAGCAAGTGGAGTATAGTCATATCTCTTTCAATATTTCCAGACATGTCTATTTTTACTTTGAACATCCTCTTACTGTCAGTGATACTTTTATTTGCTGTAAGTGGTGCATAAGTCAAAGTTCCATTAGATGACTGAGAGCCCAGTTTTTCCTTTATTGCTTTTTTCCCATTCTTCTTCTACTTCTTCTTCGTGATGCCTAACCTGAACGTCTTCAGACTTCTGAGGTAAGTTTTCCCACGAATGTTTTTGCATTCAAAGGAAACACTGCATAATCCTTGAAAAACATAATTTTCTTGTTATTCTATTGCTTTTCCGCAAAGTTTCTGCTGGCTTCCACTTCTTCTGACATTGTGGGCCTTGAGTTCCCTTCAACAGTTTGCACAAGATCAAGGACTTCAAAACAGAACTAACTTTGAGGAAACTGAAGAATGTTCTGAATTACATTGTTCACTTGAATGGTCTTCTTCAAGATCCAATCATCATTGCTTTCACCTTCAAATAGAAACTTATCTTTTTCAAAAATTACATCTCTCCCAAATACTACTTTGTGTTGCTCGGCGCACTATATTCTGTGGCTAATTAGACAGTTTCCAGTCACGAAACATTTTAATGGGCTAGTTCCTTTTCAATACTTTCCTTGGAATGTGCCACTATGCAACACACCCAAAGTCATATTTGTTAAATTTGGCTTTCTTCCATCCGATAGCATTTCTAGAATTTCTGCATCTAAAACTGAAGTATAACTACGGTTAATGATAAAAGTATCTGCCAGTAACTTTTGACTAAAATTGCTTTCAAACTTCGCGTCCAAGAATTGTGCAATGAGCCTTTCCAATGACAGTATGATTTAGTCGCTCTGCCACTCCATTTCGTAAATGACTTTGCAAATATACTCATGACCGTTGTCACTTTTAAATCTCCTGATTTTCAGCAAATACATACTTTGGAAATACGAAGCAAGAATTGTTACCAATATTGTATCGACCACTGTGCCATACAGTTCAGTGAGCTGACACATGGGTATTATATAGTGTAGGACTGAAAGTTTCGGAGTGTTTTTCTCGTGAGTGGCTAGCCATCTGGCCGTATGGCTGGGGCATTGTAACTCTATGGGGTAGTGCTGCCAACACATGCCATCCCACTCTTAACTTCATTTCCCAACCCTCGCACTCCCCTTGTTAGTGTGTGTATATACACAATTGAATCATTTCTGTGAGCTGCAGCTATAGCTATCACACTTTTGAATTGAACCTGCTGAATTTTTAAAAACAAGCATCATCCAGCCATTTATAGTTTATGCACTGACAATTAATTATTTAGTGAACCTGTCACTAGAAGAGCACCTTTTAGTTTTAATTTGAAATTCCAGTCCACAAACTATGCTTTCAACATAAATATCTCCAACCTTTATTCTTATATGATTCACCAGTTTGTTCACATCCATCAAAGAACAGATTAATTAACTAAA
Source organism: Schistocerca gregaria (assembly GCF_023897955.1). NCBI lineage: Eukaryota > Metazoa > Arthropoda > Insecta > Orthoptera > Acrididae > Schistocerca > Schistocerca gregaria. Next base: position 4,229,570 of record NW_026061713.1, on the reverse strand, counting down.
TATCCTGTTACCCTCAAATCTAGAAACCAATCCACTTTGCCACCTGGAAAACTTCCAGTAACAGCTGAGAAAGAAAAATTATTTTCATTTCTGTTTATTTTTTGGAGAGATTTAGCTAAATTTGCAGAACTATACCTCTATGCTTTTGTGGCAATCTAACATTGTATTTTTCCCCAATAATGGCATTGTTTCCCACGTCTGTAACACATATATTGGGTTGTTACATAAGTTTGTTGCATTTTTCTGTACGTTTGATAAACACAACAGATACATATACACACCCTACTCATCCATAATATATTCTCCTTCACTATTTACAACAGTCTATCAATGCTGAAATAACTTTTTGATTCCATGACTGTAGACATCGAGTGGTTTTGAGGTGAAGAACTCGTCGAGGCATGCTAGGAGCACCTTTTGCATCCGGCAAAGCTTAGCTTGAAGTTTGTTCGATAGGGAGCAGGAAAAACTGAGGGTGCAAGATCAGTTGAATAAGGTGAGTGCAGAATGACCTCCCAATCCAATTCTAGCATAAAGTTTTTGGTCAGTCTAGCAGAATGGGCGTGGGCGTTATCGTGGAGTAGCATCACTTTTCGCAGTCTGCCTGGTCGTTGTCCTCGAATTGCGTCCACAAGATGTCTCAGTTACTGACAATAAATATCATCAGTGATGGTTACATCTCAGGGAAGCAATCTGTACTACACCACACCATCACTGTTCAACTAGATGCATAATATTATGGATGCATGCAGGCTTTTATATGGGGAGTTGCTGCTTTGTATGGGGGCAACCATTCTTTTCTTTTCCTTATGATCTTACGATAAAGACACCATTTCTTGTCACCTATAAGGCTATAACGATACAAGTTAGGAATGGTCAACGTTGCTTTCAAGCAAACTGATCACGAACAATGAGAAAAGCACATACATCCACCTGCTGATTTATGTGTTTTCGGCTTAGAGCATGTGGTACCTTTTTGCAACCTTCTCCATTGCATGCAAATGTCGCACAATGGTAGAATGATCACAGTTAATAACATTTGCCAGTTCTCGAGTTTACTGACATTGATTATTGTGGGTTAATGTGTTTAAACAATCTTTATGAAACTTTGACTGTCTTCCTGAATGTGCTGAATCACTAATGTCAAAATGATCCTTCTTAAAACAAGAAAACTGCATTCTTGCCATGATCTGTCTCATGGAATTATCCCCCTCCGACATGTGGCGTGAATGTTTCTGACTGTATCCGTAGCTGTCATTCCTATTGAACTGTAATAGAAGAATAGAAAAGAAATGTTTAGATTTCTCCACTAGGCACTCCATTTTCTAGTGTCCGAACCTCCACTCATTATCTCTATATAACAAAATGACAATATGTGAACTCATATAGCAACAGTGAATTACAAAGTAAAAAATGACAACTCCTAGCATCCACAATATCAACTAAAATCTTATTTTTAGACAAAGCTTTAACTGCATCATACATAGCTTGAGACTTGGTTGCCTCTGAATACATCCTTTTACCTTGCTGTCAGATGCTGTCGACGATGGCAATTCATTTACTGTCCAGTTGTTACCTTTAGATTTACTAAGTTTTGCTTCTTTGTCTAGTAATCTACCCTTTAAGAAATTCGGTTCCAATTCCTCACTTGAGAAGGTATTCAGAGCAGTAACAACTACTTCGGATTCTGGTGGAATTGTTTGTAAGAAACCGCATACTATATCAGTTCCTCCAATATTATCATCCGATCCTTCAAATTACCCATTAACTTACGAAACTCCAAAAAATTAATTTCAAGAGTTATTGTCATTTGCATTCATCTTTAAAGGTCGTTCTTAATAAAAGCCATACCTTTCAGCTCAAATGTTTGAATTAATGTATTTCTTATTTTTGGTGTAGGCCTACACCAAGCAACTTTGTGAAATTCTTTGGATTACTTGAGACTTACACTTCTTATCGGTTTTGCCAAGCTCTCCCAGAAGAGTTTTCTTCCATGCACACTATTCAGCTGTCTCAGCCATGTCCATGTATCTCTTTCACACAAAACTCACTTCCAGCTCATATAGAAGTATTTCAGTCCTAAATTTTCAGTTGCTAAAGTTCTTCCCATTAAACAACAGTACCTTGTATTCCTCTTCTTCTTGAGCCATGACTCTAAATTAGGTACTGGATAAATTTTTTCCACCTTTATTTGTTGTACTGCAACACCTGGCACCTGGGTCCATGACCAGTTGCTAAGAAAATAACAGTTATTTAGGATAAGTAATTTCAACTCGTTACTTCACACAATTTACAATTACAACCATGGGACAACAATGAAGACAAAATATAAACAGAGCGAAGAAACACAGAAAAAACACATAAAAAGGCATTGAGAAAATAACTCAAAGGATTATTATTACATTATCATCATTTCAACACACTTTGTATTAGATAGGAAACTCCATGTCCAAACAATGAACAATGGCACCATTTAACCAAGATACAGAACAGCCTGCCACCACAAGTAAAAAACATAGCCTTGACTTTAGAAATCTGAAGTCATTAACTGATCATTGCTCTGAATTGTGTGAATTTTTGGTCCATATGTGTACAGTGAAATATCAAACAAGCTGCAAGTGCATGAACGATTTTTATAAAATTAATAATCACTGTTGAATGAGACTTTTATACAATGTGTAGCTATCTCCATACTGTGGTCTTTGTCCATGTTTGTACTGTATTGTAACACTCTTTTGGTCTCCTTCAACTATTATTTATGCTACTTGTCAACTCAGATTATACAACCTAGGCATAGCAAAAATTGTCATTTTAACAGCCCTGGACATCTGCTGCCGTTTAGCTTACGGAATCTTCTTCTTGATACAGTAATGAAGTGTAGTGGTATGACCGAGAGGGAATTTGTTCTCGCTTGATATGGCTAATAACTATATGACATTGTTTGTCGTCTATCTTGATATATACACTCATGGAAATTGAAATAAAAGCACCATGAATTCATTGTCCCAGGAAGGGGAAACTTTATTGACTCATTCCTGGGGTCAGATACATCACATGATCACACTGACAGAAAAACAGGCACATAGACACAGGCAACAGAGCATGCACAATGTCGGCACTAGTACAGTGTATATCCACCTTTCACATCAATGCAGGCTGCTATTCTCCCATGGAGACAATCGTAGAGATGCTGGATGTAGTCCTGTGGAACGGCTTGCCATGCCATTTCCATCTGGCGCCTCAGTTGGACCAGCGTTCGTGCTGGACGTGCAACCACGTGAGACGACGCTTCATCCAGTCCCAAACATGCTCAATGGGGGACAGATCCGGAGATCTTGCCGGCCAGGGTAGTTGACTTACACCTTCTAGAGCACATTGGGTGGCACGGGATACATGCGGACGTGCTTTGTCCTGTTGGAACAGCAAGTTCCCTTGCCGGTCTAGGAATGGTAGAACGATGGGTTCGCTGATGGTTTGGATGTACCGTGCACTATTCAGTGTCCCCTCGACGATCACCAGAGGTGTATAGCCAGTGTAAGAGATCGCTCCCCACACCATGATGCCGGGTGTTGGCCCTGTGTGCCTTGGTCGTATGCAGTCCTGATTGTGGCGCTCACCTGCATGGCGCCAAACACGCATACGACCATCATTGACACCAAGGCAAAAGCGACTCTCATCGCTGAAGACGACACGTCTCCATTCGTCCCACCATTCACGCCTGTCGCGACACCACTGGAGGCACGATGCACGATGTTGGGGCGTGTCCGGAGCAAGTATGGTTGGTCTGACACATCGGTGTCAATGTGTTCTTTTTTCCATTTCCAGGAGTGTATATAAGGCTGTAAAAATGAATTTTACTGCAGATGTTTTCCCCAGTATTCAGTAAATCAGTATCTCCTGGCGTAATGGTGTACATTAGAGGTGACAAGAAAATAACGTAACTGATAGAAATAACTGGTTATTGAGAAGTAGCAGTTACTGTGATAAGGGCTCATCTGATACTGGCAGTTACTTAAATAACAGTGCTTTGCGCCACCTGTTTACAGAAGATCATACTATGCTTTCACGTCAACTAATCTGAGATCTGGCTATGATAGAGAGGGATATGTCATCTGGAAGAGGTTCTACATGTCATGGAAATAACAGAGACTATGCGCCATCTATTAATACAACTATGTGTTATTTTGTGCGCTCTCACTACTTTCAGCACAAAAACTAAATAAAGTTAATGTCAGAGTGGTTGCTGATAGGAGCAAACTTAAAGGCATTGTACATGTACTAGAGTTCCCTTGCGTCATTAGTTTGGGCAGTTAGTACAAATAAAGCAATTGGAGCGACAATGGAAATAACTGTCAGAGGTTGTTATTTTTCTCTAGCTGTTATTATTCTCTCTAAGTTTCATTCTCTGACACTTAACACGCTACCACTACAGGTAACCCAGTGACATTTCCGGAGAGAATAGTTACTGGAGTGAGCAAAATATTTTTGTACCGCTATGGAAATAACTATCTAGAACCCCCAGTGTCCAGCAGTTGACAACTAATGGGATTCTATTCTTTCCATTTCTTGTAATTCCTGAAACAGTTGACCTTCTATCTGGCCTTCGGTTGTGTCAGAGGGTATTGTTAATGGTTTTTAGGGCTTTACACATATTGAAATATTTGAGCATTATAGGTGATCTAAAAATGGAAAATAGTGGAGTACCTTCTCAAAGAATACCATATCCCCAATGCCTAGCGGCACCATTATGATGAAAAAACGCTGCTGCTGTATGTAATTAGTGTATCTGATCAACTTGAGTACAAAAAAACTTGTGTAATTTCATAAAACTTGTCTTTGTGGCTTTACTAAGAAAAATGAGCTTTCTCAATTTGTACATATACACTGCAAATGGACTTTTTTTATTTAATTAATTATTGGCTACTGATTTTGAATCATTTTCCACATAGTATTGAGCACATCAGTTTTATACAGGGAAATTGTACAATGGAATATTTACACTTCACACACAAGTATGGAAAATTAACCATTTGATCGCAGCATAGATGGAATGAATACAGGTATGCTTACAACAATAGTCAGATCAGGTACTTTGTCAGGAGCATTCAAATAAAAATATAGATTTACTTATATTAGGGTCTACTTGTACTTGGGCATTCTACAAGAAATTTTTTGAATAATATATGCTCTTTCTGTTTTGAAAGAGGCCAAGGGAGTTCATTTTGGCCCTTTGGCCCTTTAAGTGCTCATCTATCTCGTTCATGAATTAGTATAATATATATTCAAATAATGGAAAATCCTGGATAGAATGTAACAATATTACGAGAAAGAAAGCTGCTACTCACTATCTAGCGGAGATGCTGTGTCGCTGATACACACAACAACGACTCTCACAATGCACACACACACACACGCGCACGCACGCACGCGCGCGCACACACACACACACACACACACACACACACACACACCACACACACACACACACACACACACACACACACACACACACACACACACACACACACACACAGCAACATTGCATGATGGGAGTGGCAACTGGGTGGGGGTATGGACGATACAGGGGCAGGGAGGGAGGGTGGAAGTGATTTAGAGTAAAGTGCTGCAAGTTAGACCACGGGCAGGGGAGAGGTGGGGAGGGTGGCAGAAGTAGCAGAAACGGAGAGAAATAAAAAGACTGGGTGTGGTGGTGGAATAATGGCTGCATAGTGCTGGAACGGGTGCAGGGAATGTGTGGGATGGATGAGAACAGTGACTAATGAAGGTTGAGACCAGGAGGGTTATGGGAATATCGGATGTATTGCAGGGAAAGTTCCCACCTGCACAATTCAGAAAAGCTGGTGTTGGTGGGAAGGATCTATATAGCACACACTGTGAAGCAGTCATTGATATATCATGTTTGGCAGCATGTTCAGCAACAGGGTGGTCCACTTGTTTCTTGGTTGCAGTTTGTTGGTGACCATTTGTGTGGACAGACAGCTTGTTGGTTCTCATTCCTACATAGAATGCAGCACAGTGGTAGCAACTTAGCTTGTAAAGCACATGACTAGTTTCACAGGTAGGCCTGCCTTTGATGGGATTAGTGGTGATGGTGCCTGACCTGGAGTAGGTGGTGGCAGGAGAATGTATGGATGTAGGTGTGTTACAGAGGTATGAACCATGAGGTAAGGGATTGGGAGCAGGGGTTGTGTAAGGATGGGTACATTATGTAGGTTCGGTGGATGACAGAATACCATGTGAGGCATGGGAAGGATAGTGGTCTGGCTACTTCTCATTTCAGGCCACGACAAGAGGTAATCAAAACCCTGGCATAGAGTGTAATTCAGTTTCTCCAGTCCTGGGTGATGCTGAGTTATGAGGGGCATGGTTGTCTGTGATCAGACAGTGGGATTTTGGGAGGTGGTGGGAGACTGAATAGATAAGGCATGCAAGATTTGTTATTATACAAGGTTGGGAGGATAATTATGGTCAGTGAAGGCTTCAGTGAGGTAGTTAGATTGGGGCTGCTCATCACTGCAGATGCGGTGACCAAGTGGGGATAGGCTATACGGAAGGGACTTCTTGGTAAGGAATGGATGGCAATTTTTGAAGTGGAGGTACTGCTGGTGGTTAGTAGGTTTGATATGGACGGAGGTACTGATGTAACCACATTTGAGGTGGAGGTCAACATCTAGGAAGGTAGATTGTTGGGTTGAGTAGGACCTTGTGAAGCAAATGGGGGAGAAGTAGTTGAAGTTCTGGAGGAATGTGGATTGGGTATCCTTATCCTCACTCCAGATAGCAAAGATGTAATCATTGAATCTGAACCAGGAGTGGGGTTTAGGATTCTCTGTTTTTAGGAAGGGTTCGTTTATATGGCCCATGAATAGGTTGGCATTAGATGGTGCTATGAGGGTGCCCATAGCCATACCCTGGATTTGTTTGTGGGTAATGCCTTCAAAGCAGAAGAAATTGTGTGTGAGGATAAACTTGTCATGGTGACTAGGTTGTTGGTTTGGAATCTGTCAATCTTTGGGAAAGGGAGTGTTCAATAGCAGGAAGGCTATGGGCATTAGGAACATTAGTGTACAGGGAGGTGGCACCAATAGTGACAAGCATGGCACTTTGTGGTAAAGAGTCAGGAACTGTGGAGAGTCAGTGAAGGAAATTGTTCAAATGCCTCTGAGCACTACGGGACTTAACTTCTGAGGTCATAAGTCCCCCAGAATTTAGAACTACTTAAACCTAACTAACCTAACGACATCACACATATCCATGCCCGATGCAAGATTCAGACCTTCAACCATAGCGGTCGCGCGGTTTCAGACTGTAGTGCTTAGAACCGCTCGGCCACTCTGGGTGGCTGGAGGAAATGGTTGGTGTCTTTTAAATAGGAAGGTATGTTAGGGGTAATAGATTGTAGGGGTTGGTCTATGAGAGCAGCAATTCTCCCAGTAACCGGCCACAATGGGGCGTCTTGGGTGATTAGGTTTATGGACTTTAGGAATCATGTAGAAGGTAGGATTTATTAGTGGAGTGAGAGAGTTGAGCAGAGGCATGGACTCCAGGGAGAGGCTCTGAGGTGGGCATAAGGATTTGAGTAGTGACTGGAGATCTTGCTGGATTACTGGAATGGGGTTGCTGTGGCAAGGTTTGTAGATAGAACGGAGGGGTATCTGTTGAGAGGCCAGACAAACATGTGGTTCCTGAAGAGGGGTAGCAGCCTTTTCAGTAGTTGCAGGGGCAACAGTCTGGATGATTGACTGATCTGGCCTTGCAATATTAACCAAAACGGCCTTGTTGTGCTGGTACTGGGAAAGGCTGAAAGCAAGGGGAAACTACAGCCGTAATTTTTCCTGAGGACATGCAGCTTTACTGTATGATTAAATGATAATGGCGTCCTCTTGGGTAAAATATTCTGGAGGTAAAATAGTTCGCCATTTGTATCTCCAGGCGGGGACTACTCAGGAGGACGTCATTATTAGGAGAAAGAAAACTGGCGTTCTACGGATCGGAGCGTGGAATGTTAGATCCTTTAATCAGGAAGGTAGGTTAGAAAATTTAAAAAGGGAAATGGATAGGTTAAAGTTAGATATAGTGGGAATTAGTGAAGTTCTGTGCAGGAGGAACAAGATTTTTGGTCAGGTGAATATAGGGCTATAAATACAAAATCAAATAGCGGTAATGCAGGAGTAGGTTTAATAATGAATAAAAAAGTAGGAGTGCGGGTAAGCTACTACAACCAGTATAGTGAACGCATTATTGTGGCCAAGATAGACAGAAAGCCCATGCCTACTAGAGTAGTATAATTTATATGCCAACTAGCTTTGCAGATGATGAAGAAATTGATGAAATGTATGATGAGATAAAAGAAATTACTCAGGTAGTGAAGGGAGACGAAAATGTAATAGTCTTTGGTGACTGGAATTCGTCAGTAGGAAAAGGGAGAGAAGGAAACATAGTGGGTGAATATGGATTGGGGCTAAGAAATGAAAGAGGAAGCCGTCTGGTAGAATTTTGCACAGAGCATAACTTAATCATAGCTAACACTTGGTTGAAGAATCATAAAAGAAGGTTGTATACATGGAAGAATCCTGGAGATACTAAAAGGTATCAGATAGATTATTTAATGGTAAGACAGAGATTAAGGAATCAAGTTTTTAATTGTAGTAGATTTCCAGGGGCAGATGTGGACACTGGCCATAATCTATTGGTTATGACCTGTAGATTAAAACTGAAGAAACTGCAAAAGGGTGGGAATTTAAGGACATGGGATCTGGATAAGCTGAAAGAACCAGAGGTTGTACCTAGTTTGAAGGAGAGCATAAGGGAAAAATTGGCAGGAATGGGGGAAAGAAACACAGCAGAAGAAGAATGGGTAGCTCTGAGGGATGTAGTATTGAAAGCAGCAGAGGATAAAGTAGGTAAAATGACGAGAGCTGCTAGAAATCCTTGGGTAACAGAAGAAATATTGAATTTAATTGATAAAAATGCAGTAAATGATGGAGGCAAAAAGGAATACAAAAGGTCTCAAAAATGAGATTGATAGGAAGTGCAAAATGGCTAAGCAGGGATGGCTAGAGGGCAAATATAAGTATGTAGAGGCGTATCTCACTAGGGGTAAGATAGATACTGCCTACAGGAAAATTAAAGAGACCTTTGGAGAAAAGAGAACCACTTGTATGAAGATCAAGATCTCAGATGGAAACCCAGTTTTAAGCAAAGAAGGAAAGGCAGAAAGATGGAAGGAGTATATAGAGGGTCTATACAACGGCGATGTACTTGAGGACAATATTATGGAAATGGAAGAGGATGTAGATGAAGATGAAATGGGAGATAAGATACTGCTTGAAGAATTTGACAGAGCACTGAAAGACCTGAGTCGAAACAAGGCCCCAGGAGTAGACAACATTCCATTAGAACTACTGACAGCCTTGGTAGAGCCAGTCATGACAAAACTCTACCAGCTGGTGAGCAAGATGTATGAGACAGGCGAAATACCCTCAGACTAAAAGAAGAATACAATAATTCCAATCCCAAAGAAAGCAGGTGCTGACAGATGTGAAAATTACCTAACTATCAGTTTATTAAGTCACAGCTGCAAAATACTAACGCACATTCTTTACAGACGAATGGAAAAACTGGTAGATGCGGACCTCGGGGAGGATCAGTTTGGATTCCGTAGAAATGTTGGAACACGTGAGGCAGTACTGACCTTATGACTTATCTTAGAAGAAAAATTAAGAAAAGGCAAACCTACGTTTCTAGCATTTGTAGACTTGGAGAAAGCTTTTGACAATGTTGACTGGAATACTCGCTTTCAAATTCTGAAGGTGGCAGGGGTAAAATATAGGGAGCGAGAGGCTATTTACAATTTGTACAGAAACTAGATGACAGTCATAAGAGTCGAGGGGCATGAAAGGGAAGCAGTGGTTGGGAAAGGAGTGAGACAGGGTTGTAGCCTCTCCCCGATGTTATTTAATCTGTATATTGAGCAAGCAGTAAAGGAAACAAAAGAAAAATTCGGAGTAGGTATTAAAATTCATGGAGAAGAAGTAAAAACTTTGAGGTTCGCCGATGACATTGTAATTCTGTCAGAGACAGCAAAGGACCTGGAAGAGCAGTTGAACGGAATGGACAGTGTCTTGAAAGGAGGATATAAGATGAACATCAACAAAAGCAAAACGAGGATAATGGAATGTAGTCAAATTAAATCGGGTGATGCTGAGGGAATTAGATTTAGAAATGAGACGCTTAAAGTAGTAAAGGAGTTTTGCTATTTAGGAAGTAAAATAACAGATGATGTTCGAAGTAGAGAGGGTATAAAATGTAGACTGGCAATGGCAAGGTAACCATTTCTGAAGACTAGAAATTTGTTAACATCGAGTATAGATTTATGTATCAGGAAACCGTTTCTGAAAGTATGGAGTGTAGTCATGTATGGAAGTGAAACATGTACGATAAATAGTTTGAACAAGAATAGAATAAAAGCTTTCGAAATGTGGTGCTACAGAAGAATGCTAAAAATAAGGTGGATAGATTACGTACCTAATGAGGAGGTATTGAATAGAATTGGGGAGAAGAGCAATTTGTAGCACAACTTGACTAGAAGAAGGGATCCGTTGGTAGGACATGTTTTGAGGCATCAAGGGATCACAAATTTAGCATTTGAGGGCAGCGTGGAGGGTAAAAATCGTAGAGGGAGACCAAGAGGTGAATACACTAAGCAGATTGAGAAGGATGTAGGTTGCAGTAGGATCTGGGAGATGAAGAAGCTTGCACAGGACAGAGTAGCATGGAGAGCTGCAGCAAACCAATCTCAGGACTGGAGACCACAACAACAACAACAACAACAACAACAAAACATTTTTCGCAAGCTCGGAACCTTCTGGTCCGTCAGAAACTATCACATTCATTTTTCCATAAATACAGTCTACAAATCTCACAAAATTTAACAAGACAACCGTCTGGACCTTACAAAAGTAAGAGAAAGAATGAATAAGTAATTGTTCCTTCTTCTCTTTCAACAACATTCAAATATTCACAAATAATGTTTGACATCGCTCTGAGACGGCGCGTTTGTTCCTTGAGCTGGACGTGTAACTCCTTACAAATGGAAGGCCTCAGACATGGCCAACCGATTCGGCTCAAATTTGGCAGTCGCCTGTGTACAACCTAAAAAGGAGGAATCTAAGATATTTTAGGTCAACACCGCAGCGTTATTGAAAAAATCACTCCTAAAAGTTATGAAGAGCAATCGACTCAAAATTGGCGGGATCGATAGATAATTGTAAATAGAGCATTTTTCATCATCAGCTATGGTATCCGAAAACGCATACTATTCCAGAAATCGAGGAAAGAAAGTTTTACAACTGTTGCTTCTGTTCCAACTTTTTAAACGGTTTTTGCCGGCAGCACTGATAGCGCAACAGCCAAGGTAACTGGCTGGGAATCTGAGAACCCGGGTTCGAATCGCGAGGAAACCCAGTGGATGTTATTATTTTCGTTTGTATTTTTCCATATCTCAATTGATAGGAATAGGAGGGTTAATAAGGTAAGTAAATCTATAAGGAACGATAAAAATAAGGTAGGCAAATAAATTTCTGAAACTTCTTGGGGTAGTAAACAACTAAAATGTTACTCCAGGTCACTTTAGAATGGCTCTTCCAGTCACTGTTACGTGTCCTCATTTTTCGTCGAACAACGAGATGGGTGGTACTTGTCACATAAAAATTTGAAACAAATATACTCACGGCACCAAGAACATCTAATGAATTCAATCTTTTGAAAGCTACACTGTTCCTTCCCAAGAGTAGGCGGAAAACAAACTTGGTTTACATTTCAAAATGTCTTTTTCGGGAATTAATTTTGATGCGTACCACGCATACGATATCATTGCGTGAAAAATCGGTGCTGAAAGTTGGTTATGAATTATGTTGTAAATAGTTATTGTATCCGTGCAGTTGTCCAATTCCCACTGGGTTTCCAGAAGCACACTGCAATCCTGAAGCCTGGAAATAAAGTTTTTAACCTGGCGATCGAAATCAACATCACACAGCTGGTACACAGGTGTACAGTTGGGCGGTATTACTTTTACCGTGCACGTCGGCTGACCCTCGCCATTTATAATCATTGTGTCATATAATATAGCATTACTTTGTCCACTCCAGGAATCCACTACTAGAAAAAACTTGCTATCAGAAACGTATGGTCGTAAAACATTCTCAAGAAATGTTCTGTAAATCGCATTCGTCAGTTTGGAGAAGGTAATGTAAACATTTTTCAACGAGTCGGTTAAACTTTTGACCTCTTCTATAACCTGAGGACCAAATGTAACATTCGTTTCTTGTAAACACAGGAAAACCTTACGTAACAGATTTCCAGATGCTGTAGTGGCATGTTGCGCCGTGTACGAATGTCTTACTAGGTTTTTACTACCAACTGCGACAAGGATTAGTTTTTCTCCCTTATGCGATAACGTGCGTCGAATGTTCACCCAATACTCGCATCCTGTATGACCGGTGTTGATCACGTAATCACTATTAAAACCGGTCATAAGTGACGCCGTTTGCCTGTTGAAAAGAGCTCCCACTTTCTGTATATCTTCTATATTTTGTACTTCCTTATGAGAGACGTATTTAGTGACGCGCCGTTGACGAATTTTATACCCCGATCTGAAATTTTTTGCCCAAGATAATGATGCAGCAGACGTAGAATCCTTGTTGGCCGTATATTGAAGCGCTGCACCTGCAGCCCACTCCTGAAGTATTCTCGCTGTTACATTCTCGTTACGTCAACAAGATTCGACAATTCGGTCGTATGTCCACATATTTATCGCCTGGTATTTGTCGTAACTTAACCCTCCTTTAACGATATCACTTTCCCACAATTTCAAGTCCTTCTTCCGTTCCAGGGCTGTTGTTGCTCCATTCTTTTGCAGTGTTTGTAAGTTCAAATTTGGATGATTCCTGGCTAGCGCTACCGCCTTAACTTTTACTTCAAGGGGTATAGAGCTGTAGTTAAGTCGTTTAGTAACCGGTTTGTGATACTCATCGGGAACGGATGAAGCACATATTCCCAGTGACGTGGAGATTTCTGAAGTGTTATGACAATTTAGCGATTCACTAGTCGGGATATCTTCCACTGAATCACCTTCTGCTTCGTCTTCATGGTATAGTACCTCAGTATCAAGAAAAGTCATTTCGTTCGTCACCACCAAAAATCTCTCGACCATAGCCTTTTCTATCAACCTGGAACGCCGAGAAACAGACCTGGCTGCTTCCGGTAGTGCGTTGATAATGCATCTGTATTTTGCAAACCAAAACACAGTGACAGTAACTTCCCGCTTGCCATCGTCTGTGACAGGCTCCCAACTATATATTACAACGCTAGTCGAAGGGTGTACATCCTCCGTTACTCAGATTATGCACCTGAAAGATATGACAACAAATAATAACTAGTTACTACGGCATAAACAGACGAGCTAATTTCTACAAACTACGTACAGCACTCGTCATATGTTACTTACAGAGTAACACTGTATTCATTCACGAAACTTATTTCATTCGGCACATTAATGATGGAAAAATCACTACTGTATCCGCCAGGATCGCGGCAGCCTAATGACGGAAAACAACTCTTTCCGATTTACGTCTATAAGGCTCGTGCTGGACACCTTCTCTCTTCCAGATTCACAACTATGATATGACGAACAGGCAACCGGGACAACATAACTCTCCCCGCGTGCATTCTGTCCCGAGCCTCGCTGTAAACAAGCGTCGCGCGGTTGGCTGTCTGTGATCCCTCGTGAGGAATTCGAAGCACTCTTACAAGGGGAGGCCGCCAATTGTGAAACTCAGATTCAATTCATACTGCGCATAATAAAAGCTCATGGCCAGAGGTGCTATGTGGGAAAGCACCAAGATGTACTTCTCAGACGTTGTCGAGAAAATCGACAGTTAAAAGAAACTGTTGCGGTGAAATACTCACTACGATTGATAGTTTTCTACAGCGTCGTGGCGCAGCGGTAAGCTCTCCGGTTCGGGTTCGTAATTCCGAAGTTCGCCGGATCGAATCTCGCGCCATGCAACCATTTTTTTTAGTATTTGTTTTTTGTAATTCAAATGTGTGTACATACACACAATATATATATATATAATTCCCAGCAATCAGTTGCAACAGTTATGCATATAATAAGTTGTTGAAAGTCGTTTGTCGTGGAAAAACTGGCAACTTCGAACATCATTATGTTTTCCGCAAACAAAGTTGTATTTCATTAATGTTATTAATTGTCTTCATAATGTTAACCAAGTATAGTTAATGGAAGACGTAGAAACGATATTCCGAAACGAATACGTATAGCATAAATCAAACGTTCGAATTAGAATACAAACCCCACGTACACAAATTTGCTGTGGCAGGTATGAAATATAAACTCCGTTACTCGCTCGTTACACTCGAAGGACAGATGTTGAATGGGCCGAAACGAGCCGCCGCATAACAAAGTAGTTGCCTGCCAACTTCGAAAGAAGGTAGGTGCGGTCCCTAGCGCAACTTATAACATCATCGAAAATCAGTGCGGACGTGAGAGCTTTGGTACACCCTGTTAAACAAACGGAAAAATTGAGGCGGTACAATTGGACAGCGATCCGCCTTCACCAATATGTGTAAGCAATTCATATATGAATTACAAAACACTAATAATAAAAAATGTTGCATGGCGCGAGGTTTTTTTTTTTTTATTTTTCCGCCTCTCCCGACACGCTTCATATACCCTGCGCTGCTTATAATTAATTGGTTAGGCGTTCCATTGATTTTTTTATTTTGTTTATTTTTTTTATTTCATTTTTGTTCATTGTATCTGCTCGGGGCGGACATGGCAAGACACCCGTTTCAGTTAGTCGTTGATCCATTAACTCAGTTTTTTTATTACAGACGGCAGCTAACACACTGACCGAACACGCTAAGCTACCGTGCCGGCTGTTCGATCCGGCCACATTCGGATTACGAACCCGAGCGTTTACCGTTGCGCCACGACGCTGTAGAAAACTATCAATCGTAGAGAGTATTTCACCGCAACGGTTTCTTTTAACTGTCGATTTTCTCGACAACGGCTGAGAAGTGCATCTTGGTGCTTTGCCACATTACACCTCTGGCCATGAGCTTTTATTATGCGCAGTAGGGATCGAATCTGAATTTCACAATTGGCGGCCTCCCCTTGTTAGTCGTAGTTGTGGTCATGTGACAAGGCTTAAAAGTTTAATACTTTACTAACCAACGGCGTTGGGGTAATTAGTTTGCCTACCTTATTATTATCATTCTTTATTAATTTACTTACCTTATTAACCATCCTATCCCTATCAATTGACATATGGAAAAATACAAACGAAAATAATAACATCCACTAGGGTTCTCCGATTCCCAGCCAGTTAGTTACCTTAGCTGTTCCGCTATCGCCGCTGTCGGCGAAAAGCGTTTACTATGTGGGTACAGGAGCGACAATTGTAAAAGTTTCTTTCCTCAATTTTTGGAAAAGTTTGCGTTTGCGGACCCCATACCTGATGATGAAAAATGCTCTATTTACAATTATCTATCGATCGCTCTAATTCTGAGTCCGTTGCTCGTCAAAACCTTTAGGGTTGATTTTCTCAAAATTGCGGGGGTGTTGACCCAAAAGATCTTGGAGTATTTCATTTTAGGTTCTACACAAGCAACCTGCCACATTTGAGCCGAATCGGTTGGCCGTGTCTGAGGCCTTCCCCTTGTTAGCCAGGATCGGCGACTACCTGCCCGCGCCTATCATCCGTCCTATACATGTCCGTCCTGCACACACATAATTGTGGTGCAGTAGATACATTCTACTTTACCACACTCGTCTCTAAAATAACCCGTGTTCAAGACGGTGGAAATACGAGGGTCTCTAGAATTTACTCCGAAATTCTCGAGACACTACAATGCCTTTCAGAATGCTGGAAGTTAGCAAAGTATAATTATTAAATTGTCGTTACTTCAACACCCCCATCAATTTAATACTTTCCTTAACTACCCGTAAAATTCACTATCCCCAGCTTTTGACATATTTTACCAAAAGCAACTAGGACTGGACATTTCAGTAAACTGCCATTTGTTCCTCGGAGCTAATGTATTGAACATTTAGATGGACTCGCCCTGTATAAAGACCAACAGCCGTTCTATCACATTTCGTTGTCTCTGATGAACCCTCACCGTCGAGGACAACATACTGCGTACTATTATTCAAGAAGTTTTCGAGCCATTCACATATCTGTGAACTTATTCGATACGCTCGTAGTTTCTTTAACAATCTGCAATGGGGCACGATGTCAAATTCTTTCCGGAAATCTAGAAATATGGAATCTGCCTGTTGCCCTTCATACATAGTTCTCAGTATGTCACGTGAGGAAAGGGCAAGCTGAGTTTCGCACTTACGATGCTTCCTAAAGCCATGTTGATTCGTCGACGTATGTTGCTTAGCCTCACGTAAGTCTATTATAATCGAACTGAGAATGTGTACAGGGAGTCTGCAGTAATCAGAAGTTTGGGATATTGGTCTCTAATTTTACGGGTCCGTTTCTTTACCTCTCTATATACTGGAGTCATCTGCGCTTTTTTTCCAGTCGCTTGGAACTTCGCGCTGGGCGAGGGATCTACGACAAATGCAGGTAAGGGACCAATGACGTATAACACTCCTTGTAAAATCCAAAACCTATAACAATATTAATATACAGAAGAAAACGCTGCGATCTTATGCACCATCCTAATAGCTTGCGATCTCAGAATTTGCGGCGTGAGGCACCGTCACACGTCGCGAGGGCCAGGGAAGACCACCCTCCCTTGGAAAAAGCACTTGCGTTAACGTGCCTGTATACTAGACTTGCAGTCATTACGACACTCGCTTTCTAAGTGGCGCACACATTCCGCCAGTATGACGGTTATCGCCTGCTCGTTAGACAGCCAGCTATACACGCCAGCTCCTATCTAGCTCAGCTCCACCTGTCTGTCAAAACAGTGCGCATATAGCCGCGCCAGTCTCTCGTACTCTGCGCGAGAAAATTCAACATGTCTTCTTTTAAAATATGTAAAATTAAATCAATACGTTTTTCAGTTTACTGCAAATATTACTTTTTGAAGCACTGTAATCATTTTCTTTCTTTAACTACAAATAGTGGGGATAATATGAAAAATGTTCTCAAACATAATTTTGAGTGTCGAGTGTAGAGTATATACGAAATTTGGAAGGCTTCCTAACACCAAACGCTGACTGGAAGTATCTTGTATGATGAGGGGCCCTGTAGTCTGCAGGTTGACAGAAACTGTTCCGTCAGTGGAGGCGCGCCTATTTGGTAAAACATCCACACCACGTCTCCGTGCGACTTATCGCCAGCCACGGGTGGGTCTTGAACCTGTCCTGGAGAGTGGTGGCGTGTTTCAGCCCGAATTAATGGAGTGCTCTGTTAGTTCAGAGACAGGTCTCCGTGCCGGCGCTGACGCACAGCGTGGTAGGAGGTCCGCAAAACCTCAGGCGTGGTGGGGATGTTTTGGACTTTGGTGGGGATGTTTTGGACTTTGCGAGGGAAATAAGGAATCAACTTTTACATTAGTATGGCCAGTGTAGCGGGCTGTGTGTAGCCTTCTTATCTTGAGAATCTGCAACTCTATTGGAATTTTCGTAAGAATCTTTACATACTTCTGCAGAACTGATACTTTTCATGTTCATTAGTGAATGACGGCGCTGCTGTTATTACGCAGTTTAATCTTAGTGATTCAGCTCATATAATGTGAGTTACTTTTTCGTTGTTTAATGAAGCTGTTTAATTAAACAGTAATAAAGTACCCAATATCAATCTGGAAATATCCACCAGGCTGTGGCTAAGCCATGTCTCTACAAAATCCTTTCTTCCAGGAGAGCCAGTTCTGCAACGCTCGCAGAAGAGCTTCGGTGAAGTTAGGAAGGTAGGAGACGGGGTACTGGCACAATTGAAGCTGTGAGGACGGGTCGTGAGTCGTGCTTGGGTAGCTCAGACGGCAGAGAACTCCGTGAGGCAAATATCCCGAGTTCGAGTCTCGGTCCGGCACACAGTTTTAATCTGCCAGGAAGCGCCAGTAATAAAGTAAACTTTCATTACATCAGATTGTTGCTGCTTACAAGTGTTACTCCATAGTAATGGCCCATAAGAAGGAATGAACACTGCAGCTGCAACAAATCCCAGCCACCAGGTTATGCTATGAAAGCTGCCTCGTTGTGGGATTGTGGTTCTGGCTCGGAACCTGGGTCATTTTCTTGCAGGTATCGCCAGTTTTTCTCATCTAGATCGTTGCCCGAGTCAGAATGTGTGGCATGAGACCAGCCATGCGTAGCGGTCTAGATATGAGATGCACACAGACGTATATCTCATTAAGGATATCATGAGTGCAGTTATCATGTTAGTTTGGTCACGGTACGTGGTAGTGGCTGAGTGAAGTAGGCAAAATCCGCGAAATATGGAGCAATAATTACTCTTAGGTAATACTAAATAATATGCACTGAAGCGCCAAACAGACTGGTATAGCCATGCGTATTCAAATACAGGCTGAATACGGCGCTGCGGTCGGCAACGGCAATATAAGAGAACAGGTGTCACGCTCAGTTGTTAGGTCGGTTACTACTGCTACAATGACAGGTTATCAAGATTTAAGTGAGTTTTAACGTCATGTTATAGTAGGCGCACGAGCTATGGGACACAGCATCTCCAAAGTAGCGACGAAGTGAGGATGTATGTGTAGTGAACCGTGAATATCAGGAATCCGGTAAAATATCAAGTCTCCCCCATCGCTGCGTCCGAATCATTTAACGAAACATCATCGATATGGGCTTTCGGAGCAGAAAGCCCACTCGTGTATCCTTAATGACTGCACGACACAAAGCTTTACGCCGGCACTAGGCCCTTCAACACCGATATTGGACTAATGGTGACTGGAAATATGTTGCCTGGTCGGACGAGTCTCGTCCGATAGAACAGACACCATTGCTGACCTGAGGCCGTCTAGAACGAAATTACGATTGTATTAATACCTTGAGCTGCTGACGGGCGTTGACGTATAGCAACGGGGACTGGTGAAAATGTGTGCCCGACCGGGATAGAGCGTCCTTCATGTAAGCAGGGATCCCGGGTTCGAGTCCCGGTCGGGGCACACATTTTCACCTGTGCCCGTTAATATATATCAACGCCCATCAGCAGCTGAAGGTATTAATGTAATTCTAACCTCAGACATTAGTCGAGCCATGCCACGTCGAGTTGCGGTACTTCCGTGTACTCACGGGGGCTTTACACGATGTTAGGGAGGTGTCCCAGTTTCTTTGGCTCTTCAGTGTATATGACTTAAGAGCATTGCCATATATGTAAAAGTGTTTTGATTGTATTACTTATGATGCAATTTAGTGGTGATAGAGTCTTCAACGTGTTTCATCAGTACTGTGGTGGCCTGAGGTGAGTGATTGTGGTTGGCAGATACCTCAGTGTACTGTGGGATGTAGAACACTTAGTTCTCTCAGAAAAGGCTATATTCTCTATTACCTTTGAACTTTACCGCATTACTTAATATACTCGCGTATACAATCCTCTCCCTGTTGCATCTATACTGGCATTAACGTTGCGTTACGCGACATATTTAACAGCAGTAATACTCTTTTAAAATAATGCTATTTAAATGAAGCTCGAAATGCGAGGAAGCTGCCTTATGTCATTAGGCATGTACTTCTCATTGCATATATGTAATATATTGTTTTCATAATATTTTCTTACAGACTATATTTGCAGTTACTGACGGAAACGCGCAAAATCGTGAAAAGTATTATACATATGAATAATAAGCGAAATGCTTATGCCAAATCACTGTAGAGAATCGTTCGGTTACTCATTTGTTTGTTACGAGTGGTTTTACCTCGTAGTATATCTGGATTTTTTATCTTTGGGACTCGGTTGATTGTCGGCAAACTGCAATTAACGAAAACGCACTGGGACATTAAAAACTGATATATTTATTAAAGTTTGAATAACGAAACTGGGCAAGCATCGTGTGGCGTCCGTCAAATGAAACAATAAACGCATTATCATATGTACGGTAAAGTTCGTAAATCACAGAGTATGTAGCTCTTCCTAAGAGTATTTGTTGCTCAGTATTTCGCGAATTTCTGTTCGCCACACTTATCTTCTATCACGCACCAAGACAGAAGTCCCTTACTATCTTACTAACAGCGTGAGACCAAGCGATAGTTACTAACATAACAACGAGTCGGTGGCAGTCCGTCATGCAGGAAAGTGTGTAAGTAAAAGAAAGAAAAGAAAAGAAAAAAGAAACATTCCTACGGCCTACGCAGACCATTGTTTCCCAATCGCGGTAGATGGCGCTGTAATCGACAAATATCCACTGTGCCTGTTTTTGCATTTAAGACACAAAGCATTTGATTCTACGTTTCATTTACGATGTAAATGTAAACCTTTCTGTTCAAAAGGTACATACTGATCTTCAGACATTGCTTGAGTGTGTTGTAAATGTGTACGGGGAAAATAAAAGACATTTCTAGCAAATAAGCTACTTGTATGGTAACGTAGTTTTCTGTTTCCTACGGGGTTGGCTGTGATAAGTGCCCAAACCACGTGAATGCTTCGCCGGGCGTTGTGGCCGAGCGGTTCTAGGCGCTTCAATCTGGAACCGCGCGATCGCTACTATCGCAGGTTCCAATCCTGAGTTCTGAGTTCTAGGGCACTGATGACCTCAGATGTTAAGTCCCATAGTGCTCAGAGCCATTTGAACCATTTGAAGCTGAATGCTTCACTTCGGTCGCCTCCCTCGACCGATTTAGATGTGCGTTTCCGCCCAACCGCTGTAAATCTCACGCTGGCCGCTACGCGGAACACAAACCACAACCACTCTAATAAGTTAAAATGCCCACAAGGTGATAATGACAGGCTCACAGGCCATGGATACTCAACGAAATCAAGCATTCCAATGGTGAGCGGCATGGGTGCTCAGCGATAGTAAGCATCCCGATGGGAACAAAATAGTATTACCTCAAAATCTTGTTACTGGATCACGTTAAACGTCGATTCTAAGCAGACACTGGAACCGGTAACCACATTACACTCTACAGGCCAATTTGGAAGAGTCAAGTAGGTATCCCACTGCTGTCCAGGGCGCCTCCAGACGCACTTTCGCTCAGTTCGAAGCCGGACTCAAGAATGAAGACAGCTCTACCCCAGCCAATGAGATTCCAGGCCGAAGGCGTTTGTGGAAACCTCATGGACAGTGGTGGTATACCACCATACGACCCGACAACCAGGAGTCATGCTCCGGGGTGCCATAACTTTTCACAGTAAGGCCTCTTTGGTTGTCAGCCGCGACACCCTTACAGCACAGCAGTGGTACGTCCAAGACATTGCACGTGCTGTTTGTTTTTTTTTTTTTTTTTTTTTTTGTTCTTCATGAGTAGCCATTCTGGTCTGACACTTCAGAAAGACAATGCCTGTCAGCACATGGCGAGAGTTTCTACTGCTTGTCTTCGTCCTTGCCAAACCATACCTCGGCCGGCAAGGTTGCCTGGTCTCTCTCCAACTGAGAACGTTCGGAGCATTATGGGCAGCACCTCATCTGCTTGGATACTCTGCAAATTACATTTAAGTGCCTGGCAGAGGGATCATCGAACCACCTTCACAATCCTCTATTATTCCAAACTCGTAAACCTCGCGGAAACAACGAACACCTATATCTTTTCGTACGAGCTCTGATTTACCTTATCGTGGTGATCGTTTCTCCCTATGTAGTCAGTGTCAACAATATATTTTCACATTCGGAGGAGAAAGTTGGTGAATTTCATGACAAGATTCAGTCGGAACGAAAAACGGCTTTCTTTTAATGATGTCCAGCCCAAATCCTGTATCATTTCTGTGGCACTCTCTCCCATATTTCGCGATAATACAATACGTGCTGCCCTTCTTTGAACTTTTTCGATGTACTCAGTCAGTCGTATCTGGTAAGGAACCCACACCACGCAGCAGTATTCTAAAAGAGGACGGACAAACGTAGTGTAGTCAGTCTCGTTAGTAGATCTGTTACATTTTCTAAGTGTCCTACCAATAAAACGGAGTCTTTGGTTAGCCGTCCCCACAACATTTTCTTTGTGTTCCTTCCAATTTTTGGTTGTTCGTAATTGTAATTCCTAGGCATTTAGTTGAATCTACGGCCTTCATATTTGACTGATTTATCGTGTAACCGAAGTTTAACGGATTCCTTTTAGCACTCAAATGGATGACCTCACGCTTTTCGTTATTTAGGGTCAATTGACAATTTTCGCAGTATACAGATATATTTTCTAAATCGTGTTGTAATTTGTTTTGCTGTTCTCACGACTTTACTAGTCGATAAACGACAGCGTCATCTGCAAACAATCTATGACAGCTACTCAGATTGTCTTCCAAATCGTTTATAAATATAAGGAACAGAAAAGGGCCTATAACACTACCTTTGGAACGCCAGAAGTCACTTCTGTTTTACTCAATGGCTTTCCGTCGATTGCTACGAACTGTGACTTCCCTGACAGCAAATCACAAATCCAGTCACAAAACTGAGACGATATTCCAAAGCACGCAATTTCACTAAAAGCCGCTCATGTGGTACAGTGTCAAAAGCCTTCTGGATATCCAGAAATACGGAATCGATCTGAAATCACTTGTCAATAGCAGTCAACACTTCACATGTTACATAAGAACGATCTTCACTAAATCCATGTTCACTGTGTGTCAATAGATCGTTTTCTTCGAGGTAATTCATAATGTTATCCTACTACCTTTCTTGAATATTGGTGTGACCTGTGCAACTTTCCAGTCTTTGGGTACTGATCTTTCGTCGGGATTTCGCTGATCTAACGCGTCAGTTCGACAGAATTTTGGCACGATATACCTCAGGAGAACATCCTACAACTGTACTTAATAATGCCGAATCGAATAAATACCTGAATAAGCACCAGATGTGGATCAACGCGTTACTTACTTGCTCGATTTCTGAAGCACTTTCTGTTGGATAAATCATCCACATTGTTCTGTACATGTACTACACATTGACGGATTTTCGTCTCATTCGCGTTATTCTTTCATGGCCTATAGTTTTTATGTGTGTTATAACGTATATCCATACTCCCAGAATGACTAGGAAGATGCGTTATAAATATGGTGAAAATACTGTTTAATTATTTGCAGTATCCTTAATATGGGAAAACCAATAATAATTAGTCTACAACAGATTGCTGTTCAAAAAGGACTGTCATCTCTTTTTTGCAAAGCATTTGCTGAAGAGAACGCTTCTGCTCATATAGTGTGTTTACCTTTAATCAGTTTCAATAGATGGTTCAAATTGCTCTGAGCCCTATGGGACTTAACATCTGAAGTCATCAGTCCCCTAGACCTGGAACTACTTAAGCCTAACTAACCTAAGGAAATCACACACATCCATGCCCGAGGCAGGATTCGAACCTGCGACCGTAGCAGCAGCGCATTCCCGGACTGAAGCGCCTAGAACCGCTCGGCCACAACGTCCGGCAAATTCCAATAGATCATCGAACATTGAGAACAGCTGAAATCTCTCAAATTGAATGAAGCTCCATGGCTCGGCCGATCCCTTAACACGGTGCATGTTATTTGCGGCTGCGTTAGCAGTTCTGTTAACTATAATCCATCGCCCATCGCACGAACAAAAAGCCCTGCCCAGTAGTTGGAAGAAATCACAGATCGCACCCGTTTACAACAAGGGCAGTACACGTGATCCTCAAAACTTCCGTCCGGTATCCTTGATATCGATTTGTTATAGAATCTTCGAATATATTCTAAATTAAAAAAATAGCGAGGTATCTCTGACAGAATAACCTCCCCATGGCAACCGGTATGATTTCCGAAAACATTGATCACGTGATACCCAACTCGCTACTTTCTCAGATGACTGCTAAAAGTAATGGACGAAGGGAGGTAAATGCAGTATTTTTCGATTTTCGAAAAGTATTTGATTCAGTACCACGGCTATACTATTATAAAAAGTGAGGCACTATGACGTATCAATAAAATTTGCGTCAGTTGAGGATATTTGATAAGGAGAATGTAGCTTGTAATCTTGGATGAAGAGTCATCATTAAGTATCAAAGTAACTTAGATTGTGCCCCAGGGAAGTGTCTTGGAAGCCTTGCTGTTGATATTGTGCAGGGAAATGCTAAAGTCCGTATTATTTCAAAAGTCAATATTTCACGGAATAATGCAGGTAGAGAGAGCCGCACGCGGTAGCCGAGTTGTCTTGGGCGCCTTGCCACGGTTCGCACGGCTCCCCTCGGAGGTTCGAGCCCTTCCTCTTGCACGGGTATGTGTTTTGTCCATAGTGTAAGTCAGTTTAAGTTAGGGACCGATGGTCTCAGCTGTTTGGTCCCATAGCAACTTACCACAAATTTCCCAAATTTAGGTTTTTACTGAAACTAAAGAAAGTGCAAATGACAAATAATCCTGAGTTAATAACGAGCATCAAAACCGTTCTAGGGATTAGTGAACACAGGGTTGTCGTAGCGATACTGTATATTGTAATCCCGAAATCCTCGAAAAACAAACAAAAAGTATACCTATTCAAAAATGTTGATAAAAATTCACTTGACGCCTTCCTGAGAGACAATCTCGACTCATTCCAAATTAATAATATAAGTGTAGACCAGAAGTGGTTTGCATTCAAAAAATAGTATCGGCAGCAATTGAGAGATTTATACGAAATAAACTAACAAACGGCGGAGCTGATCCTCCGTGGTACACAAAACGGGTTAGAACACTGTTGCAGAAACAACTAAACAAACATACCAAATTTAAACAGACGCAAAATCCCTAAGATTGCGCTAAATTCCGGGCTTCTCTAAAGGATAGCCAGAGTTCAATGCGAGATGCCTATAACAGTTTCCACAACGAAACTTTGTCTCGAAACCTGGCAGACAAATCCAAGATATTCTGGTCGTATATGAAGTACGCTAGTGGCAATTTACAATCAATGCCTCCTCTGCGCTATAACACCGGAGATACTATCGAAGACAGAGCTACCGAAGTAGAGTTACTAAACGCAGCCTTCCGAAATGCCTTCACAAAAGAAGAAGTAGTAAATGTTCCAGAATTCGAATCGAGAACAGCTGCCAACGAGAGCAACGTAGAAGTAAATATCCTTGGAGTAGTGAAGCAACTCAAATCACTTAATAAAAGCAAGTCTTCTGCCCCAGACTGTATAAAAATTATGTTCCTTTCCGAGTATGCTGATGCATTAGCTCCATGCTTAACAATCATATACAACCGTCCGCTCAACGTGAGATCTGTACCCCAAGACTGGAAGGTTGCACAGGTCACACCAATATACAAGAAAGGTAGTAGGAGTAATCCACTAAATTGCAGGACCATATCGTTAACGTCGATATGCAGCAGGACTTTAGAACATATATTGTGTTCGAACATTACGAATTACCTCGAAGGAAACGGTCTATTGACACGCAGTCAATATGGGTTTAGTAAAGATCGTTCCTGTGAAACACAACTAGCTCTTGTTGAGTGCTATTGACAAGGGATTTGAGATCGATTCCGTATTTCCGGAAGGCCTTTGACACTGTACCGCACAAGCGGCTCGTAGTGAAAATGCGTGCTTATGGAATATCGTCTCAGTTTTGTGACTGGATTGGCCATTTCCTGTCACGAAGGTCACAATTCTTACTAACTGACGGAATGTCATCTAGTAAAGCAGAAGTGATTTCCGGCGTTCCCCAAGGTAGTGCTATAGGCCCTTTTCTGTTCCTTATCCATATAAACGATTTGGGAGACAATCTGAGCAGCCGTCTTTGGTTGTTTGCAGATGACGCTTCCGTTTATCGACTAATAAAGTTATCAAAAGATCAAATTCAAATTGCTCTGAGCACTATGGGACTCAACTGCTGTGGTCATTAGTCCCCTAGAACTTAGAACTACTTAAACCTAACTAACCTAAGGACATCACACACATCCATGCCCGAGGCAGGATTCGAACCTGCGACAGTAGCAGTCGCACGGTTCCGGACTGCGCGCCTAGATCAAAAGATCAAAATAAACTGCAAAATGATTTAGAAAAGATATCTGATTGTGCGAAAAGTGGCAGCTGACCCTAAATAACGAAAAGTGTGAGATCATCCACAAGAGTACTAAAAGGAACTCTTTAAACTTCGGTTACACGATAAATAGGTCTAATCGAAAAGCCGTAAATTCAACTAAATATCTAGGTATTACAATTACGAACAAGTTAAATTGGACAGAACACATAGAAAATGATGTGGGAAAGGCTCACCAAAGGCTGCGTTTTATTTTCAGGACACTTAGTAGGTCGGTTACATTTTCTAAGGAGACTGCCTACAGTACACTTGTCCGTCCTCCTTTAGAATACTGCTGCGCGGTATGGGATACTTACCAGATAGGACTGACGGAGTACATCGAAAAAGCTCCAAGAAAGGCAGCACATTTTGTTTTATGGCGAAATATGGGAGAGAGTGTCACCGAAATGATACCGGAAGTGGGTTGGGCATCATTTAAGGCGTTTTTCGTTCTGACGGAATCTTCTCACGAAATTCCAATCACCAACTTTCTCCTCCGGGTGCGAAAATGTTTTGTTGACACCGAACTATATAGGGAGGCACGATCACCACCATAAAATAAGGGAAATCAGAGCTCGTACGGAAAGATACAGGTTTTCATTCTTTCCCCACGCTATACGAAATTGGAATAATAGAGAATTGTGAAGGTGTTTCTATGAACCCTCTGCCAGGCACTTGAATGTAATTTGCAGAGTATCCATGTAGATGTAGATGCAGATGTACACCAACAGATGGCTCTTTATATGATACAAAAGCAATATTTAGCATAGCAATGGAGTTTTGAAGATGTTACTTATAACAAATGCTCAGTATGTCGGCCGTCATTCACCCACAGTGCCTGTAGTCAGGCGACAACGTTGTGAAATGCTCTGTACAACTTACCAGTTGGTATGGTGAAAAACTGCCGTCGAGTGTTGTCTTTTAGCATCGTTAATGCGGTCGGACGATCGCGGGTGACTTGAGACTTCAGCTAAGCCCACAGTCAATAATCACACGTACTGAGGTCTGGGGAGCCGGGAGTGGCTGCTCAGCTCGTGATCCTCACTAAATAATGTGCGCGAGACATCTTGCACACGTGTAGCAGTGCGGAGTGGGGCGCCGTCCTGGATAAAAGTCGTACCTTTCGGAGAGTGTTTATTAGCCAGACATGGGACGATGCGATTTAGTAACATCGCCCTACTTCGCACCCGCCACGCTGACAGTTTGCAAAGTTGCCCGTCTGTTGCCCAGTTTTACTGTCTTTTTCCATTTCAATAAAAGCCGATGCCATTTCAGGCATTTGTTTCACTTTTTACCACTCGACCGAAATTGTTCTGTGAATTAGGCTACAGGAAAGTTAAGGAGGTATTCCAGAAAAAAAGAGAAGCAGCTGTACGAATATAAAGATCTCAGATGGAGAACCAGTCTTCAGCAAAGATGGGAAAGGTGGGAGGTCGAAGGAGTATGTAGAGGGTCTATACAAAATGTAGGGCAGCGGGTTAACAGTAGTCATTGTAATCACTCACGTTTTGTTGTTGTTGTTTTGGTCTTCAGTCCTGAGACTGGTTTGATGCAGCTCTCCATGCCACTCTATCCTGTGCAAGCTGCTTCATCTCCCAGCACCTACCCCAAACTACATCCTTCTGGATTTGCTTAGTGTAGTCAACTCTTGGTCTCCCTCTACGAGTTTTACCCTCCACACTGCCCTCGAGTACTAAATTGGTGATCCCTTGATGCCTCAGAACATGTCCTACCAACCTATTCCTACTTCTAGTCAAGTTGTGCCACAAACTCCTCTTTTCCCCAATTCTATTCAATACCTTCTCATTAGTTATGTGATCCACCCATCTAATCTTCAGCATCTTTGTATAGCACCACATTTCGAAAGCTTCTATTCTCTTATTGTCCAAACTATTTATCGTCCACGTACTCCATACAAATACTTCTCAATCTATACTCGGTGTTAACAAATTTCTCTTTTTAAGAAACGCTTTCCTTGCCATTCTCGGTCTACATTTTATATCCTCTCTACTTAGAATATCATCAGTTATTTTTTTCCCCAAATAGCAAAACTCCTTTACTACATTAAACGTCTCATTTCCTAATCCAATTCCCTCAGCATCACAGGCCTTAATTCGACTAAGTTCCACTATCCTCGTTTTGCTTTTGTTGATGTTCATCTTATATTCTCCTTTCAAGACACTGTCCATTCCGTTCAACTGCTCTTCCAAGTCCTTTGCTGTCTCTGAGGTTCGCAAATGACATTGTAACTCTGTCAAAGTTTTTATTTCTTCTCCATGAATTTTAATACCTACTCAGAATTTATATTTTGTTTTCTTTACTACTTGCTCAATATACAGATTCAACAGCATCGGGGAGAGGCTACAATCCCGTCTCAATCCCTTTCCAACCACTGCTTCCCTTTCGTGCCACTTGACTCTTATAACTGCCATCTGGTTTCTGTTAAAATTGAAAAACGACTTTCGCTCCCTCTATTTTACCCCTGCCACCTTCACAATTTGAAAGAGAGTATTCCAGTCAACACTGTCAAAAGCTTTCTCTAAGTCTACAAATGCTAGGAATGTAGGTTTGCCTTTCCTTAATCTTTCTTCTAAGATAAGCCGTAGGGTCAGTATTGCCTCACGTGTTACAGCATTTCTACGGAATCCAAACTGATGTTTCTTGAGTTCGGCTTCTACCAGTTTTTCCATTCGTCTGTTAAGCATTCGTGCTAGTATTTTACAGCCGTTACTTATTAAACTGATAGTTCGGTAATTTTCACATCTGTCAACACTTGCTTCATTTGGAATTGGAATTATTATATTCTTCTTGAAGTATGAGGGTATTTCGCCTGTCTCATATATCTTACTGACCAGATGGTAGAGTTTTGTCAGGACTGGCTCTCCCAAGGCTGTCAGTAGTTCTAATGGAATGTTGTCCACTCCCGGGGCTTTGTTTCGACTCAGGTCTTTCAGTGCTCTTTCAAACTCTTCATGCAGTATCATATCTCCCATTTCATCTTCATCTACATCCTCTTTCATTTCCATAATATTGTCCTCAATTACATTGCCCTTGTATAGACCCTCTATATACTCCTTCAACCTTTCTGCTTTCCCTTCTTTGCTTAGAACTGGGTTTCCATCAGAGCTCTTGATATTCATGCAAGTGGTTCTCCTTTCTCCTTTCTTCCTGTAGGCAGTATCTATCTTACCCCTAGTGAGATAAGCCCTCTACATTCTTACATTTGTCGTCTAGCCATCCCTGCTTAGCCATTTTGCACTTCCTGCCGATCTCATTTTTGAGACGTTTCTATTCCTTTTTGCCCGCTTCATTTACTGCATTTTTATATTTTCTCCTTTCATCAATTAAATTCAATATTTCTTCTGTTACCGAAAGATTTCTAGCAGCTCTCGTCTTTTTACCTACCTGATCCTCTGCTGCCTTCACTACTTCATAACTCAGTGCTACCCATTCTTCTTCTGCTGTATTTCTTTCCCCCATTCTTGTCAATTGTGCCCTTATGCTCTCCCTAAAACTCTGTACAATCTCTGGTTTAGTCAGTTTATCCAGGCCCCATCTCCTTAAATTCCCCCTTTTCGCAGTTTCTTCAGTTTTAATCTACAATTCATAACCAATAGATTGTGGTCAGAGTCCACATCTACCCTTGAAAATGCCTTACAATTTGCCACACTGAGTGGCCGAGCGGTTCTAGGTGCTACAGTCTGGAACCACGCGACCGCTACTGTCGCAGATTCGAATCCTGGCTCGGGCATGGATGTGTGTGATGTCCTTAGGTTAGTTAGGTTTATTTACTTCGGATTTCTAGGGGACTGATGACCTCAGATTTTAAGTCCCATTGTGCTCAGAGCCATTTGAACCTTTTTTTGTCATTAAAATTTAAAACCTGGTTCCTAAATCTCTGTCTTACCATTATATAATCTATCTGATACCTTCTAGTATCTCTAAGCTTCTTCCATGTATACAACCTTCTTTCATGATTCTTGAACCAAGTTACATTCACTCATAGGGGGAAATATTTGAAATATTAGAATTATTAGAATTATTTAGAATTTCTGTAAATATTTCTCGCCGTCGTTTACGAGAGCCTGGAACATTTTGATGGTGACAATGTAGTTCGGAATATTTAAACAACTGTGGCGCTTTTTTATCCCAATTTTGCAAGGAATGGCATCAACATAACTGACCAAGCGTTATTACACTGTTGGAAATCCTTTTCACCAACCTCATAGCACTGTGCGACCACACCTCCAACCAGTTCGCGAGGCTGGACATTTCGCCTATTTCTTCATGCGGAGGCTGCACTACTCCCACTCAGGTCCATGACTGGCTACTGGCAGAGCGGAAGTTGCACTAATCCCTAAACAAAAGCTTCAGCTGGTGGCAAAGTTTCGATATTTGATACCTGAGAAATTCCTGTTGAAGCACATGCTCTCTCTCTCTCTCTCTCTCTCTCTCTCTCTCTCTCTCTCTCTCTCTCTCAAGCAGTCACGTCATGTAGTGTGACACTGCCAGGACTGTACGCACCGTTGGTCATGGTTGGTTAAAACCACAAACAAAGCAGCATTTACCTAGTAAACCCCAGGTGTGCATGTCTTGGAAATATTCCCGCACTCTATCTGACTGATTGAGTAATTAATTACATCGATACCCTTTTTGTGGACAGTTTTTCCTTGCTTCCTATTGGTGGATAATAGAACTGGAATATTTGATGGGATGTTATCCTACAACCTCCCAGCCGGCCGGAGTGACCGAGCGTTTCTAGGCGCTTCAGTCTGGAACCGCGCGACTGCTACGGCCGCAGGTTCGAATCCTGCCTCGAGCATGGATGTGTGTGATGTCCTTAGGTTAGTTAGGTTTAAGTAGTTATAAGTTTTAGGGGACTGATGTCCTGAGCTGTTAAGTCCCATAGTGCTCACAGCCATTTTTACAACCTCCCAGTATGCAAACCCTACTGTTATTTCTTTCACTTGCCTCCTATCGGTCGGTACTAGTACAGTTACGTCATTTGGTAGAAAGTCCATTAAGTTGAAGGTAACTGAAAATTTAGAAAGTTCAGTTCATTTGCACGCTATGTCTATAAACTATCTGTGGAGGGTTTGTACTGGTGCTACAATGAGATGGAGATGGAGGAGAATGAGCAGGAAGGGTCTACTGCCTGATATGATAGAGACAACAGCAAATACCACTGAAAGACAGAGATCACTGTGATGTATTGAGAAGCACTAAACCTGACACACTTAAACCACCTCCTGATCGTCCACACACAGCGCACCTGTCCCCTCGTACACCGCCATTGCCAACGCTCAGAGGCCAGAGAAAACTGTAGCAGCCATGGATGTGCGTGTATACCAGAATGCACCATCCAAGCCATGGGCGGCGTCCAGGGATAATTGGAGTGGTAGGACTTCGGATTTCATCAATGCGTTCAGGACCAACACTTGGCAGTGATCAATACTGAATTGCTCAATTGTCCATGGAGAATACATGCAACACACGCGATCGAAAAGACAGCTCAACTCGTACTGAGTATCAGTTCGCTATTCAGCTATCCAGAGTGCATAATCGCCGGGAGTTGTCCTGCAGCTGTGCGCAAAAAACGACTAGTCCGCTGGCCTGAACTTTTCTTTGTCTCTACCACTCGCAAGAGCTTTTAGCCAACAAACCCATTTGTTCTGGCCACAGTCTATCTCTGCCACGTGCTCCTCATGTCGAATTTTGTCGTCCTAGGAAACCAGCGACGTATTTACCACTATAATTACAATCACATAGTTCGATTGCAGCCCCAACCTGATAACATTAAACCGAGATCGAAGTAACAGAAACACCTCCTCCTGAAGACTGTGGCTCTGGAAATATCAATAACCCTCTTATGACTGGGCATTTCCTTATGGCTATCGATGCCTTGAAACTGCAGTCCCCCATGTCAAACCAATATCTCCCTTATGACTGGACACAGCCGTTTTCTTTGTACATGTTGAAACAATAACCACAGTCACTTCACACCCCCAAAACAAGCTTTTTAAGCATGCCATTCATACCGCCAACTAAGTACAATACTTCGCCAGTAACTGAATGCTGGTGGCTCCAAGCAATATTCAGTGGAAAACCGCGATGGATCGACATGCCTCATTTGTTTACCTTGCATGTGTGTCTTAGGAAGAGAGACATAATCGTCTTATGAGCGACCAGATATTAAAAATACGATCGCAAAGACCGTGTTATTGTAACCCCGCATAAAAATCGGTCTTCGTTCTACAGACACCCAAGTATCAACAACGATATCCATGCTGAAAAGTATTCCTTCCTTATAAATCGAGGTATGCTAGTGCTTCTGAATGAAGTAGTCTTCCGCACAAATACCAAGATATTGAACGTGGATAGTGATTGCGGTTTCTGTATTAACAGACCGAAAGTGTAGGTGCACATTGCTAGCGATGTAAGCCCGTAATAAAATCAACACTATCACCGAATTTAGAAAGTGATGCAGCTAAGAAACATGGTACTAGTCCAATATTTGCGACTGCTTCTTGCAGCTGCTAGGTATTTGTCTCACTAACAAACAGTATTTGTAGCGTCTTCTATATCGATAGTATGTAGACAGTGTAACAGAG
Organism: Schistocerca gregaria; assembly: GCF_023897955.1. NCBI lineage: Eukaryota > Metazoa > Arthropoda > Insecta > Orthoptera > Acrididae > Schistocerca > Schistocerca gregaria. The sequence continues at coordinate 4,196,789 of NW_026061713.1, read as the reverse complement.
GTTCTGCGACATGTCCACGTGGTTATAGGGGAGGTTGATGGTTGATTGAGAATGATCGCATACAGTGGATGGTGTGTTAGATGAGCAATCACTTAAAATGCATCACTAGATGGACCTCATAAAATATGTATAAAATCCCATGACTTCTCAGGTCTTTAGTGTCAAGCTTTCAGCCAGAAATGCTGTCTGGTATTTAGTACCATTCAGCCACATATTTTGCGTGCATCCTATCGCGTTGTCTTAATGATTACAGCGTCCGGTCCCGGTAGCTGAGTGGTCAGCTCGACAGAATGTCAATCCTAAGCGACCGGGTTCGATTCCCGGCTGGACTGGAGCTTTTTTCCGCTCAGGGACTGGATGTTGTGTTGTTCTAACCATCATCATTTCATCCCCCATCGACGCGCAACTCGTCGAAGTGGCGTCAAACCGAAAATGTCGTCCTAACCGCCGTCTGCTTCACGTCTGCTGTGCAGCGAGCTACGTTATTTAAGTATTAACTGTATTTTTCTTACTTGTCACTTCTTTTTCCGTGTGTTTTTGCTTTTAGGAAGCTTTAATTGTCGATTGCTATTAATAGTGTTCCATAAATTTCCTGTTAGTTTTGAATACAGTCAGAGAGAGTCCCTTTAGTCAGCCATAGTGCCAGTAGTGCTAGTGACTGTTTTCAATACAGTCCAGAGACGGGTAGTGCTATTTTCATTGTTTTCTACAAGAAGTGGCTAGCAATCACAGTTTAGTCAATAATCAGCCGCCTTTAGTGAATTAGCAGTAGTTAAAAGTTGATTAAGTGTCTTCAGTAAATTAATTCCTTAGGATGGATAGTATGTGTGACTGCTGTGTACGGACGCACGAGGAGCTGGCCACTCTTCACGAACAGCTGAGCGTGTTGATGGCCGCGGTCATCCGTCTTCAGGCTGCTGCCTCGGAGTGTAGCGGCAGTAGGGAGTCTGGTGCGTCGCAAGATACACCCCAGGTGTTACATGCTTCACCCACTGTCCCTTCTGTCGAGATACCTTCGCGGGTACCGGGCGCGGTTGGGCCACCCTCTCTGCAAGGGGAGTGGCGGGTTCAGTGGCGTTCGCGGCGCACGAGGCGGAGGGTCAATGTGGAGGCTGGCCGTGTGGCATCGCCCCCTCTGTCTGTGAGTGGACATGTGGCTGCTCCTTCAGCAAGGTCCGAGCAGGCACACGGGGGGAGGGGTTTATTAGTTATTGGGAGCTCCAACGTTAGGAGAGTGATGTAGCCCCTTAGGGAAATAGCGGAAAGGTCGGGGAAGAAGGCCAGTGTTCACTCTGTCTGCTTGCCGGGGGTCTCATCCGAGATGTGAAGGAGGCCCTACCGGCGGCGATAGAGAGCACTGGGTGCACCTGACTGAAAATTGTTGCTCATGTCGGCACGAATGACTCCTGCCGTCTGGGTTGAGAGGTCATCCTCAGTTCGTACAGGCGGTTGGCGGAATTGGTGAAGGCGGAAAGCCTCGCTCGCGGGGTGGAATCTGAGCTAACTATTTGTAGTATCGTTCCCAGAACCGATCGCGGTTCTCTGGTTTGGAGCCGAGTGGAAGGCTTAAACCATGGCCGGATGCGGCTACAAGGGTAGCGGAGTACGTGTGGAGTGCACATGGGGGTTTTTAGGTTAGAGAATTCCCTCCCTAGGCCCGACAAAACGCCTCCTGAGACGCGGCAAGGTAGGAGTAGGCAAAATGCAACAGGGAATAACAATATTAATGTGCTAATAGTAAACTGCAGGAGCGTCTATAGTAAGGTCCCAGAACTGCTCTCATTAATAAACGGTAACAGCGCCCATATAGTACTAGGGACAGAAAGTTGGCTGAAACCAGACGTAAACAGTAATGAAATCCTAAACTCAGATTGGAATGTATACCGCAGAGACAGGCTGGACAATGAAGGGGGAGGCGTGTTTATAGCGATAAGAAGTGCAATAGTATCGAAGGAAGTTGACGGAGATCCGAATTGTCAAATGATTTGGGTGAAGGTCAAGGTTAAAGCAGGCTCAGACATTGTAATTGGATGTCTCTATAGGACCCCGGGCTCAGCAGCTGATGTGGCTCAGCACCTGAAGAATAATTTGGAAAACATTTCGAGTGCATTTCCCTACCATGTTATAGTTCTGGGTGGAGATTTTAACTTGCCGGATACAGACTGGGTGACTCAAACGTTCATAACGGGTGGCAGGGACAAAGAATCCAGTGAAATTTTTTTAAGTGCTTTATCTGAAAACTACCTTGAGCAGTTAAACAGAGAACCGACTCGTGGCGATAACATATTAGACCTTCTGGTGACAAACAGACCCAAACTATTTGAATCAGTTAATGCAGAACAGGGAATCAGCGATCATAAAGCGGTTACTGCATCGATGATTTCAGCCGTAAATAGAAATATTAAAAAAGGTAGGAAGATTTTTCTGTTTAGCAAAAGTGACGAAAAGCAGATTACAAAGTACCTGATGGCTCAACATAAAAGTTTTGTCTCAAATACAGATAGTGTTGAGAATCAGTGGAGAAAGTTCAAAACCATCGTACACTATGCGTTAGATGAGTATGTGCCAAGCAAGATCGTAAGCGATGGAAAAGAGCCACCGTGGTACAACAACCGAGTTAGAAAACTGCTGCGGAAGCAAAGGGAACTTCACAGCAAACGTAAACATAGCCAAAGCCTTGCAGACAAACAAAAATTACGAGAAGCGAAAGGTAGGGTGAGGAGGGCTATGCGAGAGGCGTTCAATGAATTCGAAAGTAAAGTTCTATGTACTGACTTGGCAGAAATCCTAAGAAATGTTGGTCCTATGTCAAAGCGGTAGGTGGATCAAAACAAAATGTCCAGACACTCTGTGACCAAAATGGTACTGAAACAGAGGATGACAGACTAAAGGCCGAAATACTAAATGTCTTCTTCCAAAGCTGTTTCACAGAGGAAGACTGCACTGTACTTCCTTCTCTAGATTGTCGCACAGTTGACAAAATGGTAGATATCGAAATAGACGACAGAGGGATAGAGAAACAATTAAAATTGCTCAAAAGGGGAAAGGCCGCTGGACCTGATCGGATACCAGTTTGATTTTACACAGAGTACGCTAAGGAACTTGCCCCCCTTCTTGGAGCAGTGTACCGTAGGTCTCTAGAAGAGCGAAGCGTTCCAAAGGATTGGAAAAGGGCACAGGTCCTCCCCGTTTTCAAGAAGGGACATCGAACAGATGTGCAGAACTATAGACCTATATCTCTAACGTCGGTCAGTTGTAGAATATTGGAACACGTATTATGTTCGAGTACAATGTATTTTCTGGAGACTAGAAATCTACTCTGTGGGAATCAGCATGGGTTTCGAAAAAGACGGTCGTTTGAAACCCAGCTCGCGCTATTCGTCCACGAGACTCAGAGGGCCACAGACACTGGTTCACAGGTAGATGCCCTGTTTCTTGACTTCCGCAAGGCGTTTGACACAGTTCCCCACAGTCGTTTAACGAACAAAGTAAGAGCATACGGACTATCAGACCAATTGTGTGATTCGATTGAGGAGTTCCTAGATAACAGAACGCAACATGTCATTCTCAATGGAGAGAAGTGTTCCGAAGTAAGAGTGATTTCAGGTGTGCCGCAGGAGAGTGTCATAGGACCGTTGCTTTTCACAATAAATGACCTGGTGGATGACATCGGAAGTTCACTGAGGCTTTTTGCAGGTGATACTGTGGTGTATCGAGAGGTTGCAACAATGGAAAATTGTACTGAAATGCAGGAGGATCTGCAGCGAATTGACGCATGGTGCAAGGAATGGCAATTGAATCTCAATGTAGACAAGTGTAATGTGCTGCGAATACATAGAAAGATAGATCCCTTATTTATCTACAAAATAGGTCAGCAACTGGAAGCTGTTAATTGCATAAATTATCTGGGAGTACGCATTAGGTATGATTTAAAATGGAATGATCATATAAAGTTGATCGTCGGTAAAGCAGATGCCAGACTGAGATACGTTGGAAGAATCCCAAGGAAATGCAATCCGAAAACAAAGGAAGTAGGCTGCAGTATGCTTGTTCACCCACTGCTTGAATACTGCTCAGCAGTGTGGGATCCGCACCAGATAGGTTTGATAGAAGAGACAGAGAAGATCCAAAGGAGAGCAGCGCGCTTCGTTACAGGATCATTTAGTAATCGCGAAAGCGTTACGGGATGATAGATAAACTCCAGTGAAAGACTCTGCAGGAGAGACGCTCAGTAGGTCGGTACGGGCTTTTGTTAAAGTTTCGAGAACATACCTTCACCGAAGAGTCAAGCAGTATATTGCTCCCTCCTACGTATATCTCGCGAAGAGACCATGAGGATAAAATCAGAGAGATTAGAACCCCCACAGAAGCATACCGACAATCCTTCTTTCTACGAACAATACAAGACTGGAGTAGAAGGGAGAACCGATAGAGGTACTCAGGGTACCCTCCTCCACACACCGTCAGGTGGCTTGCGGAGTATGAATGTAGATGTAGAAAGACTTGCACCCGGCGAACACTCTACCCGACGGGAGGCCATAGTTACATGAGATTTACATTTTAATGATTACTGCCACTGGTAGATTATATTCACGGCACTCTCCTATCTCAAAACTAGTTACCTCTTTCGATCCTGTCTGCTAAGGACCCTGTACGGCAAAACTCCATCGTGATTTTAATCAGTCCCTCTGCACCTTGTAACTCTCCCACGGTCTCTGCCACGATCTCACTGCAGCCTTGTCCATGTGGTCATCACAGTTTGAGTCGTAACTGAGCCGAAGTTGGAGAGACAAACACGGAGAGCTGAGTTAATGCAACGGGACGATCTTTTTACCGTCTGGTGGAAATGGGAACATTTTGTCGTAGCTCTGCTAACCGTGTGCAATGTGTAAATCCAGTGCCAAACAAAGCTTTCACCTGCGACACAAGCTAGTAGGAAAGACAGTACCAGCAGTTACAGTAGTGTTTATGAGGAAAGTTAGGTAGACTCCACATAATATGTCAACTAGAAGATGGACAATGATTTTGCTACAGCTTTGAGGGATGTTTTCAAACTACAAATGGTTCAAATGGCTCTGAGCACTATGCGACTTAACTTCTGAGCTCATCAGTCGCCTAGAACTTAGGTTAGTTAGGTTTAATTAGTTCTAAGGACATCACACACACATCCATGCCCGAGACAGGATTCTAACTTGCGACGGTAGCGGTCTCTCGGCTCCAGACTGTAGCGCCTAGAACCGCACGGCCATTCCGGCCGCCAGCGGTGGACTTAGCGCATAGTATCCCTCAGGGTGCATTTCTATCTGTCACCAAAACATTATCTCTATCTTCGTTATTTTGTACCATCCAATAGAAAGAAACTATGAGCTATAAAATCTTCACTCTCACCCAATAGAGAATTTGATAAGGTGTTACTGTGTTCCTCTCTTCCGATATGTCAAAAACAAGTACCGTCTGTGTGCTATGTGGAGATCCTACTGAAAATATACAGGTACTGCTCGACTGGAGCAGGTAACCAGTGATCGAAGTCGCTTCAGGACCTGCACTGTAGGACCACCATATCCCACAGACTATCAATTAAAATAGAGTGTCATTGGGCCTTTGTTTGATATGTTGCTTTCCGCTGTAACACATCGAAGTAGTATATGTCTGCAGCTTTGTACACCGCCATACCTTTTTTTTTTTATCCACCATGACTTCAAGGTCTGTGTCATGTGTTAAACCGACATAAACACATTTCGATCCATTGGCTCTCACAGAAAGCTGGACATTGCATGGTGTAAACTATGATTCTGTTCTCACAGCACACAGGATGGTTGAAATAAGAGAGAGGCGGTGTTTCTTACTGACAAAAATGTGAAAAACATCACAACATGTGGAAACTGGAAGAGTTTGCGGCATTGTGGAGCGTTTCCAAACAGCTATACAGAGGTGATGACCTGTACATTTAATCTCACCTTCAATAGTGATGGGGGTAGCAGACGTCTTGGTGTTCCATTATGATTGAAACAGATATCACGTACATAGCTGCAATATGAGGAATCGGTGCTGGTCATCCCTGGAACGTGTTGCTCTCATAAAGACTCTCTCCCTCTCAAACAGGTGGAGTCGGTCAATCATTATGTGGTAATCAACCATGTACCAGTAGATGGAAAAGATGCCACCGATGCACTGTAATAAGCACCACAGTTGATGGTGCTATCAATTTCAGCAATATTATCAGTTTTTCCATAATGTCAACGCGGACCAGTGACATGGTAGCATGTTTCCCAGGTTCTGCATCATCACTAAACTGCCCCCCCCCCCTCTACTTTGCGAGTACCATTGCGAATGTAGATAGATGACTGGTGCTTATGTACAAGAATTATCGATGAACAGATGTACTGCACAAAGTAGACCAGACAGCATCTCTACTCATGAAGTTTGGTTATCTACATATTTCTAGCAGTTTGATCACAGTGCGTAATTTAGTATTACGATTGCCCATCTTTCCCTGCGTGGATGTGGGTCACAGACTATTCTTGCATTGATTAGATAAAGTTGGATATTGAAAGGTCTCCTTGCACTGTCTTTGACCAACCCTCCCTACAAACTGTCTCCTATTTAATTTTCAACTGACCAGAAGTAGGAGGTTATTATACCCATTAAACCCCAGGTCTCGTGAAGGAACAGAGAGAGCTGAATCCGTAACAGGTGTTCAGGGAGACTATTCTACACCAATCGTACTCACAGCGCATCTCCAGATGCAGACATGTCGAAGAGGTTAGCACCCCTTATCGGTGTATGGTAGATATGAAAGTGTTGTGATGATATAACAGATGATCGTAAAGAAGAAATTTGTGCATGATTGAGCTCCAGACGAATGTAGTTTACAACTGGTAGCACAGTAGATTCATATAAAATTTTCTAAATTATTGGTCCTGTGTTTGGTGCCCATACAAGTACGGTATCAGAAAGAGAGAAATGATCGTGGAACATAAACACATTCCAAGGGCTACATGGTCCTGCATTAAACACGCTATAATGCTAGAGCTGTGCTGCTTGTGCCTTCTTAGTCGTGTGGAATACAACGCTGTTAATATTCCAGTGTAATAAAGCGCATGATATACATTCTTTCTGTGAGTTTCTTTATGGTGAACTATGATGACGCACTGTATGGTGATAAAACTACTACCTATCACGTCAAAGAAGGCATTAATTCTTTGTAAAACAAACACTCAAACTTTGTAAACACCTGGTGTCATACACCTCTGTAAAAGTATGAAGGCCAAATACAGTTCAGAAATTGTGATCTTTTCACAACAGTCCCATAAAATGGTCGTCAGCAGGCAAAAATGCATACGAAGGAACAGCGACATCTTACAAGGAAATAAGCACTACAGGCAGTGCCAGAGATTGTGTAACAGTCCTACAGTTTACCATTGCCCCTTGTAACCTTCCTCTTGCACACTGAAGTCATGGTCCGATTTTAGGTTGTATTGCTCATGTGCACGATATTATTGCCATCTCCGCTATTAAGGTGTCTTTATGTGGCGCCATTCTACCACCCTCATCCAGAATATGCAGTCCTATTGATTTCGCTAACTTCATATCTCATGGCATTCTTCTCTAATTTTGTATATTTAACTAGTTTTTCGCGATTTTACGTATTTTATCGCATTTCCCTCAATTTCAACGTATTTCACATCAGTATTTCGTGATAAAATTGGTAAAATTCGAGAAAAACCTCGTATAATGCGTTATTCAATTTTTCGTCAAAGTTTCCCATAGGTGTGGTCGTAGTGCTGACATCCCATGTACTGTCTGAAATTCTACAAGAATATTTGCGTTTATTGTACACCAAACTATTAAAAATCCAAAGACTTGCCCTCTCCCTTATGGTCCACATGCATGAATTTTGGATAGGCCTATCATTAAAAATATAGTAGCAGTCGATTAGTATCTGTATGAGACTCCACTACATCCATCATCTGAGCCAGCCGTTGAAAAACAATTCCGTGTGCTGATATGATCCATGAGAGAGGCTGTCTGCAGACTCATGTAGTGCAGCTCCCGTGGCTTTAGATATTGACTTGTGTTGTGCAACAAATCGCCTCCTTTGCTTTTCCTAATGTTTAGAATTAGCATTCAGTGTAATAGATAGTCTGAACACAAATCAAATGTGCTAATCAGACCCCTACTGCAAGTATCGAGTCTCAACATCTGCATCTCTTGTATATGCCCTGTGACACCGTTTAACGCTGATCCAAATCATCAACCTCCCTTCACTGGATATTTGTCTGCCGGCATTTACTTCTCACCATTCAGAACTTGTAGACTGACCTTAAACCCCTGTCTTCCCTTCATCCTCTGTTAGGACACGACAACACTTAAATTCGTGCTGCTAAAGATCATACCACGTTCGATATAATTTATATTACCAATATTTGTGCAATACATTTCCAGGGGCAGATTTGGACTCTGGCCACAATCTATTGGTTATGAAATGAAGATTAAAGCTAAAGAAATTGCAAAAAGGTGGGAATTTAAGGACATGAGACCTGGATAAACTGAAAGAACCAGAGGTTGTACAGAGTTTCAGGGAGAGCATAACGGAACAATTGACAGGAATGGGGGAAAGAAATACAGTAGAAGAAGAATGGGTAGCTTTGAGGGATGAAATAGTCAAGGCAGCAGAGGATCAAGTAGGTAAAAACACGAGGGCTAGTAGAAATCCTTGGGTAACAGAAGAAATACTCAATTTAACTGATGAAAGGAGAAAATATAAAAATGCAATAAATGAAACAGGCAAAAAGGAATACAAACGTCTCAAAAATGAGATCGACAGCAAGTGGAAAATGACTAAGCAGGGATGGCTAGACGATAAATGTAAGGATATAGAGGCTTATCTCACTAGGGGTATGATAGATACTGCCTACAGGAAGATTAAAGAGACCTTTGGAGAAAGGAGAACCAATTGCATGGATATCAAGAGCTCAGATGGAAACCCAGTTCTAAGCATAGAAGGCAAAGCAGAAATGTGGAAGGAGTATATAGAGGGTCTATACAAGGGCAATGTACTTGAGGATAATATTATCGAAATCGAAGAGGATGTACGTGAAGTTGAAATAGGAGATATGATACTGCGTGAAGAGTTTGACAGAGCACTGAAAGACCTGAGTCGAAACAAGGCCCCGGGAGTAGACAAGATTCCATTAGAACTACTGACAGCATTGGAAGAGTCAGTTCTGACAAAATTCTACCATTTGGTATGAGACAGGCGAAATACCCTCATACTTCAAGAAAAATATAATAATTCCAGTCACAAAGAAATCAGGCGTGGACAGATGTGAAAATTACCTAACTATCCGTTTAATAAGTCACAGCTGTAAAATACTAACGCGCATTCTTTACAGACGGATGGAAAAACTTATAGAAGACGACCTCGGGGAAGATCACCTTGGATTCCATAGTAATGTTGGAACACGTGAGGCAATACCTACCGTACGACTTATCTTAGAAGAAAGATTAAGGAAAGGCAAATCTACGATTCTAGCATTTGTAGACTTAGAGAAAGCTTTTGACAATGTTGGTTGTAATACTCTCTTTCAAATTCTGAAGGTGGCAGGGGTAAAATACAGGGAGCGAAAGGCTATTTATAATCTGTACAGAAAGCAGATGGCAGTTATAAGAGTCGGGGGGTATGAAAGGGATGCAGTGGTTGGGAAGGGAGTGAGACAAGGTTGTAGCCTGTCCCCGTTGTTATTCAATCTATATATTGAGCAAGCAATGAAGGAAACAAAAGAAAAGTTCGAAGTAGATATTAAAATCCATGGAGAAGAAATAAAAACTTTGACAGAATTGCAATCTCATCGGCGAACGTCAGAGACAGCAAAGGACTTGGAATAGCAGTTGAACAAAATGGACAGTGTCTTGAAAGGAGGGTATAAGATGAACATCAACAAAAGCAAAACGAGGCTGATGCTGAGGGATTTTGATTAGGAAATGAGACACTTAAAGTTGTAAAGGAGTTTTGCTATTTGGGGAGCAAAACAACTGATGATGGCCGAAGTAGAGAGGATATAAAATATAGAATGGCAATGGCAAGGAAAGCGTTTGTGAAGAAGAAAATTTTGTTAACATCGAGTATAGATTTAAATGTCAGGAAGTGGTTTCTTAAAATATTTCTATGGGGTGTAGCCATGTATGGAAGTGAAACATGGACGATAAATAGCTTAGACAAGAAGAGAATAGAAGCTTTCGAAATGAGGTTCTACAGAAGAGTGCTGAAGATTAGATGGGTAGATCACATACTTAATGAGGAGGTATTGAATAGAATTGGGGAGAAGAGGAGCCTGTGGCACAACTTGACTAGAAGAAGGGATCGGTTGGTAGGACATGTACTGAGACACCGAGGGATCACCAATTTAGTATCGGAGGGCAGCTTTGAGGGTAAAAAACGTCGAGGGAGACCAAGAGATGAATATACTAAGCAGATTCAGAAGGATGTAGGTTGCAGTAGGTACTGGCAGATGATGAAGCTTGCACAGGATAGAGTAGCATGGAGAGTTGCATCAGACCAGTCTCAGGACTGAAGACCAAAACAACAACCAATATTGTCTAGATTCTCCAGTAATAATAAACATGCAAGGTGTACGATTGCTCCTATCACACCTCCTTTTATACTCTAAAAATCCACAGTGATGGCACATGATCACCCCCAATCAAACTATTTTGTGAGCTGGATGTCCATTGTACTAATGCACCAATATCCCCAAGGAGGATGAAGCATTTTATGTGTTAATCTGTACCCAGTTATAAGGGGGATATTTCCAGAGTTAGTGTCGAATGTTATGAGATTAGGGCTGCAAGTGTAATATTTAATTCTAATTACAGCGATAAATAAATTTTGCTGGTTTCCTAGGACGACGCGGTTTCAAATGTGAGGCGTGTGCCAGAGGAGGCATGTGGCCAGAACAAATGGGCTTTTCTGGCAATCGGTGGTTACAACGAGAAGTTCCAGTAGGCCAGCTAGTCGGTTATTGCACACAGCTACAGGAGTAAGTCCCAGCCACAGTGCCCTTTCGATAGCTAAACAGTAAACTAATACACAGTGTGCATTGGGCTGTCTCTGTGATCGCATGTGTTGCATGTATTCCCCTTGGAAAATTGAGTCATTCAATATCGATAACTGCCAAGTGTTGGCAATGAACGTGTTGATAACATCCTAATTCCTACCACTCCAATCACTTCCAGACGCCCTCCACGTCAGGGTGGTGCACTCTGGCGGACACACGCGTCCACCAAACTGGCTACGGCCGTCCGACCTCTGAGCGTTGGCGCTGGTTGTTCATGAGGAGATTGTCGAGTGACGTGTGGACACTGGGCATGTGCATTCAGGATGTATTTCAGCGATATCCAACATCTAGCCATGACAACTACTGCTACGGCCTGGATTGTGGTATTTTCTGTGTCTTTGTCCTATCCCCTAACAGACCCTTTCTCCGCCTCCTCCTCCTCCTTCCGAATGTTGTGGAGAGAACCAATTTAGGAATTCCACAAAGGTTTAAAAATCCAATCGCAATATCCAATTCCCGTTTAATCAATTTATTGTTGTTGCTTTATTGCGAGCACACATACCAGTCCGAAATCTCCACAGATTTTCTATGGACACAGCATGCAGCTGAGCTGAAATTTGAAATTTTCAGCTACCTCCAGCTTAATGGACTTTCTATAAATGACTTAACTGTATCAGTATACACCAATAGGAGGCAACGGGAAAAAATAACAGTAGGGTTCGGAAATTGTGAAGTTGTAGGATCGAATCCCATCAAATATTCTAATCCTAGTAATCCACCAATAGAAAGCAACGGAAAACTGTCCCACACGAAGGGCATCGATTTAATTAATTAGACAATCAATCTGATGGAGATATTACCTCACTCTAAGAAATGCACAGGTGGGGTTTACTAGGTAAATGCTGCTTTGTGTGTGATTCGATCCGACCATGGCCAATGGTGCATGCAGTCCTAGCAGTGTTACACTACAGGACATGACCGGTTGTGAGGAGGGGGCGGTGGAGGGAGAGAGAGGGGGATAGGGGAAAGAGAGAGAGCGCATGTGCTTGAACAGGAATTTCTCAGCAATCAAATAATAAAGGACAGCCACCATCAGAAGCTCTTTTGTTTGGGGATTACTGCAACGTCTGCTCTCATAGTGGCCAGTCACGGACCTGAGCAGGGGTAGCGTGGCCTCCACATATAGTAATACGTGGAATGACAAGCCCAGTGAAGTGTTTGGGCGTGTGGGCTAAAAAAAAATTTCGAAGTTGTTTAATATTCCAAGTATCTTCTCACCCTCAAAGAATTTGTAGGGAATGGAATTTTGTCTATTTAAATATTTAAAGTAAATAAATGAACTATATGATATACACTGCCTTGTATCCCTTAAATTGTTTAAATAAAGAATCTTTCACACATTGTCTTGTGTATGAGAAACTTTTTAACCCTTTATTTGGCAAATGGTGAAAATAAAAAAAAATTAAGTGCTTATATCTATTTATTATACTTAAAGAAATACAATTCAGTCAGTTTTAGAAATTTTTGACAAAAATTATGAAAATTATGAAACGTTGCTTACAAGCAACATTGCCAGCGGTAGATCACACTTATACATATTATAGGAAAAAGGAGTTGGCCGATAACCTCAAGCAAAATGTTTGCCGTTCGTGAATAATTTAATTTATAAACACATTTATGCATTCCTGCTGTGTAATAGAACTGTTTCATTTTCCCTTCTTGTTCTTCTTGCAATGGAATTTTTGGAAACAGTTCCTCTTTGGATCGAAGTACAATACTAGATTGCAATTGGAACACATGACTGTAGAATATTCAGACGGACAATAACGACAACGACCTTTGGGACCGTATACAGGCCAATGCTCCATATTATCAAATCGGACATCTTGTGTAACAGTCGGAGCTGTTGCCTTCCTCCTATTCTTTTATGGTGGTGGTTTGTCTGTTGAAGGTCTTCCTACTTTACTTTAACCTGAAAATATCAAACCATTGGCAGTATCTGCCCTAAATGACTTTGATGAGGTCTTCTTGTCCAGAGATTCTCTTCGAAAAATGCAGCAAGCATTTAAAACACTCAGATCTAGAATAAATCTAAACCATCTCATGTACCATCGCCTAGTTTTCATTGGTACTCTGTAGAGCTCTATCAGCATACCAGCAAGATCAACTCCTCCCATGTGCTTGTTGTACTGACGTACAATACTGGGACAGGGCACATCAATTCTTTTTTGATTGCTGTCCCATCGTTTTCCTGTTGAGAGTGGTTGGACACCAAAAAACGAGCTTGCAAGTGTCACGATTTTATAGCCTGCCCACCTTACTAAAATGAGGTCTGAGTGACTGTCCTTCCTGTAGTCATAGCTGACTCGTCATTCAGTAACCGCTTCTCGTCATGTAGAGGACAGTTGTTTATTCAGTTCTTCCTTATGGTGCCCATGGACTCATTGTTTGATGTTTTTTAAGTATGTTTTAAGTTCAAGGCTGCAAAATAAATTGTCAAAATAAAAGTATTCCAATTCCATTATTTTCTCGTCATCAGCAAGATCAGTTATCATCCCCTTGCCAGTATAGGGAAGAAAATCATAGACAACTCTAGACACACCAGCACGAACAAAAATCTTAAAACGCCACTTGTGTGGCTTATTTGAATATATTGGCGCAAATTACCTGCTCTTGTACCTTTATATGCAACCATCTTCTCATCTGTAGAAAATGCCGACTCTTGTTTCTGCTCACGGCAGTTCTATACAATTGACTCAAGAACAGGTCTTATTTTCAAAAGTCTGTCAGAACAGTTCACAGCATTCTCATGGCTCGTAAAATGCAGGTATCGGCGGAGTTTCTGAAAGCGCTTCAAACTGAAAATGCTGGTGAATTTTTCACAGTTCATTGACTGAGACCAATAGTCAGTCTACTAAGACATAGAAACAAGACCCATGTATATCAGAACACCGAAAAATTGTTCTATTTAAATTAAATTGCTGTTTACTGACGTGTAGTTCGTTGGTCAGAGTTTAAGTTCGTTTCCTGCACAATTAGTTCTGAATCAAAGAATCTTCTGAAATAACCCAGTGGTGTATTGCCTTCATCAGAAAACACAGGAGAGAGACTTTCTGCCCTAGCAGTTGTATCTTCCTTTACCCACATGTAAGTGACTGCTTTTGTAATTTACTTTTTCACTTGACTGCCACTTTCACTAGAAGGATTCACTGCAGAAGGTCCTTGCACATGTTCAGCTTCTGAGATTTCACTTCCTAAATCAGAATCAGTGTCTGGTATAACTTGGTTATGGAACTGAGATTGACGCTCTGGAATATAGTCTGGATCATCATCACTACAGCCTGCAAAAACTTCGAGTGCAGTGTCTTCAGATTCACTTAGATCAGACAAAGCCGGGTTTTCTAGTGGAACTACTATTCCTCTCGCTTTTTTAATTCCATAAAATATTCTGGAATCCATTGCTAAAAAGCCCCTAAAAATAAAAACATCTTCTTTGTCACGCCGTAAACATGTGTAATATACTAATGTCACATGTCCTAACTATAGGCAATGTTGCTCACAGGCAACATAAAAGTTTTATACTACTTACGTATTTCAAAACAAAGATTGAAATATTACTGCTGTAAACTCACCTCTGGGTATATCTTGCCAGTAATCATAGCAGTTTTTCTTCAATCTATTTAAATCCACTCTTTTAGAACCAAAATAAGACACCCCTGTTGCTCACACGAGAAGATCTCTGTAACACCACTGCACAAACTGCTATCTCGTGTGGAAAACCTTAAGCTATTACAAAAACTGGCGTTCGCAGTGTGTAAAGGAATGTTGCCTGGAGGCAGTAATGCCAGTGAAATGCACTGGGAAGAGTTTGTTGTCCCATAAGGCCAAGGTAAATTTGATGTTGCTTGAAAGCAACACTGCCAAATAAAGGGTTAAACAATATTCCGTACACTGCAATCAATTTTCCACCTGCTAGCCAATCAATTGAGTCTTTTCCAGACAAATTCCTGGAGGGGGAGGGGAGGGGAGCTGCTGGGGGTGTCCCAGATAGGGAGGGGTTAATTAATTGGTCGATTTAATTAATTAGTCAAATAGGTCCATATCATAAGTGTGCTTGTATTGAGAGACAATTTCCAGAGTGGTGGTGGAGAAGGAGGAGAAGTGGGGAGTAGGAGAGGGAAGGGAGGAGTGTGGAGGGTTTCTAGGAATGACGGTTTATCCTCAGATGGTCATAATCCACTTAGCAAAATAGTAAGTTAAGGACTCGTCAATCAAAAGAGAAAAATAGGTTTTCCACTGAATGTATGCTTGCTCCTGATGTAGGCAACCTGCGCTAACAAAATGTGCTGATCCTTTCCTTACCCAACTACTCCTATTCACAGACAAATGTGAGTTCACTGGGGAGGGACTGTGTTCTGAATTCGCTAAACAGCCATGTCTGGCAGCCAAAAAGCCCCATGCGAAGCACATTCCGAGGCTTCGGTGCCTGTTGGATATTTGTTTGTTGGCAGGCATTCCAGACTGTCGTGTATCTGGGCCGTACCTCCTTCCACTCTAACTGGTCTTGCATCTCTTATGTTTCTACAAAAGATATTGGGGCCGTTCTTGAAAGCTGTGCCACTGATTGCCCATCAGGAAATGTGGTTTCAGCATGATGATGCACCAACTCCCTTGTATCGTGCAGTTCGCAGACATCTGAACAAACGATATGGTGACAGATGGACAGGGCGAGGAGTCTTAACACAAACAAATGTGCTTAAGTGATAAACAGGTGTTCCGTTATGTTTCATTTCGAATTGTTTTGTATTGCCTAATGCGTAATTTAATCCCTCAAACAGAAGTGGATGAGTTAAAAATCGAAGTTGAAATCATTGTAGAACTGAAACGGTACATTCCCGGGCATGGGTTTGTACTCAAAATATTCTTTCCTGTCTCCCTTCTACAAGTCCTAGAAGTTTGTCCGAACACCCAGCATTCAGATTTTTAGTTCGACTATCGATCGTTTATATGCTTGGACAGCGTTTTGTGTTTGTTCTTAGTTTTGACAATTATTAGCGAAAAGTGTTTTACCGTGGAACACACTTCAGACTTTCACACTTTAATAGACCTTTACTCCATTTTGTTATTCTATTTTGAAATGACAGCATTCACTTTAGGAGTGGTGCACTTTCTTTCTGAAATTACACTTACTCTGGAAAAGTAAGATTTTTGACAAATGAGAGACTGTTCCAAGATACAACATGGTCATGTACCTAGGTACAAATATCAGTTCAAATCGTTGCAATAGAGAAAAAATTTTGTCAGTAGTCTATTTCTCTATGAGAAATGTCTTACGTTATTACTCTACTACACAAGAATAATCAGCAAGCGAAATCAATCGTTTTATCAAAAACCAGTTAGAAGTTAACAACGATCTGAAATAGAAGCTGTTGCAGCTATCACAAATTTCCCTTTTCGAGACAGGTAACTTCGTTAATACATTACATAAACTTACTTCTTTTGCAAATCTCATATACTCCATGGTGCAAGGTCTTCCGTTTGAAGGTACGAGATGGTTTGTGACTCACGAACTATAACTTATTCATCCACACGTTATGTAACTAGTCAAAATTTAACAATATTTTATTCACCACAAAATTCTTTAACCATAGAACAGACAGTATCCTACAAATATCTTTAATATATTACACAACACTAAATATGTAGAACTCGTTATATTTGCAAACCCTGCAGAAAACAAAACCTCAGGCCCCACAACAGCAGCAGTCGAAAATGCCAGGAACTACTTACCGCGTCCTCTAGTACGCGTTGCTTCATATAGTTCTAAAATCGGTGACTAACTGAAACACCGACCAAGAAAGAAGATGTGTTTGTAGGTACACTATCCTATGCCCCCCCCCCCCCCCCCTATTCTCATATTGTCATAGCCGGAGCAGCAGAAACCGATATTGCTTACATACAGTTGTAGTCAGTTTCGTATTCTAGGATCCCAGTCACATTTCTTTGGAATAGTAAATAGCGTTTTCAGGAGCTCTTAATTTTAGTCTCTGAAAGTACCGGTTCACATGCGATTAACTTTAATCTTCAGCATATACTCGACAAATGAAGATCAAGTACTTTCAACTAAATTCAGTCCTTCATACAATAAAGCAGCCGCCACAGCGGTATGGAATCAGCTCCCGTGGTCTCACTTCACCCCAATAGACCCCGTCAGACCTTTTTCGTTTTCGATTATAGTGCTTTGCGAAACTCCGGGCCAAAGTAACTTTCACATGTTGTGTCACTGTCAAGCAAAATAGAAATAATTGTTGCTGCATGGTACAGATGGTAACAAAGAAACATGCAATGATACGAACATAACTGACGTTTTTGTTCAAAGACAGTAGTCACATTGCAAAAGGCAGAACGTGTTCTCCATAAAGCACGTGATCACCAAACACAGCTATGCGTGCTCTGTAACCAGCTCCCAAGCTGGGCACGAGGTTGGTAAGGAAATGTGCTAGAGCGTTCCATTCCTCAACAAGTCTGACTGAGAACTCTGGATGGTCGGTGGAACATGTAGGCGAGCTGCGGTATGCATCCCCAATGCATAACGACGTGGCCCACGGGGTTTAAGTTTGCCGAACATCCACTCATTCAAAGACCTCCTACACCAGTGCTTTCGATGCGATCACGCATTGTCGTCCTTAAAAGTACAGTGAGGGTCGCATACAGCCTGAAAAGATACGCATGGGAAACGAATGCAGTGTCACAATGCCGCTGACCTGCGAGTGTACCATGATCAATTTGCCCAACCAACGGTATGCCTCTACAAAACATAACATGTGAGCATCGGAACGATTATATGGAGAATTCTCGTCGTACCCTCATATGGCCAGAAGTGGGAGCACGTAATGCACCCAGGAACGTCGCCGAATTTCAAGATCACTTACTGCCCTCCAGTTTTTGAGGGGCAAGACGACCCGCAAATAATAACTATAACCTCTTCTATTCGTAAGCTGTTCATCGCAAGGAGACGGTATTTTCGTTGTGCACAGCGGCCAAAATGAACGATCAGTTACTTAACACAATTCGCTCGTCTTGTATGATTATAGAGCTCGTTTATTTATTGGCGAGAGATAGTAATTTCGATTTTCCCTTGGTTTGTATTGTTTCAAGATACAGAGATCACAGCTTCCGCAGCAAAAGGAGCAAAAAAGGTCATGCGGACATATGGCCGGAAATGCGTTCCCAGTGAGGTAGGCCATTTTAATTTCGAAAGTAAGTGATCATTATCAGAGAAGGTATCAATGACACTTGAGAGCGCACCAGACGAATGGGAATGTTCTGCCTCTATCAGTGTTCCAGCTGCACACTCTAGGGGGCGCAATGTTATCCACGAGGGCGGTGCACTCGCCCTTTGTTATCAGGGGCAACGGCCGTGCACCGCAAAGTTATGTGCAGACTATGAACGTAACTATACAGCCGATTTTGGTAGGCTTTACGTTAGTCAAATATTCGAATCAGTTACATTTTTTGAAAATTTGAAGCAAGCCATGTTAATAAGCCAGTATCTTTCACTACTACCTCATTTATCGCTTTCGCCGGCCGTTGTGGCCGATCGTTTCTAGGCGCTTCAGTCCGGAACCGCGCTGCTGCTACGGTCGCAGGTTCGAATCCTGTCTCGGGCATGGATGTGTGTGCTGTCCTTAGAACTACTTAAACCTAACTACCCTAGGTCTATGGGACTGATGACCTCAGATGTTAAGTCCCATAGTACTCAGAGCCATTTGAACCATTTATCACTATCTCTGTTGGTGTCTCGTTGTTTACATTGACAATAATTCATTAAGATCTTAAGAAAGAACTAATTCATTGACCGGAGACTGTTGAATGACGGAAGTCTGTCACCTGTCATAATGTTTTTATTGTACACTAGCTGACAGCCGGCACTGCCGGTGGGGGTGTTCACTTTGCCAGTTTTCCACAACGAGGAACCTTGCACGCACACCTGCCAGTAGGCTCGGCGTGGGATGATGCGCTTGGCACAGCTACTTGGAGTATCTGCACGCCTCTGTGGCGAGGCCTACAACCGTTTGCGCCTCATAGTTGAAAGCTGCCAAAAGTGCTGCCTGGAGTCACTTCACTCGACTGCACGAGTGGCTCGGCAGTAAAGAGTCCTACAACGATGCATTCATGTAGGCGCATTCAGCGGCGTATGTCGATACCGTTAGCAAAATATGTTGCTAACAGAGTGAGCAGCAAGGATAAATATAAACATTAGGCACACTCCGGCAGTTCTTCACACATCTTGGTGTTCATGACGTCGGATCTCCCGAATTATGTGTGGCATCATGATATAATTTTGTATGTGCCTTTCGCTGCGAATGTCTGCGAAATTTGTTACGAATAGAGTTAGTAGTACAGAAGCAAATTTCAACATCAGGCATGGTGCGGCTGATTTTCATGCATCTCATCGTTTATGATGCCGCACCTCCTGAATTATGATTGTTACCTGTCAGTAAGGGGTATGTGCACAAACTTTGGTCCATATCAGTCCAGTGGTCTAGGGGGAGATGTGCCACATACGTACATACATCAATTTTTTGTAATATGTGTGGGTTCTTTCCACGTAAACAGTGCAGTTACAATCGTCTACTGTGTGTATCTGAATAACCCAATTCCTTCTGTCCTTCACTTGAGACAGTTCCACACCACCAGTCAGAGACGTTAATCTCACCTACCGTTATCTAAGATTAACACAGCTATTTCATGGAGACTACGAAAATATTCAGATTTCGTAAGTCCCCCAAATAAAAAATAAGAGTAGTCATAACACTTATGAGAGAACTAGTTCTGTATTTGTTTTTCGCATTTACCACTACATATTTCCCGTGTGTCTTTCCTAAAATAAGCTCGTATAGCATATTGAAATAGTACTGTGTTTACGACACAATAAATTCTTTTAAAGCTGAGGGCCTCATGAGCTAAATGAAAAAGAGAGTTTCAACTACAGGGTGAGGCATAATAAAGAGCGATTTTTGAAAAGCTGTTAAATAAAGACACTTTTTCTATTTCATAATCTTAAAATATACGAAAAAGTGTTTTCTGTAACAGTAAAACGTCAGTTACTTTTTCACCGAGCGAGGTGGCGCAGTGGTCAGCACACTGGACTCGCATTCGGGAGGACGACGGTTCAATCCCGTCTCCGGCCGTCCAGCTTTAGGTTTTCCGTGATTTCCCTAAATCGCTTCAGGCAAATGTCGGGATGGTTCCTTTGAAGGGCACGGCCGATTTCCTTCTCCATACTTCCCTCACCCGAGCTGGCGCTCCGTCTCTAATGACCTCGTTGTCGACGGGACGTTAAACACTAATGTCCTCCTCCTCCTCAGTTACTTTTTCAAGATAACTGTCTTATTATGGCGTCCGCTTAGAAGCACGCATTCCTCCAGCCAGACCTTGTACTAGCTCATCACACTTCCTGTCGCATCCACTCTTTCAGGGCTTCAGTTGTTCGAGGTGGGTTATCTTGCTAAACTTTCTGCTTCAGATAACCCCAAAGAAAAAGTCACAAACATGTGTCGTCCAGTGAACGAGAGGGCCATGCAATGTACCCATTTCGGGAGGCCATATCTTTGGAAACAAACGACTGACTATATTCATGATTACTAGCGTATCTCTGCGAAGTCACTGTTACAACTTAAAAATCGTTTGGCCTTATGATCACTAATTGATGACATTACGAACCACACAGTAACTTTTGCCCAGTGCAGTGGTTGCTGATGCAGTTCTCTAGTATTAACGTCACTGCAAAATCGAAAGTTCTGCTTGTTCACATAACTGGAGAGACGGAAGTGAGCTTCATCCCTCATCCACAAACGGTTTACAATGTCCTGGTCCCCAATAATCATGACCAAAACTTTTAATCAGAAGCGGCTGCGGATCACATAATCTATTCCCTTAAGGACCTGTACCGTTTAGATTTTGTAGGGGTGAAAGTGCAAATCCTGGGGTTAAATCCTTCCTACCGTTCTCTTTGAAATCCCAAGTTTAGCGCGCGTTTTTGCAACTTCACAGGTTCAAATGGGACCGCGCAAACTGCGACGCGACGCGACTGGGACGCGACACGCGCCTGCGCCAGGTCGCGCGGCTTTGTGGTAGCGGCGCAGTTTCTCGCGCCGCGCGTCACGCGGGTACTGACGGATGTGTGAGGCGGGGAGCGGGAGGGCAGTTCTGCCATATACTCACTTCGGCATGGCGCATACGGGCAGTGGAAGTATTGTCCATCCGAAGAGTACGGCCTGTAATGTAAACTGAAGTTTTCTATCACTGAGCAGTGTTCTTTTTTTCGCTGTTTAAGCGCTCCGTCCATTTTCGTTAGCACGTAATAGTTTTCATTTACATACATATCTACAGTTCTTTTGTTTTGTTTATTCTTTGTCAAAAAACCCAATGCACACTTCAATAACCGGTGAGCCATTAGCCACTGAAAGTATATCGTCTGCCTCCACAATTTTTTTCAGAACGTAAGAAGGGACAGACGATTTACCGTGAGGGTAGTGAATAAGGAAGTAAGGAATATTATAAAATCGTGTCATCTAGAAGCAAGACAGGAAAGTAAAACAAGGTTACCTACTTGCTGCCTCTTATGCTGAAGTATCTCTGCGATCCATTACAAAAAGTCGGAAAGGCATAATTTCCACAGGTATGACCCCTTTGCGCTCCTGGTAAAAAGCGTCCGAGATAGTAAAACTTACGTACTTCATATCATCATGTGGATATGGGTCTAATAAGAGACGTTATACTTCGAACATGTGGACGTGACATTTCCATTGCAAGCCCGAAATAGTCGAGAAGCCCTCGTAAATAACGATGTTTTAATCGGCTCGTCGTGACGAGGAAAAGTATTTCAGTGGTTGCATACACGCTATCAGCATTAATAAACTAATTACACAACAGGCTATACAAAGGAATTAGTGGTCGGTACTATTATAAAAGTAGGAATATCCTGAAAGAGTGTGGTGATATGTAGAAATGTAATGGTGACAATGTTTTCGGAACGATGTGAACTCTTCCTCTCACAAAGCACACTTGCTGGCTTCCGCAAATCCTGTCGCGCGATTTGTTCCCAGCTGCTGACGATACACTGGCCATTGTGTTGTGCCACGTATCAGTTGTTTACTTTTCTCAGTAACAACTATTTTATTCGCGAACCACGGACTGTCAGTTTGGCAAGGCGTTGGTGAGGAACCGGCATCAGTAGTGTGCGTGGTATCCCGCCTGAAGACCACGCTCTTCATTACTTTGCTATTGCTCAGATGAAGGAAAGGAATAAAACTCTTTGGTAAGTTTCCATTTCAGTCGCTCGGTGTTAAAAATAAAATGGGTTGTGAGATTCAACAAAAATTCCAACAGAATTAGCGATTTATTTTCGTGTGAGTTGTTAACCTCGTCTCATTCGAAGATGCAATACCATTTGCGAGTAACGGCCACACTTCTCTTGTTGAAGGGTTTGAGAGCACTTCTTTTGCCAAAACACAATATGATTTGCATAAACTCATTTTTGCACCAGTTATTGTGACACACTGTTTTAGAAATCTGTCTCATTAAACAAGTAACTGGCGACCAGAGAGCCGAATATCTTATCAAAAAACTCATTGTGACGGTTTGTGGCAACATAAGAGAAGAAATTTCATGTTTACTTTCATATTAGGACACTCTTGTCTCACTAGCTGTCGATAACTCTAAAAAAAATAGACAGTGGAATGAAAATAAATAAATAGGGAAGTGTAACTACTGATATACCGTGATAGATAAGAAAGCTCAGTGTGTTTACGACGTGGCAAAGTATGGTTCAAATGGCTCTGAACACTATGGGACTTACAATCTGAGGTCATCAGTCCCATAGAACTTAGAACTACTTAAACCTAACTAACCTAGGGGCATGACACACATCCATGCCCGAGGCAGGATTCGAACCTGCGATCGTAGCGGTCGCGCGGTTCCAGACTGAAGCGCCTAGAACCACTTGGCCACACCGGCCGGCGTGGCAAAGTACTCTCTTCCTTGTGTCATCATTCACCAAAATCTTGTTTCGATGTCTCGAGCGGTTTAGGAAATACCAGTGATGTAGGAATATTTCATTCCCGTGGCGTAAGATTGGGAGTGAATGCTCTACATGGGATCCATTTTCTCGAAATCGAAGACAGATGGAGACCTCCTCCTAAGTCTAAACAAAAATTTAATATGTTAGCTGAATTTCATACTCATAAACATATGGTGTAATACGCACCAAAGGCAAAATCATAGCGCCCCCTATTTTTCATTGCAAACTTTTTGAGTTTTGCGTAGTGACTTACTAAAATGTGTAGATCACAGTAAGCATGACTAATAGCCAGATGATAGGCACTTGGCCCAGAAGTTCACACGTAAAGCCACAAGTACGGAAAAAAATCAAATATTTTCAGTGAATAGTTTCTGTAAATTATTAGAGAAAGATAAAAAGGTGCGCGCCCTACGGTTCTGTCAGCGCAGAGCGTCGCCAGTCGGCGCGTGCTAAGTACGGTGTACGTGTCGCAATATGCACTGCAGCCGCGCGACTCGTGCGGCACGTGCGTGTCGCGCTGTAGTGTCGTGTCAAATCACACGTGCTATACGCGTTTCATTTGGCGTACACGTTCGATGTTTTTCAGGCGAGCGCACAGTTTTTGGTCTCCCAGTTGGCGCCGTCTCCTCAATGTTCCCCAGCCACATTTCAATCGCCCAGGCAGGTGCAGCGGCCAATTTCGATTAACGCTGAAGTGGTTGCGGATTGCACGTCGTGCTAGCTGGTACGAACTACCGTTTTGATAAAATGCTTTGACAGTGTACGCTCCATTATGACTAAATGCTATTTCGCGTCAAACGTAACTGAAGCTATCCCCTCCACCTCTATCCGACGCAGCTTGATTCACTCGCTTTTTAACGCTGAAGTGGTTGCGGATTGCACGTCGTGCTAGCTGGTACGAACTACCGTTTGGATAAAATGCTTTGACAGTGTACGCTCCATTATGCCTAAATGCTATTTCGCGTCAAACGTAACTGAAGCTATCCCCTCCACCTCTATCCGACGCAGCTTGATTCACTCGCTTTTTAAAA
Organism: Schistocerca gregaria; assembly: GCF_023897955.1. Classification (NCBI taxonomy): domain Eukaryota; kingdom Metazoa; phylum Arthropoda; class Insecta; order Orthoptera; family Acrididae; genus Schistocerca; species Schistocerca gregaria. The sequence continues at coordinate 4,172,616 of NW_026061713.1, read as the reverse complement.
TCGCTAGATATTATATCTCACTGTGCATAAAACTACAAAAAGGTAGCACGTGCAAGAATGTAATGAATCATGAAGAAATCCCAAGAAAGATCATCGAAATGCCAGCAAGATTATTACCGAAGTAGACGCCTTGTGATTAACCGAAGAACCTTAACTTGGAAGCCACGGTCACATTATTTGCTACTTGTGGATGTCTGCTCATGTCCGAGAAAAGTGAACTAATAATACAAATTAAGCCCATAATACTGAAGTAGCCAGATCAGTTATTCATGTTTTCCGAGTGAGCTACGTGGTGTGCTTACAATTTAAAGCCACAGTGGCCACAAGACGGCAGCCTTTTCTGATGAACGGAGTGCTCCAGTATTCATCTACAGACAAGAAAACGAAGTAAACGCGCTCTCATACGGCTTCTATTTGACTTTCTCTGCAGGAAAGCCACAACAAACGACAAGACTGAAAAAATACTTGCATTAAGGTCTATGTCCATTCTGTTTGAATGTTTTTTGTTTTGTCATATTTTGCCTGATAAAGAGGTGATAGCTCGAAACGCGTTGCAATATTAAATAATTTAAGTAAGTGAACTGGTAGGAATTTCTGAAAAACCTGTTTGTAAAGTCCTGTGATAATATTCTTTTGTACTCGCTTTCGAAAGATGTATTCGAATCCAGACCGATTGCTTCGGTTTACGCTTTCGACGGCACCACCTCAGAATGGGTTTTTGATGTCGCCGTAGAGAACGTCACAACTACTTCTCACCTCAGTTGTGTACAAAACGGTGGGACCCCGAGTGAGTAAACAAAAGAGTTACTATAACGGATTCAGTTTTTAGACTACAATAACGCACCGATAACTGATTACCGCCCGAATGCACGGTTATTGGTTGCGGGACTGAATACACGCAACAGATAACAGCAGGAACGAATCGCCTTACGTAACAGGTTAAAGAGTGACTGATACGGCGCACTCGGAGTGTCTCTTAAAAACAGTGTAAATTACCAGTCTGTGTGAGAGGATCTCTTGAAAAATACTCAGCCAGTAAGCAACTATGTCGTTGCACTATACGATAGGTATCGACTGCCTTTATTACCTCATTCTGCCTGAAGTAAAACGTGTGAAAATGTAATTTTATTTACGTTTCGTACTCCTAACACAAAGTACCTCTTAGAAAGCCACCGAATGGTTTTATAAAATAAGGGCAACAAAATATATTAGGAAAATACTTTAATCGGTCTTCATGATCAACTCCATTAGCCACGATACACTTCTGGCTACATTTATAAAGCTGGAACTGTTCTTCGGGCAGATTGAAGCATTACCGCCACACTACTTCGGATGTCTGTTCGGATACCAACAACACAGCTATACCCAAGTACCGTAAAGGCTACCTAAACCGTTCTGGATTGAACTATTAGTACTACGTTTTTTTGAGGATCAACCTCAATAGCCACGAGGCTAACGATGTAGCTTGGATTCATATGGGAAACGATTTCGATAAGGGAGAAACCACGAATAGATCTTACATCAAACCCCCTCCATCCTTTCTGGTGCCATAGAAACGCTTGCATATAATTTTATATGCAGGGAACAAAACCAGATCTAGACGTAGGGTGGAAAAAAGTTAGCATAAATCAAGAGAACCACCCACAACGTTAATAAATATTGAAGGCATCTTATGTTCGTCACTCTTCTTTTAACCTGTAGTGCAAAGTGTCGAATATTTCGAGAGGTGGGACTGTCCACCAAAACAAGAAAAAAAATCCATTACACGTTGTAACATTACAGGACATATTGGGACATATTGAAGTATTCGATACTGTAGACTTTTAGGGGATGTCGATACAGATATGCAAAATGTAAAGGGAAACTTTGGTGATGTTTAAATATTGTACTGTGTCAATATTAGGACTTTTGCACAGAAAGAACAAAAATAGAATTAATGTAAATATATATTAGTGCTAGTAACCTATTTTCATTCAATTTTGTAATTATATTTCATTTTGTAAAAGAAAGACTCACTGTTTGCTGTAGTTCTGATTAATTGTATAAATTATCAGTTTTGAGCTAATTTATTTCGTATAATATGGACAAGATACTTTTAAAAACTCACCAGCTAAAGAGAAAGTCTGTAAATGAACGTTTAATGCACACTTCTGGAACTTTCAATGGAGAAATTCTATATTATGATCGCAAAAATAGGAAAACTTGTGAAAACTGTTTCATAACCTAATTTCGAAAGACGATTTGTATCAAGAACTATTGCTAAAAAGATTTATTTACGTTTTGAAACACGATTTAAATCATTTTACATATAAATAGTTGTTCTAAATCACTCAAGAAATATCCAGAATGAAATGTCAAGATATTTCTGGAAACACCGGTACAAATCTGGTGAAGGTTATCCAGAAGCTGGTAGAAAAATGTTATAAAATCTATTTGGAAATTATGCTTGTAAGAATTTATATGTACTGATCCTCTTACTTACTTTAATCTGTACTAAAATTCTGTGATGTCTAATTTAGTTTTAAGTCGTGAATTGCTATCGTATTGTAAACAAAACATTGTCAAAGACTCTCATTGTTTGGAAAGATATTAATACACCTAGGAGTTATCAGTTGCCAGTTCGGATATGCAGTGCGGTTAGCTCGGAGAGTCAGTTGTTGAGTCTGTGAAGTCTGTCAGTTCTGTTTGTATATAAACGTCTGTAACGAAGAATTACTTGTTGTCGTCAATATGAACTCAAGACCTTTTGCACGAAGCAGACACCTCCTAATGCAACGTTTTAACTTGGTGTTGAGGAGCTGAAATGTTATAATTTGGTGCAGAAAGTCCTGGGACGTTATAATTGGGTTGAGGAAGCTGGGATGTCATAATTTGGTGGAGGCGCTGGAGTTGGGATATTTTAATTTGGTGGAGGAAGCAGACGATTTGACGACCACCCAGTGATTCTTCAAAATAAAATACGTCTCTTCTGGGATCACAAGAAGTAAATACGTCGATTCTGGGGTCACAAGAAGAGAAGTGAATCAACCGAGTGAAACCATCCTGGAATTGAAGAAATTTCGCAAAACACGGACACCAACGACCGCCGACAGACACTAAGATAAGTAACTGCTTCCTAAAATAATGGAAAAAGATGCAGATTTCAGTATTGACAGCGGTGTAGCGAGTACACCTATTAGGGAAAGTGCTTCTGACAGTGTAGGAATGTTGGAAATGTTAAAACAAATGTTTTCAGAGTTAAACTCGAAGATGGACGATTCTCGTGCCGAATTACGTCAACAAATTGAACAGACACAACAACAGATGGACAGGTCGATTTCGAAGGCTGTGTGTGATTTAAAATCAGAAATAAACTCAAATACAGAACAGATTGCTCACACTAATCAGGTTCTCGAAGAATAGCGAATTACTTTTGAGTCAAACCAAAAAGAACTTAGTTGTCGTGTGGACACGGTTGAGAGCAAAATTTCTGTCCTTGAAACTGATTTAAGTAACGAAATTTCAAATAACCAGTCAAAACTTAAAAAAGTTGTTGATTTTGTAAATGAGGAAAATTCTCAATTGAGAAATGAATTTGACCAGACAAAACGATTTTTTGAAAACGAAATTGAATCTTTCAAATCTGATACGGAATCTGATACGGACAAAAAGGTCACAGAAATTTGTAGTAGAGTAGGTAATGTCGAAAAAACTGCAGACAGAAAATTTGTAGAAATACAAGAAACTATGTTTCAAAAAGGTTTTAGTAATAGTTGTAATGGGGTATGGGGAAATTTTCCAATTAAAACTTATCCCGGTGACAAGAATATACACCCAAAAGACTTCATGCAATTCTGCAAGGAGCAGTTCACGTCCATAATGACAGATAGTGTTAAGATAAAATTTGTAAAGAAATTACTTGATGGTGAGGCGCTTTCGTGGGCCAATCAGAATTGTTATGCGGAAATGTCCTTTGAAGATTTCGAAAAATGTTTTCTAACCAAATTTTGGTCTGAAACTGAGCAAGCTCGAATCAAAAGTGAATTCTAGAATGGTCCTAGTTACAGAGAATCTGATGGGTCAATGAAAGCCTATTGTGAGAAACAGTTGCAAAAATTAGTGCATCTGGATAAGCCATTTGATGAGCTAACTCAAATTGATGCTCTAAACCGGAGACTTCCGAAAAGAGTACAATGGGGTTTAGTATATGGTCCAGATGAGTCCATAGAACATTTCTTGAAATATGTGGACAAACTTGATAGAGCCTTTGAACAAAACAACACATTCAACGATTTTGTAGGTTCATCACACAGAGGGTGGGAACCGAACCGTGCAAATAATAACAGTAATAATGAACGCAGAAACTTTAACAACAACAGGGATAATTATAATAGCAATGACAGAAGAAATTTTGGTAGGAATGATCAGCACTTTAATTCAAACAGAGAATGGGAAAATCGAAACAGGTCCTGGGGTAATGACATGAGAGAAGGTAACCCGAGGCAGGGAAACGACAGACATAGGCCTTTAAACGACTAAATGCTCCACTGCGAGTCTGTCAGTTTGGGGCAAGGAATTTTCAAAATCAGGCTAATTTCACCCGGAACAGACAGCACTATAATCAGAGACCTAACCGGTATAGACAGTATGCTATGATCGATCTGTAGATAGAGGTAATGAAAAAATTAAATTTGACAGGAAATTTTGGAATGTCATCAGAGAAAATACTAGAAACAACTGTAATAGGAACCAGGCTACCGTTGATGAAGTAGGCCTAGAAGATGATATAATTGCAAATTTATATAATCAAGAAGAAGCACCTAATGGTGAAATGAAAGGTAAGGATAACTTTGATAATTTTGGATTGTACAAACTTATGTGTGGTGATGTTTTAGATGTAAGTTGTCATAATGATGTTCGTACTCAAGTTTCTAGAAAGTCTGATATTCATGTGGATGTGGTTGGTGAAGATGGTGTTGTGAGTAATGTTGGTGATACTAGTAGTGTTTGTAGTGTAAGCTCAGGCAATGATGATGATAATGTTGATGTTAAGGCTAATGGTGATTATGTACTAGAAGATTTTGATGGTGAATTGGATGGAATAGTTTATGTTGAGGTTAAGGAGGATGTTATAAGCAATAGTATTGAGAATAGTTGTGCCAGGAACTCTAACTACATTCCACATGAGAATCAGATTGTGCCAGTTCAGCTTAGTAATACATCAGGAGACAGGGGGGTTGATTGTGCTGATGCATCTGTGATTATTTTGAAATCTGTTTGGGACAAATTTAAAGATTACAGTGATGACAATGATGTTAAGATCAAATTAAGGGAAATTTGTGAACCAGTTTCTGCTTTTAAGCCTAATGAAATCATCAAACGGGGTACTAGTCAGGATGTGAGTGAGTTAAATAGTAATCCAGACATTCCAGTAAATTCCAGTAGACCTAGAAGTTTGAAGAAAGTATTGCCTAATAAAGAAAACCTAAATATGGAACAGAGGTATGATGAGATAGCAGAAGATCTTTTGTATGAAGAACAGGAAGAAAGGGAAAACACCACTATGGGTTGTCCATACATAAAAATTAAAGCTGCAGGTTGGGAAGGGTATTGTTTGATTGACACATGGAGTCCAATTAGTGCCATTTCAAGCAAAATAAGAGATATAATTAACCATGATCCTGACTTTGTTGAATTACCAGTTGTTGGAATAAAAATTAGAGGCATTACTGGCAAACTGAGCAAAATTGTTAACAGACAGATGTTGTTGTCCTTCAGTATAAATGATGTACAGTTTACTCAAGGATGTCCTGTAATAAGTGACCTAAATGAGAATGTACTGTTGGGTATGGACTGGATATTAAAAGCTAATGCAGCATTTGATTGGGAAAAGAGTTTGTTTACCTTTATTGATCCTAAGACGAGAGTATGTTCCAGTATTGACATGTCGGTTCAAAACTGTGCTGATAAGGGAATTGAAATTAGGGATGTTACATTTTCTAAAGACAGTGGTTATTGTGTAGAGGAAATTACTGAGGATTATGATGATGGAGAATATGGGGATATACTTCAAGAAAAATTACGGGAATCAGATAATTTGAACCAAGAACAGAAGGTAGAGTTAGAAAGATTGTTGTGGAATTACTGTGATGTTTTTGATGATAGACCTGGCAGAGTAAAGAATTACCAATGTAAACTCAGGTTAAAACCACATGAGCCATTCTTTATAAAACCTTATAGTGTACCCATTGCAAAGAGAAAAGATGTAGAAAAGGAACTTCAAAAGATGGAAGAGTGGGGCATCATTGAGAGAAGTAAGAGCCAATACAATAATCCTTTGGTAGTGGTTGCAAAACGTGATGGCAGTGTCAGGCTTGTACTAGATTCAAGACACCTAAATAAGTATGTGGAAAGAGAGACCGATCATCTCGAGAATATAGACGAACTACTTCATAAATTTGAAAGAATGAAATACATGACCAGTTTAGATCTCACACCAGGATTTCACCAAGTAGAATTAGAAAATGATTCCAAAAAGTATACTGCCTTTTTGTATGGGGGAAGATGTTACCAGTATTGTGTGGTACCATTTGGGCTGAATGTCTCAGTAGCCGAATTCATTAGAGCAATTGACTTTGTTTTGGGAAAAGATCTTTTATCAAAATTAACTGTGTATGTAGATGACATTTTGATCACTGGAGAAACTTGGGAAGAACATGTTAATACTTTGAGGGAGGTTTGCAATAGATTAAGGAAAGGGGGAATGTCACTTAAATTATCTAAATGTAAGTTTGGTATGAAAAAATTGAAGTTTCTGGGGCACAGTATTTCTGAGGAAGGTATTTTGCCAGATCCTGAAAAACTCAAGGCAATTGCAAAATTCCCAATTCCAAAAACCAAGAAACAACTCAAGTCAATTTTCGGGATGTGCGGTTACTACAGAAAGTTCATTAGTACCCAAGCTCTAAATGCTCCAAGTCTTAACAGATTGCTGAAGAAAAACGCAATGTGGGTTTGGGATCAGGAATGTGAAGCTGCTTTTGAAGAAATAAAAACACAGTTATGTAACAGTAAAATTTTGTACCGTCCTGATTTAAGTTTCCCTTTTTGCATTATGGCAGATAGTAGTGATTATGGCCTAGGTGCTCACCTTTTCCAAGAAGTAAATATAAATGGGAAAATAGAACACAGGTCTATTGCTTTTGCTAGTCGAACCTTGAAAAAACATGAGAGGCAATACACTGTTACCGAGAAAGAGCTTTTGGCCATTTACTGGGCATTTTCTAAATTCAGAAATTGTTTATTGGGAAACCAGGTAGTTGTCTACACAGACCATAAGGCATTAATTTATATTCAAGAATGTAGGTTGCATCATGGAAGGATTACCAGGTGGGCACTCTTGTTACAACAATTTAATTACTCAATAAAATATCTTAGAGGACCCGATAATGTAGTTGCTGATGCTTTATCTAGACTACCTGTGGGGGCTGACTTTGAAGATGACAGTGGGGAATGTGAAAAAGAATTCAAAATTATGTATTTACGAGGGGTGGACAATGAACAAGAAATCAGAGACATTTGTAATGACATCCGACAGAATCAGAAACACGATGAGATCTGTAAACTGGTCAAAAGTTATTTAGGGAAAAAGGGACATGAAAAAGTGGGAGATTATTACAAAATCTACAAAGGGATTCGATTCAAGAGAAACAGTGTAGATAGCGATGTATGGAAATTATGTTGGCCTTGAATAGTACATCAATGTACTCATCAAGTACATTCATGAAAGTTTTGGTCATTGTGGGATTCAAAAGTGTATCCAGAAAATCCAAGAAAATGTGTACTTTAACAACATAGCCAGGAGGGTTAGAAAAATTTTAACGGGTTGTGACAGGTGCCAAAGAGTAAAAGTATCCAACCAAACTTGTCGAGGATTGATGCAAAACATCTTACTGAAAGAACAACACGAGTTTGTCGCTGTCGACTTATATGGACCATTACCAAAGACCAGAGGAGGCTATTGCTACATTTTTGTTATGGTTGAGGTTTTTTCTAAATTCATTAAGTCATACCCTCTTCGCAAGGCAAACAGTAAGAGCATTATTTCAAAAATCAGAGGAGACTATTTTGGCAGGGTTGGAAAACCTCAGAAATTCTTATCAGACAATGGGACTCAATTTACTTCTGGAGTATGGAAAGCTTTTGTTGAAGATGAAAATATAAGTCACATTCTTATTTCAGCTTATCATCTATCAGGAAACCCTTCGGAGAGATACATGAGGGAAATTGGGCGATTCTTTAGAACCTACTGCAATACTGATCATGCTAGTTGGATTGACTATGTTGAGAAATTCGAAGATGTTGTGAACAGCCTACAGCATTAGTGTTTTCGCCTTATGAAATACAGTATAATAGCAAACCACCACATCCAATTAGTGATTTCATTGATTTTCCAGTCTGCAAACCATTAAGTACTCAAGAGAGAGAGGAAATAGTGAGAAAGACCATGAAATCTCAAGGTGATAAGAGGAAATGTAGACATGACGAAAGATTGAAGCCTACTCAATTTAAAATTGAAGACTTGGTCCTTGTTGAAACACAAGAGAAGTCTAAAGCCATCGGTGGTGAATTAAAAAAGTTTTTTGACATATACATTGGACCTTTCAAGATTCAGGACAATCCTCATCCGAATGCTTACCATCTAGTCTACCCAAATTCTTGGAGACTGTTTGACCTACGAAACGTGACCGAATTGAAATTGTATAAAAAAATGTAAAAAAAGTGTTTTAGATAATAGATGTTTATAGACTTTTACATGTAATCTTACCAGGATATTTTTGTATACTTTGCTATGTTGTATTTATCTGATTCCTCAGGGGAGCATACATTCTTTGTGTGCTAAGTGTTTGGCGAGCACTAGGTCCCCTAGCTATGCAATTGTCATATTTCATGTTAGTATTCTGGCATTGCATCTTACACTTATTCTGTGATCCTGTATAATCAATTTTCTCCACCTGTCAGTCTATCCTCTCTTAGCTTTAAGAAATTATTTAGAGTAAATTTTCTTGAGTAATTAGACTTTAGAGAATTCAAATTTCTGTGTCCTTAAAAACCGGTGCACCGACTATTAAATGCTTTTGCTAATGTTTAACTGGGTTTGACCACTGTGTGCTGTATATTCATAGCGGACTGTGCTATTGCAGCCTGTGATAGCATGCAGTGTATATGGAAACCATACGGACTGTGAAGATGAGACTGAAATACAGTGTGCGGCATTGAGGTATACCGACCTTTAAGGAAGAAGATCACCGACCTTCAAGAAAGAAGATCACCGGTCTTCAAGAAAGAAGACACCAAAGATATGTGTAAAACTTTTCTGTTTTGTAATGTAAGGACATCAACCCTTCCGTGTTTCACGTGGAAGTGCTGATGGGGGGGTTGTGTAACATTACAGGACGTATTGGGACATATTGAAGTATTCGATACTGTAGACTTTTAGGGGATGTCGATACAGATATGCAAAATGTAAAGGGAAACTTTGGTGATGTTTAAATATTGTACTGTGTCAATATTAGGACATTTTGAACAGAAAGAACAAAAATAGAATTAATGTAAATATATATTAGTGTTAGTAACCTATTTTCATTCAATTTTGTAATTATATTTCATTTTGTAAAAGAAAGACTCACTGTTTGCTGTAGTTCTGATTAATAGTATAAATTATCAGTTTTGAGCTAAATTATTTCGTATAATATGGACAAGATACTTTTAAAAACTCACCAGCTAAAGAGAAAGTCTGTAAATGAACGTTTAATGCACACTTCTAGATCTTTCAATGGAGAAATTCTATATTATGATCGCAAAAATACGAAAACTTGTGAAAACCGTTTCATAACCTGATTTCGAAAGACGATTTGTATCAAGAAATATTGCTAAAAAGATTTATTTACGTTTTGAAACACGATTTAAATCATTTTACATATAAATAGTTGTTCTAAATCACTCAAGAAATATCCAGAATGAAATGTCAAGATATTTCTGGAAACACCGGTACAAATCTGGTGAAGGTTATCCAGAAGCTGGTAGAAAAATGTTATAAAATCTATTTGGAAATTATGCTTGTAAGAATTTATATGTACTGATCCTCTTACTTACTTTAATCTGTACTAAAATTCTGTAATGTCTAATTTAGTTTTAAGTCGTGAATTGCTATCGTGTTCTAAACAAAACATTGTCAAAGACTCTCATTGTTTGGAAAGATATTAATACACCTAGGAGTTGTCAGTTGCCAGTTCGGATATGCAGTGCGGTTAGCTCGGAGAGTCAGTTGTTGAGTCTGTGAAGTCTGTCAGTTCTGCTTGTAAATAAACGTCTGTAATGAAGAATTACTTGTTGTCGTCAATATGAACTCAAGACCTTTTGCACGAAGCAGACACCTCCTAATGCAACGTTTTAACTCGGTGTTGAGGAGCTGAAATGTTATAATTTGGTGCAGAAAGTCCTGGGACGTTATAATTTGGTTGAGGAAGCTGGGATGTTATAACGTGGATCGGGAAATGCATACTTTCTGTGATCTGTACACTTGTCCATACGAGCCGTCCATCCTGATATCCGTTAATGACATTTCTCATATGAGGTGCTCAACGTGACGTTCCTCCTATGGAAATGTATCGCTCTGATCCTCAGCTTAAGAGATCACGCACTCTCCGAAATACGCTTGCTCGTTGTTGCGTCGAAGACGCGATCCTGTAGTGTCTGGGTATCATTGACCGGCGTGGCGTCGGCTGAAATGTTACAAGCAATCTGGATTGCTCCATCCATTGATAAACTAACACCACCCACTCCTTATGACGGAGAAATGCTGGAACACGATTCTCATCACTTTATTAAACTCTCATTAATGTACTTGATTTTCACTATTGTGCCTGATAAAAATTCCAGAGGTTGTGTGTCTTAACTTACATCACTTCAGCTGAGAGAATTCGTGGGAACCTCGGAGTTCGTTTCCCCAAGAGTTGTAGAACGTCCGAGGCACACAACAATGGGAATAAGGGAGGGACAGCCTGCTCACCGCTCAGAGCATTGAGTCCCCGGTTATAAGTCTGGCAGGGCAGCTACATTGGGGCCCGCAGGGGTCACGCGCCGTTTGGAGGAGGGTGGGATCTTTGGTGTTGCGTGCGCTACTGGCGGCTAGCAGGTCTGAGTCTCAAGACCCGGCGTTAATTCCTTAGCTTTCTGGGATTGTGACTCGCGACGTCGCGCCAAAGGTACCCAGTGCTGCCGCTAGGTGTCACACTCAGCGAGTCGGCACCAGAGACGGAGAGAGAGAGAGAGAGAGAGAGAGAGAGAGAGAGGGAGGGAGGCCAACGCCGCGACTGTGCGGCAACCGGGTTTCTCTCCAAAAATATAGCGGAACATATGAATGGATGACAGCCAAGCGCAAACTCTGTTGTTGTACCTCTGACACTGCGGCAAGAACGTAAGATCAAATTGCGGAAAATGAGGTAGTAAACGAGTTTTGAAGTATTGTACGCTTACTGAATCTATAATGCACCTCCCTAGCGCTATTTACGCTAACAGTGTATACAGTTCTGTACAGACAAAGTAAAAATGTACATACATCAAAAAAGTTTCGCATCACCTCGGCTCCAAGAACTCCGGAACCTGTACACAAAATTGGAATTGAGATCAACATGAATATCCTTTGCACCCTTTTTATTGCTAATGAAAGTCAGGCATTGCATCTTGTACCACCATACAGGGACACCTTCGGAGGTGGTGGTCAACATTGCTGTACACACCTCTCCCTCTAATAGCCAGTAGCACGTCCTATTGCATTGATTCGTGCCTGTATTCGTAGTGGCATATTAGCTATAAGTTCATCAAGGCACTGTTGGTCAAGATTGTCCCACTTCTCTACGGCGATTGGGCGTAGATCCCTGAGAGGGTTGGTGCGTCACGTCTTCCATAAACAGCCCTTTTCAATCTATCCCAGACATGTTCTATAGCGTTCATGTCTGGAGAAGGTGCTGGCCACCCTAGTCGAGCGATGTCGTTATCCTGAAGGAAGTCATTCACAGGATGTGCACGATGGGGGCGCGTAACTGTCGTCCATGAAGACGAATGCCTCGCCAATATGCTGCCGACATGGTTGTACTATCGGTCGGAAGGTGGTATTCACGTATCGTACAGCCGTTACGGCGCATTCCATGACCACCAGCGGCGTACGTCCGCCCTCCATAATGCCATCCCAAAAGAGAAGGGAACCTCCACCTTGCTGCACTCGCTGGACAGTGTATCTTGAGGCATTCATCCTCCTCCGACGATTGTCTGGTTGAAGGCATATGCGACACTCATCGGTGGATAGAACGTGATGACAATCCTCAGCGGTCCATTCTGCGTGTTGTTGGGCCCACCTGTACCGAGCTGCAAAATGTCGTGGTTGCAAAGATCGACTTCGCCATGGACGTCGGAAGTGCAGTTGCGCATCATGCAGCCTGTAGCGCAAAGTTTGAGTCGTAACAAGACGTCCTGTGGCTGCACGAAGAGCATTATTCAACATGGTGGCATTGCTGTCAGAGTTCCTCCGAGCCATAATCCGTAGGATACGGTCATCCACTGCCGTAGTAGTCCTTGGACGGTCTGAACGAGGCATATCCTCTCTCTCTGTGTATCTCCTCCATACCCGAACAACATAGCTTTGGTTCACTCCGAGACGCCTGACCCCTCCCTTGTTGAGAGACCTTCTTGGCACAAAGTAACAATGCGGACGCGATAGAATACGGTATTGACCGTCTAGGCATGGTTGAATTACAGACAAGACGAGTCGTGTACCTCCTTACTCGTGGAATGACTGGAACTGATCTGCTGTGGGATTTCCAGCTATTTTGGTGGAACGAATTATGTTTGCAGAAACAAAATAATATAGTCACATAAAACTCTCAGAGTTCATGTGCATAAAGTGAAAGAGCAAATAAATATCGTGATAAGCATCCTTCACAGAAATAGATTCTAGTACTTAAAAATTCAAAAGGATAGACTGTATGTGCAGAACGATCTGCTGGTCAACTGCAAATGTGTATTGATTGCCCTTTTTGTACATACTCTAGTCACTGTGAATGTCGAGTAATTCTTTTTTCTCCATTACATGGAGAAGCGAACATATAAAGCGCACCAGTATTACTGATGGAACCTTCTGGCAGATTATTCTAGTTCTGAGAGGACGTTTCATCGCAGCGCACTCTCTGCTGCAGAGTGATATTCTTTCTGGGAGTTTTATTAGTATAGACAAGTCATTTCACATGTCTGAATTAAATTTTAATTTATTTGATTTGACTCAAATAAAATCGTATTTTCATTAGAATATTATAATTCAGTATTTCCAGTTGACAAAAAAATACAATATTAATACAATTAAAAAAATGCTGAATATGAGGTTCTAACCTCGACACTGTTTCAATATGAAACTCAAATACTTACGAATAGATTTGTATTTAACTGAGCCGGAAAAATATCTCCCTTTTTTTAGAATTAACATTTTTGCGTTTTTTAAAATTGTCACGTTGTTTTAGTAAACTGATGTCTGGGCACAGATTTTCGAATTACATAAATGTACGTAAAGGAAATCGAACAGGGCCAGTCCACAAGCTCCGCTAGCCACATAACAACGTATATATACGCTCACAAGCGTAAAATCTATACCAGCTGCTGTCTGAGCAGGGTGAAAGCACATACAGAGCGCATAACAAATCCGGCAATAACTCACGCATTACAGTCATTTTCACGCCTTGAAGAAGAAAGTTTTTCCGAGTCTGACATCCAGTGGCACACATAGTGACGTCACGAGTCACGACCCCAGGAAGCTCAGAATTTGACGCTGAGTGTCTTACCCGGTAACATCTGGAGAGAACTGACCAGTTCTTGACGAGGAGCGGCCTGCTGCTGTGTGAACCTGACCTGATGGGGTTCCAGCGGCGTTTGCTTGGCTTGTTGGAAATTCTGAGTTGTTTATACAAGGCTCTGATTCGTCTGCTGTCATTGGGCAGAAGTACATAACGTTTTACCTGACATGCTTGTTGCCATGACGGCCCAAACTGAGGAGTTGGATGTGGATGATCGAACACTCTTGGGTAGAGGAGACTTCTCGTGCTCGATTGCTGAAAGGGGGGGGGGGGGGCGATCATTCTGGTGTTCTGTACTGGGAAGTCGTCCTGACAACTTAACTCGGTCCACAAGTTCCACGGGGGCGCAGATCTCGTGTTGACGCACACATCTTAGTGTTACAGGCCCTTTGCTGTTCCTTATCCGTATAAACGATTTGCGAGACAATCTGAGCAGTCGCTTAGGTTGTTTGCAGATGACGCTGTCGGTTATCGACTAATAAAGTCATCAGAAGTTCAAAACACATTGCAAAGAAATAGATAAATGGCTCTGAGCACTATGGGACTTAACATCTGTGGTCATCAGTCCCCTATAACTTAGAACTACTTAAACCTAACTATCTTACGGACATCACACATATCCATGCCCGAGGCAGGATTCGAACCTGCGATCGTAGCGGTCACGTGGTTCCAGACTGTAGCGCCTAGAACTGCACGGCCACACCGGCCGGCAAACAAATTGCAACGACCATAAATAACGAAAAGTGTGAGGTCATCCACATGAGTGCTAAAAGTAATCCGTTAAACTTCCGTCATACGATAAATCAGTCAAATCTAAAGGCCATACATTCAACTAAATACCTAGTAATTACAATTATGAACAACTTAAATTGTAAGGAACACACAGAAAATCATGAGGGGAAGGATGACCCAACACTGCGTTTTATTAGCAGGTACATCGAAAAAGTGCAAAGATGGTAGCATGTTTTGCATCAACGCGAAATAGGGGGGAGAGTGTCACTGAAATGATGGAGGATTTGTGATGGAGATTATTAAAACAAAGGCATTTCTCGTTGCGGAGCAATCTTCTCACGAAATTCCGGTCACCAGCTTTCTCCTCTGAATGCGAAAATATTTTGTTGACGCCGATCTAGATAGGAAGAAACGATCACTATGATAAAATAAGGGAAGTCAGAGCTCGTACAGCCGGTCGCTGTGGCCAACCGGTTCTAGGCGCTTCGGTCTGGAACGGCGCTTCTGCTACGGTCGCAGGTTCGAATCCTGCCGCGGGCATGGATGTGTGTGTGTGGTTAGGTTCGTTAATGTTTAAGTAATTCTAAGTCTAGGGGACTGATGACCTCAGATGTTAAGTCCCATAGAGCTTAGAGCCATTTGAACCATTTGAAGAGCTCGTACGAAAAAGATGTAGGTGTTTGTTATTTCCGCGCGCTATACGACATTTGGAGAATAGAGAATTTTGAAGGTGGTTCGAAGAACCCTCTGCCAGGCACTTCAACGTAATTAGCAGAGTATCGATGTAGATGTGGATGTAGATCGAGATGGCTAGTGATTGGTGAGCACATTGTAGCGGCACCAATTTGCCTGGGAGATTACCATTTTATAGTTGTACACCACCGCAGTACCGTAAGATTCCGGATACGAAGAGAGGTTCTTTTCATTTTAGTCCCGACAAGGAACCACTAAATAGTAAAATTCAGATTCGTATGGTTTATTCACATTGTAATGACACATTCCGACGCAGAGACATACAACACCTTAAAGGCTGCGCCAAAGATCAAATTGAGAGGGATGTAGAATATAATTTCTGTAATGTTCAAATTGGATTCTCTTTTGTTTCATACTCCAAGAAGGAGCTGAGAGACACTTTCGATTGTTGCCTTGTGGAGGACGGACGTAATTTCGGACTGTGCGGAAAGGCAGCCATGTTGTTAGTAATCATGATTTGTGCGACGAGCAGAGCAAGTCTTGTTGTCTTGTGAATAAATAATTTTCCTAACACTTCGATACTTCTCACTATTTTTTAAAGTGACGTAGCATTGTATTTCCTTGGTTTCCACCGTCTTCGTGAAGTGAACCGATGCCGACTTAGGAAGGTACACACGGTCAACAAAGAGAAGAACATCGAGGGCGACTAATGAATTAATATTGTGGCAGAAGGACTAATTCTACGTCTAAGGTGAGAACTCTGATTAAATCAACAGTGACGTAGAATTCAAAAATGTAATTAATCGGAATGGTAAATTATATTACAGGCATATTTCACGCAGCACTGAATTTGTCCGCATTCAAGCTGGTCAACACAGCCCGTAAAAAAAGAAAGGCCTTTCAAAAATTCTGAAGTTACAATTCCATGTCCACAATTTTTCCTCTTTACAAAAAACCAATAAATTTAATTTTTTTATTTATTTCGCCTCAACATCGTGGAGGGAATGTGCAGCATGAACACATTATCCTTCCCTGGACATTATGATTTTGCTGATTGTCAATATTAGTCTAACATGATAGACAGTTAGTCTATTGGTTTTCTTGTGTACTAAGAAGACTTTTTGCAATAAATCACCAGTTCATTTTTTACTTGCATTTCATTTAAAGAATTTAGTGTTCCTTTCATTTGATTTGCATTATTAATTGTTTTTAAAATACAGTTATTAAGTAATTTTATACAAATTGTTCACCCTAGGACCTCATGTAAGGCCAAATTTCAAGTAGCATATTTCCATTGTATTATGTATATCAAAACTGTATCTAAAGGGATTTGTCAGAGTCTAAATAGTCTCCGACTCTGGTAACGATTTCTAATTTCACATACATGTGGTACTGCAAGACTAACGCCTTGAACTGTTCCCATAACCAAAACTACAGAGGACTGAAGTCGAGGGAACAGGGGACCAAGGTGTGCCCCCTCCGCCCCAACCATTCCAAAAGACATGAAGCGTCAGCATCCGATATTCACACACATTGCAGATGAAATGTGACATAATGCATAAACCACATCGGTAGTCTTTACTGATGTGGTACCTCCTCAGACAAGGTAAGCAAAATGTTAACAAGAAGTTGACGATAATGAGCTCCATTAAATGTTTGGAGTAGGATATATGGCCCTAGTAACTTATCACCAAGAATGTCTATCCATTAGTTGACGGAGAAATGAGGTTGATGTACTCTTTGTACACCAGCATAGGGGTTTTCATAAGCCCACACGTGCTGAGTATGGAAGTTCACAGCACGACCCTTTGTGAACCGCACAGGATCAGAGAAATAAATTCTTCGTCGAAAACAGTGGACCTGCAGCACGCTTCTGTATGGGCCAATGACACAACTATGATAGGCTATAGTGGTCCTCTGGAATTAGTGCCTGGATGTGTTGAAGGTGTTACGGATACAGCAATAGCTCAAGCAGTACGAGCGGAACAACAGGATGACTTATGCCTTCTGTTGGTGTCAATCGCCAAATCCCCACACTGCTGTTGCACGTCTTTCGTCCAGCAAATCTGGTATGTCCTCCTGCATCTGAGGTGTGTGAACTGACTCATTCCGTCCACTATTCGTCTTTTGGAAGCTAGAAAATCCGTGTCCTTAAGAAGCCGAAAACTTTGGGTCAACAACTTATCGCATGGTACTCTGCAACGTGGGTATTTTTCTGCGTAGTGGGAACGTGCTTACGGGCTATTTCCAATTGCTAACCCATAGCAGATAATTATATCCGTCATGTCACTTTAGGAGTAGTACGCTTCCATTGTTAACAAGCAGAAGAGAAATGGAAAATTTACCAACCCATTCGTGCACAGTACATTACAAATATCACAGTGACAGTAAACATTGCGATATGACTTACAGGGAATAGATGTTTGTCTGTGAACACATGTAATATAGAATAACGTGATGCAATTCTGAAATGTACTTAAATGTCATACTCCGAATAAATAAATGCGATACATACCCATAGTTGCAGGCAATTTACTACAAAATAACACACACTAACAACGCTAAAACTATAGTACATGCAACACAACTGCCTGTAGATTACCCAGTGCTCAGACTTGTGTACACTGGAGTACGTCAATACGGAAAGACACGTACAGTAGTGAACGCTATTGACGGATCATGGGTTGGGGTTCGGTTGTTTGGGGAAGGAGAGCTGACAGTGAGGTCATCGGTCTCATCGGATTAGGGAAGAACGGGGAAGAAAGTCGGCCGTGCCCTTTCAAAGGAACCATCCCGGCATTTGCCTGGAGTGATTTAGGGAAACCACGGAAAACCTAAATCAGGATGGACGGACGCGGGATTGAACCGTCGTCCTCCCGAATGCGAGTCCAGTGTGCAAGCCACTGCGTCACCTCGCTCGGTTCACGGATCATGGGGGCAGCACCTGTGGCCATACGTCACTTGTTTATTTAATATCTACCTTGCGTGTCAGGCGGACATATTGACACCCGAACGTCTTCAGCCACTATGGACAAGTGTAGAGATCTCACAAAGTATGCATTTCCAGACCCACGTTCAAGGTATTTTTTTTTTCTTGTTCTTGTGGTTGGTATCACCTATCAAAATATTTGCCACTATTTCTCCAATATCCTGTGTAGGTATTCCACCCAAGAGTCTTCAGGCGCATTTGCTCTGGTGTTCTGACAGATATTTTCGATTTCGTGTTTGGAATGTGTAGGTAGAGTCAGTCGAAAATAATACTGTTCATTACGCCTGTCATGATGTGCCACTGTCGCCGCAAAGCGTCGGTTTGTTCCCCGTTAAAAAAAAAAATAATTTATTTTCAAAGCGGAATTTCACGTACCCATTCGGATGGACGGGCCACAAACTAGTCTACAACGTCATTCGCTTCATCCATTTGTATTAACAGGAGCGGGAAAACTCTAAGAATAACCGATACTCTAACAGCGACAACAAGGCCCTGGCCCAAATTGATAGCTACCGCCACTCTCCGTTTTCCAGTTTTCCTGCTAATACGTATCGCTAAAACGAATACCAAGCTGGACTAATCTCGGGCCGCTCTAACGAATGAGAATGTAAAATTCCGCTTCAAACAGCATTTCGCGTGTAACGGAAACAAACCGAAGCTTTCCGTCGACGTGATGACCAGTACACGTTTGGACTGACTGCATCTACACATTTAAAATATCTACTGAAAAACCAGAAGAAATGTGCCTGAAGACTTTTAAGAGAGACATCCGGTACATTTATACACTGAAGTAGCAAAAGTCACGGAGCACGTCGTAGCATCGTGTCGGACCTCGTTTCACCCAGTACAGAGCATCATCTCCGTGTGGCGTGTACTCAAAAAGTCGATAGAAGTCCCTTGCAGAAATATTGCACGCTGCCTCTGTAGCCACACATAGTTACGAAACACTGCCTCACCTGTAATAGAACACAGGCAGATGCAGCTCAAGTGCGTTCTGGGTACTGATACTCTAATAGAGGTGGTGATATCTGGCATAAAAGCTGAAACCTTACTGCCTGCAGCCTCCTGTAACAAATCGTCCCGTGTGCTGGATTTTTCCACGTGTAGAACATTCGCACTTACCTTGCTCAGAGATCCGTCCTGTTCCGCACCATTCTGTCGCGAGAGTTCCCGCCACTCATTGTCGTTAAGTGGATTATGTTGTGGATCAGCGGGTTCGATTTTCTCCAACTGTGGTGGTCCCGACAAGGCATTCCTATTCTGCTCACGGTCCCCTCATGAGCAGTCTCTGCTTTCGTGGTGTAACGTTCTCTGGCAGCATGCATCCAAAGTGAAAGTTAAAAGAACATTTCGATGTATAATGTTCATTGCAACAAATAATTTATATGTATTTCTGTTAATTGTATTTCAAAAGGAGATTTAAAAGATAATTACGAATTTTGCTATTATAAATGATTATTCAAAGACTGTTAAATACTATCTGTGGCGGAGGATGTGAAAACCGCTACAGAAGAAAGGATATGTTATCAAAAACGACAAAGACTGTACAAAAATTAGGTAAGATATAAATTGGCAATATATTGTAGTAGAATCGCTTGCCTTCTGCACAGACTGAATGGGAGAGGAACCCGTAACGTTGCATTAGGCTCTTACGTAGTCTTCATTTGTCATAAGTCGATGATAGACGCCATTTGTAGCTGGGATTGTAAACGGTGTGTAAAGATTTTAATTGTTTCTGTTAAAATATATTTATCTAGTAAAATCTGTTTGTCACAATTACTGCAAAGTTCGCACCGGACATTACCCATTTTATTTTAGAATTTCCAGCATTTTATTGGATATCGCTGGCAGTACGGAGCTGCACCGTGAGCGAGCATTCTGGAACAGCGGCAGATTAAAATATACCATCGCAATAACGACCACATCCTAAAAAGGGTACAGGTAGAGGTGAACGAAAATAAAAACGTGTTTCTTTTCACAGCATTCCATAGGCAGAATACAAAGAGATAGTAGATTTTATCTTGTGCATTCACAGGTGGATATAAGCTGCAGCTCTTTTAAATTTTCATTCAAAAAGTGATAAATTCTGAACATAACGTGAAGTGTATTTAAAAGTGGATAATTCTTCAGGAGAGCTTAGAAATATAAAAAAGAATTCATAAAGTAAAGATAGTCTTATGCTTCAAAGCTAGTCGGGCTATATCCAGTAAACAAAAATCCAGTGCAACGTGAAAATCTTTGCTAAGTTCGATGGAAAATTATATTTTCATTCTTGTACAAACAGCTGTAGTCCTTGAATAAAAATAAAACTTGAACATTATTTTGGGAACATTCAAAGAAATTCGTTTTTATTAATCTGCAATAGAATATTTCATATGTAAAGTAATAATCATAGATGAAAAATTTATTGCAACCTTTGAAACCTCCCTTTAGAAAAATTTGTGAATGATTGTGCTGATAATCTCCTTTACGTTATTTGATTTTCAAACAGCTGAGCAAAACTCAACGTACTCAGACATTTCTCTTTACTTACTCTGATCATCACTAAACGGACTCACAATACTTTAGCGCAACGCAATCTGACTTATATAATCCCCACAAAAGAATGGCCCCGACTAACAATAACCTATACCTTTCATGAATCACTAACCTCATAAAAATCTTCCTTACTCGAACTACTGCAATATAGCGAGCGCCAGTACTGCCAGCTACATAAAAGATTCTAACTATTGAAGGCACTAAGTAGAAATCCAGTCCTACAAATTTACTCTGATGGACACACGTCCAGATCATCCGCTCTCAAAACTCTGTCATCTCTCTCCCCACATCCAACACTGCTGGCGGCTCACCTCCAACTGCGCTACGCTAAGCGCTGTTCACATCCAACTGCCCAACACTACAATAGCGAATATTTCAACAATGCCAACCAGCCACAGACTGCACATAGCACAATCAGTGATTTTCATACAGAGCGCTATGTGGCGTTACCAACATAAAAACCTAAACAGCCTACTTACACCTTTCATTTCTCATGTCCATCCACGTATATGTTAAGTTTAATCTCAACGGTTTCCCAATCAAATTAAACTCAGAAAACAAAGTTTAAAACCAAACGGTCAGCTCCCGAATAATTAAATAGACAGAAAGGCATTAAAGTGGTTTATGATCCCACTGCTTCCAGGGTTTTGTGATTGCGTTCGCGTGTCTCTTCATTCCTGTACTGATTAGCCCTATCTTTTTCTATTCTCCAGATGTTCCCAAATCACCGCCACCCGTTATTGCTATCACCACTCAGCTGATTCCAGCCCCGTAATCGAATTCACTACGACCGCCCGTTGTTGTCGCTACTACATCTACATTTATACTGATCAAGCCACCCAACGGTGTGTGGCGGAGGGCACTTTACGTGCCACTCTCATTACCTCCCTTTTCTGTTCCAGTCGCGTATGGTTCGCAGGAAGAACGACTGCCGGAAAGCCTCCGTGCGCGCTCGAATCTCTCTAATTTTACATTCGTGATCTCCTCGGGAGGTATAAGCGGGGGGAAGCAATATATTCGATACCTCATCCAGAAACGCACCCTCTCAAAACCTGGACAGCAAGCTACACCGTGATGCACAGCGCCTCTCTTGCAGAGTCTGCCACTTGAGTTTGCTAAACATCTCCGTAACGCTATCACGCTTAATAACCCTGTGACGAAACGCGCCGCTCTTCTTCGGATCTTCTCTATCTCCTCCGTCAACCCAATTTGGTACGGATCCCACACTGATGAGCAATACTCAAGTATAGGTCGAACGAGTGTTTTGTAAGCCACCTCCTTTGTTGATGGACTACATTTTCTAAGGACTCTCCCAATGAATCTCAACCTGGTGACCGCCTTACCAAAAATTAATTTTATATGATCATTCCACTTTAAATCGTTCCGCACGCACACTCCGATATTTTACAGACAGAAATGCATAAAAATGGTTTTTGATCCCACTGCTTCCAGGGTTCTCGTGACCGCGTACGTGTGCCCCTTCATTCGTGTACTGATTTACCCTACGTTTTTCTATTCCCCAGTTGTTCCCAAAGGAACTAGGGTGGCCGCGTACAGTCAGTCACTCTGGTCTAGGTTTTCGACTGCGCCCGCAACTGGAATCGTGCGTTTGCGCACCGCGTGACTAGATCGTATACTTAGACAGATACTCCCCCAAATCGTACTCGAACTCTTATTGCACCGCTTTAAATGCTTCCACATCATCCTTTCATTTTGCAAAACGATGAGGTATCAGTCCCCTATAACTTAGAACTACTTAAACCTAACTAACCGAATGACATAACACTGAAGCGCTTAGAACCTCATGGCCACACCGGCCGGCTGCATTTGGCAGCTGGGATGATGTGACACATGTGGGTTGGCATTATAGTCAGGCAAATACTGATCAGCTCTGCTGTTCCGAACGTATAAAATAAAAATTGATTAGCCTGTACCATGTGTTCGAGCAAACGGGCGGCGCTCGTAAATCCAGAATATTTAAGGAAGAGTATTACGATAGTGTTGTGTGGGCTCGTGCAGCCTCCGACCAGTAGGCTGAAAGGAATGTGTGTGAGTGAATTCCTAAAGTACCAAACTGCTGAGATCATCACTTACACTAACCCCAACTAAGAACAACACACAATCCATGCAAGAGGCAGGACTCGAACCTCCTGCAGGAAGGGCTCTCAATCCGTGACATGGCGCCTCAAACCTCGTGGCTACTCCGCCCGGCGCTGAAAGGAAAGCCTGCCGAAATTCCCTTACTGTCTCACAACGCCGCGATCTGATCCTCATTGGCATGGCAGGTTCCCCTGCTAAGAAACAACGCACGAATCCAGTTGTGTGTGCTGGGCCACACTGGGGAAAGCACAAATTCGAACAGTTCCGACCAGGCATAGGGTGAATTCAGTTAACCGAGTTCAGGAACAACTCAAACTCACGTAGTGAAAGGAAATGCTTAAAACAGAAGCTTTGCTTTTCTCTCGCGAAGGTCTGTCCTCCGCCGCGAGAACCTCCCGCAACGTTGCTTTCCCTGTAATCGCACTTATCCTCGCTTTCCGAGACCCTCTTTGCACTTTATTCCCTGAGGCTCCAACTCCATCAGCCCCTATACATCTACATTTACGTGGATACTCTGCAAATTATATTTAAGTGGCTGGCAGAGGGTTCATCGAACACCGCGCGACCGTTACGTTGCAGGTTCGAATACTGCCTCGGGCATGGATGTGTGCGATGTCCTTAGGTTAGTTAGGTTTAAGTAGTTCTAAGTTCTAGGGGACTGATGACCTCAGATGTTGAGTCCCATAGTGCTCAGAGCCGTTTGAGCCATTTCATCGAACAACCTTCACAATTCCCTATTATTCCAATCTCGTATAGATCGCAGAAGAAACGAACATATATATCTTTCAATGCTAGGTCTGGTTTCCCTTATTTTATTATGCTGGTCGTTTCTTCCTATGTTGGTCTCCGTCAGCAGAATGTTTTAGCATTCGGAGGAGAACGTTGGTGATTGAAATTTCGTAGGAAGCTTCCTCTGCAACGAAAAACGCCTTTGTTTTAATGATCTCCATCCCAAAGCCTCCAACATTTCAGTCACACTCTCTCCCCTATATCGTGATAATACACTTTTTCGATGCACCCCGTCAGTCCTATGTGGTAAGGATCCCACACCGCACAGCAGTATTCTAAAAGATAACGGACAAGCATAGTGTAGGCAGTCTCCTTAGCAAATGTATTACACTTCCTAAGTCTCCTGCCAGTAAAATGCAGTCTTGGGTTAGCCTTCCCCAGAACATACTCTGTGTGTTACTTACAATTTAAGTTGTTCGTAATAATAATTCCTAGGTATTTACGGCCTTTAGATTTTTCTGATTTATTGTGTAACCGAAGTTTAACGGATTACGTTCAGCACTCATGTGGATTACCTCACACTTTCCGTTATTTAGGGTCGATTGCCAATTTTCGCACCATCCAGATACCTTTTCTAAATGGCTTTGAAATTGTTTTGATCTTCTGATGACTTTATTAGCCGATAAACGACAGGGTCATCTGCAAACAATCAAAGACGGATGCTCAGATTGTCTCCCAACTCGTTTATAGAGATGAGGAACAGCAAAGGACCCTGGAGAACGCCAGGAATCACTTCTGTTTTCTCGATGACTTGCACCACCAAACTCTGATAGGAACCTAATTGGTATACACTCTGGGCCAGAAGACTTGCCTTTATTAAGTAATTCATGTTGCTTCACTACTCCAAGGATATCTACTTCGACGTTACTCATGTTGGCACCTGATCTTGTTTCGAATTCTTGAATATTTACTTCGTGTTCCTTTGTGAAGGCATTTCGGATAACTGTGTTTAGTAGCTCTGTTTTGGCAGCACTGTCTTCGATAGTATCTCCATTGCTATTGCGCAGAGAAGGCATTGATTGTGTCTTGCTGCTAGCATACTTCACATAAGAACAGAATCTGTCTGAATTTTCTGCCAGGTTTGGAGATAAAGTTTCGTTGTGAAAACTATTATAAGCATGTCGCATTGAAATCAGCGCTAAATTTCGAGTCTCTTTAAAAGATCGCCAATGTTGGAGATTTTGTTTCCGTTTAAATTTGGCATGTTTGTTTCGTTGTTTCTGCAACAGTGTTTTGACGCGTTTGGCGTACCAATGAGGATGAACTGCGTCGTTTGTTAATTTATTTGGTGTAAATCTCTGAATTGCCGCCGATACTATTTCTTTGAATTCAAGTCACATCTGGTCTGCAGTGACATTATTAATGTGGAAGGAGTGGAGGAAGATGTTATGTGAATTTTTATGTGCTTTTTTGAACAGGTATATATTTCGTTTATTTGTGGAGGACTTGGGGGTCTGGGTACGTTCAATAATACCAGTATCCGTTTTAATCCTCGTTACTAGTTCAGGATTATTCCGTGTTAACAGGTAAAGCGCGGTTTTCACAACCTTTTACTATTCATGAAGTAACTGCTCGAAATAGTTGTCGGAGAAAGCGTTTAGCAAAATTTCGGATGATGTTTTATGCGTACCTCCGGAATTAAACATGTATTTTCACTAACATATCGAGGATAGATTAAAGGCACCACGAACTATATTTGTATGAGTCGGGTACGCGTTTGAAATTAAACTCAACTCGTCTTTGAACCTTTCAGCTACTGTATCATCTGAATTGGGAGGTCGGTAAAAGGATCCAGTTATTATTTGATTCCGGTTGCCAAGAATGTCCTCTGTGCATACTAATTCGCAGGAACTGTCTACTTCAATTTCGGGACAACCTGCTTTGAGGTGAGCCACACGTTTCTTCAAGTCACGAGCTACGTATCGTCCCCTCTGGACCAAACCTGGGTGTTGCTCACAGTAGCCGGCAGTCTGTTGCTTTATCGCCACCGCCTGCGGCCGAACTGGTGCTCGCTGTCTCTGCGACGTTAACTCCCGGCTCTCGGCAGCTCTTAGGAACAGGAACTCGGGCGCAGCAAAAGACAGAGTACGTATCGCGCTGATTCTCTGCTCTGCCTGACCCTTCGTGGCTTCCAAACGCCCGGCAGCCGCTCTCTCAGCTCGGGACAGTAGCTCTACGCGTTCACTTTGGGACAGCCACGAACGTCGCCATAACCCTGCTCTCCTGTTCTTCGAGCACTCTGTTTAGCGGCAACTGCTCGCTTTCAGCTTCACAGACGCTTCTCGACGACCCTCGACGTTTTCGCTAACTCGATCGCTATTTCATCCCGTAGCATCTTCTAAAGTCATTCGCTTTACTTTCCACGTTCCGTTCGAGCTTAAGATTCGCAGCTTCTAAGTCATCAAATAGCTTTTCATTCACTTTCCTCGGCTCATTAAATTTCTCTTCAGTCCCTTCGTGAGTTCACCAACCGGCACAGAGGTTGTTTGAGCATAGTGGAAAAAAAATTTGCATGCAGTTAATGCAATACTAAATCTAACCATGGTACATAACATCGTTAAATGAACCTGTATAATTAATCAATGGATTGTGAATTTGGCACATTAGTTCTACTCATTCCTCTCTCTGGGTACTTCGTTATCACTGTCTTTTTGTGCAGCATATAAAAATCAGGCTAGTATTTCAAAGAAAGAAGCCGTTAAGAGCATCGAGTTGCAAGTCTGGCAGCTATTTGGTGCGTTCTGAAGTAGTTAGAGGACACACAATTTGAGTTTTCATGAAACACATTTATTCAAACATAGCCATAAAGAATTATGGGTGGACAATCTGTAGAAATACTTAAGTTGTGCCTGAACACGAAATAAACTAATCTGATCTGGCAAGAAGAAATTACATAGCGCAATTTAACTATGCATACGTGAGGGAAAAGAGAGGAAAGGGAACAGAAACATATGACTTCAGTTATCCAATCAAGCTTCACACGAAAACGACGAAATTCAGAGGAACATTACCTGCATTGCCTGCATGCACTAACACCAAAGGGGTTTACACCGATTGAAACATCTTGTTACAGCAAATACACCACCTGAGAATTCACGCAAGCATCATGGAAAGAAGTCACCTGAGTTGCACATCCAACTGTTTCAAACAGATGTGAGTGAAAATCGCTAAATGTATAAATCAATGAGAGTACACCACTGTAAGAACGAATAGATCATGAATCACACCGAATTCATAATAAAACCATCAAGGCGGAAGGCCCCAATGATTCGAGAAACATATAGCCCCCATTAAACAAAGGCAGCTGCTACACGTTCCCACAAAACACGGAAATGCAGTAACGCAAATATTCACCCATCACTTATCAGTTAAAATAACACGGACCAACTATTGAGATTCAGTAATAGAGCGCAACGCTCACAGAATGAAGACAACTCGAGATCACAGCAGAAAATAGAACATGTGATAAACTGCAATACATAAAAAGAAATATCGCACATACACGAAAACACTAGTTCTGTCATATTCACAAAGCTTTAAAGCACATTAACTCAGGCTAACCATATCCCGTAGAGCGCATTGACACCACAATAGTAGAAAGGAACAAAGCAAACTCCGGACACTGACAAAATAATAGACTCAAGCATTGCCTATCAAGAGCAATATAAAGCAAGAAGTAATCGAAACACTTCATTCAGGCCAAGAGCTTTTCCGAACGGCTCCACGCATGAAGACCGCGTTTGAAGCTACGACCTATCTCATCACTGGCAGGAGAGGGCTCACTTAAGAGCACAGCTACATCCACCGAGTTCAGTACGGAACCGCGCGACTGCTACGGTTGCAGGTTCGAATCCTGCCTCGGACATGGATGTGTGTGATGTCCTTAGGTTAGTTAGGTTTAAGTAGTTCTAAGTTCTTGGGGACTGATGACCTCAGATGTTACGTCCCATAGCGCTCAGAGCCATACATCCACCGACAGCCACCGCTCGGCTCGGAGCGCATGGAAAGCCCACACGGGAAACGGACAATACCAACTTGACAATCACGAAGCTGTCGAACAGCACCGATAGACCTCTTTGCCCACGTAAGAGGTACAAAATTGGTTATCCTGTGCTTCTAGCAGACGAAAAGCAGCTCAAGTACCAAACCCAAGACAAACCTGAAAAGACACATAAAAAGACCTGGTCACACAAGGTAGGCTAATGGACGAACTTTATAAATATGGGGCTCGATTACACATGGAATATTAATGGATCACTTAAAGTACTGACATACTGATGCGCAGAACGAGTGGCTTGCACTTAACGTCAGATTATCACTGAAACTTCTCAGTCCTTCTGGGAGAGTTAGTAGAACCAACTGCAGACAAACAGAATCAAACAGGGCAACAGTCTTATGAAGCGACTCTACACAGACATTTCAACATATCATAAACACACTAATTATAATCCTTCATGCAGTGATTTTTGCGTTTTCTCCTGTGGAGTTAGGGGGTACTTTTATTGATATGAGCGTCCACTGTCTACATCTATATCTACATGGGTAGACTGCAAATCACACTTAAGTGCCTGGCAGAGGGTTTATCGAACCACCTTCACAATAATTCTCTATTATTCCAATCTCGAACAGCGTGGTGGAATAACTAACACGTATATCTGTCAGTGCGTGCTCTTATTTCCCTTATTTTATTATGATGATCGTTTCTCCCTATGTAGGTCAGCGTTAACAAAATATTTTCACGTTCGGAGAAGAAAGTTAATGACTGAAATTCCGTGAGAAGATTCCGCCGCAACGAAAAACGCCTTCGTTTTGATGACGTCCTCCCCTAACTGTGTATCATGCAGTGACACTCTCTCCCCTATTCCATATTAATACAAAACGAGCAGCGCTTCTTTGAAGTTTCTCGATGTACTCCGTTAATTCCATCTGGTAACAATCCCACACCGCGCAGCAGTACTTCGAAAGGAGACGGACAAGCACAGTGTAGCTAGACTCATCAGTAGATCTGTTACATATTCGAACTGTTCCGCCAAAAAAACGCAGTCTTTGGTTTGTCTTCCCCGCATCATTTTCTCTCTCTTCTTTCCACTTAAGTAGTTCGTAACTGTAATTCTTAGGTATTAATTTAAAATTACGGCTTTTAGATTTGATTTATCGTGTAGCCGATGTTTAACGGATTCCTAGTAGCACTCTTGCGGATAACCCCACACTTTTCTTAAGTTTGCGCTAATTGCCAACTGCCAACTTTCGAACCATACAGATATCTTTACTAAATCGTTTTGCAACCGATTTCGATCTTCTAATGACTGTACTAGACATTACCTACAAACAGTGATCGTAGATGGCAACTACTCATGATCGCAACAGAGTTTCACTGGACACGGGGAGAAGAACATTTTTCCATAACACATCCGTCAGTAGTTCTCTTTGATGAACAGGATGTGCTTCACTTCAGCAACTGCTTCACTTCTGCACTACAATAGGGTGTCTCACGGAGACCTAGGAGCTATAAAGGGCTTGGAAAATCTCTGTCGGCTAGTCTCATAATCTTTAAACCGGAGATGCTTATTTTGCTGTAGTTGGTTTTGTGGAACCGAGAATTCATTGAGATCTTCTCTTGCAATGGTGCGTGGTGATTGCCCTTTAATCGCCTTAATGAGCTCCGGTCTTATTGCCAAAGGTAATTCAAACTGAGTTCGTGGATGTTATAAATGCATAAGATCCAAAGATAATGAGATGTAGATTGTTTACATAGGAAAGTATCACTTTGCTTATGTCACCGAGAAATACTGGCAATGAGTGTTGTGTATAGAGTGACTAACTTATACTTCTCCACAGTACTGCTTGTGAGTCAGGTAGATCTGTGGTACATCTACATCTACATCTACATGACTACTCTGCAATTCACATTTAAGTGCTTGGCAGAGGGTTCATCGAACCACAATCATACTATCTCTCTACTATTCCACTCGCGAACAGCGAGCGGGAAAAACGAACACCTAAACCTTTCTGTTCGAGCTCTGATTTCTCTTATTTTATTTTGATGATCATTCCTACCTATGTAGGTTGGGGTCAACAAAATATTTTCGCATTCGGAAGAGAAAGTTGTTGACTGAAATTTCGTAAAAAGGTCTCGCCGCGACGAAAAACGTCTGTGCTGTAATGACTTCCATCCCAACTCGTGTATCATATCTGCCACACTCTCTCCCCTATAACGTGATAATACAAAACGAGCTGCCCTTTTTTGCACCCTTTCGATGTCCTCCGTCAATCCCACCTGGTAAGGATCCCACACCGCGCAGCAATATTCTAACAGAGGACGAACGAGTGTAGTGTAAGCTGTCTCTTTAGTGGACTTGTTGCATCTTCTAAGTGTCCTGCCAATGAAACGCAACCTTTGGCTCGCCTTCCCGACAATATTATCTATGTGGTCCTTCCAACTGAAGTTGTTCGTAATTTTAACACCCAGGTACTTAGTTGAATTGACAGCCTTGAGAATTGTACTATTTATCGAGTAATCGAATTCCAACGGATTTCTTTTGGAACTCATGTGGATCATCTCACACTTTTCGTTATTTAGCGTCAACTGCCACCTGACACACCATACAGCAATCTTTTCTAAATCGCTTTGCAACTGATACTGGTCTTCGGATGACCTTACTAGACGGTAAATTACAGCATCATCTGCGAACAGTCTAAGAGAACTGCTCAGATTGTCACCCATGTCATTTATATAGATCAGGAACAGTAGAGGTCCCAGGACGCTTCCCTGGGGAACACCTGATATCACTTCAGTTTTACTCGATGATTTGCCGTCTATTACTACGAACTGCGACCTTCCTGACAGGAAATCACGAATCCAGTCGCACAACTCAGACGATACCCCATAGCTCCGCAGCTTGATTAGAAGTCGCTTTTGAGGAACGGTGTCAAAAGCTTTCCGGAAATCTAGAAATACGGAATCAACTTGAGATCCCCTGTCGATAGCGGCCATTACTTCGTGCGAATAAAGAGCTAGCTGCGTTGCACAAGAGCGATGTTTTCTGAAGCCATGCTGATTACGTGTCAATAGATCGTTCCCTTCGAGGTGATTCATAATGTTTGAATACAGTATATGCTCCAAAACCCTACTGCAAACCGACGTCAATGATATAGGTCTGTAGTTAAATGGATTACTCCTACTACCCTTCTTGAACACTGATGCGATCTGCGCAATTTTCCAATCTGTAGGTACAGATCTATCGGTGAGCGAGCGGTTGTATATGAGTGCTAAGTAGGGAGCTATAGTATCAGCGTAATCTGAAAGGAACCTAATCGGTGTACAATCTGGACCTGAAGACTTGCCCGTACCAAGCGATTTGAGTTGCTTCGCAACCCCGAAGGTATCTACTTCTAAGAGACTCATGCTAGCAGATGTTCGTGTTTCAAATTCTGGAATATCCCATTCGTCTTCCTTGGTGAAGGAATTTCGGAAAACTGCGTTCAATAACTCCGCTTTAGCGGCACAGTCGTCGATAACAGTACCATCGGCACTGCGCAGCGAAGGTATTGACTGCGTCTTGCGGCTTGTGTACTTTACATCGACCAGAATTTCTTCGGATTTTCTACCAAATTTCGAGACAAAGTTTCGTTGTGGAACCTATTAAAGGCATCTCGCATCGAAGTACGTGCCAAATTTCGCGCGTCTGTAAATATTAGCCCACCTTCGGGATTTCGCGTTCTTCTGAACTTCGCATGATTTTTCCGTTGCCTCTGCAACAGCGTTCGGACCTTTTTTGTGTACCACGGGGGATCCGTTCCATCTCTTACCAATTTATGAGGTATAAATATCTCAATTGCTGTTGCTACTATATCTTTGAATTTGAGCCACATCTCGTCTACATTGGCATGGTCAGTTCGGAAGGAATGGAAATAGTCTGTTAGGAAGGCTTCTAGTGGCACTTTATCCGCCTTTTTAAATAAAATTATTTTATGTTTGTTTCTGATGGATTTGGAAGAAATGGTATTGAGCCTAGCTACAATGACCTTGTGATCACTAATCCCTGTATCAGTCATTATGTTCTCTATCAGCTCTGGATTGTTTGTGGCTAAGAGGTCAAGTGTGTTTTCGCAACCATTTACAATTCGCGTGGGTTCGTGGACTAACTCCTCGAAATAATTTTCGGAGAAAGCATTTAGGACAATCTCGGCAGACGTTTTCTGCCTACCACCGGTTTTGAACAAGTATTTTTGCCAACATACCGAGGGTAGGTTGAAATCCCCATCAACTATAACCGTATGAGTGGGGTATTTATTTGTTACGAGACTCAAACTTTCTCTGAACTGTTCCGCAACTGTATCATCGGAGTCTGGGGGTCGGTAGAAGGAGCCAGTTATTAACTTAATTCGGCTGTTAAGTATAACCTCCACAGACACCAATTCGCACGGAGTATCTACTTCGACTTCACTACAAGATAAACCACTACTGACAGACACAAACACTCCACCACCAATTCTGCCTGATCTATCTTTCCTGAACACCGTCTGAGACTTCGTAAAAATTTCTGCGGAACTTATTTCAGGCTTTAGCCATCTTTCTGTACCTATAACGATATCAGCTTCTCTGCTTTCTATTAGCGCTTGAAGCTCAGGGACTTTTCCAGCGCAACTACAACAATTTACAACTATAATTCCGACTGTTCCTTGATCCAAGCACGTCCTGTATTTGCCAAGCACCCTTTGACATTGCAGCCCATCCCGCACTTTCCCGAGGCCATCTAACCTAAAAAACCGCTCAGTCCACGCCACACAGCCTCTGCTACCCATGTAGCCGCCAGATGAGTGTAGTGAACTCCTGACCTATTCAGCGGAACCCGAAACCCCACCAACCTATGGCGCAAGTCAAGGAATCTGCAGCCAATACGGTCGCCAAACCGTCTGAGCCTTTGATTCAGACCCTCCACCCGGCTCTGCACCAAAGGTCCGCAGTCGGTTCTGTCAACGATGCTGCAGATGGTGAGCTCTGCCTTCATCTCGTAAGCAAGACCGGCAGCCTTCACCAAATCAGATAGCCGCTGGAATCCAGAGAGAATTTCCTCAGATCCAAAGCGACACACGTCATTAGTGCCGACATGTGCCACCACCTGCAGCTGGCTGCACCCTGTGCTCTTCATGGCATCCGGAAGGACCCTTTCCACATCAGGAATGACTCCTCCCGGATTGCACACGGAGTGCACACTGGATTTCTTCCCCTCCTTAACCGCCGTATCCCTAAGGGGCCCCATTACGCGCCTAACATTGGAGCTCCCAACTACCAGTAAGCCCACCCTCTGCGATTGTCCGGACCTTGAAGGCTGACAATGATCCTCTGAAATAGGGCAGGCAGCTGCATCTGGCTCAGCCAGAGACAGTGCCTGAAACCGGTTTGTCAGACACACCGGGGAGGCTTTCTGATCAGCCTCTGGGGACGCCTTTCGCTGCCTGCCAGGCCTTGGAACGACCTCCCAATCAACCACAGGCGAGGGCTCAGCCCCACTGCAGGCGGCAACCGGGGCAACCACAGCGGCAGACCAATAACTTAGGTTATCTGAACATGAGAGAAACTACAGATTAAGAAAGAAAGGTTAAACCTTTGCTAATTATCTGATAACAGAAAACTAATCGCTCAAATTATGTTGATTGTAAGATTTTACATTCTGTAAAGAATATCAAAAGTATGATCCACCTGGAAATACTTGAAATGAAGAAACATATGACTCAGAATGCCATGTTAGTATTAAATGACAAAACTCAGTTTCCTTGGGTCTCTGAGTGGAGGACCATCCTGGAGGTGATGTGCTGTTCATTAGGTAGGTTTGTTGCAGATACTGCTCACCTCTCCAGAGGCATATTTTGTAGTGCTGTTCTACAAACACAGTAGCTTTGATTGGAAGCATCAAAATATCGCTATGACATCACACAATCTGACGATGTATTTGGTATTTATGTATCACAGTGTGGTATTTGTTATACATAGAATATCTTTGGTTAGAAATTCTTTATTATGTATTAGACGAGACGTCACTATTTCTACCAATTTCTTCATTTCTAACACTATGACGTAACACACACACTAGTAATGGAGTGGTGGCTTAGCAGTGACCCGTAAATCGGAACCACGCTGGACTGTGATTGGCAGATAGAGTCACAATGGCGACGTGACGCCGGGAAAAGTGTGGTGGAAAATACGTAAAATTGTGGAAAATCTGGTAGCAATAAGAAAAAGAAAGAAAAATACGTAAAACTGAGGAATACACAAAAAAATATGAAAATGGGTGAAAACTACAAAAAAATATGGAATAATGAGAGTACTTCCTGGATGCGGCATCCGCTGGTGCCTCTAATTATATAATACTGGTATTAACAAATATAACTCAAGTGACATGACTTAATGTAATTCGTTACAAACAAATAGCCATTGGCTGATGCCCCCCCCCCCCCCCCCCCCCCACGTGCTTTACAGCTCTGGAGTAGCCCCTCGCACTCAAGTGTCCCAGTTATAAAAGAGGGGAGGAGGTAATGCTTGATCCTCATTGCTTAGAGGGGAGAGTAAGTGAGCCGGTTGTCGTCACCTTTGTCACATGACAAAGTTGCCTCGATGACTACTCTGGGGACTTTAATCAATTCTCACTGGTTCTCGGGGAATAGGGAGGGGGGGGGGGGGGGGGGGAGTTTACCAAGCATTCCCAAGTTGGTTACCTGACACCTAATGTAAGATATTTGCAGATTCAACACACCTATCCTGCAGTCCTCCATTGCCTCAATAGACATCTCTGCTGGCCAACGTCCCATACTGAACAGAAAGACTTGCTATGTGGGTCCCATTAAATAATGTAGACGGCATTAGCACATCTGCATCTTAGCAGGATGACCAACTGAAAATAGAATGTTTGCAGTGGTGCACATGTACATTTAGATTGGAGATCTGCATCTCAAGATTGCACATAGACCGAGTATTGGGGACTGAAGACGCCAAATAAACTGTTTCAGCGCAGTGGCTCCGGGGTAAACTGACCTTATGGCATCTTCCTCAACCGAATCAGTGCATGGCAGCTAGGAGAGAAAGAGCGCAACGTCAAACTGATAAATGGGCTCATACTGTCAAGTTCTTTGTAACTTGACATGATTATGTAATCACTGAAATAGCGTCACACATGCAGTAACCACTCACAGACAGCAAGTGCAGCTCTAGCAGTGGAGGGTGTACGCATAGCGTGTCAGGGGACGCGGAAAACGGTGCAGTCGTTGATAGGAAAAGGAGAAACTGAATTGGCGACCAAAAGGGCACGACAATTGTTTTTCGAGCCAGGGATGGAAACGGCTAAGTTTAAAAATTGTTCGCTGTCACCGTGGCTGAAGCATGAAGTCAACGGTAAGACGGCGCTAACCAAACCTGGCGCCAGTGGAAGTGTAGTGCAGCGCGCCCCACAGATGACAGGAGTGAATGATGGCTGTGGAGACGTGTACGGCCGAAGAGACGAGCAGCTGTTGAGCAGCTGGCCGCCCATCTTAGCCGAGGGGCTGCCAACTGCGTCTCCTCAGCGGCCGTTCACCACACGTTGCTGTGTCTGAACCTCTGCAGCAGGCGCCCGCTTCAGGTCAGCATGCTGACCGCTGTTCGTCGTCGACAGAGGCTGGAATTCGCAGCCCAGTACCGTAATTGGACGTCCACCCAGTGGCAACAGATGGCCTCATCACGTGGTTCCCGTTTTTATGGTCCACTAGACTGACGGCTGCTGGCGTTTATGGCTAGAAACATCTAAAAGAAAACACCCGGCAACAGTCGTCAGAAGAGTCCAGGCCAGAGGCGGGAGCGTTGTGGTATTGGGAACGTTTTCATGGCAAACCCTGAACAGTTTTGTGAACGAAACGGCATTCGTCATCTAACAAGTGCTCCGTTTCACCCGCAGACCAGCGGACAAGCAGATCGCTTCATACGGACTTGCAAACAACAGTGGCCAAGCTTCTCACCACCTACACATTTGCTATAATACAGAATAAAATCTGATTAATAGTTTAAATTAAAAACCTCGGAATGGTGTTTTATTGTAAAATTATTAAGATTCTAATTCGGAACAGGCGCTGCAACTCTTTTCCGCCTCCTATCGCTCATACCCACGAGACGGACCATCACAGCCGGAACTTCTGCACGGCCGCAGCCATAGGTCAGTGCTTCACTTGCTACACCCACCACAGCACCCGGTGCCGCGAATGGGCTGCAGGTACCGCTTCGTGCCGCGTAATCTTGTTTTTTGTTTTGTTTTTGTACTGTTTATGGCAACAGTGAGCGCTGGTGCAAGAAGCGTGGTTCAGGAACGCATTGGCTCTTTACATATTTGATTGCAGCTCCGAATGGTTTGCACCGCCGCCATCAGAACCAAATTCGTGCGTGTCATCTCTCCACGATTCTGCTGCTTTTCTTCCCCCATGTTCACTGCCTCACAGGGGCGCACGGCCTTCGCAGATGCCCGCTGGTGCCACCAAGAAACAGATGGACGATACGCCCTCGCCCTACCGTACCCGCTCGCCGACCCAATGGAGGTGGACATGGCATCAGCATCGCCGTCGCCCTCGTCGCCCCAGGACACGCCCTTAGGCCTGGATGTGCGGCCTGGCAGCAGTTTTCTGGAGTGCGTTGCTGTTGCCTCAGAAGCCAGAAGGCAGGGTACAGCCAGAAGCACGCCATTCTCCACAGCTACGGCTCCTCGCTCATCTCTACGTCCAGCATACTGCCTCCCTCCCCATTGTCATTAACTGCCTCACTACACGGCAACGGTGCGCCATTTCGGGGGGAGGGGGGGGGGGAGGTAATGTGCTGGCATAAGCTCTCGCCAGCACAGCAGGTGACACAGAGGTTGTGAGAAGATTGATTGTAGTCACCGGAGCAAGCGAGCCTATTGGGAGAGAGGCCAAAGACGCACTCGCAAACAATGCGCCGCCAGCGCCCTCTCGACCTCCAGTATTTAGATCGCCGCCGCAGATTTGGGGTGGAGAGGGGGGTAGTCAGCAGGCGTCCAGTGAGTCAACGAACTGAGTCATCAGTCACAGCCTAATGGGAGTCGAAATCGCAGTTAGCTCAGCCTCTAGCTCACAGTCAGTACCTAGCCATCAGAATAGTGTGCATAGTCCAGGTCTTGTGTGAAGTAAAAGTCGGCCATCTTAAGTAACTTCTTGTTCTTATAAGTAAAGAACCCTGTTAATACACCCATGCACTTTTTGTTATAGAAGAGGATACTGGCCACCAAACAACATGCTCTCCTTGCTTCCCACAGTACAAGTCTACAGTGACAACAAGACGACACAAAATTCCTTGAATGATCTTGTCATTCTGGAAGCCACAGTGGATCAACACAAATATGCGTCGATGTCAACCTCTACATGCAGTTTGTTTTTCCTAAGCGCGATGGCATCTACCAGCAGGACAATGCAACGAGTCACACAGCTCACAGTGTACGAGTGGTTTCAAAGAGTGGCTGGATGGGGCTGCTCGTTCCATGCTTGCTCAGCTGAGACAAGTAGCCAGGCTGGCCACGGCTGTAGACTTGGCACGGCTCCACATCCCTGCCGGTACCTTCCAGAACCTCAGCGACTCTCTTCCCACGCGTCTCCGAGCACTCTTAGCCGCAAAGTCATCCGA
Organism: Schistocerca gregaria; assembly: GCF_023897955.1. Classification (NCBI taxonomy): domain Eukaryota; kingdom Metazoa; phylum Arthropoda; class Insecta; order Orthoptera; family Acrididae; genus Schistocerca; species Schistocerca gregaria. Next base: position 4,135,241 of record NW_026061713.1, on the reverse strand, counting down.
CAGATGGTCACATTAATGTGAGTGCACATTGGAAGTCACAGGCAGCACTGCAGCCCTGCACGCCTTAGAGCTGAAGAGTGGGAAGCAATCAGGGCGCCATGGTTCTCAGACACTTTGTACCTCCTGTAAACCTCCAGAGGCAAAGAAGTAAGGAAGGCTGCATAGCACTGGCGTAACGGGATATTAAGGTTTGTGTTGGGATAGCAACATTCTAACGAAATACGACACAATTAAATAAGAAACACCTCGAATATATCGCTCTTGAATATCATAAGAATTCTTTTCATTATTAAGTACCGTACAAAAAATTTATTACCATTAACGTATTCACTGGCATTGAAATGCATAGTGTAAAGGCCTTGGCCATGTATGTGTGTAATGTCCTTAGAACTACTTAAAACCAACTAACCCAAGTTCTAAGGGACTGATGACCTCAGATGTTAAGTCCCACAGTGCTCAGAGCCATTTCGTAGAGGCCTGTAAGCGTAAAATCGTTAGTTCCAATTTCGCTATTAGCATTCACTTTTACTTTTATTTAAATACCGAATTTATGATGATATGGAAACGTTTCTTATCAAGTATCGAATCACATTTTTAAATAAAAATAACGTACTTTTTAAAATTTATTGGGTACAAAAATGCGAAACATCAGATACAAAATAAACCCTATTTTCATTTCTAGAGATTGAACTGCGTTGTTGATGTACAACTTTCTTATTTAATAAACGCATTTCGCCTCTCTATATCAAATTTTTACGCGGTCAGTAATTCGAAATGGAGAGATTTTATTATCATTAAAGACTATGAGATAATGTCAGTTAATAACATTTTCATTTGTTAATAAATGTGAAACATAAATACTAAAAATAGACATTGCTACTAGCAAGATTCGAATCACAGCTACGCTCCTTTTTACTTTTCCCATTTAGCTCCGTCTTACGCTCACCATAAAAGAATTCCTAAGTTGATGGAGGCTTGTAGCTCGTAACGGTATTTTCCTCACAGGATTCGACCTGATTCCTCTTCCAGAATGCTTAAGTAACCCTCTCAAAACTATAACCTGGTCTTTGTACAAGGTGAGCTGCTTCGTGAAAAGCAGAGAAACAACTTCTTCATGCAAAAGAATGGAATAAACTGTGAAGTAACACTCCTCTTCGCAAAATTGTTAAACATCGTCACGCGAAGAAAGGAAGTTATAACAAATTACTCTGGAAGACAACAAGAAAAGGCTCCTCTTCACAGGAAAAACAAGCAATAACAACTCTTCTTAAAAAAACAATCAAAATACATGTACAGCGGCCATTAATCTATTTTACTGGGAGAAATTTCTAGAAAATTGCAGGAAAATTATTTCTATTTCTGTTGTAAGTTGGTTATTAAAACTACTGTTGCATATTTAAGTAGTCACTAACGCCCGTTGTGTCTCTCGTTGAAGTGAGTATGTAAGGGACAATGTGAGTCACGTACCACACGCAAATGTTATGTTAGAACTGCCAATCCGATGGTAATATACACTGAAGAGCCAAAGAAACTGGTACACCTGCCTAATATCGTGTAGGTCCCCCACGAACACACAAGTGCCGCAACACGACGTGGCATGGACTCGACTAACGTCTGAAGTAATGCCGTAGAGAACTGACGCTGTGAATCCTGCAGGGCTGTCCATAAATCCATAAGAATACGAGGGGGTGGAGATCTCTTCTGAACAGCACGTTGCAAGGCATCCCAGATATGCTCAATAATTTTCGTGTCTGCGCACCTTGGTGGCCAACGTAAGTGTTTAAATTCAGAAAAGTGTTCCTGGAGCCACTCTGAGGCAATTCTGGACGTGTAGGGTGTCGCACTGTCCTGCTGAAATTGCCCACGTCCGTCGGAAAGCACAATGAAAGTGAACGGATGCAGGTGATCAGACAGGATGCTTAGGAACGTGTCAGAGTAGTATCTAGACGTATCAGGTGTCCCATATCATTCCAACTGCATTGAAATTTGCAGCAATTTTCGAAAGGACTGCACTTCTGTCACATTGAACGATTCTCTTCGGTCGTCGTTGGTCCCGTTCTTGCCGAATATTTTTCCGGCCACAGCGATGTCGGGAATTATATGTTTTGCCGGATTTCTGATATTCACGGTACCCTCGTGAAATCCTCGTACGGGAAAATCCCCAATTCTTCGCTACCTCGGAGATGCTGTGTCCCATCGCTCGTGCGTGGACAGTAACATCCCGTTCAAACTCACAATCATGACCTATTGTAGCAGCCTTGACAGGTCTAACGACTGCGCGAAACACTTGTCTTACGTAGGCGTTGCCGACCGCAGCGCCGTATTCTCCCTGTTTACATACCTCTCTGTTTGAATACGCATGCCTATACCAGTTTCTTTGGTGCTTCAGTCTATTTTCTAGCGGTATGGTTGAAGGCGCCGTGTGCGTGACACGGGCCAATCATTTCGCTGCACACTCACTTGCGGAGGAATATATTAAGAAGATAACTATAAGAGTTCTGTGAAGGTTACAGAACTTCCGAGTATATTAAGCAAAGGCGATATTTCAACCTTTTTTGACAACTGTGTCGTACTATACGTACGCAAGGAAGTACACGTGCGACACTGACCTTGAACTGCGGTAGGTATGAAGGAAGTGGCAGAGGGCAATTCAGCAAGGTCCTCTCGTCTGCCTCAGAGCAGGTTACAGCAACGGAGCGTATCCGGTATCGGGACATCATTGTCGTTTCTTTCGTGTCAGAAGCGCTACTTGAAATTTCTCTATAGAGCGTAAGAACACGTTTGCAAGAAATTGTTGGTCCACTTTATCAGTTTTGATGCAATTTTTGTGATGGCGTAGTGGCGCTATCGCAGGTCAAAAACGACACACTCAGAAAATGTTCGTTAAAAAAAATTGTTATTAATGCGAGCAATATCGTTTCTTTTTTGCGAGTTAGTAGTATATCGGTCAAATATAGTAATGGAAATCCTAATCACTTACAGTCTTGACCAGTAACCCTCGCAATACTCGCATTACCAGGGGGGGGGGGGGGGGGGGGTACTTTGTACCCACCTTTTGAAAATATTGAAATCTACTCGGGTACTTTATTTTCTTAAGTTTTGTAAAAAATGTTTGTTGTCTTTGATGAAATCTTCTTACAGATTTTATGATTGTTTTACATTTTTCGTTTAAGATTAATCCGAAATTTTAAGTTGAAGGGAGGTGGTCATAATGTCTTACCCCCTTGGTAGTAGATGAGACTTCCCACAATGTTTGTCTTACTCCACAAATAACAGCATTATATGACCTTAGAACACATGGAAATTATATTTCTCTGGACTGATAGCAACAATAGTCCCAACAATGATTCATTTCCCTTTGTTTCTTTACACTGTTCAGTGGCACTTAGTTCAGTCTTAATACAACTGTGCTTCAAAACTTGTCGACATTCACTTACTGATGGAGAAATATCACAGATTTTGGAAGAAGCTACGGCTTCTCAAATGGAATCTGATCAAACTGAAGCTTTAGTGAGTGGACCTGAAGAGGATTGTGTTGTGCGCTAGGATTTGGACAGTGATAGAGCACTTACAGAAGCTGATGATGAACTCTGGGTACCTGAAACTGATGACGTCGCAGTTTGCGAGGTTAGTGACAAGGATATTACAAGCACTGGAAAAATTTATACCTCCAAACCACCTCAAATTAGAAGACGAGTAGCAGAAAACACAGTGAAAGAAAGAGAAGGCATAAGAGACGAAGGTAAACTAGGAACAATAACAGACATATTTGAAGAGTTTTTGTCTCCAGAAATTGTCAACATCATAATAAAGCATACCAATCAAGAAGCATTGAGGCAGAAAATACCCAAGACAGACAGACAGACAGACAGACCTGCGTTCATGGCGTATATAGGACTATTTATTATAATGGGGAAGGAAAACGACAGTAAGTCATCATTTACAGATTTATGGTTCTTTACTTAAGGAACGTTTGTTTATACTGCTACAAGTCGTACCAGATTGGAGCAGCTTACTAAAGTAATAAGATTTGATCACAGAGAGTCACGAAGCGATCGCAATAAACGTGATAAGTTTGCTGCAATACAAGAAGTTTTTGATAAAAAGAATGAATTTTGTCCAAAATATTATTCTGTTGGGATGCACACTGTTATTGATAAAAAGTTTCCATTGTTCCGTGGCAGGTGTCCCGTCAAGGTCTTCGTGAAGGAAAAGCATGGTAAATACGGTGTACTTACACGCATGCTCACAGACGCTAAAACCAGATATGTTATCTGCACGGAGCCTTATGCTGGGAAAAGAAATAATGGTACACAGCACTCAAATTCCGCTGCAGCCTGAAAGTTCCTATACATAATTCAGTGAGAAAGGTCACCACATATAGATATTACACTTCAATTGATTTGGCCGAAGATCTATAGAGGAATCACAAGCTGACTCTCGTGGGAACATTACAAGCTAATTGGAAACACATACCTCAAGAACTGAGAGACATCTCAAGACGAGAATTACATATTAGTGTTGGAAATATTCCAATCACAATTGTATCCCCCGTAAAAAACCCAAAAGAAATCTGCTATTTCTATCATCTGATCATAAATTTATACTATAATGAGACTAAAGGTGGCGTTGACACGATAGATCAAATGGTGAGGAAATATTCAACTAAGAGGGCTACAAGAAGGTGGGCGCTATCTCTTTTCTGTACTCTTGTGTACATAGCAGTGGTGAATAGGTCTACACTATTTTTGTTGAACTTGCCGGACTGGGATAAGAAGAACCTAGTAAGTGACGACTTATTCTTCAAGAACTTGGACTACAGCTCGCGAAACCATACACTGAAGAAAGGGCTAAAAATATTTCTGGACTGCCAAAGCCTGTAGTTTCAAGAATGGAGGGTATTCTCAGGGGAAAATCCAGCTGGACTACGGTGCAAAGGAAGCTCATGGAGGTAAAGGTAGATGTCTTTTGTGTGTTAGTGAAAGCCTTTCAAAAGCAGAAAAGTACAACAAAGTGAACAAAACAATAATAGTCTGCCACAATTGTAAGAGGTACATATGTGCAAAACAGCAAAAAACTGTTGTATGTTCCAAGCCCAAGAAAGTCGTGAATAATTACTCTCACGACACTATGTTATGTACATAACATATATTTCTATATTACGTCAGGTATTTGTAACTATTTTAATTATAGTAAAGTGCACTTCAATAGTATTATAACGACTTTTACTACTAATTTTTCTCAAGATAATTAGACTTACTTAACTTAGAAGTGAAGTAAGTGAAATGTTAAAACTGTTTTCAAAAATGCATTTTATAAGACATATTGAGGTACTGGATCCTGACTATGTTCAATAAATCTTTCAAAAGTATGCTATTAACGCAATTTAAAAACAATTAATGAAACGTTTTTATTTTATAAATTCTTTACGGTGGGTACAAAGTAGCCCCCCGCCCCCCTCTCTTTGGTAATACACGTTACTGAAAATGGCTTGGTATTGCGAGTGTTAAAACTGCACTGGAAGGACAGTAAATAACTAAATCTTCTCACTGTGTACTTCACACAAATTATATACATGTTTGTATGTATATGTGTATGTATGTATGTTCGTTAAACACACCTGCCTAAACCACAGGACGAATTTCAACCAAACTTGGTGCACGTATCATTTACTGAGTGGAAAGGAGCACTGTGGTGGTAAGGACCACAAGGGCTGGCGGTGGGGGGTGGGAGTGCAAAACCAGCGCAGCCCACGAGCGAGAACACCCACTCTTCAGTCATCCAGCATTTGTAGCTCAGATCACTTACAGACTTGCAATAAACTTGACACATAATTTCAAATCTTTACGAAACTTTTTCTTTCTCATAACACCAAAAAATGATGAAAACAAAAAAAATGTCGCTTACTACAGTGTTGCTGTTCACTTGGCAAGTGACGTTTTAATTAATTGGGTATTTGTTGCTAACGTTTTCGTGGCAAATTTTTTATGCAGACAGTATTCGCCTATAGCTCTGAATGTAGCAGAAAATTACATCGTGGAACGACATTTACACTCCTGGAAATTGAAATAAGAACACCGTGAATTCATTGTCCCAGGAAGGGGAAACTTTATTGACACATTCCTGGGCTCAGATACATCACATGATCACACTGACAGAACCACAGGCACATCGACACAGGCAACAGAGCATGCACAATGTCGGCACTAGTACAGTGTATATCCACCTTTCGCAGCAATGCAGGCTGCTATTCTCCCATGGAGACGATCGTAGAGATGCTGGATGTAGTCCTGTGGAACGGCTTGCCATGCCATTTCCACCTGGTGCCTCAGATGGACGAGCGTTCGTGCTGGACGTGCAGACCGCGTGGGACGACGCTTAATCCAGTCCCAAACATGCTCAATGGGGAACAGATCCGGAGATCTTGCTGGCCAGGGTAGTTCACTTACACCTTCTAGAGTACGTTGGGTCGATCGGGATACATGCGGACGAGCATTGTCCTGTTGGAACAGCAAGTTCCCTTTCTGGTCTAGGAATGGCAGAACGATGGGTTCGATGACGGTTTGGATGTACTGTGCAATATTCAGTGTCCCCTCGACGATCACTAGAGGTGTACGGCCAGTGTAGGAGATCGCTCCCCACACCATGATGCCGGGTGTTGGCCCTGTGTGCCTCGGTCGTATGCAGTCCTGATTGTGGCGCTCACCTGCACGGCACCAAACACGCATACGACCATCATTGGCACCAAGGCAGAAGCGACTCTCATTGCTGAAGACGACACGTCTCCATTCGTCCCTCCATTCACGCCTGTCGTGACACCACTGGAGGCGGGCTGCACGATGTTGGGGCGTGAGCGGAAGACGGCCTAACAGTGTGCGGGACCGTAGCCCAGCTTCGTGGAGACGGTTGCGAATGGTCCTCGCCGATACCCCAGGAGCAACAGTGTCCCTAATTTGCTTGGAAGTGGCGGTGCGGTCCCCTACGGCACTGCGTAGGATCCTACGGTCTTGGCGTGCATCCGTGCGTCGCTCCGGTCCGGTCCCATGTCGACGGGCACGTGCACCTTCCGCCGACCACTGGCAACAACAGCGATGTACCGTGGAGACCTCACGAACCACGTGTTGAGCAATTCGGCGGTACGTCCACCCGGCCTCCCGCATGCCCACTATACGCCCTCGCCCAAAGTCCGTCAACTGCACATACGGTTCACGTCCACGCTGTCGCGGCATGCTACCAGTGTTAAAGACTGCGATGGAGCTCCGTATGCCACGGCAAAATGGCTGACACTGACGGCGGCGGTGCACAAATGCTGCGCAGCTAGCGCCATTCGACGGCCAACACCGCGGTTCCTGGTGTGTCCGCTGTGCCGTGCGTGTGATCATTGCTTGTACAGCCCTCTCGCAGTGTCCGGAGCAAGTATGGTGGGTGTGATACACCGGTGTCAATGTGTTCTTTTTTCCATTTCCAGGAGTGTAGTTTAGGCGACAAGACTTCATAAACACTGACTGCGTGGAAAACTACCATATCATGTAAGACGTTTAAATCTATTACTTAGTTGCTACTTATTCTATTCGCAACATTTTTTGCAGACAATATCTACATTTGTACCTACAATATATCATTCTACAACTCATCTCAGTATTTGACATGTCTCCTGAACCATGAGTGAAAAACGTTCAGATTATGCATGACGTTTTAATTTATCACTTATTTGAAACCAACTCTAGTCGCAAACATCATCCATATATGCCGCTCAACGTACCTACAAAAATATATAATTTTATAACAAATAGTTCAAGAGATATTACGTCATAAACAGTGAGATGCGCGAGAAACTGTCAGATGATGTGTGACGTTTTAATTTATTACCTCTTTACTGCCAACTGTGTTCACAACGCATTTCGCAGATAGTGGCCACGTATACTGCTGGATCTACCTGGAAAATTATCTTTTTGTACAACACATATTTCAGGATATACGACGTCATAAACATTTAGCTATATGAAAACACAACAGCAGGGTGAAAATTCGCTAGGCATACAGGTGAATTATGTATACAAATATGATCGAAATTTGTCTGAAATTAGGTGACGTGTACGTATACGAGGAAACTAGCGGTAAAATGCTCATCCTAATCCTTGGAACGATTTCAGTCATATTTGGCAGACATATTAGTCGCTGTCTAGAATGAAGAGCTAAAAACCACCAGCTTCCTGCTGGGGTGAGCGTGATAGCGTGGAGAGGGACGAGGGGAGGAGGAGGAGGAGGAGGACATGGACAGCAGAAGAGAGGAAATGGACACAGAGAGGGGAGAGGACGAGATGGCAAGAGACAGGGGAGGTGTGGAGGCCGTGGATAAAGGAGGGACGGGAGAGAAGAGTGGATAAAGAGAGAGAGAGGATGGCTAGAGAAAGGGGGGAAGTTGGTGGACAGAGTGAAGCGGGAGGAAGAGATGGAATAACGGAAGACTAGAAGAAATAAATACTTGCTCAATGCCTGGTTTCTCTTCTAGTTAGAGTACTTAATTTTTTGTTCATTCAGGCTTCGAAAATTAATAGACAGTGAAGCTACATCAGGCAGTGACAAGCGGCAGCACATCGAGTCGAACTAAGCTCGTGTGACAGACAGGGGTGCCGCGAGGCATTCCACGCTGATACGACTCTGTATCGTACTGAATGGAGGGTGGTGATCCGCCACACAGAATACCAAAATATCACAAGAGTAGCGACTATGTTAAGGTTCGGTCGCAGAGACCGACACTAGCGCTCCAAATGGCCTGGCGGTGAACTTTGAATTCGGGGAAATATGACGTGATAATCTGTATTCTTGCTCTGCAAAATGCGAGTACTATATGATAATATTTTTCATTTATATGAGTGGGTCTGGTGCCAAAGTGCATTTATTTTAAAACCCAATAATGCAATTTCTACCGTTTGGCTGTAATCGAGTTGAAATTATGTTCCCGATTAAGACATCTCTACCGCGCGACCGCTACGGTGGCAGGTTCGAATCCTGCCTCGGGCATGGATGTGTGTGATGGCCTTAGGTTGGTTAGGTTTAAGTAGTTTTAGGAGACTGGTGACCTCAGATGTTAAGTCCCATAGTGCTCACAGCCATTCAAACCACTTGAGGACCTCTCTATGTGTATTGCAGTCTTTGAATTGCATTGCAAATACGTTGCTCGTATTCTGTTTAATTTTTGCTGACATCCGTATTATAGGGTGAACTAAATGCTTCTGTATTTGTTTTTGTTGCATGCTAAAGGCCGCTGGTTTTGTCTCGTGGTGTTCTGCAGACTCACGTATTTTTGTTACAGCTTAAGAACCTCGATTGAAATCCATTGTTAGTGTACTCTTCGTATCCTTTGTTATTTTTGTTCCCATTCGTTTTTCGTACTCCACCAAAATTTTCATTGACTTCTGCTAAAATGCACTATCTACACTGCCTGTTAATAACGTGTGAAAACATTTGCTAGTTACTGAGACTACGAAACAGACATCTACACCTACATCGACACTCTTCGAGCCATTGTGAAACGCATGGCATCCAGTGACGAGAAGCAACAGCACTCAATGCAGAATTAGATACAAGTTCCGCAACAGATGTAATAATGTGGAATAGCAATACTGTCGACACCCGCTAAGATGGAGTTCTTCATTAAAAGCGTGAAAGTACAGGACACGTATGTAAACAGATATAAAGTGTTGTGTTGGCAGAAGAGCCAACACCGTGTTACAAGAGGAGGCCGAAATGCACGCGTTTTAGCTCACGCAGGCTGGCGTGAGGATGAAAGAACTATACTGACGTCAGATCTGGAACATGACAAGGAATTAGAATTCAGAAAGCGGACGTAATTATTTTGATACTTAACTTTAATCCATTAATGATGAACGTCGCTCTTGACGGTACATGATTCACAATATTATCTGTTCAAAATACATTCATATTAACTGAATATCGCGCCTTGCTAGGTCGTAGCAAATGACGTAGCTGAAGGCTATGCTAAACTGTCGCCTCTGCAAATGAGAGCGTATGTAGACAGTGAACCATCGCTAGCAAAGTCGGCTGTACAACTGGGGCGAGTGCTAGGGAGTCTCTAGACTATACCTGCCGTGTGGCGGCGCTCGGTAAGCAATCACTGATAGTGGCGACACGCGGGTCCGACGTACACTACCGGACCGCGGCCGATTTAAAGGCTACCACCTAGCAAGTGTGGTGTCTGGCGGTGACACCACATAAAGTATAATAAAAGCGGCGTTCTTAACAATTGTCTAAATCGCGTAGTTAACACACAGATTCGTAAGTGGTAACAAAAATCATAAATCTCAGAACATCATGTGAAGAAACCAACTTCTGTTTTATATGAACAACAACGAAATATGGACTCATTTACCCGACCCAGTATTACTGATGTCAACAGAGCTCAATCAGAATATGAGCAACATACTTACAACGTAACTCAAAGAGTGCAAAGCACACAATAAGGAATGAGAAGCACAATGATTTGAAACGAGCTTCTGTTAAGTTCCGTTCACTACGGAACGAAAACAAACACAGAACCTAAAGATCATCCAATAAGAAAGCGACATGATGCATTAATAAACTTGCAGCACTGCAAGTGGCCTGACAGCGAACCGAAGTCGTGTTACGTGTAGCCCCTACACGGGTTTCACCCCCTGTTGTGGCTGTCTCTGCACAGTTCGTAGCCAGTGTTTCTGGTGTCTGTTTAAAGCAACAGTCTGGAACGCTCTGTATCGACGCAAAGAGGATTATATACTGAGCATGGTGGCGCAGTGGTTACCACACTGGACTCTAGTTAGGGAGAACGACGGTTCAAACCCATTCCGCCATCCTGATTTAGGTTTTCGGTGATTTCCCCAAATCGCTTCAGGCAAATGCCGGGATAGTTCCTCTGAAAGGGCATAGCCACCTTCCTTCCCCATCCTTTCATAATGTGAGGGACCGATGGCCTTGCTGTTTGGTGCCCTCCAACAATTCAACCAACCAACAGTGGATTACATGTACCGAAATCCTGGCCAAAATTATTTTTGATAGTTTCAAACCTTTAAAGCACTCCCTTTCACTACTAGGTTAACTGTAGTTGTGAATACCCCTAAACTACTCCACTGCCGTCCATAGAGATGGGCCTGGGATGACTCGACATGCATTTGTTAGTTTGTCTGCCTGTCTTTCAGTTTGTACCATGCCACTTTCCACTAGTTCTTAACCTTTTGTACTCGAAAATTTCAAAGTAGATTCGTGTGATACCCTTAATTTGCTGTACCGATTTTACTGGTGACGTGATGACAGGACTGCTTCTACTAGGGCACCGAATTGCTCGTCACGTGTGTGATTGTTCCATATGTAGTTAGTTTGCCATACTTTTCTCGCAATTTTTAAATGCGCCTTCAAACTAATTATAGCTATGTACTGTGTTATATATGTGCGTATTGAGAAGTGTATGTTAGTGTGTGTAATCTAGGTTGGTTCTGCTACGTTCACTTGTATAATGTTACCGATCACAGCAGGTGATTGTCCCAGGCCTCTCGCAAAGTTCTTTTCAATTGCACGTTGGTTTATTGTCTTACTTCTCGCAGTTCACAGCCTGATGCGATAGATGGTGCTGGTAGACGTTTCCCCTTCGTACACAAGGTGTCACACAGTCTTCCCACAAACAAACAACACTCAAATGCGATTTCTGAACGACAAACCCGCTGTAAAATCTTTACTTACATACAGACCATAGTGGCAGCTGTGGAAAATCACTGGTCCACATCTACCCTATACCTTGCAAGCCGTGTAATATGCTGTGGCAGATGGTGGAATCCGTGCTGGATACAGTGGCCGATGCGCAGGGAACAGTTACTGAGCGATTTCATTTGTTTCTTTAGGCGGGGCCGACCTTGTCTGGCCACTTCCAGCCGGCTGGCGACACACTGCGATGGCAGAAGCGAGCCACACGCCCTGCGTTCTTCCTCAAACGATTTTACAGATACTATTCCGTAAAAAAAAAAAAATCTTTTTTCCCTACTTATAGCTTTATATGCCAGCTTCGTGTGACGAGCCCATCATTTCGTTAATGGTGACAGTTATTATGGTACTTCGATTTAAGTAAGACACTGCATGAAATATGAAAAAGCTTAAAATAGAAAATAGGGGTTGCTAAGATTTTGCGTTTGGTACACATTACATAATATGTTGCCGCGTATAAAATTCAGCTGAGATAATGAATTTTTCTTTAGACTTTGGTGGAAGTCTCAGTCACCAATGACGGAAAAATTAATCTGATGTAGCGCACTCATCTGCAACCGTCCGAGCCAGCGAAAAAGCCAGAATGAGATATTCTCAACATTCCTCACATCTCAAACGGTTTGAGATATGTGAAACAAGATTTTCGCAAATGACAGCACGCAAAGAGAAGAGTGCTTTGCCGTATGGTTAACATGCAAAACTTAATTATTGACCGCATTATACGATGAAACAATGTAATTATTAAGGGGCATCGATAGCTGGTGAAACGAGACATACTGTGGGATATAGTACAACGTAAGTGAAGACATTACAGGCTCATTTTTGAATCGGCGATCTGCTTTTTCATAAACGTTTCCTCCCTATTTTTCCTCAGTTTCTCACTTAAAAAACTTCATAACCACTGTCCATTTTCAATTTCTCGCGGCGTAATGAACAGTCCATTAAATTTTGGGCACGCAGCCGCGCAAATAAAATTTCCTCCGCTGATATTTCGGCCGCGTATCGTCCGGCCATCCTCAGAGTGAGTCATAAGACGGACGACAAGATGCCAAGTGCGGCCTTAGATGCTCCACCGCGGCGGTACTGCGCATGCGAGTGAGAGATGTTGGTCGGCGGCAAAGAAATACGCTTATACATGCACCGCCTGTGGCGAAGGCGTACAGACATTTGATTCGCTTATCGATGTATGATCGGCGGCGGTGACACCGTGACGACTTCTCTGCAGTTCAATTACCCCAAGAGCCGGATTCCATGCTTTGTCCAAATTAAAACAATTATCTCTGTTTATTAAATTATTAGCTGCTCTAATCTCTATACCTTGACGGCAGATTCCCAAAAGGAAGACGTGGATGTTAAAATATTCACATCACTGTAATTCATGGAATGACCTGTACCAAGACAATGTTCGGCCACAGCTGACTTGTCTGGCTGTAATAAGCGTTTGTATCTTCGATGCTCTACACATCTCTCATGAACGGTGCGTGTTGTTTGATCTCTGTACGATTTCTCACAATTTCCGCTATAAATCTGATACACACCCGCTTTACGAAGCTGTAAATCGTCCTTCACAGAGTAAAGCTGCAGCAGTCTTGGTTGGGGGGGATGGGGGGGGGGGGGGTGAAAGACCACCACAACACAGAATTTCTCAAGAATACACCCACATCGGCAAAAAAGTACTAGATTTGAAAGAATTACTATCTTCTTCCTAGGTTTTACATTGAATGCTCTACAAATTTGTTGCGGAGAAAATCCATTCGATTTAAAAATGCTCTTAAGGTATGTGAGCTCTTGTTGCAAATTGTCTTTATCGGAAATACAGTGTGCCCTATGCAGTAAGGTCTTAAGAACACATACGGTCTGTGAAGGGTGATGGCAGCTACTGGCATGAACATATAGATTTGTATACGTTGGTTTCCGGTATACGGCGTGTCCTAATGTGCCGTCAACTTTACGGCGAGCGACAACATCCAAAAATGGGAGGTAGACGTTTTTTTATATTTCCATAGTAAATTTGATACTAGAATGGATGGAATTCTAATGCTCAAGAAATCGATGTAATTCATTCATCCCGTGCGGCGATACCACAAATGTGTCGTCCACGTACCTCCAGAAGACCGTTGGTTTAAAACTTGCTGAGTCCAGTGCCTTGTCCTCGAAGTCTTCCATGAATAAATTAGCTACCAGAGGGTAGAGGGGGCGTCCCATGACAACACCATCGATCTTGTATGAATGCATGGTTTCTCGGCGATATGAATTAATAAAATATTCTCAGGCTTCCAGCGGTTAAAATCGCACGAGCTTCCGACCGAGCTCTCCCCGGTCATTGTCAAGTGGTAAGACTGACTGCTGTGTCGACGTGGCCGCGTCGTTATACAGCCGCACTGCTAGCTGTGACGTCACTGGTGCTCTCTTCCTCGACAAACAGGGTGTTGCAAAAAGGTACGGCAAACTTTCAGGAAACATTCCTCACACAAATAAAGAAAAGATGTTATGTGGACATGTGTCCGGAAACGCTTAACTCAATGTTAGAGCTCATTTTATTACTTCTCTTCAAATCATATTAATCATGGAATGGAAACACACATCAACAGAACGTACCAGCGTGACTTCAAACACTTTGTTACAGGAAATGTTCAAAATGTCCTCCGTTAGCGAGGATACATGCATCCACCCTCCGTCGCATGGAATCCCTGATGCGCTGATGCAGCCCTGGAGGATGGTGTATTGTATCACAGCCGTCCACAACACGAGCACGAAGAGTCTCTACGTTTGGTACCGGGGTTGCGTAGAGAAGAGCTTCCAAATGCCCCCATAAATGAAAGTCAAGAGGGTTGAGGTCAGTAGAGAGTGGAGGTCATGGAATTGGTCCGCCTCTACCAGTCCATCGGTCACCGAATCTGTTGTTGAGAAGCATACGAACCCTTCGACTGAAATGTATAGGAGCTACATCGTGCATGAACCACATGTTGTGTCGTACTTGTAAAGGCACATGTTCTAGCAGCACAGGTAGGGTATCCCGTATGAAATCATATTTACGTGCTCCATTGAGCGTTGGTGGTAGAACATGGGGCCCAATCAAGACATCACCGACAAATAATGCCTGCCCAAACGTTCACAGAAAATCTGTGGTGATGATGTGATTGCACAAATGCGTGCGGATTCTCGTCAGCCCACACATGTTGATTCTGAAAATTTACAATTTGATCACGTTGGAATGAAGCCTCATCCGTAAAGAGAACATCTGCACTAAAATGAGGATTGACACATTGTTGGATGAACCATTCGCAGAAGTGTACCCGTAGAGGCCAATCAGCTGCTGATAGTGCCTGCACACGCTGTATATGGTACGGAATCAACTGGTTCTCCCGCAGCACCCTCCATACAGTGACGTGGTCAACGTTACCTTGTACAGCAGCAACTTCTCTGACTCTGACATTAGGGTTATTGTCAACTGCAGGAAGCATTGTCTCGTCCATTGCAGGTGTCCTCGTCGTTCTCGGTCTTCACCAGTCGCGAGTCATAGACTGGAATGTTCCGTGCTCCCTAAGACGCCGATCAATTGCTTCGAACGTCATCCTGTCGGGACACCTTCGTTCTGGAAATCTGTCTCGATACAAACATACCTCGCCACGGTTATTACCCCGTGCTAATCCATACATCAAATGGGCATCTGCCAACTCCGCATTTGTAAACATTGCACTGACTGCAAAACCACGTTCGTGATGAACACTAACCTGTTGATGCTACGTACTAATGTGCTTGATGCTAGTACTGTAGAGCAATGAGTCGCATGTCAACACAAACATCGAAGTCAACATTACCTTCCTTCTATTTTGCCAACTGGAGGTGAATAGAGGAAGTAGGGTACATACTGACGTAACTAAAATGAGCTCTAACATGGAAATTGAGCGTTTCCGGACACATCTCCACATAACATCTTTTCTTTATTTGTGTGTGAGGAATATTTCCTGAAATTTTGCCGTCCCTTTTTGTAACACCCTGTATATAGTCATGTTTTCATTCCGCGTCCGTCGCGCCCGTTTTAACATCGCGATAGTCGGGTTCCGTCCTTGTTGATGGTGTTTTCAGCGGTTTTTATTTCAATAGCTTCTTTTATGACGCTATCGCAAAATCCCTCCTTCATATCGACATGTTTCTTCGAATAGAATTCGATGTCCACTTCCTAAGGCGTGTTCTTCCACGGCTGAATTTTCTGGATAGCGTAGGTGTAAGCACCTCTCGTGTTCCTTCCCGACGTTGCTCTACCATGCGTACTGTTTGGCTGACGTAGTAACAGCCACACTGACATGGTATCTTGTACACTCGAAGCGTTCTAAGATCTAGATCGTCCTTCACAGGCCTCATGAGCTGACGAACTTTTGCTGGGGACCTGAACACCGATGAAATGTTATATCTCTTCAGGAGCCGGCTAATCTTTCCCGACACTGTACCACAGAAAGGCTAAAACACAAGTTTCTTGTTTGCTTCTTCGGTGGTGTTCTCACCTCTCTTAGTTTGTTTTTTTGCGTGTCGCGCCAGATATAGCCTGTGATACCTGTCCGTGGCTGTAACCGTTTTCCCGGAAGACGTTTCGGAGGTGGCTCAGTTCTAGTGGCCGACTTGCTGCGTCTGGGACGACTTTAGCACAATGAACGAGGGTATTCAGAACGCCACTTTTTGTGCCGGATGGTGGTGGCTGAGTTACCGATCTGTGTGTGTAGGTTTCTTGCGGGCACTGTGGCTGAGGTGCCCGTTGGTTTTCCGTCGAACGAGTACGTCAAGCAAGGGCAGTGCATCATCTGTCTCGACTTCCATCGTAAACTTGATGTGGCCGAGGAGAGCTCGGTCGAAAGTTCGTTGGATTATAACCACCTGACGCGGCTGGAAGCCCGAGAAAATCTTATTAATTCATATCGCCACGAAACCACGCATTCATACATGGCGTACCTCTACGGGGGGGAAACGTGGCGCCTAGGGAACC
Source organism: Schistocerca gregaria (assembly GCF_023897955.1). Lineage (NCBI taxonomy): Eukaryota > Metazoa > Arthropoda > Insecta > Orthoptera > Acrididae > Schistocerca > Schistocerca gregaria. The sequence continues at coordinate 4,118,509 of NW_026061713.1, read as the reverse complement.
TGCTTGGGAAGAAGGCTAACCTGTTAAGCTCTCTAGCCTTCCTGCTACGCTGTCGAGATGAGAACGCGATTCCACGATTTACCTCGGCAGCCAGGTGAATCTACCGTTCAGCCAGCTCTGCCCTGTTGCGGGAAACGATACACTTCACTAGGAGGCAGCTGGATTTAAAAGGTCGCGAACTGCTGGCTATACATCTGCAGTTGACAGAGGTACTCTCACAATTAGATTTCGAGTGGGTCGACGCGGCCACCACAGCAAAAGAAGGCCACAGAGAAACAGAAAGGGTAGTTCGCGCGGATTTCTTAACAACAACACGGTGCAGAACGGAAATCAACAGAAGGAACTGTCATCAATATGACGGAGAAAGAGGTCGATGCGGGTGCCATTTCGGCGCTTAAGAAAGGTATTAACTTCGCACCAGCGCTTCAGAGCATCCCTGTCTGTGATGATATAAGTGGGGTTGAACAAGCAATCCGTAAGATGCCTAGTGAGAATGCTGACGAAATTCATCGCGAAACGTGTCGCATCATTTCAAAATCTAAACCACCGAGGTCTGACTAGGGCTAAACGCAATGGTCTTCACGCACTCCGCAACGACGCACTCATCGTGGTTCTGCCAGTCGACAAGGGCAATGCATCCGTCATTGTAAATAAAGCTGACTACGATGCCAAAATTCAGTTAATGCTTGAAGAGGATATATAGCGTTAACTGCCACGGGACCCGACACCAAGAATAATGAGGAAGACATCAGAGCTTCTAAAACAGTAAATGCTGGAAGGGGGCGTTATTAAGACTCTCCTCCCTCAGGCGCCGAGACCACCTACGCTTTCTGGACTACCAGAAATCCACAACCGGATTCTCCTCTTCGTCCCATCGTGAACACCATTGGGTCACCCACTTATAGACTGGCAGAACACCTGACCAGCCTCCTTGCACCGCATGTGGGTCGTTGTGTGCATCACATCAGGAACACCGTCGACTTTCTCAACAGAATTAAACAACTGCATCTTAGTCAAGGAGATATGATGGTTAGTTTTGGTGTGGTCTCCCTGTTTACACGTGTTCCGGTCAAAGACTGTATACATCTCCTCTCCCAATTATCTGATAACACAATTGTGGGACTGTTTAAGCACACAGTGACATAGTCGTACTTCCTACATGGCGGCCAGTATTTCGACCAGTTGGACGGCGTGGCTATGGGAAGCCCTCTGGCTCCATCCATAGCCAAACTTTTTATGGCAAAATTTGAAGACTTCGCCTTGGACACGGCTCCAGCTAAACCAAGTTGCTTTTAGCGTTACGTCGATGACACTTTCATCATGTAGCCCCATGGTCGTGAATTTTTGGAACACCTGAACAGCATTCACGGCCACATCAAGTGTAAGATGGAAGTCGAGACAGAGGGTACATTGCCCTTGCTTCACGTCCTCATTCGACGGAAAACCAAGGGGCCCCTCAGCCACAGTGTCTACAGAAAACGGAGACACACACACACACACACACACACACACACACACACACACACACACATATCAGTATCTGCACGCTCTCAGCCACCACCATCCGGCACAAAAACGTGGCGTTCTGAATACCCTCGTCCATCGTGCTAAAGTCGTCCCAGGCGCAGCAAATCTGCCACTAGAACTGAGCCACCTCCGAAACGTCTTCCGGGAAAACGGGTACAGCCACGGACAGGTGTCCAGGCTATATCTGGCGTGACACGCAAGAAACACACCAACAGAGAAGAGAACACCACCGAAGAAGAAAGCAAGAAACTTGTGTTTTAGCCTTTCTGTGGTACAGTGTCGGGAAAGATTAGCCGACTCCTGAAGAGATATAACATTTCATCGGTGTTCAGGCCCCCAGCAAAAATTTGTCAGCTCATAAGGCCTGTGATGGACTACCTAGGGCTAAGAACGCCTGGAGTGTACAAGATACCATGTCAGTGTGGCTGTTACTACGTCGGCCAAACAGTACGCATGGTAGAGCAACGTCGGAAAGGAACACGAGAGGTGCTTACACCTACGCTATCCAGAAAAATCAGCCGTGGAAGAACACGCCTTAGAAAATGGACACCGAATTCTATTCGACGAAACATCTGTCGTTATGAAAGCGGAGGGATTTTGCGATAGCGTCATAAAAGAAGCTATTGAAATAAAAAACGCTGAAAACACCATCAACAAGGGCGGATGTTTGCAACTCAGCACAGCCTGGGACCCGGCTATCGCGATGTTAAAACGGGCGCGATGAACGCGGTATGAAAACATGATCATATATGGCGTGGAAGAGAGCACCAGTGACGTCACAGCCAGCAGTGCGGCTGTATAACGACGCGGACACGACGACACAGCAGTCAGTCTTACCACTTGAGAATGACCGGGGAGAGCTCGGTCGAAAGCCCGTGGGATTTTAACAACCCGACGCGGCTGGAAACCCGCAAATTTTTATTAACTATCAATCTTCTCATAAAATTCACCATTAAACTGGAAATAAGATGATAAAAGCACATGTTCAAATAAGGCCGTAATGTTCGTATCAAGATGTTGGCTGATAAGAGAAGGAGTCCTTTAAAGGTACCGGTGCATAATGACAGCAACGTCAGGCTAAATAATAATGATGTGCTAGTTAGTTTTGACGTGTTAAGTCTCTGAATAAAATCCATAGAATTACGAATGTGGTGACTCCATTTTCCTACCAATTGTTTTAATTAGGAAGTCAAGTGTTTGGCAGAAAAATACGTCGGTGAACCAATAGCGCTCGTTATAGGTCTCATAGACCTCTACACTCTCATACTTAGACATTTTGTGAACTTTAGGAAGACCATAATATCTCGGTGGTACTTCTTTTGACTTCCTTTGGTAGTGATGAAGCGTTCAGCAAGGCAGCAGTCCATACTGTCACCTTGATAGTAGGATCTTTGTTAATCTTCCGGTATGCACCAGAACTAAGTAGACCACATAGCTCTTCCTTGTAGACTTTCTGAGGCAAAAGGACCGGAGCATTACCCGCACGCGCTGCAGTCGGAAAACTATAAGCGCGATGCCATAGATAGTACAAGGGTACTAATATCGATACGCGCTGCTGCTGCGACTCACGGAGAGAGAGGATAACAGCATAACCGCGAGAGACTAATCACAGAATATCAACCAAAACCAAGATTTAATGGGAAGCATAACACGAGCCAGCCACTGCTCAACCTCCCGCCCTCAAACAAACACGATGCTGGTAGGGGGGGGGGGGGGGGGGTTGCTACTTAACAATCAGACTAACTAACTGGATTTAACCTGGCTAAGGTGAACCCAGTACTTGTTACCGGAATGGTTATCCTTAAGCAGCAGATTCACCGGGCCTAAAATGCGCAAATTGGTGCTAGGCCCCAGAAAATGAGGAGTGAATTTACTCATATTTCCGACACGCAGCTGCCTACTGGGGAAACTACGGGCATAGACCTGATCTCCTAGCCTCCCTCTAAAGGTTCGCCGATTACGATTGTAACGCTCACCTTGATTATTATGGACCCTGAGTATATTACGTCTGGCACGGTTCCAGTTTTCATTGATGACTTGAGGAACTAGATCTTGAATTCCCCACAAGTTCTAAAAAGGGGAATTAACAGGATAGGAAAGGATCAAAGAGGCGGGAGTAGCTCCCAAGGCTTCATGATTGGTGGTATTAAAAGCAAAACTAAGCCAAGGAAGACTAGAGTCCCACTTACTAGGCGTTTTCTGAAATCAAAGCGGATTTACGATTTCGGTTAACCCTCTCCGTAAAGCATGCCTGCGGATAATACGACGCAGTCGTGATATGCTTGACACCGTTCTGAAAATAGGACGCCTTGAAAGGAGCCGAAAGGAAGGCCGGCGCATTATCGCTAACAATTTTCTTAGGGGGGCCAAACACAATGAAAACTTTAGTTAAATGAGAAATAGTGGTGGTAGCAGTGACGTTACGGCTCGGAAGGAGCCAAGTGAATCCGGAGAACGCATCAATAATAACTAAAACGTATCGATGACCTTTCTTAGTACGAAGAAAGGGTCCTAGATAATCGATATAGAGCTTGTGCGTAGGACAGGACTCGCGCTCAGAGCTCAGCAAACCCTGTTGAAGAGCATTCTTGGGTTTGACTACATTATACAGCCGATATTGCTATACCATCTCTCTGACATTTCGCTCCATGGTGGGCCAAGTCAAATGCTCCTTGACTTTTTTCAGAGTCTTAGGAACTTATAAGTGGCTACCCACCAACGAATCATGAAAGTACCGAAAAACCGGGCGCACCAGAGCTACTGGCAAACTTCTTTAACTGCTTCGCATGCCCGACCCTTTTACGCAGAATGCAACTGTTAATAATATACTCATGCGACAGTTCCCCAGCCAAATAGGGTCCTGATCCCGACGCTGAGCGACATCAAACTAAAGAGGAATTTCTCCCAATCCTGCCTCCATCTGTCTCCCGGGTTCCCTCACTAGGTGTAGATTCGGCGAACTACCGGCTGAGGACATCCGAAAGGATATTTTCAGTGTCTCTCACGTGTTTAACTTCAAATTAAATGCGTACCTCTCATCTGGCACTACGGCCAGTTTTACGGCTAAAATACCAGCATTAGATGTGTCATTTTGGAGAATAAACCTTTTATTAAAGTATGGTACTCCTAGAAATGGACGATTGGCTACAGCTGCCTTAATATACTCAAACGCGGGCTCCTGGACAGGTCCTTATTCAAAACGCACTCTCTTCCGGCACTGTTCGTTTGAGGTAGCGGCCAACTAAGCAAAATTAGGGACAAAACGCCTAAAATAGTTCAACATGCCTATGAACCTACCAATTCCGCGTTTATCAGTAGGCGGAGGCAACGCCCGTATGGTCTTAGTTCGCTCTTGTTCGATGCGAATACTCTGACCTGACACTAGGTGACCTAAGAAGAACACCTGCTGCCTTTCTAATGTCATCTTACTGGGTTTAACAGTCAGCCCGGCTCCCTGAAACCTCGAAAGAACTTTCTGGATATGATCCAAATGGACTGAAACGAACAGCTATAGATGACTAAATCGTCCAAATAATTATAGGCAAACACTAATTTCAAGTCCCTAAGGATATTATCCAGCAAACGAGTTGCCAAACCAAAAGGAACTCTGTCAAACAGATTCCGATCAGTACAATATGCGGTAACATGTTTACATTCTTCAGCTAATGGAATCTGACAACAGGCTTGGTTCAAACCAAGAACAGTAAACCAATTAGTACCGGCAAACCAGGTAAAAGTTATGCAGATCAGAGGCAGAGGCACATTCGAAGACAACCTTAGTGTTCAAGCACCCGGTAGTTAACCACAGGTCTGAAATAGTGCTCCTGATCCTTGGGAACATGGCATATGGGGGAAGCATAAGTAGATGTAGAAGGCGTAATAGCTCCTTGTTGGAGCATTTGTGATATTCTCGCCTTCAGTATCTTCACCTTAGGAGGTGAGAGGCGACGTGGGGGCTGCCTGACAGGACTATCGTCGGATAGAAGGATATGGTAATTAAGAACATTAGTGACACTCAAGTTATCACTAAGAAGCTCAGGAAAACTCTGTAACAAATCCCGTAATTGAGAAGCGTGATGCGGCGAGAGATGGGTAAGATCAAACTCATTAGCCACATCCTGAACGGCCAATGCATCTGCATTTCGATGCACAATACGTTTAGCGCACTTATAAAACGAAACATAAGGTGGCTTGCGGAGTATGGATGTAGATGTAGAAACTTCTCCAAAGGAGCTAACTTAAAGAAAAAGGTGTGCCCAGAATAATCCCAGAATAACCCAGTATTTACTGAAATCACATCCCAAAATTAGATCGACCGGCAGCTCCTTGACCGAGGCTAATGACAAGGGCCAGGAAAAATCCCCCATCGATATACTCCCTCGGACCCAATCATGCAGAGGCAACACCTGGTCATTGGCCATCCGACATCTCTGCACCGGAGAAAGCACCGACCGAAGTTTCGTAAAATGACCAACTTCCAAAAACCACTCGAAGCACAATAATGAAAATGAGCTACCAGAATCGGAAAGAGCACAGATCGGTTCGCCACCTACTCGAGAACAAACGTAAGGCGATGGCGGTGAAGAGGGAGCGACAACACGGGTACGCCAGCGTCTAAAGGCTCGATCACGAGATAGCTGCCCAGTCCGGCGTCATTTATTGGCTCTGAGAGCGCGAGGCTGAATCCAAGAGCGCTCCAAGTGAGCCGTGCTGCCGCACCTGAAACAACCCCGGGGTTCCAGTTTTACGGCTTCAGCGGATGCAGACACTTCGGAATTTCCCTTGCCAGCGCCGGTGGCCTGCCCCTTAACTTCGTGACATACATCGTATCCAAGCGGCAACGCCCATATCGCTACAACCGCGGCACGGAGTTCTTCCCAAGCTGAAGGCTGATTACGGAAAACATAGTGCTACTTATCCGCAACGCGCATTCCCCTAAGAACAATAGACACCGGCTGTTGTTCAGGCAAATAGATTAACAAAGCCAAGGACGCCGTCTGAACTCTGTCCACATACTGATGTAACTGCTCTTTATCCCGCTGCATCTCCCAAATGTAACGACATTCAAGCTGTTTTCGAACTCCGGTGGTCAATCTCTGCCTAATGACGAGCTCCCTCAATTGCTGTAAGGAGAACACTTCAGTCATGGCTCGGAAGAGGAGGTTCTGCAACTCACTTCTAGCTAACAGGTACGGCAGTGACAAAATTACTTGGTGTGGAACCACGAAAGGGAGAAGCATAAAGTTCAAGACGAACCGACAACCGTAATAATTTTTCGACCTGTTCAAGCCACTCCACGACTAATTCAGTAATATCACGAGAGGATTAGGCAACTTGGCAAACATTGCTTCTAACTTCACCGAGGACGTAACAGTACCATCCCGGGCAGGCTCTCGCCCTCTCCCGAACACAGCAAGTCCCGCTCCTCAATCCTCTTCTCACCAAATCTAAACACGTAACATTAAACTGCAATGCACTAACCAAAGAGCCCAATTCGGCGGCTAATTTATTATGGTGATCTTCCAAAGCTAACATGCCCAAATCCGCTTTCCGATTTGTTAAATACATTAACTGGGCCTACACCCTATCCAATAGACTGGCACTAGGTTGAGTGCCTTCCAAAACGCAAATAGTGTCCTCAAGGCCCCTAACAGCCTTCAACAAAAATTCAGTGGCCGCTCCTGTCTCACCCAACACCGCCGGCGTGACGTCAACCGGCTGAAAAACGGCAGCACCTAAACGGGCCACTAAATCCGGATCACTGCTCTCAGTAGCTTGGCGCCTTATTTCCAACTCGTAAACAAGATGTTCCTGAGCAGGCCGATCCCCGTACTCTGACTGACCGCCATTACAATACACCTGAAACAATCAACACCCAAAACAATGTGGTGTCACAGAACAGAAATAAAATTGAAACTAACAGTAACTGAAATGGCAAGAACACAAACGTAACCACGCTCTGCTACCAGTGAAATCCCTGGGCTAGCAGGACGGAGCGGATGCGGTTATATTTGTGGAAAGAGGTCAGAATATGTTACTGTCAGTTGCACACCATCATACAAAATTTATTTCTTAAAACACACAATCAGACAAGCAAGAATAAAAACTCTCAAGGTTTTAACGAAAGACCTCCTTTGATTTAATTTAGATCGGCTGAAGGCCACATCGAAAATCCAAGGCACAAGGCCTAAGCAAGGTACAGGAGTTCTTCTGGCGGTTTCACTTCTTCAGAATTTTTTATCTTCAATATAAATAGGCTGAACGCCTTAGCTTTAATGTTATCCCATATAACGCGGCTGAAGGCCTCACGTTAATCAAGAATAGTCTCGCGGCTTAAGGCCGAGACAAAGATTTTCAAAGTTTAATTTAAATTGGCTGAAAACTCGGTTGAAGGCCGCATATCAACAAAACAATTTTACGGATTTTGCCTGGGAAGAAGAGCTTTCAATTTGAAAAGGCTGAAGGCCTGATCTCAAAATACTTCGTGTAAAACTCTGCTGCAGGCCTCATATTAAAAAATAACAATCTTATGACTTAAGGGCAAGACAAGGATTTTGAATTTTTAATTTAATAGTGATTAAAACACACATCATGGAGAAAACAATTTTAAGACATAAGGCCTAAAGGAAGAGATTCTGAATTTCAACTAAAATAGGATACAGTCTTTATCCTAAAATGCTTCACATAACTCTCGGCTGAAGGCCACATACGAAACCCAAATAATCTCACGTCTTAAAATTAAAAATTGGAAATTTCTTTGTCTGGGCTGTAACTGAAAAACTCGGCTGAAGGCCACATAAAAACTACAAAATATTTCTTCCGGCTTAAATCCTAGACAAAATTTTCAACTCTTGATTTGAAAAGGCTGAAAACTCGGCTGAAGGCCACATACCTACTTGAAACCAATTTACGGCTTAATGTCTAGGCACAAGGAATTTGCAATTTTAATTTTGAAAGGCTGAAACTCGGCTGAAGGCCACATACCAGTCAAGAACCTTTTTTACGCCTTAAGGCCTAAGAAGAAAAGCCTTGAAATTTCAATAAGCAAAAACTCCGCTGAAGGCCACACACAGTACTTAAGAATAAAAAGGAAATCACTCTGTAAAACACAAGGAGCGGCGCTCAGAAGGTTCCAACCTGGGGAAGTAACTAACGCACTTTTAGGTGAAACAGGCAGCCAGACCGACAACTTCTTAATCAAAAGGCAACCCAACAAAAAGCCAGCCGAGGAACCAACCAACAACATCAGTTCTACTGCACCTGAACAGCAAAACGACAACAAGATGTCAATCGCACAACGTTCCGGATACTGGTGGCCAATCAAGCCAAATGAGAATAAACGCCCAAAACTACCAACACCTCAGCTGTCGCACTACACGCTGTGCTGTACAATACCAACACGATGTGGAAAATACACTGCCAGAAACTACGTCAACAACCACTTTAGGTCACTGGAACGTCAACGGCCACAACACAGGAGATACCTCTGGTACACTTAATTTAAGTCATTCCTTCATTAATGAAGTTTAACACCACACAGGAAGACGGCTGCAATTCTAATCGACTTGAACGCACACACGTTGTTGCTCGCGTGGATCTCTCAGAAAGTGACAACCAGGATCAAACCAAGAGATGTGATAGCAGTTGAGGCTTGATAGTAGGTCAAGTGAGCTCTCAACTTTAGTGTCCAGTTTCGGTGGCTGACGAACTTCGTAACCCTCGCAAGAAGTGCCTCACAACTCCAACCGCACGTGCACGCCGCCAGCGCCTCCGGTCTGACCACGCGCCACAGAGACTTCCTCGTTGCTCTGACCCAACGGACCGACTGTCACACACAGCACACCCGGAAAACATATCCGCCACACCAGACATAGTACAGCAGTACTAGTATCGATACACACTGCTACTGCGGCTCACGGAGAGACGACAGCAACGTTATTGCGGTAACCACTGGGCTACAACAAATGATTAAAAAAAAAAAAAAACAAGGCACCCATCCAGCCAGCCACGGCTCACATACGTTGCAAAGAGCAATGGTGCTGACAATTCTTTTCAGTATTCAATACTGCCTTCTCACGTTGCCATCCTGATAAATCAATGTTGACTTTTATAGAAGAGATATTCATTTTCCAAAAACATCGCAGTTCTTCCACATAAAACATGTTCCTTAATTCTACAACAGTTATTCAAAAATGGCTCTAAGCACTATGGGACTTAACATCTATGGTCATCAGTCCTCTAGAACTTAGAACTACTTCAACCTAACTAACCTAAGGACAGCATACAACAGCCAGCCATCACGAGGCAGAGAAAGTCCCTGACCCCGCCGGGAATCGAACCCGGGAACCCGGGCGTGGGAAGCGAGAACGTACAACAGTTATTGTTTCTATACAGGCTACACTTTAGTTTCTTTTTTTGGCGTGCTTTTGCCTAGAGCGGAATGCTGTCTGTGTATTTCATTGGTCAAATTTTTCAGTGTAACGAAAATATGATTCTCTATAAATTGTTCGAAGCAAAGAGTAGGATATGACCAAATGAGGAAGCAAATAGACCAGCGTGAGGCCTAGTTTTGCGAAAAACGATTTAACTTCTTTAAATAAATCAGGGTAACTGAGAAAAACTTAAATCTTTCGTTGCTGTCATACTAAAGTCATACGCAGTGTTTAGAATTGTCACGTCGATGTCTCATATCTGCCTAGTGTTAGCGAGATGCTTTAGGAGCTTTAAGTAGAATGCTATGGACCACAGGGTGTACTCAAAAAATGTCTGAAGTAACTAATTGTGTTTTCTTATACATCATAGTTATTGTTTTGCAACACTACTATAAATCTCAGAAATTCTGCTGGTTTGTACATAATGCGGATGTAGTGGAACATAGATGCTCCAGAAAATGGCGCAAAATGTGCAAAATATTGATTTGTGTTATGTCAAAGTCATGTGTAAATATTATGTCGATATTTTGTGACCATACTTTGTCCATAATTAGCGTCCTGATACAATCGCTCTAAAACAAAAAAATTAAGTCTGATATCCTAGGTTCACTTGAAAATATGTATCTATTAGGCTGGTGCAGAAGTTCACAGCTTTTTCTTTTTTTTTTTTGTCAGCTGGTATTCAGGTTGCTATGGGTTTATTTAACGATTGTCAGTTTTTATTGTTAGTTCACTGTTGCTATTTGAGTTTACATGTTGAAATTTTGTGTCTGAAGATAGTGAGTGGAGCTGTCGACGCTACAAAATGGAGTACAAACAGGATAAATCGGAACATTTCCGACATTTTACACGGTCTGAGTTCATTCGAGGGACTACAGCAGCGGAGGCACCCAGAAACATTTGCACCGTGTGTGGGGATAATACTATTGGACTATTGGTCAGAGAACTCTAAGGAAGTGGTTTTCTCTTGTTAAGGAGGATCGTTTTGACGTTAATGATTTCGCTGTTTGATGGAAGTCGTTCACACTCATGAACCCACAATGATCCACGCGAGTGTACTCGAGAGCTGGTAAATGTGGTAAACTGCAATTATTTCACCACCGCACGAATTTAAGTGCAATGGGAAAGGCTCAAACATCAAGAGTACGGGTGCCGCATGCCCTAAGCCAAAATCACAAAATCAGCAGGTGACCACATGTGCATCATTGCTTGGCTCGTGAACAACACCGGCGATGACTACTCCGTACCGCTATTGGGGTGCAAAATAACTGATGATGGTCGAAGTACAGAGGATATAGAATATACACTGGCAATGGCAAGGAAAGCGTTTCTGAAGAAGAAAAATTTGTTAACATCGAGTATAGATTTCAGTGTGAGGAAGTCGTTTCTGAAAGTATTTGTATGGAGTGTAGTCATGTATGGTTCAAATGGTTCAAATGGCTCTGAGCACTATGGGACTTAACATCTATGGTCATCAGTCCCCTAGAACTTAGAACTACTTAAACCGAACTAGCCTAAGGACAGCACACAACACGCAGTCATCACGAGGCAGAGAAAATCCCTGACCCCGCCGGGAATCGTACCCGGGAACCCGGGCGTGGGAAGCGAGAACGCTACCGCACGACAGCCGTGTATGGAAGTGAAACATTACGATAAATAGTTTGGACAAGAAGAGAATAGAAGCTTTCGAAATGTGGTGCTACAGAAGTATGCTCAAGATTAGATGGGTAGATCACATAACTAATGATGAAGTATTGAATAGAATTCGGGAGAAGAGGAATTTGTGGCACAACTTGACAAGAAGAAGGGACCGGTTGGTAGGACATGTTCTGAGGCATCAAGGGATCACAAATTTAGCACTGGAGGACAGCGTGGAGGGTAAACATCGTAGACGGAGACCAAGAGATTAGACGGAGACCAAGAGATGAATACACTACGCAGATTCAGAAGGATGAAGGTTGCAGTAGGTACTGGGAGATGAAGAAGCTTGCACAGGATAGAGTAGCATGGAGAGTTGCATCAAGCCAGTCTAAGAACTGAAGACAGCAAACAACAACAATGCTAACACAGGGAAACGAAAGGAATGGTTGAGCCCAGCAAAGCAGCAACTCCCCGAACAACGACCTGTAATCATCTACAAAAGATGATGTTATGCATCTGGTGCGCTACGAATTGCTTCCCCGAAGTGTAACCATCACTGCTGACGTTTATTCTCAGCAACCGAGACGTTTTGCAGACGCAATCCAAGAACGACAAGGAGGAAGACCGCGTGAAGTGATGCTACTCCACGATAATGACCACCCGCATTTTGCTAGGCTGAGGGAAGACACTATACGGGAGTTGTGTTGGGGAGTCCTTCCGCAACCACGTTATTCAGCTGATCTGGTGTCCTCAAACACAGATACAACCTTGAAGGAACTTCCCTTTCCAATGAAGATGCTCTATGAATATGGCTCGACGAGTTCTTCGCCTCAAAACCACGTGATTTCCACAGTCGCGGAATATAAAACGTACTCTAGCGTTGACAGATTGTTTTAAATAGAGAAGGAGAATGTATTATTGATAAACGTCTGTGTTACGTTAGAACTTATGCACCAGACAAATACCTTTTCTGCATGAGACACGGCAGTCCGCAGAGCTTACCGGTGTGACGGGATGCCGCAGCGTAAGGGGAACGTGCATCCAGCCATGAGGTTGCCCCGCTGAACTGCAGGCGTTCATGAACAGTACAAGGCGTAGGGTAGTATCTGACAACTTCTCGGGCTTCAAACTACCCATTTCAGCGATAGTATTGCTCGTAACGGGAATATTTTTCAATCTCTGAGTTTTGACGTTATAACAACAGCAGCTGGCCAAGAGCACTGAAACACATAAATCAAAATAATGCAGCTGTAGTAGACGAAATTCCTTCAGAATTCTTGAAACTTTGGGTGAACTTACCTTCGTAGCACCATTCCACTTAGTAAGCGAGATATATGTATCGAGTAACACATACTCTGACATCAATAAAAAATATAAAACAGCAATTCGGAAGATGCTGACATCTGTGAAGAATGTTACGGCTACGAAGAAATCTCGGACGAAATATCAGCACAGGTCAGTTACTGGATGCAGCAGTATTCCGAGCACTTTATTCACCGTGGTCGTTTCTTTACGTTTGATTAGCCAGATTGGATTCTACAAGCAGTCAGCTGAATTACTTCTTAGCAGCTTCCCTTACGGTTGGGCAATGCCTTTGCCACACACATAAAAAAGAGACGTATTTCACAAAAAGATTGTCAATGTAAAAGGATTCCTTTCCTGGTTAATGGTTGGTTTACGATATCTCTCAGCATTCGCAACCACTGTATCCTGATGATTAGTAAATCTTCTTGGCCGCAGTATCATCCACGGGCAATTATCGTCCTAACTTACAGGCAAAGCAAGTGGATGTCCTTTCTGTGCATACAAAAGCTTGGTGAATGTTGGGCGGTCACATCATTGTCCGGCGAGTTGCCATACCTACCTGTCACTCTGGGAATGATGGGATTCCCTCAAACATATATACATGAGATAGTCCTTCAGATGTACGCGTGAGACTCCTAGCAGTTGACGTCTAAATGTGGTTTTTTATGTATTTATTTGCAATGGATTTCGGAGTCTCTCCATTTTCTGGCATGTCTACGGTACCACGTGATCAGGCGTGTACCGGGTAATCATCAATATACACATGTCTCATAGAGGGTATAACACCAAAAATGCAGACAAAGTACCGTCTGCAACATCCAAAATTTTCGCCGTTTAATTTTCGTTGATATCTTGCACTATACTCTTGATTCTGATGCTATATGCTGTACTACAGAAACTAAATACATCAATACTTCGATTACTTATTAAATAAAAATTTGACTGTATATAATTGATTGTAATTATAATAGAAATATTATAAATTGCCGGGTAATAGCCAAGGGAACTTTATTGAGATGTATCAATAGCAAAGACGAAATGATAATAGCTGTACCGATGTTTATCTTTGCGCATGGAGAGCCTCTGTCGCGTGGCGTGCAGATGGGAGGCAGAGCAGTTTGTGTCATGAAAGAGTGCGGAAGTGTTTGTTGAACGCTCCGGCCGACCCGGTGTGTACCTATACTCGCGCCAGTGTAGACATCCCTCACTCGTTAACCTGCGATTACTGAGAGCACGGTAGGAGTGGACCGGCGGGGGAAGCTGCCGTTTCAACTGTTGCCTGTCCCGTAAGTATCCGTGGCTCTGGAGACGACTCGGGGTTCCTCTCATCAAGCAGCAGCAGCAACAGCAGCTCCGCATTGTCGTCGGCTACATACTTGTCATCCGCACAGCTACAATATCGAAGGACTGTTAATTGACAAACATTGTAGTGTAGAGAGGCTTCAACCAGCAACATTTCATTCACAGAGTGTGAATAACTTGAATAATAACTTGCAAAAGTTAAAATTTCTAGGACACCTGTGTTGCATTGTCCTCATACATTATTACCATGCAGGGTCCCTTTCCTTTCCATGCAATCGTCGAGTGTCATAAGAATATCAAAACTGATTAAATATTTACTGCTAGTTTCGTGTACTTCATACTGACCAGTTTCAGTCTAAATTTTCTGCCTTAGTAACTACATTGTTGTATTGCTTAACAGAAGCTACTTACAGCAAAGTAAGTTTCGCTGGCAAAACAAATAACTACAGATACAATATAAATCTCCCACATGAACCATGGACCTTGCCGTTGGTAGGGAGGCTTGCGTGCCTCAGCGATACAGATAGCCGTTCCGTTTGTGCAACCACAATGGAGGGGTATCAGTAGAGAGACCAGGCAAATGTGTGGTCCCTGAAGAGATGCAGCAGCCTCTTCAGTAGTTGCAGGGGCAACAGTCTGGATGATTGACTGATCTAACCCTGTAACACTAATCAAAACGGCGTTGCTGTGCTGGTACTGCGAACGGTTGAAAGCAAGGGGAAACTACAGCCGTAATTTTTCCCGAGGGCATACACCTTTACTGTATGCTTAATGATGATGGCGTCCTCTTGGGTAAAATATTCCGGTGGAAAAATAGTCCCCCATTTGGATCTCCGGGCGGGGCTACTCAAGGGGATATCGTTATCAGGAGAAAGAAAACTGGCATTCTACGAATCGGAGCGTGGAATGTCAGACCCATTAATCGCGCAGGTAGGTTAGAAAATTGAAGAAGGGAAATTGATAGGTTACAAATAGATATAGTGGGAATTAGAGAAGTTCAGTGGCAGGAGGAACAAGACTTCTGGTCAGGTGAATACAGGGTTATAAATACAAAATCAAATAGGGGTAATGCAGGAGTAGGTTTAATAATGAATAAAAAATAGGAGTTCGGGTAAGCTACTACAAACAGCATAGTGAACGCATTATTGTGGCCAAGATAGACACGAAGCCCACGCCTACTACAGTAGTACAAGTTTATATGCCAACTAGCTCTGCAGATGACGAAGAAATTGAATAATTTCTTTTACTTCATCATAAATTTCTTCAGATGGTGAAGGGAGACGAAAATTTAATAGTCATGGGTGACTGGAATTCGGTAGTAAGAAAAGGGAGAGAAGAAACATAGTAGCTGAATATGGATTGGCCTTCAGTTGCTTCAATTTCTTCATCTGCAGAGCTAATTGGCATATAAACTTATACTACTGTAGTAGACGTGGGCTTCGTGTCTATCTTGGCCACAAAATGCGTTCACTATGTTGTTTGTAGTAGCGCGTAATGGGGCCCCTTAGGGATATGGCGGCTAAGAAGGGGAAGAAATCCAGTGTGCACTCCATGTGCATTTCCGGAGGAGTCATTCCTGATGTGGAAATGGTACTTCCGGATGCCATGAAGAACACAGGGTGCAGACAGCTGCAGGTGGTGGCACATGTCGCCACTAATGACGCGTGTCGCTTTGGATCTGATGAAATTCTCTCTGGATTCCAGCGGCTATCTGATTTGGTGAAGGTTGCCGGTCTTGCTTACGAGATGAAGGCAGAGCTCTCCATCTGCAGCATCGTTGACAGAACCGTCTGCGGACCTTTGATGCAGAGCCGGGTGGAGGGTCTGAGGGTCAGAGGCTCAGACGGTTTTGCGACCGTGTTGGCTGCAGATTCCTTGACTTGCGTCAGAGGATGGTGGGGTTTCGGGTTCCGCTGAATAGGTCAGGAGTTCACTACACTAAGCTGGCGGCTACACGGGTAGCGGAGTCTGTGTGGCATGGACTGGGCAGTTTTTTAGGTTAGAAGGCCTCGGGAAAGTACGGGGTGGGCTGCAATCTCAAAGGGTTCATAGCACATACAGGACGTGCTTGGATCAAGGAACAGTCGGAATTGCAGTTGTAAATTGTTGTAGTTGTGCTGGGAAAGTCCCTGAGCTTGAAGCGCTAATAGAAAGCACAGAAGCTGAAATCGTTATAGGTACAGAGAGCTGGCTAAAGCCTGAAATAAGTTCTGCAGAAACCTTTTCAAAGTCTCAGACGGTGTTCAGGAAAGATAGATTAGGCAGAATTGGTGGTGGAGTGTTTGTGTCTGTCAGTAGTGGTTTATCTTGTAGTGAAGCCGAAGTAGGTACTCAGTGCGAATTCGTATGTGTGGTGGTTATACTTAACAACTGAATTGGCTCCTCCTACAGACCCCCAGACTCCGATGATATAGCTGCTGAACAGTTCAGAGAAAATTTGAGTCTCGTAACAAATAAATACCCTCACTCTAACGGTTATAGTTGGTGGGGACTTCAACCTTCCCTCGTTATGTTGGCAAAAATACTTGTTCAAAACCGGTGGTAGGCGAAAACTTATTCCGAGATAGTCCTAAATGCTTTCTCCGAAAATTGTTTCGAGCAGTTAGTCCACGAACCCACATGAATTGTAAATGGTTGCGAAAACACACTTGACCTCTTAGTCATGATGCTATTAGCTCTGGACTGTTTGTGGCTGATACAGGGATTAGTGATCACAAGGTCGTTGTAGCTAGGCTCAATGCCATTTCTTCCAAATCCACCAGAAACAAACGCAAAATAAAAGCGGATGAAGTGTCACTAGAAGCCTTCCTAAGAGACAGTCTCCATTCCTTCCGAACTGACTACGGAAATGTAGACGAGATGTGGCTCAAATTCAAAGATATAGTAGCAACAGCAATTGAGAGGTTCATACATCATGAATTGGTAAGAGATGGAACGGATCCCCCATGGTACACAAAACAGGGCCGAACGCTATTGCAGAGGCAACTGAAGAAGCATGCGAAGTTCAGAAGAATGCGAAATCCCGAAGATTGGCTAAAATTTACAGACATGCGAAATTTGGCACGTACTTCGATGCGGGATGCTTTTAATAGGTTCCACAACAAAACATTGTCTCGAAATTTCGTAGAAAATCCGAAGAAATTCTGGTCGTATCTAAAGTACACAAGCGGCAAGACGCAGTCAATACTTTCGTCGCGCAGTGCCGATGGTACTGTTACCGACGACTGTGAAGGTAAAGCGAACTTACTGAACCCAGTTTTCCGAAATTACTTTACCAGGGAAGACGAACAGAACATTCCAGAATTTGAAACACTAACAGCTGCTAGCATGAGTTTCTTAGAAGTAGATACCTTCGGGGTTGCGAAGCAACTCTAATCGCTTGATATGGGCAAGTCTTCAGGTCTAGATTGTATACCGATTAGGTTCCTTTCAGATTACGTTGGTACAATAGCTCCCTACGTAGCAACCCTTTACAACCACTCGCTCACCGATAGATCTGTACCTACAGATTGGAAAATTGCGCAGGTCGCACCAGTGTTCAAGAAGGGTAGTAGGAGTAATCCATTTAACTACAGACCTATATCATTGACGTCGGTTTGCAGTAGGGTTTTGGAGCATATACTGTATTCAAACATTATGAGCCAACTCGAAGGGAACGATCTATTGATACGTAATCAGTATGGTTTCAGAAAACATAGTTCTTGTGCAACGCAACTAGCTCTTTATTCGTACGAAGCAATGGCCGCTATCGACAGGGGATCTCAAGTTGATTCAGTATTTCTAGATTTCCGGAAAACTTTTGATACCGTTCCTCAAAAGCGCCTTCTAATCAAGCTGCGCGCCTATGGGGTATCGTCTCAGTTGTGTGACTGGATTCGTGATTTCCTGTGAGGAAGGTCGCAGTTCGTAGTAATAGACGGCAAATCATTGAGTAAAACTGAAGTGATATCAGGTGATCCCCAGGGAAGCGCCCTGGGACCTCTGCTGTTCCTGATCTATATAAATGACCTGGGTTCTCTTAGGTCGTTCGCAGATGATGCTGTAATTTACCGTCTAGTAAGGTCATCCGAAGACCAGTATCAGTTGCAAAGCAATTTGGAAAAGATTGCTGTATGGTGCGGCAGGTGGCAGTTGGTAAATAACGAAAAGTCTGAGGTGATCCACATGAGTTCCAAAAGAAATCCGCTGGAGTTCGATTACTCGATAAATAGTACAATTCTCAAGGCTGTCAATTCAACTAAGTACCTGGGTGTTAAAATTACGAACAACTTCAGTTGGAAAGAGCACATAGATAATATTGTGGGTAAGGCGAGCCAAAGGTTGCGTTTCATTGGCGGGACACTTAGAAGATGCAGCAAGTCCACTGAAGAGACAGCTTACACTACACTCGTTCGTCCTCTGTTAGAATATTGCTGCGCCTTGTGGGATCCTTACCAGGTGGGATAGGCGGAGGACATTGAAAGGGTGCAAAAAATGGCAGCTCCTTTTGTATCATCGCGAAATAGGGGAGAGAGTGTGGCAGATATGATACGCGAGTTGGGGTTGGAAGTCATTAAAGCAAAGACGTGTTCCGTCGCGGCGAGATCTATTTACGAAATTTCGTTCACCAACTTTCTCTTCCTAATGCGAAAATATTTTGTTGAGCCAAACCTACATAGGAAGGAATGATCATCAAAATAAATTAAGAGAAATTAGAGCTCGAACAGAAAGAATTAGATGTTCGTTTTTCCCGCGCGCTGATCGGGAGTGGAATGGTAGAGAGATAGAATGAATGTGGTTCGATGAACCCTCTGCCAAGCACTTAAATGTGAATTGCAGAGTAGTCATGTAGATTTAGATGGGGGGTAAGATATGAAAGAGGAAGCAGCCTGGTAGAATTTTGCACAGAGCACAACTTAATCAAAGCCAACACTTGGTTCAAGAATCGTAAGAGAAGGTTGTATACATGGAAGAATCCTGGTGATACTAGCAGGTATCCGATAGAGATTTAGGAACCAGGTTTTAAGTTGTATCTTACCGTTGTATAGTCTAAGAGATTTCCAGGGGCAGATGTGGACTCTTACCACAATCTATTGGTTATGAACAGTAGATTAAAACTGAAGAAACTGCAAAAAGGTGGAAATTTAAGTACATGGGACCTGGATAAACTGACTAAACCAGAGGTTGTACAGAATTTCAGGGGGAGCATAAGGGAACAATTGAAAGAATGAGGGAAAGGAGTACAGTAGATGAAGAGTGGGTAGCTTTGAGGGAAGAAATAGTGAATGCAGCAGAGGACAAGTAGGTAAAAAGACAAGTGCGAGCAGAAATCCTTGTGTAACAGAAGATATATTGAATTTAATTGATGAACGGAGAAAATATAAAAATGCAGAAAATGAAGCAGGCAAAAATGAGAACCACAGGAAGTGCAAAATGGCTAAGCAGGGTTGGCTACAGGACAAATGTAAGGATGAGGAGGCTTATCTCACTTGGGGGAAGATAGATACTGCCTACAGGAAAATTAAAGAGACCGTTTGAGAAAAGAGAACCAACTGCGTGAATATCAAGAGCTCCGATGGAAACCCAGTTCTAAGCAAAGAAGGGAAAGCAGAAAGGTGGAAGGAGTATATAGAGGGTCTATGCAAGGGCGATGTACTTGAGGACAATTTTATGGAAGTGGAAGAGTATGTAGATGAAGATGAAATGGGAGATACGATACTGCGTGAAGAGTTTGAGAGAGCACTGAAAGACCTGAGTCGAAACAGGGCCCCGGGAGTATATAACATTCCATTAGAACTACTGACAGCCTTGGGAAAGCCAGTCGTGACAAAACTCTACCATCTGCAGACGAAATACCCACAGACTTCAAGAAGAATATAATAATTTCAATCCCAAAGAAAGCAGGAATTGACAGATGCGAAAATTACCGATCTGTCAGTTTAATAAGTCACGGCTGCCAAACACTAACGCGAAATCTTTACAGACGATTGGAAAAACTAGTAGAAGCCGACGTCAGGGCAGATCAGTTTCGATTCCGTAGAAATATTGGAATACGTGAGGCAATACTAACCCTACGACTTATCTTAGAAAATAGATTAAGTCTACAAATGCTAGAAACGTATGTTTCCCTTTCCTTAGAGTATTCCAGTCAACACTGTCAAAAGTTTTCTCTCTTTCAATTTCTGAAGGTGGCAGGGGTAATATACAGGGAGCGAAAGACTATTTACAATTTGTACAGAAACCAGATGGCAGTTATAAGAGTCGAGAGGCATGAAAGGGAATCAGTGGTTGGGAAGGGAGTGAGACAGGTTTGTAGCTTCGCCCCGATGTTATTCAATCTGTATATTGAGGAAGCAGTGAAGGAAACAAAAGAAAAATTCGGAGTAGGTATTAAAATCTATTGTAATACTATCAAAGTTTTTATTTCATCTCAATGTCATCGGCAGACCTCACAGACAGCAAAGGACTACGAACAGCAGTTATGAGGAATGGATAGTGTCTTGAAAGGAGGATAAAAGATGATATCAACAAAAGCAAAACGAGGATAATAGAATGTTGTCGAATTAAGTCGGGTGATGCTGAAGGTATTAGATTAGGAAATGTGACACTTAAAGTTGTAAAGGAGTTTTGCTATTTGGGGAGAAAAATAACTGATGTTGGTCGAAGTAGAGAGGATATAAAATGTAGACTGGCAACGGCAAGGAAAGCTTATCTGAAGAAGAGAAATCTGTTAACATTGAGTATAGATGTAGGTGTCAGGAAGTCGTTTCTGAAAGTATTTGTATGGAGTGTAGCCATGTACGGAAGTGTAACATGGGCGATAAATAGTTTAGACAAGAAGAGAATAGAATCTTTCGAAATGTGGTGCTACAGAAGAATGCTGAAGATTAGATGGGTAGATGACATAACTAATGAGGAGGTACTTAATAGGATTGGGGAGAAGAGAAGTTTGTGGCACAACTTGACTGGAAGAAGGGATCGATTTCTAGGACATGTTCTGAGACATCAAGAGATCACCAGTGTAGTGTTGGAGGGGAGCGTGGAGGGTAAAAATCGTAGAGGGAGACCAATAGATGAATACACCAAGCAGATTCAGAAGAATGTACGTTGCAGTAGGTACTGGGAGATGAAGAAGCTTGCACAGGATAGAGTAGCATGGAGAGCTCTATCAAACCAGTCTCAGGACTGTAGGCTACAACAATATAAATTAAGAGAGCGCTATTTCGTTTACTCTGTATCAACCTTAGAGAGTGACTTCTGCTACCTTGGTATTTATTTGATTGTTGTTATTTTAAAAGTGAAACCGATTTCTCATATGCTTAAAGGTAATTCAGTTCAATCTTTCAATAGTCAAAAATAAATGCTTCCCGTTTTCTAAATTTTGCATTAAGTTACACTGAGGTTACTGAACGTCTTTTTTTGCATAACATCTAACGTTACTTTCAAAATTTTGTGTTTCAGAATGAGTAACTTCAAGTAGTGGGGCAACTGATGACGCGATTGATGTTAGCTGATGACACGATTACCGTTATCCAAGATGGTGGCTTTTGGAGGGAAGATAGCTCAATTGCGCTACCTCTACTAACCTAAAAAAATGGTGGGAAAGAATTGGCTATCTCCACTAACCTAAGTCAACTGTTCCTAGGAAGTAGGCATAAGTCTTTATTTAAACCATTAGAGGTAGTACCACTATCAAGTGTTTTCGCCATGCTCTTGTCAAATGTTCACGAATTTTCCTCTAAGAGCTTACTCCTGCAGCTGATGCAAGTTATTATGATATTGTCACTCAATTCGAATATAATTTTTATAAATTTGTTTAAATAAGTTTAAATTTGATTAGATTTCTTTAAATTTATTATCTACCTACGGCATTAGTGTGTTACCACCACGAGGCTGAGATATAGGTTGTCGGTATGTTACATGAAATCATTCAACTCTACACATAAGACCTTATTAAGCAGTTAGAGCGAAATTAACGTGCATTTTCCAAGAGGATTGTGGTACTGCCTCTAAGAGCTTACTCCCAGAAATCATGGGAGTTAGTGTTGTGTTGCCTCCACTAGAGCCTGCTCATTCAATTCGGATATAATTTGTTTAAATTTATTATCTACCTACAGCATTAGTGTCGTGTTACCGCCATAAGAGGCTAAGATATCGATAGCTCTATTACTTGCGCTGGACATAAGTCCTTATTTAAACAATTAGAACCTCTACAACCATCAAGTGTGTTCGCCACCGTCTTTGAGAATGTTCACGAAATTTGCTCTAACAGTTTATTCTTGCAGCTGATGAGAGTTAGTATGGTGTTTCCTTTAAATTCGAATATAATTTGTTCAAATTTTTATAAATTTATTGCCTATCTACAGCATTATTTTCATGCTACCGTCATAACAGGCTGAGATATGAATAACTGTATTACATGAACTAGACATAAATCTTTATTTAAAAGATTATAGCACTACAACCATCCACTCTGTTCACGAAATTTGCTCTAGCACCCGATGGGAGTTAGTATCGTGTTTCCAATTCACTTAGAATATAATCTCTATAATTTTGTATTAATTTCTTTAAATTTGTTTAAATTTATTATCTACCTACAGCATTAGTGTTGTATTACCGCCACAAGAGGCTTAGATATCGATGTTTTAATAGCTGTAGTACATGCACTGTATCTACGTGACAGCGTTGTGTTTCGTCCTCGGATAATAAACATCGTCCGGGTAGAGTAGAGTGCGGGAATCGGCATAAGAGGGCGACATACGTAAAAAGAGAGCCAGACTTTGACGCTCAAAACACCATATCTCTTCCACTGGCCCACAACGGAGCCGGTGTTGGTCTGTATTCTAGACGTTGCAGTTCACACATAAGGCGAATCTGCAAGATGGGTCCTATGGAGAGTCCCTCGAATACCAGGTCGAACGTACACCAGGATCGAGCGTCACCGCGTTGACAGAGCACCATACTACGTTCCAGTGCACGGTAGGACACGTCAATTCGACGACATTAAACGACCGGCGGCGAAGTAGTGTGCGGCAGGTGACTGGCTGTTGGTAAGCGAGAGACGGGGAGGTAGCCGTACTCCAGGTAAAGCCTGCCAAAGCAGGAAAAGGGCACCCGTGTCTGACCTGAGGGTCAAGGGAACACGGTGCCAGGCCATCCGTCAGTAGGCCGGTGAGGCTGGTCGGTCATCGTCGCCAAAGCCTGCGGTGCAAACTAACGAAGAGAAATACTTCTCGATAGTGAACACTGACAAGGCCAAGTCAGCCCCGTTCTTTTGGAAGGGTGACGGAGTAATATCGAACCTTTAGTATCATTCCAGCGCTGACAAAGGAACCGAATGCGGCCACGATGCTCCGAGCTATGTGTTTAGGCATCGGTAGTGTTTGCGCTACGTGCGGAATTCGTGATGCCCGATAGACGTTAACATATTCGGTCCGTTGATGTAGGTCCTACACACGAAGACGAAGATCCACAAGCCCAGCACTTGCAAGAGACTCCGATAATTGATGGTGGTCGTGCGTGAGATGTAGTCCGTGAAGTCGATACCGAGACAACGGATTTTATCGCACAGTGCCACCCTCGCAGGTGTCATCCCATGCCAGTGTTCAAAGCCATTGATTTATGTACATTTACACGGAATCTCGAAGCTTCGAAGTGGCTAACCAATCCAATGCTTTGCGAACATCACGTTCGTCACGAAGAGGTAACATCAGATCATCTGCATACGCAGTGCACCTAAAAAAGGAGCCACCAAGAGACAAACCCGTGAGGCGGTGTCGCAGCCCGCACAACAAAGGTTCTAATGCTAAGGCGTACAGTATTGTCCATAATAGGCGTACCTGTGTAACACAGCGACGAATTTACAAGGTGTTCGACAGTCTAACGTTGACAAGCGCTTTCCCTGTTGCGCCACGTAGGAGACGAGTAACACCTCGGAGGAAGCGTCGGGGTAATGCTTATTCTGAAGAACAGCAGTTTAGTACGTATGACTGACGCAATCAAATGCTTGACAAATATCGCAGCCAGAGCTCCCGATGCGCGACGCACCTTAGCGAGGGCAATCAGCGGCACAGGGCGGAGCGGATATTATGCGTCCCACCTATCGATGACTCATCCATTGATAGGACACGGGATGTCGTACGCAGAATTCGAGCTGCCACTCGACGCGTGAAGTTTTTCGTATCACAGTTCAACCAAGTCAATGGTCGGTAGACTGTAGTACGTGAACCTCCGTGAGGTTTACGGATTGGGATGGTGGTACCTTCCACAAATGCAGCGGGATGTTGCGCCTCTATTGTCATGAGCTCTTGACATATAGTAGTCCAATAGGGCACCAGTAGTCTCTGGAACGTCCTATAAATCTCCAGAGGTAACCCATCCGGTCCTAGTAGCTCATTGGATGGCCCTTTTCCTATGGCATCCAACATTTCTTCTTCAGTCACCGGTTCTAGCAGTTCCTGTTGGAGTTCCGGAGTAACCGCTGCGTGTGTCAAACCAGCGACAACACTAATGATCTCTTGATCAGATCTCGTCCTCGTGTACAGGTGAGAATAAGGGGTAAAGTATGCATTGCTTACGTCTCTTTGCGTGGCGTGACGGACGCCGTTTTCTGTAGTCACTTCATAGACCAATGTCCCGTGTATCTGCTCTCATTCCATGGCTATATGGTACATGCCCCCCCCCCCCCCCCCTATGAACCTTGGAACTTGCCATTCGTGGGGACCCTTGCGTGCCTCAGCGATAAAGATAGCCGTACAGTAGGTGCAACAAGAACGGAGGGGTATCTGTTGAGAGGCCAGACAAACGTGTGTTCCTGAAGAGGGGCAGCAGCCTTTTCAGTAGTTGCAGGGGTAACTGTCTGGATGATTGACTGATCTGGCCTTGTAACACTAACCAAAACGGCCTTGCTGTGCTGGTACTGCGAACGGCTGAAAGAAAGGGGAAACTACAGTCGTAATTTTTCCCGAGGGCATGCAGCTTTACTGTATGGTTAAATGATGATGGCGTCCTCTTGGGTAAAATATTCCTGTGGTAAAATAGTCCCCCATTCGGGTCTCCGGGCGGGGACTACTCAAGGAGACGTCGTTATCAGGAGAAAGAAAACTGGCATTCTACGAATCGGAGCGTGGAATGTCAGACCCATTAATCGCGCAGGTAGGTTAGAAAATTTAAAAAAGGGAAATGGATAGGTTAAAGTTAGTGATAGTGGGAATTAGTGAAGTTCGGTGGCAGGAGGAACAAGATTTCCGGTCAGGTGAATACAGGGTTATAAACACAAAATCAAATAGGGATAAAGCAAGAGTACGCTTAATAATGATTAAAAAAATAGGAGTTCGGGTAAGCTACTACAAACAGCATAGTGAACGCATTATTGTGGCCAAGATAGATTCGAAGCCCACGCCTATTACAGTAGTACAAGTTTATATGCCAACCAGCTCTGCAGATGACGAAGAAATTGATGAAATAAAAGAAATTATTCAGATAGTGAAGAGAGACTAAAATTTAATAGTCATGGGTGACAGGATTTCGACAGTAGGAAAAGGGAGAGAAGGTAACGTAGCAGGTGAAGATGGATTGGGGGTAATAAATGAAAGAGGAAGCCGCCTGGTAGAATTTTGTACAGAGCACAACTTAATCATAGCTAACACATGGTTCAAGAATCATAAAAGAAGGTTGTATACATGGAAGTGGCCTGGAGATACTGATAGGTTTCAGATAGATTATATAATTATAAGACAGAGATTTAGGAACCAGGTTTTAAATTGTATGACATTTCCAGGGGCAGATGTGGACTGTGACCACAATCTATTGGTTATGAACTGTAGATTAAAACTCAATAAACTGCAAAAAGGTGGGAATTTAAGGAGATGGGATCTGGATGAACTGAAAGAACCAGAGGTTGTAAGGAGTTTCAAGGAGAGCATAAGAGAACAATTGAGAGGAATAGGGCAAACAAATACAGTAGAAGAAGAATGAGTAGGTTTGAGGGATGAAGTAGTGAAGGCAGCAGTGGGTCAAGTAAGTAAAAAGACGAGGGCTAGTAAAAGTCCTTGGGTAACAGAAGATATATTGAATTTAATTGATGAAAGGAGAAAATATAAAAATGCAGTAAATGAAGCGGGCAAAAAGGAATATAACCGTCTCAAAAATGAGATCGACAGGAAGTGCAAAATGGCTAAGCAGGGATGGCTATAGGACAAATGTAAGGATGTAGAGGCTTATTACAAAAAACTCGATGGTTTGTCACCTCATGGTTCCATGTCACAGACATCAGCGAAAGTTCTTCACCAAGTGTTATGCACTGATCACATCTGGATCACCAGTGACGACGGAACAGGATAATATTGTTGCTCACATGCCAGTTGCGCAGTGAACTAGCTTTATTGCTGTACACTTGTACTGTGTTGAGGGACAAGGATAAAGTGATGGCATGGCGATGGAACTTGATGAGGTTTGTTTGCCATAGATACATTGACTCTGCACAAAAGAGTAAACAAGTAATCGGCAAATGAAATCTATTTATAATGTCCAGTAGCTGGTGAATGCGGTAAATGATGTTCTCACAGGAGTGCACCTTGAGGGCATACAGGCCTCAGTGATATGAGCATGTCGTCCGATCACATGACCACGGAATAACAATGGACGTAAGTCTGGAGTGAAGTAAACTTTCTTTATGAACCACCAGGCACACTGTACTTATGAACGAAAGCGAAACATGTGGACAGCCCTAAATAAAGCCAAACACATCAGTAGCTCACGTTAAGCTCAACCCAAGTAGTCCATGGCTCGTGAACCAGACCCAGAATACGTGTATACTCGGTACTATAGCCCATCTCAAACTGGTTTGTTTTTTACTCCTGTGTGCATCATACCATTGCCATAATTTGGCCTAACAGAATATTTGCTTGTGAGTGGACACCACGTGCCACACGCTTTGCGCTGATTGCCGTCCACATATTTCTGCGGGACAGCTGTCGTGATAGTCACTAGGGGAAAGATAGACACTGCGTACAGGAAAATTAAGGAGACCTTTGGAGAAAAGAGAACCACTTGCATGGATTTCAAGATTTGAGATGGAAACGCAGTTCTAAGCAAAGAAGGGAAACCAGAAAGGTGGAAGGAGTATATAGAGGATCTATACAAGGGCGGTGTTCTTGAGGACAATATCATACAACCGGAGGAAAATGTAGATGAAGTTGATATAGGAGATATGATACTGCATCAAGAGTTTGACAAAGCACTGAAAGACCTAAGTCGAAATAAGGCCCCGGGAGTAGACAACATTCAATTAGAACTACTGACAGCCTTGGGAGAGCCACGCCTAACAAAACTACCATCTGGTGACCAAAATGCATGAGACAGAAAAATTACCCTCAGACTTCAAGAAGAATATAATAATTCCAATCCCAAAGGAAGCAGGTGTTGGCAGACGTGAAAATTACCGAACTATCAGTTTAGTAAGTCATGGCTGCAAAATACTAACGCGAATTCTTTACAGACGAATGGAAAAACTGGTAGAAGCCGACCTCAGGGAAGATCAGTTAGGAAATATTGGAATACGTGAGGCAATACTGACCCTACGACTTATCTTAGAAAATAGATTATGTCTACAAAAGCTAGAAACGTAGGTTTGCCTTTCCTTAGAGTATTCCAGTCAACACTGTCAAAAGTTCTCTCTCTTTGAATTTCTGAAGGTGGCATGGGTAATATACAGGGAGCGAAAGGCTATTTACAATTTGTACAGAAACAAGATGGCATTTATAAGAGTCGAGGGGCATGAAAGGGAATCAGTGGTTGGGAAAGGAGTGAGACAGGTTTGTAGCCTCTCCCCGATGTTATTCAATCTGTATATTGAGTACGCAGTGAAGTAAACAAAGTTTTTATTTCTTCTCCATGGATTTTAATACCTACTCCGAATTTTTCTTTTGAGGTTCGGCGATGACATTGTAATTCTGTCAGAGAGGGCAAAGGACTTGGAAGAGCAATTGAAAGGAATGGATAGTGTCTTGAAAGGAAGATATAAGATGAACACCAACAAAAGCAAAACGATGATAATGGAATGTAGTCGAATTACGTCGGGTAACGCTGAGGGAATTAAAATAGGAAATGAGACACTTAAAGTAGTAAAGGAGTTTTGCTATTTGGGGAGCAAAATAACTGATGATGGTCCAAGTAGAGAGGATATAAGATGTAGACTGGCAATTGCAAGGAAAGCGTTTTTGAAGAAGAGAAATTTGTTAACATCAAATATAGATTTAAGTGTCAGGAAGTCTTTTCTGAAAGTATTTGTACGGAGTGTAGCCATGTATGGAAGTGAGACATGGACGATAAATAGTTGGGGCAAGAAGAGAATAGAAGCTTTCGAAATATGGTGCTATAGAAGATTGCTGAAGATTAGATGGGTAGATCACATAACTAATTAGGAGGTATTGAATAGAATTGGGGAGAAGTTTGTGGCACAACTTGGCTAGAAGAAGGGATCGGTTGGTAGGATCAAGGGATCACCAATTTAGTATTGGAGGGCAGCGTGGAAAGTAAAAATCGTAGAGGGAGACCAAGAGACGAATACACTAAGCAGATTCAGAGGGATAGAGAAGCATAAGGAGCTGCTTCAAACCAGTCTCAAGACTGAAGACTCCAACAACAACAATGTGGGATATGGAGGGCAGTCGTTGATGATTCCCACCATTTGACGAGTACAAATGATGGTCCCTTCACAGAGTTGATGTGCTCGGTTGACAGTCATCTGTGGAGCCCGTGTTTGTGGCATAACGTAACACTACCTGAGGATGGCGTAGTAAAACTCTGTGATTCCCGGGGGGGGGGGGGGGGGGTCAGGGATTTTCTCTGCGACGTGATGACCGGGTGTTGTGTAATGTCCTTAGGTTAGTTAGGTTTAAGTAGGCACAGTCTACACGTGTCTCCAACTGACGGTTGACATTCCGGTGAGATCAGGTAAGCGGGCAGCGGCTACGCCACAGTAGTTGTCGTCGAAGCTTGATGGTACAGGCGTAAGCAGTGTGATCAGTAAATGCAGCTGGCCACAACTCGGCTGCCTTGACTGCATACTCGAGAGAGCGGGATGTATACATCCTATTAATGTAGACTGGCAATGGAAAGGTAACCATTTCTGAAGAAGAGAAATTTGTTAACATCGAGTATAGATTTATGTATCAGTAAATCGTTTCTGAAAGTATGGAGTGTAGTCATGTATGGAAGTGAAACATGTACAATAAATAGTTTGGACAAGAATAGAATACAAGCTTTCGAAATGTGGTGCTACAGAAGAATGCTGAAAATAAGGTGGATAGATCATGTAACTAATGAGGAGGTATTGAATAGAATTGGGGAGAAGAGCAATTTGTAGCACAACTTGACTAGAAGAAGGGATCCGTTGGTAGGACATGTTTTGAGGCATCAAGGGATCACAAATTTAGCATTGGAGGGCATCGTGGAGGGTAAAAATCGTAGAGGGAGACCAAGAGCTGAATACACTAAGCAGATTCAGAAGGATGTAGGTTGCAGTAGGATCTGGGAGATGAAGAAGCTTGCACAGGACAGAGTAGCATGGAGAGCTGCAGCAAACCAATCTCAGGACTGAAGACCACAACAACAACAACAACAACAAAACATTTTTGCAAGCTCGGACCTTCTGGTCCGTCAGAAACTATCACATTCATTTTTCCATAAATACAGTGTACAAATCTCACAAAATTTAACAAGACAACCGTCTGGACCTTACAAAAGTAAGAGAAAGAATGAATAAGTAATTGTTCCTTCACTTTCAACAACATTCCAATATTTACAAATAATGTTTGACGTCGCACTGAGACGGCGCGTTTGTTCCTTGAGCTTGACATAAAACTCCTTACAAATGGAAGGCCTCAGACACGGCCAACCGATTCGGCTCAAATTTGGCAGGTCGCTTGTGTACAACCTAAAACGGAGGAATCTAAGATATTTTAGGTCAACACCGCCGCGTTATTGAAAAAATCACCCCTAAAAGTTATGAAGAGCAATCGACTCAAAATTGGTGGGATCGATAGATAATTGTAAATAGAGCATTTTTCAATATCAGCTATGGTAACCGAAAACGCATACTATTCCAGAAACCGAGGAAAGAAAGTTTTACAACTGTTGCTTCTGTTCCTACTTTTTAAACGGTTTTAGCCGACAGCACTGATAGCGCAACAGCCAAGGTAACTGGCTGGGAATCTGAGAACCCGGGTTCGAATCGCGAGGAAACCCAGTGGATGTTATTATTTTCGTTTGTATTTTTCCATATCTCAATTCATAGGAACAGGAGGGTTAATAAGGTAAGTAAATCTATAAGGAACGATAAAAATAAGGTAGGCAAATAAATTTCTGAAACTTCTTGGGGTAGTGAACAACTAAAATGTTACTCCAGGTCACTTTAGAATGGCTCTTCCAGTCACTGTTACGTGTCCTCACTTTTCGTCGAACAACGAGATGGGTGGTACTTGTCACATAAAAATTTGAAACAAATATACTCACGGCACCAAGAACATCTAATGAATTCAATCTTTTGAAAGCTACACTGTTCCTTCCCAAGAGTAGGCGGAAAACAAACTTGGTTTACATTTCAAAATGTCTTTTTCGGGAATTAATTTTGATGCGTACCACGCATACGATATCATTGCGTGAAAAATCGGTGCTGAAAGTTGGTTATGAATTATGTTGTAAATAGTTATTGTATCCGTGCAGTTGTCCAATTCCCACTGGGTTTCCAGAAGAACACTGCAATCCTGAAGCCTGGAAATAAAGTTTTTAACCTGGCGATCGAAATCAACATCACACAGCTGGTACACAGGTGTACAGTTGGGCGGTATTACTTTTACCGTGCACGTCGGCTGACCCTCGCCATCTATAATCATTGTGTCATATAATATAGCATTACTTTGTCCACTCCAGGAATCCACTACTAGAAAAAACTTGCTATCGGGAACGTATGGTTTTAAAACATTCTCAAGAAATATTCTGTAAATCGCATTCGTCAGTTTGGAGAAGGTAATGTAAACATTTTTCAACGAGTCGGTTAAACGGTTGACCTCTTCTATAACCTGAGGACCAAATGTAACATTCGTATCTTGTAAACATAGGAAAACCTTACGTAACAGTTTTCCAGAGGCTGTAGTGGCATGTTGCGCCGTGTACGAATGTGGTAGTAGGTTTTTACTACCAACTGCGACAAGGATTCGTTTTTCTCCCTTATGCGATAACGTGCGTCGAATGTTCACCCAATACTCGCATCCTGTATGCCGGTGTTGATCACGTAATCACTATTAAAACCGGTCATAAGTGACGCCGTTTGCCTGTTGAAAAGAGCTCCCACTTTCTGTATATCTTCTATATTTTGTACCTCCTTATGAGAGACGTATTTAGTGACGCGCCGTTGACGAATTTTATACCCCGATCTGAAATTTTTTGCCCAAGATAATGATGCAGCAGACGTAGAATTCTTGTTGGCCGTATATTGAAGCGCTGCACCTGCAGCCCACTCCTGAAGTATTCTCGCTGTTACATTCTAGTTACGTCAACAAGATTCGACAAATCGGTCGTATGTCCACATATTTATCGCCTGGTATTTGTCGTATCTTGTCCCTCCTTTAACGATATCACTTTCCCACAATTTCAAGTCCTTCTTCTGCTCCAGGGCTGTTGTTGCTCCATTCTTTTGCAGTGTTTGTAAGTTCAAATTTGGATGATTCCTGGCTAGCGCTACCGCCTTAACTTTTACTTCAAGGGGTATAGAGCTGTAGTTAAGTCGTTTAGTAACCGGTTCGTGATACTCATCGGGAACGGTTGAAGCACATATTCCCAGTGACGTGGAGATTTCTGAAATGTTATGACAATTTAGCGATTCACTAGTCGGGATATCTTCCACTGAATCACCTTCTGCTTCGTCTTCATGGTATAGTACCTCAGGATCAAGAAAAGTTATTTCGTTCGTCACCACAAAAATCTCTCGACCATAGCCGTTCCTATCAACCTGGAACGCCGAGAAACAGACCTGGCTGCTTCCAGTAGTGCGTTGATAATGCATCTGTATTTCGCAAACCAAAACACAGCGACGGTAACTTCCCGCTTGCCATCGTCTGTGACAGGCTCCCAACTATATATTACAACGCTAGTCGAAGGGTGTACATCCTCCGTTACTCAGATTATGCACCTGAAAGATATGACAACAAATAATAACTAGTTACTACTGCATAAACAGACGAGCTAATTTCTACAAACTACATACAGCACTCGTCATATGTTACTTACAGAATAACACTGTATTCATTCACGAAACTTATTTCATTCGGCACACTAATGATGGAAAAATCTCTACTGTATCCGCCAGGATCGCGGCAGCCTAATGACGGAAAACAACTCTTTCCGATTTACGTCTATAAGGCTCGTGCTGGACACCTTCTCTCTTCCAGATTGACAACTATGATATGACGAAGAGGCAACCGGGACAACATAACTCTCCCCGCGTGCATTCTGTCCCGTACCTCGCTGTAAACAAGCGTCGCGCGGTTGGCTGCCTGTGATCCCTCGAGAGGAATTCGAAGCACTCTTACAAGGGGAGGCCGCCAATTGTGAAATTCAGATTCAATTCATACTGCGCATAATAAAAGCTCATGGCCAGAGGTGCTATGTGGGAAAGCACCAAGATGTACTTCTCAGCCGTTGTCGAGAAAATCGACAGTTAAAAGAAACCGTTGCGGTGAAATACTCACTACGATTGATAGTATTCTACAGCGTCGTGGCGCAGCGGTAAGCTCTCGGGTTCGGGTTCGTAATTCCGAAGTTCGCCGGATCGAATCTCGCGCCATGCAACCATTTTTTTTAGTATTTGTTTTTTGTAATTCAAATTTGTGTACATACACACAATATATATATATATATATATATATATATATATATATATATATATATATATATATATATATATATATATATATATATATATATATATATAATTCCCAGCAATCAGTTGCAACAATTATGCATATAATAAGTTGTTGAAAGTCGTTTGTCGTGGAAAAACTGGCAACTTCGAACATCATTGTGTTTTCCGCAAACAAAGTTGTATTTCGTTAATGTTATTAATTGTCTTCATAATGTTAACCAAGTATAGTTAACGGAAGACGTAGAAACGATATTCCGAAACGAATACGTATAGCGTAAATCAAACGTTCGAATTAGAATAGAAACCCCACGTACACAAATTTTCTGTGGCAGGTATGAAATACACTCCTGGAAATTGAAATAAGAACACCGTGAATTCATTGTCCAAGGAAGGGGAAACTTTATTGACACATTCCTGGGCTCAGATACATCACATGATCACACTGACAGAACCACAGGCACATAGACACAGGCAACAGAGCATGCACAATGTCGGCACTAGTACAGTGTATATCCACCTTTCACAGCAATGCAGGCTGCTATTCTCCCATGGAGACGATCGTAGAGATGCCTGATGTAGTCCTGTGGAACGGCTTGCCATGCCATTTCCACCTGGCGCCTCAGTTGGACCAGCGTTCGTGCTGGACGTGCAGACCGCGTGAGACGACGCTTAATCCAGTCCCAAACATGCTCAGTGGGGGACAGATCCGGAGATCTTGCTGGCCAGGGTAGTTGACTTACACCTTCTAGAGCACGTTGGGTGGCACGGGATAGATGCGGACGTGCATTGTCCTGTTGGAACAGCAAGTTCCCTTGCCGTTCTAGGAATGGTAGAACGGTGGGTTCGATGACGGTTTGGATGTACCGTGCACTATTCAGTGTCCCCTCGACAATCACCAGAGGTACACGGCCAGTGTAGGAGATCGCTCCCCACACCATGATGCCGGGTGTTGGCCCTGTGTGCCTCGGTCTTATGCAGTCCTGATTGTGGCGCTCACCTGCACGGCGCCAAACACGCATACGACCATCATTGGCACCAAGGCAGAAGCGACTCTCATCGCTGAAGACGACACGTCTCCATTCGTCCCTCCATTCACGCCTGTTGCGACACCACTGGAGGCGGGCTGCACGATGTTGGGGCGTGAGCGGAAGACGGCCTAACGGTGTGCGGGACCGTAGACCAGCTTCATGGAGACGGTTGCGAATGGTCCTCGCCGATACCCCAGGAGCAACAGTGTCCCTAATTTGCTGGAAAGTGGCGGTGTGGTCCCCTACGGCACTGCGTAGGATCCTACGGTCTTGGCGTGCATCCGTGCGTCGCTGCGGTCCAGTCCCAGTTCGACGGGCACGTGTACCTTCCGCCGACCACTGGCGACAACATCGATGTACTGTGGAGACCTCACGCCCCACGTGTTGAGCAATTCGGCGGTACGTCCACCCGACCTCCCGCATGCCCACTATACGCCCTCGCTCAAAGTCCGTCAACTGCACATACGGTTCACGTCCACGCTGTCGCGGCATGCTACCAGTGTTAAAGACTGCGATGGAGCTCCGTATGCCACGGCAAACTGGCTGACACTGACGGCGGCGGTGCACAAATGCTGCGCAGCCAGCGCCATTCGACGGCCAACACCGCGGTTCCTGGTGTGTCCGCTGTGCCGTGCGTGTGATCATTGCTTGTACAGCCCTCTCGCAGTGTCCGGAGCAAGTATGGTGGGTCTGACACACCGGTGTCAATGTGTTCTTTTTTCCATTTCCAGGAGTGTATAAACTCCGTTACTCGCTCGTTACACTCGAAGGACAGATGTTGAATGGGCCGAAACGAGCTGCCGCATAACAGCGTAGTTGCCTGCCAACTTCGAAAGAAGGTAGGTGCGGTCCCTAGCGCAACTTATAACATCGTCGAAAATCAGTGCGAACGTGAGAGCTTTGGTACACCCTGTTAAACAAACGGAAAAATTGAGGCGGTACAATTGGACAGCGATCCGCCTTCACCAACATGTGTAAGCAATTCATATATGAATTACAAAACACTAATAATAAAAAATGTTGCATGGCGCGAGATTTTTTTTTATTTTTCCGCCTCTCCCGACACGCTTCATATACCCTGCGCTGCTTGTGCTGCTAGTTAGTTGGTTAGGCATTCCATAGATTTTTTATTTTGTTTATTTTTTATTTAATTTTTGTTCATTGTATCTGCTCGGGGCGGACGTCGCAAGACACCCGTTTCAGTTCGTCGTTGATCCATTAACTCAGTTTTTTTATTACAGACGGCAGCTAACACATTCCTCCTCCCATGAACCATGGACCTTGCCGTTGGTGGGGAGGCTTGCGTGCCTCAGCGATACAGATGGCCGTACCGTAGGTTCAACCACAACGGAGGGGTATCTGTTGAGAGGCCAGACAAACGTGTGGTTCCTGAAGAGGGGCAGCAGCCTTTTCAGTAGTTGCAGGGGCAACAGTCTGGATGATTGACTGATCTGGCCTTGCAACATTAACCAAAACGGCCTTGCTGTGCTGGTACTGCGAACGGCTGAAAGCAAGTGGAAAGTACAGCCGTAATTTTTCCCGAGGGCATGCAGCTTTACTGTATGGTTAAATGATGATGGCGTCCTCTTGGGTAAAATATTCCTGTGGTAAAATAGTCCCCCATTCGGGTCTCCGGGCGGGGACTACTCAAGGAGACGTCGTTATCAGGAGAAAGAAAACTGGCGTTCTACGGATCGGAGCGTGGAATGTCAGACCCATTAATCGCGCAGGTAGGTTAGAAAATTTAAAAAGGGAAATGGATTGGTTAAAGTTAGATATAGTGGGAATTAGTGAAGTTCGGTGGCAGGAGGAACAAGACTTCTGGTCAGGTGACTACAGGGTTATAAACACAAAATCAAATAGGGGTAATGCAGGAGTAGGTTTAATAATGTATAGGAAAATAGGAATGCGGGTAAGCTACTACAAACAGCATAGTGAACGCATAATTGTGGCCAAGATAGATTCGAAGCCCACACCTACTACAGTAGTACAAGTTTATATGCCAACTAGCTCTGCAGATGATGAAGAAATTGAAGAAATGTACGATGAAATAAAAGAAATTATTCAGATAGTGAAGGGAGACGAAAATATAATAGTAATGGGTGACTGGAATTCGAGTGTAGGAAAAGGGAGAGAAGGAAACATAGTAGGTGAATATGGATTGGGGCTAAGAAATGAAAGAGGAAGCCGCCTAGTAGAATTTTGCACAGAGCACAACTCAATCATAGCTAACACTTGGTTTAAGAATCATGAAAGAAGGTTGTATACGTGGAAGAACCCTGGAGATACTAAAAGGTATCAGATAGATTATATAATGGTAAGACAGAGATTTAGGAACCAGGTTTTAAGTTGTAAGACATTTCCAGGGGCAGATGTGGACTCTGACCACAATCTATTGGTTATGACCTGTAGATTAAAACTGAAGAAACTGCAAAAATGTGGGAAATTAAGGAGATGGGACCCGGATAAACTGAAAGAACCAGAGGTTGTAAAGAGTTTCAGGGAGAGCATAAGGGAACAATTGACAGGAATAGGGGAAAGAAATACAGTAGAAGAAGAATGGGTAGCTCTGAGGGAAGTAGTAGTGAAGGCAGCAGAGGATAAAGTAGGTACAAAGACGAGGGCTGCTAGAAATCCTTGGGTAACAGAAGAAATATTGAATTTAATTGATGAAAGGAGAAAATACAAAAATGCACTAAATGAAGCAGCCAAAAAGGAATACAAACGTCTCAAAAATGAGATCGACAGGAAGTGCAAAATGGCTAAACAGGGATGGCTAGAGGACAAATGTAAGGATGTAGAAGCTTATCTCACTAGGGGTAAGATAGATACTGCCTACAGGAAAATTAAAGAGACCTTTGGAGAGAAGAGAACCACGTGTATGAATATCAAGAGCTCAGATCGCAGCCCAGTTCTAAGCAAAGAAGGGAAGGCAGAAAGGTGGAAGGAGTATATAGAAGGTTTACACATGGGCGATGTACTTGAGGACAATATTATGGAAATGGAAGAGGATGTAGATGAAGACGAAATGGGAGATACGATACTGCGTGAAGAGTTTGACAGAGCACTGAAAGACCTCAGTCGAAACAAGGCCCCCGGAGTAGACAACATTCTATTAGAACTACTGACGGCCTTGGGACAACCAGTCCTGACAAAACTCTACCAGCTGGTGAGCAAGATGTATGAGACAGGCGAAATACCCTCAGACTTCAAGAAGAATATAATAATTCCAATCCCAAAGAAAGCAGGTGCTGACAGATGTGAAAATTACCGAACTATCAGTTTAATAAGCCACGGCTGCAAAATACTAACGCGAATTCTTTACAGACGAATGGAAAATCTGGTAGATGCAGACCTCGGGGAGGATCAGTTTGGATTCCGTCGAAATGTTGGAACACGTGAGGCAATACTGACCTTACGACTTATCTTAGAAGAAAGATTAAGAAAAGGCAAACCTACGTTTCTAGCATTTGTAGACTTAGAGAAAGCTTTTGACAATGATGACTGGAATACTCTTTTTCAAATTCTAAAGGTGGCAGGGGTAAAATACAGGGAGCGAAGGCTATTTATAATTTGTACAGAAACCAGATGGCAGTCATAAGAGTCGAGGGGCATGAAAGGGTAGCAGTGGTTGGGAAAGGAGTGAGACAGGGTTGTAGCCTCTCCCCGATGTTATTCAATCTGTATATTGAGCAAGCAGTAAAGGAAACAAAAGAAAAATTTGGAGTAGGTATTAAAATTCATGGAGACGAAGTAAAAACTTTGAGGTTCGCCGATGACATTGTAATTCTGTCAGAGACGGCAAAGGACTTGTAAGAGCAGTTGAACGGAATGGACAGTGTCTTGAAAGGAGGATATAAGATGAACATTAACAAAAGCAAAACGAGGATAATGGAATGTAGTCAAATTAAATCGGGTGATGCTGAGGGAATTAGATTAGGAAATGAGACACTTAAAGTAGTAAAGGAGTTTTGCTATTTAGGAAGTAAAATAACTGATGATGGTCGAAGTAGAGAGGATATAAAATGCAGACTGGCAATGGCAAGGAAAGCGTTTCTGAAGAAGAGAAATTTGTTAACATCGAATATAGATTTATGTATCAGGAAGTCGTTTCTGAAAGTATTTGTTTGGAGTGTAGCCATGTATGGAAGTGAAACATGGACGATAACTAGTTTGGACAAGAAGAGAATAGAAGCTTTCGAAATGTGGTGCTACAGAAGAATATTGAAGATAAGGTGAATAGAGCACGTAACTAATGAGGAGGTATTGAATAGGATTGGGGAGAAGAGAAGTTTGTGGCACAACTTGACTAGAAGAAGGGATCCGTTGGTAGGACATGTTTTGAGGCATCAAGGGATCACAAATTTAGCATTGGAGGGCAGCGTGGGGGGTAAAAATCGTAGAGGGAGGCCGAGAGATGAGTACACTAAGCAGATTCAGAGGGATGTAGGTTGCAGTATGTACTGGGAGATGAATCAGCTTGCACAGGATAGAGTAGCATGGAGAGTTGCATCAAGCCAGTCTCAGGAATGAAGACAACAACAAACAACCTTATTATTATCATTCTTTATTAATTTACTTACCTTATTAACCATCCTATCCCTATCAATTGAGATATGGAAAAATACAAACGAAAATAATAACATCCGCTAGGATTCTCCGATTCCCAGCCAGTTAGTTACCTTAACTGTTCCGCTATCGCCGCTGTCGGCGAAAAGCGTTTACCATGTGGGTACAGGAGCGACAATTGTAAAAGTTTCTTTCCTCAATTTTTGGAAAAGTTTGCGTTTGCGGACCCCATACCTGATGATGAAAAATGCTCTATTTACAATTATCTATCGATCGCTCTAATTCTGAGTCCGTTGCTCGTCAAAACCATTAGGGTTGATTTTCTCAAAATTGCGGGGGTGTTGACCCAAAATATCTTGGAGTATTTCATTTTAGGTTCTACACAAGCAACCTGCCACATTTGAGCCGAATCGGTTGGCCGTGTCTGAGGCCTTCCCCTTGTTAGCCAGGATCGGCGACTACCTGCCCGCGCCTATCATCCGTCCCATACATGTCCGTCCTGCACACACATAATTGTGGTGCAGTAGATACATTCTACTTTACCACACTCGTCTCTAAAATAACCCGTGTTCAAGACGGTGGAAATACGAGGGTCTCTAGAATTTACCCCGAAATTCTCGAGACACTACAATGCCTTCCAGAATGCTGGAAGTTAGCAAAGTATAATTATTAAATTGTCGTTACTTCAACACCCCCATCAATTTAATACTTTCCTTAACTACCCGTAAAATTCACTATCCCCAGCTTTTGACATATTTTACCAAAAGCAACTAGGACTGGACATTTCAGTAAACTGCCATTTGTTCCTCGGAGCTAATGTATTGAACATTTAGATGGCCTCGCCCTGTATAAAGACCAACAGCCGTTCTATCACATTTCGTTGTCTC
Organism: Schistocerca gregaria; assembly: GCF_023897955.1. Taxonomy (NCBI): domain Eukaryota; kingdom Metazoa; phylum Arthropoda; class Insecta; order Orthoptera; family Acrididae; genus Schistocerca; species Schistocerca gregaria. Next base: position 4,078,917 of record NW_026061713.1, on the reverse strand, counting down.
TGATGAACCCTCACCGTCGAGGACAACATACTGCGTACTATTATTCAAGAAGTTTTCGAGCCATTCACATTTCTGTGAACATATTCGAAATGCTCGTAGTTTCTTTAACAATCTGCAATGGGGCACGATGTCAAATTCTTTCCGGAAATCTAGAAATATGGAATCTGCCTGTTGCCCATCATACATAGTTCTCAGTATGTCACGTGAGGAAAGGGCAAGCTGAGTTTCGCACTTACGATGCTTCCTAAAGCCATGTTGATTCGTCGACATAAGTTGCTTAGCCTCAAGTAAGTCTATTATAATCGAACTGAGAATGTGTTCAGGGAGTCTGCTGCAATCAGAAGTTAGGGATATTGGTCTCTAATTTTACGGGTCCGTTTCTTTACCTCTCTATATACTGGAGTCATCTGCGCTTTTTTTCCAGTCGCTTGAAACTTTACGCTGGGCGAGGGATTTACGACAAATGCAGGTAAGGGACCAATGACGTATAACACTCCTTGTAAAATCCAAAACCTATAACAATATTAATATACAGAAGAAAACGCTGCGATCTTATGCACCATCCTAATAGCTTGCGATCTCAGAATTTGCGGCGTGAGGCACCGTCACACGTCGCGAGGTCCAGGGAGACCACTCTCCCTTGGAAAAAAGCACTTGCATTAACGTGCCTGTATACTAGACTTGCAGTCATTACGACACTCGCTTTCTAAGTGGCGCACACATTCCGCCAGTATCAGGGTTATCCCCTGCTAGTTAGACAGCCAGCTATACACGCCAGCTCCTATCTAGCTCCGCTCCACCTGTCCGTCAAAACAGTGCGCATATAGCCGCGCCAGTCTCTTTCACTCTGCGCGAGAAAATTTAACATTTCTTCTTTTAAAATATGTAAAATTAAATCAATACGTTTTTCAGTTTACTGCAAATATTACTTTTTGAAGCACTGTAATCATTTTCTTTCTTTATCTACAAATAGTGGGGATAATATGAAAAATGTTCTCAAACATAATTTTGAGTGTCGAGTGTAGAGTATATACGAAATTTGGAAGGCTTCCTAACACCAAACGCTGACTGGAAGTATCTTGTATGATGAGGGGCCCTGTAGTCTGCAGGTTGACAGAAACTAATCCGTCAGTGGAGGCGCGCCTATTTGGTAAAACATCCACACCACGTCTCCGTGCGACTTATCGCCGGCCACGGGTGGGTCTTGAACCTGTCCTGGAGAGTGGTGGCGTGTTTCAGCCTGAATTAATGGAGTGCTCTGTTAGTTCAGAGACAGGTCTCCGTGCCGGCGATGACGCACGGTGTGGTAGGAGGTCCGCAAAACCTCAGGCGTGGTGGGGATGTTTTGGACTTTGCGAGGGAAATAAGGAATCAACTTTTACATTAGTATGGCCAGTGTAGCGGGCTGTGTGTAGCCTTCTTATCTTGAGAATCTGCAACTCTATTGGAATTTTCGTAAGAATCTTTACATACTTCTGCAGAACTGATATTTTTCATGTTCATTAGTGAATGACGGCGCTGCTGTTATTACGCAGTTTAATCTTAGTGATTCAGCTCATATAATGTGAGTTACTTTTTCGTTGCTTAATGAAGCTGTTTAATTAAACAGTAATAAAGTACCCAATATCAATCTGGAAATATCCACCAGGCTGTGGCTAAGCCATGTCTCTACAAAATCCTTTCTTCCAGGAGAGCCAGTTCTGCAACGCTCGCAGAAGAGCTTCGGTGAAGTTAGGAAGGTAGGAGACGGGGTACTGGCACAATTGAAGCTGTGAGGACTGGTAGTGAGTCGTGCTTGTGTAGCTCAGACGGCAGAGAACGCCGTGAGGCAAATATCCCGAGTTCGAGTCTCGGTCGAGCACACAGTTTTAATCTGCCAGGAAGCGCCAGTAATAAAGTAAACTTTCATTACATCAGAGTGTTGCTGCTTACAAGTGTTACTCCATAGTAATGGCCCATACGAAGGAATGAACACCGCAGCTGCAACAAATCCCAGCCACCAGGTTATTCGATGAAAGCTGCCTCGTTGTGGGATTGTGGTTCTGGCTCGGAACCTGGGTCATTTTCTTGCAGGTATCGCCAGTTTTTCTCATCCAGATCGTTGCCCGAGTCAGAATGTGTGGCATGAGAACACCCATGCGTAGCGGTCTAGATATGAGATGCACACAGACGTGTATCTCATTAAGGATATTATGAATGCAGTTACCATGTTAGTTTGGTCGCGGTACGTGGTAGTGGCTGAGTGAAGTAGGCAAAATCCGCGAAATATGGAGCAATAAGTACTCTTCGGTAATACTAAATAATATGCACTGAAGCGCCAAACAGACTGGTATAGGCATGCGTATTCAAATACAGGCTGAATACGGCGCTGCGGTCGGCAACGGCAATATAAGAGAACAGGTGTCACGCTCAGTTGTTAGATCGGTTACTACTGCTACAATGACAGGTTATCAAGATTTAAGTGAGTTTGAACGTGATGTTATAGTAGGCGCACGAGCTATGGGACACAGCATCTCCAAAGTAGCGACGAAGTGAGGATGTATGTGTAGTGAACCGTGAATATCAGGAATCCGGTAAAATATCAAGTCTCCCACATCACTGCGACCGAATCATTTAACGAAACATCATCGATATGGGCTTTCGGAGCTGAAAGCCCACTCGTGTATCCTTGATGACTGCACGACACAAAGCTTTACGCCTGCACTAGGCCCTTCAACACCGATATTGGACTAATGGTGACTGGAAATATGTTGCCTGGTCGGACGCGTCTCGTACGAAAGAACAGACACCATTACTGACCTGAGGCCGTCTAGAACGAAATTACGATTGTATTAATACCTTGAGCTGCTGACGGGCGTTGACGTATAGCAACGGGGACTGGTGAAAATGTGTGCCCGACCGGGATAGAGCGTCCTTCATGTAAGCAGGAGATCCCGGGTTCGAGTCCCGGTCGGGGCACACATTTTCACCTGTGCTCGTTAATATATATCAACGCCCATCAGCAGCTGAAGGTATTAATGTAATTCTAACCTCAGACATTAGTCGAGCCATGCCACGTCGAGTTGCGGTACTTCCGTGTACTCACGGGGGCTTTACACGATGTTAGGGAGGTGTCCCAGTTTCTTTGGCTCTTCAGTGTATATGACTTAAGAGCATTGCCATATATGTAAAAATGTTTTGATTGTATCACTTATGATGCAATTTAGTGGTGATAGAGTCTTCAACGTGTTTCATCAGTACTGTGGTGGCCCGAGGTGAGTGATTGTGGTTGGCAGATACTTCAGTGTACTGTGGGATGTAGAACACTTAGTTCTCTCAGAAAAGGCTATATTCTCTATTACCTTTGAACTTTACCGCATTACTTAATATACTCGCTTATACAATCCTCTCCCTGTTGCATCCATACTGGCATTAACGTTGCGTTACGCGACATATTTAACAGCAGTAATACTCTCTTAAAATAATGCTATTTAAATGAAGCTCGAAATGCGAGGAAGCTGCCTTATGTCATTAGGCATGTACGTTTCATTCCATATATGTAATATATTGTTTTCATAATACTTTCTTACAGACTATATTTGCAGTTACTGACGGAAATGCGCAAAATCGTGAAAAGGATTATACATATGAAGAATAAGCGAAATGCTTATACGAAATCACTGTAGAGAATCGTTCGGTTACTCATTTGTTTGTTACGAGTGGTTTTACCTCGTAGTATATCTGGATTTTTTTTTCTTTGTGACTCTGTTGATTGTCGGCAAACTGCAATTAACGAAAACGCTCTGGGACATTAAAAACTGATATATTTATTAAAGTTTGAATAACGAAACTGGGCAAGCATCGTATGGCGTCCGACAAATGGAACAATAAACGCATTTTCATATGTACGGTAAAGTGCGTAAATCACAGAGTATGTAGCTTTTCCTAAGAGTATTTGTTGCTCAGTATTTCGCGAATTTCTGTTCGCCACACTTATCCACTGTCACGCACCAAGACAGAAGTCCCTTACTATCTTACTAACAGCGCGAGACGAAGCGATAGCTACTAACATAACAACGAGTCGGTGGCAGTCGTCATGCAGGAAGTATGTAAGTAAAAGAAAGAAAAGAAAAGAAAAAAGAAACATTCCTACGGCCTACGCAGACCATTGTTTCCCAATCGCGGTAGATGGCGCTGTAATTGACAAATATCCACTGTGCCTGTTTTTGCATTTAAGACACAAAGCATTTGATTCTACGTTTCATTTACGATGTAAATGTAAACCTTTCTGTTCAAAAGGTACATACTGATCTTCAGACATTGCTTGAGTGTGTTGTAAATTTGTACGGGGCAAATAAAAGACATTTCTAGCAAATAAGCTACTTGTTTGGTAACGTAGTTTTCTGTTTCCTACGGGGTTGGCTGTGATAAGTGCCCAAACCACGTGAATGCTTCACCGGGCGTTATGGCCGAGCGGTTCTAGGCGCTTCATTCTGGAACCGCGCGATCGCTACTATCGCAGGTTCCAATCCTGAGTTCTGAGTTCTAGGGCACTGATGACCTCAGATGTTAAGCCCCATAGTGCTCAGAGCCATTTGAACCATTTGAAGCTGAATGCTTCACTTCGGTCGCCTCCCACGAACCCCGCCAACAGGGTGACCGATTTAGATGTGCGTTCCCGCCCAACCGCTGTAAATCTCACGCTGGCCGCTACGCGGAACACAAGCCACAACCACTCTAATAAGTTAAAATGCCCACAAGGTGATAATGACAGGCTCACAGGCCATGGATACTCAACGAAATCAAGCATTCCAATGGTGAGCGGCATGGGTGCTCAGCGATAGTAAGCATCCCGATGGGAAGAAAATAGTATTACCTCAAAATCTTGTTACCGGATCACGTTAAACGTCGATTCTAAGCAGACACTGGAACCGGTAACCACGTTACACTCTACAGTCCAATTTGGAAGAGTCAAGTAGGTATCCCACTGCTGTCCAGGACGCCTCCAGACGCACTTTCGCTCAGTTCGAAGCGGGACTCAAGAATGAAGACAGCTCTACCCCAGCCAATGAGATTCCAGGCCGAAGGCGTTTGTGGAAACCTCATGGACAGTGGTGGTATACCGCCATACGACCCGACAACCAGGAGTCATGCTCCGGGGTGCCATTACTTTTCACAGTAAGGCCTCTTTGGTTGTCAGCCGCGACACCCTTACAGCACTGCAGTGGTACGTCCAAGACATTGCACGTGCTGTTTTTTTTTTTTTTTTTTTTTTTGTTCTTCATGAGTAGCCATTCTGGTCTGACACTTCAGAAAGACAATGCCTGTCAGCACACGGCGAGAGTTTCTACTGCTTGTCTTCGTCCTTGCCAAACCATACCTCGGCCGGCAAGGTTGCCTGGTCTCTCTCCAACTGAGAACGTTCGGAGCATTATGGGCAGCACCTCATCTGCATGGATACTCTGCAAATTACATTTAAGTGCCTGGCAGAGGGATCATCGAACCACCTTCACAATCCTCTATTATTCCAAACTCGTAAACCTCGCGAAACAACGAACACCTATATCTTTTCGTACGAGCTCTGATTTACCTTATCGTGGTGATCGTTTCTCCCTATGTAGTCAGTGTCAACAATATATTTTCGCATTCGGAGGAGAAAGTTGGTGAATTTCATGACAAGATTCAGTCGGAACGAAAAACGGCTTTCTTTTAATGATGTCCAGCCCAAATCCTGTATCATTTCTGTGGCACTCTCTCCCATATTTCGCGATAATACAATACGTGCTGCCCTTCTTTGAACTTTTTCGATGTACTCAGTCAGTCGTATCTGGTAAGGAACCCACACCACGCAGCAGTATTCTAAAAGAGGACGGATAAACGTAGTGTAGTCAGTCTCGTTAGTAGATCTGTTACATTTTCTAAGTGTCCTACCAATAAAACGGAGTCTTTGGTTAGCCGTCCCCACAACATTTTCTTTGTGTTCCTTTCAATTTTTGGTTGTTCGTAATTGTAATTCCTAGGCATTTAGTTGAATCTACGGCCTTCATATTTGACTGATTTATCGTGTAACCGAAGTTTAACGGATTCCTTTCAGCACTCAAATGGATGACCTCACGCTTTTCGTTATTTAGGGTCAATTGCCAATTTTCGCACTATACAGATATATTTTCTAAATCGTGTTGTAATTTGTTTTGCTCTTCTCACGACTTTACTAGTCGATAAACGACAGGGTCATCTGCAAACAATCTATGACAGCTACTCAGATTGTCTTCCAAATCGTTTATAAATATAAGGAACAGAAAAGGGCCTATAACACTACCTTTGGAACGCCAGAAGTCACTTCTGTTTTACTCGATGGTTTTCCATCGATTGCTACGAACTATGACTTCTCTGACATCAAATCACAAATCCAGTCACAAAACTGAGACGATATTCCAAAGCACGCAATTTCACTAAAAGCCGCTCATGTGGTACAGTGTCAAAAGCCTTCTGTATATCCAGAAATACGGAATCGATCTGAAATCACTTGTCAATAGCAGTCAACACTTCACATGTTACATAAGAACGATCTTCACTAAATCCATGTTCACTGTGTGTCAATAGATCGTTTTCTTCGCTGTAATTCATAATGTTATCCTACTACCTTTCTTGAATATTGGTGTGACCTGTGCAACTTTCCAGTCTTTGGGTACGGATCTTTCGTCGGGATTTCGCCGATCTAACGCGTCAGTTCGACAGAATTTTGGCACGATATACCTCAGGAGAACATCCAACAACTGTACTTAATAATGCCGAATCGAATAAATACCTGAATAAGCACCAGATGTGGATCAACGCGTTACTTACTTGCTCGATTTCTGAAGCACTTTCTGTTGGATAAATCATCCACATTGTTCTGTACATGTACTACACATTGACGGATTTTCGTCTCATTCGCGTTATTCTTTCATGGCCTATAGTTTTTATGTGTGTTATAACGTATATCCATACTCCCAGAATGACTAGGAAGATGCGTTATAAATATGGTGAAAATACTGTTTAATTATTTGCAGTATCCTTAATATGGGAAAACCAATAATAATTAGTCTACAACAGATTGCTGTTCAAAAAGGACTGTCATCTCTTTTTTGCAAAGCATTTGCAGAAGAGAACGCTTCTGCTCATATAGTGTTTTTACCTTTAATCAGTTTCAATAGATGGTTCAAATTGCTCTGAGCCCTATGGGACTTAGCATCTGAAGTCATCAGTCCCCTAGACCTGGAACTACTTAAGCCTAACTAACCTAAGGACATCACACACATCCATGCCCGAGGCAGGATTCGAACCTGCGACCGTAGCAGCAGCGCATTCCCGGACTGAAGCGCCTAGAACCGCTCGGCCACAACGTCCGGCAAATTCCAATAGATCATCGAACATTGAGAACAGCTGAAATCTCTCAAATTGAATGAAGCTCCATGGCTCGGCCGATCCCTTAACACGGTGCATGGTATTTGCGGCTGCGTTAGCAGTTCTGTTAACTATAATCCATCGCCCATCGCACGAACAAAAAGCCCTGCCCAGTAGTTGGAAGAAATCACAGATCGCACCCGTTTACAAGAAGGGCAGTACACGTGATCCTCAAAACTTCCGTCCGGTATCCTTGATATCGATTTGTTATAGAATCTTCGAATATATTCTAAATTAAAAAATAACGAGGTATCTCTGACAGAATGACCTCCCCATGGCAACCTGTATGATTTCCGAAAACAATGATCACGTGAAACCCAACTCGCTATTTTCTCAGATGACTGCTAAAAGTAATGGACGAAGGCAGATAAATGCAGTATTTTTCGATTTTCGAAAAGTATTTGATTCAGTACCACTGCTATACTATTGTCAAAAGTAAGGCACTATGAGGAATCAATGAAAATTTGCGTCAGTTGAGGATATTTGATAAGGAGAATGTAGCTTGTAATCTTGGATGAAGAGTCATCATTAAGTATCAAAGTAACTTAGATTGTGCCCCAGGGAAGTGTCTTGGAAGCCTTGCTGTTGATATTGTGCAGAGAAATGCTAAAGTTCGTATTATTTCAAAAGTCAATATTTCACGGAATAATGCAGGTAGAGAGAGCCGCACGCGGTAGCCGAGTTGTCTTGGGCGCCTTGCCACGGTTCGCACGGCTCCCCTCGGAGGTTCGAGCCCTTCCTCGGGCACGGGTGTGTGTTTTGTCCGTAATGTAAGTCAGTTTAAGTTAGGGACCGATGGTCTCAGCTGTTTGGTCCCATAGGAACTTACCACAAATTTCCCAAATTTAGGTTTTTACTGAAACTAAAGGAAGTGCAAATGACAAATAATCCTGAGTTAATAACGAGCATCAAAACCGTTATAGGGATTAGTGAACACAGGGTTGTCGTAGCGAGACTGTATATTGTAATCCCGAAATTCTCGAAAAACAAACAAAAAGTATACCTATTCAAAAATGCTGATAAAAATTCACTTGACGCCTTCCTGAGAGACTCATTTCAAATTAATAATATAAGTGTAGACCAGAAGTCGTTTGCATTAAAAAAATAGTATCGGCAGCAATTGAGAGATTTTATACGAAATAAACAAACAAACGGCGGAGCTGATCCTCCGTGGTACACAAAACGGGTTAGAACACTGTTGCACAAACAACTAAACAAACATGCCAAATTTAAACAGACGCAAAATCCCTAAGATTGGGCTAAATTCCGGGCTTCTCTAAAGGATAGCCAGAGTTCAATGCGAGATGCCTATAACAGTTTCCACGACGAAACTTTGTCTCGAAACCTGGCAGACAAATCCAAGATATTCTGGTCGTATATGAAGTATGCTAGTGGCAATTTACAATCAATGCCTCCTCTGCGCTATAACACTGGAGATACTATCGAAGACAGAGCTACCGAAGTAGAGTTACTAAACGCAGCCTTCCGAAATGCCTTCACAAAAGAAGAAGTAGTAAATGTTCCAGAATTCGAATCGAGAACAGCTGCCAACGAGAGCAACGTAGAAGTAAATCCTTGGAGTAGTGAAGCAACTCAAATCACTTAATAAAAGCAAGTCTTCTGCCCCAGACTGTATAAAAATTAGGTTCCTTTCCGAGTATGCTGATGCATTAGCTCCATGCTTAACAATCATATACAACCGTCCGCTCAACGTGAGATCTGTACCCCAATACTGGAAGGTTGCACAGGTCACACCAATATACAAGAAAGGTAGTAGGAGTAATCCACTAACTTGCAGGACCATATCGTTAACGTCGATATGCAGCAGGACTTTAGAACATATATTGTGTTCGAATATTACGAATTACCTCGAAGGAAACGGTCTATTGACACGCAGTCAACATGGGTTTAGTAAAGATCGTTCCTGTGAAACACAACTAGCTCTTGTTGAGTGCTATTGACAAGGGATTTGAGATCGATTCCGTATTTCCGGAAGGCTTTTGACACTGTACCGCACAAGCGGCTCGTAGTGAAAATGCGTGATTATGGAATATCGTCTCAGTTTTGTGACTGGATTGGCCATTTCCTGCCACGGAGGTCACAATTCTTAGTAATTGACGGAACGTCATCGAGTAAAGCAGAAGTGATTTCCGGCGTTCCCCAAGGTAGTGCTATAGGCCCTTTTCTGTTCCTTATCCATATAAACGATTTGGGAGACAATCTGAGCAGCTGTCTTCGGTTGTTTGCAGATGACGCTTCCGTTTATCGACTAATAAAGTTATCAAATGATCAAATTCAAATTGCTCTGAGCACTATGGGACTCAACTGCTGTGGTCATTAGTCCCCTAGAACTTAGAACTACTTAAACCTAACTAACCTAAGGACATCACACACATCCATGCCCGAGGCAGGATTCGAACCTGCGACAGTAGCAGTCGCACGGTTCCGGACTGCGCGCCTAGATCAAAAGATCAAAATAAACTACAAAATGATTTAGAAAAGATATCTGATTGTGCGAAAAGTGGCAGCTGACCCTAAATAACGAAAAGTGTGAGATCATCCACAAGAGTACTAAAAGGAACTCTTTAAACTTCGGTTACACCATAAATAGGTCTAATCGAAAAGCCGTAAATTCAACTAAATATCTAGGTATTACAATTACGAACAAGTTAAATTGGACAGAACACATAGAAAATGATGTGGGAAAGGCTCACCAAAGGCTGCGTTTTATTTTCAGGACACTTAGTAGGTCGGTTACATTTTCTAAGGAGACTGCCTACAGTACACTTGTCCGTCCTCTTTTAGAATACTGCTGCGCGGTATGGGATACCTACCAGATAGGACTGACGGAGTACATCGAAAAAGTTCAAAGAAAGGCAGCACATTTTGTTTTATCGCGAAATATGGGAGAGAGTGTCACCGAAATGATACCGGATGTGGGTTAGGCATCATTTAAGGCGTTTTTCGTAGTGACGGAAACTTCTCACGAAATTCCAATCACCAACTTTCTCCTCCGGGTGCGAAAATGTTTTGTTGACACCGAACTATATAGGGAGGCACGATCACCACCATAAAATAAGGGAAATCAGAGCTCGTACGGAAAGATACAGGTTTTCATTCTTTCCCCGCGCTATACGAAATTGGAATAAGAGAGAATTGTGAAGGTGTTTCTATGAACCCTCTGCCAGGCACTTAAATGTAATTTGCAGAGTATCCATGTAGATGTAGATGTACACCAACAGATGGCTCTTTATATGATACAAAAGCAATATTTAGCATAGCAATGGAGTTTTGAAGATGTTACTTATAACAAATGCTCAGTATGTCGGCCGTCATTCACCCACAGTGCCTGTAGTCAGGCGACAAGTTTGTGAAATGCTCTGTACAACTCACCAGTAGGTATGGTGTAAAACTGCCGTCGAGTGTTGTCTTTTAGCATCGTTAATGCGGTCGGACGATCGCGGGTGACTTGAGACCTCAGCTAAGCCCACAGCCAATAATCACACGTACTGAGGTCTGGGGAGCCGGGAGTGGCTGCTCAGCTCGTGATCCTCACTAAATAATGTGCGCGAGACATCTTGCACACGTGTAGCATTGCGGAGTGGGGCGCCGTCCTGGATAAAAGTCGTACCTTTCGGAGAGTGTTTATTAGCCAGACATGGGACGATGCGATTTAGTAACATCGACCTACCTCGCACCCGCCACGCTGACAGTTTGCAAAGTTGCCCGTCTGTTGCCCAGTTTTACTGTCTTTTTACATTTCAATAAAAGCCGATGCCATTTCAGGCATTTGTTTCACTTTTTACCACTCGACCGAAATTGTTCTGTGAATTAGGCTACAGGAAAGTTAAGGAGGTATTCGGGAAACAAAGAGAAGCAGCTGTACGAATATAAAGATCTAGAGATGGAGAACCAGTCTTCAGCAAAGATGGGAAAGGTGGGAGGTCGAAGGAGTATGTAGAGGGTCTATACAAAGTGTGGGGCAGCTGGTTAACAGTAGTCATTGTAATCACTCACGTTTTGTTGTTGTTGTTTTGGTCTTCAGTCCTGAGACTGGTTTGATGCAGCTCTCCATGCTACTCTATCCTGTGCAAGCTGCTTCATCTCCCAGCACCTACCCCAACCTACATCCTTCTGAATCTGCTTAGTGTAGTCATCTCTTGGTCTCCCTCTACGATTTTTACCCTCCAGACTGCCCTCCAGTACTAAATTGGTGATTCCTTGATGCCTCAGAACATGTCCTACCAACCGATTCCTACTTCTAGTCAAGTTGTGCCACAAACTCCTCTTCTCCCCAATTCTATTCAATACATTCTCATTAGATATGTGATCCACCCAACTAATCTTCAGCATCTTTGTATAGCACCACATTGCGAAAGCTTCTATTCTCTTCTTGTCCAAACTATTTATCGTCCACGTACTCCATACAAATACTTCTAAATCTATACTCGGTTTTAACAAATTTCTCTTCTTCAGAAACGCTTTCCTTGCCATTCTCGGTCTACATTTTATATCCTCTCTACTTAGATCATCATCAGTTATTTTTTTCCCCAAATAGCAAAACTCCTTTACTACATTAAACGTCTCATTTCCTAATCCAATTCCCTCAGCATCACAGGCCTTAATTCGACTACATTCCATTATCCTCGTTTTGCTTTTGTTGATGTTCATCTTATATCCTCCTTTCAAGACACTGTCCATTCCGTTCAACTGCTCTTCCAAGTCCTTTGCTGTCTCTGAGGTTTGCGAATGACATTGTAACTCTGTCAAAGTTTTTATTTCTTCTCCATGAATTTTAATACCTACTCCGAATTTATATTTGGTTTTCTTTACTACTTGCTCAATATACAGATTCAACAGCATCGGGGAGAGGCTACAATCCCGTCTCAATCCCTTTCCAACCACTGATTCTCTTTCGTGCCCCTTGACTCTTATAACTGCCATCTGGTTTCTGTTAAAATTGAAAATAGACTTTCGCTCCCTGTATTTTACCCCTGCCACCTTCAGAATTTGAAAGAGAGTATTCCAGTCAACACTGTCAAAAGCTTCCTATAAGTCTACAAATGCTAGGAATGTAGGTTTGCCTTTCCTTAATCTTTCTTCTAAGATAAGTCGTAGGGTCAGTATTGCCTCACGTGTTACAGCATTTCTACGGAATCCAAACTGATCTTTCTTGAGTTCGGCTTCTACCAGTTTTTCCATTCTTCTGTTAAGAATTCGTGCTAGTATTTTACAGCCGTGACTTATTAAACTGATAGTTCGGTAATTTTCACATCTGTCAACACTTGCTTCCTTTGGAATTGGAATTATTATATTCTTCTTGAAGTGTGAGGGTATTTCGCCTGTCTCATATATCTTACTGACCAGATGGTAGAGTTTTGTCAGGACTGGCTCTCCCAAGGCTGTCAGTAGTTCTAATGGAATGTTGTCCACTCTCGGGTCTTTGTTTCGACTCAGGTCTTTCAGTGCTCTTTCAAACTCTTCATGCAGTATCATATCTCCCATTTCACCTTCATCTACATCCTCTTTCATTTCCATAACATTGTCCTCAATTACATTGCCCTTGTATAGACCCTCTATATACTCCTTCCACCTTTCTGCTTTCCCTTCTTTGCTTAGAACTGGGTTTCCATCTGAGCTCTTGATATCCATGCAAGTGGTTCTCCTTTCTCCTTTCTTCCTGTAGGCAGTATCTATCTTACCCCTAGTGAGATGAGCCCTCTACATTCTTACATTTGTCGTCTAGCCATCCCTGCTTAGGCATTTTGCACTTCCTGCCGATCTCATTTTTGAGACGTTTCTATTCCTTTTTGCCCGCTTCATTTACTGCATTTTTATATTTTCTCCTTTCATTAATTAAATTCAATATTTCTTCTCTTACCCAAAGATTTCTAGCATCTCTCGTCTTTTTATCTACCTGATCCTCTGCTGCCTTGACTTCTTCATCCCTCAGAGCTACCCATTCTTCTTCTGCTGTATTTCTTTTCCCCCATTCTTGTCAATTGTGCCCCTATGCTCTCCCTAAAACTCTGTACAATCTCTGGTTTAGTCAGTTTATCCACGGTCCCATCTCCTTAAATTCTCCCCTTTTCGCAGTTTCTTCAGTTTTAATCTGCAATTCATAACCAATAGATTGTGGTCAGAGTCCACATCTACCCCTGAAAATGCCTTACAATTTGTCGGCCTGAGTGGCCGAGCGGTTCTAGGTGCTACAGTCTGGAACCGCGCGACCGCTACTGTCGCAGTTTCGAATCCTGGCTCGGGCATGGATGTGTGTGATGTCCTTAGGTTAGTTAGGTTTATTTATTTCCGATTTCTAGGGGACTGATGACCTCAGATTTTAAGTCCCATTGTGCTCAGAGCCATTTGAACCTTATTTTTTGTCATTAAAATTTAAAACCTGGTTCCTAAATCTCTGTCTTACCATTATATAATCTATCTGATACCTTCTAGTATCTCTAAGCTTCTTCCATGTATACAATCTTCTTTCATGATTCTTGAACCAAGTTATATTCCCTCATAGGGGGAAATATTTGAAATATTAGAATTATTAGAATTATTTAGAATTTCTGTAAATATTTCTCGCCGTCGTTTACGAGAGCCTGGAAAATTTTGATGGTGACAATGTAGTTCGGAATATTTAAACAATTGTGGCGCTTTTTTATCCCAATTGTGCAAGGAATTCCATCAACATAACTCACCAAGCGTTATTACACTGTTGAAAATCCTTTTCATCAACCACTTCGCAAGGCTGGCCATTTCGCCTATTTCTTCATGCGGAGGCTGCACTACTCCCACTCAGGTCCATGACTGGCTACTGGCAGAGCGGAAGTTGCACTAATCCCTAAACAAAAGCTTCAGCTGGTGGCAAAGTTTCGATATTTGATACCTGAGAAATTCCTGTTGAAGCACATGCTCTCTCTCTCTCTCTCTCTCTCTCTCTCTCTCTCTCTCTCTCTCTCTCTCAAGCAGTCACGTCATGTAGTGTGCCACTGCCAGGACTGTACGCACCGTTGGTCATTGTTGGTTTAAACCACAAACAAAGCAGCATTTACCTGGTAAACCCCAGGTGTGGATGTCTTGGAAATATTCCCGCACTCTATCTGACTGATTGAGTAATTAATTACATCGGTACCCTTTTTGTGGACAGTTTTTCCTTGCTTCCTATTGGTGGATAATAGAACTGGAATATTTGATGGGATGTTATCCTACAACCTCCCAGCCGGCCGGAGTGACCGAGCGTTTCTAGGCGCTTCAGTCTGGAACCGCGCGACTGCTACGGCCGCAGGTTCGAATCCTGTCTCGAGCATGGATGTGTGTGATGTCCTTAGGTTAGTTAGGTTTAAGTAGTTATAAGTTTTAGGGGACTGATGTCCTGAGCTGTTAAGTCCCATAGTGCTCACAGCCATTTTTACAACCTCCCAGTATGCAAACCCTACTGTTATTTTTTTCACTTGCCTCCTATCGGTCGATACTAGTACAGTTACGTCATTTGGTAGAAAGTCCATTAAGTTGAAGGTAACTGAAAATTTCGAAGTTCAGTTCAGTTGCACGCTATGTCTATAAACAATCTGTGGAGGGTTTGTACTGGTGCTATAATGAGATGGAGATGGAGGAGAACGAGAAGGAAGGGTCTACTGCCTGATATGATAGAGACAACAGCAAATACCACTGAAAGAGAGATCACTGTGACGTATTGAGAAGCACTAAACCTGACACACTTAAACCACCTCCTGATCGTCCACACACAGCGCACCTGTCCCCTAGTAAACCGCCATTGCCAACGCTCAGAGGCCAGAGAAAACTGTAGCAGCCATGGATGTGCGTGTATACCAGAATGCACCATCCAAGCCATGCGCAGAGTCCAGGGATAATTGAGTTGTAGGACTTCGTATTTCATCAATGCGTTCAGGACCAACACTTGGCAGTGATCAATACTGAATTGCTCAATTGGCCATGGAGAATACATGCAACACACGCGATCGAAAAGACAGCTCAACTCGTACTGAGTATCAGTTCGCTATTCAGCTATCCAGAGGGCATAATCGCCGGGAGTTGTCCTGCAGCTGTGCGCAAAAAACGACTAGTCCGCTGGCCTGAACTTTTCTTTGTCTCTACCACTCGCAAGAGCTTTTAGCCAGCAAACCCATTTGTTCTGGCCACAGTCAACCTCTGCCACGTGCTCCTCATGACGAACTTTGTCGTCCTAGGAAACCAGCGACGTAATTATCACTGTAATTACAATCACATAGTTCGATTGCAGCCCCAACCTGATAACATTAAACCGAGATCGAAGTAACAGAAACACCTCCTCCTGAAGACTGTGGCTCTGGAAATATCAATAACCCTCTTATGACTGGGCACCTCCTTATGGCTATCGATGCCTTGAAACTGCAGTCCCCCATGTCAAACCCATATCTCCCTTATGACTGGACACAGCCGTTTGCTTTGTACATGTTGAAACAATAACCACAGTCACTTCACACCCCCAAAACTAGCTTTATAAGCCTGCCATTCACACCGCCTACTAAGTACAATACTTCGCCAGTAACTGAATGCTGGTGGCTCCAAGCAATATTCAGTGGAAAACCGCGATGGATCGACATGCCTCATTTGTTTACCTTGCATGTGTGTCTTAGGAAGAGAGGCATAATCGTCTTATGAGCTACCAGATATTAAAAACACGATCGCAAAGACCGTGTTATTGTAACCCCGCATAAAAATCGGTCTTCGTTCTACAGACACCCAAGTATCAACAACGATATCCATGCTGAAAAGTATACCTTCCTTATAAATCGAGGTATGCTAGTGCTGCTGAATAAAGTAGTCTTCCGCACAAATACCAAGATATTGAACGTGGATAGTGACTGCGGTTTCTGTATTAACAGACCGAAAGTGTAGGTGCACATTGCTAGCGATGTAAGCCCGTAATAAAATCAACACTATCACCGAATTTAGAAAGTGATCCAGCTAAGAAACATGGTACTAGTCCAATATTTGCAACTGCTTCTTGCAGCTGCTACGTATTTGTCACACTGACAAACAGTATTTGTAGCGTCTTCTATATCGATAGTATGTAGACAGTGTAACAGAGGTTCTGCGATATATCCACGTGGCTATAGGGGAGGTTGATGGTTGATTGAGAATGATCACATACAGTGGATGGTATGTTATATGAGCAATCACTTAAAAATGCATCACTAGATGGACCTCATAAAATATGTATAAAATCCCATGACTTCTCAGGTCTTTAGTGTCAAGCTTTCAGCCAGAAATGCTGTCTGGAATTTAGTACCATTCAGCCACATATTTTGGGTGCATCCTATCGCGTTGTCTTAATGATTACAGCGTCCAGTCCCGGTAGCTGAGTGGTCAGCTCGACAGAATGTCAATCCTAAGCGACCGGGTTCGATTCCCGGCTGGACTGGAGATTTTTTCCGCTCAGGGACTGGATGTTGTGTTGTTCTAACCATCATCATTTCATCCCCCATCGACGCGCAACTCGTCGAAGTGGCGTCAAACCGAAAATGTCGTCCTAACCGCCGTCTGCTTCACGTCTGCTGTGCAGCGAGCTACGTTATTTAAGTATTAACTGTATTTTTCTTACTTGTCACTTCTTTTACCGTGTGTTTTTGCTTTTAGGAAGCTTTAATTGTCGACTGCTATTAATAGTGTTCCATAGATTTCGTGTTAGTTTTGAATACAGTCAGAGAGAGTCCCTTTAGTGAGCCATAGTGCCAGTAGTGCTAGTGTTTGTTTTCAATACAGTCCAGAGACGGGTAGTGCTATTTTCATTGTTTTCTACAAGAAGTGGCTAGCAATCACAGTTTAGTCAATAATCAGCCGCCTTTAGTGAATTAGCAGTCTAGTTAAAAGTTTATTAAGTCTCTTCAGTAAATTAATTCCTTAGGATGGATAGGATGTGTGACTGCTGTGTACGGACGCACGAGGAGCTGGCCACTCTTCGCGAACAGCTGAGCGTGTTGATGGCCGCGGTCATCCGTCTTCAGGCTGCTACCTCGGAGTGTAGCGGCAGCGGGGAGTCTGGAGCGTCGCAAGGTACACCCCAGGTGTTACATGCTTCACCCACTGTCCCTGTTGTCAAGATATCTTCTCGGGTACCGGGCGCGGTTGGGCCACCCTCTCCGCAAGGGGAGTGGCGGGTTCAGTGGCGTTCGCGGCGCACGAGGCGGAGGGTCAATGTGGAGGCTGGCCGTGTGGCATCACCCGCTCTGTCTGTTAGTGGACATGTGGCTGCTCCTTCAGCAAGGTCCGAGCAGGCACACGGGGGGAGGGGTTTATTAGTTATTGGGAGCTCCAACGTTAGGGGGATGATGGAGCCCCTTAGGAAAATAGCGGAAAGGTCGGGGAAGAAGGGCAGTGTTCACTCTGTCTGCTTGCCGGGGGGTCTCATCCGAGATGTGAAGGAGGCCCTACCGGCGGCGATAGAGAGCACTGGGTGCACCTGACTGCAAATTGTTGCTCATGTCGGCACGAATGACTCCTGCCGTCTGGGTTGAGAGGTCATCCTCAGTTCGTACAGGCGGTTGGCGGAATTGGTGAAGGCGGAAAGCCTCGCTCGCGGGGTGGAATCTGAGCTAACTATTTGTAGTATCGTTCCCAGAACCGATCGCGGTTCTCTGGTTTGGAGCCGAGTGGAAGGCTTAAACCAGAGGCTCAGACGATTTTGCGGAGAGCTGGGGTGCAAATTTCTTGACCTCCGCTATCGGATGCAGAAATGTAGGGTCCCCCTGAATAGGTCAGGCGTGCACTACAGGCCGGAAGCGGCTACAATGGTAGCGGAGTACGTGTGGAGTGCACATGGGGGTTTTTAGGTTAGAGAATTCCCTCCCTAGGCCCGACAAGACGCCTCCTGAGACGCGGCAAGATAGGAGTAGGCAAAATGCAACAGGGAATAACAATATTAATGTGCTAATAGTAAACTGCAAGAGCGTCTATAGAAAGGTCCCAGAACTGCTCTCATTAATAAACGGTCACAGCGCCCATATAGTACTAGGGACAGAGAGTTGGCTGAAACCAGACGTAAACAGTAATGAAATCCTAAACTCAGATTGGAATGTATACCGCAGAGACAGGCTGGACAGTGAACGGGGAGGCGTGTTTATAGCGATAAGAAGTGCAATAGTATCGAAGGAAATTGACGGAGATCCGAATTGTCAAATGATTTGGGTGAGGGTCAAGGATAGAGCAGGCTCAGACATCGTAATTGGATGTCTCTATAGGACCCCGGGCTCAGCACATGAAGAATAATTTGGAAAACATTTCGAGTACATTTCCCCACCATGTTAGAGTTCTGGGTGGAGATTTTAATTTGCCGGATACAGACTGGGTGACTCAAACGTTCATAACGGGTGGCAGGGACAAGGAATCCAGCGAAATTTTTTTAAGTGCTTTATCTGAAAACTACCTTGAGCAGTTAAACAGAGAACCGACTCGTGGCGATAACATATTAGACCTTCTGGTGACAAACAGACCCGAACTATTTGAATCAGTTAATGCAGAACAGGGAATCAGCGATCATAAAGCGGTTACTGCATCGATGATTTCAGCCGTAAATAGAAATATTAAAAAAGGTAGGAAGATTTTTCTGTTTAGCAAAAGTGACGAAACGCAGATTACAAAGTACCTGATGGCTCAACATAAAAGTTTTGTCTCAAATACAGATAGTGTTGAGAATCAGTGGACAAAGTTCAAAACCATCGTACACTATGCGTTAGATGAGTATGTGCCAAGCAAGATCGTAAGCGATGGAAAAGAGCCACCGTGGTACAACAACCGAGTTAGAAAACTGCTGCGGAAGCAAAGGGAACTTCACAGCAAACATAAACATAGCCAAAGCCTTCCAGACAAACAAAAATTACGCGAAGCGAAAGGTAGTGTGAGGAGGGCTATGCGAGAGGCGTTCAATGAATTCGAAAGTAAAGTTCAATGTACTGACTTGCCAGAAATCCTAAGAAATGTTGGTCCTATGTCAAAGCGGTAGGTGGATCAAAACAAAATGTCCACTCTGTGATCAAAATGGTACTGAAACAGAGGATGACAGACTAAAGGCCGAAATACTAAATGTCTTCTTCCAAAGCTGTTTCACAGAGGAAGACTGCACTGTACTTCCTTCTCTAGATTGTCGCACAGTTGACAAAATGGTAGATATCGAAATAGACGACATAGGGATAGAGAAACAATTAAAATTGCTCAAAAGGGGAAAGGCCGCTGGACCTGATGGGATACCAGTTTGATTTTACACAGAGTACGCGAAGGAACTTGCCCCCCTTCTTGCAGCAGTGTACCGTAGGTCTCTAGAAGAGCGAAGCGTTCCAAAGGATTGGAAAAGGGCACAGGTCCTCCCCGTTTTCAAGAACGGACATCGAACAGATGTGCAGAACTATAGACCTATATCTCTAACGTCGATCAGTTGTAGAATATTGGAACACGTATTATGTTCGAGTACAATGGATTTTCTGGAGACTAGAAATCTACTCTGTGGGAATCAGCATAGGTTTCGAAAAAGACGGTCGTTTGAAACCCAGCTCGCGCTATTCGTCCACGAGACTCAGAGGGCAACAGACACTGGTTCACAGGTAGATGCCCTGTTTCTTGACTTCCGCAAGGCGTTTGACACAGTTCCCCACAGTCGTTTAACGAACAAAGTAAGAGCATACGGACTATCAGACCAATTGTGTGATTCGATTGAGGAGTTCCTAGATAACAGAATGCAACATGTCGTTCTCAATGGAGAGAAGTCTTCCGAAGTAAGAGTGATTTCAGGTGTGCCACTGGGGAGTGTCATAGGACCGTTGCTTTTCACAATAAATGACCTGGTGGGTGACATCGGAAGTTCACTGAGGCTTTTTGCAGGAGATACTGTGGTGTATCGAGAGGTTGCAACAATGGAAAATTGTACTGAAATGCAGGAGGATCTGCAGCGAATTGACGCATGGTGCAAGGAATGGCAATTGAATCTCAATGTAGACAAGTGTAATGTGCTGCGAATACATAGAAAGATAGATCCCTTATTTATCTACAAAATAGGTCAGCAACTGGAAGCAGTTAATTGCATAAATTATCTGGGAGTACGCATTAGGAGTGATTTAAAATGGAATGATCATATAAAGTTGATCGTCGGTAAAGCAGATGCCAGACCGAGATACGTTGGAAGAATCCCAAGGAAATGCAATCCGAAAAAAAAGGAAGTAGGCTGCAGTACGCTTGTTCGCCCACTGCTTGAATACTGCTCAGCAGTGTGGGATCCGCACCAGATAGGTTTGATAGAAGAGACAGAGAAGATCCAACGGAGAGCAGCGCGCTTCGTTACAGGATCATTTAGTAATCGCGAAAGCGTTACGGGATGATAGACAAACTCCTGTGGAAGACTCTGCAGGAGAGACGCTCAGTAGCTCGGTACGGGATTTTGTTAAAGTTTCGAGAACATACCTTCACCGAAGTGTCAAGCAGTATATTGCTCCCTCCTACGTATATCTCGCGAAGAGACCATGAGGATAAAATCAGAGAGATTAGAACCCCCACAGAAGCATACCGACAATACATCTTTCTACGAACAATACGAGACTGGAATAGAAGGGAGAACCGATAGAGGTACTCAGGGTACCCTCCTCCACACACCGTCAGGTGGCTTGCGGAGTATGAATGTAGATGTAGAAAGACTTGCAACAGGCGAACACTCTACCCGACGGGAGGTCACAGTGACACGAGATTCACATTTTCATGATTACAGCCACTGGTAGATTATATTCACGGCACTCTCCTATCTCAAAACTAGTTACCTCTTTCGATCCTGTCTGCTAAGGACCCTGTACGGCAAAACTCCATCGTGATTTTAATCAGTCCCTCTGCACCTTGTAACTCTCCCTCGGTCTCTGCCACGATCTCACTGCAGCCTTGTCCATGTGGTCATCACAGTTTGAGTCGTAACTGAGCCGAAGATGGAGAGACAAACACGGAGAGCTGAGTTAATGCAACGGGACCATCTTTTTACCGTGTTGTGGTAATGGGAACATTTTGTCGTAGCTCTGCTAACCGGGTGCAATGTGTAAAGCCAGTGCCAAACAAAGCTTTCTCCTGCGACACAAGCTAGTAGGAAAGACAGTACCAGCAGTTACAGTAGTGTTTATGAGGAAAGTTAGGTAGACTCCACATAATATGTGAACTAGAAGATGGACAATGATTTTGCTACAGCTTTGAGGGATGTTTTCAAACTACAAATGGTTCAAATGGCTCTGAGCACTATGTGACTCAACTTCTGAGCTCATCAGTCGCCTAGAACTTAGGTTAGTTAGGTTTAATTAGTTCTAAGGACATCACACAAACATCCATGCCCGAGACAGGATTCTAACTTGCGACCGTAGCGGTCTCTCGGCTCCAGACTGTAGCGCCTAGAACCGCACGGCCACTCCGGCCGCCAGCGGCGGACTTAGCGCACAGCATCCCTCAGAGTGCATTTCTATCTGTCACGAAAACATTATCTCTATCTTCGTTATTTTGTACCATCCAATAGAAAGAAACTATGAGCTATAAAAACTTCACTCTCACCCAATAGAGAATTTGATAAGGTGTTACTGTGTTCCTCTCTTCCGATATGTCAAAAACAAGTACCGTCTGTGTGCTATGTGGAGATCCTACTGAAAATATACAGGTACTGCTTGACTGGAGCAGGTAACCAGTGATCGAAGTCGCTTCAGGACCTGCACTGTAGGACCACCATATCCCACAGACTATCAATTAAAATAGAGTGTCATTGGGCCTTTGTTTGATATGTTGCTTTCCGCTGTAACACATCGAAGTAGTATATGTCTGCAGCTTTGTACACCGCCATACTTTTTTTTTTTGTCCACCATGACTTCAAGGTCTGTGTCAGGTGTTAAACCGACATAAACACATTTCGATCCATTGGCTCTCACAGAAAGCTGGACATTGCATGGAGTAAACTATGATGCTGTTCTCACAGCACACTGGATGGTTGAAATAAGAGAGAGGCGGTGTTTCTTACTGACAAAAATGTGGAAAACATCACAACATGTGGAAACTGGAAGAGTTTGCGGCATTGTGGAGCGTTTCCAAACAGCTATGCAGAGGTGATGACCTGTACATTTAATCTCATCTTCAATAGTGATGGGGGTAGCAGACGTCTTGGTGTTCCATTGTGATTGAAACAGATATCACGTACATAGCTGCAATATAAGGAATCAGTGCTGGTCATCCCTGGAACGTGTTGCTCTCATAAAGACTCTCTCCCCCTCAAACAGGTGGAGTCGGTCAATCATTATGTGGTAATCAACCATGTACCAGTAGATGGAAAAGATGCCACCGATGCACTGTAATAAGCACCACAGTTGATGGTGCTATCAATTTCAGCAATATTATCAGTTTTTCCATAATGTCAACGCGGACCAGTGACATGGTAGCATGTTTCCCAGGTTCTACATCATCACTAAACTGCCCCCCTCTACTTTGCGAGTACCATTGCGAATGTAGATAGATGACTGGTGCATATGTACAAGAATTATCGATGAATGGATGTACTGCACAAAGTAGACCAGACAGCATCTCTACTTATGAAGTTAGGTTATCTACATATTTCTAGCAGTTTGATCATACTGCGTTATTTAGTATTACGATTGCCCATCTTTCCCTGCGTGGATGTGGGTCACAGACTATTCTTGCATTGATTAGATAAAGTTGGATATTGAAAGGTCTCCTTGCACTGTCTTTGACCAACCCTCCCTAAAAACTGTCTCCTATTTCATTTTCAACTGACTAGAAGTAGGAGGTTATTAT
This sequence comes from Schistocerca gregaria, assembly GCF_023897955.1. Classification (NCBI taxonomy): domain Eukaryota; kingdom Metazoa; phylum Arthropoda; class Insecta; order Orthoptera; family Acrididae; genus Schistocerca; species Schistocerca gregaria. The sequence goes on along the minus strand of NW_026061713.1, from coordinate 4,055,679 downwards.
ACCCATTAAACCCCAGGTCTCGTGAAGGAACAGAGAGAGCTGAATCCGTACCAGGTGTTCAGGGAGACTATTCTACACCAATCGTACTCACAGCGCATCTCCAGATGCAGACATGTGGAAGAGGTTAGCACCCCTTATCGGTGTATGGTAGATATGAAAGTGTTGTGATGATATAACAGATGATCGTAAAGAAGAAATTTGTGCATGATTGAGCTCCAGACGAATGTAGTTTAGAACTGGTAGCACAGTAGATTCATATAAAATATTCCAAATTATTGGTCCTGTGTTTTGCGCGCATACAAGTAAGGTATCAGAAAGAGAGAAATGATCGTGGAACATAAACACATTCCAAGGGCTACATGGTCCTGCATTAAACACGCTATAATGCTAGAGCTGTGCTGCTTGTGACTTCTGAGTCGTGTGGAATACAACGCTGTTAATATTCCAGTGTAATAAAGCGCATGATATACATTCTTCCTGTGACTTTCTTTATGGTGAACTATGGTGACGCACTGTAAGGTGATAAAACTACTACCTATCACGCCAAAGAAGGCATTAATTCTTAGTAAAACAAACACTCCAACTTTGTAAACACCTGGTGTCATACACCTCTGTAAAAGTATGAAGGTCAATTACAGTTCAGAAATTGTGATCTTTTCACAACAGTCCCATAAAATGGTCGTCAGCAGGCAAAAATGCATACGAAGGAACAGCGACAGCTTACAAGGAAATAAGCACTACAGGCAGTGCCAGAGAATGTGTAACAGTCCTACAGTTTACCATAGCCCCTTGTAACCTTCCTCTTGCACACAGATGTCATGGTTCGATTTTAGGTTGTATTGCTCATGTGCACGATAATATTGCCATCTCCGCTATTAAGGTGTCTTTATGTAGCGCCATTCTACCACCCTCCTCCAGAATATGCAGTCCTATTGATTTCGCTAGCTTCATATCTCATGGCATTCTTCTCTAATTTTGTATATTTAACTAGTTTTTCGTGATTTTACATATTTTATCGCATTTCCCTCAATTTCAACGTATTTCACATCAGTATCTCGTGATGAAATCGGTAAAATTCGAGAAAAACCTCGTATAATGCGTTATTCAATTTTTCGTCAAAGTTTCCCATAGGTGTGGTCGTAGTGCTGACATCCCATGTACTGTCTGATATTCTACAAGAATATTGCGTTTATTGTACACTAAACTATTAAAAATCCCAAGACTTGCCCTTTCCCTTATGGTCCACATGCATGAATTTTGGATAGGCCGATCATTAAAAATATAGTAGCAGTCGATTAGTACCTGTATGAGACTCCACTACATCCATCATCTGCGCCAGCCGTTGAAAAACAATTCCGTGTGCTGATATGATCCATGAGAGAGGCTGTCTGCAGACTCATGTAGTGCAGCTCCCGTGGCTTTAGATATTGACTTGTGTTGTGCAACAAATCGCCTCCTTTGCTTTTTCTAATGTTTAGAATTAGCATTCAGTGTAATAGATAGTCTGAACACAAATCAAATGTGCTAATAAGACCCCTGCTGCAAGTATCGAGTCTCAACATGTGCATCTCTTGTAGATGCCCTGTGACACCGTTTGACGCTGATCCAAATCATCAACCTCCCTTCACTGTATATTTGTTTGCCGGCATTTACTTCTCATCATTCAGAACTTGTAGACTGACCTTAAACCCCTGTCTTCCCTCCATCCTCTGTTAGGACACCACAACATTTAAATTCGTGCTGCTAAAGATCATACCTATTTCGATATAACTTATATTACCAATATTTGTGCAAGACATTTCCAGGGGCAGATTTGGACTCTGGCCACAATCTATTGGTTATGAAATGAAGATTAAAGCTGAAGAAATTGCAAAAAGGAGGGAATTTAAGGACATGAGACCTGGATAAACTGAAAGAAACAGAGGTGGTACAGAGTTTCAGGGAGAGCACAACAGAACAATTGACAGGAATGGGGGAATGAAATACAGTAGAAGAAGAATGGGTAGCTTTGAGGGATGAAATAGTCAAGGCAGCAGAGGATCAAGTAGGTAAAAACACGAGGGCTAGTAGAAATCCTTGGGTAACAGAAGAAATACTCAATTTAACTGATGAAAGGAGAAAATATAAAAATGCAATAAATGAAGCAGGCAAAAAGGAATACAAACGTCTCAAAAATGAGATCGACAGCAAGTGGAAAATGACTAAGCAGGGATGGCTAGACGATACATGTAAGGATATAGAGGCTTATCTCACTAGGGGTATGATAGATACTGCCTACAGGAAGATTAAAGAGACCTTTGGAGAAAGGAGAACCAATTGCATGGATATCAAGAGCTCAGATGGAAACCCAGTTCTTAGAAGGGAAAGCAGAAAGGTGGAAGGAGTATATAGAGGGTCTATACAAGGACAATGTACTTGAGGATAATATTATCGAAATCGAAGAGGATGTAGGAGAAGGTGAAATAGGAGATATGATACTGCATGTAGAGCTTGACAGAGCACTGAAAGACTTGAGTCGAAACAAGGCCCCGGGAGTAGACAAGATTCCATTAGAACTACTGACAGCCTTGGGAGAGTCAGTTCTGACAAAATTCTACCATTTGGTATGAGACAGGCGAAATACCCTCATACTTCAAGAAGAATATAATAATTCCAATCACAAAGAAAGCAGGCGTGGACAGATGTGAAAATTACCTATCAGTTTAATAAGTCACAGCTGTAAAATACTAACGCGCATTCTTTACAGACGAATGGATAAAACTTATAGAAGCCGACCTCGGGGAAGATCACCTTGGATTCCATAGTAATGTTGGAACACGTGAGGCAATACCTACCCTACGACGTATCTTAGAAGAAAGATTAAGGAAAGGCAAATCTAAGATTCTAGCATTTGTAGACTTAGAGAAAGCTTTTGACAATGTTGGTTGTAATACTCTCTTTCAAAATCTGAAGGTGTCAGGGGTAAAATACAGGGAGCGAAAGGCTATTTATAATCTGTACAGAAAGCAGATGGCAGTTATAAGAGTCGGGGGGTATGAAAGGGATGCAGTGGTTGGGAAGGGAGTGAGACAAGGTTGTAGCCTGTCCCCGTTGTTATTCAATCTATATATTGAGCAAGCAATGAAGGAAACAAAAGAAAAGTTCGGAGTAGGTATTAAAATCCATGGAGAAGAAATAAAAACTCTGACAGAATTACAATGTCATCGGCGAACGTCAGAGACAGCAAAGGACTTGGAATAGCAGTTGAACAAAATGGACAGTGTCTTGAAAGGAGGGTATAAGATGAACATCAACAAAATCAAAACGAGGGTGATGCTGAGGGATTTTGATTAGGAAATGAGACACTTAAAGTTGTAAAGGAGTTTTGCTATTTGGGGAGCAAAATAACTGATGATGGCCGAAGTAGAGAGGATATAAAATATAGAATGGCAATGGCAAGGAAAGCGTTTGTGAAGCAGAAAATTTTGTTAGCATCGAGTATAGATTTAAATGTCAGGAAGTGGTTTCTGAAAATATTTGTATGGGAGTGTAGCCATGTATGGAAGTGAAACATGGACGATAAATAGCTTAGACAAGAAGAGAATAGAAGCTTTCGAAATGTGGTTCTACAGAAGAGTGCTGAAGATTAGATGGGTAGATCACATACTTAATGAGGAGGTATTGAATAGAATTGGGGAGAAGAGGAGCTTGTGGCACAACTTGACTAGAAGAAGGGATCGGTTGGTAGGACATGTTCTGAGACATTGAGGGATCACCAATTTAGTATCGGAGGGCAGCTTTGAGGGTAAAAAACGGCGAGGGAGACCAAGAGATGAATACACTAAGCAGATTCAGAAGGATGTAGGTTGCAGTAGGTACTGGCAGATGATGAAGCTTGCACAGGATAGAGTAGCATGGAGAGCTGCATCAGACCAGTCTCAGGACTGAAGACCAAATCAACAACCAATATTGTCTAGATTCTCCAGTAATAATAAACATGCAAGGTGTACGATTGCTCCTATCACACCTCCTTTTATACTCTAAAAATCCACAGTGATGGCACATGATCACCCCAATCAAACTATTTTGTGAGCTGGATGTCCATTGTACTAATGCACCAATATCCCCAAGGAGGATGAAGCATTTTATGTGTTAATCTGTACCCAGTTATAAGGGGGATATTTCCAGAGTCGGTGTCCAATGTTATGAGATTAGGGCTGCAAGTGTAATATTTAATTCTAATTACAGCGATAAATAAATTTTGCTGGTTTCCTAGGACGACGCGGTTTCGAATGTGAGGCGTGTGCCAGAGGAGGCATGTGGCCAGAACAAATGGGCTTTTCTGGCAATCGGTGGTTACAACGAAAAGTTCCAGTAGGCCAGCTAGTCGGTTATTGCACACAGCTACAAGAGTAAGTCCCAGCCACAGTGCCCTTTCGATAGCTAAACAGCAAACTAATACACAGTGTGCATTGGGCTGTCTCTGTGATCGCATGTGTTGCATGTATTCCCCTTGGAAAATTGAGTCATTCAATATCGATAAGTGCCAAGTGTTGGCAATGAACGTGTTGATAACATCCTAATTCCTACCACTCCAATCACTTCCAGACGCCCTCCACGTCAGGGTGGTGCACTCTGGCGGACACACGCGTCCACCAAACTGGCTACGGCCGTCCGACCTCTGAGCGTTGGCGCAGGTTGCTCATGAGGAGATTGGCGAGTGACGTGTGGACACTGGGCATGTGCATTCAGGATGTATTTCAGCGATATCCAACATCTGGCCATGACAACTACTGCTACGGCCTGGATTGTGGTATTTTCTGTGTCTTTGTCCTATCCCCTAACACACCCTTTCTCCTCCTCCTCCTCCTCCTCCTCCTCCTTCAGAATGTAGTGGAGAGAACCAATTTAGGAATTCTACAAAGGTTTAAAAATCCAATCGCAATATCCAATCCCCGTTTAATCAATTTATTGTTGTTGCTTTATTGCGAGCACACATACCAGTCCGAAATATCCACAGATTTTCTATGGACACAGCATGCAGCTGAGCTGAAATTTGAAATTTTCAGCTACCTCCAGCTTAATGGACTTTCTATAAATGACTTAACTGTATCAGTATACACCAATAGGAGGCAACGGGAAAAAATAACAGTAGGGTTCGGAAATTGGGAAGCTGTAGGATCGAATCCCATCAAATATTCTAATCCTAGTAATCCACCAATAGAAAGCAACGGAAAACTGTCCCACACGAAGGGCATCGATTTAATTAATTAGACAATCAATCTGATGGAGATATTACCTCACTCTAAGAAATGCACAGGTGGGGTTTACTAGGTAAATGCTGCTTTGTGTGTGATTCGATCCGACCATGGCCAATGGTGCATGCAGTCCTAGCAGGGTTACACTACAGGACATGACCGGTTGTGAGGAGGGGGGGTGGAGGGAGAGAGAGGGGGATAGGGGAAAGAGAGAGAGCGCATGTGCTTGAACAGGAATTTCTCAGCAATCAAATAATAAAGGACAGCCACCATCAGAAGCTCTTTTGTTTGGGGATTACTGCAACGTCTGCTCTCATAGTGGCCAGTCACGGACCTGAGCAGGGGTAGCGTGGCCTCCACATATAGTAATACGTGGAATGACAAGCCCAGTGAAGTGTTTGGGCGTGTGGGCTAAAAAAAAATTTCGAAGTTGTTTAATATTCCAAGTATCTTCTCACCCTCAAAGAATTTGTAGGGAATGGAATTTTGTCTATTTAAATATTTAAAGTAAATAAATGAACTATATGATATACACTGCCTTGTATCCCTTAAATTGTTTAAATAAAGAATCTTTCACACATTGTCTTGTGTATGAGAAACTTTTTAACCCTTTATTTGGCAAATGGTGAAAATAAAAAAAATTAAGTGCTTATATCTATTTATTATACTTAAAGAAATACAATTCAGTCAGTTTTAGAAATTTTTGACAAAAATTATGAAAATTATGAAACGTTGCTTACATGCAACATTGCCAGCAGTAGATCACACTTATACATATTACAGGAAAAAGGAGTTTGCCGATAACCTCAAGCAAAATGTTTGCCGTACGTGAATAATTTAATTTATAAACACATTTATGCATTCCTGCTGTGTAATAGAACTGTTTTATTTTCCCTTCTTGTTCTTCTTGCAATGGAATTTTTGGAAACAGTTCCTCTTTGGATCGAAGTACAATACTAGATTGCAATTGGAACACATGACTGTAGAATATTCAGACGGACAATAACGACAACGACCTTTGGGACCGTATACAGGCCAATGCTCCATATTATCAAATCGGACATCTTGTGTAACAGTCGGAGCTGTTGCCTTCCTCCTCTTCTTTTATGGTGGTGGTTTGTCTGTTGAAGGTCTTCCTACTTTACTTTTACCTGAAAATATCAAACCATTGGCAGTATCTGCCGTAAATGACTTTGATGAGGTCTTCTTGTCCAGAGATTCTCTTCGAAAAATGCAGGCAAGCATTTAAAACACTCAGATCTAGAATAAATCCAAACCATCTCATGTACCATCGCCTAGTTTTCATTGGTACTCTGTAGAGCTCTATCAGCATACCAGCAAGATCAACTCCTCCCATGTGCTTGTTGTACTGACGTACAATACTGGGACAGGGCACATCAATTCTTTTTTGATTGCTGTCCCATCGTTTTCCTGTTGAGAGTGGTTGGACACCAAAAAACGAGCTTGCAAGTGTCACGATTTTATAGCCTGCCCACCTTACTAAAATGAGGTCTGAGTGACTGTCCTTCCTGTAGTCATAGCTGACTCGTTATTCAGTAACCGCTTCTCGTCATGTAGAGGACAGTTCTTTATTCAGTTCTTCCTTATGGTGCCCATGGACTCAATGTTTTGATGTTTTTTAAGTATGTTTTAAGTTCAAGGCTGCAAAATAAATTGTCAAAATAAAAGTATTCCAATTCCATTATTTTCACGTCATCAGCAAGATCAGTTATCATCCCCTAGCCAGTATAGGGAAGAAAATCATAGACAACTCTAGACACACCAGCACGAACAAAAATCTTAAAACGCCACTTGTGTGGCTTATTTGAATATATTGGCGCAAATTACCTGCTCTTGTACCTTTATATGCAACCATCTTCTCATCTGTAGAAAATGCCGACTCTTGTTTCTGCTCACGGCAGTTCTATACAATTGACTCAAGAACAAGTCTTATTTTCAAAAGTCTGTCAGAACAGTTCACAGCATTCTCATTGCTCGTAAAATGCAGGTATCGGCGGAGTTTCTGAAAGCGCTTCAAACTGAAAATGCTGGTGAATTTTTCACAGTTCATTGACTGAGACCAATAGTCAGTCTACTAAGACATAGAAACAAGACCCATGTATATCAGAACACCGAAAAATTGTTCTATTTAATTTATATTGCTGTTTACTGACGTGTAGTTCGTTCGTCAGAGTTTAAGTTCGTTTCCTGCACAATTTGGTCAATTAGTTCTGAATCAAAGAATCTTCTGAAATAACCCAGTGGTGTATTGCCTTCATCAGAAAACAAAGGAGAGAGACTTTCTGCCCTAGCAGTTGTATCTTCCTTTTCCCACATGTATGTGACTGCTTTTGTAATTTACTTTTTCACTTGACTGCCACTTGCACTAGAAGGATTCACTGCAGAAGGTCCTTGCACATGTTCAGCTTCTGAGATTTCACTTCCTAAATCAGAATCAGTGTCTGGTATAACTTGGTTATGGAACTGAGATTGACGCTCTGGAATATAGTCTGGATCATCATCACTACAGCCTGCAAAAACTTCGAGTGCAGTGTCTTCAGATTCACTTAGATCAGACAAAGCCGGGTTTTCTAGTGGAACTACTATTCCTCTCGCTTTTTCGATTCCATAAAATATTCTGGAATCCATTGCTAAAAAGCCCCTAAAAATAAAAATATATTCTCTGTCACACCGTAAACATGTGTAATATACTAATGGCACATGTCCCAACTATAGGCAATGTTGCTCACAGGCAACATAAAAGTTTTACACTACTTACGTATTTCCAAACAAAGATTGAAATATTTCTGCTGTAAACTTACCTCTGGGTATATCTTGGCAGTAATCTTAGCAGTTTTTCTTCAATCTATTTAAATCCACTCTTTTAGAACCAAAATAAGACACCTCTGTTGCTCACACGAGGAGATCTCTGTAACACCACTGCACAAACTGCTATCTCGTGTGGAAAACCTTAAGCTATTACAAAAACTGGCGTTCGCAGTGTGTAAAGGAATGTTGCCTGGAGGCAGTAATGCCAGTAAAATGCACTGGGAAGAGTTTGTTGTCCCATAAGGCCAAGGTAAATGTGATGTTGCTTGAAAGCAACACTGCCAAATAAAGGGTTAAACAATATTCCATACACTGCAATCAATTTTCCACCTGCTAGCCAATCAATTGGGTCTTTTTCCAGACAAATTCCTGGAGGGGGAGGGGAGGGGAGGGGAACTGCTGGGGGTGTCTCAGATAGGGAGGGGTTAATTAATTGGTCGATTTAATTAATTAGTCAAATGGGCCCATATCATAAGTGTGCTTGTATTGCGAGACAATTTCCAGTGGGGTGGTGGAGAAGGAGGAGAAGTGGGGAGAAGGAGAGGGAAGGGAGGAGTGTGGAGGGTTTCTTGGAATGACGGATTATCCTCAGATGGTCATAATCCACTTAGCAAAATAGTAAGTTAAGGACTCGTCAATGAAAAGAGAACAATAGGTTTTCCACTGAATGTATGCTTGCTCCTGATGTAGGCAACCTGCGCTAACAAAATGTGCTGATCCTTTCCTTACCCAACTACTCCTGTTCACAGACAAATGTGAGTTCACTGGGGAGGGACTGTGTTCTGAATTCGCTAAACAGCCATGTCTGGCAGCCAAAAACCCTCATGCTAAGCACATTCCGAGGCTTCGGTGCCTGTTGGATATTTGTTTGTTGGCAGGCATTCCAGACTGTCGTGTAACTGGGCCGTACCTCCTTCCACTCTAACTGGTCTTGCATCTCTTATGTTTCTACAAAAGATATTGGGGCCGTTCTTGAAAGCTGTGCCACTGATTGCCCATCAGGAAATGTGGTTTCAGCATGATGATGCACCAACTCGCTTGTATCGTGCAGTTCGCAGACATCTGAACAAACGATATGGTGACAGATGGACAGGGCGAGGAGTCTTAACACAAACAAATGTGCTTAAGTGATAAACAGGTGTTCCGTTATGTTTCATTTCGAATTGTTTTGTATTGCCTTATGCGTAATTTAATCCCTCAAACAGAAGTGGATGAGTTAAAAATCGAAGTTGAAACCATTGTAGAACGGAAACGGTACATTCCTGGGCATGGGTTTGTACTCAAAATATTCTTTCCTGTCTCGCTTCTACAAGTCCTAGAAGTTTGTCCGAACACCTGGCATTCAGATTTTTAGTTCGACTATCGCTCGTTTATATGCTTGGACAGCGTTTTGTGTTTGTTCTTAGTTTTGACAATTATTAGCGAAAAGTGTTTTACCGTGGAACACACTTCAGACTTTCACACTTTAATAGACCTTTACTCCATTTTGTTATTCTATTTTGAAATGACAGCATTCACTTTAGGAGTGGTGCACTTTCTTTCTGAAATTACAATTACTCCGGAAAAGTAAGATTTTTGACAAATGAGAGACTGTTCCAAGATACAACATGGTCATGTACCTAGGTACAAATATCAGTTCAAATCGTTGCAATAGAGAAAAAATTTTGTCAGTAGTCTATTTCTCTATGAGAAATGTCTTACGTTATTACTCTACTACACAAGAATAATCAGCAAGCGAAATCAATCGTTTTATCAAAAACCAGTTAGAAGTTAACAACGATCTGAAATAGAAGCTGTTGCAGCTATCACAAATTTCCCTTTTCGAGACAGGTAACTTCGTTAATACATTACATAAACTTACTTCTTTTGCAAATCTCATATACTCCATGGTGCAAGGTCTTCCGTTTGAAGGTACGAGATGGTTTGTGACTCACGAACTATAACTTATTCATCCACACGTTATGTAACTAATCAAAATTTAACAATATTTTATTCACCACAAAATTCTTTAACCATAGAACAGACAGTATCCTCCAAATATCTTTAATATATTACACAACACTAAATATGTAGAACTCGTTATATTTGCAAACCCTGCAGAAAACAAAACCTCAGGCCCCACAACAGCAGCAGTCGAAAATGCCAGGAACTACTTACCGCGTCCTCTAGTACGCGTTGCTTCATATAGTTCTAAAATCGGTGACTAACTGAAACACCGACCAAGAAAGAAGATGTGCTTGTAGGTACACTATCCTATGCCCCCCCCCCCCCCTATTCTCATATTGTCATAGCCGGAGCAGCAGAAACCGATATTGCTTACATACAGTTGTAGTCAGTTTCGTATTCTAGGATCCCAGTCACATTTCTTTGGAATAGTAAATAGCGTTTTCAGGAGCTCTTTATTTTAGTCTCTGAAAGTACCGGTTCACATGAGATTAACTTTAATCTTCAGCATATACTCGAGAAATGAAGATCAAGTACTTTCAACTAAATTCAGTCCTTCATACAGTAAAGCAGCCGCCACAGTGGTATGGAATCAGCCCCCGTGGTCTCACTTCACCCCAATAGACCCCGTCAGACCTTTTTCGTTTTCGATTATAGTGCTTTGCGAAACTCCGGGCCAAAGTAACTTTCACATGTTGTGTCACTGTCAAGCAAAATAGAAATAATTGCTGCTGCATGGTACAAATGGTAACAAAGAAACATGCAATGATACGAACATAACTGACGTTTTTGTTCAAAGACAGTAGTCACATTGCAAAAGGCGGAACGTGTTCTCCATAAAGCATGTGATCACCAAACACAGCTGTGCGTGCTCTGTAACCAGCTCCCAAGCTGGGCACGAGGTTGGTAAGGAAATGTGGTAGAGCGTTCCATTCCTCAACAAGTTTGACTGAGAACTCTGGATGGTCGCTGGACTATGTAGGCGAGATGCGGTATGCATCCCCAATGCATAACGACGTGGCCCACGGGGTTTAAGTTTGCCGAACATGCACTCATTCAAAGACTTCCTACACCAGTGCTTTCGATGCGATCACGCATTGTCGTCCTTAAAAGTACAGTGAGGGTCGCATACAGCCTGAAAAGATACGCATGGGAAACGAATGCAGTGTCACAATGCCGCTGACCTGCGAGTGTACCATGATCAATTTGCCCAACCAACGGTATGCCTCTCCAAAACATAACACGTGAGCGCATCGGAACGATTATATGGAGAATTCTCGTCGTACCCTCATATGGCCAGAAGTGGGAGCACGTAATGCACCCAGGAACGTCGCCGAATTTCAAGATCACTTACTGTCCTCCTGTTTTTTAGGGGCAAGACGACCCGCAAATAATAAATATAACCTCTTGTATTCGTAAGCTGTTCATCGCAAGGAGACGGTATTTGCGTTGTGTACAGCGGCCAAAATGAACGATCAGTTACTTAACACAATTCGCTCGTCTTGTATGATTATAGAGATCGTTTATTTATTGGCGAGAGATAGTGATTTCGATTTTCCCTTGGTTTGTATTGTTTCAAGATACAGAGATCACAGCTTCCGCAGCAAAAGGAGGAAAAAAGGTCATGCGGACATATGGCCAGAAATGCGTTCCCAGTGAGGTAGGCCATTTTAATTTCGAAAGTAAGTGATCATTATCAGAGAAGGTATCAATGACACTTGAGAGCGCACCAGACGAATGGGAATGTTCTGCCTCTATCAGTGTTCCAGCTGCACACTCTAGGGGGCGCAATGTTATCCACGAGGGCGGTGCACTCGCACTTTGTTATCAGGGGCAACGGCCGTGCACCGCAAAGTTATGTGCAGACTATGAACGTAACTATACAGCCGATTTTGGTAGGCTTTACGTTAGTCAAATATTCGAATCAGTTACATTTTTTGAAAATTTGAAGCAAGCCATGTTAATAAGCCAGTATCTTTCACTAATACCTCATTTATCGCTTTCGCCGGCCGTTGTGGCCGATCGTTTCTAGGCGCTTCAGTCCGGAACCGCGCTGCTGCTACGGTCGCAGGTTCGAATCCTGCCTCGGGCATGGATGTGTGTGCTGTCCTTAGAACTACTTAAACCTAACTACCCTAGGTCTAGGGGACTGATGACCTCAGATGTTAAGTCCCATAGTACTCAGAGCCATTTGAACCATTTATCACTATCTCTGTTGGTGTCTCGTTGTTTACATTGACAATAATTCATTAAGATCATAAGAAAGAACTAATTCATTGACCAGAGACTGTTGAATGACGGAAGTCTGTCACCTGTCATAATGTTTTTATTGTACACTAGCTGACAGCCGGCACTGTCGGTCGGGGTGTTCACTTTGCTAGTTTTCCATAACGAGGAACCTTCCACGCATACCTGCCAGTAGGCTCGGCGTGGGATGATGCGCTTGGCACAGCTGCTTCGAGTATCTGCACGCCTCTGTGGCGAGGCCTACAACCGTTTGCGCCTCATAGTTGAAAGCTGCCAAAAGCGCTGCCTGGTGTCACTTCACTCGACTTCACTCGACTGCACGAGTGGCTCGGCAGTAAAGAGTCCTACAACGATGCATTCATGTAGGCGCATTCAGCGGCGTATGTCGATACTGTTAGCAAAATATGTTGCTAACAGAGTGAGCAGCAAGGATAAATATAAACATTAAGCACACTCCGGCAGTTCTTCACACATCTTGGTGTTCATGACGTCGGATCTCCCGAATTATGTGTGGCATCATGATATAATTTTGTATGTGCCTTTCGCTGCGAATGTCTGCGAAATTTGTTACGAATAGAGTTAGTAGTACAGAAGCAAATTTCAACATCAGGCATGGTGCGGCTGATTTTCATGCATCTCATCGTTTATGATGCCGCACCTCCTGAATTATGATTGTTACCTGTCAGTAAGGGGTATGTGCACAAACTTTATTCCATATCAGTCCAGTGGTCAAGGGGGAGATGTGCCACATACGTACATACATCAATTTTTTGTAATATGTGTGGGTTCTTTCCACGTAAACAGTGCAGTTACAATCGTCTACTGTGTGTATCTGAATAACCCAATTCCTTCTGTCCTTCACTTGAGACAGTTCCACACCACCAGTCCGAGACGTTAATCACACCCACCGTTATCTAAGATTAACACAGCTATTTCATGGAGACTACGAAAATATTCAGATTTCGTAAGTCCCCCAAATAAAAAATAAGAGTAGTCATAACAGTTGTGAGAGAACTAGTTCTGTATTTGTTTTTCGCATTTACCACTACATATTTCCCGTGTGTCTTTCCTAAAATACGCTCGTATAGCATATTGAAATAGTACTGTGTTTACGACACAATAACTTCTTTTAAAGCTGAGGGCCTCATGAGCTAAATGAAAAAGAGAGTTTCAACTACAGGGTGAGGCATAGTAAAGAGCGATTTTTGAAAAGCTGTTAAATAAAGACACGTTTTCTATTTCATAATCTTAAAATATACGAAAAAGTGTTTTCTGTAACAGTAAAACGTCAGTTACTTTTTCACCGAGAGAGGTGGCGCAGTGGTTAGCACACTGGACTCGCATTCGGGAGGAAGACGGTTCAATCCCGTCTCCGGCCGTCCTGATTTAGGTTTTCCCTGATTTCCCTAAATCGCTTCAGGCAAATGTCGGGATGGTTCCTTTGAAAGGGCACGGCCGATTTCTTTCCCCATCCTTCCCTCACCCGAGCTGGCGCTCCGTTTCTAATGACCTCGTTGTCGAAGGGACGTTAAACACTAATGTCCTCCTCCTCCTCAGTTACTTTTTCAAGACAACTGTCTTATTATGGCGTCCGCTTAGAAGCACGCATTCCTCCAGCCAGACCTTGTACTGACTCATCACACTTCCTGTCGCATCCACTCTTTCAGGGCTTCAGTTGTTCAAGGTGGGTTATCTTGCTAAACTTTCCGCTCCAGATAACCCCAAAGAAAAAGTCACAAACATGTGACGTCCAGTGAACGAGAGGGCCATGCAATGTACCCATTTCGGGAGGCCATATCATTTGGAAACAAACGACTGACAATATTCATGCTTACTAGCGCAGTATGGGACGTTGCTCCGTCCTGCTGGAAACATTTACTCCACAACTTGCACACAATGAAGTGAACGATGAGTTATAAGTTTTCTAAAACGTCTGCGTATCTCTGCGAAGTCACTGTTACAACTTAAAAATCGTTTGGCCTTATGATCCCTAATTGAAGACATTACGAACCACGCAGTAACTATTGCCCAGTGCAGTGGTTGCTGATGCAGTTCTCTAGTATTAACGTCACTGCAAAATCGAAAGTTCTGCTTGTTCACATAACTGGAGAGACGGAAGTGAGCTTCATCCCTCATCCACAAACGGTTTACAATGTCCTGGTCCCGACTAATCATGATCAAAACTTTTAATCAGAAGCGGCTGCGGATCACATAATCTATTCCCTTAAGGACCTGTACCGTTTAGATTTTGTAGGGGTGAAAGTGCAAATCCTGGGGTAAAATCCTTTCTACCGTTCTCTTTGAAATCCCAAGTGTAGTGCTGTGCCGGTGAACTGAGCGACGAGTGTGTCTCTCAATGGCAACTCTAAAGGCTAGGCGCAGCGCAGCGCACGTTTTTGCAACTTCACAGGTTCAAATGGGACCGCGCAAACTGCGACGCGACGCGACTGGGACGCGACACGCGCCTGCGCCAGGTCGCGCGGCTTTGTGGTAGCGGCGCAGTTTCTCGCGCCGCGCGTCACGCGGGTACTGACGGATGTGTGAGGCGGGGAGCGGGAGGGCAGTTCTGCCATATACTCACTTCGGCATGGCGCATACGGACAGTGGAAGTATTGTCCATCCGAAGAGTACGGCCTGTAATGTAAACTGAAGTTTTCTATCACTGAGCAGTGTTCTTTTTTTCGCTGTTTAAGCGCTCCGTCCATTTTCGTTAGCACGTAATAGATTTCATTTACATACATATGTACAGTTCTTTTGTTTTGTTTATTCTTTGTCAAAAAACCCAATGCACAGTTCAATAACTGGTGAGCCATTAGCCACTGAAAGTATATCGTCTGCCTCCACAATGTTTTCAGAACGTAAGAAGGGACAGACGATTTACCGTGAGGGTAGTGAATAAGGAAGTAAGGAATATTATAAAATCGTGTCATCTAGAAGCAAGACAGGAAAGTAAAACAAGGTTACCTACTTGCTGCCTCTTATGCTGAAGTATCTCTGCGATCCGTTACAAAAAGTCGGAAAGGCATAATTTCCACAGGTATGACCCCTTTGCGCTCCTGGTAAAAAGCGTCCGAGATAGTAAAACTTACGTACTTCATATCATTATGTGGGTATGGGTCTAATAAGAGACGTTATACTTCGTACATTGCAAGCCCGAAATAGTCGAGAAGCCCTCGTAAATAACGATGTTTTAATCGGCTCGTCGTGACGAGGAAAAGTATTTCAGTGGTTGCATACACGCTATCAGCGTTAATAAACTAATTACACAACAGGCTACACAAAAGAATTAGTGTCGGTACTAATATAAAAGTAGGAATATCCTGAAAGAGTGTGGTGATATGTAGAAATGTAATGGTGACAATGTTTTCGGAACGATGTGAACTCTTCCTCTCACAAAGCACACTTGCTGGCTTCCGCATTCCTGTCGCGCGATTTGTACCCAGCTGCTGACGATACACTGGCCATTGTGTTGTGCCACGTATCAGTTGTTTACTTTTCTCAGTAACAACTATTTTATTCGCGAACCACGGACTGTCAGTTTGGCAAGGCGTTGGTGAGGAACCGGCATCAGTAGTGTGCGTGGTATCCCGCCTGAAGACCACGCTCTTCATTACTTTGCTATTGCTCAGATAAAGAAAAGGAATAAAACTCCTTTGGTAAGTTTCCATTTCAGTCGCTGGTGTTAAAAATAAAATGGGTTGTGGGATTCAACCAAAATTCCAACAGAATTAGCGATTTATTTTCGTGTGAGTTGTTAACCTCTTCTCATTCGAAGAAGCAACACCATTTGCGAGTAACGGCCACACTTCTCTTGTTGAAGGGTTTGAGAACACTTCTTTTGCCAAAACACAATATGATTTGCATAAACTCATTTTTGCAGCAGTTATTGTGACACACTGTTTCAGAAATCTGTCTCATTAAACAAGTAATTGGCGCTCAGAGAGCCGAATATCTTATCAAAAAACTCATTGTGACGGTTTGTGGCAACATAAGAGAAGAAATTTCCTGTTTACTTTCATATTAGGACACTCTTGTCTCACTAGCTGTCGATAACTCTTAAAAAATTAGTCAGTGGAATGAAAAAAAATAAATAGGGAAGTGTAACTACTGATATACCGTGATAGATAAGAAAGCTCAGTGTGTTTACGACGTGGCAAAGTATGGTTCAAATGGCTCTGAGCACTATGGGACTTAAAATCTGAGGTCATCAGTCCCATAGAACTTAGAACTACTTAAACCTAACTAACCTAGGGGCATGACACACATCCATGCCCGAGGCAGGATTCGAACCTGCGATCGTAGCGGTCGCGCGGTTCCAGACTGAAGCGCCTAGAACCACTTGGCCACACCGGCCGGCGTGGCAAAGTACTCTCCTCCTTGTGTCGTCATTCGCCAAAATCTCGTTTCGATGTCTCGAGCGGTTTAGGAAATACCAGTGATGTAGGAATATTTCATTCCCGTGGCGTAAGATTGGGAGTGAATGCGCTACATGGGATCCATTTTCTCGAAATCGAAGACAGATGGAGACCTCCTCCTAAGTCTAAACAAAAATTTAATATGTTAGCTGAATTTCATACTCAGAAACATATGGTGTAATACGCACCAAACGCTAAATCATAGCGTCCCCTATTTTTCATTGCAAACTTTTTGAGTTTTGCGTAGTGACTTACTAAAATGTGTAGATCCCAGTAAGCATGACCATTAGCGAGATAATGGGCACTTGGCCAAGAAGTTCACACATAATTTACAAGTACGGAAAAAATCAAATATTTTCAGTAAATAGTTTCTGTAAATTATTAGAGAAAGATAAAAAGGTGCGTGTGCTTCGGTTCTGTCAGCGCAGAGCGTCGCCAGTCGGCGCGTGCTAAGTACGGTGTACGTGTCGCAATATGCACTGCAGCCGCGCGACTCGTGCGGCACGTGCGTGTCGCGCTGTAGTGTCGTGTCAAATCACACGTGCTATACGCGTTTCATTTTGCGTACACGTTCGATGTTTTTCAGGCGAGCGCACAGTTTTTGGTCTCCCAGTTGGCGCCGTCTCCTCAATGTTCCCCAGCCACTTTTTAATCGCCCAGGCAGGTGCACCGGCCGATTTCGATTAACGCTGAAGTCGTTGCGGATTGCACGACGTGCTAGCTGGTACGAAGTACCGTTTTGATAAAATGCTTTGACAGTGTACGCTCCATTATGACTAAATGCTATTTCGCGTCAAACGTAACTGACGCTATCCCCTGCACCTCTATCCGACGCAGCTTGATTCACTCGCTTTTTAAAATCGCTCGATATTATATCTCACTGTGCATAAAACTATAAAAAGGTAGCACGTGCAAGAATGTAATGAATCATGAAGAAATCCCAACAAAGATCATCGAAATGCCAGCAAGATTATTACCGAAGTAGACGCCTTGTGATTAACCGAATAATACTGAAGTAGCCAGATCAGTTATTCATGTTTTCCGAGTGAGCTACGTGGTGTGCTTACAATTTAAAGCCACAGTGGCCACAAGACGGCAGCCTTTTCTGATGAACGGAGTGCTCCAGTATTCATCTACAGACAAGAAAACGAAGTAAACGCGCTCTCATACGGCTTCTATTTGACTTTCTCTGCAGGAAAGCCACAACAAACGACAAGACTGAAAGAATACTTGCATTAAGGTATATGTCCATTCGGTTTGAATGTTTCTTGTTTTGTCATATTTTGCCTGATAAAGAGGTGATAGCTCGAAACGCGTTGCAATATTAAATAAGTTAAGTAAGTGAACTGGTAGGAATTTCTGAAAAACCTGTTTGTAAAGTCCTGTGATAATATTCTTTTGTACTCTCTTTCGAGAGATGTATTCGAATCCAGACCGATTGCTTCGGTTTACGCTTTCGACGGCACCACCTCAGAATGGGTTTTTGATGTCGCCGTAGAGAACGTCACAACTACTTCTCACCTCAGTTGTGTACAAAACGGTGGGACCCCGAGTGAGTAAACAAAAGAGTTACTATAACGGATTCAGTTTTTAGACTACAATAACGCACCGATAACTGATTACCGCCCGAATGCACGGTTATTGGTTGCGGGACTGAATACACGCAAAAGATAACAGCAGGAACGAATCGCCTTACGTAACAGGTTAAAGAGTGACTGATACGGCGCACTCGGAGTGTCTCTTAAAAACAGTGTAAATTACCAGTCTGTGTGAGAGGATCTCTTGAAAAATACTCAGCCAGTAAGCAACTATGTCGTTGCACTATACGAAAGGTATCGACTGCCTTTATTACCTCATTCTGCCTGAAGTAAAACGTGTGAAAATGTAATTTTATTTACGTTTTGTACTCCTAACACAAAGTACCTCTTAGAAAGCCACCAAATGATTTTATAAAATAAGGGTAACAAAATATATTAGGAAAATACTTTAATCGGTCTTCATGAACAACTCCATTAGCCACGATACACTTCTGGCTACATTTATAAAGCTGGAACCGTTCTTCGGACAGATTGAAGCATTACCGCCACACTACTTCGGATGTCTGTTCGAATACTAACCACACAGCTATACCCAACTACCGTAAAGGCTACCTAAACCGTTCTGGATTGAGCTATTAGTACTACGTTTTTTTGAGGATCAACCTCAATAGCCACGAGGCTAACGATGTAGCTTGGATTCTTATGGGAAACGATTTCGATAAAGGAGAAACCACGAATAGATCTTACATCAAACCTCCTCCATCCTTTCTGGTGCGATAGAAACGCTTGCATATAATTTTATATGCAGGGAACAAAACCAGATCTAGACGTAGGCTGGAAAAAAGTTAGCATAAATCAAGAGAACCACCCACAACGTTAATAAATATTGAAGGCATCTTATATTCGTCACTCTTCTTTTAACCTGTAGCGCAAAGTGTCGAATATTTCGAGGTGGGGCTGTCCATCAAAACAAGGAAAAAAAATCCATTACACGTGGATCGGGAAACGCATACTTTCTGTGATCTGCACACTTGTCCATAGGAGCCGTCCATCCTGATATCCGTTAATGACATTTCTCATATGAGGTGCTCAACGTGACGTTCCTCCAATGGCAATGTATCGCTCTGATCCTCAGCTTAAGAGATCACGCACTCTCCGAAATACGCTTGCTTGTTGTTGAGTCGAAGACGCGATCCTGTAGTGTCTGGGTATCGTTGACCGGCGTGGCGTCGGCTGAAATGTTACAAGCCATCTGGGTTGCCTCCATCCATTGATAAACTAACACCATCCGCTCCTTATGACGGAGAAATGCTGGAACACGATACTCATCACTTTATTAAACTCTCATTACTATACTTGATTTTCACTATTGTGCCTGATAAAAATTCCAGAGGTTGTGTGTCTTAACTTACGTCACTTCAGCTGAGAGAATTCGTGGGAAACTCGGAGTTTGTTTCCCCAGGAGTTGTAGAACGTCCGAGGCACACAACAATGGGAATAAGGGAGGGACAGCCAGCTCACCGCTCAAAGCATTGAGTCCCCGGTTATAAGTGCGGCAGGGCAGCTACATTGGGGCCCGCAGGGGTCACGCGCCGTTTGGAGGAGGGTGGGATCTTCGGTGTTGCGTGCGCTACTGGCGGCTAGCAGGTCTGAGTCTCAAGACCCGGCGTTAATTCCTTAGCTTTCTGGGATTGTGACTCGCGACGTCGCGCCAAAGGTACCCAGTGCTGCCGCTAGGTGTCACACTCAGCGAGTCGGCACCAGAGAGGGAGAGAGAGAGAGAGAGGGAGGCCAACGCCGCGACTGTGCGGCAACCGGGTTTCTCTCCAAAAATGTAGCGGCACATACGAATGGATGACAGCCAAGCGCAAAATCTGTTGTTGTACCTCTGACACTGAGGCAAGAACGTAAGATCAAATTGCGGAAAATGAGGTAGTAAACGAGTTTTGAAGTATTGTACGCTTACTGATTCTATAATGCACCTCCCTAGAGCTATTTACGCTAACAGTGTATACAGTTCTGTACAGACATAGTAAAAATGTACATACATCAAAAAAGTTTCGCATCACCTCGGCTCCAAGAGCTCCGGAACCTGTACACAAAATTGGAATTGAGATCAACATGAATATCCTTTGCACCCTTTTTATTGCTAATGAAAGTCAGGCATTGCATCTTGTACCACCATACAGGGACACCTTCGGAGGTGGTGGTCAACATTGCTGTACACACCTCTCCCTCTAATAGCCAGTAGCACGTCCTATTGCATTGATTCGTGCCTGTATTTGTCGTGGCATTTTAGCCATAAGTTCATCAAGGCACTGTTGGTCAAGATTGTCCCACTTCTCTACGGCGATTGGGCGTAGATCCCTGAGAGGGTTGGTGCGTCACGTCTTCCATAAACAGCCCTTTTCAATCTATCCCAGACATGTTCTATAGCGTTCATGTCTGGAGAAGATGCTGGCCACCCTAGTCGAGCGATGTCGTTATCCTGAAGGAAGTCATTCACAGGATGTGCACGATGGGGGCGCGAACTGTCGTCCATGAAGACGAATGCCTCGCCAATATGCTGCCGACATGGTTGTACTATCGGTCGGAAGGTGGTATTCACGTATCGTACAGCCGTTACGGCGCCTTCCATGACCACCAGCGGCGTACGTCCGCCCTCCATAATGCCATCCCAAAAGAGAAGGGAACCTCCACCTTGATGCACTCGCTGGACAGTGTATCTTGAGGCATTCATCCTGACCGGGTTGCCTCCAAACACGTCTCCGACGATTGTCTGGTTGAAGGCATATGCGACACTCATCGGTGGATAGAACGTGATGCCAATCCTTAGCGGTCCATTCTGCGTGTTGTTGGGCCCACCTGTACGGTGCTGCAAAATGTCGTGGTTGCAAAGATCGACCTCGCCATGGACGTCGGAAGTGAAGTTGCGCATTATGCAGCCTATTGCGCAAAGTTTGAGTCGTAACAAGACGTCCTGTGGCTGCACGAAAAGCATTATTCAACATGGTGGCGTTGCTGTCAGAGTTCCTCCGAGCCATAATCCGTAGGATGCGGTCATCCACTGCAGTAGTAGTCCTTGGGCGGTCTGAACGAGGCATGTCATCGACATTTCCTCTCTCTCTGTGTATCTCCTCCATACCCGAACAACATAGCTTTGGTTCACTCCGAGACGCCTGAACCCTTCCCTTGCTGAGAGTCTTTCTTGGCACAAAGTAACAATGCGGACGCGATAGAATACGGTATTGACCGTCTAGGCATGGTAGAATTACAGACAAGACGAGCCTTGTACCTCCTTACTCGTGGAATGACTGGAACTGATCTGCTGTGGGGTTTCCAGCTATTTTGGTGGAACGAATTATGTTTGCAGAAACAAAATAATATAGTCACATAAAACTCTCAGAGTTCATGTGAATAAAGTGAAAGAGCAAATAAATATCGTGATAAGCATCCTTCACAGAAATAGATTATAGTACTTAAAAATTCAAAAGGATAGACTGTATCTGCAGAACGATCTGCTGGTCAACTGCAAATGTGTATTGATTGCCCTTTTTGTACATACTCTAGTCACTGTGAATGTCGAGTATTTCTTTTTTTCCATTACATGGAGAAACGAACATATAAAACGCACCAGTATTACTGATGGAACCTTCTGGCAGATTATTCTAGTTCTGAGAGGACGTTTCATCGCAGCGCACTCTCTGCTGCAGAGTGAAATTCTTTCTGGGAACTTTATTAGTATAGACAAGTCATTTCATATGTCTGAATCAAATTTTAATTTATTTGATTTGACTCAAATAAAATCGTATTTTCATTAGAATATTGTAATACAGTATTTCCAGTTGACAAAAAGATACAATATTAATACAATTAAAGAAACTGCTGAAAATGAGGTTCTAACCTCGACACTGTTTCAATATGAAACTCAAATACTTACGAATAGATTTGTATTTAACTGAGCCGGAAAAATATCTCCCTTTTTTTAGAATTAACATTTTTGAGTTTTTTAAAATTGTCACGTTGTTTTAGTAAACTGATGTCTGGGCACAGATTTTCGAATTACATAAATGTACGTAAAGGAAATCGAACAGGGCCAGTCCACAAGCTCCGCTAGCCACATAACAACATATATATACGCTCACAAGCGTAAAATCTATACCAGCTGCTGTCTGAGCAGGATGAAAGCACATACAGAGCGCATAACAAATCCGGCAATAACTCACGCATTACAGTCATTTTCACGCCTTGAAGAAGAAAGTTTTTCCGAATCTGACATCCAGTGGCACACATAGTGACGTCCCGAGTCACGACCCCAGGAAGCTCAGAATTTGACGCTGAGTGTCTTACCCGGTAACATCTGGAGAGAACTGACCAGTTCTTGACGAGGAGCGGCCTGCTGCTGTGTGAACCTGACCTGGTGGGGTTCCAGCGGCGTTTGCTTGGCTTGTTGGAAATTCTGAGTTGTTTATACAAGGCTCTGATTCGTCTGCTGTCATTGGACAGAAGTACATAACGTTTTACCTGATATGCTTGTTGCCATGACGGCCCAAACTGAGGAGTTGGATGTGGATGATCGAACACTCTTGGGTCGATCGTCGTAGAGGAGACTTCTCGTGCTCGATCGCTGAGGGGGGGGGGGGGGGGGGGGGGCGATCATTCTAGTGTTCTGCACTGGGAAGTCGTCCTGACAACTTAGCTCGGTCCACAAGTTCCATGGGGGCGCAGATCTCGTGTTGACGCACATCTTAGTGTTACAGGCCCTTTGCTGTTCCTTATCCGTATAAACGATTTGCGAGACAATCTGAGCAGTCGCTTAGGTTGTTTGCAGATGACGCTGTCGGTTATCGACTAATAAAGTCATCAGAAGATCAAAACACATTGCAAAGAAATAGATAAATGGCTCTGAGCACTATGGGACTTAACATCTGTGGTCATCAGTCCCCTATAACTTAGAACTACTTAAACCTAACTATCTTACGGACATCACACATATCCATGCCCGAGGCAGGATTCGAACCTGCGATCGTAGCGGTCACGTGGTTCCAGACTGTAGCGCCTAGAACTGCACGGCCACACCGGCCGGCAAACAAATTGCAACGACCATAAATAACGAAAAGTGTGAGGTCATCCACATGAGTGCTAAAAGTAATCCGTTAAACTTCTGTCACACGATAAATCAGTCAAATCTAAAGGCCATACATTCAACTAAATACCTAGTAATTACAATTATGAACAACTTAAATTGTAAGGAGCACACAGAAAATCATGTGGGGAAGGCTAACCCAACACTACGTTTTATTAGGAGGTACATCGAAAAAGTGCAAAGATGGTAGCATGTTTTGCATCATCGCGAAATAGGGGGGAGAGTGTCACTGAAATGATGGAGGATTTGTGATGGAGATAATTAAAAAACACAGGCATTTCTCGTTGCGGAGCAATCTTCTCACGAAATTCCAGTCACCAGCTTTCTCCTCTGAATTGGAAAATATTTTGTTGACGCCGATCTAGATAGGAAGAAACGATCACTATGATAAAATAAGGGAAGTCAGAGCTCGTAGAGCCGGTCGCTGTGGCCAACCGGTTCTAGGCGCTTCGGTCTGGAACGGCGCTTCTGCTACGGTCGCAGGTTCGAATCCTGCCGCGGGCATGGATGTGTGTGTGGTTAGGTTCGTTAATGTTTAAGTAATTCTAAGTCTAGGGGACTGATGACCTCAGATGTTAAGTCCCATAGAGCTTAGAGCCATTTGAACCATTTGAAGAGCTCGTACGAAAAAGATGTAGGTGTTTGTTATTTCCGCGCGCTATACGACATTTGGAGAATAGAGAATTTTGAAGGTGATCCGAAGAACCCTCTGCCAGGCACTTCAACGTAATTAGCAGAGTATCGATGTAGATTTGGATGTAGATCGAGATGGCTAGTGATTGGTGAGCACACTGTAGCGGCACCAATTTGTCTGCGAGCTTACCATTTTTATAGGTGTACACCACCGCAGTACCGTAAGATTCCAGATACGAAGAAAAAAATGAAAAGAATTTCATTTTAGTCCCGACAAGGAACCACTACATAGTAAAATTCAGATTCATAGGGTTTATTCACATTGTAATGACACATTCCGACGCAGAGACATACAACACCTTAAAGGCTGCGCCAAAGATCAAATTGAGAGGGATGTAGAATATAATCTCTGTAATGTTCATATTGGATTCGCTTTTGTTTCATACTCCAAGAAGGAGCTAAGAGACACTTTGGATTGTTGCCTTGTGGAGGACGGACGTAATTTCGGACTGTGCGGAAAGGCAGCCATGTTGTTAGTAATCATGATTTGTGCGACGAGCAGAGCAAGTCTTATTGTCTTGTGAATAAATAATTTTCGTAACACTTCGATACTTCTCACTATTTTTTAAAGTGACGTAGCATTGTATTTCCTTGGTTTCCACCGTCTACGTGAAGTGAACCGATGCCGACTTAGGAAGGTACACACGGTCAACAAAGAGAAGAACATCGAGGGCGACTAATGAATTAATATTGTGGCAGAAGGACTAATGCTACGTCTAAGGTGAGAACTCTGATTAAATCAACAGTGACGTAGAATTCAAAAATGTAATTAATCGGAATGGTAAATTATATTACAGGCATATTTCACGCAGCACTGAATTTGTCCGCATTCAAGCTGGTCAATACAGCCCGTAAAAAAACAAACGCCTTTCAAAAATTCTGAAGTTACAATTCCATGTCCACAATTTTTCCTCTTTACAAAAAACCAATAAATTTAATTTTTTTAATTATTTCGCCTCAACATCGTGGAGGGAATGTGCAGCATGAACACATTATCCTTCCCTGGACATTATGATTTTGCTGATTGTCAATATTAGTCTAACATGATAGACAGTTAGACTATTGGTTTTCTTGTGTACTAAGAAGACTTTTTGCAATAAATCACCAGTTCATTTTTTACTTGAATTTCATTTAAAGAATTTAGTGTTCCTTTCATTTGATTTGCATTATTAATTGTTTTTAAAATACAGTTATTAAGTAATTTTATACAAATTGTTCACCCTAGGACCTCATGTAAGGGCCAAATTTCAAGTAGCATATTTCCATTGTATTATGTATATCAAAACTGTATCTAAAGGGATTTGTCAGAGTCTAAATAGTCTCCGACTCTGGTAACGATTTCTAATTTCACATACATGTGGTACTGCAAGACTAACGCCTTGAACTGTTCCCATAACCAGAACTACAGGGGACTGAAGTCGAGGGAACAGGGGACCAAGGTGTGCCCCCTCCGCCCCAACCATTCCAAAAGACATGAAGCGTCAGCATCCGATATTCACACACATTGCAGATGAAATGTGACATAATGCATAAACCACATCGGTAGTCTTTACTGATGTGGTACCTCCTCAGACAAGGTAAGCAAAATGTTAACAAGAAGTTGACGATAATGAGCTCCATTAAATGTTTGGAGTAGGATATATGGCCCTAGTAACTTATCACCAAGAATGTCTATCCATTAGTTGACGGAGAAATGAGGTTGATGTACTCTTTGTACACCAGCATAGGGGTTTTCATAAGCCCACACGTGCTGAGTATGGAAGTTCACAGCACGACCCTTTGTGAACCGCACAGGATCAGAGAAATAAATTCTTCGTCGAAAACAGTGGACCTGCAGCACGCTTCTGTATGGGCCAATGACACAACTATGATAGGCTATAGTGGTCCTCTGGAATTAGTGCCTGGATACAGCAATAGCTCAAGCAGTACCAGCCGGACAACAGGATGACTTATGCCTTCTGTTGGTGTCAATCGCCAAACACCCACACTGGTGTTGCACGTCTTTCGTCCAGAAAATCTGGTATGTCCTCCTGCATCTGAGGTGTGTGAACTGACTCATTCCGTCCACTATTCGTCTTTTGGAAGCTAGAAAATCCGTGTCCTTAAGAAGCCGAAAACTTTGGGTCAACAACTTATCGCATGGTACTCTGCAACGTGGGTATTTTTCTGCGTAGTGGGAACGTGCTTACGGGCTATTTCCAACTGCTAACCCATAGCAGATAATTATATCCGCCATGTCACTTTAGGAGTAGTACGCTTCCATTGTTAACAAGCAGAAGAGAAATGGAAAATTTACCATTCGTGCACAGTGCATTACAAATATCACAGTGACAGTAAACATTGCGATATGACTTACAGGGACTAGATGTTTGTCTGTGAACACATGTAATGTAGAATAACGTGATGCAATTCTGAAATGTACTTAAATGCCATACTCTGAATAAATAAATGCGATACATACTTCTTGTTAAAAGCAATTTACTACAAAATAACACACACTAACAACGCTAAAACTATAGTACATGCAACACAACTGCCTGTAGATTACCCAGTGCTCAGACTTGTGTACACTGGAGTACGTCAATACGGAAAGGCACGTACAGTAGTGAACGCTATTGACGGATCATGGGTTGGGGTTCGGTTGTTTGGGGAAGGAGAGCTGACAGTGAGGTCATCGGTCTCATCGGATTAGGGAAGGACGGGGAAGAAAATCGGCCGTGCCCTTTCAAAGGAACCATCCCGGCATTTGCCTGGAGTGATTTAGGGAAACCACGGAAAACCTAAATCAGGATGGACGGACGCGGGATTGAACCGTCGTCCTCCCGAATGCGAGTCCAGTGTGCAAGCCACTGCGTCACCTCGCTCGGTTCACGGATCATGGGGGCAGCACCTGTGGCCATACATCATTTGTTTATTTAATATCTACCTTGCGTGTCAGGCGGACATATTCACACCCGAACGTCTTCAGCCACTATGGACAAGTGTAGAGATCTCACAAAGTATGCATTTCCAGACCCACGTTCAAGGTATTTTTTTTTCTTGTTCTTGTGGTTGGTATCACCTATCAAAATATTTGCCACTACTTCTCCAATATTCTGTGTAGGTATTCCACCCAAGAGTCTTCAGGCGCATTTGTTCTGGTGTTCCGACAGATATTTTCAATTTCGTGTTTGGAATGTGTAGGTGGAGTCAGTCGAAATTAATACTGTTCATTACGCCTGTCATGATGTGCCACTGTCGCCGCAAAGCGTCGGTTTGTTCCCGGTAAAAAAAAAAATTAATTTATTTTCAAAGCGGAATTTCACGTACCCATTCGGATGGACGGGCCACAAACTAGTCTACAACGTTTTTCGCTTCATCCATTTGTATTAACAGGAGCGGGAAAACTCTAAGAATAACCGATACTCTAACAGCGACAACAAGGCCCTGGCCCAAATTGATTGCTACCGCCGCTCTCCGTTTTCCAGTTTTCCTGCTAATACGTATCGCTAAAACGAATACCAAGCTGGACTCATCTCGGGCCGCTCTATCGAATGAGAATGTAAAATTCCGCTTCAAAAAGCATTTCGCGTGTAACGGAAACAAACCGAAGCTTTCCGTCGACGTGATGACCAGTACACGTTTGGACTGACTGCATCTACACATTTAAAATATCTACTGAAAAACCAGAAGAAATGTGCCTGAAGACTTTTAAGAGAGACATCCGGTACATTTATACACTGAAGTAGCAAAAGTCACGGAGCACGTCGTAGCATCGTGTCGGACCTCGTTTCACCCAGTACAGAGCAT
Source organism: Schistocerca gregaria (assembly GCF_023897955.1). Classification (NCBI taxonomy): domain Eukaryota; kingdom Metazoa; phylum Arthropoda; class Insecta; order Orthoptera; family Acrididae; genus Schistocerca; species Schistocerca gregaria. The sequence goes on along the minus strand of NW_026061713.1, from coordinate 4,027,841 downwards.
CATCTCCGTGTGGCGTGTACTCAAAAAGTCGATAGAAGTCCCTTGCAGAAATATTGCACGCTGCCTCTGTAGCCACACATAGTTACGAAACACTGCCTCACCTGTAATAGAACACAGGCAGATGCAGCTCAAGTGCGTTCTGGGTACTGATACTCTAATAGAGGTGGTGATATCTGGCATAAAAGCTGAAACCTTACTGCCTGCAGCCTCCTGTAACAAATCGTCCCGTGTGCTGGATTTTTCCACGTGTAGAACATTCGCACTTACCTTGCTCAGAGATCCGTCCTGTTCCGCACCATTCTGTCGCGAGAGTTCCCGCCACTCATTGTCGTTAAGTGGATTATGTTGTGGGTCAGCGGGTTCGATTTTCTCCAACTGTGGTGGTCCCGCCAAGGCATTCCTATTCTGCTCACGGTCCCCTCATGAGCAGTCTCTGCTTTCGTGGTGTAACGTTCTCTGGCAGCATGCATCCAAAGTGAAAGTTAAAAGAACATTTCGATGTATAATGTTCATTGCTACAAATAATTTATATGTGTTTCTGTTAATTGTATTTCAAAAGGGCATTTAAAAGATAATTATGAATTTTGCTATTATAAATGATTATTCAAAGACTGTTAAATACTATCTGTGGCGGAGGATGTGAAAACCGCTACAGAAGAAAGGATATGTTATCAAAAACGACAAAGACTGTACAAAAATTAGGTAAGATATAAATTGGCAATATATTGTAGCAGAATCGCTTGCCTTCTGCACAGACTAAATGGGAGAGGAACCCGCAACGTTGCATTAGGCTATTACGTAGTCTTCATTTGTCATAAGTCGATGATCGACGCCATTTGTAGCTGGGATTGTAAACGGTGTGTAAAGATTTTAATTGTTTCTGTTAAAATATATTTATCTAGTAAAATCTGTTTGTCACAATTACTGCAAAGTTCGCACCGGACATTACCCATTTTATTTTAGAATTTCCAGCATTTTATTAGATATCGCTGGCAGTACGGAGCTGCGCCGTGAGCGAGCATTCTGGAACAGCGGCAGATTAAAATATACCATCGCAATAACGACCACATCCTAAAAAGGGTACAGGTAGAGGTGAACGAAAATAAAAAGGTGTTTCTTTTCACAGCATTCCATACGCAGAATACAAAGAGATAGTAGATTTTATCTTGTGCATTCACAGGTGGATACAAGCTGCAGCTCTTTTAAATTTTCATTCAAAATTAGGAAAATATCGTGAAGTGTATTTAAAAGTGGATAATTCTTCAGGAGAGCTTACAAATATAAAAAAGAATTCATAAAGTAAAGATAGTCTTATGCTTCAAAGCTAGTCGGGCTATATCCAGTAAACAAAAATCCAGTGCAACGTGAAAATCTTTGCTAAGTTCGATGGAAAATAATATTTTCATTCTTGTACAAACAGCAGTAGTCCTTGAATAAAAATTAAACTTGAATCATTATTTTGGGAACATTCAAAGAAGTCCGTTTTTATTAATCTGCAATAGAATATTTCATACCTAAAGTCATAATCACAGATAAAAAAATTATTGCAACCTTTGAAAACTCCCTTTAGAAAAATTTATGAATGATTGTGCTGATAATCTCCTTTACGTTATTTGATTTTCAAACAGCTGAGCAAAACTCAACGTACTCAGACATTTCTCTTTACTTACTCTGATCATCACTAAATGGACTCACAATATTTTAGCGCAACGCAATCTGACTTATAAAATCCCTACAAAAGAATGGCCCCGACTAACAATAACCTATACCTTTCATGAATCACTAACCTCATAAAAATCTTCCTTACTCGAACTACTGCAATATAGCGAGCGCCAGTACTGCCAGCTACATAAAAGATTCTAACTATTGAAGGCACTAACTAGAAATCAAGTCCTACAAATTTACTCTGATGGACACACGTCCAGATCATCCGCTCTCAAAACTCTGTCATCTCTCTCCCCACATCCAACACTGCTGGCGGCTCACCTCCAACTGCGCTACGCTAAGCGCTGTTCACATCCAACTGCCCAACACTACAATAGCGAATATTTCAACAATGCCAACCAGCCACAGACTGCACACAGCATAATCAGTGATTTTCATACAGAGCGCTATGTGGCGTTACCAACATAAAAAACTAAACAGCCTACTTACACCTTTCATTTCTCATGTCCATCCATGTATATGTTAAGTTCAATCTCAACGGTTTCCCAATCAAATTAAACGCAGAAAACAAAGTTTAAAACCAAACGTCAGCTCCCGAATAATTAAAACAGACAGAAAGGCATTAAAGTGGTTTCTGATCCCACTGCTTCGAGGGTTTTGTGATTGCGTTCGCGTGTCTCTTCATTCCTGTACTGATTTGCCCTATCTTTTTCTATTCCCCAGTTGTTCCCAAATCACCGCCACCCGTTATTGCTATCACCACTCAGCTGATCTCAGCCCCGTAATCGGTCTCACTACGACCGCCCGTTGTTGTCGCTACTACATCTACATTTATACTGCGCAAGCCACCCAACGGTGTGTGGCGGAGGGCACTTTACGTGCCCCTCTCATTACCTCCCTTTTCTGTTCCAGTCGCGTACGGTTCGCGGGAAGAAAGACTGCCGGAAAGCCTCCGTGCGCGCTCGAATCTAATTTTACATTCGTGATCTCCTCGTGAGGTATAAGCGGGGGGAAGCAATATATTCGATACCTCATCCAGAAACGCACCCTCTCAAAACCTGGACAGCAAGCTACACCGTGATGCACAGCGCCTCTCTTGCCGAGTCTGCCACTTGAGTTTGCTAAACATCTCCGTAACGCTATCACGCTTAATAACCCTGTGACGAAACGCGCCGCTCTTCTTCGGATCTTCTCTATCTCCTCCGTCAACCCAATCTGGTACGGATCCCACACTGATGAGCAATACTCAAGTATAGGTCGAACGAGTGTTTTGTAAGCCACCTCCTTTGTTGATGGACTACATTTTCTAGGGACTCTCCCAATGAATCTCAACCTGGTGCCCGCCTTACCAACAATTAATTTTATATGATCATTCCACTTCAAATCGTTCCGCACGCACACTCCCAGATATTTTACAGACAGAAACGCATAAAAATGGTTTTTGATCCCACTGCTTCCAGGGTTCTCGTGACCGCGTACGTGTGCCCCTTCATTCCTGTACTGATTTACCATACGTTTTTCTATTTCCCAGTTGTTCCCAAAGGAACTAGGGTGGCCGCGTACGGTCAGTCACTCTGGTCTAGGTTTTCGACTGCGCCCGCAACTGGAATCGTGCGTTTGCGCACCGCGTGACTAGATCGTATACTTAGACAGATACTCCCCCAAATCGTACTCGAACTCTTATTGCACCGCTTTAAATGCTTCCAAATCATCCTTTCATTTTGCAAAACGATGAGATATCAGTCCCCTATAACTTAGAACTACTTCAACCTAACTAACCAAATGACATCACACTGAAGCGCCTAGAACCTCATGGCCACACCGGCCGGCTGCATTTGGCAGCTGGGATGATGTGACACATGTGGGTTGGCTTTATAGTCAGGCAAATACTGATCAGCTCTGCTGCTCCGAACGTATAAAATAAAAATTGATTAGCCTGTACCATGTGTTCGAGCAAACGGGCGGCGCTCGTAAATCCAGAATATTTAAAGAAGAGTATTACGATAATTTTGTGTGGGCTCGTGCAGCCTCCGACCAGTAGGCTGAAAGGAATGTGTGTGAGTGAATTCCTAAAGTACCAAATTGCAGAGATCATCACTTACAATAACCCCAACTAAGAACAACACACAACCCATGCAAGAGACAGGACTCGAACCTCCGGCAGGAAGGACCCTCAATCCGTGAAATGCGCCTCAAACCTCATGGCTACTCCGCCCGGCGCTGAAAGGAAAGCCTGCCGAAATTCCCTTACTGTCTCACAACGCCGCGATCTGATCCTCATTGGCATGGCAGGTTCCCCTGCTAAGAAACAACGCACAAATCCAGTTGTGTGTGCTGGGCCACACTGGGGAAAGCACAAATTCGAACAGTTCCGACCAGGCATAGGGTGAATTCAGTTAACCGAGTTCAGGAACAACTCAAACTCACGTAGTGAAAGGAAATGCTTAAAACAGAAACTTTGCCTTTCTCTCGCGAAGGTCTGTCCTCCGCCGCGAAAGCCTCCCGCAACATTGCTTTCCCTGTAATCGCACTTATCCTCGCGTTCCGAGTCCCTCTTTGCACTTTATTCCCTGAGGCTCCAACTCCATCAGCCCCTATACATCTACATTTACATGGATACTCTGCAAATTATATTTAAGTGGCTGGCAGAGGGTTCATCGAACCCCGCTCGACCGTTACGGTTGCAGGTTCGAATCCTGCCTCGGGGATGGATGTGTGCGATGTCCTTAGGTTAGTTAGGTTTAAGTAGTTCTAAGTTCTAGGGGACTGATGACCTCAGAAGTTGAGTCCCATAGTGCTCAGAGCCATTTGAGCCATTTCATCGAACAACCTTCACAATTCCCTATTATTCCAATCTCGTATAGAGCGCAGAAGAAACGAACATATATATCTTTCAATGCGAGGTCTGGTTTCCCTTATTTTATTATGCTGATCGTTTCTCCCTATGTTGGTCTCCGTCAGCAGAATATTTTAGCATTCGGAGGAGAACGTTGGTGATTGAAATTTCGTAGGAAGCTTTCTCTGCAACGAAAAACGCCTTTGTTTTAATGATCTCCATCCCAAAGCCTCCAACATTTCAGTCACACTCTCTCCCCTATATCGTGATAATACACTTTTTCGATGCACCCCGTCAGTCCTATGTGGTAAGGATCCCACACCGCACAGCAGTATTCTAAAAGATAACGGACAAGCATAGTGTAGGCAGTCTCCTTAGCAGATGTATTACACTTCCAAAGTCTCCTGCCAGTAAAATGCAGTCTTGGGTTAGCCTTCCCCAGAACATACTCTGTGTGTGACTTACAATTTAAGTTGTTCGTAATAATAATTCCTAGGTATTTACGACCTTTAGATTTTTCTGATTTATCGTGTAACCGAAGTTTAACGGATTACGTTTAGCACTCATGTGGATGACCTCACACTTTCCGTTATTTAGGGTCAATTGCCAATTTTCGCACCGTCCAGATACCTTTTCTAAATGGCTTTGCAATTTGTTTTGATCTTCTGATGACTTTATTAGCCGATAAACGACAGGGTCATCTGCAAACAATCAAAGACGGATGCTCAGATTGTCTCCCAAATCGTTTATAGAGATGAGGAACAGCAAAGGACCCTGGAGAACGCCAGGAATCACTTCTGTTTTACTCGATGACTTGCACCTCCAAACTCTGATAGGAACCTAATTGGTATACACTCTGGGCCAGAAGACATGCGTTTATTAAGTAATTCAAGTTGCTTCACTACTCCAAGGATATCTACTTCGACGTTACTCATGTTGGCACCTGATCTTGTTTCGAATACTTGAATATTTACTTCGTGTTCCTTTGTGAAGGCATTTCGGATAACTGTGTTTAGTAGCTCTGTTTTGGCAGCACTGTCTTCGATAGTATCTCCATTGCTATCGCGCAGAGAAGGAATTGATTGTGTCTTGCCGCTAGCATACTTCACATACGAACAGAATCTGTCTGAATTTTCTGCCAGGTTTGGAGATAAAGTTTCGTTGTGAAAACTATTATAAGCATGTCGCATTGAAGTCAGCGCTAAATTTCGAGTCTCTTTAAAAGATCGCCAATGTTGGAGATTTTGTTTCCGTTTAAATTTGGTATGTTTGTTTCGTTGTTTCTGCAACAGTGTTTTGACGCGTTTTGCGTACCAATGAGGATGAACTGCGTCGCTTGTTAATTTATTTGGTGTAAATCTCTGAATTGCCGCCGATACTATTTCTTTGCATTCAAGTCACATCTGGTCTGCAGTGAAATTATTAATGTGGAAGGAGTGGAGGAAGATGTTATGTGAATTTTTATGTGCTTTTTTGAACAGGTATATATTTCGTTTATTTGTGGAGGACTTGGGGGTCTGGGTACGTTCAATAATACCAGTATACGTTTTAATCCTCGTTACTAGTTCAGGATTATTCCTTGTTAACAGGTAAAGCTCGGTTTTCACAACCTTTTACTATTCATGAAGTAACTGCTCGAAATAGTTGTCGGAGAAAGCGTTTAGCAAAATTTCGGATGATGTTTTATGCGTACCTCCGGAATTAAACATGTATTTTCACTAACATATCGAGGATAGATTAAAGGAACCACGAACTATATTTGTATGAGTCGGGTACGCGTTTGAAATTAAACTCAACTCGTCTTTGAACCTTTCAGCTACTGTATCATCTGAATTGGGAGGTCGGTAAAAGGATCCAGTTATTATTTGATTCCGGTTGCCAAGAATGTCCTCTGTGCATACTAATTCGCAGGAACTGTCTACTTCAATTTCGGGACAACCTGCTTTGAGGTGAGCCACACGTTTCTTCAAGTCACGAGCTACGTATCGTCCCCTCCGGACCAAACCTGGGTGTTGCTCACAGTAGCCGGCAGTCTGTTGCTTTATCGCCACCGCCTGCGGCCGAACTGGTGCTCGCTGTCTCTGCGACGTTAACTCCCGGCTCTCGGCAGCTCTTTGGAACAGGAACTCGGGCGCAGCAAAAGACGGAGTACGTATCGCGCTGATTCTCTGCTCTGCCTGACCCTTCGTGGCTTCCAAACGCCCGGCAGCCGCTCTCTCAGCTCGGGACAGTAGCTCTACGCGTTCACTTTGGGACAGCCACGAACGTCGCCATAACCCTGCTCTCCTGTTCTTCGAGCACTCTGTTTAGCGGCAACTGCTCGCTTTCAGCTTCACAGACGCTTCTCGACGACCCTCGACGTTTTCGCTAACTCGATCGCTATTTCATCCCGTAGCATCTTCTAAAGTCATTCGCTTTACTTTCCACGTTCCGTTCGAGCTTAAGATTCGCAGCTTCTAAGTCATCAAATAGCTTTTCATTCACTTTCCTCGGCTCATTAAATTTCTCTTCAGTCCCTTCGTGAGTTCACCAACCGGCACAGAGGTTGTTTGAGAATAGCGGAAAAAAAAAATTTGCATGCAGTTAATGCAATACTAATTCTAACCATAGTACATAACATCGTTAAATGAACCTGTATAATTAATCAATGGATTGTGAATTTGGCACATTAGTTCTACTCATTCCTCTCTCTGGGTACTTCGTTATCACTGTCTTTTTGTGCAGCATATAAAAATCAGGCTAATATTTCAAAGAAAGAAGCAGTTAAGAGCATCGAGTTGCAAGTCTGGCAGCTATTTGGTGCGTTCTGAAGTAGTTAGAGGACACACGATTTGAGTTTTCATGAAACACATTTATTCAAAAATAGCCACAAAGAATTATGGGTGGACATTCTGAAGATATACTTAAGTTGTGCCTGAACACGAAATAAACTAATCTGATCTGGCAAGAAGAAATTACATAGCGCAATTTAACTATGCATACGTAAGGGAAAAGAGAGGAAAGGGAACAGAAACATATGACTTCAGTTATCCAATCAAGCTTCACACGAAAACGACGAAATTCAGAGGAACATTACCTGCATTGCCTGCATGCACTAACATCAAAGGGGTTTACACCGATTGAAACATCTTGTTACAGCAAATACACCACCTGAGAATTGACGCAAGCATCATGAAAAGAAGTCACCTGAGTTGCACATCCAACTGTTTCAAACAGATGTGAGTGAAAATCGCTAAATGTATAAATCAATGAGAGTACACCACTGTAAGAACGAATAGATAATGAATCACACCGAATTCATAATAAAACCATCAAGGCGGAAGGCCCCAATGATTCGAGAAACATATGGCCCCCATTAAACAAAGGCAGCTGCTACACGTTCCCACAAAACACGGAAATGCAGTAACGCAAATATTCACCCATAACTTATCAGTTAAAATAACACGGACCAACTATTGAGATTCAGTAATAGAGCGCAACGCTCACAGAATAAAGACAACTCGAGATCACAGCAGAAAATAGAACATGCGATAAACTACAATACATAAAAAGAAATATCGCACGTACACGAAAACACAAGTTCTGTCATATTCACAAAGCTTTAAAGCACATTAACTCAGGCTAACCATATCCCGTAGAGCGCATTGACACAACAATAGTAGAAAGGAACAAAGCAAACTCCGGACACTGACAAAATCATAGACTCAAGCATCCTATTAAGAGCAATATAAAGCAAGAAGTAATCGAAACACTTCATTCAGGCCAAGAGCTTTTCCGAACGGCTCCACGCATGAAGACCGCGTTTGAAGCTACGACCTATCTCATCACTGGCAGGAGAGGGCTCACTTAAGAGCACAGCTACATCCACCGAGTTCAGTCCGGAACCGCGCGACTGCTACGGTTGCAGGTTCGAATCCTGCCTCGGGCATGGATGTGTGTGATGTCCTTAGGTTAGTTAGGTTTAAGTAATTCTAAGTTCTTGGGGACTGATGACCTCAGAAGTTACGTCCCATAGCGCTCAGAGCCATACATCCACCGACAGCCACCGCTCGGCTCGGAGCGCATGGAAAGCCCACACGGGAAACGGACAATACAAACTTGACAACCACGAAGCTGTCGAACAGCACCGATAGACCTCTTTGCCCACGTAAGAGGTACAAAATTGGTTATCCTGTGCTTCTAGCAGACGAAAAGCAGCTCAAGTACCAAATGCAAGACAAACCTGAAAAGACACATAAAAAGACCTGGTCGCACAAGATAGGCTAATGGACGAACTTTATAAATATGGGTCTCGATTACACATGGAATATAAATGGATCACTTAAGGTACTGACATACTGATGCGCAGAACGAGTTGCTTGCACTTAACGTCAGATTATCACTGAAACTTCTCAGTCCTTCTGGGACAGTTAGTAGAACCAACTGCAGACAAACAGAATCAAACAGGGCAACAGTCTTATCAAGCGACTCTACACAGACATTTCAACATATCATAAACACACTAATTATAATCCTTCATGCAGTGATTTATGCGTTTCCTCCTGTTGAGTTACGGGGTACTTTTAATGATATGAGCGTCAACTATCTACATCTATATGCACATGGGTAGACTGCAAATCACACTTAAGTGCTTGGCAGAGGGTTTATCGAACCACCTTCACAATAATTCTCTATTATTCCAATCTCGAACAGCGTGGTGGAATAACTAACACGTATATCTGTCAGTGCGAGCTCTTATTTCCCTTATTTTACTATGATGATCTTTTCTCCCTATGTAGGTCAGCGTTAACAAAATATTTTCACGTTCGGAGAAGAAAGTTAATGACTGAAATTCGTGAGAAGATTCCGCCGCAACGAAAAACGCCTTCGTTTTGATGACGTCCTCCCCTAACTGTGTATCATGCAGTGACACTCTCTCCCCTATTCCATATTAATACAAAACGAGCAGCGCTTCATTGAAGTTTCTCGATGTACTCCGTTAATTCCATCTGGTATCAATTCCACACCGCGCAGCAGTACTTCGAAAGGAGACGGACAACCACAGTGTAGCTAGACTCTTCAGTAGATCTGTTACATATTTTAACTGTTCCGCCAAATAAACGCAGTCTTTGGTTTCTCTTCCCCGCATCATTTTCTCTCTCTTCTTTCCACTTAAGTAGTTCGTAACTGTAATTCTTAGGTATTAATTTAAAATTACGGCTTTTAGATTTGATTTATCGTGTAGCCGATGTTTAACGGATTCCTAGTAGCACTCTTGCGGATAACCCCACACTTTTCATAGCTTTGCGCTAATTGCCAACTGCCAACTTTCGAACCATACAGATATCTTTACTAAATTGTTTTGCAACTGATTTCGATCTTCTGATGACTTTACTAGACATTACCTACAAACAGTGATCGTAGATGGCAGCTACTCATGATCGCAACAGAGTTTCACTGGACACGGGGAGAAGAACATTTTTCCATAACACATCCGTCAGTAGTTCTCTTTGATGAACAGGATGTGCTTCACTTCAGCAACTGCTTCATTTCTGCACTACAATAGGGTGTCTCACGGAGACCTAGGAGCTATAAAGGGCTTGGAAAATCCCTGTCGGCTAGTCTCATAGTCTTTAAACCGGAGATGCTTATTTTGCTGTAATTGGTTTTGTGGAACCGAGAATTCATGCAGACTTTTCCCCATGGGAGTAATGTCTCAAACTTTCTACGCTTTGATCGATCCCTGGAAGACCAGTAGTAGGTTCCGAAGCACATGTGGAGGCATTCTGTAATCTGTTGACCTTCGGTGTGTTGATGAAACACAGAAATTGCATAGGGATTGAATAAAAAAGCCTCCATACGCACGTTTCTTCATGGGAGTAATGTCTCAAACTTTCTACGCTTAGATATTTCCCTGTAGGACCAGTAGTAGTTTCCGAAGCACATCTGGAAGCATTCAGTTACCTTTGGACCTTCAGAGTGATGATGAAACACAGAAATTGCATCGAGATTGAATACAACAGGCACCATGCGGCTTATCTTCATGGGAGTAATGTCTCAAACTGTTTACGCTTTGATAGTTCCCTGGACGACCAGTAGTAGTTTCCGAAATACATTTGGAGGCATTCTGTACTCAGTGGACCCTCAGAGTGTTGATGCAACACAGAAATTGCATCGTGATCGAATACAATATTCACCATGTAAGCTTTTCTGCATGGGAGTAATGTCTCAAATTGTCTACGCTTTGATTGTTCCCTGGAAGACCAGTAGCAGTTTACAAAGCACAACTGGAGGCATTCAGTAATCTTTGGACCTTCAGAGTGTTGATGAAACACAGAAATTGCATCGGGTTTGAATACAACAGGCACCATGTGGACTTTTCCCATGGGAGTAATGTCTCAAAATGTCTACGTTCTGAAAGTTCCCTGGCTGACCAATAGTAGTTTCCGAATTTCATCTGGATGAATTATGTAATCTGTGCACCTTCAGAGTGTTGATGAAACACAGAAATTGCATCGAGATTCAATACAACAGAACCATGCGTACTTTTCTCCATGTTAGTAATGTCTCAAACTGTCTACGCTTTTAGCGATTCCTGGGAGACCAGTAGTGGTTTCCGAATCCCATCTGGAGGCATTCTGTAATCTTTGGACCTTCAGAGTGTTGATGAAACACAAAAATTGCATCGGGATTGAATACTACATGCACAATGCGGACTTTTCTCCATGGGAGTAATGTCTCAAACTATCTACACTTTGATATGTTCCTGGCAGACCAGTAGTAGATTCCGAAGCACATTTGGAGGCATTCTGTAATTTGTGGACCTTCAGAGTGTTGATGAAACACAGAAATTGCATCGGGATTGAATACAACAGGCACCATGCGGACTTTTCTCCATGTGAGTAAAGTGTCAAAATGTCTACGCTTTGATCGATTCCTGGGAGAAACGTAGTAGTTTCCGAAGCCCATCTGGAAGCATTCTGTAATATGTGGACCTTCAGAGTGTTGATGAAACACAGAAATTGCATCGAGATTGAATACAACAGGCACCATGCGGACTTCTCTCCATGTGAGTAAAGTGTCAAAATGTCTACGCTTTGATCGATTCCTGGGAGACCCGTAGTAGTTTCCGAAGCCCATCTGGAGGCATTCTGTAATATGTGGACCTTCAGAGTGTTGATGAAACAAGAAATTGCATCGGGATTAAATTCAACAGGCACCATGCGGACTTTTCTCCATGGGAGTAATGTCTCAAACAGTCTACGCTTTGATCGTTCCCTGGCAGACCAATAGTAGTTTACGAAGCACATCTGAAGGCAGTTTGTAATCTGTGGACCTTCAGAGTGTTGATGAAACAAAAAAATTGCGTCGGGGTTGAATATAACAATCACCATGCCGACGTTTCTCAATGGGAGTAATGTCTCTAACTGTTTACGCTTTGATCGTTCCCTGGAAGACCAGTAGTAGTTTCCGAAACACATTTGGAGTCATTCTGTACTCAGTTGACCTCCAGAGTGTTGATCCAACACAGAAATTGCATCGTGATCGAATACAATATTCACCCTGCGGACTTTTCTCCTTGGGAGTAATGTCTCAAAATGTCTACGCTTTGATGGTTCCCTGGAAGACGAGTAGTAGTTTACAAAGGTCAACTAGAGGCATTCAGTAATCTTTGGACCTTCAGAGTGTTGATGAAACACAGAAATTGCATCGGTATTGAATACAACAGGCACCATGCCGACTTTTCTCAATGGGAGTAGTTTCTCAAACTGTCTACGCTTTGATTGTTCCCTGGAAGACCAGTAGTAGCTTCCGAAGCACATCTGGAAGCATTCTGTAATCTGTGGACACTCAGAGTGTTCATAAAACTCAGATTTTGCATCGGGATTGAACACAACAGGCACAATGCAGACTTTTCTCCATTGGAGTAATGTCTCAAACTGTCTACGCTTTGATCGTTCCCTGGAAGACCAATAGTGGTTTCCGAAGCAAATATGGAGGCACTCTGTAATCTGTGGACCTTCAGAGTGTTGATGAAACACAGAGATTGCATCGAGATTGAATAAAACTGGCACCATGCGGAGTTTTCTCCAGTCGAGTAATGTATCAAAGTGTCTACGCTTTGATCGATTCCTGGGAGACCAGTAGTGGTTTCCGAATCCCATCTGGAGGCATTCTGTAATCTTTGGACCTTCAGAGTGTTGATGAAACACAAAAATTGCATCGGGATTGAATACTACATGCACAATGCGGACTTTTCTCCATGGGAGTAATGTCTCAAACTATCTACACTTTGATATGTTCCTGGCAGACCAGTAGTAGATTCCGAAGCCCATTTGAAGGCATTCTGTAATTTGTGGACCTTCAGAGTGTTGATGAAACACAGAAATTGCATCGGGATTGAATACAACAGGCACCATGCGGACTTTTCTCCATGTGAGTAAAGTGTCAAAATGTCTACGCTTTGATCGATTCCTGGGAGACCAGTAGTAGTTTCCGAAGCCCATCTGGAGGCATTCTGTAATATGTGGACCTTCAGAGTGTTGATGAAACACAGAAATTGCATCGGGATTGAATATAACAGTCACCATGCGGACTTTTCTCCATGGTAGTCATGTCTCAAACTGCCTACGCAATGATCGTTCCCTGGAAAACAAGTAGTAGTTTCCGAAGCAAATCTGGAGGCATTCCATTATCTGTGGACCTTCTGAGTGTTGGTGAAACACAGAAATTGCATCGAGATGGTATACAACATTCACCATGCGGACTTTCCTCCATGGGAGAAAAATCTCAAGCTGTCTATGCTTTCATCGTTCCCTGCAAGACCAGTAGTAGTTTCCGAAGCACATCTGGATTCATTCTGTAATCTGTTGACCTTCGGTGTGTTGATGAAACACAGAAATTGCATAGGGATTGAATCAAAAAGCCACCATACGCACGTTTCTTCATGGGAGTAATGTCTCAAACTGGATACGCTTAGATATTTCCAGGTAGGACTAGTAGTAGTTTCCGGAGCACATCTGGAGGCATTCAGTAATCTTTGGACCTTCAAAGTGTTGATGAAACGCAGAAATTGCATCGAGTTTGAATACTACAGGCACCATGCGGACTTTTCTCCATGGGAGTAATGTCTCAAACTGTCTACGCTTTGATCGTTCCCTGGAAGACTAGTAGTAGTTTCCAAAGCACAACTGGAGGCATTCTGTAACCGGTGGACCTTCAGAGAATTGATGAAACACAGAAGTTGCATCGGGTTAGTAAACAACAAGCACCATGCTTACTTTTCTCCATGGGAGTAATGTCTCAAACTGTCTACGCTTTGATCGTTCCCTGGAAGACTCGTAGTAGTTTCTGAAGCACATCTGGAGGCATTCAGTAATCTGTGGACATTCAGAGTGTTGATAAAACACAGAAATTACATCGTCATTGAATACAAGAGGCAGCATGCGGACTTTTCTCCATGGGAGTAATGTCTCAAACTGTCTACGCTTTCATTGATTCCTGGGAGACCAGTAGTAGTTTACGAAGCACATCTGGAGGTATGCTGTAATCATCCGACCTTCAGAGTGTTGATGAAACAAATAAATTGCTTCGGGATTGAATACAACATTATCGATGAGGACTTTCCTCTATGGGAGTAATGTTTCAAACTGTCTCCGCTTGGATCGATCCCTGGAGGACCAGTAGTAGTTTCCGAAGCACATCTGGAGGCATTATGTAATCTGTGGACCTTCAGAGTGTTTATGAAACAAATAAATCGCATCGGGATTGAATATAACAGGCACCATGCGGACTTTTGTCCATGCGAGTAATGTCTCAAACTGTCTACGCTTTGATCGTTCCCTGGAAGACTAGTAGTAGTTTCCAAAGCACAACTGGAGGCATTCTGTAATCGGTGGACCTTCAGAGTGTTGATGAAACACAGAAATTGCATCGAGATGAAATACAACATTCATCATGCGGACTTTTCCCCATGGGAGTAATGTCTCAAACTGTCTACGCTTTGATCGTTCCCTGGAAGACTAGTAGTAGTTTCCAAATCACAACTGGAGGCATTCTGTAACCGGTGGACCTTCAGAGTGTTGATGAAACGCAGAAATTGCATCGAGATTGAATACTACAGGCACCATGCGGACTTTTCTCCATGGGAGTAATGTCTCAAACTGTCTACGCTTTGATCGTTCCCTGGAAGACTAGTAGTAGTTTCCAAATCACAACTGGAGGCATTCTGTAACCGGTGGACCTACAGAGTGTTGATGAAACACAGAAGTTGCATCGGGTTAGAGAACAACAGGCACCATGCTTACTTTTCTCCATGGGAGTAATGTCTCAAACTGTCTACGCTTTGATCGTTCCCTGGAAGACTCGTAGTAGTTTCCGAAGCACATCTGGAGGCATTCAGTAATCTTTGGACACTCAGAGTGTTGATGAAACACAGAAATTGCATCGGGTTAGAAAACAACAGGCACCATGCTTACTTTTCTCCATGGGAGTAATGTCTCAAACAGTCTACGCTTTGATCGTTCCCTGGAAGACTCGTAGTAGTTTCCGAAGCACATTTGGAGGCATTCAGTAATCTTTGGACATTCAGAGTGTTGATGAAACACAGAAATTGCATCGACATTGAATACAAGGGGCACCATGCGGACTTTTGTCCATGGGAGTAATGTCTCAAACTGTCTACGCTTTGATCGTTCCCGGGAAGACCAGTAGTAGTTTCCGAAGCACATCTGGAGGCATCCTGTAATCTGTGGACCCTCAGAGTTTTGATGAGAGATAGAAATTGCATCGTGATAGAATACAACAGGCACCATGCGGACTTTACGCCAGGGGAGTAATGTCTCAAACTGTCTACGCTTTGATCGATTCCTGGGAGACAAGTCGTAGATTCTGAAGCACATGTCGAGGCATTCATTAATCTGTGGACCTTCAGAGTGTTGATGAAACACAGAAATTGCATCGGGATTGAATACAACAGGCGCCATGCGGACTTTTCTCCATGGGAGTAATGTCTCAAACAGTCTACGCTTTAATCGTTCCCTGGAAGGCCAGTAGTAATTTCCGAAGCACATCTGGAGGCATTATGTAATCTGGGGACCTTCAGAGTGTTTATGAAACAAATTAATCGCATCGGGATTGAATACAACAGGCACCATGCGGACTTTTCTCTGTGCGAGTAGTGTCTCAAAATGTCTACGCTTTGATCGTTCCCTGGAAGACTAGTAGTAGTTTCCAAAGCCCAACTGGAGGCATTCTGTAATCGGTGGACCTTCAGAGTGTTGATGAAACACAGAAATTGCATCGAGATGGAATACAACATTCATCATGCGGACTTTTCCCCATGGGAGTAATGTCTCAATCTGTCTACGCTTTGATTATTCCCTGGAGGACCAGTAGTAGTTTTCGAAACACATCTGTAGGCACTTTGTAATCTGTGGACCTTCAGAGTGTTGATAAAACGAATAAATTGCTTCGGGATTGAATACAGCATTCCCCATGAGGACTTTTCTCCATGGGAGTAATGTCTCAAACTGTTTATGATTTGATCGTTCCCTGGAAGACCAGTAGTAGTTTCCAAAGCACATCTGGACACATTCTGTAATCTGTGGACCTTCAAAGTGTTGATGAAACACAGAAATTGCATAGGGATTAAATCACAAAGCCTACATACGCATGTTTCTTCATGGGAGTAATGTCTCGAACTGTCTACACTTAGATATTTCCAGGTAGGACCAGTAGTAGTTTCCGAAGCACACCTGGAGGCATTCAGTTATCTTTGGACCTTCAGAGTGTTGATGAAACACAGAAAGTGCATCGAGATTGAATTCAACAGGCACCATTCGGACTTTTCTCCATGGGAGTAATGTCTCAAACTGTCTACGCTTTAATCGTTCCCTGGAAGGCCAGTAGTAATTTCCGAAGCACATTTGGACGCATTCAGTATTCTTAGGACCTTCAGAGTGTTGATGTAACACAGAAATTGCATCGAGATGGAATACAACATTCATCATGCGGACTCTTCTCCATGGGAGTAATGTCTCAAATTGTCTACGCTTTCATTGATTCCTGGGAGACCAGTATTAGTTTACGAAGCACATCTGGAGGTATGCTGTAATCTTCCGACCTTCAGAGTGTTGATGAAACAAATAAATTGCTTCGGGATTGAATGCAACATTATCCATGAGGACTTTTCTCTATGGGAGTAATGTCTCAAACTGTCTCCGCTTGGATCGTTCCCTGGAGGACTAGTAGTAGTTTCCGAAGCACATCTGGACTCATTCTGTAATCTGTTGATCATCAGTGTGTTGATGAAACACAGAAATTGCATCGGGATTGAATACAAAAGCCTCCATACCCACGTTTCTTCATGGCAGTAATGTCTCAACTCTGTCTACGCTTAGATATTTCCCTGTAGGATCAGTAGTAGTTTCCGAAATACATCTGGAGGCATTCAATAATCTGTGGACCTTCAGAGTGTTGGTGAAACATAGAAATTGCATTGTGATTAAATACAACAGGCACCATGCTTACTTTTCGCCATGGGAGTAATGCCCAAACTGTCTACGCTTTGATAGTTCCCTGGAAGACTAGTAGTAGTTACCGAAGCACATCTAGAGACATTCAGTAATCTTTGGACCTTCAGAGTGTTGATGAAAATCAGAAATTGCATCGGCATTGAATACAACAGGGCCCATGCTGCCATTTCTCCATGGGAGTAATATCTCAAACTGTCTACGCTTTGATCGTTCCCTGGAAGACAAGTAGTAGTTTCCGAAGCACATCTGGAGGCATTCAGTAATCTTAGGACATTCAGAGTGTTGATGAAACACAGAAATTGCATCGGCATTGAATACAAAAGGCACCATGCGGACTTCTCTCCATGTTAGTATTGTCTCAAACTGTCTACGCTTTGATCGTTCCCTGGAAAACCAATAGTAGTTTCCGAAGCACATCTGGAGGCATTCTGTAATCTGTGGACCTTCAGAGTGTTGCTGAAATATAGAAATTGCATCGGGATAGAATACAACAGGCACCATGCGGACTTTACTCCATGGGAGTAATGTTTCAAACTGTCTACGCTTTGATCGATTCCTGGGAGACCATTCGTAAATTCCGAAACACATGTCGAGGCATTCATTAATATGTGGACTTTCAGAGTGTTGATGAGAGATAGAAATTGCATCGGGATTGAATAAAACATTCACCAAACGGACTTCTCTCCATGGGAGTAATATCTCAAACTGTCTATGCTTTGATCGCACCCTGGAAGACCGGTAGTAGTTTCCGAAGCACATCTGGACTCATTCTGTAAACTGTTGACCTTCAGTGTGTTGATGAAAATCAGAAATTACATCGGCATTGAATACAACAGGGCCCATGCTGCCATTTCTCCATGGGAGTAATGTCTCAAACTGTCTACGCTTTGATTATTCCCTGGAGGACCAGTAGTAGTTTCCGAAACACATCTGTAGGCACTCTGTAATCTGTGGACCTTCAGAGTGTTGATAAAACAAATAAATTGCTTCGGGATTGAATACAACATTCCCCATGAGGACTTTTCTCCATGGGAGTAATGTCTCAAACTGTCTATGCTTTGATCGTTCCCTGGAAGACCAGTAGTAGTTTCCAAAGCACATCTGGACACATTCTGTAAACTGTTGACCTTCAGTGTGTTGATAAAACACAGAAATTGCATAGGGATTAAATAACAATGCCTACATATGCATGTTTCTTCATGGGAGTAATGTCTCGAACTGTCTACACTTAGATATTTCCAGGTAGGACCAGTAGTAGTTTCCGAAGCACATCTGGAAGCATTCAGTTATCTTTCGACCTTCAGAGTGTTGATGAAACACAGAAATTGCATCGATATTGAATTCAACAGGCACCATGCGGACTTTTCTCCATGGGAGTAATGTCTCAAACTGTCTACGCTTTGATCGTTCTCTGGAAGACCAGTAGTAGTTTCCAAAGCACAACTGGAGTCATTCTGTAAACGGTGGACCTTCAGAGTGTTGGTGAAACACAGAAATTGAATCGGTATTTAATACAACAGGCATTATGCCGACTTTTCCCCATTGGAGTCATGTCTCAAATTGCCTACGCAATGATCGTTCCCTGGTAGACCAGTAGTAGTTTCCCAAGCAAATATGGAGGCATTCTATAATCTGTGGACCTTCAGAGTGTTGGTGAAACACAGAAATTGCATCGAGATGGAATACAACATTCACCATGCGGACTTATATCCATGGGAGTAATGTCTCAAACTGTCTACGTTTTGATCGTTCTCTGGAAGACCGGTAGTAGTTTCCGAAGCACATCTGGACTCATTTTGTAATCTGTTGATCATCAGTGTGTTGATGAAACACAGAAATTGCATCGGGATTGAATACAAAAGCCTCCATACCCACGTTTCTTCGTGGGAGTAATGTCTCAAACTGTCTACGCTTAGATATTTTCCTGTAGGATCAGTAGTAGTTTCCGAAATACATCTGGAGGCATTCTATAATCTGTGGACCTTCAGAGTGTTGTTGAAACATAGAAATTGCATTGTGGTTAAATACAACAGGCACCATGCTTACTTTTTGCCATGGGAGTAATGTCTCAAACTGTCTACGCTTTGTTCGTTCCCTGGAAGACTAGTAGTAGTTACCGAAGCATATCTGGAGACATTCAGTAATCTTTGGACCTTCAGAGTGTTGATGAAAATCAGAAATTGCATCGGCATTGAATACAACAGGGCCCATGCTGCCATTTCTCCATGGGAGTAATGTCTCAAACTGTCTACGCTTTAATCGTTCCCTGGAAGGCCAGTAGTAATTTCCGAAGCACATCTGGAGGCATTATGTAATCTGTGGACCTTCAGAGTGTTTATGAAACAAAAAAATCGCATCGGGATTGAATACAACAGGCACCATGCGGACTTTTCTCTGTGCGAGTAATGTCTCAAACTGTCTACGCTTTGATCGTTCCCTGGATGACTAGTAGTAGTTTCCAAAGCCCAACTGAAGGCATTCTGTAATCGGTGGACCTTCAGAGTGTTGATGAAACACAGAAATTGCATCGAGATGGAATACAACATTCATCATGCGGACTTTTCCCCATGGGAGTAATGTCTCAAACTGTCTACGCTTTGATTATTCCCTGGAGGACCAGTAGTAGTTTCCGAAACACATCTGTAGGCACTCTGTAATCTGTGGACCTTCAGAGTGTTGATAAAACAAATAAATTGCTTCGGGATTGAATACAACATTCCCCATGAGGACTTTTCTCCATGGGAGTAATGTCTCAAACTGTCTATGCTTTGATCGTTCCCTGGAAGACCAGTAGTAGTTTCCAAAGCACATCTGGACACATTCTGTAAACTGTTGACCTTCAGTGTGTTGATAAAACACAGAAATGCATATGGATTAAATAACAAAGCCTACATACGCATGTTTCTTCATGGGAGTAATGTCTCGAACTGTCTACACTTAGATATTTCCAGGTAGGACCAGTAGTAGTTTCCGCAGCACATCTGGAAGCATTCAGTTATCTTTCGACCTTCAGAGTGTTGATGAAACACAGAAATTGCATCGAGATTGAATTCAACAGGCACCATGCGGACTTTTCTCCATGGGAGTAATGTCTCAAACTGTCTACGCTTTGATCGTTCTCTGGAAGACCAGTAGTAGTTTCCAAAGCACAACTGGAGTCATTCTGTAAACGGTGGACCTTCAGAGTGTTGGTGAAACACAGAAACTGAATCGGGATTTAATACAACAGGCATTATGTCGACTTTTCCCCATTGGAGTCATGTCTCAAATTGCCTACGCAATGATCGCTCCCTGGAAGACCAGTAGTAGTTTCCCAAGCAAATATGGAGGCATTCTATAATCTGTGGACCTTCAGAGTGTTGGTGAAACACAGATATTTCATCGAGATGGAATACAACATTCACCATGCGGACTTATATCCATGGGAGTAATGTCTCAAACTGTCTACGTTTTGATCGTTCTCTGGAAGACCGGTAGTAGTTTCCGAAGCACATCTGGACTCAATCTGTAATCTGTTGATCATCAGTGTGTTGATGAAACACAGAAATTGCATCGGGATTGAATACAAAAGCCTCCATACCCACGTTTCTTCTTGGGAGTAATGTCTCAAACTGTCTACGCTTAGATATTTTCCTGTAGGATCAGTAGTAGTTTCCGAAATACATCTGGAGGCATTCTATAATCTGTGGACCTTCAGAGTGTTGTTGAAACATAGAAATTGCATTGTGATTAAATACAACAGGCACCATGCTTACTTTTCGCCATGGGAGTAATGTCTGAAACTGTCTACGCTTTGTTCGTTCCCTGGAAGACTAGTAGTAGTTACCGAAGCACATCTGGAGACATTCAGTAATCTTTGGACCTTCAGAGTGTTGATGAAACACAGACATTGAGTCGGGATTTAATACAACAGGCACCATGCCCACTTTTCCCCATTGGAGTCATGTCTCAAATTGCCTACGCAATGATCGTTCCCTGGGAGACCAGTAGTAGTTTCCCAAGCAAATCTGGAGGCATTCTATAATCTGTGGATCTTCAGAGTGTTGGTGAAACACAGAAATTGCATCGAGATGGAATACAACATTCGCCATGCGGACTTATCTCGATGGGAGTAATGTCTCAATCTGTCTATGCTTTGATCGTTCCCTGGAAGACCAGTAGTAGTTTCCGAAGCACATCTGGACTCATTCTGTAATCTGTTGATGTTCAGTGTGTTGATGAAACACAGAAATTGCATCGGGATTGAATACAAAAGCCTCCATACCCACGTTTCTTCATGGGAGTAATGTCTCAACTCTGTCTACGCTTAGATATTTCCCTGTAGGAAAGCTAATAGTTTCCGAAATACATCTGGAGGCATTCTATAATCTGTGGACCTACAGAGTGTTGGTGAAACATAGAAATTGCATTGTGATTAAATACAACAGGCACCATGCTTACTTTTCTCCATGGGAGTAATGTCTCAAACTGTCTACGCTTTGATCGTTCCCTGGAAAACCAGTAGTAGTTTCCGAAGCACATCTGGAGGCATTCTGTAATCTGTGGACCTTCAGAGTGTTGATGAAAGATAGAAATTGCATCGGGATAGAATACAACAGGCACCATGCGGACTTTACTCCATGGGAGTAATGTCTCAAAGTGTCTACGCTTTGATCGATTCCTGGGAGACGAGTCGTAGATTCCGAAGCACATGTCGAGGCATTCATTAATCTGTGGACCTTCAGAGTGTTGATGAAACACAGAAATTGCATCGGGATTGAGTACAACAGGCGCCATGCGGACTTTTCTCCATGGGAGTAATATCTCAAACTGTCTACGTTTTGATCGTTCCCTGGAAGAACCAGTAGTAGTTTCCAAAGTACATCTGGAGGCATTCAGTAATCGTTGGACCTTCAGAGTTTTGATGAAACACAGAAATTGAATCGGGATTGAATACAACAGGCACCATGCGGACGTATCTCCATGGGAGGAATGTCTGAAGCTGTCTACGATTAAATATTTCCCTGTAGGACCAGTACTAGTTTCCGAAGCACATCTGGAGGCATTCTATAATCTGTGGACCTTCAGAGTGTTGGTTAGACACAGAAATAGCATCGTGATGGAATACAACATTCACCATGCGGAATTTTCTCCATGGGAGTAATTTCTCAAACTGTCTACGCTTTGATCGGTCCCTGGAAGAGCAGTAGTAGTTTCCGAAAGCACATTTGGAGGCATTCAGTAATCTTTGGACCTTCAGAGTGTTGATGAAACACTGAAATTACATCGGGATGGATTACAACGGCACCATGCGGACTTTTCTCTATGGCAGTAATGTCTCAAACAGTATATCTTTTCATAGTTCCCTGGAAGACCAGTAGTAGTTTCCGAAGCACATATGGAGGCAGTTCGTAATCTGTGATCCTTCAGAGTGTTGGTGAAACACAAATATTGCATCGAGATTGAATACAACATTCACCATGCGGACTTTTCTCCAGGGAGAAATGTCTCAAACTGTCTATGCTTTGATCGTTCCCTGGAAGACTAGTAGTAGTTTCCGAAGCACATCTGGACCAATTTTGTAATCTCTGGACCTTCAGTGTGTTGATGAAACACAGAAATTGCATCGGGATTGAATACAAAAGCCTCCATGCGCACGTTTCTTCATGGGAGTAATGTCTCAAACTGTCTACGCTTAGGTATTTCCCTATAGGACTAGTAGTAATTTCTGAAGCTCATCTGGAGGCACTCTGTAATCTGTGGACCTTCAGAGTGTTGATGAAACACAGAAATTGCATCGGGATTGAATATAACAGGCACCATGCGGAATTTTCTCCATGGGAGTAATGTCTCAAACTTTCTATGCTTTGATCGTTCTCATGAAGACCAGTAGTAGTGTCCGAAGCACATCTGTAGGCATTCAGTAATCTTTGGACATTCAGAGTGTTGATGAAACAAAGAAATTGCATCGGGATTGAAGACAACAGGCACCATGCGGACTTTTCTCCATGAGAGTAATGTCTCAAACTGTCTACGCTGTGATCGTTCCCTGGAAGATCAGTAGTAGTTTCTGAAGGACATCTGGAGGCATTCTGTAATCTGTGGACCTTCAGAGTGTTGATCTAAGATAGAATTTGCATCGCGATTGAATACAACAGGCACCATGCGGACTTTTCTCTATGGGAGTAATGTCTCAAACTGTCTACGCTTTGATCGACTCCTGGGAGACATGTCGTAGATTCCGAAGCACATGTGCAGGCATTCTGTAATCTGTGGACCTTCAGAGTGTTGATGAAACACAGAAATAGCATCAGGAATGAATACAACAGGCGCCATGCGGACTTTTCTCCATGGGAGTAATGTCTCAAACTGTCTACGCTTTGATCGATCCCTTGAAGACCAGTAGTAGTTTCCGAACCACATCTGGAGGCATTCTGTAATCAGTGGACCTTCAGTGTGTTGATGAAACACAGAAATTGCATCGGGATTGAATACAACAGGCACCATGCAGATGTTTCTCCATGGAAGGAAGGTCTGAAGCTGTCTACGCTTAGATATTTCCCTGTAGGACCAGTAGTAGTTTCCGAAATACATCTGGAGGCATTCTACAATCTGTGGACCTTCAGAGTGTTGGTGCAACACAGAAATTACATCGTGATGGAATACAACATTGACCATGCGGACCTTTTTCCATGGGAGTAATGTCTCAAACTGTCTACGCTGTAATCGTTCCCTGGGCAACCAACAGTAGTTTCCAAAGCACATCTGGAGGCATTCAGTAATCTGTGGACCATCAGAGTGTTCATGAAACATAGAAAGTGCATCGGGATTGAATACAACAGGCACTATGCGGACTTTTCTCGATGGGAGTAATGTCTCAAACTGTCTTTGCTTACATCGTTCGTGGAATAGCAGTAGTAGTTTCCGAAGCACATGTGGTGGCACTCTGTATTCTGTGGACGTTCAGAGTGTTGATGAAACATAGAAATTGCATTGTGATTAAATACAGCAGGCACCATGCTTACTTTTCTCTATGGGAGTAATGTCTCAAACTGTATACGTTTTGATCGTTCCCTGGAAGACCAGTAGTAGTTTCCGAAGCACATCTGGAGGCATTCTGTAATCTGTGGACCTTCAGAGTGTTGATGAAAGATAGAAATTGCATCGGGATTGAATACAACACGCACCATGCGGACTTTTCTCCATGGTTGGAGAGGAATGAAGAAAATTGGGAAGTAGAAGTAGGTGAGAACCAATGATAATGCAACACAGAGTCTGTGACAATGGCAAAAAAGAAGAGAGACGGTGTGTCAGTGAGAAGATACAGCAGCAGTAGGAAGGAGTGAAACAGATAGTATCAGTAAGATAGAGCAAGCCAGAGACAGTGACAGCAAGAGGAAATACTACTACTACTACTACTACTACTAGTAGTAGTAGTAGTAGTAGTAGTAGTTGTTGTTGTAGTAGTAGTAGTGAGTGAGTGAGAATGGGCAATCCATGGTGAGGGGTATGAGTGATATATTAGTGAGAAGAGAACAAGTATATTTGTGTACCAAAAGTGTTGGGAAACTTTGGGAAGGTGCTTGGTAAAGTAGGATGAGGCAGCTGGAATCAGATTTTTCAGTCAATTATTTATAAAGGAGCGTACACACTTATTTGTGCTTAGAGAGGAGCATTTTCCCATTGGTAGATGAAACACTCAAAAAATATTACGTGTAACTGAAGCAAGTCATCAGGTTCTTCCATTTTCTCCCTATATAACACTTAAAATGCTGAGATGAAGTGGGAGATATGATACTGCACAAAGAGTTTGACAGAGCACTGAAAGACCTAAGTTGAAACAAGGCCCTGGGAGTTGGCAACATTGCATTAGAACTACTGACAGCCTTAGGAGAGCCAGTCCTGACAAAACTCTACCATCTGGTGAGCAAAATGTATGAGACAGGTGAAATACCCTCAGACTTCAAGAAGAATATAATAATTCCAATCCCAAAGAAAACAGGTGTTGACAGATGTGAAAATTACCGAACTATAAGTTCAATAAGTCACAGCTGCAAAATACTAACGCGAATTCTTTACGGATGAATGGAAAAACTGGTAGAAGCTGACCTCGGGGAAGATCAGTTCGGATTCCGTAGAAATATTGGAACACGTGCAGCAACACTGACCCTATGACTTATCTTAGAAGCTACATTAAGAAAAGGCAAACCTGTGTTTATAGCATTTCTAGACTTGGAAACAGCTTTTGGACAATGTTGGCTGGAATACAGGGAGTCGTTTCTGAAAGTATTTGTATGGAGTGTAGCTTTGTATGGAAGTGAAACATGGATGATAAATAGTTGGACAAGAAGAGAATAGAAGCTTTCGAAATGTGGTGCTACAGAAGAATGCTGAAGATTAGATGGGTAGATCACATTACTAATGCGGAGGTATTGCATAGAATTGGAGAGAAGAGGAGTTTGTGGCACAGCTTGACTAGAAGTAGGGATTGGTTGGTAGGACATGTACTTAGGCATCAAGGGATCACCAATTTAGTATTGGAGGGCAGTGTGGAGGGTAAAAATCATAGAGGGAGACCTAGAGATTAATACACTAAACAGATTCAGAAGGATGTAGGCTACAGTATGTACTGGGAGATGAAGAAGCTTTCACAGGATAGAGTAGCATGGAGAGCTGCATCAAACCAGTCTCAGGACTGAAGATCACAACAACAACAACAACAACAACAACAACAACAACAACAACATTAAAAATCTTGAAAACGGCTTAATGTTTTTCCCATTTGTGTGTTATTATTAGTGTATCAAAGAAATAAAAGAAGAAACTACTCCGTCTTCATCAGTGACCCATTATAAAGTTAGTTAGTTGCTCATTCCATGGACAATTTTGCATGACAGATTGTAATGATGTGGAGAAAGTCATTTTACATTGACATTCCAAGTTAATTTGTACATATAATTACTTTCTGATCATTTCCTAGTTTGTGTTTTTTCTTTATTATTTACAAAAAGAAATGTGTGTTCAGATTTAAGTTAGTAATTCCTGTTCACCATAGTATCCTTTGCATCACATACATGATGTAGGTATTGTCATAATAAGATACAGCATACATACATCACAATTCTAGATGTTAATATAACTAATATGAAATTAACATTATACAATGTGTTTCAAAAATTTCATAATGGACTAATGGATTGGTATTAGATGTGCCCTATAACAATTCTGACATACAAGCAGTACACTTCAAGAAACAAGAATATACAAACAATATTTAATATTTACAATGAGAACAGCATGTTTGAATGACACTGAAAAGAAAACAAGAGGTTATTAATCATCAAGGAATTCAAAATACTCATCCATGATATAGAAACATTAATTTAATACTTAAGTTTTATTTCTGACTTAAATTTTTTGTCATCCATAATTCCCTTGATCTAAATTGACAGTGTGTTATACAGCTTTATTCCATAATGGCTCAACCTGTTTTGAGTTTTTGGTTTTATAGCTCTTTCTACATGCAGATTCTTCCTGATGTGTGTTGTACTTCTGTAAATCTGAATTCATATGTCAATTACTTGTGTGTGTACTTCTATCAGACATACTTTTGAATATGAACAACAATGGTACTGTAAGTATTATTAACTGCATGAATAAGGGCTTGCAGTGTGTTTGTGGAGAGCTGTATTTAATAATTTTAATGACATTTTCCTGTCATTTCAAAGTATCTGGAAGTGAGGTTTTTTGACACCTCAGAACATTCTTCTATAAGATACAGCAGACTGGAAATAAGCAAAATACACTAATGGTGCACATTGTTTGCAACAAATTCCATAAATTATGCTCAGTGCAAAACATGCAGAATTGAGTTTTTTGGATATGTAAATGCAATGGCTTTTCCAGCTGAAGACATGGTCAGTGTGCATGCCCAATAATTCTGTAAACTTTACTTTCTCTATTTCATGGTCACTCAATAAAAACTGGAGGATATACTTCTCATTTCCTTTACTGTACTGTAGGTAATTTATTTTATTTAAATTAAATGTTAACTTATTAGGAAGAAACCACTGCAGCACGGAATTCACAACTTTTTCAGCAGTAATAGATAAGGATTTTCCATCATCACCAAATTATGGTTGTATGGTCTGCAAATAACATCATTTTTGACAAACTGTTTGGGCTTTTAATGTCAATTATATAGATCAGAAATTATAGGTGGGGCCATGAACAGTACCCTACAGGACACCTGTTGCCACCCTCTTAGCATCTGATAGCCACTTTATTTTTTGCCTGTTTTGAGACCCTGTGAGTTCCAAAACCTGTGTTCTATGTTGTAGATAGGATTAAGTTAGTTCCTTGCCAATATCTTTGATGCTATAGCTTCCAGTTTCTAATGGAGTATTTAGTGGTTCACTGTATCAATGGCATTGATAAGATCTTGGTTGATTCCTACAACACTTTTGTTATGGTCTAAATTCCTTCTGGCTCCTTCATGAGACTTGTATGGCTCCTGTGTTATAACCTGTATGAAAGCTGTGTTGATTACAATTCAGAAGATTGGAGGTGTCGAAATAGCTTATGATCCTGATTTTCATCAACTTCCTAAAGATTTATGAAAGAGATTGAAGGAGGGACATACGTCTGCAGTTTTCTACCTAGCATGAATACCCATTTTTGAACAGAGTTCTAACCTTCGAAATTTTCATCCTCTGTGTGAACACACCTTCACTGAATGAAAAATTGGCAGTATGTACCTGTGGCTACAAAATTTGTGAAGCAACTTTTTTATTTGTGACACTTGCACTTTATCCATTTCTGCAGACATTTTTGGCCTCAGACTATTAATTACTTCCACATTTCATATTAATTAGTGGAACTTATTCTCCTACTGTTGCCTACTTTTGTGCTGTTATTTTCTTTTGTTTGTTAAAGTTCATAATAGTTTCTCAAGTACACTTAGAAAGTAGTTAATAATGTAATTGAGCAATGCTTCTTTTTTTAGTTGATTGTTATCTCCAGATATAAGTATAGTCTCCTGTTCCTTACTGCTTTTCCCAGTTCTCTTTAACAATTTACCATGTTCTGCTTGATTCATTGTCTGACTCCCTTACCAATCTATAATTATGTAATATGTATGCTACATTAATTATCCTTTTTATACACTTACATTTGCAGTTTCATACTTTTTTTTCCTTTTTAGTGTCAGAAAAAATTTTCACTTCAGTGTAGAAATTTCTCAGTGTGTGTTTGTAAGTGTATGTGAGTTGACTTTCATGAATCTTTATAGACAGCACATTTCCAGATCTATCATGGAAAGAGAGAACATGTCATTTGTATTTGTTTGTGACAATACGTATGCCGAGGATTGGTCAGTCACTGTGGTAGTAAACTGGTGGCAGTTTTCAGGGGAGAAAATTCTTTTGTACCTATGATGTACTATTGTTGTATTTACGGGAAGTGTGAAAACTGTAATGAGTGCATTGTGGTCAGATAAGCCTAGGTCAATGTTCCTTACTTCTATATCTGAGGTTTCTAGATTTGAAGATGTATTGTCTATGAAACTTCTTGAAGAGTTTGTTAGCATAGCTGGGATATTTACACACATGCCGGAAAAGTTTTGCATCATCCCAGTTCCAAGAACTCCTGAAGATAGATGTTGACTGTGGATATTGTATTACAGACACAGTCCCTTTGACTGTTAAGAGATGTCACTAAACCCACCCAAAGATGTATACAACCATGCATGAGCAGCACCTCTTAGACGGAGGGGCTCCGACAGCCAATAAGTTCGAGTCATTCCACCTGGAAGGAGGTAGACAGCTCATGTTGTCTGAAGTTCAGCCATGCCTAGATGGCCAATACTGTGGTTTGATCACATCCACTTAGTTACTTTGTGCTAGGAAGGGCTCTCAACAGGGGAAGTGTCCAGGCATCTCGAAGTGAACCAAAGTGATAGTGTTCAAATATAGAGGACATACAGAGATACAGGAACTACTGATGACAATCCCCGCTCAAGCCACCCAAGGGCTACTACTGCAGTGGATGACTGCTAGCTATGGCTTGTGGCTCATAGGAACCCTGACAGCAATGCCAGAATAATGCTTTTTGTGCAGCCACAGGATGTTGTGTTATGACTCAAACTGTGCACCACAGGCTGTATGATGGGCAGCTCCACTCCTGACATCCATGGTGAGGTTAATTTTTGCAACCATGACAACATGCAGTGTCTTACAGATGGGTCCGACAATATGCTGAACAGGCCACTCAGGATTGGCATCACATTCTCTTCACTAATGAGTATCATATATGCCTTCAACCATACAATCGTTGGAGACGTGTTTAGAGGCAACACGGTGAAGCTGAACACCTAAGACACACTGTCCAGCAGGTGTAGTTTCACTATGTGGGGCTGATGTATGTTGCTGCTGGTCATGGAAGGCATCATAATGGCTGTATGATACATGAATGCCTTTCTCCAACCAATAGTGCAATGATATCCTCAGCATATTCGTGAGGCATTAATTGTTGTGGACGAGAATTGATACCCCCATGAATGACTTCCTTCAGGATAATTATATTGTTTAACTAGAGTGGCCAGCATGCTCTCCAGACAGAACCCATCAAACTTGTCTGGGATGGATTGAAAATGGCTGTTTATGGATAACATGACCCGCCAACCACTCTTGGGGATCTATGCCAAATCGCCGTTGAGGACTGTGACAATGTAGACCAACAGTGCCTTGATGAAATTGTGGATGATATGCCATGACAAATACAGGCATGCATCAATGCAAGTGGATGTGCTATTGGGTATTAGAGGTACCAGTGTATACAGAAATATGGACCCCCACCTGTGAAGGTATAACTGTATAGTGGTACAACATGCAGTGTGTGGTTTTTATGAGCAATAAAAAGGGCATAAATGTTGTTTATGTTGATTTCTATTCCAATTTTCTGTACAGGTTCTCTACTCTCCAACTCTAGGGAATGAGGTTATGCAAAACTTTTTTGATGTGTGTATTAGAATAAAAGTTGAAACTACATAGAAAATTAAGGAACGGAATTTTAATTGCACTGTGTACCAACGTATTGACATTATAAAGTCCCAAGATACAATTATTGACTTTTTCTCACCACATAAGATGCTCAGTCTAATTTATAAAAATGTCTGGATCACAGATCTTGTTTCTAGAACACTTTCACAGCTGCCACACTTTCTATACCAAGAAGTCTCTTCCATACAGCATAGTCATCCATGGCTGTTGCATCAGTAGTGATGAGCAGTTCCTCTGAAAATATGCTGAGGATCTCACTGAGGCCTTCACAGACTGTTATTACCTTCCCAGCTTTGTACAACAACACATCCCCGTGCCTTATTGCTCCAGTCACCCACCACCTCGCAAAGATACAGCATTCCACTCATGACATGGTAGTACAATCAGGACTGGAGCAACCATATCATATTCTCCTTCTCCCCTGCAGGTCCGGGGTTTAGAGTAGGCCCGAGGTATTCCTGCCTGTCGTACAAGGTGACTAAAAGGAGTTTCACATGTTTCAGCCCTTATGTGATGGCCTCCTGTAGGGTTTGACTTCCATTCTTCAAACTTTTCCGAAAGAATGAGCCAATTGGAGAAGGGAGCCTTAAAAGGTCCATTGTGTCCTTCGTGAATTAAGATCTTTAGACCCGTGACCACACAGGCATTGTGCTGCTGATGCCTGCACTGTTAACTCCCTGCATATGCCAAGGGGTAGATGCCCATCCTCCTGGGGCACCGGGACTCCCAGCAAAGGCCATCCTATCAGGTGGCGCCTGTTGGGAGGGCTCCTGGTCAGAGTGGGCGGCATCAGGGTGGATGACAAACAATGAAGCGCAGTCCATCATCTCTTGCTGGTGGTGAAACACCAGCAGTTTCTAAGCTATCACAAGCACAATTCAACACACAAAAGTACAAGTAAGAGCTTAAATGTGGTCCAGGGTATCACATTTCACAGAGACATTCTTTTGCAGTCCGAAATTGAGCTGCATGCCAATTTAGAGTGACGAGGTGTAAATTTCATCCAGCATGTCCACAGGGGTCGGAAAGATAATGAGGTTGCCAGCGGTGCCTTCATATTGGCCTTTGAGGGTGTACATTGTTCAAGAAGGTCAAGGTGATGGTCTACTGGTGTGATGTAAAGACCTGTATCCATCCCCCAACTCGGTGCTTTAAGTGCTGGAAGTTCAGCAATATGTTTTCCCGCACTACTTCCAGTGTCACAAGCCAAGATTGTGGTTGCCCACCACATCACAATACTCCATGTGCACTGCCTTCCACGTGTGTCAACTGCAGAGAGCACCATTCACCTTGCTCACCTGACAGCAGGATTCTCCAGAAAGAAAGGAGAATCATGGAGTACAAGACCCTGGACTGAATGACCTACACTGAGGCTAAGAGAAAATTTGAACACATGCATCCTGTGTGTATGACATAGTCTTGCACCACCCCTACAACAGTTCTGACACCATGAGCTCTGCCAAACCAGGTCACCTCTCAGAGCTGGTAGACTCACCTGCCCCCTTGATATTGGAGAGCATTTCCATCCCTGTTGATCCTGCACCACCTACTTGAGGAGCAACACGCCCCCCCGCCCCCCCCCCCCCCCCCGCCGCCACCGCCACCATCATTGCGCAACAATCAAGGCTGGAGCTGGAGAAGCGTAAGTGTTCTTCAGCTTCTCTCCCTAGGAAGTGGTCCCTTGGGTCACTCCATTCCTAGGTATCTTCTAGTGGGAAACATGCTGGCCAGGGTAGTTGACTTACACCTTCTAGAGCACGTTGGGTGGCAGGGGATACATGCGGACGTGCTTTGTCCTGTTGGAACAGCAAGTTCCCTTGCTGGTCTAGGAATGGTAGATCGATGGGTTCGATGACGGTTTGGATGTATCGTGCACTATTCAGTGTTCCTCGACGATCACCAGAGGTGTACAGCCAGTGTAAGAGATTGCTCCCCACACCATGATGCTGGGTGTTGGCCCTGTGTGCCTCGGTCGTATGCAGTCCTGATTGTGGCGCTCACCTGCACGGCACCAAACACGCATACGGCCATCATTGGCACAATGGCAGAAACAACTCTCATCGCTGAAGACGACACATCTCCTTTCGTCCCTCCATTCACGCCTGTCGCGACACCTCTGGAGGCGGGCAGCACGATGTTGGGGCGTGAGCGGAAGACGGCCTAACGGTGTGCGGGACCGTAGCCCAGCTTCATGGAGATGGTTGCGAATGGTCCTCGCCAATACCCCAGGAGCAACAGTGTCCCTAATTTGATGGAAGTGGCGGTGCAGTCCCCTACGGCACTGCGTAGGATCCTAAGGTCTTGGCGTGCATCCGTGCATCGCTGCGGTCCGGTCCCAGGTTGACGGGAATTTGCACCTTCTGCCGACCACTGGCGACAACATCGATGTACTGTGGAGACCTCACGCCCCACGTGTTGAGCAATTCGGCGGTATGTCCACCCGGCCTCCCGCATGCCCACTATACGCCCTCGCTCAACGTCCGTCAACTGCACATACGGTTCACATCCATGCTGTCGTGGCGTGCTACCAGTGTTAAAGACTGCAATGGAGCTCCGTATGCCACGGCAAACTGGTTGACACTGACGGCGGCGATGCACAAATGCTGCGCAGCTAGCGCCATTCGACGGCTAACACCACGGTTCCTGGTGTGTCCACTGTGCCGTGCGTGTGATCATTGCTTGTACAGCCCTCTCGCAGTGTCCGGAGCAAGTATGGTGCGTCCTACACACCGGTGTCAATGTGTTCTTTTTTCCATTTCCAGGAGTGTAGATCTCGCCAGACCCTCTCACATGATGGATATAAACTATTCAGGCAATAAATCAGTGGAAGCAGGTGACTGTGAGCCGTACAGTGCTTCACTGAATTTTCCGTGCCTTTCCAGTCTCACGATGTCATCGTCCAGTGGAACTGTGGTGGTTTTATCCACTGCCTGGCTGAGCTACAGCAACTGTTGAGGTTTAAACCTGCTATCTGCATTGCCCTCCAGGAAACCTTGTTCCCTGCCCTCCGTCACTATAAGGCATATTACAGCAACCACAGTGACTATAATCGATTGACAGGTGGAGTTTGCGTTTATGTTCTAAACTCAGTCTGCAGTGAACATGTGCCCCTTCAAAACTCTCTTGAAGCTGTGGCTGTCAGAATAAAGATGATGCACGAAATAACTGTCTGCAATGTGTATCTTCATCTAGATGTTGCAGTACCCCTGAATGTATTAGCTGCACTAATTATTAAACTGCCTAAACCTTTCCTTCCTTGGGAGATTTTAATGCCCATAACCCCTTGTGGGGTGGTACCATAGTTACTGGGCGAGGCAGAGTTGTCGAAATTTACTGTTGCAATTTGACCTCTGACTCTTAAATACTGGGGCCACCACATGCTTCAGTGTGGCTCATGGGAGTTACTCAGCCATTGACGTATCAATCTGCAGCCCAGGACATCTCCCATCTATCCACTGAAGGGCACATGACTACCTGTGTGATAGTGAGCACTTCCCCATCTTCCTGGCAGTGCCCCAGCATCAGGCACACAGATGCCTGCCCAGATGGGCTTTGAACAAGGCTAACTGGGTAACTTTCACCTTATCTGTCACCGCTGAATCTCCCCCACATTGTAACATCGATGTGATGGTTGAGCAGATGACTAGCACAATTGTTTCTGTCACAGGAAACGGAATCCCTTGCTCTTTAGGGTGCCCAAGGAGTAAGGCAGTCACTTGGTGGTCGCCGCAAATCATTCAGGCAATTGAGGAGTGTCTGCAGGCTTTACAGCCCGTAAGTGGCACCCTTCCCTGGAGCACATCATAGTCTTTAAATGGCTCCGTGCCAGTGTTCGCTACCTTATCAAACAACAGAAGGAGTGGTGTTGGGAGAGATAAGTCTCCACCATTGGAGGCCACATGTCTTCCAAAGTCTGGAAAAAGATCAAATGTCTCTTTGGGTACCAAGCCTCGATGGCTGTCCCTGGTGTCACCATAAATGGCGAGTTATGTACCGACACAAATGTGATTGCCGGGCAATTTGCCGGGCACTACATTGGATAATCACCCCCCAAGGTTTCGCACACTGGAATGGTGGCTGAAAGGTAATGTACTCTAATGCACTACATGCTGTGGTGAATCCTATAATGCCCCATTTACAAAGTGGAAGCTCTTCAGTGCTCTTGCACATTGCACCGACACAGTTCCTGGGCCTGACCGCACCCACAGCCAGGTGATTAAACATATCTCATCTGACTGCAAGTGACATATAATCATCATCTTCAACCGGCTATGGTGAGATTGTCTAAAAACTCACTTGATGTTGACAGCTATCACCCCATCTGCCTCACCAATGTTCCTAAAAAGCAATGCCACAAGAGTGAGAATAAAACGGATGAAATGTGTAACACAAAACAGAAAGAAAGGAAAAGCCACAAGAATGAAGGGCACACTATGAACACTAAAAGGAACAAAAGAGGACAAGAAAACAACAGAAGAGAGTAAAACATGAAAGCAGATTACAGTGGCTGGCAACCACGAGGATAGAAAGGCAAAGCCAGTGACTCTGCAACACATTAAAATCTCAACCGTACAGCACTAGGCTGGAGGACACAGAGGGTCAAAGGATACACTAAACCCTACATATAAGTATAAAACCCACTCTCACGGATAAAATGTAAAACTAAAACTGCTGTGGAGTCACTGTGTCCAACACCGAAGGCAGGTTGGTGGGAAAGTTGACAGTCGGTCACAGAGCGGTTAAATGTGAGTGGTCCAGGAAGAGGTGGACAACTGTCATTTGGAAGCCACAGCGACACTTAGGTGGCTTCTCGCAACAGAGTAGTTAACCATGCATTAGCCTCATATAGTCAATGCAGAGCCGGCAGAGGATGACTGATTCCCTGGGAGAGGCCTGCCTGGAAGACTTCCACACATTCATAGCCTCCTTAATGACATGCAGTTTGTTGCGTGTGCTGTTATGCCATTCCATCTCCCAAAGCCAGAAAACCCCATGGTGTAAGACAGAATGTAGGTCATCTTCAGAGAATGCCTATCTCATGAAGCAGTTTCCACGACGCCTGTTTGGGAGCCATTCCGTGGTTTTTCAGTGGACCCCAGGACACGTCATTATCCCTGGCCATGAACTTGCTGATAGGCACATGTGAGAAAACGCAAATCACCAAAATGTAAGTAGTTACTCTTTTTAAAAAAAATTGTGAATTTAACTGTTTAATAATATAAAACTAACACAACTCTATCATTATAAATCCCACTGATGATACCTTAGAACAGGAGAATGTGAAAAGTGTATGGGATAAATAAAGTAACTAGCAGCAGGATAAGGCAGCTTTATTTACAAAACAAATTTTTATATGCTTGCTGCAGAGGATGGCCACACAAACAGACTTGTTATTCATGCCATGCCAGGCATTTCCACATGGCCCATACCAGAAATTCAGAAGAATCATCTGAACATCCATAAAACCATACAACGCACAAAATTCAACAACATATGCAAATGTAACAATCTGGTACCTAAATATTCAATGTAAAAATTAAAAACAGTTCAACCACCACGCAAAAACCAATGCATTCTGCTCAGAAAATATGGTTAAAATACAAGATAAAATCCCTAAGACTCTAAAAAACAAGAGTTAAATTATGAGTTGTATAAGACATATTTACAACTCGCAGACACCATAAATCATATGAAAGTTTTCTCCCATCTGGTCAACAGGGTTGAAAAGCTTTCAAAACTTGTGCACAAAGAATAGGAAACAGTTAATAGAAGAAAGATCAACCTACTCAAAAAACTCCAGTTACAACATATTACCTTTACTCACACACACAAATTCTACCCAAGATTAGTGAACCTTACGGACACACAGTTAAACAGTAAAGAAAGACAGCTGTTGGAGAAAGGATGATAAGCCGGCCGCGGTGGTCTCGCGGTTCTAGGCGCTTCAGTCCGGAACCGCGGGACTGCTACGGTCGCAGGTTCGAATCCTGCCTTGGGCATGGATGTGTGTGATGTCCTTAGGTTAGTTAGGTTTAAGTAGTTCTAAGTTCTAGGGGACTAATGACCACAGCAGTTGAGTCCCATAGTGCTCAGAGCCATTTGAACCATTTTGAAAGGATGAAAATACAATGTAAATTTAGAAAAAGATGAAGGTTCCTTAGGAAATCTAATTATAGAAGCATAAAGTGTTTTGACAAGGGATGATAGGAATGAAAATAGCAGTGTCAGCATTGGATTAACTAGAGAACCAGTAAAAAAAGAAATCCAGAATATAATAACCAGCATCAAAATGCAACAACACAAAAACAACAAAAACTCAGATCTGCAACACTAGGATAAATTAGGAAAAAACTACAAAAACAAAATGTTATCTTTTTAAAATAATAATTCCAATCCCAAAGAAAGCAGGTGTTGACAGATGAGAAAATTACCAAACAATCAGTTTAATATGTGACAGCTGCAAAATACTAACACGAAAGTTTTACAGACGAATGGAAAAACTAGTAGAAGCCGACCTCGGGGAAGATCAGTTTGGATTCCGTAGAAATACTGGAACACATGAGGCAATACTGACCTTACAACTTATCTTAGAAGAAAGATCAAGGAAAGGCAAACCTATGTTTCTAGCATTTGTAGACTTAGAGAAACTTTTGACAATGTTGATTGGAATACTCTCTTTCAAATTCTAAAGGTGGCAGGGGTAAAATACAGGGAGCGAAAGGTTATTTGCAATTTGTACAGAAACCAGATGGCAGTCATAAGAGTCGAGGGGCATAAAAGGGAAGCAGTGGTTGGGAAGGGAGTGAGACAGGGTTGTAGCCTCTCACTGATGTTATTCAATCTGTATATTGAGCAAGAAGTAAAGGAAACAAAAGAAAAATTCAGAGTAGGTATTAAAATCCATGGAAAAGTAATAAAAACTTTGAGGTACGCCGATGACATTGTAATTCTGTCAGAGTCAGCGAAGGACTTGGAAGAGCAGTTGAATGGAATGGACAGTGTCCTGAAACGAGGATATAAGATGAACATCAACAAAAGCAAAATGAGGATAAAGGAATGTAGTCGAATAAAGTCGGGTGATGCTGAGGGAATTAGATTAGGAAATGAGACACTTAAAGTAGTAAATGAGTTTTGCTATTTGGGGAGCAAAATAACTGATGATGGTTGAAGTAGAGAGGATATAAAATGTAGACTGGCAATGGCAAGGAAAGCATTTATAAAGAAGAGAAATTTTTTAACATCGAGTATAGATTTAAGTGTCAGGAACTCTTTCCTGAAAGTATTTGTATAAAGTGTAGCCATGTATGGAAGTGAAACATGGATGATAACTAGTTTGGACAAGAAGAGAATAGAAGCTTTCGAAATGTGGTGCTACAGAAGAATGCAGAAGATTAGATGGGTAGATCACATAACTAATGAGGAGGTATTGAATAGGATTGGGGAGAAGAGAAGTTTGTGGCACAACTTGACTAGAAGAAGGGATCCGTTGGTAGGACATGTTCTGAGGCATCAAGGGATCACCAATGTAGTATTGGAGGGCAGCGTGGAGGGTAAAAATCATAGAGGGAGACCAAGAGAAGAATACACTCAGCAGATTCAGAAGGATGTAGGTTGCAGTAGGTACTGGGAGATGGAGAAGCTTGCACAGGATAGAGTAGCATGGAGAGCTGCATCAAACCAGTCTCAGACTGAAGACCACAACAACAACAACAAAAACAACATTTTAAAAAGAGACAAGGGGACCACAATATTACTGATACACCAAGAACAATACATTGACAAAACACAAGAAATCATTTTACAAAATAGCATTACAAATTTAAAATCAGACATAACATTCAGATTAAAGACAAAAGTAAAAAAAAAAAAAAAAACCTCTGAAAAATATTGACATCATACTGGATAACATAGAGAAAAGAAAGTTGTCATAGATCAGTCCCACTGCGCTGGTTCTCCGAAGCCAACCAAAAATCCACAAACCGAATGTTCTGTGAGGCCAATACTGGATTTTAGAAAATCCCCCCACATTAAAGCTTGCAGGATACATGTTAAAATTTCTGTCTGAAAATTTCAAATTACAAGAAGACAGAACTATTAAAAACACTACACAGCAAATACAATGAACAAAAGATACAACCCTCCTTTCATTTGTTATAGAAAACATGTATTGCAACATACCAGTACCAGAAATGGTTCAAATGGCTCTGAGCACTATGGGACTTAACATCTGAAGTCATCAGTCCCCTAGATCTTAGAACTACTTTAACCTAACTAACCTAAGGACAACACACACACAGTCATGCCTGAGGCAGGATTCGAAACTGCAACCTTAGTGGCTGCGTGGTTCCTGACTGATGCGCCTAGAATTGCTTGGTCACACTGGCCAGGAGTACCAGAAGTAATAGAAATTATAGATAAGTACCTGAAAACTTATAGTCACCTTCCTGATGAACAGATTAAGGAAATATGCACAGTAATAAAGCTCATAACACAACGAAATTACTTCAAATTCAGTAATGAATTTTATTTAGAAGAAGATGGATTACCAATTGGGTCCCCAGTTTCAGAAGACTTAGCAGATATTTTTGTAAACCACATTTAACAGATCATTTTCACAAAAATATTTGCAAAAGAATACAACATATTATAGTGGTTCAGATACATGGATGACATCCTTTGCTTAACAGATGTACCACAAAGAAAAATTGAAAAACTACATACTGACATCAGCAAGATCCATAAAAATATAAAATTCACAATTGAAAGAGAACAGAACAACCAAATTAACTTCCTGGATATAACAATAAAAAAACAGAACCATAAGCATATGTTTGAAATTTACCGTAAACCCACAGCAACAGACAATATGATTCCTCAATCCTCTAACCACCCGCTCACACAAAAGCAAACAGCACTTCAACACATGCTCCACAGACTCAACACAGTACCACTTGACAAAGAAGGCTACCAAAAA
This sequence comes from Schistocerca gregaria, assembly GCF_023897955.1. NCBI lineage: Eukaryota > Metazoa > Arthropoda > Insecta > Orthoptera > Acrididae > Schistocerca > Schistocerca gregaria. The sequence goes on along the minus strand of NW_026061713.1, from coordinate 3,988,814 downwards.
GAATTGGACATAATGATGCAGGAGGCACAAAATAATGGTTACAACAGTAACACAGTAACCAAGCTTAACAACAAAATTAAAAGTAAAATAAAAGCAGAAAGCTCCAAACCACAGACAACAACACAACAGAACCAAACACAAACATGCAGTCTCATAACAACTGCACAGGATAATCAGAAAAAGTTGAAAGAAAACAGTAGATGATACACAATGACATACAAACGCAAACTCACCTATCAAATCACCAACATTTTCAAGAGATAAGGAATAAACATAGCACACACAATAGACAGTTCTATTCAAAAATACACCCCAAAACTGACAAATAACAGAGACATATACCAGAAAGCAGGTATATACCAGCTACAGTGTAACACTTGTGAAGGCAGTTACATAGAGCAAACAGGGGAACATTTGATGTCAGATACAAAAAACACATGAGAGTTTGGAAATATGGGACAAACCACATCACACTTGCAGAATGCCTAAGAGAAAATGACCACAAACCAACCACTAGAGACAATGACATAAAGTAATTAGAATCGACAGTAAAACAACACCTCCTAATAATGCAAGAAAATTACCACATACAGAAAACCAAAGCAGAAGGGAAAATCCTGTTGAATGACCAAGTACATATGCCAAGCCATTCATTATTTAAAATAATAGAATACCATCTGCAAAAAGGATTAATAGAATAATACAGTCCAATATAATAATAATAGAATCCAAAAAATCCATGAACCCCTCCACAGAATATTGAAAGGAAAAGTCAAATCAGCTGTCGCTGTCACCAAAGTTTTCAACCACTCACTAATATCTTGTACTCCCGCCTCCACTGCCCCCCCCCCCCCCCACCCAAATTAAAACTCATCAGCTCTATCCCCCTCCCTCCCTCTCTCTCAATCATACTCACACGCAGTATAAACATTAGAAATAGAAGTTAGTCTCAAACATATACTTCGTTACATTTGCAACAAATAGGTAAACTTCTCAAAGAAGATGAAACAAATAATGTAGTTGCAATATTTACGTTGAGAAAAACAGTGTACGACGAAATAGTTGTATCGAGTGACAAAAGAACAATAGTCGACCACAAAAAGGTGAGAAATATGGTGAATGGTGTATGGAAGGTGAGAACACAAAGATGTGATTATATGGCAGTGATAAAAGTGGTAGTGTGACCTTCAGACCAGATGTGAGGATAAGCAAATTAGCAAATCATAAGTAATTACTTTTTTTTACAAAGTGAACTGTTTAATAATCTAAAAGTAACAAAATTGTATCATTATATATCCCACTGATGATGCCTTAGAACAGGAGAAGGCGAAACACATATGGGATAAATAAAGTAACTAGCAGAAGGAAAAGGAAGCTTTATTTACAAACCAAAAATATATATCACAGTACCCTGGAATGGGGAATGTATTAAGCACTATCTTTTACATCCCTTCCACAATAATATTCCACTGACCACTGAACCTAGATATTATCACTACTACACAACCCCTGCTCGCTGCCCTTTACCTCGTGGCTCATGCCCCTGTAATAGACATACATGCAAGACTTGTCCCATACATCCTCCCTCCACCACCTACTCCAGTCCACTCACAATTGTCACTTGTCCAATCAAAGACAATGCTACCTGTGAAACCAGTCATGTGATCTAAAAGCTAAGCTGCAACCACTGAGCTGTATTTTATGTCGACACGGCAACTGATGAAATGTATGTACACATGAATGACAACCAAAATCCTGTGATGAAGAAACAGTTGGGCCAATCAATTGCTAAGCATGTTGCGCAGCATGATATTTGTCATTTCAGTGACTGCGTCACAGCCTGTGCCTTCTGGATTCTTCCCACCAACACCAACTTTTCTGAATTGCACTAGTGGGAACTCTCACTACAGTATAGCCTACATTTAAGTAACCCTCAACCTTCATTAGTCACTGTCTACCACCAAACTATACCATTCCTTGTTCCCATTCCAGAACACAATTCCAGTAATGCACCCACAGTTTTTATAGCTACCTCCTTTTCTGATGGCCCTCCCGCCCCCCCTGCCGACATTTGTCTAATCTCCTGACTCCAACTAGCTGCCGTACCCTCTCCCCGCTTTGTCCATGTAACCGTCCACAAGCAGCACATAACTGTCCCCCTACCCTGCTATCTCTCCCTGCCCCATTCTCCTCCTTCCCCACCACCTGTTTGCTTCTCCCACCATGTGCTTCTGCTTGCAGTCTGGTCTTGGGTGCCAGAGCTTGTGTGCTTTTGTGTTTGTTTTCCTTGCTCTGATGAAGATTTGTTATGATTATTAATATGCAGCCAATATGCAAGGTATCAACATTCTATTAAGGAATGGGATTATCATTGTCTACCGTCAAAGAAAAGCTCTACAGTTGGGTGCATTTCCTTGAAGAAGCTTCTGGCTTTGAAACATTTAAAACACTGTGGGCTCAATCTTATTTCTGTTATCTCTCTCTGAAAATAATGCTAATAATCAAGAACATATATTTAAGATTATTTCTATTTTCCTTCATCTGCTATCAGATTCTACAAATTTCCAAAAATTTACTTCTTTTCAGTTTTAATAGCTATTGAGCAATAGTGACTGTTTACTAGCACTGAAGTTAACTAAAACAAAACAATAGTTGTTAGCAACACTATCCCACAAGGATTTTTGTGCATGATCTTTCATACAGCACTGAAGATGAGTTCCCACTGTCGTATTTGTAGTCCTCTACTGTTTCATGTTTCAGGTTCAGAACCCACTAAATTATTCAGATGTTCATCATCAAGATGATGGTTCAAGTAAGGTTAAACCATGTAATGGATAGAATGGGAACTTCATTGCAGAAGACAATAGAAAATATACCATAGATGTTATGTTACATCAATAGTTGTGATACAAGCCGTTCAAAAGCTGTACAGTTTCAGAGGATCAGCACCTGAAATTGCTGTTGATAGTTCCGTCCTTAAAATGGATAGCCAGAAGTTTCTTTTATAAGGTCAAAATTATGAGCTCACCAATCTTTAATCATGTCTTTAAGATCCTATTGGGGATGACCAGATCTCTTACAGTTTCTAATGATGTATGCAGACAGGTACTTAGTATGGGCATCCCTGGAGCACAATACTTATTATGTCTTCAGAAAGTAAATGTGCACACAATACAGATGAAGTGATCAAAAGTTGTTTCACATACAGTTAAGTAAAACATGGCAAAGAATGGTTGTTGTAAACACAAATATCATTAAATAAAACTGAAACACACACATAATGATATTTATTGCTCATAATTGTAAAATAAGTTCTCTCAGCCTGACTTAAATGAATGGAGAGGCAGCACAAATAATTCCCAAGAGTGGTCTAGAATGCAGCCTAGCTAAACTGAAGCCATACCTTAAGAAGATTAACAGCAGAATCAAGAGAGTGGAGTGAATGTAGGCCGTAAACAGATTTATTCTATGGTATTAATGAACTGTGTTAATTTATTATTGTTTACAAAACCTGTGAGCCAGAAGGCTAAGTTTTATTGGCTGTGGATAATGTCATTATATTTTGTTTGTAGCAGTATGTTACTTCGCATGAGCAGTGTCTATTCAAAAGTTCAATTCTAATTTATGCCTATGCATTGGAAATCATGGGCTTATTATTATTATGGGACCCAACTTGCTTATTAAAATGTAGTTACTGAAAAATCTGTAATTTTTAATTCAGGACTCTTGCTCATTAGTACTGGTGTCAATAGAAATTAGAAAAATCAGATGATCAAAAGTGTATCAACAGATCCTGGAAATTCACAGCAATATGTCCATAACTGGCACTACAAATCTGGATAAAGTTAAACTAACAATTATCAATATCTTTTAATGCATATAACAAAGAAAGTTGCTGTGACTTACCAAATGAGGAAGTGCTGGTAGATAGACACAATAAAAAATACACAAACACACACACAAATTCCAAACTTTCACAACCCAAAGTTGAAGCAACCTTGGGTTGCGAAAGCTTGAAATTTGTGTGTGTATTTGTGTATTATTTATTGCGTCTGTCTACCAGTGTTTTATCATTTGTTGAGTCACAGCATCTTTGTTTTTTATGTATATTTTTACCATGTGGAATGTTTCCCTCTATTATATTGGATATCTGTTAAGATAGTTAAGTTTACTGAAAAGAGGAAAAATAGCCCTTTAATTTGAAAGTGATCTTTCCTTCAAAATATACCTATTAACTCGTAAGACTTTGCATAAAGTATGAACTTAATCATCAGAATTTTGTAAATAAAGTTACCAAAAGTCTTATGTGGATCTTAATATACGATACTGGTGTGGTCCCACTGCTCCACACTTCTCTCCAGTGCTAAACTAGTGATCCGTTAACATCTTAGAATGCATCCTGTCCACTAATCCTTTCTTTTAGTCAGCTTCTGTAGGAAATTTCTTATCTCTCCAAGTCCATTCACCCATCTTATGTTCAGCATACATCTGTAGCACCACATTTCAGAAGCTTCTATTCTCATCCTGTCTAAGCTGTTTGATATCCATGTTTCACTTCGTATATGCCAACAATCAATACAAATGTTTCCAGAAAAATCTTTGTAACACCTAAATCTACAAACATGTTGTGAATATTGCAGTTCCATGTTGTGAATATTTCAGTTGTCTTTATTTCTGTGTCTAAGAAAATTAGAGAGAAATTTCCCCTCTCTTTTTTTTCGGGCATGTTCATAGCTGTGTTTTCACACAAACCTGTTTCAGCATTTTCTGTACTATCTGAAGATAGCAAAAAAAAGTGCTGAAAAATGTCTCACTGAAAACAAAGCTACAAAGGTGTCTTGCATAAAGTGCAATTACTCTACAACCTAAGTTTATATTCAATGCTCCAAAATTTCTCTTCTTCAGAAACACTTTCCTCTCCATTGTCTGCCTAGATTTTATATCATCTCTACCTTGAACATCATTAGCGATTTTGCTGCCCAAATAGCAAAAATCATCATCTTTAAGTGTCTCATTCATTAATCTAATTCCCTCACATCACCTGATTTAATTTGACTACATTCCATTATCTTCTTTTGCTTTTGTTTATGTTCATATCATATCTTCCTTTCAAGAACTGTCCATTCCGTACAACTGCTCTTGCAGGTCCTTTGCTGTCTCTGACAGAATTACAATGTTGTCAGCAAACCTCAAAGTTTTTTATTTCTTCTCCATGTATTTTAATTCCTATTCTAAACTTTTCTTTTGTTTCTTTTACTGGTTGCCAAATATACAGTTTGAATAACGTCACGTATAGGCTACAACCCTGTGTCACTTGCTCCCCAACCACTGCTTCCCTTTCATGCCCCTCAACTGTTACAGCTGCCATCTGGTTCTGTAAAAATTTTAAATAGTGTTTCACTCCCTGTATTTGATCCCTGCTTCATAATTTGAAGGAGAGTATTCCAGTCAACATTGTCAAAAGCTTTCTCTAAGTCTACAAATGGTAGAAACATAGGTTTGCCTTTCCTTAATGCATCTTCTAAGATAAGTTGTAGGGCCAGTATTGTCACATGTGGTCCTACATTACTCCAGAATCCAAAGTTATCTTCTATGAAGTCAGTATCTGCTGCTTTTTGGTCCTTTTATAAAGAATTTGTGTTTGTATTCTGCAACGACAAATTCCTAAACTGACAGTTTGGGAATATTCACACTTCTCAGCACCTTATTACTTTGGAAGTGAAATTAATACATTCTTAGTGAAATTTGTGGATATTTCACCAGTTTCGTACATCTAGCACAGCAAATGGAATAATTTTGTCATTGTTGTCTCTCCCAATGCTATCGGTAGTTTTGACAGAATGTTGTCTACCTCTGGGTACTTGTTTCCTTGTTTCAGTGTGAGTCTTCAGTGCTCAGTCAAATGCTTCTCACAGTATATCTCCCTTGTTATCTTCATCTGTCTCTTCTACTATTTGTATGATGTTGCCCTCAGTTATATCTCCCTTGTATAGATCCCCTATACACCGATGAGCCAAAACATTATGACCACTGCCCACTGTGATGTCGGACGCCACCTGATAGCGTTACAGGCATATGACACACTAAAAACAGTAAGTAAGTGGGAAGCAGATGCATATGGGGATCACCCTAATGAAGATACAGGTCCTCACAGCTTTACTTCTGCCAGTATCTCGTCTCCTATCTTCCAAACTTTACAGAAGCTCTCCTGTGAACCTTGCAGAACTAGCACTCCTGAAAGAAAGGATACTGCGGAGATATGGCTTAGCCACAGCCTGGGGAATGTTTCCAGAACAGTTTTAATCTGCCAGGAAGTTTCATATCAATGCACACTCCGCTGCAGAGTGAAAATCTCATTCAGGAAACCAACAAAATGATTGTATTGTGAGGGGGCTTTGTGCAGCTTCTGTCCCATAAAGCACTTAGGATTATGGATGAAATGGGATGACTGTTGATTTGTAGTAACCATACCAACACAGTGTAATAGAGTGAGAGGAGCTTGCTGGAGCTTCTTTCAGAAATAATTCACATAGGGTTTTGGATGAAGTGTGATGATTGTGGATTTGTAGTAACTATACCAACAGGATGATAGTATTGTGAGGGGAGTTTTCTCAAGCTCCTTTCAGAAATAATTCACATATGATTATGAATGAAATGCAATGATTGTGGCTTTTTAGTAACTGTACCAAAACTCGTAGTATTGGTCGGAAAGCTTTTTACAGTTTCTTTTGGAAATAATTCACATAGGACTATGAATGAGATGAGATGATTGTGGCTCATTAGTAATTATACTGGAAAAGTGATAGTATTGTGAGGGGAGCTTTCTGCGGCTTCTTTCAGGAATAAATCACATAGGCTTATGGATGAAATGCTAGGATTGTGGCTTTGTAATAGCTATACCAACAGATTGATACTTGAGTGAGAGGAGCTTGCTGCACCTTCTTTCAGAAATAATACACATATGGTTATGGATTAAATGCAATGGTTGTATGTCTTCAGTAACTATAACAACAAAGTGATAGTATTGTGAGGGAATCTTACTGCAGCTTCTTTAAGAAATAAATCTCATAGTGTTATGGGTGAGATGCCCTGTATGTGGTTTTGTTGTAGCTATAGCAACAAAATGATTCTACAGTGAGAGTACCTTTGTGCAGCGTCTTTCAGAAATAATTCACATAGGGTTATGCATAAAATGCTATGGATATGACTTTGTAGTTACTATACCGACAAGGTGATAGTATTGTGAGCTTTCTGCAGCTTCTTTCAGAAATAATTCACATACCATTATGAGTGTAGTGCAATGATTGTCACTTTTTAATAACTATACCAACACTTTGGTTCTAGAGTGAATGGAACTTTTTGCAGATTCTTTCAGAAATATTTCACAGCATGCTATGAATCAAATGCAATAATTGTGGCTTTGTAGTAACTACACCATCAAGGTTTATAGTATTTTGAGGGGAGCGTTCTGTGGCTTCTTTCAGAAATAATTCACATGACGTTACAAATTAAATGCAATGATTGTTGCTTTGTAGTAGCTATATGAACAGATTGATTGTTAAGGAAGAGGATCTTACTACAGATTCTTTCAGAAATAATTCACAAAGTGTTATGAATGAAATGTGATGATTCTGGCTTTATGGTAACTACACCAAGAAAGTGATTGTAGTGTGAGAGGAGCTTTCTGGAGCTTCTTCCAGAAATAATTATCATAGTGTTAAAGATGAAATGCCATGATTGTGGCTTTTTTGTAACTATACCAACAAAGGGATAGTAATTTGAGAGGAGCTTTTGTCAGCTTCTTTCAGAAATAATCTTCATAGGGTTATCGATAGAATGCAATGCTTGTTGCTTGTTGCGGACCTTTCCTACAAGAGAGTGCAAGAATTCAAATAGCTAGGGGCACTTTCCACTGTGAACTCATCATGTGATGTAGAGATCAATGCCAGAATACAAGCAGGAAACCGATCTTTCCACAGCCTAGCACAACTGCTTTGGTAGAAATATCTCTCCAGACAGTTCAAGATTCAACCGTACAAAACCTTTATCCAGCCTCTTGTTCTATATGGCTGTGAGACATGGAGTATCCGGAAACAGGGCTTCCATAAGCTCCTTGTTTTTGAGAGAAAAGTGCTTCGGAAGATTTTTGGTACAGTTCTGGATGCAGATACTGGGGAATGGAGGATCAGATACAACGAAGAGCTTGAGGAACTATACCAGCGGCCCAACATAGCAGGTACCCTGAAAGCCAAACAAATGCAGTGGGCCAACATTGTAGCTTGGATGGAGGATCACACCTACAGGAAAGAGACTGCCAGGGAGACCCAAGAACAATTGGAGGGGTGGACCCCATGAAGATTTAATCCAAGTGTCAATAGATGTGGACGAATGGCAGATAGCAGCATTGGACAGAATACAGTGGAGGAGGAAACTTGTAGATGTGTGTGGTCTACTGGGCCTGATCACGGAGTAGTAGTAGTAGTAGTAGTAGTAGTAGTAGTAGTAGTAGTAATAGTATTGCTTTGTGTAAAATTTCAAACAAAGTAACAGTACTGAGAGAGGTGCTTTTGCAGCTTCCTTCAGAAATAGATCACAACTGAACCAACAATGTGATAGTAATGTGAGAGAATCTTTCTGCAGCTTCTTTCAGAAATAATTTCCACAGGGTTATGGATGAAATGCGATGAATGTGGCCTTGTAGAAACTGTACCAACAAAGTGACAGTACTGTGAGCAGAGCTACAAGCAATTCGTTTCAGCAATAATTAACGTATGGTAGTGGATGAAATCAGAAGATTCTGGCCTTGTGGTAACTATACCATGAAAGTGATAGCAGTGTGGTAGGAGCTCCCTGCAGTTCCTTTCAGAAATAATACTCATAGGGTAATGGATGAAATGTGATGATTCTGTCTTTGTAGTAAATGTAGGATCAAAGTGTAGTAGTGTGAGTGGAGCTTTCTGCAGCTCCTCTCAGAAATATTTCAGGTAGTGTAATGGATAATATGCAATGATTCTGGCTTTTTTGGAATCATACCAACAATGTGAAGCTGCTGTGGTATGAGCGTTCTGCTGATTCTCTTGGAGAAAAAAAAAAAAAAAAAAAAAAAAAAATCACATAGGGAAATGCATGAAATGCGATGATTCTGGCTTTGTAGTAATCATACCAACAAAGTGATGCAAATGTGGGAGGAGCTTTCTGCAGCTTCTTTCAGAAATAATTCTCACAGTGTAATGGGTGGAATGTGATGATTCTAGCTTTGTAGTAAAGATACCAACAAAAGTGTGTCTGCTGTGGGAGGAGCTTTCTGCAGCTTCTTTCAGAATTAATTCACATAGGGTAAAGGATTAAACTGCAATGATAATTTCTGTGTAGTACTCAAGTCAACAATGTGACACAAATGTGGGATTAGCTTTCTGCAGCATCATTCAGAAATAATTCGCATAGGGTTATTCATGAAATTCAATGACTCTGGCTTTGTAGTAATCGTACCAACAAAGTGATGCAAATGTGGGAGGAGCTTTCTGCAGCTTCTTTCAGAAATAATTCTCACAGTGTAATGGGTGGAATGCGATGATTCTAGCTTTGTAGTAAAGATACCAACAAAAGTGTGTCTGCTGTGGGAGGAGCTTTCTGCAGCTTCTTTCAGAATTAATTCACATAGGGTAAAGGATTAAACTGCAATGATAATTTCTGTGTAGTACTCAAGTCAACAATGTGACACAAATGTGGGATTAGCTTTCTGCAGCATCATTCAGAAATAATTCGCATTGGGTTATTCATGAAATTCAATGACTCTGGCTTTGTAGTAATCGTACCAACAAAGTGATGCGAATGTGGGAGGAGCTTTCTGCAGCTTCTTTCAGAAGTAATTCGCATGGTGTAATTGATGAAATGTAATGATTCTGGCTTTGTAGTGTTACGCAAGTGTGGGAGGAGCTCTTTGTAGCATAATTTAGAAATAATTCTCATAGGGTAATGGATGAAATGAAATGATTCTGGCATTGTTGTAATCATAGCAACAAAGTGACACAATTGCGGCAGGACCTTTCTGCAGCCCCTTTCAGAAATAATTCACATAGGGTAATCAAAGAAATGCAATGATTCTCACTTTGTAGTAATCATACCAAGAAACAATGCAAATGTGAGAGGCGTTTTCTGGAGCTTCTTCCGGAAAAAATTCAAATAGGGTAACAGATGAAATGTTGTAATTGAGGATTTGTATTAATCATACCAACAGAGTGACGCCGTTCTGGGTGGAACATTTTGCAGCTTTTTTCAGAAGTAATTCACATAGTGTAATAGATAAAAATTGATGATTCTGTCTTTGTAGTAATGACACCAACAAAGTAATGCAAATATGGGTGGAGCTTTCTGTAGCTTCTTTCAGAGAAAATGCACGTAGTGTAATGGATGAAATGTTTTGATTCTGGTTTTGGAGTAATCATACCAACAATGTGACGCTGCAGTGGGAGGTTCTTTTGGCACTGCCTGTGAGAAATAATTCACATAGTCTTATGGATGAAATGAGATGATTATGGCTTCGTAGTAATCATACTAACAAAGACACGGTGCTGTGGGAGGAGATTTCTGCAACTTCTTTCAGAAATAATTCACATAGCATGATGGATGAAATGGGATGTTTCTCACTTTGCAGTAATCATACGAACAATGTGACGCTGCAGCCTGAGGAGCTTTCTGCAGCTTCTTTTAGAAATAGATCAGATATGGTTATGGATGAAATGTGACAATTCTGGCTTTGTTGTAATGATACCAACAAACAGATGCTGCTGCCAGAGGAGCTTTCTGCAGCTTCTTTCATAAAATAACCACATACAGTAATGGATGAAATTGGATGATTTTGGCTTTGTAATAATCATACGGAGAAAAAGACGCAGCTGTGGGAGACGCTTTCTGTAACTTCTTTGAGAAATAATTCACATAGGGTAATGGATGAAATGCGATGATTCTGGCATTGTAGTAATCATAGCAACAAAGAGATGCTGCTGCAGGAGGAGATTTCTGCAGCATCATTCAGAAATAATTCACATAGGGTAATAGATGAAATAGGATGATTCTAGCTTTGTAGTAATCATAACAACAGAGAGGTGGTGAGGTGGGAGAAGCCTTCTGCAGCTTCTTTCAGAAATAATTCACATAGGATAAGGGATGAAATGTGATGATTCTGGCTTTGTGGTAATCATACCAACAAATAGACACTGCTGCCGGAGGAGGGACAGCAGCTTCTTTCAGAAATAATTCGCATAGGGTACTGGAAGAAATGCGTGATTCTGGCTTTGTAGTAATCATATGAACAAAAAGATGCTGCTGTGCTAGGAGCTTTTCTGCAGCTCCTTTCAGAAATAATTCACATTGGGTAAAGGATGAAATTCGATGATTCTGGCTTTGTAGTAATCAGACGAAGAAAGAGACGCTGCTGTGCTAGGAGCTTTTCTGCAGCTCCTTTCAGAAATAATTCACATAGTGTAATGGATGAAATTTGATGATTCTGGCTTTGTAGTAATCTGATGAAAAAAGAGAAACTGCTGTGGAAGGATATTTCTGCACCTCTTTTCAGAAATAATACACATATGGTAATGAATGAAATGGAATGATTCTGGCTTTGTAGTAATCATATGAACAAAAAGAAGCTGCTATGTGAGGAGCTTTTTGCAGCTCCTTTCAAAAATAAATCACATATGCTAATGGATTAAATGCCATGAATCTGGCTTTGTAGGAATCATACAAGCAAGGAGACGCTACTGTGGAAGGAACTTTCTGCTGCTTCATTCATAAATAATTCACTTAGTGTAATGGATGAAATGCGATGTTTCTAGCTTTGTAGTAACCATACCAAGAAACAGGTGGTGCTGCGAGTGAAGCCTTCTGCATCTTCTTTCAGCAATAATTCACATAGGATAATGTATGAAATGTGTTGATTCTGGCTTTGTGGTAATCATACCAACAAAGAGATGCTGCTGTGGGAGGAGCTTTCTGCAACTTCTTTCAGAAATATTTCACATAGCGTGATGAATGAAATGGGATGATTCTAGCTTTGTATTAAATATACGACCATAAAGACACTGATGTAGCAGGAGCTTTATGGAACTCCTTTCAGAAATAATTCACATAGGGTAATGGATGAAATGCAATAATTCTTGCTTTGTAGTAATCATACCAATACAGATATGCTGCTGCAGGAGGGGCTTTCTGCAGCTTCTTTCAGAAATAATTCACATATGGTAATGGATCAAATGCGATGATTCTGGCTTTGTAGTAATCATACCAACAAAGAGACGCAAATGATGGAGGAGCTTTCTGCAGCTTCTACATCTACATCTACATCTACATCCATACTCCGCAAGAGACCTGACTGTGTGTTTTTGGAGGGTACCCTGAGTACCTCTATCGGTTCTCCCTTCTATTCCAGTCTCGTATTGTTCATTGAAAGATGTATTGTCGGTATGCTTCTGTGTTTGCTCTAATCTCTGATTTTGTAGCCATGGTCTCTCTGCGAGGTACATGTAGGAAGTAGCAATATAATGCTTGACTCTTCGGTGAAGGTATGTTCTCGAAACTTTAACAAAAGCCCGTACCGAGTACTCTCCTGCAGAGTCTTCCACTAGAGTTAGTCTATCATCTCCGTAACCCTTTCGAGATTACTAAATCATCCTGTAACGAAGTGCGCTGCTCTCCGTTGGATCTTCCCTATCTCTTCTATCAACCCTATCTGGTACGGATCCCACGCTGCTGAACAGTATTCAAGCAGTGGGCGAACAAGTGTACTGTAACCTACTTCCTTTGTTTTCGGATTGCATTTCCTTAGGATTCTTCCAACGTATCTCAGTCTGGCATATGCTTTACTGACGATCAACTTTATATGATCATTCCATTTTAAATCACTCCTACTGCGTACTCCCAGATAATTTATGGAATTAACTGCTTCCAGTTGCTGACCTGCTATTTTGTAGATAAATGATAAGGGATCTATCTTTCAGTGAATTCACAGCACATTACACTTGTCTACATTGAGACTGAATTGCCATTTCCTGCACCATGCGTTAATTCGCTGCAGATCCTCCTGCAGTTCAGTACAATTTTCCGTTGTTACAACCTCTCAATACACCACAGCATCATCTGCAAAAAGCCTCAGTTAACTTCTGATGTCATCCACAAGGTCATTTATGTATATTGTGTATAGCAACAGTCCTATGGATGTCTCTATAGGCCCCCTGGCTCATCAGCTGTTGTCGCTGAGCACCTGAAGGATAATTTGGAAAATATTTTGAGCAGATTTCTCCACCATGTTATAGTTCACGGTGGAGATTTTAATTTGCCAGATATAGACTGGGAGACTCAAACGTTCACAACGGGTGGCAAGGACAAAGAATCCAGTGAATTTTTTTTTAAGTGCTTTATCTGAAAAATACCTTGAGCAGTTAAACAGAGAACCAACTCATGGCGATAACATATTAGACCTTCTGGTGACAAAATTACCTGAACTATTTGAAACAGTGAATCCAGAACAGGGAATCAGCAATCATAAAGCAGTTACTGCATCGATGATTTCAGCCATAAATAGAAAAATTAAAAAAGGGAGGAAGATTTTTCTGTTTAGCAAAAGTGACAAAAAGCAGATTACAGAGTACCTGACAGCTCAACACAAAAGTTTTGTCTCAAGTACAGATAGTGTTGAGGATCAGTGGACAAGGTCAAAACCATCGTACAATATGCGTTAGATGAGTATGTGCCAAGCAAGATCGTAAGAGATGGAAAAGAGCCACCATGGTACATCAACCGAGTTAGAAAACTGCTGCGGAAGCAAAGGGAACTTCACAACAAACATAAACATATCCAAAGCCTTGCAGACAAACAAAAATTATGCGAAGTGAAATGTAGTGTGAGGAGGGCTATGTGAGAGGCACTTAATGAATTCAAAAGTAATGTTCTATGTACTGACTTGGCAGAAAATTTAAGAAATTTTGGTTTTATGTCAAAGCGATAGGTGGATCAAAACAAAATGTCCAGACACCACAGATGACAAAAGGGTAGATACCGAAATAGACGACAGAGTGATAGAGAAAAAATTAAAATCACTCAAAAGAGGAAAGCCCACTGGACCTGAAGGGAAACCAATTCGATTTTACACAGAGCACACTATGCAACATAGCCCTCTTCTTGTAGCAGTGTACCGTAGGTCTCTAGAAGAGCATAGCATTCCAAAGGATTGGAAAATGGCATGGTCTTCCCCATTTTCAAGAAGGGACTTCAAACAGATGTGCAGAACTATAGACCTATATCTCTAATGTTGATTAGTTGTAGAACTTTGGAACATGAATTATGTTATAGTATAATGAGTTTTCTGGAGACTACCAACCTACTCTGTAGGAATCAGCATTTGTTTTGAAAAAGATGGCCATGTGAAACCCAGCTCTTGCTAATCATCCACAAGACTCAGTGGACCATAGACATGGGTTCACACTTAGATGCCGTGTAACTTCTTTCAGAAATACTTCACTTAAAGTAATGGATAAAATTCAATGATTCTGGCTTTGTAGTAAAATTACTAACAAAGAGAAGCAAATGAGAGATTAGCTTTCTGTAGCTCCTCTCAGAAATACTTCACATAGTGTGATGGATGAAATGCGATGAATCTGGCTTTGTAGTAACCATACCAACAAACAGACGCCAATGGGGGATGAGCCTTCTGCAGTTTCTCACAGAAATGCTTCACATAGGGTAATGGATGGAATGCATTGATTCTGGCTTTGTAGTAACCGGACCAACAGAGAGAGGCAAATGAGGGAGGAGCTTTCTGTAGCTTCTCTTATATACACCACATCAGGTAATAAATGAAATGTGATGATGCTGTCTGTGTAGTAATCATACAAACAAAGAATTGCAAATAAGAGAAGGGCTTTCTGTAGCTTCTCTCAGAATTACTTCACATAAGGTAATGGATGAATTGCGATGATCCTGGCTTTGTAGTAACATTACCAACAAATGTACGCGTATGAGGGGAGAGCTTCCTGCAGCTTCTCTCTGAAATACTTCACGTGGGGTAATAGATGAAATGCGAATATTCTGGCCTCTGTAGTAATTATACCAACAAACAGTCACAAATGAGGGAAAAGCTTTCTTTACCTTCTTTCAGAAATACTACACATTGTTTAATGGACACCCCATGAACAATGGACCTTGCCAATCGTGGGGAGACTTGCGTGTCTCTGTGATACAGATAGGCATACCGAAGGTGCAACCACAACGAAGGGGTATTTGTTGAGAGGCCAGACAAATGTGTGGTTTCTGAAGAGGGGCAGCAGCCTTTTCAGTAGCTGCAAGGGCAACAGTCTGGATGATTGACTGATCTGGCCTTGTAACAATAACCAAAACGGCCTTGCTGTGCTGGCACTGTGAACGGCTGAAAGCAAGGGAAAACTTCCTGACGGCATGCAGCTTTACTGTATGATTAAATGATGATGGGGTCCTCTTGGGTAAAATATTCCAGAGGTAAAATAGTCCCCCAATCGGATCTCCGGATGGGGACTACTGAAGAGGATGTCGTTATCAGGAGAAAAAAAACTGGTGTTCTACGGATCGGAGCATGGAATGTCAGATCCCTTAATCCAGCAGGTAGGTTAGAAAATTGGTGAAGTTCGGTGGCAGGAGGAACAAGACTTTTGGTCAGGTGACTACAGGGCTATAAACACAAAATCAAATAGAGGTAGTGCAGGAGTAGGTTTAATAATGAGTAGGAAAATATAAATGCGGTTAGGCTACTACAAACTGCATAGTGATAGCATTATTGTGGCCAAGATAGATGCGAATCCCACAGCTACTACAGTAGTACAAGTTTATAGGCCAACTAGCTCTGCAGATGATGACTAAATTGAAGAAATGTATGATGAGATAAAAGAAGTTATTCAGATAGTGAAGAGAGGTGAAAATTTAATAGTCATGGGTGATTGGAATTCGAGTGTAGGTAAAGGGAGAGAAGGAAACATAGTAAGTGGATATGGATTGGGGCTTGGTAGAATTTTGCACAGAGTCCAACTTAATCATAGCTAACACTTGGTTTAAGAATCATGAAAGAAGGTTGTATACATGGAAGAACCCTGGAGATACTAAAAGGTATCAGATAGATTATATAATGGTAAGACAGACATTTTGGAACCAGGTTTTAAATTGTAAGACATTTCCAGGGGCAGAGGTGGACTCTGACCACAATCTAATGGTTATGACCTGTAGATTAAAACTGAAGAAACTGCAAAAAGTTGCGAATTTATGGAGATGGGACCTGGATAAACTGAAAGAACCAGAGGTTGTAAAGAGTTTCACGGAGAGCATAAGGGAACAATTGACAGGAATGGGGGAAAGAAATACAGTAGAAGAAGAATGGCTAGCTTTGAGAGATTAAGTAGTGAAGGCAGCAGAGGATCAAGTAGGTAAAAATACGAGGGCTGCTAGAAATCCTTGGGTGACAGAAGAAATATTAAATTTAATTGATGAAAGGAGAAAATATAAAAATGCAATAACTGAAGCAGGCAAAAAGGAAATCAAACATCTCAACAAACAGATCGACAGGAAGTACAAAATGGCTAAGCAGGGATGGCTAGAGGACAAATGTAAGGATGTAGAAGCTTATCTCACTAGGGGTAAGATAGATACTGCCTACAGGAAAATTAAAGAGACCTTTGGAGATAAGAGAACGACTTGTATGAACATCAAGAGCTCAGATGGAAACCCAGTTCTAAGCAAAGAAGGGAAAGCAGAAAGGTAGAATGAGTATATAGAGGGTCTATACAAGGGTGATGCACTTGGGGACAGTATTATGGAAATGGAAGAGGATGTAGATGAAGATAAAATGGGAGATAGGATACTGTGTGAAGAGTTTGACAGTGCATTGAAAGACCTGGGTCGAAACGAGGCCCCCAGAGTAGACAACATTCCATTGGAACTACTGACAGCCTCGGGAGAGCCAGTCCTGACAAAACTCTTACCATCTGGTGAGCAAGATATATGAAACAGGCGAAATACCCTCAGACTTCAAGAGGAATATAATAATTCCAATCCCAAAGAAACCAGGTGTTGACAGATGTGAAAATTACTGAACAATCACTTTAATAAGCAACAGCTGCAAAATACTAACACGATTTCTTTACAGACGAATGGAAAAAATAGTAGAAGCTGACTTCAGGGATGATCAGTTTGGATTCTGTAGAAATACTGGAACACATGAGGCAATACTGACCTTACGACTTATCTTAGAAGAAAGATTAAGGAAAGGCAAACCTATGTTTCTCGCATTTGTAGACATAGAGAAAGCTTTTGACAATGTTGATTGGAACACTCTCTTTCAAATTCTAAAGGTGGCAGGGGTAAAATACTTGGAGCGAAAGGTTATTTGCGATTTGTACAGAAACCAGATGGCAGCCATAAGAGTCGAGGGGCATGAAATAGTAGCAGTGGTTGGGAAGGGAGTGAGACAGGGTTGTAGCCTCTCACTGATGTTATTCAATCTGTATATTAAGCAGGCAGTAAAGGAAACAAAATAAAAATTCAGAGTAGGTATTAAAATCCATGAGGAAGAAATAAAAACTTTGAGATTTGCCGATGACATTGTAATTCTGTCAGAGACAGCAAAGGACTTGGAAGAGCAGTTGAATGGAATGGAGAGTGTCTTGAAAGGAGTATATAAGATGAACATCAACAAAAGCAAAATGAGGATAAGGAAATGTACTCGAATTAAGTTGGGTGATGCTGAGGGAATTAGATTAGGAAATGAGACACTTAAAGTAGTAAAGGAGTTTTGCTATTTGGAAGCAAAATAACTGATGATGGTCAAAGTAGAGAGGATATAATATGTAGACTGGCAATGGTAAGGAAGGCATTTCTGAAGAAGATAAATTTGTTAGCATTGAGTATAGATTTAAGTGACAGGAAGTCATTTCTGAAAGTATTTGTACGGAGTGTAGCCATGTATGGAAGTGAAACATGGACGATAACTTGTTTGAACAAGAAGAGGATGCAAGTTTTCTAAATGTGGTGCTAAAGAAGAATGCTGAAGATTAGATATGTAGATCATATAACTAATGAGGAGATATTGAATAGGTGTGGGGAGAAGAAAAGTTTGTGGCACAACTTGACCAGAAGAAGGAATCGGTTGGTAGGACATGTTCTGAGGCATCAAGAGATCGTCAATTTAGTATTGGAGGCCAGTGTGGAGGGTAAAAATCGTAGAGGGAGACCAAGAGATGAATACACCAAGCAGACTCAGAAGGATGTAGGTTGCAGTAGGTACTGGGAGATGAAGAAGCTTGCACATGATAGAGTAGCAGGGAGAGGTGCATCAAACCAGTCTCAGGACGGAAGACCACAACAACAACAGTGTAATGGACGAAATGCGATGAATCTGATTTTGTAATAACCTTACCAACAAAGATATGCCTATGAGGGAGGAGCTTATTGCAGCATCTCTCAGAAATACTTCACATAGGGAAATTGATGAAACACGATGATTCTGGCTTTGTAGTAACCATACCAACAAAGAGATGCAAATGAGTGAAAAGCTTTCTTCAGCTTCTCTCAGAAATACTGCCTATAGGGTAAAGGGTGAAGTGCAATGATTCTGGCTACATAGTAACTATACCAAGAAAGACATGCAAAGGAGAGAGGAACTTTCTGTAGCTTCTCTCAGAAATGTTTCACATCGGGTATGGATGAAATACGATGATTCTGGCTTTGTAGGAACCCTAACATCAGAGAGATGCCTATGAGGGAGGAGCTTCCTGCAGCTTCTCTTTTATGCTTCACATCGGGTAATGGATGAAATGCAATGATTGTGTCTGTGTACTAATCATTCCAACAAAGAGATGCAAGTGAGGGAGGACCTTTCTGCAGCTTCCCTCTGACATACTTAACATAGGGTAATGGATGAAAAAGATTATTCTGACTTTCTAGTAACCATACCAACAAAGAGACGCAAGTGAGGGAGGAGCTTTCTTTGGCTTCTCCCATAAAAACTTCACATCAGGTAATGGATGAAATGTAATGATTGTGTCTGTGTACTAATCATGCCAACAAACAAAAGCAAGTAAGGGAGGAGCTTCCTGCATCTTCTCTCTGAAAAACTTCACATAGGGTAATGAATGAAATGTGATTATTCTGGCTTTGCAGTAACCATACCAAAAAAGAGACGCAATTAAGGGAGGAGCTTTCAGTGGCTTCTATAATAAATACCTCACATCAGTTAATGGATGAAATATAATGATCGTTTCTGTGTACTAATCATACCAAAACAGAGATGCAAGTTTTGGAGGATCTTCCAGCAGCTTTCTCTCAGAAATACTTCACTTAAGGTAACGGATGAAATGTGATGATCCTGGCTTTCTAGTAACCATACCAACAAAGAAATGCAAATGAGGGAGGAGCTTTCTGTAGTTTCCCTCAGAAATACTTCACATCAGGTAATGGATGAAATGTAATGATTGTGTCTGTGTACTAATCATACCACAAAGTAGATGCAGGTGACTGAGAAGCTTTCCGCAGGTTCTCTCTGAAATACTTCGGGTAGGGTAATTTTAATGATTCTGGCTTTGTAGTAACCATAGCAACAAGCAATGCAAATGAGAGTAGAGCTTACTGTAGCTTCCCTCAGAACTACTTCACATCTGGTAATGGAGGAAATGTAATGATTGTGTCTGTGTACTAATCATACCAACAAACAAATGCAAGTGAAGGAGGAGTTTCCCGTACCTTTTCTCTGAAATACATTTCAGAGGGTAATGGATGAAATGCAATGATTCTGGCTTTGTAGTAACCATACCAACAGTCAAACACAAATGAGGGCGGAGCTTCCTGCAGCCTGTGTCTGAAATAAATCCCAAAGGGTAATGCATGAAATGCAATTATTCTGGCTTTGTAGTAACCATACCAACAATCAAACCAAAACGAGGGGGAGCTTTCTGTAGCTTTTCTCAGAAATACTTCACATAGAGTAATAGATGAAATGTGATGATTATGGCTTTGTAGTAACCATAACAACAAACAAACGCAAATGAGGCACTACGTTTCTGCAGCTTCTCTATGAAATACATCTCATGGGGTAATAGATGAAATGTGACGGTTCGGCTTTGTAGAACCATACCAACAAACAAACGCAAATAAGGGAGGAGCTTTTTGTAGCTTCCGTCAGAAATAATTCACATCAGGTAATGGATGAAATGTAATGATTGTGTCTATGTACTAATCATAGCAACAAACAGGTGTAAGTGAGGAAGGAGCTTTCAGCAGCTTCTCTCTGAAATACATCACATAGGGAAATAGATGAAACACGTTGATTCTGGTTTTGTAGTAACCATACCAACAAACAAACCTAAATGAGGGAGGACCTTTCTGTAGCTTCCCTCAGAAGAACTCAACATCAGCTAATGGATGAAATGTAAGGATTGTGTCAGTGTACTAATCATACCAACAAACAAATGCATGTGAGGGAGGAGCTTTCTGCAGCTTCTCTCTGTAATACATCACATTGGGTAATAGGTAAAATGCAATGATTCTGGCTTAGTAGTAAACTTACCAACAAATGCACGCCAATGAGGGAGGAGCTTTCAGTAGCTTCCCTCAGAAATACTTCACATCAGGTGATGGATTAAATATAAAGACTGTGATGGTGTACCAATCATATCAATAAACAGATGCAAGTGAGGGAGGAGCTCTACGTAGCTTCTATCCGAAATACACCACATAGGGTAAATAATGAAATACAATGATTTTGGCTTTGTAATAACCATCCTAACAAACTAAGGCAAATGAGGGAGAAGCTTTCTGTAGCTTTTCTCAGAAATACTTCACATAGGGTAATAGATGAAGTGTGTTTATTCTGGCTTTGTAGTAACAATACTAACAAACAAACGCAAATTATGGGGCAACTTTCTGTAGCTTCCATCAGAAATACTTCACATCAGGTAATGGATGAAATGTAATAATCGTGTCTGTGTACTAATCATACCAACAAACTGATGCAGGTGAGGGAAGAGCTTTCTGCAGCTTCTCTGTGAAACACATCACATAGGGTAATGGGTGAAATGCAATGATTTTTACTTTGTAGTAACCATACCAACAAGCAAATGCAAATGAGGAAGGAGCTTTCTGTAGCTTCCCACAGAAATACTTAACATCAGGAAATGGATGAAATGTAATGATTGTGTCTGTGTACTAATCATACAGAAAATCAGATGCAGTTGAGGGAGTTGCTTTCTGCAGCTTCACTCTGAAATACATCACATAGGGTAATGGATGAAATACATTGATTCTGAATTTGTAGTACCCATACCAACAAACAACGCAAATGAGGGAGGAGCTTTCTGTAGCTCTCCTCAGAAATACTTCACATAGGGTAATAGATGAAATGCGATGATTCTGGCTTTGTAGTAACCATACCAACAAACAAACGCAAATCAAGGAGGAGCTTTCTGTAGCTACCCTCAGAAATATTTCATATCAGGTATTGGATGAAATGGAATCATTGTGTCGGTGTACTAATCATAAGAACAAACAGATGCATGTGAGGGAGGAGCTTTCTGCAGCTTCTCTCAGAAATACTTCATATAAGGTTTGTTTACTAATCATATCATCAATCAGAAGAATGTGAGGGAGGAGCTCTCTGCATTTTCTCTCTGAAATACAACACATAGGGTTATAGATGAAATGCGATGATTCTGGCTTTCAAGTAACCGTACCAACAAACAAACGCAAGTGAGGGAAGAGCTTTTTGTAGCTTTTCTCAGAAATATTTCACATAGGGTGATAGATGAAATGCGATGATTCAGGTTTTGTAGTAACCATACCAACAAACAAACGCAAATGAGGGAGGAGCTTTCTGTAACTTACCTCAGAAATATTTCACATCAGATAATGGTTGAAATGTAATGACTGTAGTAACCATACATAGGGTAATGGATGAAATGCTATGATTTAGGCTTTGGGGTAACCATACCAACAAACAAAATCCATAAAGGAAACGTAATGATTGTGTCTCTGTACTAATCATACCGAACAAAGGGATTCAATTGAGGGATTAGCTTTCTGCAGCTTCCCTCAGAAATAATTCACATCAGGTAATGGATGAAATGTAATGATTGTGTCTGTGTACTAATCATACCAACAAACAGGTGCAAGTGAGGGAGGAGCTTTTTGCAGCTTCTTTCGGAAATACTTCACATAGGACAATAGCTGAAATGCAATTATTCGTGCTTTGTAGTAACCATACCAACAAACAAACACAAATCAGGGAGGAGCTTTCTGTACCTCTTCTGAGAAATATTTCACATAGGGTAATAGATTAAATGCAATGATTCTATCTTTGTAGTAACCATACCAACAATCAAACGCAAATGAGGGAGGAGCTTTCTGTAGCTTACCTCAGAAATGCTTCACATCAGGTAATGGATGAAATATAAGGATTGTGTCTTTGTACTAATCATTCCAACAAACAGATGCAAGTGAGGGAGGAGCTTTCTGCACCTTCTCTCTTAAATGAAATGCGATGATTCTGGCTTTGTAGTAACCATACCCACAAACAAACGCCAATGAGTGAGGACCTTTCAGTAGCTTTTCTCAGAAACATTTCACATAGGGTGATAGATGAAATGCCATGATTCTGATTTTGTAGGAACCATACCAACAAACAAACCAAATGAGGGAGGAGCTTTCTGTAGCTTCCCTCAGAAATATGTCACATCAGGTAATGGATGAAATGTAATGATTGTAGTAACCATACATAGGGTAATGGATGAAATGCAATGATTTAGGCTTTGGAGTAACCATACCAACAAACAAAATCCATAAAAGAAATGTAATGATTGTGTCTCTGTACTAATCATACCAAACAAAGGGTTCAATTGAGGGATTAGCTTTCTGCAGCTTCCCTCAGAAATAATTCACATCAGGTAATGGATGAAATGTAATGATTGTGTCTGTGTACTAATCGTACCACATAGTGTATGCTGCCGTGGTGTGTGCCTCGCCCTTGCCTTCGGCTGTAATTGGCACAGTGCCCGAAGGGCTCAGTCCCTCCGGAGGCTTGCGCCACCACTGTTATTCCATCTTAGCCACGTATCACGGCTCTGGCATTGTCTACACTGACGGTTCGATGGTTGCTGGTCGTGTCTTTTATGCCCTAACTCTAGGGGACCATTGTGAACAACTTTCATTGCCGGTTGGCTCAGCTTTTACACTGCTGACGTGGTCACCATCTTTCGAGCTCTAGAGTATCTCCACTCCTGCTCAGGTGAGTCCTTCATTATCTGTGGTGATTACCCGAGCGGATTACCAGCTCTCGACCAGTGTTTCCCTCGTTCTCGTCTGGTGATTCCTATCCAGTTGTCCCTGCATAATCTTGCCCGTTGCGGCAGATCTGTTGTCTTTGTTTGGAACCCAGGCCATTTTGGGATACCTTGCAATGAAACTGTTGACTGCCTGGCGAAAGAGACCACCAGTAAAGCATCTCCGGAGATTAGCCTCCCGGCGACTGATTTGCGGGCACTATTACGCCACGAAGTTTTAGATTTATGGGACAGTGATTGGCGCAACCTGCCCATGCCAAACAATCTCCGTCATAACAAGGAGACGATGACTGTGTGGTGGTCATCCATGCAATCCACCGCAGGGACTCAGTCATCCTTTGCTGTCTCCGCATTGGCCACACCTGACTGATGCACAGTTATTTCCTGTGTCGTGAGGATCAACCTCTTTGTCGTTGTGGGGCGTCCTTAACAGTGGTCCATATTCTGTTGGAGTGCGCCCTTTTAACTGTGCTCAGGCAGACTTTTGCGCTGGCTGAAATGCTCTCTGCGCTTTTAACTGATGACTGTTCCATAGCGGACTTAGTTTTGCGTTTTATTCGGGCAGGGGGATTTTATCGCTTAATGTAAATGTGTGTGTTTTTGTGTTGATTCTGGCCTATGGGCTACGATTTTAGTCTGCTTTTTTTAATGTGTTTCTCGGTGGTTGGCTTTTCCTTTTCTGTTTCTATGGTCGGCCACCCACCGTCACACTCCGTGCAATTTTAGTTCGTCTTGTCTGGTCTTTGTCTCAGTTTCTCTCGTTCTGTGTCATCTGTCCTCTCGTTTGTTGATTGTTCTTATTCTCTGTGGGTGTTTTTAGTATTAGAAAAAGGGACCGATGACCGTAGCAGTCTAGTCTCTTTAACCCCCACAAACCAACCAATCCTAAGATGTCTACCTCAGTTGGAGATGAAATGTCAGAAATAATTTTATTCATCAACCATGCCGTCCTCCCACAAGCCAGTCCAGAAGTTTTGACTAATGTGAACAGTCGCTGTTAAAGCCTATGTTGTGTAAATGTGTGCTTGTCTCCTGAAGTGTACCTGGTGAAAGGAGGAGTAGGAGGTGGGTTAAAGCTCGTGGTGTGAGTAGCTTCGCAGTATTATCTATCCTTCACGTAATATGTGTTTTCATTCTTGATAAAACACTGAATATTAGTCATCGACAAAGTTTTTTGTTGTAGCTCGTGTATTTAGAGGAAACAGTCTTATCCTGGCGTACATGTTTCCTTGGGATTGAACTAGAATGTCATGAATTTCAGCTACAGTCTCCAACTGTTTTCACTATTTAACTTAAATTATTATAGGACCTGTCTGAGGAAATGTGTGTCAAGTAATGTACTTCAAAAGGCCTTTCTGCTGTGCTCTAAGTCCTCATGTTCATATACAGGATTGAAGCAGTTGAGAGTTGAGTGCTGAATCACGGTTCTGCACAATCCCCGATGACCACTGTCAGCACGTGTGGCGGCAGCTTGGGGGACATTCCACTCTTCCAGTGTTTTGGAAAGGCACAGTATGGCCAGAAAATGGTTATGACTGTAGGTTGCAGTTGATAGTGATTGAGGGAACTGTGACGGAACAACAACCTTTCAGATGACGATAATCCTCGTGTTACATCTTGTATGACAGTATCGTGATGTTATTTCCAACACAACAGTGCTCATCCACACAGTGGCATGTGTATGTATCAATTGTATGCATGGTATTAGCTGCTCCCATAGTCAGCAATATCCTTAGATATGTTCCCTGCAGAGCATATGTGGCACGAGCTTGGACATAAACTCTGCCCCAGTGTCAGTATCCAGAATATTGTGGACCATTACAACTGTTTGAGGCCAGCTTGCCCGAGGAAGGAATCTAGTGGCCTTATGACACCCTCCCAAACAAACAAGTGTATGCAAGAAGGGCAATTGGGTGCATGTCATATTGATAAGTGAGCTCATACTGCCAAGTTCTTTGTAAATCTGACTCAATTTTGTAATCACTAAAGTAACATCACATACCGTCGGAACCCATGGCATTTCTTTTCTTTCTGTGAATTTCAATTTCTTAGCTGGGCAGTGTTTATGAACATCTTGGGCTGAAAGAAAATTAGCATGATATAGAGACGTAAAACTATTAGAGACGTAATTAAATGTAAAAGTGTCACTAAAAACATATTTAAAGTGAAAAGCCTGAAAAAACACCAAGTTGTGTGTCCAGAAAATCTGTATCACAATGGGTTAACAGTGAGCAGCAACTGCAACCAAATGGGAAAATTATCTTCTTCCGGCTCAGGATGTTGTAGCAGATTTTCCGCAACTTCACATTCCTAATGCTTCTGTATATTTTTTCCTGTTTCTACAAAGTCCATTCCTGGCAACTATAATTAAAATGATCCAAGTCACTGTCCTTCTTTGTATACTAAGGTGTCTGTCTGTAAATAATTTACTCTTATTTCTGGAGGCTTGGGCATTCCAATTCTTCTCTTAATATCCACTAGCTTCTGCCCTCAACTATGTTGGCACGGATCTTGAACCTGCATGAATTTTGAGTAGCCCTGAAGCTTATTATCCATGGGAAAAATGGATATAAAGAACTGAAAGTGAAGTTGTCAAAACGATGCAATGGTAAAGAATTGATATGTTTCTAAGCACAGATACAGATATTTGAAGTATGAAATAGCAAAACGCCTGGATAGGGGAACAAGCTAGTGGCGTTTTTAATGAAAATACAAAAAATTAAAGAATCTGTAGTTACAAATAAGTCAGTTCTTTACTGTTGCACCCTTTTGACAGTGTCACCTTCAGTCTTTTATATCTGTTTTCTTGCTAATAAGCTTCAGGATATTTATGAACATTCATGTCAATGAAGTCGTTTGCTTAATAAGCTTACCAGTGACAATAGTTAAAGTAATTTGTGAATGAATTCAAGAATGTCTGTGGGTAATGGAATTAAACTGTTAACATTAGTAAGATTTTGGAAAGTTTCATCATCATAATACTATTTACTACTTTTTACTGATTTTTCTCATTTCTGGTCCCGGTTTGTTTTGTTTAGTTTTATAAAACTTCCACTGTCCCGATGTTTTTTTCTTCCAGTATAATGAAATGATGCTTATATGAAACTGAGTTGATCCACATAAAGCACTTGCAGTACCTTGCAGGCCTGCATACAATAAAAAGTATTTAATATTGCATTTTTTTGTAATCAGTTCAGCATGCAACTCTTTATACATAACCTGTCAGTAGCTGCCCACAGAGTTATTTTCAATTCTCCTGTAATTAAATAACATAAAACATGATAAATAGATGTAAAAACTTTTTATAATACGGAAAAATGCCTGTACACCATTATTATTTGCAGTATGTAGATAGTCACAGGATATGTGATGCATTCCCTTATGGATCTGAGTTACTGGGTACACATTTGTTTCCATACAATTCGGGCCCACATAGTTAAATGTACAGTTCAGTTTATCATGTTTTATAGATAATTTCACTTCAAAATTTCTCTGAGGGTTGAAATGCTTTTATAAATATGTAATGTTGGATCATTGGCTGTTGTCAGCTTAGCATATAATTTTAATGGTCTTTTATCCATTCTGGATCTTTCTGAACTCAACAGCTGTGAACAAATGTTGATTAAGAATGCAACCAACCATGAGTACTTCTAAGAGTATTAATTTAAATGCCATTACCAGTCTCAAGCTATTATGGCTGTCTACAGGTTTTTATTTTATTTACTTACTTTTTTTAAGTAATTGCAACAATGTGCTAATATACATGTATTTGATAAAATATAAAATGAAATACTTACATACCCTCGATTTGTTTTGTCGGTATCATTTAGGCTTTCTTTGGTCCTTAAGCATTTTCAGCATGACACACGAAGAGTTAAGAATGATAGACAATGCACTTCTTCTAAACAATCCACTGTGTTGTGCACACACTTCACAGTATTTTTCATCAGTTGCAGCCTTTGACAAGTACTTCACATGTAATGATTTTGCTTACAGTGAAAAGTCTATCCACTGACCAAAGATATCACTCATTTCTCAACAAGGAAACATCTCATCTACTGTATGTTAAGTAAAGAATGTGTGGACGATGCAAATCTAAATAACAGAAAAATGCTTTGTCCAGAAAAGTGCACTTCTTACAGGTGAGGAACTCTAATTGTAGCATGTCATAGGAGAAATTAACAAGAAGATTTATCAGGCTACTCTGGAGAAGCAATGGCATGTGTTTTGATTTTGGTCCCTGACAATATCCTTCAATTGATGTTAAGTTGGGCAGCTAGTATAATAAGGATACCCTTGTTCAGAGTCCTAACACAGACCAATCATGTTTAATTTGTGTGAAAAGTGCAATGAACATTTTCAGGATTGTTTGTTAGCCAGCTGTAGTTGCTCATTTAGAATTTGCTGAGGTGAACTGAAGGTGTGAATGCATATTTCTATTTATTTTAAGATGCCCATTTTCCTTCATAAGTTAGTTGTATATTTTGTTTGTAGATTACCTTTAGTGTTTGAAATGCTGTATCTATATTGAGGCATGTGAGTGGCAGTTGCATATGTAGTTAAATGTTTTTAGTCTAAAAGCATCCTTTTATTTATGATATCTTGAAGTTGCTGCCAGTCAGGCCAAGATAAAACCTGATGCAGTTGTTACAATCAGTACTGTGTATTCCTCAGTTTTTAGAGACCCAGCCCAATGCTTTTGGTTTTATGTACTATGTTATGTTGCAGCATTTAGTGTGCATCTATAGGCTTTAAGTCGAAATTGTGCAGAAAATATTAGTAAGTTACCAGATTCAACCATAGAATGTTTATGAAATATTACATATGTCATGTTAATTGAAAGAGGAAAGAGTTTTTTAATTAACTAATCCATACATACAGCAATAACATCTTTTACAGTTGTAGATGATGATGATCTGCTGTTAATTTTGAAGTGTTTTGTACAATTTTTTATACACATTGCCAAACAATTTTACAATTTACGTAAAAAAAAAATACAGTTTGTGTCGCATAACTACACACTGGGTGAGCGAATATTTGTAGTTTGGGCACTGACTTTCAGCTGTCTTAAGTACCTTGACAATACTTTTAGCATCCCCTTGTATTCTTTGTATTGTCTGTTTAGCCCATTTGAAAAAGCAGAGTCATTAGCTCACAACAATGTTAAGATGACAAAATTGTATTAAGTATGGAAATTATCCATCACAGACACTGCGTGCAGAATTTCACATTATTTCTAATTAAATAATAATAATTTTTTCAATGCCTGCTTGATGTTACATAAATAATCATGGACTTTTTAGTATTAACTATTTGAGAGGTATGCTTCATTTTTTTTAATATCAGGGTATTAATTCATACAAAAAATTTATGGTGCAGTTTTATTCCTTTGTAGAAAATACTGGCTGCTGTTTTGTTTATCTTGAAACATGAGTCGGACAAAACTGACATTTACTCAGATCATGTGAATACTGCTGTTTGTGAGATAACTGCTTTGTTCTGTATAAGCCAAAAATATTGTTATTCAGTCTGATATTATGTAATTGCCCAAACTATGAGGTTTGTGGTGGGATTATTTGGGACAGAGATGCTACATATTAGTATGTTGTGCTAACAATAATGTTAAATGAATGACTTACAGGGGATGATGTGAAGTTTGCACTATGTGCAGATTTAGACTGCTCAGCTATAACTGAAGTTGTATTTAACAAATGTTGAAAATTGATCTTCTACCTTAGACTTATAATTACCTTTGATGTTTACATTCTGTATGTAGCAAACATCACTACAGAAATCTGCCATTGCGCTGCTTGTAAATGTTGTAACTGTTTGATAGTAATTTGTCATGTTGACATAATGATTATTCCTTAATCTAGAATGTTTCTAGTTACGTAAGTACTTTTATTCACGTTATATAGTAACCTGTTTATACATTATGTATGTAAATGTTTATTGTTCGCTAGGAAACTTAAGTTTGGGTCAACAGAATTCCCAACAGACAGTTATAATTTATGATAATAATTAAAATAGTTTATGCACAATTATCTTAAAATATTCAAAAATTAAATGTAAACTTAGTAACAATCAGATTAATGCTTAAAGACATTCTTTCCTTTCTTACTGTACACTGATTTCTGCAGGCATTTTTGAGTGTAAAGATGCCTTGCTGGTACCTGGTACTTAATGCTGTAAATGTTAGCTATGTTAGCTTCAGTTTTGCTTGGTTACTTTATATTTGTATGCATCATATGGGACAAGTCAAAACAATACTACTTTTGTGTAAAACAAATGAGCTCTGTATTCGCATGTTAACAATACTATCAGAGGTGATGACATTCTGTGATCATCAGAAACGTCATTTCTATGATGTTTCTGGATGTAACAGCAAAACTAGTGCTGCAATCGGGCTGATTTGGCGATGGGACTAGTGCTACAATGGGACTGGCGTGAAGATGAAAACGTTCTTGAGTGGATAACCCTCTCTGGGGTGCAAGAATTTCTCTTGATAGGTGTGCAGCCACCAGGATTACGCTCTGTTCATAGCTGTATTGGACATTCCATATTTCTTAGACTCCTGGATCAATCTGTACTGCTATCATGCTGTCTACCACACCCTGTTCTTTGTACCTCCCTCTGCAGGTGCAGTGGGTAACATGACACTTGTGAAGAGGCTACAGTTTCCTTTCCAAGAGAAAATTGGTCCTACACAGACCCATCCTCACTCCACCCATGAACAACAGTTCTCAAATTTTATATGGGTATGAATCTGTATGTGCATCAAAGCCCTTCTTATGCAGCACAAGACATGGGTAGCCAACATACGTTTGCGGCACTGTGAACTGTAACTTGACAGCTTACCACTACCTTATCCAAGACTGCCTCTAAAGTAGTGGCAATAAAGGCTGTGCATATGTGGCATGTACTTCTTTTTGAGAACATCCATCAAGGGTTTCAGAGTATTTAATTCTACAGCATTGAATGTGTCACGAAGTGCTCTTTGACCCAGTTAAGTTATAACATTATATAAATAACACACAGCAGGGTGAACAGTATTAATGGCAATGATAACAATGTCGATGACATGAACAACAATTATAATAGTCTATTCACTGGACAGTAAATTTGTAATTATTTATTTATTCTGTTAGATGAGTTGATTGTTAATCAGTGCAATGATGACTGCATTACCACCTGAAGCAAGACTGCTTAATACAAATTTCTGCTTTATTCAATAAATTTTTCGTGTGCACATATGTTGCTGCAACAATAAAGTAAAATTAAATGATATGATTGAATTGTTCATTTGATGGAATTCTGTATTCATTTGGATGTTAAATACACCAGTGTATCATTTCTTTAATGCCTCATCTGAATCCTTGTCACTATTGCCATTTTTATCTCGAATTTATGTATAGCATTGCCTAACACTTGTTTGTAATTTAGTTTTCAAAGCTATAATTGTAAAAAAAAAAAGTTGTTTGTGTTTAATATGTTATTTAAGTTTAGTATGATGTTTCACTGTTAGTATGTTCTGAACATTAAAGAATATTACTAACTATCCTGAAATACATTATTAAAGTTATCCCCTACTGTCACTCGCAGTGTTTTGTAAGTCATTGTAATATGTTGATGCTGATTTACACTTTTATGGCCACTTACCATTATTTTGTTACTGATCTCTTATAAAAGCATATTCTTGATTTACATACATCATCTATTTTTATATCTTTATTGCCTGCTGCGGAAAGTGGATGTTAACAATGTTGTTGAATTATAGTGTAAGCGGCTATGCCTTAATCCAGAAAGAAATAAAAATATGTTTGACATGTATAGGTATTTTAATTCATCTCCCTAAGGATATCTCACATATAACTTATTTCACCTCTGGCAGTGTTTATTAATTTGATGTGGTAGTCAGGAAGCAACCTCAAGATGTAAAACAAACTCTTGCAACGTTTTTGTCCATAAAATTTGGAATTGGGAAGAAAGATAATGGTGGCAAGTGCTGTTATCAAATACACAACACTGAAATGGTTGTATTTGAGTGGTTATACACTACATTAGAACAGAATTTTCCAATAATCAAAATTTCTTTTGTGACAGCATTATGGGATATTTTTCTCCTATTCCCACATGAGGGTGCACAGATAGCTTGAGCATTTGGGAGCTTCTTCCATACTCAGTTAAGAGAGTTAGCTCTGCCAGTAACACTGTGACAGTTTTTTACATACAGAGGATGACAGTGTGCGGTTCAACAGGCAGGTCCTGTCAATAACAGAGAAGCTGTTGAAAGCTTGATTTCTCCCTAAAACCTTAAGGGGCAAGTAAATCTGAAAAACATATCTAAAAATTTCATTGTGTAGAAACAATTGTTACTCCTAAGTAACACTCGGACGCAATAAATAAGCCCTGTTGTGGAAAATAAATTTACACTCATATTTAGGGTACGCTAATTATCACATTCGTTTAGGGAGTGACTCTTTATCATGTTAAGGCACCATTTTCCAAATTTTAAGTGGTATGTAAAATCTTGTGGCTTTTGCAAACTGAAAAAGAGGAACTTGCAGTTTATTCCATGCCATCGACAGGAAAACTGTTAAGGCCTAATGATGTAAACAGAAAGGTATACTAGGGTTTAACCTCCCATTCTTAATGATGCTTTCACCGTGCCCTCCCAGAAAGTGGGTGGTCACAAGTGCATGGCATACTGTCTCATCTGTTCCAAAACACAAATATTAGGGTATGAGATTGATAACCATTTACCATTCATTGTTCCACAGTGAGAAATATTCATTGGATTTTTCAGATTGGTGCAACAGGTAAATCAAATATACTGGTGCCCGTTGCAATTTATTGCTTCAAAATACCTATAGAAACAACTGTGGGAGCTCTCACACAGAATCTTTGGTTTGTCATCTCTCTGTAGTTATGTCTGGTATAGGCAGCGCACGATCCTCATCTCCATTCAACAACCTGTAGTAGTATTCATGGAAATCCGTAGGAAACCCACCGTTCCATAGTAACACTCTTGTCTCTCATTTGCTGTGAATAGATCTTTAAATTTGCTGCTGCACTTTGTACTTTCTTGATGCAGTGGACCTGCTGTGCAGTTCCAATACTTCTGGCCATGTAATTTTATTTCTGTTTGCAGATGATTGAGGACCGTAAGAAAGCACATATCTACTCAGACTCACGATAAAGTAATGTAACCACTCTTAACAAACTCCTCTAATGAGACGAGTGTTCAACGGAAACAATAGTATTCAGAATGAGATTTTCACTCTGCAGCGGAGTGTGCGCTGATATGAATCTTCCTGGCAGATTAAAACTGAAGGAAGGTATGAGACGGATACTGGCAGAAGTAAAGCTGTGAGTACCGGGCGTGAGTCGTGCTTCAGTAGCTCAGATGGTAGAGCACTTGCCCGCGAAAGGCAAAGGTCCCGAGTTCAAGTCTCGGTCGGGCACACAGTTTTAATCTGCCAGGAAGATTCAACAATGGTATTGTCAGGAATGCCCCTAGGGAAGTGTTTTCTGTAAACATAATGATTTGGCAGGCAGGGTGGGGAATAATCTGCGGTTGTTTGCAGATGATGCTATGATACAAGATGATTTAGACAACATTTATGGTTGTGTGTGTGTGTGTGTGTGTGTGTGTGTGTGTGTGTGTGTGTGTGTGTGTGTGTGAGAGAGGGAGAGGGAGAGGGAGAGGGAAAGAGAGAGAGAGAGAGAGAGAGAGAGAGAGAGAGAGAGAGAGAGAGAGAGAGAGAGAGAAGGATGTGTTAACGGTATGTTCAAATGACATGTAAGTTGTACATAGATGCTTTGGGAACTCGTACGGGAATCCCTGGAGAGAAAGCATTATTCTTTTTGAGGAACACTGTATAGAGAAATTTAGAGAACTGTCATCTAAAGCTGATTGCAGAATAATTCTACTGCCAGCAGCATACATTTTGCATATGAATTATAAAGATAAGCTATAAGATACTGGGGCTTACACAGACGCATATAGATATTCATTTCTCCCTCACTCTTTATGCGAGTGGAAGAGGAAAAGGAATGACTAGTAGTGGTACAGGGTACATGCACACTACAGCTGCTGGTGGAATATGTATGTAGGTGTGGCCAGGCTCATAACAGGAGCTGTCATTCAATCTTGCTGTGACAGAAAATTTTCTGGATCATTGTCACCAGTGTCCATTTTCTCCACGAGTTCAAAGACACTGCCAAGCCATGACTTCAACCCACAGGTGGACCTCCACAGCAGGGTGGAAGCACAAGCACTGCTGTGCCTTGCTGATCTTAATGAGTTAACTCCACTCTTCACAAATCTATACATACACGACAAAGGGCACACACGGTTGGTTGGCCCACACTTACTGATTACTTAAAATATGTTTTTAACAATTACGAATGTTGTTCCTCAGCGTGAGAGATAATAAATGCATTTCAAGTTCTTGTTAAGATTGATCACACTTATAACATTTCCAGTTAAGGGTAATAGTATGTAATTAATTCGTAAGGACATAGTTTATAACCATGTTTTGGTGGAAATAGTTTAACTGTTCTTTACCATAGGGAGTCACATGCTGATGCTGGGTTCTGTACTGCACTACGTTACTTCAAATCTGATTTGTGACAAATATTAAATGGTGTCTCTGTACAGGTTGACTTGTCATTTTCCAGCTAAGTCTCTTTACTTTTGACTATTTTGGAGACTATGTCATTATTGTGACACAACATCACATTGCAGCTTTAAATATTTGTAGCACCAACATTTACAACTCAATTTTAGGACAGACACTGTGTACATATATTATTTTTGAGATGATATTGTCCCTTCTTTTATACCTCCATACAAAAATAGTATAGGTAATTTCCTCTATGTATCCGCCTGACCCCAGGTAACACCATCCCTCCTATGGGTCCGTCTATGTCCCCCTCACTTCCATACATAAAATGGGGTTCACTGAACTTAAAAATTGAAACTATATCTCTTTCTGTGTCAAAAGTGTCTACATAGCATATTTAAGTTTTACTTGGTACATGGGTTTCCTACTACTTTCCATTCTGTCACTCTTACTGTGCCTTTCACTGAGTCATACCTTCCCTCTATGTTATATTAACATTTAATAATGTGCTTTCTCTGATACAAACTTAAGATTAACTACAGACTGTTCATTAAGACCTCATTTGCTGTTACACATGGAAATGTTGTTATCCAGTTTGTTCTTATCAATAGAGTTGTGCACCACTCATTTTGAAATCATGAAGTAGTACTGAGAATACAAAAGTTCCCTTTAATTTGTTACTTTTCCTCTCAACTACTTTGTCATATACTAGGTATATATGTGATACAGCAGCTTTTCACTTTCCACTGAGAACACATCTATCTTTTTGTTAATCCCAATTGAAAAAAACATTAAATTATCAAACTCAAAACCTTTATTTATTGTGTGTCAAACACTTTATGCCCAATTATGTAACATATGTATAACTATCAGCTTTTTCATACACTTTGACACGTATAAGGTTCACACACAAGTTACTAGCATTTTCGTTTTGCATGTTGCTACGGGTTTCTTTATCAATTGCCATTTTAATTTGTAGTTCACTGTTGCTATCTCAGTTTACATTTTGCCATTTGGAGATAGTGAGTGGAGCTGTGGACACTAGAAAGTGGAGTGCCAAATGGAATAATCTGAACATTTTCTTCTTGAGTTCAGTAGAGGGGTGACAGCAGTGAAGGCAGCCAGAAACATCTGCACCATATGTGGGGATAATGCTATTCATCAGAGCACAGCAAGAATATGGTTTTCTCGTTTAAAGGAGGACCATTTTCACATTAGTGACCCACAAAGTTCATAAAAATGCGAAGGCCTTCCTGAAGATCATGGAAAGATTAATCCACAGTGATACATGCCAGTGTATTCAAGATCTGGGTCATTGATGATCATGATCATTTCACCACTGTGCAAATTTTGCATGCAACAGAAAGGTTACAAAATGAGGTGTATGAGTACCGCATGTCCGAAGTGAAAACAGTGAAAATCAGTTGGTGGTCATATCTATCTCTATTTGCTCATCATCAAGTGGCTCATGAAATACTGAACATTACAATTGTTGTGGGGTTAGGGGTCAAACCCGGGACTCCACATGGCAGACCTGAAGCTGGGACCCACCACACCGTATTTCGTCAGGAGAGCGAACAAGTTCAAGAATTTTGAGAGGCAGTGCAGAGTGATACAGTGGTATTCAGTAACATTGCTTTATTCAGCTAATTTACAGTATTTGATGGTGAAGCGTAGTGTCAGCGTGCTGCCCGCCCGATGTCCTGCAAGTCCAGCCGGCTCAGCAGACTCCTGGTATGCCGATGCCGCTGCTGTTGTTATCAAGGCTGCCTGCCAACGGAACTTGGCCACCGCTCTCCCGGTCACCACCCAGCGATGCATAGCGCCTTGCGACTTTCTCCGCCCCATTAGGCCTGCTCTGTCTGACCAAGGGATAAAGGTGGATGTACTGGTCACCCGTAGCCCTCAGGCCACCGCTGCTCCCAACACGTGACCTGACTCAAACCCACGCGCACCTGGATTCTGTGCTGAAATTTTCCGCTAATGGTGCTTGCCGGATGGCAACACCCACTGCCATCTCTGGCGCTGTCGTAGCGCTGCTCTGCTACCCTCAGGGTACGCCTCGCCCGGACCCAGTATGCCAGGTGGGAAGCAAACTTGGCAACTACACTAGAGTGGAACTGAGTCCCTCCTGGACCTGCTGCAGACCTCTCTCACTGCCGTTTTTCAGGCAGACCGTGCTATCTCCAAGTGGAAGGATGCCATTCCACCCTCCCCTGGCGTTGTGTCCCCCTATGCAGAATATAGCCCGAGCAACAACATAGAAACAAAGTACAAATTTATACAGAATGCTTATAATATTGCTGCCAGACTGGCCACTATAAGCATAGAGCAGCACAGGTCTGTCCCGACGCTCCACTGACCTGGCAGACCCTGTCAAGCTAAACTTGCCCATCTATTTATATTGGTTTCTCCCTTGCTTCTGACATAGTGTCAGAGAGAGACAGGAACAATTGTAGGGATAAATTCCTACAGGTCAGCCATTTACAAATATCCACTCCTGGCTCTGGCCTAGTGCCCCACCTCATACATCCACTAACTAAGAGCAACGCTGCAGTTTCCTACCTTGTTGTTGCTCCACTCAAAACAAATCATGCATGCAATACCGCTGTCGCAGCTATGCGCCGGCAGGTGCCATGTTTACCTTGCCTGGCCTGCTGGCTGTCGTCCGTTACGGGACTCTGCCAGCGGCCCCAGATTTCATCCCCCAACAGCGCCTTCATTGAATTTCGAAAAAATTTCCCTTTCCCTTGACTAGACTGACACTAGTGCAGCACTTTCCTGGTGATGAAAAATTGTGTCTGTATTCTAACATAAGGAAAAGAAAGGATTGGTTGAGGCCAAACAAAGGAGCAACATCCCATACAAAAATCAGCATGCTTTCACAAAAGATAATGTTATGCATCTAGTGGGACGACGATGGTGGGGTATATTATGAATTGCTTCCGCAAGATGTAACCGTCGTTGCTGACATTTTCTCTCAACAGGAAAGATGTCTTGCATATACAGTCTAAGAACAGCAACCAAGAAGTCCACGTGAAGCAATACTGATCCATGAAAGAGCCTGCCTGCATTCAGTACAGTATTTTTTTGTCAGTCTAGCAAAAGTTGGGTTGGGAAGTCAAGTCACACCCACCTTATTCACCTGATCTTGTGCCTCAGATTTGAGCCTTTTCCACTCTCTATCAAATAACCTTCATGGAACTTCCCTTTCGGATTAAAAAAGTGTTCTGAACATGACTTAATGAATTCTTCACCAGAAAAC
The DNA here is from genome assembly GCF_023897955.1 of Schistocerca gregaria. NCBI lineage: Eukaryota > Metazoa > Arthropoda > Insecta > Orthoptera > Acrididae > Schistocerca > Schistocerca gregaria. The sequence goes on along the minus strand of NW_026061713.1, from coordinate 3,951,579 downwards.
CATGCCATTTCTATTTCGCAGAATCGAAAATTTCCCCAATGTTTGCTGTCTATTGTAAGCACTGAAGGATGATATAGTATTGTACGCTGAAGTCTCTGTTATGTTTATTAAACCTATAGAAAAAGTATACAAACTAATGCACCAGCTACGTACCTGCGTTGGGGCCTAGCGCAATGGTTATCATATAAACATGACGTAGAAGGTTGTTGGATCAAAAAACGACAAATGAAACTTTTTTCAATTTATAAATCCGATCAAAAGAATGTGATTATTATTTTTATTCAATTAATTCGTTTACATGTAATTTTTGATATTATAGTTTGTTTTATTTACCCTATTTTTCTTTCTGTCATTCTTTTTTCTCCTGGAATCTGCCTGTGTCACCTATAATGTGGAAATAATTGTTAATGTGTGTGTGTGTCCGTCTCGAGTTGCTTCATAGAGGTTAGCTTTAACCACCATAAACAAAGCAAGTGCGATTTTTAAATCTGCACAGATTGTTGATTGCTATTCTCTCTGATGCATTTCACATCATGGGGTTGTGGTTAGCTTAGGACACAAATTTGAATTCAGGGCTTTGTCTGCCATGGTTGTCATTTCTCACTTAGAATCAGCTGTCCATAGACCATCTCACATTTCCAATGTACCTGGAAGTGGCTGCCTCTGACATTACTTTGCATTAATTGGTGCATAGTAATGAAGTAAAACAAATTATTATTTCTACTTTGACAGTTCTCTGCAATTTATTGCATAATTTGGTAAACCATACTGTTTTTTCTGACATGCTCTGGTGGTTTCCGGTGATTAAGGGTGTCAGTGTGGTACTGGTGTGCAAGACTCACACTCCCTCTTGGCTATCAAACTTACTTGGAGTTGCTTCGCTGATCATCTTTTCAGGATAGCCACCTGTGATGTCCTGCACGACTTCTTCTCTGAATATAGGATGCTACAAGGAGGAAATTTTTTATACTTTAAAATATTCTTGAGTGTACGGAGTTATTTTAAAACTCAATCTCACTGTATTTTCATGACACACAACAGTTTCTGACAGACCGGAAGGTTCCAAGCTTACAAAAAATGTTTTAGTTGTATGAAAACTATCACATTCATTTTTCCATAAATACAGTCTACAAATCTCACAAAGTTTAACAAGACAACTGTCTGGACCTTAATTATTGATTCTTTCTCTTACATTCGTAATTGTCCCTTCTCTTCTTTCAACAACTTTCAAATGTTCACACAGTAATGTTTCACGTCGCACGGAGTACGGCGCGTTTATTCCTTGAGCTGGACGTGTAACTCCAGGTGACTACCTGCCCACGCCGATCATCCGTCCCATACACGTCCGTCCTGCACACACATAACTGTGGTGCAGTAGACACAGTTCTACTCATCTCTAAAATAATACGTGTTCAAGACGGTGGAAATACGAGGGTCTCTAGAATTTACTCCGAAATTCTTTAGGCATTACAACGCCTTCCAGAATTCTGGAAGTTAGAAAAGTATAATTATCAAATTGTCATTACTTCAACAACCCCCCCCCCCCCCCCAATCAATTAAATAATTTCCTAAATTGCCCATAAAATTCACTATCCCCAGCTTTTGACACAGTCTATTGAAACGTGCACTCTTAGCTAATTTTGGTAAAATATGTGCCATTTGTTCCTCGGAGCTAATGTATTGAACATTCAGATGGCCTTTGTTGTACAGCTCTTGTGTAGAACGGATTTCACATCCACATGCTTCAGTCATCTATGTTCCCATTTCCATAATTGACAGATTCTTCAAGAAGATGCTTAAGCCATGGGGTGTCTGTCATAGCTGTCGCCGAAGCTGGATATTCTGCTTCTATTTCCTAGTGAAACTCATCTGTCTCCTTGTCACAAGAAACAGTTTTTCAAACAAAAAACTATAAGAAAGTGAAGAAGACAGAAGATCTACAACATAACACAGTCAGAATCAACATAGCAGTAATAGCATTTAAAATTTCCTTTTTTGTAACACAGACCAACATCAAGTCTCCCTTTAATATATCAAAGAATTCATTTCAAAAATTTCTACTCTAATTCTGTTGGTTTACTTTGCTGTCTACTAAAATAGTTAAGTGATGCAGTTCGTCTGGTCATAGCTGTCATTTCCTTCATAAAACTGTCAAAAGTTTTTTTTAGTTTGCATACAAGACTTTTCTTAATCTTTACACCAGGTCTCAATGCAGGAATCAATTTTGTACATCTGTTTGTTCCATAAATGAATTATGTTCCTTCACCACACTAAGGAGCATTCTTAGTCTTGTGAATTGAGCAAGTGGAGTATAGTCATATCTCTTTCAATATTTCCAGACATGTCTATTTTTACTTTGAACATCCTCTTACTGTCAGTTATACTTTTATTTGCTGTAAGTGGTGCATAAGTCAAAGTTCCATTAGATGACTGAGAGCCCAATTTTTCCTTTATTGCTTTTTTCCATTCTTCTTCTTCTTCTTCTTCTTCTTCTTCTTCTTCATGATGCCTAACCTGAACGTCTTCAGACTTCTGAGGTAAGTTTTCCCACGAATGTTTTTGCATTCAAGGGAAACACTGCATAATCCTTGAAAAACCTAAATTTTCTTGTTATTCTATTGCTTTTCCACAAAGTTTCTGCTCGCTTCCACTTCTTCTGGCATCGTGGGCCTTGAGTTACCTTCAACAGTTTGCACAAAATCAAGGACTTCAAAACAGAACTAACTTTGAGGAAACTAAAGAATGTTCTGAATTACGTTGTTCACTTGAATGGTCTTCTTCAAGATCCAATCATCACTGCTTTCACCTTCAAATACAAACTTATCTTTTTCAAAAATTACATCTCTCCCAAATACAACTTTGTGTTGCTTGGTGCACCATATTCTGTGGCTAATTAGACAGTTTCCAGTCACGAAACATTTTAATGGGATAGTTCCTTTTCAATTCTTTCCTTGGAATGTGCCACTATGCAACACACCCAAAGTCATATTTGTTCAAATTAGGCTTTCTTCCAGACGATAGCGTTTCTAGAATTTGTGCATCTAAAACTGAAGTATAACTACGGTTAATGATAAAAGTATCTACCAGTAATTTTTGACTAAAATTGCTTTCAAACTTCGCGTCCAAGAATTGTGCAATGAGCCTTTTCAATGACAGTATGATTTAGTCGCTCTGCAACTCCATTTCGTAATTGAATTTGCAAATATACTCATGACCGTTGTCACTTTTTAATCTCCTGATTTTCAGCAAATACATACTTTGGAAATACGAAGCAAGAATTGTTACCAATATTGTATCGACCACCATGCCATACAGTTCAGTGAGCGGACACATGGGTATTATATACTGTAGGACTGTAGGTTTCGGAGTGTTTTTCTCTTGAATGGCTAGCCATCTGGCCGTATGGCTGGGGCATTGTAACTCTATGGGGTAGTGCTGCCAACACATGCCATCCCACTCTTAACTTCATTTCCCAACCCCCGAACTCCCCTTGTTAGTGTGTGTGTATACACGATTGAATCATTTCTGTGAGCAGCAGCTATAGCTATCACCCTTTTGAATTGAACCCGCTGAATTTTTAAAAAACAAGCATCAGCCAGCCATTTATAGTTTATGCACTGACAATCAATTATTTAGTGAACCTGACACTAGAAGAGCACCTTTTAGTTTTAATTTGAAATTCCAGTCCACAAACTATGCTTTCAACATAAATTTCTCCAACCTTTATTCATATTTGATTCACCAGTTCATTCACATCCATCAAAGAACAGATTAATTAACTAAATATCCTGTTATCCTCAAATCCAGAAACCAATCCACTTTGCCACCTGGAAAACTTCCAGTAACAGCTGAGAAAGAAAAATTATTTTCATTTCTGTTTATTTTTTGGAGAGATATAGCTAAATTTGCAGAACTATACTTCTCTGCGTTTGTGGCAATCTAACATTGTATTTTCCCCAATAATGGCATTGTTTCCCACATCTGTAACATATATATTGGGTTGGTACATAAGTTTGTTGCGTTTTTCTGTATGTTTGATAAACACAACAGATACACATACACACCCTACTCATCCATAATATATTCTCCTTCACTATTTACAACAGTCTATCAATGCTGAGATAACTTTTCGATTCCATGACTGTAGACTTCGAGTGGTTTTGAGGTGAAGAACTCGTCGAGCCATGGTAGGAGCACCTTTTGCAGCCGGCATAGCTTAGCTTGAAGTTTGTTCGATAGAGAGCAGGAAAAACTGAGGGTGCAAGATCAGTTGAATAAGGTGAGTGCAGAATGACCTCCCAACCCAACTCTAGTATAAGGTTTTTGGTCAGTCTAGCAGAATGGGTGCGGGCGTTATCGTGGAGTAGCATCACTTTTTGCAGTCTGCCTGGTTGTTGTCCTCGAATTGCATCCACAAGATGTCTCAGTTACTGACAATAAATATCATCAGTGATGGTTACATCTCGGGGAAGCAATCTGTACTACACCACACCATCACTGTTCAACTAGATGCATAATATTATGGATGCATGCAGGCTTTTATATGGGGAGTTGCTGCTTTGTTTGGGGGCAACCATTCTTTTCTTTTCCTTATGATCTTAGGATAAAGACACCATTTCTTGCCACCTATAAGGCTATAACGATACAAGTTAGGAATGGTCAACGTTGCTTTCAAGCAAACTGATCACTAACAATGAGAAAAGCACATACATCCACCTGCTGATTTATGTAATTTCGGCTTAGAGCATGTGGTACCTTTTTTCAACCTTCTCCATGTCATGCAAATGTCGCACGATGGTAGAATGATCACAGTTAATAACATTTGCCAGTTCTCGAGTTTGCTGACATTGATTATTGTGGGTTAATGTGTTTAAACAATCTTTATGAAACTTCGACTGTCTTCCTGAATGTACTGAATCACTAATGTCAAAATGATCCTTCTTAAAACGAGAAAACTGCATTCTTGCCGTGATCTGTCTCATGGAATTATCCCCCTCCCACATGTGGCGTGAATGTTTCTGACTGCCTCCGTAGCTGTCATTCCTATTGAACTGTAATAGAAGAATACATCAGAAATATTTAGATTTCTCCACTAGGCACTCCATTTTCTAGTGTCCAAACCTCCACTCATTATCTGTATATAACAAAATGACAATATGTGAACTCATATAGCAACAGTAAATTACAAAGTAAAAAATGACAACTCCTAGCATCCACAATATCAACTAAAATCTTATTTTTAGACAAAGCTTTGGCTGCATCATACATAGCTTGAGACTTGGTTGTCTCTGAATACATCCTTTTACCTTGCTGTCAGATGCTGTCGACGATGGCAATTCATTTACTGTCCAGTTGTTACCTTTAGAATTATTAAGTTTTGCTTCTTTGTCTAGTAATCTACCCTTTAAGAAATTCGGTTCCAATTCCTCACTTGAGAAGGTATTCAGAGCAGTAACAACTACTTCGGATTCTGGTGGAATTGTTTGTAAGAAACCGCATACTATATAAGTTCCTCCAATATTATCATCCGATCTTTCAAATTACCCATTAACTTACGAAACTCCAAAAAATTAATTTCAAGAGTTATTGTCATTTGCATTAAACTTTAAAGGTCGTTCTTAATAAAAGCCACACCTTTCAGCTCAAATGTTTGAATTAATGTATTTCTCATTTTTGGTGTAGGCCTACTCCAAGCAACTTTGTGAAATTCTTTGGATTACTTGAGACTTACACTTCTTATCGGTTTTGCCAAGCTCTCCCAGAAGAGTTTGCTTCCACGCACACTATACAGCTGTCTCAGCCATGTCCATGTATCTCTTTCACACAAAACTCACTTCCAGCTCACATAGAAGTATTTCAGTCCTAAATTTTCAGTTGCTAAAGTTCTTCCCATTAAATAACAGTACCTTGTATTCCTCCTCCTCTTGAGCCATGACTCTAAATTAGGTACTGGATTAATTTTTTCCACCTTTATTTGTTGTACTGCAACACCTGGCACCTGGGTCCATGACCAGTTGCTAAGAAAATAACAGTTATTTAGGATAAGTAATTTCAACTCGTTACTTCACACAATTTACAATTACAACCATGGGACAACAATGAAGACAAAATACAAACAGAGCGAAGAAACACAGAAAAAACACATAAAAAAGACAAAGAGAAAATAACTCAAAGGATTATTATTACATTATCATCATTTCAACACACTTTGTATTAGATAGGAAACTCCATGTCCAAACAATGAACAATGGCACCATTTAACCAAGATACAGAACAGCCTACCACCACAAGTATAAAACATAGCCTTGATTTTAGAAATCTGAAATCATTAACTGATCATTGCTCTGAATTGTGTGAATTTTTGGTCCATATGTGTACAGTGAAATATCAAACAAGCTGCAGTGCATGAATGATTTTTATAAAATTAATAATCACTGTGAATGAGACTTTTATACAATGTGTAGCTATCTCCATACTGTTGTCTTTGTCCATGTTTGTACTGTATTGTAACACTCTTTTGGTCTCCTTCAACTATTATTTATGCTACTTGTGAACTCAGATTATACAACCTGGGTCCAGCAAAAATTGTCATTTTAACAGCCCTGGACATCTGCTGCCGTTTAGGTTATGGAATCTTCTTCTTGATACAGTTATGAAGTGTAGTGGCATGACCGAGAGGGAATTTGTTCTCGCTTGATATTGCTAATCACTATATGACATTGTTTGTCGTCTATCTTGATATATACACTCCTGGAAATTGAAATAAAAACACCGTGAATTCATTGTTCCAGGAAGGGGAAACTTTATTGACACATTCCTGGGGTCAGGTACATCACATGATCACACTGACAGAACCACAGGCACATACACACAGGCAACAGAGCATGCACAAGTCGGCACTAGTACAGAGTATATCCACCTTTCGCAGCAATGCAGGCTGCTATTCTCCCATGGAGACAATCGTAGAGATGCTGGATGTAGTCCTGTGGAACGGCTTGCCATTCCATTTCCACCTGGCGCCTCAGTTGGACCAGCGTTCGTGCTGGACATGTAACCACGTGAGACGACACTTCATCCAGTCCCAAACATGCTCAATGGCGGACAGATCCGGAGATCTTGCTGGCCAGGGTAGTTGACTTACACCTTCTAGAGCACATTGGGTGGCACGGGATACATGCGGACGTGCTTTGTCCTGTTGGAACAGCAAGTTCCCTTGCCGGTCTAGGAATGGGAGATCGATGGGTTCGATGACGGTTTGGATGTACCGTGCACTATTCAGTGTCCCCTCGACGATCACCAGGGGTGTACGGCCAGTGTAAGAGATCGCTCCCCACACCATGATGCAGGGTGTTGGCCCTGTGTGCCTCGGTCGTATGCAGTCCTGATTGTGGCACTCACCTGCACAGCGCCAAACATGCATACGACCATCATTGGCACCAAGGCAGAAGCGACTCTCATCGCTGAAGACGACACGTCTCCATTCATCCCTCCATTCACGCCTGTTGCTACACTACTGGAGGCAATATGCACGATGTTGGTGCGTGTCCGGAGCAAGTGTGGTTGGTCTGACACATTGGTGTCAATGTGTTCTTTTTTCCATTTCCAGGAGTGTATATAAGGCTGTAAAAATGAATTTTACTGCAGATGTTTTCCCCAGTATTCAGTAAATCAGTATCTCCCGGCGTAATGGTGTACATTAGAGGTGACAAGAAAATAACATAACTGATAGAAATAACTGGTTATTGAGAAGTAGCAGTTACTGTGATAAGGGCTCATCTGATACTAGCAGTTACTTAAATAACAGTGCTTTGCGTCACCTGTTTACAGAAGATCATACTATGCTTTCACGTCAACTAATCTGAGATCTGGCTATGATAGAGAGGGATATGTCATCTGGAAGATGTTCTACATGTCATGGAAATAACAGAGACTACACGCCATCTATTGATACAACTATGTGTTACTTTGTGCGCTCTCGCTACTTTCAGCACAAAAATTAAATAAAGTTAATGTCAGAGTGGTTGCTGATAGGAGCAAACTTAAAGGCATTGTACATGTACTAGAGTTCCCTTGGGTCAGTAGTTTGGGCAGTTAGTACAAATGAAGCAATTGGAGCGACAATGGGAATAACTGTCAGAGGTTGTTATTTTTCTCTAGCTGTTATTATTCTCTCACAGTTTCGTTCTCTGACACTTAACAGGCTACCACTACAGGTAAGCCAGTGACATTTCCGGAGAGAATAGTTACTGGAGTGAGCAAAATATTTTTGTACCGCTATGGAAATAACTATCTAGAACCCCAGGTGTCCAGCAGTTGACAACTAATGGGATTCTATTCTTCCCATTTCTTGTAGTTCCTGAAACAGTTGACCTTCTATCTGGCCTTCGGTTGTGTTAGAGGGTATTGTTAATGGTTTTTAGAGTTTTACACATATTGAAATATTTGAGCATTGTAGGTGATCTAAAAATGGAAAATAGTGGAGTACCTTCTCAAAGAATACCATATCCCCAATGCCTAGCGGCGCCATTATGATGAAAAAACGCTGGTGCTGTATGTAATTAGTGTATCTTATCAACTTGAGTACAAAAAAAAAACTTGTGTAATTTCATAAAACTTGTCTATGTGGCTTTACTAAGAAAAATGAGCTTTCTCAATTTGTACATATACACTGCAAATGGACTTTTTTTTATTTAATTAATTATTGGCGACAGATTTTGAATCATTTTCCACATAGTATTGAGCACATCAGTTTTATACAGGGAAATTGTACAATGGAATATTTACACTTCACATACAAGTATGGAAAATTAACCATTTGATCGCAGCATAGATAGAATGAATACAGGTATGCTTACAACAATAGTCAGATCGGGTACTTTGTCAGGAGCATTCAAATAAAAATATAGATTTACTTATATTAGGGTCCACTTGTACTTGGGTATTCTACATGAAATTTTTTGAATAATATATGCTCTTTCTGTTTTGAAAGAGGCCAAGGGTGTTCATTTTGGCCCTTTGGCCAACACACACACACACACACACACACACACACACACACAGCAACATTGCATGATGGGAGTGGCAACTGGGTGGGGGTATGGAGGATACTGGGGCAGGGAGGGAGGGTGAAAGTGATGTAAAGTGCTGCAGGCTAGACCACGGGTATGGGAGAGGTGGGGAGGGGGGCAGAAGTAGCAGAAACAGAGGGAAATAAAAAGACTGGGAGTGGTGGTGGAATAATGGCTGCATAGTGCTGGAACGGGTGCAGGGAAGGTGTGGGATGGATGAGAACAGTGACTAATGAAGGTTGAGACCAGGAGGGTTATGGGAATATTGGATGTATTGCAAGGAAAGTTCCCACCTGCACAATTCAGAAAAGCTGGTGTTGGTGGGAAGGATCTATACAGCACACACTGTGAAGCAGTCATTGAAATATCATGTTTTGCAGCATGTTCAGCAACAGGGTGGTCCATTTGTTTCTTGGTTGCAGTTTGTTGGTGGCCATTTGTGTGGACAGACAGCTTGTTGGTTCTCATTCCTACATAGAATGCAGCACAGTGGTAGCAACTTAGCTTGCAAATCACATGACTATTTTCACAGGTAGGCCTGCCTTTGATGGGATTGGTGGTGATGGTGCCTGAACTGGAGTAGGTGGTGGCAGGAGAATGTATGGATGTAGGTGTGTTACAGAGGTATGAGCCATGAGGTAAGGGATTGGGAGCAGGGGTTGTGTAAGAATGAGTACATTATGTACGTTTGGTGGATGACAGAATACCATGTGAGGCATGGGAAGGATAGTGGTCTGGATACTTCTCATTTCAGGCCACGACAAGAGGTAATCGAAACCCTTGCAGAGAGTGTAATTCAGTTTCTCCAGTCCTGAGTGGTGCTGAGTTATGAGGGGCATGGTCGTCTGTGGTCAGACAGTGGGATTTTGGGAGGTGGTGGGAGACTGAATAGATAAGGCACGCAAGATTTGTTATTATACAAGGTTTGGAGGATAATTATGGTCGGTGAAGGCTTTAGTGAGATATTTAGATTGGGACTGCTCATCACTGCAGATGCGGTGACCAAGTGGGAATAGGCTATACGGAAGGGACTTCTTGGTATGGAATGGATGGCAATTGTTGAAGTGGAGGTATTGCTGGTGGTTAGTAGGTTTGATATGGACGGAGGTACTGATGTAACCACATTTGAGGTGGAGGTCAACATCTAGGAAGGTAGATTGTTGGGTTGAGTAGGACCTTGTGAAGCAAATGGGGGAGAAGTAGTTGAAGTTCTGGAGGAATGTGGATTGGGTATCCTTATCCTCACTCCAGATAGCAAAAATGTAATCATTGAATCTGAACCAGGAGTGGGGTTTAGGATTCTCTGTTTTTAGGAAGGGTTCGTTTATATGGCCCATGAATAGGTTGGCATTAGATGGTGCTATGAGGGTGCCCATAGCCATACCCTGGATTTGTTTGTGGGTAATGCCTTCAAAGCAGAAGAAATTGTGTGTGAGGATAAACTTGTCATGGTGACTAGGTTGTTGGTTTGGAATCTGTCAATCTTTGGGAAAGGGAGTGTTCAATAGCAGGAAGGCCATGGGCATTAGGGATATTAGTGTACAGGGAGGTGGCACCAATAGTGACAAGCATGGCACTTTGTGGTAAAGAGTCAGGAACTGTGGAGAGTCAGTGAAGGAAATTGTTCAAATGCCTCTGAGCACTACGGGATGGCTACAGGACAAATGTAAGGATGTGGAGGCTTATCTCACTTGGGGGAAGATAGATACTGCCTACAGGAAAATTAAAGAGACCTTTGAAGAAAATAGAACCACTTGCATGAATATCAAGAGCTCAGATGGAAACCCAGTTCTAAGCAAAGAAGGAAAGGCAGAAAGGTGGAAGGAGTATATAGAGGGTCTATACAACGGCGATGTACTTGAGGACAATATTATGGAAATGGAAGAGGATGTAGATGAAGATGAAATCGGAGATAAGATACTGCGTGAAGAGTTTGACAGAGCACTGAAAGACCTGAGTCGAAACAAGGCCACAGGAGTAGACAACATTCCATTAGAACTACTGACGGCCTTGGGAGAGCCAGTCATGACAAAACTCTACCAGCTGGTGAGCAAGATGTATGAGACCGGCGAAATACCCCGAGACTAAAAGAAGAATACAATAATTCCAATCCCAAGGAAAGCTGGTGCTGACAGATGTGAAAATTACCTAACCATCAGTTTAATAAGTCACAGCTGCAAAATACTAACGCACATTCTTTACAGACGAATGGAAAAACTAGTAGAAGCTGACTTCAGGGATGGTCAGTTTGGATTCTGTAGAAATGTTGGAACACGTGAGGCAATACTAACCTTATGACTTATCTTAGAAGAAAGATTAAGAAAAGGCAAACCTACGTTTCTAGCATTTGTAGACTTGGAGAAAGCTTTTGACAATGTTGACTGGAATACTCTCTTTCAAATTCTGAAGGTAGCAGGGGTAAAATACAGGGAGCGAGAGGCTATTTACAAATTGTACAGAAACTAGATGGCAGTCATAAGAGTCGAGGGGCATGAAAGGGAAGCAGTGGTTGGGAAAGTAGTGAGACAGGGTTGTAGCCTGTCCCCGATGTTATTTAATCTGTATATTGAGCAAGCAGTAAGGGAAACAAAAGAAAAATTCGGAGTAGGTATTAAAATTCATGGAGAAGAAGTAAAAACTTTGAGGTTCGCCGATGACATTGTAATTCTGTCAGAGACAGCAAAGGACCTAGAAGAGCAATTGAACGGAATGGACAGTGTCTTGAAAGGAGGATATAAGATGAACACCAACAAAAGCAAAACGAGGATAATGGAATGTAGTCAAATTAAATTGGGTGATGCTGAGGGAATTAGATTAGGAAATGAGACGCTTAAAGTAGTAAAGGAGTTTTGCTATTTAGGAAGTAAAATAACAGATGATGTTCGAAGTAGAGATGATATAAAATGTAGACTGGCAATGGCAAGGTAACCATTTCTGAAGAAGAGAAATTTGTTAACATCGAGTATATATTTATGTTTCTGAAAGTATGGAGTGTAGTCATGTATGGAAGTGAAACATGTACGATAAATAGTTTGGACAAGAATAGAATACAAGCTTTCGAAATGTGGTGCTACAGAAGAATGCTGAAAATAAGGTGGATAGATCACGTAACTAATGAGGAGGTATTGAATAGAATTGGGGAGAAGAGCAATTTGTAGCACAACTTGACTAGAAGAAGGGATCCGTTGGTAGGACATGTTTTGAGGCATCAAGGGATCACAAATTTAGCATTGGAGGGCAGCGTGGAGGGTAAAAATCGTAGAGGGAGACCAAGAGGTGAATACACTAAACAGATTCAGAAGGATGTAGGTTTCAGTAGGATCTGGGAGATGAAGAAGCTTGCACAGGACAGAGTAGCATGGAGAGCTGCAGCAAACCAATCTCAGGACTGAAGACCACAACAACAACAACAACAACAAAACATTTTTCGCAAGCTCGGAACCTTCTGGTCCATCAGAAACTATCACATTCATTTTTCCATAAATACAGTCTACAAATCTCACAAAATTTAACAAGACAACCCTCTGGACCTTACAAAAGTAAGAGAAAGAATGAATAAGTAATTGTTCCTTCTCTTTCAACAACATTCAAATATTCACAAATAATGTTTGACGTCGCACTGAGACGGGACGTTTGTTCCTTGAGCTGGACATGTAACTCCTTACAAATCGAAGGCCTCAGACACGGCCAACCGATTCGGCTCAAATTTGGCAGGTCGCTTGTGTACAACCTAAAACGGAGGAATCTAAGATATTTTAGGTCAACACCGCCGCGTTATTGAAAAAATCATCCCTAAAAGTTATGAAGAGCAATCGACTCAAAATTGGTGGGATCGATAGATAATTGTAAATAGAGCATTTTTCAGTATCAGCTATGGTATCCGAAAACGAATACTATTCCAGAAACCGAGGAAAGAAAGTTTTACAACTGTCGCTTCTGTTCCAACTTTTTAAACGGTTTTTGCCGACAGCACTGATAGCGCAACAGCCAAGGTAACTGGCTGGGAATCTGAGAACCCGGGTTCTAATCGCGAGGAAACCCAGTGGATGTTATTATTTTCGTTTGTATTTTTCCATATCTCACTTCATAGGAATAGGAGGGTTAATAAGGTAAATCTATAAGGAACGATAAAAATAAGGTAGGCAAATAAATTTCTGAAACTTCTTGGGGTAGAAAACAACTAAAATGTTACTCCAGGTCACTTTAGAATGGCTCTTCCAGTCACTGTTACTTGTCCTCATTTTTCGTCGAACAACTAGATGGGTGGTACTTGTCACATAAAAATTTGAAACAAATATACTCACGGCACCAAGAACATCTAATGAATGCAATCTTTCAAAAGCTACACTGTTCCTTCCCAAGAGTAGACGGAAAACAAACTTGGTTTACATTTAAAAATGTCTTTTTCGGGAATTAATTTTGATGCGTACCACGCATACGATATCATTGCGTGAAAAATCGATGCTGAAAGTTGGTTATGAATTATGTTGTAAATAGTTATTGTATCCGTGCGGTTGTCCAATTCCCGCTGTGTTTCCAGAAGCACACTGCAATCCTGAAGCCTGGAAATAAAGTTTTTAACCTGGCGATAGAAATCAACATCACACGGCTGGTACACAGGTGTACAGTTGGGCGGTATTACTTTTACCGTGCACGTCGGCTGACCCTCGCCATTTATAATCATTGTGTCATATAATATAGCATTACTTTGTCCACTCCAGGAATCCACTACTAGAAAAAACTTGCTATCGGGAACGTATGGTCTTAAAACATTCTCAAGAAATGTTCTGTAAATCGCATTCGTCAGTTTGGAGAAGGTAATGTAAACATTTTTCAACGAGTCGGTTAAACGGTTGACCTCTTCTATAACCTGAGGACCAAATGTAACATTCGTTTCTTGTAAACATAGGAAAACCTTACGTGACAGTTTTCCAGAGGCTGTAGTGGCATGTTGCGCCGTGTACGAATGTGTTAGTAGGTTTTTACTGCCAACTGCGACAAGGATTCGTTTTTCTCCCTTATGCGATAACGTGCGTCGAATGTTCACCCAATACTCGCATCCTGTATGACCGGTGTTGATCACGTAATCACTATTAAAACCGGTCATAAGTGACGCCGTTTGCCTGTTGAAAAGAGCTCCCACTTTCTGTATATCTTCTATATCTTGTACCTCCTTATGAGAGACGTATTTAGTGACTCGCCGTTGACGAATTTTATACCCCGATCTGAAATTTTTTGCCCAAGATAATGATGCAGCAGACGTAGAATCCTTGTTGGACGTATATTGAAGCGCTGCACCAGCAGCCCACTCCTGAAGTATTCTCGCTGTTACATTCTCGTTACGTCAACAAGATTCGACAATTCGGTCGTATGTCCACATATTTATCGCCTGGTATTTGTCGTATCTTGTCCCTCCTTTAACGATATCACTTTCCCACAATTTCAAGTCCTTCGTCTGTTCCAGGGCTGTTGTTGCTCCATTCTTTTGCAGTGTTTGTAAGTTCAAATTTGGACGATTCCTGGCTAGCGCTACCGCCTTAACTTTTACTTCAAGGGGTATAGAGCTGTAGTTAAGTCGTTTAGTAACCGGTTCGTGATACTCATCGGGAACGGATGAAGCACATATTCCCAGTGACGTGGAGATTTCTGAAATGTAATGACAATTTAGCGATTCACTAGTCGGGATATCTTCCACTGAATCACCTTCTGCTTCGTCTTCATGGTATAGTACCTCAGTATCAAGAAAAGTTATTTCGTTCGTCACCACAAAAATCTCTCGACCATAGCCGTTCCTATCAACCTGGAACGCCGAGAAACAGACCTGGCTGCTTCCAGTAGTGCGTTGATAATGCATCTGTATTTGGCAAACCAAAACACAGCGACGGTAACTTCCCGCTTGCCATCGTCTGTGACAGGCTCCCAACTATATATTACAACGCTAGTCGAAGGGTGTACATCCTCCGTTACTCAGATTATGCACCTGAAAGATATGACAACAAATAATAACTAGTTACTACGGCATAAACAGACGAGCTAATTTTTACAAACTACATACAGCACTCGTCATATGTTACTTACAGAATAACACTGTATTCATTCACGAAACTTATTTCATTCGGCACATTAATGATGGAAAAATCACTACTGTATCCGCCAGGATCGCGGCAGCCAAATGACGGAAAACAACTCTTTCCGATTTACGTCTATAAGGCTCGTGCTGGACACCTTCTCCCTTCCAGATTCACAACTATGATATGACGAACAGGCAACCGGGACAACATAACTCTCCCCGCGTGCATTCTGTCCCGTGCCTCGCTGTAAACAAGCGTCGCGCGGTTGGCTGTCTGTGATCCCTCGTGAGGAATTGGAAGCACTCTTACAAGGGGAGGCCGCCAATTGTGAAATTCAGATTCAATTCATACTGCGCATAATAAAAGCTCATGGCCAGAGGTGCTATGTGGGAAAGCACCAAGATGTACTTCTCAGCCGTTGTCGAGAAAATCGACAGTTAAAAGGAACCGTTGCGGTGAAATACTCACTACGATTAATAGTTTTCTACAGCGTCGTGGCGCAGCGGTAAGCTCTCGGGTTCGGGTTCGTAATTCCGAAGTGCGCCGGATCGAATCTCGCGCCATCCAACCATTTTTTTTTAGTATTTGTTTTTTGTAAGTCAAATGTGTGTACATACACACAATATATATATATATATAATTCCCAGCAATCAGTTGCAACAATTATGCATATAATAAGTTGTTGAAAGTCGTTTGTCGTGGAAAAACTGGCAACTTCGAACATCATTATGTTTTCCGCAAACAAAGTTGTATTTCATTAATGTTATTAATTGTCTTCATAATGTTAACCAAGTATAGTTAACGGAAGACGTAGAAACGATATTCCGAAACGAATACTTATAGCGTAAATCAAACGTTCGAATTAGAATAGAAACCCCACGTACACAAATTTGCTGTGGCAGGTATGAAATATAAACTCCGTTACTCACTCGTTACACTCGAAGGACAGATGTTGAATGGACCGAAACGAGCTGCCGCATAACAGCGTAGTTGCCTGCCAACTTCGAAAGAAGGTAGGTGCGGTCCCTAGCGCAACTTATAACATCGTCGAAAATCAGTGCGGACGTGAGAGCTTTGGTACACCCTGTTAAACAAACGGAAAAATGGAGGCGGTACAATTGGAGAGCGATCCGCCTTCACCAACATGTGTAAGCAATTCATATATGAATTACAAAGCACTAATAATAAAAAATGTAGCATGGTGCGAGATTTTTTTTTTTTTATTTTTCCGCCTCTCCCGACACGCTTCATATACCCTGCGCTGCTTGTGCTGCTAGTTAGTTGGTTAGGCGTTCCATAGATTTTTTTATTTTGTTTATTTTTTTATTTAATTTTTGTTCATTGTATCTGCTCGGGGCGGACGTCGCAAGACACCCGTTTCAGTTCGTCGTTGATCCATTAACTCAGTTTTTTTATTACAGACGGCAGCTAACACACTGACCGAACACGCTAAGCTACCGTGCCGGCTGTTCGATCCGGCCACCTTCGGATTACGAACCCGAGCGTTTACCGCTGCGCCACGACGCTGTAGAAAACTATCAATCGTAGAGAGTATTTCACCGCAACGGTTTCTTTTAACTGTCGATTTTCTCGACAAAGTCTGAGAAGTGCATCTTGGTGCTTTGCCACATTACACCTCGGGCCATGAGCTTTTATTATGCGCAGTAGGGATCGAATCTGAATTTCACAATTGGCGGCCTCCCCTTGTTAGTCGTAGTTGTGGTCATGTGACAAGGCTTAAAAGTTTAATACTTTACTAACCAACGGCGTTGGGGTAATTAGTTTGCCTACCTTATTATTATCATTCTTTATTAATTTACTTACCTTATTAACCATCCTATCCCTATCAATTGACATATGGAAAAACACAAACGAAAATAATAACATCCACTAGGGTTCTCCGATTCCCAGCCAGTAAGTTACCTTAGCTGTTCCGCTATCGCCGCTGTCGGCGAAAAGCGTTTACCATGTGGGTACATGAGCGACAATTGTAAAAGTTTCTTTCCTCGATTTTTGGAAAAGTTTGCGTTTGCGGACCCCATACCTGATGATGAAAAATGCTCTATTTACAATTATCTATCGATCGCTCTAATACTGAGTCCGTTGCTCGTCAAAACCTTTAGGGTTGATTTTCTCAAAATTGCAGGGGTGTTGACCCAAAATATCTTGGAGTATTTCATTTTAGGTTCTACACAAGCAACCTGCCAAATTTGAGCCGAATCGGTTGGCTGTGTCTGAAGCCTTCCCCTTGTTAGCCAGGATCGGCGACTACCTGCCCGCGCCTATCATCCGTCCCATACATGTCCGTTCTGCACACACATAATTGTGGTGCAGTAGATACATTCTACTTTACCACACTCGTCTCTAAAATAACCCGTGTTCAAGACGGTGGAAATACGAGGGTCTCTAGGATTTACCCCGAAATTCTCGAGACACTACAATGCCTTCCAGAATGCTGGAAGTTAGCAAAGTATAATTATTAAATTGTCATTACTTCAACACCCCCATCAATTTAATACTTTCCTTAATTACCAGTAAAATTCACTATCCCCATCTTTTGACATATTTTACCAAAAGCAACTAGGACTGGACATTTCAGTAAACTGCCATTTGTTCCTCAGAGCTAATGTATTGAACATTTAGATGGCCTCGCCCTGTATAAAGACCAACAGCCGTTCTATCACATTTCGTTGTCTCTGATGAACCCTCACCGTCGATGACAACATACTGCGTACTATTATTCAAGAAGTTTTCGAGCCATTCACATATCTGTGAAGTTATTCGATATGCTCGTAGTTTCTTTAACAATCTGCAATGGGGCACGATGTCAAATTCTTTCCGGAAATCTAGAAATATGGAATCTGCCTTTTGCCCTTCATACATAGTTCTCAGTATGTCACGTGAGGAAAGGGCAAGCTGAGTTTCGCACTTACGATGCTTCCTAAAGCCATGTTGATTCGTCGACGTAAGTTGCTTAGCTTCAAGTAAGTCTATTATAATCGAACTGAGAATGTGTTCAGGGAGTCTGCAGCAATCAGAAGTTTTGGATATTGGTCTCTAATTTTACGGGTCCGTTTCTTTACCTCTCTATATACTGGAGTCATCTGCGCTTTTTTTCCAGTCGCTTGAAACTTTACGCTGGGCGAGGGATTTACGACAAATGCAGGTAAGGGACCAATGACGTATAACACTCCTTGTAAAATCCAAAACCTATAACAATATTAATATACAGAAAAAACGCTGCGATCTAATGCACCATCCTAATAGCTTGCGATCTCAGAATTTGCGGCGTGAGGCACCGTCACACGTCGCGAGGGCCAGGGAAGACCACCCTCCCTTGGAAAAAGCACTTGCATTAACGTGCCTGTATACTAGACTTGCAGTCATTACGACACTCGCTTTCTAAGTGGCGCACACATTCCGCCAGTATCAGGGTTATCGCCTGCTAGTTAGACAGCAAGCTATACACGCCAGCTCCTATCTACACTCCTGGAAATAGCAATAAGAACACCGTGAATTCATTGTCCCAGGAAGGGGAAACTTTATTGACACATTCCTGGGGTCAGATACATCACATGATCACACTGACAGAACCACAGGCACATAGACACAGGCAACAGAGCATGCACAATGTCGGCACTAGTACAGTGTATATCCACCTCTCGCAGCAATGCAGGCTGCTATTCTCCCATGGAGACGATCGTAGAGATGCTGGATGTAGTCCTGTGGAACGGCTTGCCATGCCATTTCCACCTGGCGCCTCAGTTGGACCAGCGTTCGTGCTGGACGTGCAACCACGTGAGACGACGCTTCATCCAGTCCCAAACATGCTCAATGGGGGACAGATCCGGAGATCTTGCTGGCCAGGGTAGTTGACTTACACCTTCTAGAGCACGTTGAATGGCACGGGATACATGCGGACGTGCAATGTCCTGTTGGAACAGCAAGTTCCCTCGCCGGTCTAGGAATGGTAGAATGATGGGTTCGATGGCGGTTTGGATGTACCTTGCAATATTCAGTGTCCCCTCGACGATCAGAGGGTGTACGGCCAGTGTATGAGATCGCTCCCCACACCATGATGCCGGGTGTTGGCCATGTGTGCCTCGGTCGTATGCAGTCCTGATTGTGGCGCTCACCTGCACGGCGCCAAACACGCATACGACCATCATTGGCACCAAGGCAGAAGCGACTCTCATCGCTGAAGACGACACGTCTCCATTCGTCCCTCCATTCACGCCTGTCGCGACACCACTGGAGGCGGGCTGCACAATGTTGGGGCGTGAGCGGAAGACGGCCTAACGGTGTGCGGGACCGTAGCCCAGCTTCATGGAGACGGTTGCGAATGGTCCTCGCTCGCCGATACCCCAGGAGCAACAGTGTCCCTAATTTGCTGGGAAGTGGCGGTGCGGTCCCCTACGGCACTGCGTAGGATCCTACGGTCTTGGCGTGCATCCGTGCGTCGCTGCGGTCCGGTCCCAGGTCGACGGGCACGTGCACCTTCCGCCGACCACTGGCGACAACATCGATGTACTGTGGAGACCTCACGAACCACGTGTTGAGCAATTCGGCGGTACGTCCACCCGGCCTCCCGCATGCCCACTATACGCCCTCGCTCAAAGTCCGTCAACTGCACATACGGTTCACGTCCACGCTGTCGCGGCATGCTACCAGTGTTAAAGACTGCGATGGAGCTCCGTATGCCACGGCAAACTGGGTGACACTGACGGCGGCGGTGCACAAATGCTGCGCAGCTAGCGCCATTCGACGGCCAACACCGCGCTTCCTGGTGTGTCCGCAGTGCCGTGCGTGTGATCATTGCTTGTACAGCCCTCTCGCAGTGTCCGGAGCAAGTATGGTGGGTCTGACACACCGGTGTCAATGTGTTCATTTTTTCATTTCCAGGAGTGTAGTTTAGGCGACAAGACTTCATAAACACTGACTGCGTGGAAAACTACCATATCATGCAAGAGGTTTAAATCTATTACTTAGTTGCTACTTATTCTATTCGCAACATTTTTTGCAGACAATATCTACATTTGTACCTACAATATATCATTCTACAACTCATCTCAGTATTTGACATGTCTCCTGAACCATGAGTGAAAAACTTTCAGATTATACATGACGTTTTAATTTATCACTTATTAGAAACCAACTTTAGTCGCAAACATCATTCATATATGCCGCTCAACGTACCTACAAAAATATATAATTTTATAACAAATAGTTCAAAAGATATGACGTCATAAACACTGAGATGCGCGAGAAACTGTCAGATGATCTGTGACGTTTTAATTTATTACTTCTTTACTGCCAACTGTGTTCACAACGCATTTCGCAGATAGTGGCCACGTATACTGCTGGATCTACCTGGAAAATTATCTCATTGTACAACACATATTTCAGGATATACGACATCATAAACATTTAGCTATATGAAAACACAACAGCAGGGTGAAAATTCGCTAGGCATACAGGTGAAATATGTATACAAATATGATCGAAATTTGTCTGAAATTAGGTGACGTGTACGTATACGAGCAAACCAGCGGTAAAATGCTCATCCTAATCCTTGAAACGACTTCAGTCATATTTGGCACACGTATTTGTCCCTGTCTAGAATGAAGAGCTAAAATCCACCAGCTTCCTGCTGGGGTGAGCGTGATAGCGTGGAGAGAGACGAGGGGAGGAGGAGGAGGAGGAGGACATGGACAGCAGAAGAGAGGAAATGGACAGAGAGAGGGGAGAGGACGAGATGGCAAGAGAGAGGGGAGATGTGGAGGCCGTGGATAAAGGAGGGACGGGAGAGAAGAGTGGATAAAGAGAGAGAGAGGATGGCTAGAGAAAGGGGGGGAAGGAGGTGGACAGAGTGAAGCGGGAGGAAGAGATGGAATAACAGAAGACTAGAAGAAATAAATACCTGCTCAATGCCTGGTTTCTCTTCTAGTTAGAGTACTTAATTTTTTGTTAATTCAGGCTTCGAAAATTAATAGACAGTGAAGCTACATCAGGCAGTGACAAGCGGCAGCACATCGAGTCGAACTAAGCTCGTGTGACAGACAGGGGTGCCGCGAGGCATTCCACGCTGATACGACTCTGTATCGTACTGAATGGAGGGTGGTGATCCGCCACACAGAATACCAAAATATCACAAGAGTAGCGACTATGTTAAGGTACGGTCGCAGAGACCGACACTAGCGCTCCAAATGGCCTGGCGGTGAACTTTGAATTCGGGGAAATATGACGTGATAATCTGTATTCTTGCTCTGCAAAATGCGAGTACTATATGATAATATTTTTCATTTATATGAGTGGGTCTGGTGCCAAAGTGCATTTATTTTAAAACCCAATAAAGCAATTTCTACCGTTTGGCTGTAATCGAGTTGAAATTATGTTCCCGATTAAGACATCTCTACCGCGCGACCGCTACGGTGGCAGGTTCGAATCCTGCCTCGGGCATGGATGTGTGTGATGGCCTTAGGTTGGTTAGGTTTAAGTAGTTTTAGGAGACTGGTGACCTCAGATGTTAAGTCCCATAGTGCTCACAGCCATTCAAACCACTTGAGGACCTCTCTATGTGTATTGCAGTCTTTGAATTGCATTGCAAATACGTTGCTCGTATTCTGTTTAATTTTTGCTGACATCCGTATTATAGGGTGAACTAAATGCTTCTGTATTTGTTTTTGTTGCATGCTAAAGGACGCTGGTTTTGTCTCGCGGTGTTCTGCAGACTCACGTATTTTTGTTACAGCTTAAGACCCTCGATTGAAATCCATTGTTAGTGTACTCTTCGTATCCTTTGTTATTTTTGTTCCCATTCGTTTTTCGTACTCCACCAAAATTTTCATTGACTTCTGCTAAAATGCACTATCTGCACTGCCTGTTAATAACGTGTGAAAACATTTGCTAGTTACTGAGACTACGAAACAGACATCTACACCTACATCGACACTCTTCGAGCCATTGTGAAACGCATGGCATCCAGTGACGAGAAGCAACAGCACTCAATGCAGAATTAGATACAAGTTCCGCAACAGATGTAATAATGTGGAATAGCAATACTGTCGACACCCGCTAAGATGGAGTTCTTCATTAAAAGCGTGAAAGTACAGGACACGTATGTAAACAGATATAAAGTGTTGTGTTGGCAGAAGAGCCAACACCGTGTTACAAGAGGAGGGCGAAATGCACGCGTTGTAGCTCACGCAGGCTGGCGTGAGGAGGAAAGTACTATACTGACGTCAGATCTGGAACATGACAAGGAATTAGAATTCAGAAAGCGGACGTAATTATTTTGATACTTAACTTTAATCCATTAATGATGAACGTCGCTCTCGACGGTACATGATTCACAATATTATCTGTTCAGAATACATTCATATTAACTGAATATGGCGCCTTGCTAGGTCGTAGCAAATGACGTAGCTGAAGGCTATGCTAAATTGTCGCCTCTACAAATGAGAGCGTATGTAGACAGTGAACCATCGCTAGTAAAGTCGGCTGTACAACTGGGGCGAGTGCTAGGGAGTCTCTAGACTATACCTGCCGTGTGGTGGCGCTCGGTAAGCAATCACTGATAGTGGCGACACGCGTGTCCGACGTATACTAATGGACCGCGGCCGATTTAAAGGCTACCACCTAGCAAGTGTGGTGTCTGGCGGTGACACCACATAAAGTATAATAAAAGCAGCGTTCTTAACAATTGTCTAAATCGCGTAGTTAACACACAGATTCGTAAGTGGTAACAAAAATCATAAATCTCAGAACATCATGTGAAGAAACCAACTTCTGTTTTATATGAACAACAACCAAATATGGAACCATTTACCCGACCCAGTATTACTGATGTCAACAGAGCTCAATCAGAATATGAGCAACATACTTACAACGTAACTCAAAGAGTGCAAAGCACACAATAAGGAATAAGAAGCACAATGATTTGAAACGAGCATCTGTTAAGTTCCGTTCACTACGGAACGAAAACAAACACAGAACCTAACGATCATCCAATAAGAAAGCGACATGATGCATTAATAAACTTGCAGCACTGCAAGTGGACTGACAGCGAACCGAAGTACTGTTACGTGTAGCCCCTACACGGGTTTCACCCCCTGTTGTGGCTGTCTCTGCACAGTTCGTAGCCAGTGTTTCTGGTGTCTGTTTAAAGCAACAGTTTGGAACGCTCTGTATCGAGGCAAAGAGGATTATATACTGAGCATGGTGGCGCAGTGGTTACCACACTGGACTCTAGTTAGGGAGAACGACGGTTCAAACCCATTCCGCCATCCTGATTAAGGTTTTCCGTGATTTCCCCAAATCGCTTCAGGCAAATGCCGGGATGGTTCCTCTGAAAGGGCATAGCCACCTTTCTTCCCATCCTTCCCTAATGTGAGGGACCGATGACCTTGCTGTTTGGTGCCCTCCAACAATTCAACCAACCAACAGTGGATTACATGTACCGAAATCCTGGCCAAAATTATTTTTGATAGTTTCAAACCTTTAAAGCACTCCCTTTCACTACTAGGTTAACTGTAGTTGTGAATACCCCTAAACTACTCCACTGCCGTCCATAGAGAGGTGCCTGGGATGAATCGGCATGCATTTGTTAGTTTGTGTGCCTGTCTTTCAGTTTGTACCATGCCACTTACCACAAGTTCTTAACCTTTTGTACTTGAAAATTTCAAAGTAGATTCGTGTGATACCCTTAATTTGCTGTAACGATTTTACTGGTGACGTGATGACAGGACTGCTTCTACTAGGGCACCGAATTGCTCGTCACGTGTATGATTGTTCCATATGTAGTTAGTTTGCCATACTTTTCTCGCAATTTTTAAATGCGCCTTCAAACTAATTATAGCTATGTACTGTGTTATATATGTGCGTATTGAGAAGTGTATGTTAGTGTGTGTAATCTAGGTTGGTTTGCTACGTTCATTTGTCTAATGTTACCGATCACAGCAGGTGATTGTCCCAGGCCTGTCGCAAAGTTCTTTTCAATTGCACGTTGGCTTACTTTCTAACTTCTCGCAGTTCACAGCCTGATGCGATAGATGGTGCTGCATGCAGCGCTAGATTGCAAGCAAAATCTATCGACGTAGGGGGGCAACACATCTGTACGCTTCACCGTGACGTAATCCAGTAAATTAGATGCCTTCCTATGAGTATGAAAGAGGGAACCTTGCCAGTTCACGACAGTCAGTTTTAGTCCCTGACGACGATGGTGGAGGGTATCATCGAAAGCGTGGAATTTTCTGAAAATTTGACGAGGCAAGTGAACCGAGAATCTTTCATGTACTTGCTACAATAGTTGACCAAACGTCCATTTTTGCCATTTTGGCCATAATTTCGGTAAATATGCTCCGGTGTGAGGCACAGTTCAGCACAGCAAGGGCAACATGCGATGTTGCTGTAATGTGTTGAAAGATAATGTCAGGAACATCTCGAAGAAGGGTCATAGCCACCGTCCTTAAGGCGCCGGAAATGTGATAGGTACAGTCCAAATTACCATCTGTGTGGACAAGACGCGATCATCTTATTTACCCAGTGGTACCCCATACCAACAAGTCAGATGATGAGCCCATGAGAAGATGACGAAAGCAGTCTGGCAACGTTCGTCCTCCTCAGAGCTTGCATGCACGGATACGTCAAATGTGATGTTGTACACAGGACTGGGACTCGTCTGCAAAGACGACATAGTGCCACTTTGGTATGTCCAGTCTCCTTGTTGGGAGTTCCACTGTCGGCCGCCTCGGTCTGCTGTCGCGTCGATGTGGGCTTCGACAGCAGTTGTCGCTGGACGTCGCCGCACTGTCCGTGAGGGCGCTCTTCTGGCCACCAGTGAGCTCGCTGTGTTCCTAGACACAGCGGACCTGGTGTGTCTGTGTGCTCCTGCACAGCCAACCAAACAGCACGTCGAGCCTCTCAGGCGCTAGTCACGTAGGGCCATTAACAGCCTACGTGACCCTCGCGAACCGATAGGCACCGTATACACGTGACAGCGCGAGCAGCGTAACGACAAACTGCAGTCTCGGACTTTGGTACGTGCTGGTAGACGTTTCCCCTTCGTACACAAGGTGTCACACAGTCTTCCCACAAACAAACAACACTCAAATGCGATTTCTGAACGACAAACCCGCTGTAAAATCTTTACTTACATACAGAGCATAGTGGCAGCTGTGGAAAATAAATGTCCACATCTACCCTATACCCTGCAAGCCGTGTAATATGATGTGGCAGATGGTGGAGTCCGTGCTGGATACAGTGGCCGATGCGCAGGGAAAAGTTACTGAGCGATTTCATTTGTTTCTTTAGGCGGGGCCGACCTTGTCTGGTCACTTCCAGCCGGCTGGCGACACACTGCGATGGCAGAAGCGAGCCACACGCCCAGCGTTCTTCCTCAAACGATTTTACAGATACTATTCCGTAAAAAAAAAAAAATCATTTTTCCCTACTTATAGCTTTATATGCCAGCTTCGTGTGACGTGCCCATCATTTCGTTAATGGTGACAGTTGTTATGGTACTTCGATTTAAGTAAGACACTGCATGAAATATGAAAAAGTTTAAAATAGAAAATAGGGGTTGCTAAGATTTTGCGTTTGGTACACATTACATAATATGTTGCCGCGTATAAAATTCAGCTGAGATAATGAATTTTTCTTTATAGACTTTGGTGGAAGTCTCAGTCACCAATGACGGAAAAATTAACCTGATGTAGCGCACTCATCTGCAACCGTCCGAGCCAGCGAAAAAGCCAGAATGAGATATTCTCAACATTCCTCACATCTCAAACGGTTTGAGATATGGAAACAAGATTTTGGCAAATGACAGCACGCAAAGAGAAGAGTGCTTTGCCGTATGGTTAACATGCAAAACTTAATTATTGACCGCATTATACGATGAAACAATGTAATTATTAAGGGGCATCGATAGCCGGTGAAACGAGACATACTGTGGGATATAGTACAACGTAAGTGAAGACATTACAAGCTCATTTTTGTATCGGCGATGTGCTTTTTCATAAACGTTTCCTCCCTATTTTTCCTCAGTTTCTTACTTAAAAAACTTCATAACCACTGTCCATTTTCAATTTCTCGCGGCGTAATGAACAGTCCACTAAATTTTGGGCACGCAGGCGCGCAAATAAAATTTCCTCCACTGATATTTCGGCCGCGTATCGTCCGGCCATCCTCAGAGTGAGTCATAAGACTGACGACAAGATGCCAAGCGCGGCCTTAGATGCTCCACCGCGGCGGTACTGCGCATGCGAGTCAGAGATGTTGGTCGGCGGCAAAGAAATACGCTTATACATGCACCGCCTGTGGCGAAGGCGTACAGACATTCGATTCGCTTATCGATGTATGATCGGCGGCGGTGACACCGTGACGACTTCTCTGCAGTTCAATTACCCCAAGAGCCGGATTCCATGCTTTGTCCAAATTAAAACCATTATCTCTGTTAATTAAATTATTAGCTGCTCTAATCTCTATACCTTGACGGCAGATTCCCAAAAGGAAGACGTGGATGTTAAAATATTCACATCACTGTAATTCATGGAATGACCTGTACCAAGACAACGTTCGGCCACAGCTGACTTGTCTGGCTGTAATAAGCGTTTGTATCTTCGATGCTCTACACATCTCTCATGAACGGTGCGTGTTTGATCTCTGTACGATTTCTCACAATTTCCGCTATAAATCTGATACACACCCGCTTTACGAAGCTGTAAATCGTCCTTCACAGAGTATAGCTGCAGCAGTCTTCGTTGGGGGGGGGGGGGGTGAAAGACCACCACAACACAGAGTTTCTCAAGAATACACCCACATCGACAAAAAGTACTAGATTTGAAAGAATTAATATCTTCTTCCTAGGTTTTACATTGAATGCTCTACAAATTTGTTGCGGGGAAAATCCATTCGATTTAAAAATGCTCTTAAGGTATGTAAGCTCTTGTTGCAAATTGTCTTTATCGGAAATAGAGTGTGCCCTATGCACTAAGGTCTTAAGAACACCTACGGTCTGTGAAGGGTGATGGCAGCTACTGGCATGAACATATAGATTTGTATACGTTGGTTTCCGGTATACGGCGTGTCCTAATGTGCCATCAACTTTACGGCGAGCGACAACATCCAAAAATGGGAGGTAAACGTCTTTTTATATTTCCATAGTAAATTTGATACTAGAATGGATGGAATTCTAATGCTCAAGAAATCGATGTAATTCATTCATCCCGTGCGGCGATACCACAAATGTGTTGTCCACGTACCTCCAGAAGACCGTTGGTTTAAAACTTGCTGAGTCCAGTGCCTTGTCCTCGAAGTCTTCCATGAATAAATTAGCTACCAGAGGGTAGAGGGGGCGTCCCATGACAACACCATCGATCTTGTATGAATGCATGGTTTCTCGGCGATATGAATTAATAAAATGTTCTCAGGCTTCCAGCGGTTAAAATCGCACGAGGTTCCGACCGAGCTCTCCCCGGTCATTGTCAAGTGGTAAGACTGACTACTGTGTCGCCGTGGGTGCGTCGTTATACAACCGCACTGCTAGCTGTGACGTCACTGGTGCTCTCTTCCTCGACAAACAGGGTGTTGCAAAAAGGTACGGCAAACTTTCAGGAAACATTCCTCACACAAATAAAGAAAAGATGTTATGTGGACATGGGTCCGGAAACGCTTAACTCCATGTTAGAGCTCATTTTATTACTTCTCTTCAAATCACATTAATCATGGAATGGAAACACAAATCAACAGAACGTACCAGCGTGACTTCAAACACTTTGTTACAGGAAATGTTCAAAATGTCCTCCGTTAGCGAGGATACATGCATCCACCCTCCGTCGCATGGAATCCCTGATGCGCTGATGCAGCCCTGGAGGATGGTGTATTGTATCACATCCGTCCACAATACGAGCACAAAGAGTCTCTACATTTGGTACCGGGGTTGCGTAGACAAGAGCTTTGAAATGCCCCCATAAATGAAAGTCAAGAGGGTTCAGGTCAGTAGAGAGTGGAGGTCATGGAATTGGTCCGCCTCTACCTGTCCATCGGTCACCGAATCTGTTGTTGAGAAGCATACGAACCCTTCGACTGAAATGTATAAGAGCTACATCGTGCATGAACCACATGTTGTGTCGTACTTGTAAAGGCACATGTTCTAGCAGCACAGGTAGGGTATCCCGTATGAAATCATAATTACGTGCTCCATTGAGCATTGGTGGAAGAACATGGGGCCCAATCAAGACATCACCGACAAATAATGCCTGCCCAATCGTTCACAGAAAATCTGTGGTGATGACGTGACTGCACAAATGCGTGCGGATTCTCGTCAGCCCACACATGTTGATTCTGAAAATTTACAATTTGATCACGTTGGAATGAAGCCTCATCCGTAAAGAGAACATCTGCACTATAATGAGGATTGACACATTATTGGATGAACCATTCGCAGAAGTGTACCCGTAGAGGCCAATCAGCTGCTGATAGTGCCTGCACACGCTGTATATGGTACGGAATCAACTGGTTCTCCCGCAGCACTCTCAATAAAGTGACGTGGTCAACGTTACCTTGTACAGCAGCAACTTCTCTGACTCTGACATTAGGGTTATTGTCAACTGCAGGAAGCATTGTCTCGTCCATTGCAGGTGTCCTCGTCGTTCTCGGTCTTCACCAGTCGCGAGTCATAGACTGGAATGTTCCGTGCTCCCTAAGACGCCGATCAATTGCTTCGAACGTCTTCCTGTCGGGACACCTTCGTTCTGGAAATCTGTCTCGATACAAACATACCTCGCCACGGTTATTACCCCGTGCTAATCCATACATCAAATGGGCATCTGCCAACTCCGCATTTGTAAACATTGCACTGACTGCAAAACCACGTTCGTGATGAACACTAACCTGTTGATGCTACGTACTGATGTGCTTGATGCTAGTACTGTAGAGCAATGAGTCGCAGGTCAACACAAACATCGAAGCCAACATTACCTTCCTTCTATTTTGCCAACTGGAGGTGAACAGAGGAAGTACAGTACATACTGACGAAAGTAAAATGAGCTCTAACATGGAAATTGAGCGTTTCCGGACACATGTCCACATAACATCTTTTCTTTATTTGTGTGTGAGGAATATTTCCTGAAATTTTGCCGTCCCTTTTTGTAACACCCTGTATATAGTCATGTTTTCATTCCGCGTCCGTCGCGCCCGTTTTAACATCGCCATAGTCGGGTTCCGTCCTTGTTGTTGGTGTTTTCAGCGGTTTTTATTTCAATAGCTTCTTTTATGACGCTATCGCAAAATCCCTCCTTCATATCGACATGTTTCGTCGAATAGAATTCGATGTCCACTTTCTAAGGTGTTCTTCCACGGCTGATTTTTCTGGATAGCGTAGGTGTAAGCACCTCTCGTGTTCCTTCCCGACGTTGCTCTACCATGCGTACTGTTTGGCTGACGTAGTAACAGCCACACTGACATGGTATCTTGTACACTCGAAGCGTTCTAAGCTCTAGATCGTCCTTCACAGGCCTCATGAGCTGACGAACTTTTGCTGGGTACCTGAACACCGATGAAATGTTATATCCCTTCAGTAGCCTGCTAATCTTTCCCGACACTATACCACAGAAAGGCTAAAACACAAGTTTCTTGTTTTCTTCTTCGGTGGTGTTCTCTTCTCTCTTAGTTTGTTTTTTGCGTGTCGCGCCAGATATAGCCTGTGATACCTGTCCGTGGCTGTACCCGTTTTCCCGGAAGACGTTTCGGAGGTGGCTCAGTTCTAGTGGCAGACTTGCTGCGTCTGGGACGACTTTAGCACAATGAACGAGGGTATTCAGAAGGCCACTTTTTGTGCCGGATGGTGGTGGCTGTGTTACCGATCTGTGTGTGTAGGTTTCCTGCGGGCACTGTGGCTGAGGTGCCCGTTGGTTTTCCGCCGAACGAGTACGTCAAGCAAGGGCAGTGCATCATCTGTCTCGACTTCCATCGTAAACTTGATGTGGCCGAGGAGAGCTCGGTCGAAAGTTCGTTGGATTATAACCACCTGACGCGGCTGGAAGCCCGAGAAAATCTTATTAATTCATATCGTTACGAAACCACGCATTCATACATGGCGTACCTCTACGGGGGGGGGGGGGGGGGGGGGACGTGGCGCCTAGGGAACCTGCTTGGGAAGAAGGCTAACCTGTTAAGCTCTGTAGCCTTCCTGCTACGCTGTTGAGATGAGAACGCGATTCCACGATTTACCTCGGCAGCCAGGTGAATCTACCGTTCAGCCAGCTCTGCCCTGTTGCGGGAAACGATATACTTCACTAGGAGGCAGCTGGATTTAAAAGGTCGCGAACTGCTGGCTATACATCTGCAGTTGACAGAGGTACTCTCACAATTAGATTTTGAGTGGGTCGACGCTGCCACCACAGCAAAAGAAGGCCACAGAGAAACAGAAAGGGTAGTTCGCGCGGATATCTTAACAACAACACGGTGCAGAACGGAAATCAACAGAAGGAACTGTCATCAATATGACGGAGAAAGAGGCCGATGCGGGTGCCATTTCGGCGCTTAAGAAAGGTCTTAACTTCGCACCAGCGCCTCAGAGCATCCCTGTCTATGATGATATAAGTGGGGTTGAACAAGCAATCCGTAAGATGCCTAGTGAGAATGCTGACGAAATTCATCGCGAATCGTATCGCATCATTTCAAAATCTAAACCACCGAGGTCTAACTTGACTAGGGCTAAACGCAATAGTCTTCACGCACTCCGCAACGACGCACTCATCGTGGTTCTGCCAGTCGACAAGGGCAATGCATCCGTCATTCTAAATAAAGCTGACTACAATGCCAAAATTCAGTTAATGCTTGAAGAGGATATATAGCGTTAACTGCCACGGGACCCGAGGTCAAGAATAATGAGGAAGACATCAGAGCTTCTAAAACAGTCAATGCTGGAAGAGGGCGTTATTAAGACTCTGCTCCCTCAGGCGCCGAGACCACCTACGCTTTTTGGACTACCAGAAATCCACAACCGGATTCTCCTCTTCGTCCCATTGTGAACACCATTGGGTCACCCTCTTATAGACTGTCAGAACACCTGACCAGCCTCCTTGCACCGCATGTGGGTCGTTGTGTGCATCACATCAAGAACACCGTCGACTTTCTCAACAGAATTGAACAACTGTGTCTTAGTCAAGGAGATATGATGGTTAGTTTTGGTGTGGTCTCCCTGTTTACACGTGTTCCGGTCAAAGACTGTATAGATCTCCTCTCACAATTATCTGATAGCACAATTGTGGGACTGTTTAAGCACACAGTGACATAGTCGTACTTCCTACATGGCGGCCAGTATTTCGACCAGTTGGACGGCGTGGCTATGGGAAGCCCTCTGGCTCTATACGTAGCCAAACTTTTTATGGCAAAATTTGAAGACTTCGCCTTGGACACGGCTCCAGCTAAACCAAGTTGCCTTTAGCGTTACGTTGATGACACTTTCATCATGTAGCCCCATGGTCGTGAATTTTGGAACACGTGAACAGCATACACGGCCACATCAAGTGTAAGATGGAAGTCGAGACAGAGGGTACATTGCCCTTGCTTGACGTCCTCATTCGACGGAAAACCAAGGGGCACCTCAGCCACAGTGTCTACAGAAAACCGACACACACACACACACACACACACACACACACACACACACACACACACACACACACACACACACACACACACACACAGATCAGTATCTGCACGCTCTCAGCCACCACCATCCGGCACAAAAACGTGGCGTTCTGAATACCCTCGTCCATCGTGCTAAAGTCGTCCCAGGCGCAGCAAGTCTGCCACTAGAACTGAGCCACCTCCGAAACGTCTTCCGGGAAAACGGGTACAGCCACGGACAGGTGTCCAGGCTATATCTGGCGTGACACGAAAGAAACACACCAACGGAGAAGAGAACACCACCGAAGAAGAAAGCAAGAAACTTGTGTTTTAGCCTTTCTGTGGTGTACAGTGTCGGGAAAGATTAGCCGACTCCTGACGAGATATAACATTTCATCGGTGTTCAGGCCCCCAGCAAAAATTCGTCAGCTCATAAGGCCTGTGAAGGACTACCTAGGGCTAAGTACGCCTGGAGTGTACAAGATACCATGTCAGTGTGGCTGTTACTACGTCGGCCAAACAGTACGCATGGTAGAGCAACGTCGGAAAGGAACACGAGAGGTGCTTACACCTACGCTATCCAGAAAAATCAGCCGTGGAAGAACACGCCTTAGAAAATGGACACCGAGTTCTATTCGACGAAACATCTGTCGTTATGAAAGCGGCGGGATTTTACGATAGCGTCATAAAATAAGCTATTGAAATAAAAACCGCTGAAAACACCATCAACAAGGACGGATGTTTGCAGCTCAGCACAGCCTGGGACCCGGCTATCGCGATGTTAAAACGGCCGCGATGGACGCGGTATGACAACATGATCATATATGGCGTGGAAGAGAGCACCAGTGACGTCACATCCAGCAGTGCGGCTGTATAACGACGCGGCCACGGCGACACAGCAGTCAGTCTTACCACTTGACAATGACCGGGGAGAGCTCAGTCGAAAGCCCGTGGGATTTTAACCACCCGACGCGGCTGGAAACCAGCAAATTTTTATTAACTATCCAATCTTCTCATAAAATTCACCATTAAACTGGAAATAAGATGATAAAAGCACATGTTCAAATAAGGCCGTAATGTTCTTATCAAGATGTTGGCTGATAAGAGAAAGAGTCCTTTAAAGGTACCGGTGCATAATGACAGCAACGTCAGGCTAAATAATAATGATGTGCTAGTTAGTTTTGACGTGTTAAGTCTCTGAATAAAATCCATAGAATTACGAATGTGGTGACTCCGTTTTCCTACCAATTGTTTTAATTAGGAAGCCAAGTGTTTGGCAGAAAAATACGTCGGTGAACCAATAGCGCTCGTTATAGGTCTCATAGACCTCTACACTCTCATACTTAGACATTTTGTGAACTTTAGGAAGACCATAATATCTCGGTGGTACTTCTTTTGACTTCCTTTGGTAGTGATGAAGCGTTCAGCAAGGCAGCAGTCCATACTGTCACCTTGATAGTAGGATCTTTGTTAATCTTCCGGTATGCACCAGAACTAAGTAGACCACATAGCTCTTCCTTGTAGACTTTCTGAGGCAAAAGGACCGGAGCATTACCCGCACGCGCTGCAGTCGGAAAACTATAAGCGCGACGCCATAGATAGTACAAGGGTACTAATATCGATACGCGCTGCTGCTGCGACTCACGGAGAGAGAGGATAACAGCATAACCGCGAGAGACTAATCACAGAATATCAACCAAAACCAAGATTTAATGGGAAGCATAACACGAGCCAGCCACGGCTCAACCTCCCGCCCTCAAACAAACACGATGCCGGAAGGGGGGGGGGGGGGAGGGGTGGCTACTTAACCATCAGACTAACTAACTGGATTTAACCTGGCTAAGGTGAACCCAGTACTGGTTACCGGAATGGTTATCCTTAAGCAGCAGATTCACCGGGCCTAAAATGCGCAAATTGGTGCTAGGCCCCAGAAAATGAGGAGTAAATTTACTCATATTTCCGACACGCAGCTGCCTACTGGGGAAACTACGGACATAGACCTGATCTCCTAGCCTCCCTCTAAAGGTTCGCCGATTACGATTGTAACGCTCACCTTGATTATTATGGACCCTGAGTATATTACGTCTGGGACGGTTCCAGTTTTCATTGATGACTTGAGGAACTAGATCTTGAATTCCCCACAAGTTCGAAAAAGGGGAATTAACAGGATAGGAAAGGATCAAAGAGGCGGGAGTAGCTCCCAAGGCTTCATGATTGGCGGTATTAAAAGCAAAACTAAGCCAAGGAAGACTAGAGTCCCACTTACTAGGCGTTTTCTGAAATCAAAGCGGATTTACGATTTCGGTTAACCCTCTCCGTAAAGCATGCCTGCGGATAATACGACGCAGTCGTGATATGCTTGACACCGTTCTGAAAATAGGACGCCTTGAAAGGAGCCGAAAGGAAGGCCGGCGCATTATCGCTAACAATTTTCTTAGGGGGGCCAAAAACAATGAAAACTTTAGTTAAATGAGAAATAGTGGTGGTAGCAGTGACGTTTCGGCTCGGAAGGAGCCAAGTGAATCCGGAGAACGCATCAATAATAACTAACACGTATCGATGACCTTTCTTAGTACGAAGAAAGGGTCCTAGATAATCGATATAGAGCTTGTGCGTAGGACAGGACTCGCGCTCAGAGCTCAGCAAACCCTGTTGAAGAGCATTCTTGGGTTTGACTACATTATACAGCCGATATTGCTATACCATCTCTCTGACATTTCGCTCCATGGTGGGCCAAGTCAAATGCTCCTTGACTTTTTTCAGAGTCTTAGGAACTTATAAGTGGCTACCCACCAACGAATCATGAAAGTACCGAAGAACCGGGCGCACCAGAGCTACTGGCAAACTTCTTTAACTGCTTCGCATGCCCGACCCTTTTACGCAGAATGCAACTGTTAATAATATACTCATGCGACAGTTCCCCAGCCAAATAGGGTCCTGATCCCGACGCTGAGCGACATCAAACTAAAGAGGAATTTCTCCCAATCCTGCCTCCATCTGTCTCCCGGGTTCCCTCACTAGGTGTAGATTCGGCGAACTACCGGCTGAGGACATCCGCAAGGATATTTTCAGTGTCTCTCACGTGTTTAACTTCAAATTAAATGCGTACCTCTCATCTGGCACTACGGCCAGTTTTACGCGGCCTAGCCAGCACCCAGCTCAAAGCCTGATTGTCGGCTTCTAACTGAAATTCCCGATGCTCAAGGCAGAAGTGGTACTTCTCCAATGCAAACAAAACGGCCAACGCCTCGCACTCGTAGATGGAGTACTTAAGTTCGGCGCCAGTGAACCGACGAGACGCGTAAGCTAATGGCTGCGTCTGACCTTCGAACAGCTCAAATACCAGCATTAGATGTGTCATTTTGGACAATAAGCCTTTTATTAAAGTATGGTACTCCTAGAAATGGAGGATTGGCTACAGCTGCCTTAATATACTCAAACGCGGGCTCCTGGACAGGTCCTTATTCAAAACGCACTCTCTTCCGGCACTGTTCGTTTGAGGTCGCGGCCAACTAAGCAAAATTAGGGACAAAACGATAAAATAGTTCAACATGCCTATGAACCTAGCAAATTCCGCGTTTATCAGTAGGCGGAGGCAACGCCCGTATGGTCTTAGTTCGCTCTTGTTCGATGCGAATACTCTGACCTGACACTAGGTGACCTAAGAAGAACACGTGCTGCGTTTCTAATGTCATCTTACTGGGTTTAACAGTCAGCCCGGCTCCCTGAAACCTCGAAAGAACTTTCTGGATATGATCCAAATGGTCCAGAAACGAACGGCTATAGATGACTAAATCGTCCAAATAATTATAGGCAAACACTAATTTCAAGTCCCTAAGGATATTATCCAGCAAACGAGTTGCCAAACCAAAAGGAACTCTGTCAAACAGATTACAATCAGTACAAAATGCGGTAACATGTTTACATTCTTCAGCTAATGGAATCTGATAACAGGCTTGGTTCAAACCAAGAACAGTAAACCAATTAGTACCGGCAAACCAGGTAAAAGTTATGTAGATCAGAGGCAGAGGCACATTCGAAGACAACCTTAGTGTTCAAGCACCCGGTAGTTAACCACAGGTCTGAAATAGTGCTCCTGATCCTTGGGAACATGGCATATGGGGGAAGCATAAGTAGATGTAGAAGGCGTAATAACTCCTTGTTGGAGCATTTGTGATATTCTCGCCTTCAGTATCTTCACCTTAGGAGGTGAGAGGCGACGTGGGGGCTGCCTGACAGGACTATCGTCGGATAGAAGGATATGGTAATTAAGAACATTAGTGACACTCAAGTTATCACTAAGAAGCTCAGGAAAACTCTGTAAAAAATCCCGTAATTGAGAAGCGTGATGCGGCGAGAGATGGGTAAGATCAAACTCATTAGCCACATCCTGAACGGCCAATGCATCTGCATTTCGATGCACAATACGTTTAGCGCACTTATAAAACGAAACATAAGGTGGCTTGCGGAGTATGGATGTAGATGTAGAAACTTCTCCACAGGACCTAACTTAAAGAAAAAGGTGTGCCCAGAATAATCCAAGAATAACCCAGTATTTACTGAAATCACATCCCAAAATTAGATCGACCGGCAGCTCCTTGACCGAGGCTAATGACAATGGCCAGGAAAAATCCCCCATCGATATACTCCCTCGGACCCAATCATGTAGAGGCAACACCTGGTCATTGGCCACCCGACACCTCTGCACCGGAGAAAGCACCGACCGAAGTTTCGTAAAATGACCAACTTCCAAAAACCACTCGAAGCACAATAATGAAAATGAGCTACCAGAATCGGAAAGAGCACAGATCGGTTCGCCACCTACTCGAGAACAAACGTAAGGCGAGGGCGGTGAAGAGGGAGCGACAACACGGGTACGCCAGCGTCTAAAGGCTCGATCACGAGATAGCTGCCCAGTCCGGCGTCATTTATTGGCTCTGAGAGCGCGAGGCTGAATCCGAGAGAGCTCCAAGTGAGCCGTGCTGCCGCACCTGAAACAACACCGGGGTTCCAGTTTTACTGCTTCAGCGGATGCAGACACTTCGGAATTTCCCTAGCCAGCGCCGGTGGCCTGCCCCTTAACTTTGTGACATACATCGTATCCAAGCGGCAACGCCCATATCGCTACAACCGCGGCACGGAGTTCTTCCCAAGCTGAAGGCTGATTACGGAAGACATAGTGCTACTTATCCGCAACGCGCATTCCCCTAAGAACAATAGACACCGGCTGTTGTTCAGGCAAATCGATTAACAAAGCCAAGGACGCCGTCTGAACTCTGTCCACATACTGATGTAACTGCTCTTTATCCCGCTGCAACTCCCAAATGTAACGACATTCAAGCGGTTTTCGAACTCCTGTGGTCAATCTCTGCCTAATGACGAGCTCCCTGAACTGCTGTAAGGAGAACACTTCAGCCATGGCTCGGAAGAGGAGGTTCTGCAACTCACTTCTAGCTAACAGGTACGGCAGTGACAAAATTACTTGGTGTGGAACCACGAAAGGGAGAAGCATAAAGTTCAAGACGAACCGACAACCGTAATAATTTTTCGACCTGTTCAAGCCGCTCCACGACTAATTCAGTAATATCACGAGAGGATTAGGCAACTTGGCAAACATTGCGTCTAACTTCACCAAGGACGTAACAGTACCATCCCGGGTAGGCTCTCGCCTTCTCCCGAACACAGCAAGTCCCGCTACTCAATCCTCCTCTCACCAACTCTAAACACGTAAGATTAAACTGCAATGCACTAACCAAAGAGCCCAATTCGGCGGCTAATTTTTAATGGTGATCTTCCAAAGCTAACATGCCCAAATCCGCTTTCCGATTTGTTAAATACATTAACTGGGCCTACACCGTATCCAATAGACTGGCACTAGGTTGAGTGCCTTCCAAAACGCAAATAGTGTCCACAAGGCCCCTAACAGCCTTCAACAAAAATTCAATGGCCGCTTCTGTCTCACCCAACACCGCCGGCGTGACGTCAACCGGCTGAAAAACGGCAGCACCTAAACGGGCCACTAAATCCGGATCACTGCCCTCAGTAGCTTGGCGCCTTATTTCCAACTCGTAAACAAGATGTTTCTGAGCAGGCCGATCCACGGACTCTGACTGACCGCCATTACAATACACCTGAAACAATCAACACCCAAAACAATGTGGTGTCACAGAACAGAAATAAAATTGAAACTAACAGTAACTGGAATGGCAAGAACACAAACGTAACCACGCTCTGCTACCAGTGAAATCCCTGGGCTAGCAGGACGGAGCGGATGCGGTTAGATTTGTGGAAAGAGGTCAAAATATGTTACTGTCAGTTGCACACCAACATACAAAATTTATTTCTTAAAACACACAATCAGACAAGCAAGAATCAAAACTCTCAAGGTTTTAACGAAAGACCTCCTTTGATTTAATTTAGATCGGCTGAAGGCCACATCGAAAATCCAAGGCACAAGGCCTAAGCAAGGTACAGGAGTTCTTCTGGCGGTTTCACTTCTTCAGAATTTTTTATCTTCAATATAAATAGGTTGAAAGCCTTAGCTTTAATTTTATCCCATATAACGCGGCTGAAGGCCTCACGTTAATCAAGAATAGTGTCGCGACTTAAGGCCGAGACAAAGATTTTCAAAGTTTAATTTAAATTGGCTGAAAACTCGGTTGAAGGCCGCATATCAACAAAACAATTTTACGGATTTTGCCTGGGAAGAAGAGCTTTCAATTTGAAAAGGCTGAAGGCCTGATCTCAAAATACTTCGTGTAAAACTCTGCTGCAGGCCTCATATTAAAAAATAACAATCTTATGACTTAAGGGCAAGACAAGGATTTTGAATTTTTAATTTAATAGAGATTAAAACACACATCATGGAGAAAACAATTTTACGACTTAAGGCCTAAAGGAAGAGATTCTGAATTTCAACTAAAATAGGCTAAAGTCTTTATCCTAAAATGCTTCACATAACACTCGGCTGAAGGCCACATACGAAACCCAAACAATCTCACGTCTTAAAATTAAAAATTGGAAATTTCTTTGTCTGGGCTTTAACTGAAAAACTCGGCTGAAGGCCACATAAAAACTACAAAATATTTCTTCCGGCTTAAATCCTAGACAAAATTTTCAACTCTTGATTTGAAAAGGCTGAAAACTCGGCTGAAGGCCACATACCAGTCAAGAAACTTTTTTTACGCCTTAAGGCCTAAGAAGAAAAGCCTTGAAATTTCAATAAGAAAAAACTCCGCTGAAGGCCACACACAGTACTTAAGACTAAAAAGGAAATCACTCTGTAAAACACAAGGAGCGGCGCTCAGAAGGTTCCAACCTGGGGAAGTAACTAACGCACTTTTAGGTGAAACAGGCAGCCAGACCGACAACTTCTTAATCAAAAGGCAACCCAACAAAAAGCCAGCCGAGGAACCAACCAACAACATCAGTTCTACTGCATCTGAACAGCAAAACGACAACAAGATGTCAATCGCAAAACGTTCCGGATACTGGTGGACAATCAAGCCAAATGAGAATAAACGCCCAAAACTACCAACACCTTAGCTGTCACACTACACGCTGTGCTGCACACACGTTGTTGCTCGCGTGGATCTCTCAGAAAGTGACAACCAGGATCAAACCAAGAGATGTGATAGCAGTTGAGGCTTGATAGTAGGTTAAGTGAGCACTCAACTTTAGTGTCCAGTTTCGGTGGCTGACGAACTTCGTAACCCTCGCAACAAGCGCCTCACAACTCCAACCGCACGTGCACGCCGCCAGCGGCTCCGGTCTGACCACGCGCCACAGAGACTTCCTCGTTGCTCTGACCCAACGGACCGACTGTCACACACAGCACACCCGGAAAACATATCCGCCACACCAGACATAGTACAGCAGTACTAGTATCGATACACACTGCTGCGGCTCACGGAGAGAAGACAGCAACGTTATTGCGGTAACCACTGGGCTACAACAAATGATTAAAAAAAAAAAAAAGCAAGGCACCCATCCAGCCAGTCACGGCTCACATACGTTGCAAAGAGCAATGGTGAGGACAATTCTTTTCAGTATTCAATACTGCCTTCTCACGTTGCCATCCTGATAAGTCAATGTTGACTTTTATAGAAGAGATATTCATTTTCCAAAAACATCGCAGTTCTTCCACATAAAACATGTTCCTTAATTCTACAACAGTTATTCAAAAATGGCTCTAAGCACTATGGGACTTAACATCTATGGTCATCAGTCCTCTAGAACTTAGAACTACTTCAACCTAACTAACCTAAGGACAGCATACGACACCCAGCCATCACGAGGCAGAGAAAGTCCCTGACCCCGCCGGGAATCGAACCCGGGAACCCGGGGGTGGGAAGCGAGAACGTACAACAGCTATTGTTTCTATACAGGCTACACTTTAGTTTCTCTTTTTGGCGTGCTTCTGCCTAGAGCGGAATGCTGTCTGTGTATTTCATTGGTCAAATTTTTCAGTGTAACGAAAATATGATTCTCTATAAATTGTTCGAAACAAAGAGTAGGATATGACCAAATGAGGAAGCAAATAGACCAGCGTGAGGCCTAGTTTTGCGAAAAACGATTTAACTTCTTTAAATAAATCAGGGTAAATCTTTCGTTGCTGATGGGATACATCTGTCATACTAAAGTCATACGCAGTGTTTAGAATTGTCACGTCGATGTCTCATATCTGCCTAGTGTTAGCGAGATGCTTTAGGAGCTTTAAGTAGAATGCTATGGACCACAGGGTGTACTCAAAAAATGTCTGAAGTAACTAATTGTGTTTTCTTATACATCATAGGTATTGTTTTGCAACACTACTATAAATCTCAGAAATTCTGCTGGTTTGTACATAATGCGGATGTAGTGGAACATAGATGCTCCAGAAAATGGCGCAAAATGTGCAAAATATTGATTTGTGTTATGTCAAAGTCATCTGTAAATATTACGTCGAAATTTTGTGACCATACTTTGTCCATAATTAGCGTCCTGATACAATCGCTCTAAAACAAAAAAATTAAGTCTGAAATCCTAGGTTCACTTGAAAATATGTATCTATTAGTCTGGTGCAGAAGTTCACAGCTTTTTCTTTTTTTTTTTTTTTTGTCAGCTGGTATTCAGGTTGCTATGGGTTTATTTAACGATTGTCAGTTTTTATTTTTAGTTTACTGTTGCTATTTGAGTTTACATGTTGAAATATTGTGTCTGAAGATAGTGAGTGGAGCTGTCGACGCTACAAAATGGAGTACAAACAGGAGAAATCGGAACATTTCCGACATTTTTCACGGTCTCAGTTCATTCGAGGGGCTACAGCAACGGAGGCACCCAGAAACATTTGCACCGTGTGTGGGGATAATACTATTGGACTATTGGACAGAGAACTCTAAGGAAGTGGTTTTCTCTTGTTAAGGAGGATCGTTTTGACGTTAATGATTTCGCTGTTTGATGGAAGTCGTTCACAATGATCCACGCGAGTGTACTCGAGAGCTGGTAAATGTGGTAAACTGCAATTATTTCACCACCGTACGAATTTAAGTGTAATGGGAAAGGCTCAAACATCAAGAGTACGGGTGCCGCATGCCCTAAGCCAAAATCACAAAATCAGCAGGTGACCACATGTGCATCATTGCTTGGCTCGTGAACAACACCGACGATGACTACTCCGTGCCGCTACTGGGGTGCAAAATAACTGATGATGGTCGAAGAACAGAGGATATAGAATATAGACTGGAAATGGCAGGGAAAGCGTTTCTGAAGAAGAAAAATTTGTTAACATCGAGTATAGATTTCAGTATCAGGAAGTCGTTTCTGAAAGTATTTGTATGGAGTGTAGTCATGTATGGTTCAAATGGTTCAAGTGGCTCTGAGCACTATGGGACTTAACATCTATGGTCATCAGTCCCCTAGAACTTAGAACTACTTAAACCTAACTAGCCTAAGGACAGCACACAACACGCAGTCATCACGAGGCAGAGAAAATCCCTGACCCCGCCGGGAATAGTACCCGGGAACCCGGACGTGGGAAGCGAGAACGCTATCGCACGACAGCCGTGTATGGAAGTGAAACATGACGATAAATAGTTTGGACAAGAAGAGAATAGAAGCTTGCGAAATGTGGTGCTACAGAAGTATGCTGAAGATTAGATGGGCAGATCACATAACTAACGATGAAGTATTGAATAGAATTCGGCAGAAGAGGAGTTTGTGGCACAACTTGACAAGAAGAATGGACCGGTTGGTAGGACATGTTCTGAGGCATCAAGGGATCACAAATTTAGCACTGGAGGGCAGCGTGGAGGGTAAAAATCGTAGACGGAGATCAAGAGATGAATACACTAAGCAGATTCTAAAGGATGAAGGTTGCAGTAGGTACTGGGAGATGAATCAGCTTGCACAGGATAGAGTAGCATGGAGAGTTGCATCAAGAAAGTCTCAGAACTGAAGACAGCAAACAACAACAATGCTAACACAGGGAAACGAAAGGAATGGTTGAGCTTAGCAAAGCAGCAACTCCCCGAACAACGACCTGTAATCATCTACAAAAGATGATGTTATGCATCTGGTGCGCTACGAATTGCTTCCCCGAAGTGTAACCATCACTGCTGACGTTTATTCTCAGCAACCGAGACGTTTTGCAGACGCAATCCAAGAACGACAAGGAGGAAGACCGCGTGAAGTGATGCTACTCCACGATAACGACCACCCGCATTTTGCTAGGCTGAGGGAAGACACTATACGGGAGTTGTGTTGGGGAGTCCTTCCGCAACCACGTTATTCAGCTGATCTGGTGTCCTCATACACAGATACAACCTTGAAGGAACTTCCCTTTCCAATGAAGATGCTCTATGAACATGGCTCGACGAGTTCTTCGCCTCAAAACCACGTGATTTCCACAGTCGCGGAATATAAAACGTACTCCAGCGTTGACGGATTGTTTTAAATAGAGAAGGAGAACGTATTATTAATAAACGTCTGTGTTACGTTAGAACTTATGCACCAGCCAAATACCTTTTCTGCATGAGACACGGCAGTCCGCAGAGCTTACCGGTGTGACGGGATGCCGCAGCGTGAGGGGAACGTGCATCCAGCCATGAGGTTGCCCCGCTGAACCGCAGGCGTTCAGTACAGTACAAGGCGTAGGGTAGTATCTGACAACTTCTCGCGCTTCAAACTACCCATTTCAGCGGTAGTATTGCTCGTAACGGGAATATTTTTCAGTCTCTGAGTTTTGACGTTATAACAACAGCAGTTGCCGAAGAGCACTGAAACACATAAATCAAAAGAAGGCAGCTGTAGTAGACGAAATTCCGTCAGAGTTCTTGAAACTCTGGGTGAACTTACCTTCGTAGCACCATTCCACTTGGTAAGCGAGATATATGCATCGAGTAACACATACTCTGACCCCAATAAAAAATATAAAACAGCAATTCGGAAGATGCTGACATCTGTGAAGAATATTACGGCTACGAAGAAGTCTCGGACGAAATATCAGCACAGGTCAGTTACTGGATGCAGCAGTATTCCGAGCACTTTATTCACCGTGGTCGTTTCTTTACGTTTGATTAGCCAGATAGGATTCTACAAGCAGTCAGCTGAATTACTTCTTAGCAGCTTCCCTTACGGTTGGGCAATGCCTTTGCCACACACATAAAGAAAGACGTATTTCACAAAAAAATTGTCAATGTAAAAGGATTCCTTTCCTGGTTAATGGTTGGTTTACGATATCTCTCAGCATTCGCAACCACTGTGTCCTGATGATTAGTAAATCTTCTTGGCCTCAGTATCATCCACGGGCAATTATCGTCCTAACTTACAGGCAAAGCAAGTGGAGGTCCTTCTGTACATACAAAAGCTTGGTGAATGTTGGGCGGTCACATCATTGTCCGGCGAGTTGCCATACCTACCTGTCACTCTGGGAATGATGGGATTCCCTCAAACATATATACATGAGATAGTCCTTCGGATGTACGCGTGAGACTCCTAGCAGTTGACGTCTAAATGTGGTTTTTTATGTATTTATTTGCAATGGATTTCGGTGTCTCTCCATTTTCTGGCATGTCTACGGTACCACGTGATCAGGCGTGTACCGGGTAATCATCAATATACACATGTCTCATAGAGGGTATAACACCAAAAATGCAGACAAAGTACCGTCTGCAACATCCAAAATTTTCGCCGTTTAATTTTCGTTGATATCTTGCACTATACTCTTGATTCTGATGCTATATGCTGCACTACAGAAATTAAATACATCAATACTTCGATTACGTATTAAATAAAAATTTGACTGTATATAATTGATTGTAATTATAATAGAAATATTATAAATTGCCGGGTAATAGCCAAGGGAGCTTTATTGAGATGTATCAATAGCAACGACGAAATGATAATAGCTGTACCGATGTTTATCTTTGCGCATGGAGAGCCTCTGTCGCGTGGCGTGCAGATGGGAGGCAGAGCAGTTTGTGTCATGAAAGAGTGCGGAAGTGTTTGTTGAACGCTCCGGCCGACCTGGTGTGTACCTATACTCGCGCCAGTGTAGACATCCCTCACTCGTTAACCTGCGATTACTGAGAGCACGGTAGGAGTGGACAGGCGGGGGAAGCTGCAGTTTCAGCTGTTGCCTGTCCCGTACGTATCCGTGGCTCTGGAGACGACTCGGGGTTCCTCTCATCAAGCAGCAGCAGCAACAGCAGCTCCGCATTGTCGTCGGCTACATACTTGTCATCCGCACAGCTACAATATCGAAGGACTGTTAATTGACAAACATTGTAGTGTAGAGAGGCTTCAACCAGCAACATTTCATTCACAGAGTATGAATAACTTGAATAATAACTTGCAAAAGTTAAAATTTCTAGGACACCTGTGTTGCATTGTCCTCACACATTATTACCATGCAGGGTCCCTTTCCTTTCTATACAATCATCGAGTGTCATAAGAATATCAAAACTGATTCAGCAGATTGTAGCGCAGTCGTTAGGCATTTGTACAGGTTAGTTGATATATTCTTTGCGTGTTCCGCTTGCGTTATCTAGGCACGTTCTCGTGTTTCGGTAACTGTTGTGAAACATCGATTAGAATGGACAGGGACTGCGATTGCTGTGTTCGGATGAGGGTTGACTTGGCATCCCTTCGCTCACAGCTGCA
This sequence comes from Schistocerca gregaria, assembly GCF_023897955.1. Taxonomy (NCBI): domain Eukaryota; kingdom Metazoa; phylum Arthropoda; class Insecta; order Orthoptera; family Acrididae; genus Schistocerca; species Schistocerca gregaria. The sequence goes on along the minus strand of NW_026061713.1, from coordinate 3,906,665 downwards.
ATCGGCGCTGACTTCGGTCGCGCAGCTTGAGGCTGTTGCCAATGGGCACCACTGTGGGGAGCCGGGCTCGGGTATCACGGGGATGTCAACCTCGTCCCGTCTGTCCCCAGATCGGTCTGCCGCTGTGGTTGCCCCGGTTGCTGCCCGTAGTGGGGCTGAGCCCTCGCCTGTGGTTGATTGGGAGGTCGTTCCAAGGCGTGGCAGGCAGCGAAAGGCGTCCCCGGAGGCTGATCAGAAAGCCTCCCCTGTGCGTCTGACAAACCGGTTTCAGGCACTGTCTCTGGCTGAGCCAGATGTAGCTGCCTGCCCTGTTTCAGAGGATCATTCTCAGCCTTCAAGGTCCGGGCAATCGCAGAGGGTGGGCTTAATGGTAGTTGGGAGCTCCAATGTTAGGCGATGTAATGGGGCCCCTTAGGGATACGGCGGCTAAGGAGGGGAAGAAATCCAGTGTGCACTCCGTGTGCATTCCGGGAGGAGTCATTCCTGATATGGAAAGGGTCCTTCCGGATGCCATGAAGAGCACAGGGTGCAGCCAGCTGCAGGTGGTGGCACATGTCGGTACTAATGACGTGTGTCGCTTTGGATCTGAGGAAATTCTCTCTCGATTCCAGCGGCTATCTGATTTGGTGAAGGCTGCCGGTCTTGCTTACGAGATGAAGGCAGAGCTCACCATCTTCAGCATCGTTAACAGAACCGACTGCGGACCTTTGGTGCAGAGCCGGGTGGAGGGTCTGAATCAGGGGCTCAGACGGTTTGGCGACCGTATTGGCTGCAGATTCCTTGACTTGCGCCATAGGGTGGTGGGGTTTCGGGTTCCGCTGAATAGGTCAGGAGTTCACTACACTCAGCTGGCGGCTACACGGGTAGCGGAGGCTGTGTGGCGTGGACTGGGCGGTTTTTTAGGTTAGAAGTCCTCGGGAAAGTGCGGGATGGGCTGCAATGTCAAAGGGTGCTTGGTAATTACAGGACGTGCTTGGATCAAGGAACAGTCGGAATTATAGTTGTAAATTGTTGTAGTTGCGCTGGAAAAGTCCATGAGCTTCAAGCGCTAATAAAAAGCACAGAAGCTGATATCGTTATAGGTACAGAAAGCTGGCTAAAGCCTGAAATAAGTTCTGCAGAAATTTTTACGAAGTCTCAGACGGTGTTCAGGAAAGATAGATTAGGCAGAATTGGTGGTGGACTGTTTGTGTCTGTCAGTAGTGGTTTATCTTGTAGTGAAGCCGAAGTAGGTACTCAGTGCGAATTCGTATGTGTGGTGGTTATACTTAACAACTGAATTGGCTCCTCCTACAGACCCCCAGACTCCGATGATATAGCTGCTGAACAGTTCAGAGAAAATTTGAGTCTCGTAACAAATAAATACCCTCACTCTAACGGTTATAGTTGGTGGGGAATTCAACCTTCCCTCGTTATGTTGGCAAAAATACTTGTTCAAAACCGGTGGTAGGCGAAAACATATTCCGAGATTGTCCTAAATGCTTTCTCCGAAATTGTTTCGAGCAGTTAGTCCACGAACCCACTTGAATTGTAAATGGTTTCGAAAACACACTTGACCTCTTAGTCACGATGCTATTAGCTCTGGACTGTTTGTGGCTGATACAGGGATTAGTGATCACAAGGTCGTTGTAGCTAGGCTCAATGCCATTTCTTCCAAATCCACCAGAAACAAACGCAAAATAAAAGCGGATGAAGTGTCACTAGAAGCCTTCCTAAGAGACAGTCTCCATTCCTTCCGAACTGACTACGCAAATGTAGACGAGATGTGGCTCAAATTCAAAGATATAGTAGCAACAGCAATTGAGATATTCATACCTCATAAATTGGTAAGAGATGGAACTGATCCCCCATGGTACACAAAACAGGGCCGAACGCTATTGCAGAGGCAACGGAAAAAGCATGCGAAGTTCAGAAGAATGCGAAATCCCGAAGATTGGCTAAAATTTACAGACATGCGAAATTTGGCACGGACTTCAATGCCAGATGCTTTTAATAGGTTCCACAACAAAACATTGTCTCGAAATTTGGTAGAAAATCCGAAGAAATTCTGGTCATATGTAAAGTACACAAGCGGCAAGACGCAGTCAATACCATCGTCGCGCAGTGCCGATGGTACTGTTACCGACGATTGTGAAGCTAAAGCGGACTTACTGAACGCCGTTTTCCGAATTTCCTTTACCAGGTAAGACGAATAGAACATTCCAGAATTTGAAACATGAACAGCTGCTAGCATGAGTTTCTTAGAAGTAGATACCTTCGGGGTTGCGAAGCAACTCTAATCGCTTGATATGGGCAAGTCTTCAGGTCTAGATTGTATACCGATTAGGTTCCTTTCAGATTACGTTGGTACAATAGCTCCCTACGTAGAAACCATATACAACCGCTCGCTCACCGATAGATCTGTATCTACAGATTGGAAAATTGCGCAGGTCGCACCAGTGTTTAAGAAGGGTAGTAGGAGTAATCCATCGAACAACAGACCTGTATCATTGAATACAGTATATGCTCCAAAACCCTACTGAAAACCGACGTCAACCATTATGAATTACCTCGAAGGGAACGATCTATTGATACGTAATCAGTATGGTTTCAGAAAACATCGTTATTGTGCAACGCAACTAGCTCTTTATTCGCACGAAGCAATGGCCGCTATCGACAGGGGATCTCAAGTTGATTCAGTATTTCTAGATTTCCGGAAAGCTTTTGATACCGTTCCTCAAAAGCGCCTTCTAATCAAGCTGCGCGCCTATGGGGTATCGTCTCAGTTGTGTGACTGGATTCGTGATTTCCTGTCAGGAAGGTCGCAGTTCGTAGTAATAGACGGCAAATCATTGAGTAAAACTGAAGTGATATCAGGTGTTCCCCAGGGAAGCGCCCTGGGACCTCTGCTGTTCCTGATCTATATAAATGACCTTGGTGACAATCTGAGCAGTTCTCTTGTTTTGTTCGCAGATGATGCTGTAATTTACCGTCTAGTAAGGTCATCCGAAGACCAGTATTAGTTGCAAAGCAATTTAGAAAAGATTGCTATATGGTGCGGCAGGTGGCAGTTGCTAAATAACGAAAAGTCTGAGCTGATCCACATGAGTTCCAAAAGAAATCTTCTGGAAATCGATTACTCGATAAATAGTACAATTCTCAAGGCTGTCAATTCAACTAAGTACCTGGGTGTTAAAATTATCAACAACTTCAGTTGGAAGGACCACATAGATAATATTGTCGGGAAGGCGAGCCAAAGGTTGCGTTTCATTGGCAGGACACTTAGAAGATGCAACAAATCCACTGAAGGGACAGCTTACACTACACTCGTTCGTCCTCTGTTAGAATATTGCTGCGTGGTGTGGGATCCTTACCAGGTGGGATTGGCGGAGGACATTGAAAGGGTGCAAAAAATGGCAGCTCCTTTTGTATCATCGCGTAATAGGGGAGAGAGTGTGGCAGATATGATACGCGAGTTGGGATGGAAGTCATTAAAGCAAAGACGTGTTCCGTCGCGGCGAGATCTATTTACCAAATTTCGGTCACCAACTTTCTCTTCCTAATGCGAAAATATTTTGTTGAGCCCAACCTACATAGGAAGGAATGATCATCAAAATAAATTAAGAGAAATTAGAGCTCGAACAGAAAGATTTAGGTGTTCGTTTCTCCCGCGCGCTGATCGGGAGTGGAATGGTAGAGAGATAGAATGAATGTGGTTCGATGAACCCTCTGCCAAGCACTTAAATGTGAATTGCAGAGTAGTCATGTAGATGTAAATGGGGGGTAAGAAATGAAAGAGAAAGCAGCCTGGTAGAATTTCGCACAGAGCACAACTTAATCAAAGCCAACACATGGTTCAAGAATCGTAAGAGAAGGTTGTATACATGGAAGAATCCTGGCGATACTAGCAGGTATCCGATAGAGATTTAGGAACCAGGTTTTAAGTTGTATCTTACCGTTGTATAGTCTAAGAGATTTCCAGGGGCAGATGTGGCCTCTTACCACAATCTGTTGGTTGTGAACAGTAGATTAAAACTGAAGAAACTGCAAAAAGGTGAAAATTTAAGTACATGGGACCTGGATAAACTGACTAAACCAGAGGTTGTACAGAATTTCAGGGGGAGCATAAGGGAACAATTGAAAGGAATGGGGGAAAGAAATACAGTGGATGAAGAGTGGGTAGCTTTGAGGGATGAAATAGTGAATGCAGTAGAGGACAAGTGGGTAAAAAGACAAGGGCTAGCAGAAATCCTTGGGTAACAGAAGAAATATTGAATTTAATTGATGAACGGAGAAAATATCAAAATGCAGACAATGAAGCAGGCAAAAAGGAATACAGACGTCTCAAAATGAGAACCACAGGAAGTGCAAAATGGCTAAGCAGGGATGGCTACAGGACAAATGTAAGGATGTGGAGGCTTATCTCACTTGGGGGAAGATAGATACTGCCTACAGGTAAATTAAAGAGACCGTTTGAGAAAAGAGACCCAACTGCATGAATATCAAGAGCTCCGATGGAAACCCAGTTCTAAGCAAAGAAGGGAAAGCAGAAAGGTGGAAGGAGTATATAGAGGGTCTACGCAAGGGCGATGTACTTGAGGACAATATTATGGAAATGGAAGAGTATGTAGATGAAGATGAAATGGGAGATACGATACTGCGTGAAGAGTTTGAGAGAGCACTGAAAGACCTGAGTCGAAACAAGGCCCCGGGAGTATATAACATTCCATTAGAACTACTGACAGCCTTGGGAAAGCCAGTCGTGACAAAACTCTACCATCTGCAGGCGAAATACCCACAGACTTCAAGAAGAATATTATAATTTCAATCCCAAAGAAAGCAGGAATTGACAGATGTGAAAATTACTGATCTGTCGGTTTAATAAGTCACAGCTGCCAAATACTAACGCGAAATCTTTACAGACGATTGGCAAAACTAGTAGAAACCGCCCTCGGGGAAGATCAGTTTCGATTCCGTAGATATATTGGAATACGTGAGGCAATACTAACCCCACGACTTATTTTAGAAAATAGATTAAGTCTACAAATGCTAGAAATGTATGTTTGCCTTTCCTTAGAGTATTCCAGTCAACGCTGTCAAAAGCTTTCTCTCTTTCAATTTCTAAAGGTAATATACAGGGAGCGAAAGGCTATTTACGATTTGTACAGAAACCAGATGGCAGTTATAAGAATCGAGGGGCATGAAAGGGAATCAGTGGTTGGGAAGGGAGTGAGACAGGTTTGTAGCCTCGCCCCGATGTTATTCAATCTGTATATTGAGGAAGCAGTGAAGGAAACAAAAGAAAAATTCGGAGTAGGTATTAAAATCCATTGTAATTCTATCAAAGTTTTTATTTCATCTCAATGTCATCGGCAAACCTCAGAGACAGCAAAGGACTGCGAACAGCAGTTGTGGGGAATGGATAGTGTCTTGAAAGGAGTATAAAAGATGATATCAACAAAAGCCAAACGAGGATAATAGAATGTTGTCGAATTAAGTCGGGTGATGCTGAAGGTATTAGATTAGGAAATGTGACACTTAAAGTTGTAACGGAGTTTTTCTATTTGGGGAGAAAAATAACTGATGTTGGTCGAAGTAGAGAGGATATAAAATGTAGACTGGCAACGGCAAGGAAAGCTTATCGGAAGAAGAGAAATTTGTTAACATTGAGTATAGATGTAGGTGTCAGGAAATCGTTTCTGAAAGTATTTGTATGGAGTGTAGCCATGTATGGAAGCGTAACATGGGCGATAAATAGTTTAGACAAGAAGAGAATAGAAGCTTTCGAAATGTGGGGCTACAGAAGAATGCTGAAGATTAGATGGGTAGATGACATAACTAATGAGGAGATATTGAATAGGATTGGGGAGAAGAGAAGTTTGTGGCACAACTTGACTGGAAGAAGGGATCGACTTCTAGGACATGTTCTGAGACATCAAGAGATCACCAGTGTAGTGTTGGAGGGGAGCGTGGAGGGTAAAAATCGTAGAGGGAGACCAATAGATGAATACACCAAGCAGATTCAGCAGAATGTAGGTTGCAGTAGGTACTGGGAGATGAAGAAGCTTGCACAGGATAGAGTAGCATGGAGAGCTGCATCAAACCAGCCTCAGGACTGTAGGCTACAACAATGTAAATTATGAGAGCGCAATTTCATTTACTCTGTATTAACCTTAGAGAGTGACTTCTGCTACCTTGGTATTTATTTGATTGTTGTTATTTTAAAAGTGAAACCTATTTCTCATATGCTTAAAGGTAATTCAGTTCAATCTTTCAATAGTCAAAAATAAATGCTTGCCGTTTTCTAAATTTTGCATTAAGTTACACTGAGGTTACTGAACGTCTTTTTTTGCATTACATTTAACGTTACTTTCAAAATTTAGTGTTTCAGAATGAGTAACTTCAAGTAGTGGGGCAACTGATAACGCGATTGATGTTAGCTGATGACACGATTACCGTTATCCAAGATGGTGGCCTTTGGAGGGAAGATAGCTCAATTGCGCTACCTCTACTCACCTAAAAAAATGGCGGGAAAGAATTGGCTATCTCCACTAACCTAAGTCAACTCTTCCTAGGAAGTAGGCATAAGTCTTTATTTAAACCATTAGAGGTAGTACCACTATCAAGTGTTTTCGCCATGCTCTTGTCAAATGTTCACGAATTTTCCTCTAAGAGCTTACTCCTGCAGCTGATGCAAGTTATTATGATATTGTCACTCAATTCGAATATAATTTTTATAAATTTGTTTAAATAAGTTTAAATTTGATTAGATTTCTTTAAATTTATTATCTACCTACGGCATTAGTGTGTTACCACCACGAGGCTGAGATATAGGTTGTCGGTATGTTACATGAAATAATTCAACTCTACACATAAGACCTTATTAAGCAGTTAGAGCGAAATTAACGTGCATTTTCCAAGAGGATTGTGGTACTGCCTCTAAGAGCTTACTCCCACAAATCATGGGAGTTAGTGTTGTGTGGCCTCCACTAGAGCCTGCTCATTCAATTCGGATATAATTTGTTTAAATTTATTATCTACCTACAGCATTATTGTCGTGTTGCCGCAATAGGGGGCTAAGATATCGATAGCTCTATTACTTGCACTGGACATAAGTCCTTATTTAAACAATTAGAACCTCTACAACCATCAAGTGTGTTCGCCACCGTCTTTGAGAATGTTCACGAAATTTGCTCTAACACTTTATTCTTGCAGCTGATGAGAGTTAGTATGGTGTTTCCTTTCAATTCGAATATAATTTGTTCAAATTTTTATAAATTTATTGCCTATCTGCTGCATTAGTTTCATGCTACCGCCACAACAGGCTGAGATATGAATAACTGTATTACATGAACTAGACATAAATCTTTTTTTTTAACGACTATAGCACTACAACCATCCACTCTGCTCACGAAATTTGCTCTAGCAGCCGATGGGAGTTAGTAGCGTGTTTCCAATTCACTTCGAATATAATCTCTATAATTTTGTATTAATTTCTTTAAATTTGTTTAAATTTATTATCTACCTACAGCATTAGTGTTGTATTACCGCCACAAGAGGCTTAGATATCGATGTTTTAATAGCTGTAGTACATGCACTGTATCTACGTGACAGCGTTGTGTTTCGTCCTCGGATAATAAACATCGTCCGGGTAGAGTAGAGTGCGGGAATCGGCATAAGAGGGTGACATACGTAAAAAGAGAGCCAGACTTTGACGCTCAAAACACCAGATCTCTTCCACTGGCCCACAACGGAGCCGGTGTTGGTCTGTATTCTAGACGTTGCAGTTCACACATAAGGCGAATCTGCAAGATGGGTCCTATGGAGAGTCCCTCGAATACCAGGTCGAACGTACACCAGGATCGAGCGTCACCGCGTTGACAGTGCACCATACTACGTTCCAGTGCACGGTAGGACACGTCAATTCGACTACATTAAGCGACCGGCGGCGAAGTAGTGTGCGGCAGGTGACTGGCTGTTGGTAAGCGAGAGACGGGGAGGTTGCCGTACTCCAGGTAAAGCCTGCCAAAGCAGGAAAAGGGCACCCGTGTCTGACCTGAGGGTCAAGGGAACACGGTGCCAGGCCATCCGTCAGTAGGCCGGTGAGGCTGGTCGGTCATCGTCGCCAAAGTCTGCGGTGCAAACTAACGAAGAGAAATACTGCTCGATAGTGAACACTGACAAGGCCAAGTCCGCCTCGTTCTTTCGGAAGAGTGACGGAGTAATATCGAAACTTTAATATCATTCCAGCGCTGACAAAGGAACCGAATGCGGCCACGATGCTCCGAGCTATGTGTTTAGGCATCGGTAGTGTTTGCGCTACGTGCGGAATTCGTGATGCCCGATAGACGTTAACATATTCGGTCCGTTGATGTAGGTCCTACACACGAAGACGAAGATCCACAAGCCCAGCACTTGCAAGAGACTCCGATAATTGATGGTGGTCGTGCGTGAGATGTAGTCCGTGAAGTCGATACCGAGACAACGGATTTTATCGCGCAGTGCCACCCTCGCAGGTGTCATCCCACGCCAGTGTTCAAAACCATTGATTTATGTACATTTACACGGCATCTCGAAGCTTCGAAGTGGCTAACCAATCCAATGATTTGCGCACATCACGTTCGTCACGAAGAGGTAACATCAGATCATCAGCATACGCAGTGCACCTAAAAAAGAAGCCACCAAGAGACAAACCCGTGAGGCGGTGTCGCAGCCCGCACAACAAAGGTTCTACTGCAAGGCGTACAGTATTGTCCATAATAGGCGTACCTGTGTAACACAGCGGCGAATTTACAAGGTGTTCGACAGTCTAACGTTGACAAGCGCTTTCCCTGTTGCGCCACGTAGGAGACGAGTAACACCTCGGAGGAAGCGTCGGGGTAATGCTTATTCTGAAGAACAGCAGTTTAGTACGTATGACTGACGCAATCAAATGCTTGACGAACATCACAGCCAGAGCTCCCGATACGCGACGCACCTTAGCGAGGGCAATCAGCGGCACAGGGCGGAGCGGATATTATGCGTCCCACCTATCGATGACTCATCAATTGATAGGACACGTGATGTCGTACGCAGAATTCGAGCTGCCACTCGATGCGTGAGATTTAGGAACCAGGTTTTAAATTGTATGACATTTCCAGGGGCAGATGTGGACTGTGACCACAATCTATTGATTATGAACTGTAGATTAAAACTCAATAAACTGCAAAAAGGTGGGAATTTAAGGAGATGGGATCTGGATGAACTGAAAGAACCAGAGGTTGTAAGGAGTTTCAAGGAGAGCATAAGGGAACAATTGAGAGGAATAGGGCAAAGAAATACAGTAGAAGAAGAATGAGTAGGTTTGAGGGATGAAGTAGTGAAAGCAGCAGTGGATCAAGTAAGTAAAAAGACGAGGGCTAGTAAAAGTCCTTGGGTAACAGAAGATATATTGAATTTAATTGATGAAAGGAGAAAATATAAAAATGCAGTAAATGAAGCGAGCAAAAAGGAATATAACCGTCTCAAAAATGAGATCGACAGGAAGTGCAAAATGGCTAAGCAGGGATGGCTATAGGACAAATGTAAGGATGCAGAGGCTTATTACAAAAAACTCGATGGTTTGTCACCTAATGGTTCCATGTCACAGACATCAGCGAAAGTTCTTCACCAAATGTTATGCACAGATCACATCTGGATCACCAGTGAAGACGGAACAGGCTAATATTGTTGCTCACATGCCAGTTGCGCAGTGAACTAGCTTTATTGCTGTACACCTGTACTGTGTTGAGGGACAAGGATAAAGTGATGGCATGGCGATGGAACTTGATGAGGTTTGTTTGCCATAAATACATTGACTCTGCACAAAAGAGTAAACAAGTAACCGGCAAATGAAATCTATTTATAATGTCTACTAGCTGGTGAATGCGGTAAATGATGTTCTCACAGGAGTGCACGTTGAGGGCATACAGGCCTCAGTGATATGAGCATGTCGTCCGATCACGTGACCACGGAATAACAATGGACGTAAGTCTGGAGTGAAGCAAACTTTCTTTATGAACCACCAGGCACACTGTACTTATGAACGAAAGCGAAACATGTGGACAGCCCTAAATAAAGCCAAACACATCAGTAGCTCATGTTAAGCTCAACCCAAGTAGTCCATGGCTTGTGCACCAGACCCAGAATACGTGTATACACGGTACTATAGCCCATCTCAAACTGGTTTGTTTTTTACTCCTGTGTGCATCATACCATTGTCATAATTTGGCCTAACAGAATATTTGCTTGTCAGTGGACACCACGTGCCACACGCTTTGCGCTGATTGCCGTCCACATATTTCTGCGGGACAGCTGTCGTGATAGTCACTAGGGGAAAGATAGAAACTGCCTACAGGAAAATTAAGGAGACCTTTGGAGAAAAGAGAACCACTTGCATGGATTTCAAGATTTGAGATGGAAACGCAGTTCTAAGCAAAGAAGGGAAACCAGAAATGTGGAAGGAGTATATAGAGGGTCTATACAAGGGCGGTGTTCTTGAGGACAATATCATACAACAGGAGGAAAATGTAGATGAAGTTGAAATAGGAGATATGATACTGCATCAAGAGTTTGACAAAGCACTGGAAGACCTAAGTCGAAATAAGGCCCCAGGAGTAGACAACATTCAATTAGAACTACTGACAGCCTTGGGAGAGCCAAGCCTAACAAAACTACCATCTGGTGACCAAAATGCATGGGACAGAAAAATTACCCTCAGACTTCAAGAAGAATATAATAATTCCAATCCCAAAGAAAGCACGTGTTGGCAAATGTGAAAATTACCGAACTATCAGTTTAGTAAGTCATGGCAGCAAAATACTAACGCGAATTTTTTACAGACGAATGGAAAAACTGGTAGAAGCCGACCTCAGGGAAGATCAGTTAGGAAATATTGGAATACGTGAGGCAATACTGACCCTACGACTTATCTTAGAAAATAAATTATGTCTACAAAAGCTAGAAACGTAGGTTGGCCTTTCCTTAGAGTATTCCAGTCAACACTGTCAAAAGTTTTCTCTCTTTGAATTTCTGAAGGTGGCATGGGTAATATACAGGGAGCGAAAGGCTATTTACAATTTGTACAGAAACAAGATGGCATTTATAAGAGTCGAGGGGCATGAAAGGGAATCAGTGGTTGGGAAGGGAGTGAGACAGGTTTGTAGCCTCTCCCCGATGTTATTCAATCTGTATATTGAGTAAGCAGTGAAGTAAACAAAGTTTTTATTTCTTCTCCATGGATTTTAATACATACTCCGAATTTTTATTTTGAGGTTCGGCGATGAAATTGTAATTCTGTCAGAGAGGGCAAAGGACTTGGAAGAGCAAATGAAAGGAATGGATAGTGTCTTGAAAGGAAGATATAAGGTGAAAACCAACAAAAGCAAAACGATGATAATGGAATGTAGTCGAATTACGTCGGGTAACGCTGAGGGAATTAGATTAGGAAATGAGACGCTTAAAGTAGTATAGGAGTTTTGCTATTTAGGAAGTAAAATAACAGATGATGTTCGAAGTAGAGAGGATATAAGATGTAGACTGGCAATGGCAAGGTAATCATTTCTGAAGAAGAGTAATTTGTTAACATCCAGTATAGATTTATGTATTTATTTCATCTCAATGTCATCGGCAAACCTCAGAGACAGCAAAGGACTACGAACAGCAGTTGTGGGAAATGGATAGTGTCTTGAAAGGAGGATAAAAGATTATATCAACAAAAGCCAAACGAGGATAATAGAATGTGTTCGAATTAAGTCGGTTGATGCTGAAGGTATTAGATTAGGAAATGAGACACTTAAAGTAGTAAAGGAGTTTTGCTATTTTGGGAGCAAAATAACTGATGATGGTCCAAGTAGAGAGGATATAAGATGTAGACTGGCAATGGCAAGGAAAGCGTTTTTGAAGAAGAGAAATTTGTTAACATCAAATATAGATTTAAGTGTCAGGAAGTCTTTCCTGAAAGTATTTGTATGGAGTGTAGCCATGTATGGAAGTGAGACATGGACGATAAATAGTTTAGACAAGAAGAGAATAGAAGCTTTCAAAATATGGTGCTAGAGAAGAATGCTGAAGATTAGATGGGTAGATCACATAACTAATTAGGAGGTATTGAATAGAATTGGGGAGAAGTTTGTGGCACAACTTGACTAGAATAAGGGATCGGTTGGTAGGATCAAGGGATCACCAATTTAGTATTGGAGGGCAGCGTGGAAAGTAAAAATGGTAGAGGGAGACCAAGAGATGAATACACTAAGCAGATTCAGAGGGATAGAGAAGCATAAGGAGCTGCTTCAAACCAGTCTCAGGACTGAAGACTCCAACAAAAACAACGTGGGATATGGAGGGCAGTCGTTGATGATTCCAACCATTTGACGAGTTCAAATGATGGTCCCTTCACAGTGTTGACGTGCTCGGTTGACAGTCATCTGTCGAGCCCGTGTTTGTCGCATAACGGAACAATACCTGAGGATGGCGTAGTAAAACTCTGTGATTCCCGGGGGGGGGGGGGGGGGGGGGGGTCAGGGATTTTCTCTGCGACGTGATGACCGGGTGTTGTGTAATGTCCTTAGGTTAGTTAGGTTTAAGTAGGCACAGTCTACACGTGTCTCCAACTGCCGGTTGACATTCCGGTGAGATCAGGTAAGCGGGCAGCGCCTACGCCATAGTAGTTGTCGTCGAAGCTTGATGGTACAGGCGTAAGCAGTGTGATCAGTAAATGCAGCTGGCCACAACTCGGCTGCCTTGACCGCATCCTCGAGAGAGCGGGATGTATACATCCTTTTAATTCTGCCTGATTAATGTCCCGTAAAGTGCACGAAACCCTATCAGCACAGATGATGATCCAAGTGTCTATCTAATCGAGCTCGCAAATGACAGTGCCGAGTTCTGGGCGTAGTGTATGCTGAGGAATTTGGTCATAGCGAATTGTACAATAAAACTGCCCCTGATCACCATATCATCTATCCTGCCTGGGCATAACTGTGTTAATTCCTCAGTAAAGAACTGAGGAACGTTCACGCCTTTTGTTGGTACCGGACGCTGCGTAATCATTGACGAGGAGTATCTCTGGGATTATAAGAGCCATGCCCCTGGCATTTGATAGGTAACTTATATCGGTCGCTATTAAACTTTCTTTGAAAAGTTTTGCGGGGCCACTGCCTGTATCCAACGCATGTCGTGCATCCAGAGATGTCCTGGAAGCCAAGAATGTATATTTCCTGCAATAAGGCCACCTCAGTGTCGGCTGAATAAAGTGTGTCGCGTAACAATGCAAGATTCTCGCGCAACTGGATGATATTGATGTTAATCTTCACGAATCGACATGACTGTCGTTCGCCCTCGACGGCAGAGTCAGTCATCGGTGCACCCGGTGGCGACAGGTTCGCTCACCCGCACGCCACCCTGACGTTACCATTACCATGTTGTCCGCAGGAGATGGGTAGGATGATGTAACTCCCCCTCTTCTGCATGTGGTGTGCCCACCTGAGAGTCGTCCGCCCACGAGTTACTGGAGAGAGGCTGTCGGTGTGGTTCATCGGCTATCAAAGAAGCCCCTCTTGTTACGATTCCTCGCGGCTGCGTCGGTGTTCCATCGCCCCTCCATCCCCGCACTAGTGTCAGCAAGAAGAAAAGTCCGTCGTGGCAGTTCCTAAGAGTGAGCAGTGTCGGTCGACAACTCCGGAGCACGGACATCCACGACACTGTCGACATCGGTGTGATCGTTTGCCCCTGCCCACAAGAGACAGTCCCGAGACGGCGTGCCTCCGTGCCTCGGCGCCTTCAGAGAGGAAAGTTCGGGTTGGCACGACTCGTGAATCAACATCCAGCCGCTCGTTGTGAGGTGACGATTGCTGTTCAGGTCAATCAGGCGACTCCGTCTGCATAAGGAGGACCGTATGTGGCTCATCAACAGCGTCTTCGCCCGCCTGCGGTGGCAGCATGTCCCGATCCCCGCCGCACGACGTCGCAGATGTACATAAGTAACTGGCAGGATCGATGGAGGAACGTGCTGTGCCGCTTCTCTTGAAGGACTCTTGGCGATCCGCCCCTGCAAATAATCAGAGCGAATGTGACTCTCCTGGCTGCTTCCTGAGCATGTGCCCGGTTGTCCATCGTACGCGATAATTGTACGACATCTCATTTTCATTTTGTTCGTTGCATCTGCTCGGGGCGGACGTCGTAAGCCATCCGTTTAAGTTCGTTGTTGCTTGATTATCTCAGTTTTTTTTAATACAGAGGGCAGCTAACCCTCTGACCGAGCACGCTGAGCTACCGTGCCGGCGTCCATCTAAGCCACCAAGGGCACAGAGGATAGCGCGACTGCAGGGATTTACCTCTGGCACGCCTCCTGCGAAATCCACATTGTGCGAATGCACGAACAGTGCCCGAACTCTTACGGGAATCGCCAATGCGCCGTGAGGAATGAGTATAATGGGCGGGGACACAACGAATGTAGTGCGGGACAATACGTTGAGAATGTGGGTTTCGCAGGAGGCGTGCCAGAGATAAATCCCTGCAGTCGCACTATCCTCTGTGCCCTCGGTGGCTCATATGGATAGAGCGTCTGCCATGTAAACAGGAGATCCCGGGTTCGAGTCCCGGTACGGGCCACACATTTTCATCTGCCCCCGTTGACGTATGTCAACGCCTGTAAGCAGCTATGGGTGTTCATTTCATTGCAATATCATTCTAACGAGCTGCATGGTCAGCGATGGTATCTGTTCTTTCGGACATGTCCAAGAGAACAGATACCATATATATATATATATATATATATATATATATATATATATATATATATATATATATATATACTTGAGAGGGGGGGATAACGGACTTCGTGGATACCTCAGAAAGTGGCCTTACACCCCTGCCTGCGTGTTCAGCGGTATCAGCGCCGGTAAGTCCATCAAAGTACGTAAACTGTGGTTTGTCGGCAGTGCACTGTTCTTCGTCAATCATCTGTATATTGACTACGCTGGCTGTGTGCTAAAAGTGAATACCAGTTGTGTCCTTTGGATCTAGACGCAGTTCGTCACGCAACAAGTTTTCTACTTCGTGTGCTCGCGGTCTCGGATATTCGGCTTGGAATGTAATCTTGGTAGTGTTCTTCCTAAATGAGTTCGTCATGTCATTGCAGTGAGCTTGTAGTAAGCGTCTCGCGCTCGCGAACGCCACGAGGCCGGCGGGGCGGCGACGACGCGTCCTCGCCGGTCCGTCACTGACGGCCAACTTTGGTCGCAGTAATTCTACCGACGTGGAATTCTTATATTTCGACCGTGTCTACGAGTTCGAATAATGATTTCCAAACGAAGCGAAAGGATGAGTTAAATTGCAATGTATCTTGACAAATACTATATCCTAACTATTGTGTTGCTTCTATTTGCAGTCGTAAACAGCAAGCTGAATCTCCACAAATCGCTGAGATGTGAATACAGGCTCTTCTGAACTTGGGCATTGGTAATGCTCTGTTCTTGGACTCTAAATTATTATTTTGCCTAAATTATTATTTTGCCCCTCATTGTAAATTAGTCATAGCAGGACGTCAGGTTTTGCCGGCCTCTGTGGTCGAACGGTTATAGACGCTTCAGTCCGGAAACACGCGGCTGCTACGGTCGCAGGTTCGAGTCCTGCCTCGGGCATAGATGTGTGTGATTTCTTAGGTTAGTGAGGTTTAAGTAGTTCTACGTTCTAGGGTTAAGTCCCATAGTGCTCAGAGCCATTTGAGCCATTTTAATAATATTGTTTACTTTTTTCGCACTCCACGGGGTCAGTAATCGTGTTCTGATGCAACCACAACTCCAATTGCGAGACGAGCTGCAATAGGTATCCAGGTTGAGGATCCGTGGTGCGAACACACGGATCCAAGTGGTCCCCCAGATTCTCGACTGGTTTTAAATCCGTGGAGTTTGGTGACCTGGTCCTCTTCGAACTACACACGTACACTGCCAACTGTGTGACAAGTTGCATTGTACTGATGATAGATGCAGTGGTGCTGAGGAAAAACGAGCTGCATATAGAAGTCGACACGGTTCACAGTGGTGGATGCATACATGTTATGATCGACTGTGCCTTCCGGAATGACGATATCACCCACGGAAAGCCACGGAAAGATTTCCAGGTCATAACGTTGCCCCCCCCCCCCTTCCCCATCACCCCCTCCCCCGCCTGGACCATTCCGATGACTGTTGAAGGGTACCTGCTTTCAGATGTCTCATTCAGATGAAGCGTAAAACGTGATTTACCTGAAAAGGCCACTCGGTGGACGTCCAGTTGCAGTACTGGCATGCAAACTCCACCCTTCGTCGCCAGTGAATGGCAAACACCAGTCGCCACGGGCGCAGGAAGCGGGCGCCTACTGCTCAAGCCCACAAGTAGCACCGTAGGAGTACGCATTAGGAGTGATTTAAAATGGAATGATCATATAAATTTGATAGTCTGTAAAGCAGATGCCTGACTGAGATTCATTGGAAGAATCTTAAGGAAATGGAATCCGAAAACAAAGGAAGTAGGTTACAGTACGCTTGTTCGCCCACTGCTTGAATACTGCTCAGCAGTGTGGGATCCGTACCAGATAGGGTTGATAGAAGAGATAGAGAAGATCCAACGGAGAGCAGCGCGCTTCGTTACAGGATCATTTAGTAATCGCGAAAGCGATACAGATATGATAAACTCCAGTGGAAGATGGAGAGATGCTCATTAGCTCGGTACGGGCTTTTAAAGTTTCGAGAACATACTTCACCGAAGAGGCAAGCAGTATATTGCTCCCTCCTACGTATATCTCTCGAAGAGACCATGAGGATAAAGTCAGAGAGATTAGAGCCCACACAGAAGCATACCGACAGTCTTTCTTTCCACGAACAATACGAGACTGTAATAGAAAGGGAGAACCGATAGTGGTACTCAGGGTACCCTCCGCCACACACCGTCAGGTGGCTGCAGGGTATGGATGTAGATGTAGATGTAGATTATGTCAACGACTAGCAAAGGTCCCGAGTTCGAGTCTCGGTCTGGCACATAGTTTTAATCTGTCAGGAAGTTTCAACGACTGTATTGTTTACCGCTTCCCTTGACATCTTTCATGTACCCTCCACTGCCACTGCTGCGGCGTGCTGTCTGTGAGTGATTATTGCACGCTGACGTCAGACTTAGGCAGTGGTCACCTGGACTGTCTACATACAGACCATGCACGCCACTGAGCGAGGTGGCGCAGTGGTTAGCACACTGGACTCGCTTTCGGGGGATGACGGTTCAAACCCGTGTCCGGCCATCCTGATTTAGGTTTTCCGTGATTTCCCTACATCGCTTCACACAGATGCCGGGATGGTTCCTTCGAAAGGGCACGGCCGATTTCCTTCCCTATCCTTCCCTAATTCGTGCTTGTGCTCCGTCTCTAATGACCTCGTTGTCGACGGGACGTTAAACTATAATTTCCTCCTCCACAATGCACGCCCTGCCTCCACCACGCTTGCGTGTGACACCAACTGAGCCGTGCTGCGGTCACGTTGGTGCTGTTCTACAACGTACAGTTTTCGCCCTCTGTTTGAGGCCAGACGGTATCGTTTAGTTGGCACGGTTGAGTTTGTTTGTCAGCTTCTCGTGTTGACTGGCGCCACTCGGTTTCGCAAGGGTTGCATGCCAGCTAGTGGCAGCTGCGGCTGTTATCGATATGTAGTAACTGTTGCCCCATCTTTGGGGCGACGTCGTTGGTTTTCTGGGTCGTGTGAGTTGGCCAGTTCGGTTGGGGACTCAGGAGGAGCCAGGCCCGCACAGTGCCAGAACACGTCGGGGCCGCTGGCGGTACGCATGGACTGCCGGATGGAAGGGCTGTGTTCACGAGGGAGTACGACCTCGTCGTAAACCGGATCCAGCAAGCTTTAAGG
The DNA here is from genome assembly GCF_023897955.1 of Schistocerca gregaria. Lineage (NCBI taxonomy): Eukaryota > Metazoa > Arthropoda > Insecta > Orthoptera > Acrididae > Schistocerca > Schistocerca gregaria. The sequence goes on along the minus strand of NW_026061713.1, from coordinate 3,888,786 downwards.
TCAGTGCATTTCAATCCGTGTACAGAAACCTCCACCAATGTGATATCTCACGATTCTCCAGTGACTTGGGTTCGTGTTGCTGCTCGTAGTTTCGCCGACGCGAAGAGTAGCGAGTGGAGTGCTTGGGAAAGGCAGATCTGATTAGCTTCTTATTACTATTTACTGCGTTCAACTTGTTACAATTTGTTAAGTTCAACAAACGGTAATTTTTTTTTGCCTGGTGGCCGCTAACGTCCCAGTTACCTACCCTGGGGGTTAGTGTGCGTAAGGGCAGTGTAAGTTTCCTCGCCTTTCCTCTGCTGTCCAGTAAAGCGCGTAGTTTTGGAAGCTTTCTTGATCGTAGGCCGGCTGGTGATTCTTCTACTCCGGTTGTAGTGATTGCTTTCTCGTTCCGGGGGCTCTAAACACAGTATTCTGGGGACGTAATACAGACTGCCGGTTCCAGCTTTGGCGTATTGTTCCGTCGTTGCATTTGGTTTATCAGACGTCAGGTAGCTTCACCAAAATTACCATTAGTCATTCGTCTGAATTACCATCTTGTGAAGTGAATGCAACTCTTGGCTGTCAATCTCATCGCTCGCGAAAGTGTTTGTTGCCGGAGCTTCTCTGAGGTCGATTCCTGGAGCACCGTCTGTGGCCCCTTGGTTCTTGTAAGACATGTGTGTTCCAAAAGGACTGATGGCCAATAGTTCTGTGTTACGCTCCTTCAGCCCACGCCTTCTGCGGGTATAATCTGCCTCAGTACCCTTTAGGGAACTTATGTACTGGTCCTTGTGTTTTAGTATTGTATTATTTACTACAATACCTTGTAATGCCTGCATTAGAGGTTATATATGTCTACTTAATAGTTCTGGTCACCTTCTGGAATAAATCTAGCAGTGTAGTGTTCAGTGGTTGGTTAACTTTGAAAGCGTTGTTTTTTAATTAACCTTTGCTATTGTATTTGCTGTTTTACAGCAGATTTCTAAACTTTTTTATATTATTGCCGTTCCTGGCGTGATTGTGGCCATCTGCCTTAAAATTCTAATTTGTCATTTCTGGCCTCTGATGCCTTCTGCTGTGTTTGTGGCGACTTACCTTTAATATTCCAATACCAGTAAGTTGTGAATTGCAGCTAGTTCTTATACAATTCTTAATATATTGCCATTCCTGGCGTGTAAGACATTCTGCCCAGATCACAGTGGCTTGCTTTTAAAACATTATCTGCTGTATCTGTATTTAATGGTGATTTGCTAAATTCTAACACACTGAAAACTCTTTTTTAGACAGTTGTTTACTTCTTCATTATTAACGTGTGACATTTTTTATTTATTGTTGAGTATGGAATTACTGGTTTAAAATAAATTGTGTATAACGGCCCCGTCCACAAGCGTAACCAAATCCTGCTTTCTCTTGCCTAGCAGGTTTCACCAATAACTAACAACGTAAGCCACATGAAGGGGAACGGAACAAAATCGGCAGATGTAAAGGTAATATGCAGAGTACCGCAGGGACGTGTTATAGCACCGTTGCTGTTTACACTATATATATATATAAGCGTGGGATGCCTTTCAAGGCTATTCGCAGATGATGCAGTTGTCTATACCATAGTAGCAACGCCACAAGATGGTACGAATTTGCATAACGACCTGCACAGATTCGATGAGTGGTGCAGGCTCTGACCGTTGACCCTGAACGTAAATAAATGTAACATTGCATATAAGTAGGAAAAGAAATCCGCAACTACACAGCTATACCATTGATGACAAGCACCTGGAAATAGCATATGCCGTAAAATATCCGATAGGCGTAACTATCCAGAGCGACCTTAAGTGGTATGACCACGTAAAAGAAATAATGGGAAAAGCAGACACCAGACTCCTATTTCCTTACGATTCTTGCAATCAGTCTAACTCAGCAACGAACGAAGTGGTTTATAAGGCGCTTGTTCGCCCGATTCTTGAGTATTGTGCATCCATCTGGGATCCCTGTCAGTTAGGACAGAAGTTCCAACGAAGAGCGGCGCGTTTCGTCACGGGATCGTTTAGCTGGCGAGAGACCATCACGGAGATGCTAAACAAACTCCACTGGCAGACGTTACAAAAGAGGCGTTGTGCATCACGGAGAGATTTACTACAGAAATTTCGGGACAGCACTTTTCAGGAGGAGTCGGACAACATATTACTTCCCTCCACATACCACGCGGAGAAAATTACAGATCTTAGAGCCAATACAGAGGCTTACAGTCAATGATTCTGCCCACGCAGTATTCGCGGGTGGAACAGGGCTGGAGGGATCAGATAGTGGTACCGTAAGTACCCCCCGTCACACACAATTAGGTGGCTTGCGCAGTATGATGTAGACGTAGACGAAAATCTGAGTTTCTATCATTAAACACGATGTGAAGAGGAGCTGACATTTGCAGTTATCCTCATTTGTAATTAAAAATCAAGCACTCATTTTAACAACTGAACGAATTATATTAGTATTACTCTTGTAATACGTAGTTAGTGTAATTTTTACGAAATTCGTAGTTTTAATGCGATTATTAAAGTTTTTACATCTGGCCAGGTGAAACGTATTGACAATCCTTTTTACAGGCGACACAGCTACAGTTCTACAATGATTTCCTGGTTCTTGTTTCATTATGGGCCATTTAGTTCACTGCTTCCGCAACAGAAGAAGAGAGAATGTTAGTTTGGCACGAAGAATAGTTTCCTGACGATTCCTGAAAAATGTTTTTCACCCTTTTGTAACAAATGAGTCTCCGTTTCTGTCCACAGCGTCTGGTTCTTACACAAAAGGAGCGTTTATGTTTTACGACTTTTACTTACTCCAATACATACACGGAAACATTATCAAGATAAGGTCTTCATATAAGGGTTGATCAAAATGTTTCTGTTCGAAGGCCGTACAATCCAGAAACGATATTTCAATCCGGCGAAATCCCCGTCAGCATTGAGGTACTCGCCCCATCGGTGCACCATGTTGATGAAACACGGTGTCCTGCTGCGTGAAGAAGTCCGTTGCTGCGTGCTACACATCGTCCATCCTTCAGTGGCTTTTCTGAAGGGACGAAAGGTATGACAATCACATGGGGCAGAGATCAGTAGTTGGCACAAATGCGTCACGGCATGTGCAATGTGGAGACGTACGTTATCGTGAAGCACCAGCAGCCCTTAGCGCACGCATTCTTCATTCTCTGAAGGGCGTCTACCGCTGCTTATCCTTCGGCAGTGAAGGAAACAATAACAGCACGTTGGTCCCTTTTCGACGCATTTGGTAATATGCCACGTTTAGACATTTACGGGACACACGTCGGATAGAAAGGGATACCACACTAATCCCTTGCCTGCATCTTACTGTTTATATACCCACATATAAGTCAAGTTACGTTATATATATGCTGCAGCAACGCCCTAAAACGGAACTTTTTGGTCGACTCATATTATACAGAGTGTTACAAAAAGGTAAGGCCAAACTTTCAGGAAACATTCCTCACACACAAATAAAGAAAAGATCTTATGTGGACATCTGTCCGGAAACGCTTAATTTCCATGTTAGAGTTCATTTTAGTTTCGTACTTCCTCTATTCACCGCCATGATTTCATATGGGATACTGTGCTGTTCGAACACGTACCTTTACAAGTACGACACAACATGTGGTTCATGCAATATGGAGTTCTTGCACATTTCAGTCGAAGTGTTCGTACGCTTCTCAACAACAGATTCGGTGACCGATGGATTGGTAGAAGCGGACCAATTCCATGGCCTCCACGCTCTCCTGACCTCAACCCTCTTGACTTTCATTTATGGGGGCATTTGAAAGCTCTTGTCTACCAAATATACAGACTCTTCGTGCTCGAATTGCGGACGGCTGTGATACAATACGCCATTCTCCAGGGCTGCATCAGCGCACCAGGGATTCCATGCGACGGAGGGTGGATGCATGTATCCTCGCTAACGGAGGTTATTTTGAACATTTCCTGTAACAAAGTGTTTGAAGGTACGCTGGTACGTTCTGTTGCTGTGTGTTTCCATTCCATGATTAATGTGATTTGAAGAGAAGTAATAAAATGAGCTCTAACATGGAAAGTAAGCGTTTCCGGACACATGTCCACATAATATATAATCTTTCTTTGTGTGTGATGAATGTTTCCTGAAAGTTTGCCCGTACCTTTCTGTAACACCCTGTATATATTATACAACGTTCGTTATGGAGCAAACCTTCTAATGAGTTACATATTAACATGTTGTCGTCTTACGATCCTCGTCATTCCCGGAGTTTTAGATCTGAGTACCAACATAGCAATTTCCAAGCCGTGTAAATATCTCTACAAGCACTGTGAAATACTGAAATTTATTCCTGAAATTCAACTTAACTGTAAAAGGTATAGATGTACTACCGATGCGACATTTGAAAATCTGATACCAGGGCCGGCATAAATTTGTTTACAAGGTGTACAACTTTGCTTCCCCCGTTTTTCCCCAACATTTGAGGCTTTAGAGAAAAAAATTGATTACACTTGTATCATTCAAGGTATTTTCGACCGGTGGCCAATACGTTCTCCCATCTTTCGGGCACTGTACGAATCCAGCGTCGAAAAAGTTGTTCATCTTTTGAAACGTTCCAAGAATAGATCCAATTTCCTACTTCTTCACGAGTTCAGAACTTTTCGTCAGCCAGGCCATGCGCCATTGATCTAAACAGGTGATAGAGGGAGCAATGTGTGAAGAATACGGCGAGTGGGGTAGGACCTCCAATTTTAACGTTTCCAAGTACATTTTGACCTCCTTTACAACGTGGGTCGAGGGTTGTCGTGCTGCAAAATCACTTTATCGTGCCTCTCGCTCTATTGCGGCCGTTTCTCTTTAAATGCTCTGCTCAAACGCATTAACTGCGTTCGATAACGAGCACCTGTGATTGTTTCACTTGATTTTAACACCTCATACTGCACCACACGACGCCGAGCTGGTTCCACCAAATGCAGAGCATGATCTCGGAGTCGTGAATATTCGGTTTGGACGAGATATCCCCATGATTTTCTGCCTTTAGGTTATCGTAATGAACCCATTTTTCGTCCCCGGTCACAATGCGATGCAGATCCCTTCCGTTTTTGTCTCTGAAGCAACTATTCACACAAAAACGCCGTTCAACATCTCTCGGTTTCAGTTCACAGGGGATCCACGTTCTTTCTTTCTGAATCGTGCCCATAGCCTTGAGACGTTTTGAAATATCTTGCTGTGTCACTCCCACTAATCGTGCCAATTCTTCTTAAGTTTGACGAGAGTCTTCACTCAGCAATGCCTCCGATTCTGCATCTTCGAAAACATTCTCTATTCCACCACTATGCCGGTCTAAGACGTTAAAATCACCGCTCTTGAATCGTTGAAACCACTCACGCAACATTCTTTCACTAATAGCGTCCTTACCATACGTGCTTGAGAACATTCGATGAGACTCGCCGCTGTTTTGTTCATATTGAAACAAAAGAGTAACACCTCCCGCAAATGACCAGAATTAGGATCGTAAACTGACTTTATTACGCAGACACAAATCGACTAATGTCTGAATGAGGTTATGTTGACCGAGGTCAAGGCTAACTGCCTGACGTCTGCGATCTGTTTCTCTCGACCGCTACTTATCGTTGCCGCCACCTATCGGCAAACGCCGGAAGCAAAGTTGAACACCTTATATATTACAGTTAAGTTGAATTTAAGAACTAAGTTTCTGTGTTTGAAACTGTAGTTCGTCATCAAATATAAATTCAGAAATATTTTTGCTGCTTTGACGTTTAGCTTAAAATTATATTTTCAAAATAAGGGTCCAACCATTCCTTCGCACTTCAACTGTGGGAGAACCGTAACCAGAGTTAAGATTACTCAAGTACGGTGAACAGGAAACAGTAAAAAAGAAAAGACCTTGTAATTTATTTTTCATATTTCATTAATATCTGCAGGTACTTTTACGAAATAGACATTTGATAACCCTTATCAATCAGTTTCCAATTGTAACTGCTAGGTTCCAGATTTTCATTGTGTGAGTATGTGATCCTTACGGAAGCTTGTACAAGACTCGAGAATAAACTATCGGTAGTAGACAGTGGGGAGCGAGATTGCCGCGCAGTGCGGATACTAGTTGAAAATAACATGTGGAGTGGATTCTGACCGACCGCAGGAGAACAGTGATATTGCATTGCATTGTATTATATGTTAACCGGGGACCTAGAAACGACGGAGAGGCTCCGTCCCGGCCGCAGCCGCAGTGGTTCACAACCCCACGACGACTACCGCAGTCCACTTCACCGCTCCGCCGCCCCACATCGAACCCAGGGCTATTGTGCGGTTCGGCCCCTGGTGGACCTCCCAGGGAACGTCTCGCACCAGACGAGTGTAGCCCCTATGTTTGCGTGGTAGAGTAATGGTGATGTACGCGTACGTGGAGAACTGTTTTGCGCAGTAATCGCCGACATAGTGTAGTTGAGGCGGAATAAGAGGAACCAGCCCGCATTCGCCGAGGCAGACGGAAAGCCGCCTGAAAACCATCCACAGACTGGCCGGCTCACCGGACCTCGACACAAGTCCGCCGGGCGGATTCGTGCCGGGGACCAGGCGCTCCTTCCCGCCCGAAGACGTGCGTTAGACCGCACGGCCAACCGGGCGGGCGAACACTGACATAGTCGGATTAAAGTTTACATTGTCACGGTGAATTAAATACATTAGGTCGTCTACTCGCAGTTGAAACAATTTTGGAGTAATATTAATAATGACAGCACGAAACAGATTAGTAACTGCAATGCTGTCGGCAATAAAGCTAACATGACACAAATCGAAACTCAGAGTGAGTTTGATGGATATCAGAAATCAAACTTGACAGTGCCGCCCATGACTTGAGTTGGGAACTGTCGCAGAGCTCGAACTCTGGCTGTGTCGATTGGCTAGTGTATGAGAGAGTGCTGCATTTAGGTGCCAAACTGATTCTTATAAACCGGATCCAATCCCCGCGAGTAACCCTTTCGCTACGATGAACTTCTGTAGAAGTCGGGAGCGAATGTGGCGCTCAACCGGTGGACTGGTGCAGCAGTTCCGCTTCGCATCATACTTCTCCGCTTCACTACGCTCGACTTGTGTGGAAGCTTGACCTATGCACCATCTAGCGGCTTTGTTCAACGTCTGTAGTTAACAACAGTCGCTAGATGCAGTTGCAATCACTTTCAAAGTGTTTGTTTCGCTCATTTCCCGCCTTGATTCTGATCTGAAGTGACGTGTTGTTAACTTCAGTTTCTACTAGAAGTGATATGGCAGGTAAGCGATATACTGTGGATGAAACTCTTTCTCTCATACTGGATAGTGACTCTGAAGATGAAAGGGAATCATCGTCCGAATCTGACGATTAATATGGAACACTTATGAGTGATTTGTATAAATCTTGCCTAATAAATATATAGTACAAAGTCCAATAATGGCGACAGCACTACGAGTGTGAAAGCAGGACAGAGCAGAGCTGCAGGGCGCGCAAAAAATGCGGCGTGCAGCGGGCACTGGTGCTCGGCCACAGCGCACGGCGCCGGCATCAAAGGCTGAATATGAACTGCACTCACATAACGCACCAAACACACCACAAAGTTAATCCTTTTCTCAACATTCATTCCTACGGTACCATTTTTCTGGCAATTTTTGAAGCAGTACATATACACGTGAACTAATATTTAATGCGGATAACAAAACTGTCATGTTACAATTATGCATGTAATAGATATTTTTAACGGAATTCGTGTACGTCTCCAATGTAACAACACTTTTTAGTTTCTGTGATGTGTAAAGTGTAAAACTAACTTGCAGAGACGTTAATCAGCCACACTCAAACTAAATTGGAGGACCGAATAAAATAGTAGAAGTAGACGAATCTTATATATATTAGACGAAAGAACCAGAGAGGACGGCCTTCTAAAAGTGAAGTAGATCGTATTTGGGTTATCGGTGGAACAGAAAGGGTGTCCAAATAAAATGGCTCTGAGCGCTATGGGACTTAACATCTATGGTCATCAGTCCCCTAGAACTTAGAACTACTTAAACCTAACTAACCTAAGGACATCACACAACATCCAGCCATCACGAGGCAGAGAAAATCCCTGACCCCGCCGGGAATCGAACCCGGGAACCCGGGCGTGGAAAGCGAGAACGCTACCGCACGACCACGAGATGCGGGCAAAGAGAGTACCGCAAGTGTTGTGAGGGTATTGTCCCGAGACAAGTTGAGTTTAATCGGTCTCATAAAACACTTCATACTGCCTCGAACAAAAGTAATCACACAAGATTTCAGTCGTACCAGACTCTGAAGGCTAAAGGGTTCTACCACGAATTTGTGAACCACTCTAGCGTCGTCCAAAGAGACGAACTCCACAGTGTCCACACCCAGAATATAGAACGGCTGTGGAAGTCTGTCAAGTCTCCCATAAAAAGAGAAGGGCGTCCAGGACAGAGGAACGGACTGTACTCCTTCCAGTACCTGTACTTCCACAACTTGGCGTTTGCAGGGAAAAGTCAATGCATGCGACACTCTTCCGATATTCCTGCGCGATATTGGCAGAGTTTATTCTGGCCACAGGAAAATGGAATTGCCCCTGTACTTTATACATCACACAGTCTGTTACAAGACGATAACACCAACGACGAGTAAGGTAAGTCGTCTCCTTTGAATTTACAAATGCTTCTCCAACACTTTTCTTTGGTCGTTTTTGTAGTGACAACTTGAAACATACTCATAACGCCCGCCACGAGACTTCCGTAATCGATTTACTATCGCACGTTCGATATGTATCGTTTGGACCCCACCAAATTCGATAGGCAATCATTCTTGGGAATTACCAAAATTTCAGTATCTGTGCACGTACCGGAGACGTCAATATATGAATCTATTTTATACACAAAAATTAGGGCTAACATCCTGAGCAGTGAATCTGACAGATTATATTTTATTTTTCAGATCAGCAAAATTTTATGGAGAAGGTCTGTACACGGCATATAATCTGATATAACAACTAGCATTTTTCTATTATTGCAGTTAATGGTGCCGAATTTAGCGCACGGTCTGTCAAAGATCATTATAAACAGTCAGCTACTCAGCGAGGAAGGCTTTCCGTTGAGATGTCAGTGAGGAAGAAGTTCACCTGAGAAAGTAAGTCGTCGTTCTTTTCGTTGTCTAAACAAAACTGTTGCACCCATCGTATGAAAAACAAAGAACAGATACGTAGATGCCCTACACAGAGTTATCATCAATTATCGAAAAGCTTACTGAAGGCTTACAATAAATATTAACTAGATGACGTGAAGTGTTAAAAGTACAACAAAAAAGACAGTTTCAACACAGGAATGTAGACCGTCACTATTGTGTTTTAATTTAACGTTATTTCTCGCAGCTGTTACTGAGTAAATGATTTAGATTTTTTTGATAATTCGCGTTACTCGACTCGAAGCTATCAATTTAATTTTGTGATTTTCTCGTGTTACATTAGTTGTGTGATGAAGGCGTTGTATGAGAGTTTGATTTATTGGTGACAGACAATGATAGTTCAGTCTAGCTAAACGAATCACGATGCACTGAAGTACGATTCTTTCCTTTTTTGGCAGTATAGACTTGGTGGATCGAATATTAACACTCGATTGCAGCCCAAGTTGCAAAGAAGACGTGTGTGAAGTATAAAAGCGTATGTATATTGAACAATTGTTACCAGTAAGCTGGTTTGTTAATCGTTTTAGTTCAAAATTAATTGTTGACAACTTAAATTTTGTTAAACTGTCTCAGGAGGGTGCAGTACATGAGTGGCAGAAGACGCAGTTGAACCAAAAATGGATCCATACCTGAGGCGAAAAAAATTAGTTGACAAGTTGAGAGACTGTGTAGATGATATAACCTGAAAACGGAAGAAAATGGACTCTTTAATAGTTTATAAGTTACATAGCCACTTTTGTATCGGAATATTTAAACAACTCCACAAAATATATAAAAGAGTGTCTGTGTCGATGATTACACATTAACAATGAGCGTTTTAATAAAATACCAGCGCGAAAATAATGAGTAATGAAAGAGAGACTGACGACACACATGAAATACTTCCACTTTTAACTGAGTAAGCTTGGTGTCCGCCATTATAAGTGATGCGCGCTAACTTTCCATTACCCGTCATGTGTTCTTGTAGCTTTATAACTGCACCACGTGCTGCATTAGTTTGGCAGCCAGTGGACATATTTTTTCTTTTTTTTTTACATTACGTGGGGTGTTTACGTTTACATAATAGGTATTTTCTCGTTAGCTAATATACATTAAACCATATTATCGATCCGTACTTGTACTGTATGCCTGTAGTCAACTAACTTCAATGCCACCTAATAATAAAATATATTTTGGGTTCTATGTTTTTATGGGTGATGGGCTGTTTAGGCTCTTTGAGTAAGACCAGTGTACGACTAGCGCAATAATTTCATTTCTTTGTTATGTTATACGTGGAACTGTTTCATGTTTGACTAACATATTCAAACAGAAAGATTTTAAACAAAACGAGCTTTGGTCACCACTTTTATACTGTCAATCATACTATTAAAAAACTACATCGAACATGCCATTGTGTTAAAATCCTATATCGATCCGATGTGACAACATATAAAACTAACTGACAAGTTCATTTGTAAAATGAAATGAAATGTCGTGTGACGAGGTCCTCCAGTCGGGTAGACCGTTCGCCTGATGCAAGTCTTTCGATTTGACGCCACTTCGGCGACTTGCGCGTCGATGAGGATGAAATGATGATGATTAGGACAACACAATACCCAGTCCCTGAGCGGAGAAAATCTCCGACCCAGCCGGGAATCGAACCCGGGCCCTTTGGATTGACAGTCTGTCGCGCTGACCACTATTTTTTAATTTTTATTTTTATTTCTTTTAACAGTAAGGAACAGAAAACTAGTAAGTGCACTCGTTGCGTCGAGTTGGGGACGCACGTAACTAAAACCATACTAATAGTTGTAGAAAAGGGCATAAAGAAAGAGAGCAAAGTGCGGGGCGAAGGAAACCATGAAACAAAACTGAAGGGTGGAATCCATACCACCATTAACCAGTGCTACATCTTGCACCGGATGGGAAAACTAAAACTGCGAAGACCTTTTCGCACCGGGGACAAAAAGAGGAAATGGGACAAATACTGCTACAGAGTGTGAGGGTTCCCAACGAAACTCTCCATCTGCTGTATCATCCAGGTATGACTTCTCGTAATGATGAAAGTAGATCCCACCTTGTATCGTGTAGTGTTCTATTATCGTATTGTAATTTTAGCTTCTCTTACCCGTGATGTTCCAGCTACGTGGAGGGTCGTGGAACGCACTCCACAAAAAATTGGAAAAATATTGTCGATACTTTGGGTTACGGAGGATCTTGCAATGCCGTTCCTGCAAATAGTTCCAAAAGTCTAAAGTGTCCTTAGTGCCGTCTTGAAACAAATAGTGCACTGCATGTCCACGAAGCCACGTCGTTGCATTAGTTTTAGTGCGTGGGTAATACGTTTCATCCGGGTATAAGATAGTCTTGGGGTCGATATGATGCGGCGTTACCCGAAGGAAGTATGCTGACATTTGCCTCACTAAGTGCCACACTGTTGTAGACTCGCCACAGCTGAGACGGTGTTCATCGTTGTCTTGAACGCCACAGCTCGTGCACATGGGTGAGTCTACCATGTGGATCGCATGAAGCCTTGATCTGGTCACCTGCTTACCGTTGATAGTGATATACCACATCGCCGTGACGTCAGTGTCTAGTGTTACGTGGTGAATTGTCCTCAACACTACTCGCTAGTTGACGTTTGGGTGCTTCCTCTCCACGACGTTATCGGGTCGTCCACGTTGCAGGACCCTACAAACAGTCTTTGCCGTCGCCAGTTGAGTCGCTGGTAAGGCAAGTCGAACGTAACTGAGTTCGAGGTAAAAGACACCGATGTAGAAGAGCGAAGAGGGGACGTGGTGTATTGGCACAGGCGGCAACAGGGAGGGCGGTGCTAGTTCTTCTATTAACAAACTGGTCAGACTGTCCGGACGGCGGTGCCATAGTTTGACTAATGTGCTGACAAATAGGGCGACCGCTTTGTCATAAACGTGATAAAGGCCAAGCCCTCCCCGATCCGGGGGAAGGGTGAGAGTCTCATATTTGATCTTGAAAAGCATTCCAGAACTCATGAAGAACCCAAAAGCCGCAAGTATACGGCGAGCTAACGTCACCGGTATAGGTAATATCTGGGCGTAGTGCGGAATGCGTGACGCTAAATGTGTCTTGACATACTGGGTCCGTTGGACGATATCCAGGGCTCGTAGGCGGTCGTTGGCAATTCCAGTCCGAACATTTCGTAAAAGCCTTCGAAAGTTGTGAGCAGCGGTCCGTCGTATATCATCTGTAAAATCAATGCCGAGACATTTCCAACTATCACTGAGCTGTAAGGGGGTGACACTGTTCTCAGACAATCCGACCCCGATGTTCATCGCCACCAATTTTGCGACGTTGATACGACTACCAGTGGCCATGCCATATTTCGCTATCCAAGTTAGTGCGCTAGCGGTGTCGTCACCGTTGCGGATGACAATCACCAGGTCGTCAGCGTACGCTTTACATCGGAAAGTGTGGCCTTGTAACGTCATACCCGTTAGTCGTTGGCGCAGGCCGCAGAGGAGAGGTTCTGTGGCCACAGCGTAAAGTATAAGTGGACAGAGGGCAGCTTTGGCGTATCGATCGAGAAATGGTGAGGGGCTGCGTAGGTCGGCCGTTGACTATCACCTTGGACGTCGCGCCGCAGAGTAGTCGCATGACGACAGTGACGAATGGCTGTGGGTACCGCATATGTTGGAAGACCGCTTCCAAATAGTTGTGGTCGAAAGCTTGACTAAGATCGATGGCCGCCAGTGCACCCTTCAGACTACATGCCCTCGCCAGTGAGATCAAGTCACGATATTCGCTGAGTGCCGTTTGAATATTATTGTCGCCTCCCAATGACGTCTGATCGGGTGAGATAACATTGCGTAGGGTCTGGCGTATCCGCGCCGCCAACAGTCGAGAAAAGATCTTAAAGTCGCAGTTCAATAGCGTCAACGGGCGGTAGTCCTGCAGTCGTGAGCCACCGGACGGTTTGTGAATAGGAATAATCATCCCTTCCACAAGGGCCGCAGGGAGCGGCACGTCCGGGGATAGTAGTTCGCGACAGATGTCCGTCCATCGGGAGGCTAATAAATATTGAAAAGTCCGGTAAAATTCCAAGGGGAGCCCATCAGGACCCGGAGACTTGTTGACAGCCCCTTTTCTAATGGCATTGATCACTTCTTCTTCTGTAATTTCTTCCATCAAGGCCGCTTCTATTACCGGGGTGACGGTGCCGTAAATCGTCTGAGAGACGTCCTCCAGTGCTATCGGATCAGGGGTCTGAGCGGAATTGAGCTGGGATTAATGATTGTAGAACGCTGTGTTTATGTCTTGTTGCGTGGTGAGGCGATGACCGTCCTCCGTGTCGATGAAGCGTATCAGCGCTCGTTGGCGTAGTTTACGTTCACGAAGAACGTGGAACATTGACGGGTGTTCGCTAGACATCCGATCCTGCGTCCTCGAGCGGATGACTACCCCCTCTAGGTGGCGTCGCATATGAACGAGAATATGAGCCTTAGCACGGTGGACCGCCGTTTGTCGTTCCGGAGACGGCGCCATAGTATCGCAGTCGCGCTGGACCCGGAAGTAAAAGTCGAGTGTATGTCTTCGCCAAGTAGCGTGGTCGCGACCGTAGGTTATCAACGTTCGCCTCAGTGACGGTTTGGCGCAGTCCAACCACCAGCGGATCGTTGTGGGATATGCACGAAAGGGATTTTCACACGAATGCCACGTATCCTCAACGGCTTGGCGGCAATCCGGGTACGACAGGTGAGCGATGTTTAATTTCCACGGGCTGCGGCTTCTCCACACTTGTTGCCGCCGCAGGGTGACGGCACAAATGTAAGCTGAGTGGTCCGAGAATGCTGCAGGCCACAGTTCCGCATCTTGTGTTCCAGCGGCGAGAGAGCGTCAGACATAAATCCTGTCGATACGACTGGAAGAGTGACTCGTGAAGTGCGTGAATCCCGGTCGGTGGCTGTGAAGATGTTCCCAAGTGTCCACCATCTGCAGGTCTCGAATTAGCGTCTCCAGTTCCGGGCAAGGATTATGTCGTGGGAGTTGGTCTCTGGGCGCCAGTACGCAATTTTAGTCACCTCCAAACAACAGATGGACGTGGGGGCCTTGGAAGAGCGGGGCGACGTCTTCCGCAAAGAATCGTGAACGTTCGCGACGTTTGTCCGTCCCGGAAGGTGCGTAGATATTGATAAGGCGGACACCCAGTGCTGTGAGTGCCGTTCCTCTTGCCCCAGGCAGAAACAGGATATCGTCTGCCACTACCCCTTCCCGAAGAAGTACAGCGACACCGCTGCCTTTTGGGGAAGCTGGAGAGACGGAAGCATCGTAACCGTACATGTCTGGGAAGTCGTCGACGTACACTTCCTGGAGGAGGGCTATGTCGATGGAAGCCGAGTTCAACATATCCTGAAGCAATGATAACTTAGCGCGCGTCCGTATAGTGTTGATGTTTATATTTGCAATGCGATAAGTTTGAGGTCTATCCACAGCATCTGTGTTGGCCATCAGTACCCCTGTAAGGCTGTCTCGTCACTCTACCTAATGGCGGGAAAGGGTCAGCACTGGTGGGATAAATTTCCCCCCGTGTCGTCCGACACGATGGGCAAGGAGTGTGCCTCACAGTCGTCTGCCCAGTCGCCATGAAATACCATCGGCTGTTGGTGGCTGTTAGTGGCTGCTGTGGCACTCTGCGCTGACTCCATCGGCTCTTCTGGCTGGGAATCGGCAGCGGCTGTCTGCTTGTGATCCTGCTGTTCTGTGGGGTCGGAGGGGCTGAAGCCGTCACCATGGCGATCTGTTGAGTTTGAAGTTACAGCGGCCTCTGTACCGCCGGTACCGTCGTCGGAATTTCCACAGTCCATGGCAGACGATTGCTGCAAACACTCGTCCGATGGAGCACGCCGCCGTCTCTTGTGTTTTCGCGGGGAACGCTGTTTACGGACGTGTGCTTCAGTATCTGAATGTGGGTAGATTTCTTCAGCTGCTCCGGTGTCTGGAAGAAAAGCTGCTGTCGGCACAACCCGTGGGTCAATGTCCATCCTGGCATCTACGCCTTCTTGCAAGGTCGGTCGGTGATTATCTTCAGGTGGGGGTGCCGGATCCTGTACTGCAGAAGCCATTATGTTCTCACCATCGAGGGCGGTTATCGGACTAATGTCGTCAGCATCGGTAAAGGTTGCTGCCCGTGTAACTTCGGCGTAATTGAGAGGAAGGGTCGTCACCGTAGAAGGAGTCATAGATTCACCTGTCGGGATTTGAGTAAGCCGTCGTCGGAGTCAATCCGAACGGACGTGCCCTACTTGGCCACAACCAGAGCAAGTGCGTGGCTGACCGTCATACATAATGATCGCCCTACATCCGCCGATGACAGATATGACGGAACATGTTTGGTCAATTCAATTTTAATCTGTCGTACCCCGTTAAGAACGGGGTGCGTTGTAAAGGTGGTCCATTTTTCGGCCATATGGCTGATTACTCTGCCGTTGGGCTGGAAAGCCGCGGTGACTACGTCCAGTGGTACTTCAAAAGGGAGTTCGAAGACGCGTATCGTACGTAGGCCAAGCCCAGCGTGATCGATAGAGACCGCCCGAATATGGCCATCAGAATGTTTGAATTTCAGACCGTTGGCATGTGCGCTCACGATTCTGTTGCACACCTCGTCACTTACTAGCTTGACGTAGACAACACTGCTCGTGATAGAGAGATGGATACCAATTACGTCTCGCGGGTCAATTTTAACGTCGTCATGAAGGAAACGTTCCACTTCAAAAGCTCGCGGTCGTGCATTATCGGGTTGAAAACTGATCTTGATGGTGGTTTGTCTGTATGAATGTGCCATGTTCCGTCGGTAGTGATGGACGCTAAACTAGCGACAACGCAGTAGTAAACAACTACGAGCACTCGCGACCGCGCAGACGGGACGTAAACAAGACGTCCTCGCCGCAGCGCTGCGGAAAGCAGACTGAATCAGCTACCGGGGGCGGACCATTTGTATAAGATTTAGTCATCACAAAATTTCTGATATATGTGCAACCTACACGACACTTGGTGAAATGCACATGTGAGCATTCTGAGCATTCTTCGTTTTCTTTTATACATGCAAATGAATAACGCAAGTGGGTTATTCGGTAACAGGGAATGGTAGTGCAAACAGATGACATGATCACCACTAGAAATGTAAATAACAAAGTAAAAATTTATTCGAAGATTCGAAATATCTCTGACAGTAGATTATTATTTCAGCACTATCATCCCAAAATACCTTTAATAAAGATTCATATCATTGTCCAACTGAGACTCTATTCCGTTGGTGTAACTACTTAATCACCAATAGAGGGCTTCACCACGTTAGAAATCCCTGGGTTCGTAAATGACAGAAGTGGATTCAAATCTATGAACAGGGGTAACGATTTCTCTTACACCAACGTCCTCAAAACACAGACAAACTTAATTGATGTTCAGTTTTCATTCCCTTCAGCAATTTTACAGGAGGGCATATGACTCCGCTTTCGATGTATTAACAGAGAACTGTAAAGTTTTCACTCCAAGAAGCAGTTAACATATGTGCTGTTCCTTTACTTCGGTGACTGAACCTCTTCTTTATGTTGTCCGAAACACACAACCGCGGCCAGGGAATGTTTGTGGAGGCACAAGGACGACGTCAGGACAAAGTGTCATATTTGTCTGCAGATTGCTAATGTGGTTACTGCAGACAACTGGCGTCGCCCTCCCGTCACCCTACCGCTGAGTGACGTCTTATATAACGTCAAACAAACAAAGGCGGGCAGCCGCCACCCCTAGTCTCGCAGCAGGAGGTCACTTCTGGGAAAGCACCGGCCCTCCACAAAATGCAGCTCCAGATTTGTTTTGCGCCGAAGCTCTGAGGGCGCAGTTAAGAAAGCACACAAACACTGAGAAGGCTTACCTAGCGAGTGGCTACACGTGTTCGAGGCCCTTAGGCATGTTCGAAAAAGTTTGGGTTATAAACGTTATATTGTCCATGATCGACAAAATGGTTCAAATGGCTCTGAGCACTATGGGACTAAACTGCTGTGGTCATCAGTCCCCTAGAACTTAGAACTACTTAAACCTAACTAACCTAAGGACATCACACACATCCATGCCCGAGGCAGGATTCGAACCTGCGACCGTAGCAATCGCACGGTTCCGGACTGCGCGCCTAGAACCGCGAGACCACCGCGGCCGGCATGATCGACAGTAACTAGTAAACTATAAATGATGCATACAATAATCTTAGATGATTTTAAAGCTTAAGACCTTAGCTACGTAATCTCGCAATAATTTGTAGGCCATATCGTTTTCTCTGAGAGCGAGAGGAGGCAATATTTATGCCGGTCAACTGACGTGATAGGTGCTACAAATCGGTTCAGATCTTTGTTTATTTTGATCAAACAACGTGAACTAATCACATACTGAGTATTATACTGACATACCCTTGTTGAGGTTACTAATGAGGTAAGAAATCTGAAGAAATCATTATTGCACTCAACGAACAGCAAGACTAGACAGACTCAATAACTACAGTAATTTATTTATTCCCCAGACATAGGTTATCGATCTAAAATACAAGGTACGAAGTACAAAGCGGATCCTGCTTCGTATTTTTCTAACAATCCCACCAAGACATATACTTGCAGCCTTACAACTTCCCAATTTTATCGCCACATGTGATAGTCTAATTCGTTGACGAAAGCCGCCGTTCATATGTAAACTATCGTCCAAGTGTCGAGGAAAAAATAAAAATGCATCCACGAAGATAAAGAAGACAGGGGAAAGGAGTCATAGAGAGAATAAATCTAATATGTCTACAAATCGATAGCAAAACTGTATTCCAATATGATTCTTCCGATGTCTCTGTTGGTTGGTTGATTTGGGGAGGGGACCAGACAGCGAGGCCACCGGTCTCGTCGGCTTAGGGAAGGGAGCCGGCCGTGCCCTTTCAAGGGAACCATCCTGGCATTTGCCTGAAGCGATTTAGGGAAATCACAGAAAACCTAAATCAGAATTTGAACCGTCGTCCTCCCGAAAGCGAGTCCATTGTGCTAACCACTGCGCCTCCTCACTAGGTCCGATATGCCTCTAAGCCATTATTTTAGAAGGTCTTCTGCTATTTCACTTTCTTCATTTGGAAATAATCTTTGATTGTTCATCAGTTTTTTCATACGCTGATACCTTCCAAATTTCGTAGAAGCTATAAACGTTTATAGATACACTTAGAACCTATACAGGGTGTTACAAAAAGGTACGGCCAAACTTTCAGGAAACATTCCGCAGACACATATAAAGAAAATATGTTATGTGGACATGTGTCCGGAAACGCTCAATTTCCATGTTAGAGCTCATTTTAGTTTCGTCCGTGTGTACTGTACCTCATCGATTCACCGCCAGTTGGCCCAATTGAAGGAAGGTAAAGTTGACTTCGGTGCTTGTGTTGACATGCGACTCATTCCTCTACAGTACTAGCATCAAGCACGTCAGTACGTAGCATCAACAGGTTAGTGTTCATCACGAACGTGGTTTTGCAGTCAGTGCAATGTTTACAAATGCGGAGTTGGCAGGTGCCCATTTGATGTATGGATTAGCACGGGGCAAAAGCCGTGGCGCGGTACGTTTGTATCGAGACAGATTTCCAGAACGAAGGTGTCCCGACAGGAAGACGTTCGAAGCGATTGATCGGCGTCTTAGGGAGCACGAAACATTCCAGCCTATGACTCGCGACTGGGGAAGACCTAGAACGACGAGGACACCTGCAATGGACGAGGCTGTTCTTCGTGCAGTTGACGATAACCCTAATTTCAATGTGAGAGAAGTTGTTGCTGTACAAGGTAACATTGACCACGTCACTGTATGGAGAAAGCTACGGGAGAACCAGTTGTTTGTGTACCATGTATCAGCAGCTGATTGGCATCCACAGGTACACTTCTGCGAATGGTTCATCCAACAATGTGTCAGTCCTCATTTCAGTGCAAATGTTCTCTTTACGTATGAGGCTTCATTCCAACGTGATCAAATTGTAAATTTTCACAATCGACATGTGTGGCCTGACGAGAATCCGCACGCAATTGTGCAATCACGTCATCAACACAGATTTTCTGTGAACGTTTGGGGAAGGCATTGTTGGTGATGTCTTCATTTGGCCCCATGTTCTTCCACCTACGCTCAATGGAGCACGTAATCATGATTTCATACAGGATACTACCTGTGCTGCTAGAACATGTGTCTTTACAAGTGTGACACAACATGTGGTTCATGCACGATGGAGGTCCTGCACATTTTGGTTGGTTGGTTTGTGGGGGTTAAAGGGACCAGACTGCTACCGTCATCGGTCCCTTTTTTCAAATACTAAAAACACCCACTGAGAATAATACGATCAACGGACGATAAGACAGACGATAAGACAGACGACACAGAACAAGAGAAACGTAGACAAAGACCAGACAAGACGAACTAAAATCACACAGAGTATGACGGTGGTTGGCCGACCATACAAACAAAAACGGAAAAGCCAACCATCGAGAAAGACATGAAAAAAAAATCAGTCAAATCGTAGGCCATAGGCCAGAATCAACACAAAAACTCACACACTTACATTAAGCGATAAAATCTCCCTGCCCGAATAAAACGCAGAACTACGTCCGCTATGGAAGAGTCGTCAGATAAAAGCGCAGAGAGCGTATCAGGCAGCGCAAAAGTCTGCCTGAGCACAGGTAAAAGGGCGCACTCCAACAGAATATGGACCACCGTCAAGGACGCCCCACAACGAGAGAGAGGGGGATCCTCACAACACAGTAAATAAGTGTATCAGTCAGGTGTGGCCAATGCGGAGCCGACTGATTCCCTGCAGTTAGCTCGCATGGATGACCGCCACACAGTAGTCGTCTCCTTGATACGGCGGAGTTTGTTAGGCATGGGCATGTTGCGCCAATCAGTGTCCCATAAATCGAAAACTTTGCGGCGTAATAGTGCCCGCAAATCAGTCGCCGGGAGGCCAATCTCCAGAGATGGTGCACTAGTGGCCTCTTTCGCCAGGCGGTCAACAGTTTTATTTCTGGGTATCCCAACATGACCCAGGGTCCAAACAAAGACCACATATCTGCCGCAACGGGTAAGAGTATGCAGGGACTCCTGGATAGCCATCACCAGACGAGAACGAGGGAAACACTGGTCGAGAGCTCGTAAACCGCTCAGGGAATCGCTACAGATAGCGAAGGATTCATCTGAGCAGGAGCGGATATACTCTAGGGAGTTAAAGATGGTGACCAGCTCAGCAGTGTAAACACTGCAGCCAGCCGGCAACGAACGTTGTTCAGAATGGTCCCCTAGAGTTAGTGCATAACCGACACGACCAGGAACCATCGAACCGTCGGAATAGACAACGCCAGAGCCCTGATACGTGTCCAGGATGGAATAAAAGCGGCGTCGGAAGGCCACCGGAGAAACTGAGTCCTTTGGGCCCTGTGCCAAGTCGAGCCGAAGGCATGAGGGTGTACGCAGAGGGGCCCGGAAAGGAGGTGGTACAGGGAAATATCCAAGCCCGTAGAGAAGCTGTTTGACGTGTACGGCGATCGGACAACCCGACCTGGGCCGACGTTCTGGCAGATGGACGAGGGACTGCGGGAAGAGGACACGATAATTTGGATGCTCGGACAAGCTAAAAACAAGGGCAGCATAAGCAGCCAGTAATTGTTGGCGTCGTATCCGCAGTGGAGAGACACCTGCCTCCACAAGTATGCTGTCCACAGGACTGGTCCGGAAGGCACAAGTGGCAAGGCGTATCCCGTTGTGGAGGATTGGGACCAGCATCCGCAGCGCAGATGGGGATGCTGAGCCATTAGCCAGACTCCCATAGTTCAGACGGGACTGGATTAACGCCTGGTAAAGCCGTAGGAGAGTAGATCGGTCGGCGCCCCACCTGGTGTGGCTCAGGCATCGCAGAGCATTTACATGCCGCCAACACGCCTGTTTAAGCTGCAGCCAAGTCAACCGGGCATCAAAAACCACCCCAAAAACCTATGTAACTCCACCACTGTAAGAAGCTCGCCGTCGAGATAAAACCGCGGCTCTGGGTGAACAGTGCGTCTCCGGCAGAAATGCATGACGCAGGTCTTGGCTGCCGAAAACTGAAAACCGTGCGCTACAGCCCAAGACTGCGCCTTGCGGATTGCGCCCTGTAGCTGATGTTCAGCAACTGCAATGCCAATAGAGCTGTAGTAAAGGCAGAAGTCGTCAGCATACAGGGAAGCGGAGACAGAATTTCCCACGGCCGCAGCGAGCCCGTTAATGGCTATTAAAAACAGACAGACACTTAGAACAGAACCCTGTTGCACACCGTTCTTCTGGACTTCGGAGGAACTACATGAGGCCGCGACGTGCACGCGGAAAGTACGATATGACAGAAAATTACGGGTATAGATCGGCAGAGGGACCCGAAGGCCCCATCCATAAAGCGTAGAAAGGATGTGATTACGCCATGTCGTATCATACGCCTTCCTCATGTCGAAAAAGACAGCGACCAGATGCTGATGGCGGGCAAAGGCAGTACGGATGGCCGACTCTAGGCTCACCAGATTGTCGGTGGTGGAGCGGCCTTTACGGAACCCACCCTGAGACGGAGCCAGAAGGCCGCGAGACTCCAGTATCCAATTCAAGCGCCGGCTCACCATCCGTTCAAGAAACTTGCAAAGAACGTTGGTGAGGCTAATGGGACGATAGCTGTCCACCTCCAAAGGGTTCTTCCCCGGTTTCAGAATGGGGACAACAAGGCTTTCCCGCCATTGCGACAGAAACTCACACTCGACCCAAATGCAGTTGTAAAGGTCGAGGAGGTGTCGCTGGCAGTCCACTGAAAGATGTTTCAGCATCTGAGAGTGGATGCTATCTGGGCCAGGAGCGGTATCAGGACAAGCGGCGAGGTCACTGCGGAATTCCCACTCACTGAATGGAACATTGTACAATTCAGGATGGTGGGTGCGAAAAGAAAGACTCCGACATTCTATCCGCTCTTTAATGGAGCAGAAGCCCAAGGGGTAGTTGGCAGAAGCGGAATTCAGAGCAAAGAGCTCTGCCAAGCGGTTTGCAATGACGTCGGAGTCAGTACAAACTGCTCCATTCAGTGAGAGCGCAGGGACGCTGACAGGGGTCCGATAGCCATAGGGGCGGCGAATCTTGACCCAGACCTGCGATGGAGTGACATGGAGGCCAATGGTGGACACATACAGCTCCCAGCACTCCTGCTTGTGTTGGCGGATAATGCGGCGGGCTCGCGCACGCAGCCGTTTGAAGGCGATAAGGAGTTCGATTGAGGAATGTCGCTTGTAAAGCTGGAGCGCCCGCCGGCGAGCTTTAATCGCTTCAGCGATCTCAGGCGACCACCAAGGCACAGTCCGCAGCCGAGGGTACCCAGAAGAACGGGGAATGGCAGATTCGGCGGCAGTAACGATGCTGGTGGTGACCGATTGAACCACTGCATTACTGTCATCGTTAGAGAGAGGCTCAATAGCGGCAGTGGAGGAGAACAAGTCCCAGTCAGCCTTATTCAGAGCCCATCTGCTAGGGCGCCCAGAAGACTGACGCTGTGGTAGTGACAGAAAGATCGGAAACTGGTCACTACCACAAAGGTCGTCATGCACTCTCCATTGGACAGACAATAAGAGGCTAGGGCTACAGATCGAAAGGTCTTTGTCGGGGTATGTGCCATGCGCCACACTGAAGTGTGTGAAGGCACCATCATTTAATAGCGAGAGATCAAGCTGCGCCAATAAATGCTCAACGATGGCGCCTCGACCTGTTGCCACTGACCAACCTCACAGATGGGTATGGGCGTTAAAGTCGCCCAGTAACAAGAAAGGTGGCGGCAATTGGGCTATCCGAGCAGCCAGGACATGCTGCACGAGATCACCATCCAGTGGAAGGTAAAGATTGCTGACAGTAGCAGCCTGTGGCGTCCACACCCGAATAGCGACAGCATCTAAAAGTGTTTGGAGAGGTACAGACCCGCTGTGAAGAGAGTTCAGGACATATATGCAGACGCCACCAGACACCCTTTCATAAGCTGCCCAGTTCTTATAATAACCCTGGTAGCCATGGAGGGCGGGGGTTCGCATTGCCGGAAACCAAGTTTTCTGCAGAGCAATGCAGAGGAAAGGGTGAAGGCTGGTAAGTTGGCGGAGCTCAGCTAGATGGTGGAAGAAACCGCAGTTCCACTGGAGGATGGTGTGTCCATGGCTGAGAAAGGCGTGACGGGACTGGAAAGGGAGATTACGCCACTGGGTCACCTGCTGCCTCCGATCTAGCACCTGTGATAGTGCTTTCCATGGCGTCTGATGGACCGGCGAGATTGAGGTCCTCAGGGGACGCCAGAATCTCCACCTCATCCTCAGATGCAGAGCTGGAAGGTTGCGGTGGGATGGCTGCCACCACGAGTTCCTTGGGCTGAGAGCTCTTCTTGGATTTCTCACGCCGTTCCTTGGGTCGCACCGGCTGGGAGGGCTTCACCGATTCAGTCTCCGGGACGGAGGAGGATCGTGAAGCCCTACGACCAGCGGATTGCGGGCACTTACGCCACTGTCAGTCGTCAGCCTTCTCGCTGGCGGAAACCTGGAAAGGGAGGGACCCCAAGGGACCCCTTGCAAGCGTGAGAAGCCGAAGAAGTTGGACACTTCTCTGGCTTAGAAGTGGGGATGGACGTCCCCGATGGGTGGGATGGTGTTTCTCCTGAGGTAGGTGGCGCAGCAGCAACCCGGTGGGTAGAGCCCCCACTGGCGAGGGGGCAGGAGGAGTTGTACTACTCGTCGATCCGGCCGCAATTGGAGAAACAGACAGGGCTAGCACAGGTGTTCTAGCAGCAGTGTAGGAAGATGTCATTCTCACAGGATGGAGTCGGTCGTATTTCCTTTTGGCCTCAGTATAGGTTAGTCTGCCCAGGGTCTTGTATTCCATGATTTTACGCTCTTTCTGGAAAATTCGGCAGTCTGGCGAGCAAGGTGAATGGTGCTCCCCGCAGTTGACACAGATGGGAGGTGGGGCACATGGAGTATTGGGATGCGATGGCCGTCCACAATCTCGACATGTGAGGCTGGAAGTGCAGCGAGAAGACATATGGCCGAACTTCCAGCACTTAAAGAACCGCATCGGGGGAGGGATATAGGGCTTAACGTCACATCGGTAGACCATCACCTTGACCTTTTCCGGTAATGTATCCCCTTCGAAGGCCAAGATGAAGGCACCGGTAGCAATCTGATTTTCCTTCAGACCCCGATGAACGTGCCGGACGAAATGTACACCTCGGCGCTCTAAATTGGCGCGCAGCTCTTCATCAGACTGCAAAAGAAGATCCCTATGGCAAATAACTCCCAGGACCATATTTAAACTCTTATGGGGTGTGAACATAACGGCAACATCCCCCAACTTCTCACAAGCGAGTAACCATCGTGACTGGGCAGAGGATGCCGTTTATATCAGGACTGACCCAGAGCGCATTTTGACAAGCCCTCCACCTCCCCAAACTTGTCCTCTAAATGCTTGACGAAGAATTGAGGCTTTGTGGAGAGCAAAGACTCCCCATCAGCCCTCATACAAACTAAGAAGCGGGGCGAATAACTGCTACTGCCATCCTGAGACATACGTTTCTCCCACACTGTGGCCAGGGAGGGAAACGTTTTCGGATCGTACTTCTGAGCGTTAAACTGAGCCCGAGAACGCTTAGAGACTGCTGGCGGCTGGCCACCAGCGAGAGACGATGTACCACGCTTCATTGCGGGTCATCCGTCCTGATGCCACCTACTCCGACCAAGGGCCCTCCCCACAGGCGCCACCCAGCCACGGCAAAAGCCACCTGGCAGGATGGCTGTTGCCAGGAGTCCCGATACCCCAGGAGGATAGGCATCTACTCCTTGGCATACGTGGGGAGTTAACGGCGCAGGCATCAGTAGAGCGATCCCTGTGTAGTCAGGGGGCTACAATCAATAGGGTACATGGCGGCCCCACCACAACAGCCTGGCTACCGTGCTGGATGTTAGGTAACATGTGGTCCATGGTCGCCGTCGGTGCAGAAACAGGCACTGCACAGTGCAAGGTGTAATCTGCACGGAGAAACAGAGTCATGCCCAAGAGATGGAGAGTGGAGAGGACTGCAATTCAACAGTGTATAAGCAGGCGAACGGTCTGATCGCAAGATGGACACAATGCACCAAGTAAAGCGCCCTTCCCCAATCGGCTCGCTCTTCAGAAAATTTTGAGAGATGGAGGTCAAACCCAACAGGGGCCCATCATATAAGGCCCAAAAGTTTGAGACTCCTTTTAGTCGCCTCTTAGGACAGGCAGGAATACCATGGACCTATTCTAACCCCCAAACCCGCACGAGGTCCTGCACATTTTAGTCGAAGTGTTTGTGCGCTTCTCAACAACAGATTCAGTGACCGATGCATTGGTAGAGGCGGACCAATTCCATGGCCTCCACGCTCTCCTGACCTCAACCCTCTTGACTTTCATTTATGGGGGCATTTGAAAGCTCTTGTCTACGCAACCCCGGTACCAAACGTAGAGACTCTTCGTGCTCGTATTGTGGACGGCTGTGATACAATACGCCATTCTCCAGGATTGCATCAGCGCATCAGGGATTCGATGCGACGGAGGGTGGATGCATGTATCCTTGGTAACGGAGGACATTTTGAACATTTCCTGTAACAAAGTGTTTGAAGTCACGCTGGTACGTTCTGTTGCTGTGTGTTTCTATTCCACGATTAATGTGAGTTAGAGAGAAGAAATAAAATGAGCTCTAACATGAAAGGTAAGCGTTTCCGGACACATGTCCACATAATATATCATCTTTCTTTGTGTGTGATGAATGTTTCCTGAAAGTTTGACCGTACCTTTTGTAACACCCTGTATAAATAAGAATGTCAGATGTCAATGATGCATAACTATTCCATTGAGCGGATTATGTGCGAAAATTTGTTAGCTGACAATGTTCAGGATAAGAAATTTGCCCACCAGCTGCTCAAGGTCATTATCCGTTTAACACAAAAAATGCATACACGTGAGTTTTTTCTAATTACCAGGAGTCTCAAATATTCACTTCAACATAATTTTACAATGAACTTATAATTCATCTCTTGCGTTTGCTAACCTCATTTTCATAGAAACAAACAGTATAGAAAATTACTGAAAGCGAAATTTATTGTGTGAGGAGCTCCTGAGAATACGTTGTCTTGTGTGTTTCACTCAACTGACAACTGTCCAGCAACTGATTTCGTTATCTTTTACATATCTTCCTGTTCTAATGTGGGTGATTATTTCGCACATCATCCTGAATTACTGCTGCAAAGAGTCCATTTTCGTATATACTCTTTACACCTCCGCCCTCTAATTCTGGCCATCTTACGGCAGCCCATCTAATTTCTTCTTAGTTACTCTAATACATTATCATCTGCATTTTGTGGTTCCATCACGTTTTAACATTCTCCTTCATGCTTCCATCCTCACTATCTGAAGAATTTCTATGGTCCATGTTACACTTTCAGACAACGATATATTGCTGCAAGACATAATATACCACCAAATCATGTTATGTGTCACGAATAATTTCCTGTTGTTAATGGACATTTTCGTGAAAAATATTTGCCAGCTCTTCATCATTGACTCAATTGGCCATAATAATTGAGGAGAGAAACTATCGTTCTAGAAACTTTTTCAGTTTGTAATATAATCTTAGACAACTAAGTAAAATTTGAAATCACTGGGTAAGTTACCAAAACTTTTAGTTGCAATGTTGTGCACCCTTTTTTGTGATAACTAAACTTTAATGTGGAATAATGAATGTCATTTTTGTTCTGGTATTGTAATTTGTTCCTTTTGAACTGAACTGGATTATTTATAGTCAACTTCATGAGGTAATAAATATACTGTGAAGAAGTAGTCAGAACGCCCAACTCCTTAAACAGATGTCAACAAGATGATTATGGGTGAGCACTATATATCATTCTTGCACGACATTTTTGAGCAATGAAGACTTGCTTCCTTAATGATGAGTTATACCAGAACATTATTCCATAGAGGTTATTGAATGAAAATACATGTAAATGTCAACTTTCTGTTTTGTTTCTCCCTAAATTTACAATGATTCTAAGTGTGTTTACATGGACAAAGTTTTTTCGGGAGCAACGAAATGTGCTTTTGCAGTTTAAATTAACTTTAGTTTCGGCACCTAAGAATACTGAAGTTTCCACCCTACTTATTATTTCCCCACTATGTGCCTTACCCTGATCATTGATATAGTATCCCTAGATGTTCAAAACTGAGTATGTGTCTTTTTATAATAGAGGGTAAGCCTGTAAGCAGAAAAACAATTATACTTTTAAGAATCTTGTTTACCATATCATTTGTTAAGATATGTATGCTTGGAACGATTACCATACTAGTGTCATCCACAAAAATAACCGATTCCACTTGCTGTATATTAGACCAAAAATCGTTTACATATATGTGGAATCATAGCAGACCTAAGATTGAGCATTGGGAGACTCCCTATGTGATTATTATGAAAAACTTTTGTAATGTTCAATCACTGCAGGATCTCTACTTGTTCTTCCCAACATACACTCCTGGAAATTGAAATAAGAACGCCGTGAATGCATTCTCCCAGGAAGGGGAAACTTTATTGACACATTCCTGGGGTCAGATACATCACATGATCACACTGACAGAACCACAGGCACATAGACACAGGAAACAGAGCATGCACAATGTCGGCACTAATGCAGTGTATATCCACCTTTCGCAGCAATGCAGGCTGCTATTCTCCCATGGAGACGATCGTAGAGATGCTGGATGTAATCCTGTGGAACGGCTTGCCAAGCCATTTCCACCTGGCGCCTCAGTTGGACCAGCGTTCGTGCTGGACGTGCAACCACGTGAGACGACGCTTCATCCAGTCCCAAACATGCTCAATGGGGGACAGATCCGGAGATCTTGCTGGCCAGGGTAGTTGACTTACACCTTCTAGAGCATGTTTGGTGGCACGGGATACATGCGGACGTGCATTGTCCTGTTGGAACAGCAAGTTCCCTTGCCGGTCTAGGAATGGTAGAACGATGGGTTCGATGACGGTTTGGATGTACCGTGCACTATTCAGTGTCCCCTCGACGATCACCAGAGGTGTACGGCCAGTATAGGAGATCGCTCCCCACACCATGATGCCAGGTGTTGGCCCTGTGTGCCTCAGTCGTATGCAGTCCTGATTGTGGAGCTCACCTGCACGGCGCCAAACACGCATACGACCATCATTGGCACCAAGGCAGAAGCGACTCACATCGCTGTAGACGACACGTCTCCATTCGTCCCTCCATTCACGCCTGTCGCGACACCACTGGAGGCGGGCAGCACGATGTTGGGGCGTGAGCGGAAGACGGCCTAACAGTGTACGGGACCGTAGCCCAGCTTCATGGAGACGGTTGCGAATGGTCCTCGCTGATACCCCAGGAGCAACAGTGTCCCTAATTTGCTGGGAAGTGGCGGTGCGGTCCCCTACGGAACTGAGTAGGATCCTACAGTCTTGGCGTGCATCCGTGCGTCGCTGCGGTCCAGTCCCAGGTCGACGGGCACGTGCACCTTCCGCCGACCACTGACGACAACATCGATGTACTGTGGAGACCTCACGCCCCACGTGTTGAGCAATTCGGCGGTACGTCCACCCGGCCTCCCGCATGCCCACTATACGCCCTCGCTCAAAGTCCGTCAAATGCACATAAGGTTCACGTCCACGCTGTCGCGGCATGCTACTAGTGTTAAAGACTGCGATGGAGCTCCGTATGCCACGGCAAACTGGCTGACACTGACGGGGGCGGTGCACAAATGCTGCGCAGCTGGCGCCATTCGACGGCCAACACCGCTGTTCCTGGTGTGTCCGCTGTGCCATGCGTGTGATCATTGCTTGTACAGCCCTCTCACGGTGTGCGGAGCAAGTATGGTGGGTCTGACACACCGGTGTCAATGTGTTCTTTTTTCCATTTCCAGGAGTGTATATATTTCCATTTTCCTTTCAAAAAATGATTAAATTCCTCTAGTGATCCATGTGTTTTATACGCTTGTTAATGTTCTTTCTAATTTGCTTATGTTGAAAGCTGCCTTCTAATTCTGATATCAATTTATAGTTCCATAAATTAAATTTTAAGTCAACATTTGGCTCGTTATAAATTTTATCCCATGTCATTGCTTGTAAACCATTCTCAAAAATATTTGTCCTAGCGTCATTAATTACTCTAATTGGTATCGACTTAGACGTCTTATACAGTAAGGCAGTGTCTTATTTATCCAGAGTAACTGTGCATCATGAACTGAGAGAAAATTTATTATTAGTTATGCAGCTATTACCTGGCTTTGAGCTTCATCAAAGGAAACATTGTCAATATGAATCCCTCTGTCTTCTTAAACAATTTTCAAACAGTTATATGAATTTATCATAGAATAAATTAAATTTTGTGTTAGCATTTAGTTCATTATAAATTTCATCCCATGTTTTTTTCTCGTAAAGCATTCTAAGAAACATTTGTTCTTCAATCATTAATTATTCGGATTTTCACTGAGGAGAGGCACTCTCGTTTTTATTCTAACTGACTGTGCACCATGATCGGAGACAGCATTGTTAGTGAGTGCACAGTTATTTTCTTGCATTCAGCTTCATCAAAGGAAATATCATTAGTTGGGGTGCTACTTTTATCCACCCATGTTGGAAGATTAGTCACTGAGATCACACTGTAAGACCAAATATGGTTTCCACATCATACATTCCTGGAAATGCAAAAAAAGAACACATTGACACCGGTGTGTCAGACCCACCATACTTGCTCCGCACACTGCGAGAGGCTGTACAAGCAATGATCACACGCACGGCACAGCGGACACACCAGGAACCGCGGTGTTGGCCGTCGAATGGCGCTAGCTGCGCAGCATTTGTGCACCGCCCCCGTCAGTGTCAGCCAGTTTTCCGTGGCATACGGAGCTCCATCGCAGTCTTTAACACTGGTAGCATGCCGCGACAGCGTGGACATGAACCGTATGTGCAGATGACGGACTTTGAGCGAAGGCGTATAGTGAGCATGCGGGAGGCCGGGTGGACGTACCGCCGAATTGCTCAACACGTGGTTCGTGAGGTCTCCACAGTACATCGATGTTGTCGCCAGTGGTCGGCGGAAGGTGCACGTGCCCGTCGACCTGGGACCGGACCGCAGCGACGCACGGATGCACGCCAAGACCGTTGGATCCTACGCAGTGCCGTAGGGGACCGCACCGCAACTTCACAGCAAATTAGGGACACTGTTGCTCCTGGGGTATCGGCGAGGACCATTCGCAACCGTCTCCATGAAGCTGGGCTACGGTCCCGCACACCGTTAGGCCGTCTTCCGCTCACGCCCCAACATCGTGCAGCCCGCCTCCAGTGGTGTCGCGACAGGCGTGAATGGAGGGACGAATGGAGACGTGTCGTCTTCAGCGATGAGAGTCGCTTCTGCCTTCGTGCCAATGATAGTCGTATGCGTGTTTGGCGCCGTGCAGGTGAGCGCCACAATCAGGACTGCATACGACCGAGGCACACAGGGCCAACACCCTGCATCATGGTGAGGGGAGCGATCTCCTACACTGGCCGTACACCTCTGGTGATTGTCGAGGGGACACTGAATAGTAGACGGTACATCCAAACCATCATCGAACCCATCGTTCTACCATTCCTAGACCGGCAAGGGAACTTGCTGTTCCAACAGGACAATGCACGTCCGCATGTATCCCGTGCCACCCAACGTGCTCTAGAAGGTGTAAGTCAACTATCCTGGCCAGCAAGATCTCCGGATCTGTCCCCCATTGAGCATGTTTGGGACTGGATGAAGCGTCGTCTCACGCGGTCTGCACGTCCAGCACGAACGCTGGTCCAACTGAGGCGCCAGGTGGAAATGGCATGGCAAGCCGTTCCACATGACTACATCCGGCATCTCTACGATCGTCTCCATGGGAGAATAGCAGCCTGCATTGCTGCGAAAGGTGGATATACACTGTACTAGTGCCGACATTGTGCATGCTCTGTTGCCTGTGTCTATGTGCCTGTGGTTCTGTCAGTGTGATCATGTGATGTATCTGACCCCTGGAATGTGTCAATAAAGTTTCCCCTTCCTGGGACAATGAATTCATGGTGTTCTTATTTCAATTTCCAGGAGTGTATGTTTTATCAGAACCCTTTAGTAAGTCCATGTTGAAGTCACCGCAGACCGTTAACGGCTTTCTGCTGTCTGGCAGACAGCATAATAAGGATTCGAAATTCCTCATAATCGATTCAAAATATCCCAATGGGGGATCTATATATAGTAAACAAGTAATTATGTAATGAGATTAGATTTTCCCTTTGTGCAGTAGAAACTCAGTAAGAGAATTGGAAGTCAAAACTTATCTGAACTGAAAAATTGATGCTCTACATTCCCATATTTTTCTCACTGCAAGATTTAGCAGCATACGTATTTCAGATTTGTGCCATGTAACAAGTAACTCTACCTTGAAGTATTTCATAGTTCGCTAACGATGGGAAACCGTGTAGGTGAACTTTGTTCGTAAAAGAACGTGCTACATTTTTCTGCGAGGGAAATAATCACAACAGAATTTTCAGATTAATGGCGAAATAAATATCGTGACCAAAACAATCAGTTTGTATAGTAAGTTATTCTAACGCGAAGCGACTCTGTGAATGTGCATGCACGAAAATTAGACATGCCACGTATGAAACGCAGTAGACATTATGCCAGAAGAAGTCCAAAATAGTTTAAAGAGCTTAATATCTGACTATATCAAGACATAAATATCAGAAACATTATATACCTTTTTAAACACAAGTGCTTTATTAAGGAGAGTGGTACTGTCATGCTCAAAAGTACCCGAACGACATGAATCGCGTTTCGCCTGATTTATATGCAATCCCCATAACGCAACTGTCTTGCATACCCTCTGTGGTCTTTTGGATACAGTTGTTTGACTAACTAAAATGGTTATTACAAGAGGCCTCCAAAAATAACTGCCCTTAATGGGTATCAATCCACATACAAATTAATACAGAAAACACGTTATTAGACATGACACGGCCATTACGCTTGCAAACTCAAATTTATTACAGTAAATAACATTTCAAAAAGCAAAATTCAACTTGAAATTATATTACGGACATTTTTGTACTGGAATGGGACTGAAGTCTCCAACCCAGCAATTCTTCTTCATGTTAAGTAACAACGAAAAATTTTAAACATGGTTCAGGTCAAAAGTAACAAGTGTGTGCAGGATTGAATTTGAAATGACATGGCATAAAGTTTGTGGGGGATTGGGATTCGAACCCAGTTGATACTGAATTGTTAATCGAGCACAATCAAATATTAGATCTGAAATCTTTTCAACACTAGCAAGACGACTAAAACTGAAATACCGAGGTGAAAAACTTTTGATTTACCGGGATTCGAAACCAGTACCCCTTTTAGTGTTATACAGTCATGAACACATGTTAAAAAACATTTTATTTCACCAGTTGTGAGATGTACAGGTATTTGAACTGGAAATAACATGACGTACAGCTGTGTGCTGATTGGAAGTCGAGCCCTGCAAATGTCTTCGTTTCGACTACACACGAAGAGGCATTGACTATGAAATACTTTTTCACCAAACTAAGCGACGATGATTGTATATGAAATTAATATGACGAATCGTTCTGATTGCGAGTCGAAACCGGCACCAATCAATAATGTTGAAAGGCACGGAGAGACGTTGAAAGCTGTAATTGTCACCTGCAGGCTGGTGTGCGCGTACTGCAGCTTGAAACGTCGTGATGGAAACTTTTTGCCAGACCAGTTGTCGAACCCAGATATGGTTCTTTCGGAGAGACTTTGAGAACTCAGAAATCCAGGGGAAACATTGAATCGTTGGAACTAAATCATCTGAAAGGGGTGAAGCCTGGCGAAGGGAAGGATGAGAGTTCGAATCTCAGTCCCAGACAAATATTTTCAACATCTCGTGTTCAAACACCGTAAGAAATAAGTGTCCTGCGACCTTACATGACGATTCGTTCATTAATTATAATAACTCTTGTATAAGGAAACTTACTGATAACAGAATCGCTATGTAGCGTGACATCAGCCTCTATTACGTCTCCAACAATTAGCGACTCTCCACCAGTAGACGGAGCGAGATGGCGCAGTGGTCAGCAAAGTGGACTCGCTTTCGGGAGGTCGACGGTTCAGTCCTGCGTCCGACCACCCTGATTTAATTTTTCTTGATTTTCCAAAATCGCTCCAGGCAAATGCTGGGACGGTTCCTGTCAAAAGACACGGCCGACTTCCTTCCCCATCCTTCCCTAATCCGATGAGATCGGTGACCTTGCTGTCTGGTCTTCTCCCCGAAACAACCCAATCCAACTCCACCAGTATGTAGCGACCGGTCGTCGCGTTTAACGTGGATATGGAAACACGGTGCAACACGGCACAGCTCAGCCGGCCTTACCACAGGTGAAGTGGGTCTTTTACTTGTTAAAAATGGTTGCCTGATGTGTGAATCCCACCCAGACCTTAAGCACACAGAGAATGTTCATACAAAACACCACGCATTTGTTCCAGTTTGCGTCGTAAGTAAGGGTGCTCCACGTTGAAAGAGAATTCTGATTCCCTGTAGGTTTATTGCTACTTGTTCGACACATTCATTACCTTGTTCGTCCACATCGATATTCATTATCTGCATTGACAACCACCGGCACTGTGGCCGAGCGGTTCTAGGCGCTTCAGTCCGGAACCGCGCTGCTGCTACGGTCGCAGGTTCGAATCCTGTCTCGGGCATGGAGGTGTGTCATGTCTTTACGTTAGTTAGGTTTAAGTAGTTCTAAGTTCTAGGGGACTGATGACCTCAGATGTTAACTCCCATAGTGCTTAGAGCCCATTTTATTTGCATTGACAACCAAAACTTGCATTTGACTTGATTCTATAATCTTTGAAATGAAATCACATAACTATCAGTTGCACATACTGTCAACACGGTAGTATGCGGAAATTTTTGCTGGAAGTGTTACTTTCCGTCTGTGATTCTGTGTTGATGTATGTGTTCATGGTCTATTCAAAAATGACAGAGTGTAAACGCAAAAACCAGATCTCAAGTACACTCTCACCCTATGTTTTTAAACCAAATTTCGTGTCATATAACTGAGTAGGTAAGGGCGTTGTGACCTTTTGTCATGCAGCACATTATTTGAGGAGGACTGACCTATGTAATCCACCTGGGCAAAATTTGCCAAAAACGACAGTACAACTGGGAGGATGACGGCGCTCTGAGGTTTCTGTACAAATTACTTATTTTTATAGATAATAATAATAATAATTTAGTGTGGCTCAGAGGCGTGAAGCAAGTCTTCGTATTCAACGCCACCAGAGCGACTACCGTGTCCGTAACCTGCTTACGTTATCGAACCGGGTAAAGGCAACCTATATTTTTACGCGGAATCTGAACCACATGTTGTTCCTCACGATTCCTCACATCTTTGAGATGTGAAGACTAGGTTAAAACGATGAATGAGAAATTGGTGGTCCGATCGAGACCTCTCGGTTTCCTCGCTATACTTGCACAGCGCCAGGCCCCAGGGTCGAGCTCTGATTTCATCAATAGGATTTGACGAGTGAGTTTGCAAGTAACGAAATATGTGACATATGTGGCCGTATCTTTTGACTACATTGACTTAGAACCTTAAATTATTTACATCGCAAAGGGATCGTTTACCATAGTATAGCCATTCTTGAGAACGGACAGACAGACGAACAACAAATGACTCTGTATGTTGATGTTACTAGTAGATTATTTTGTCAAGTTCCAGTTACCTGTTTTAACTTCTGCCAAAGATACAAAGACAACATACAAGACTATCTATAATATATGACCCTGTGGCTGACGGTATAATATACATCCTAAATGCAAACAAAGAATGTCATCTAGCTGGGTAAGAGTTTCTAGTAACTGAGGAATATCATTTTAATAATTTTCATATTATGGAACATGCAACCTAAATACTGGATGTTACATTAGGGATAGAATACAGTTTCTACATCAGTGCTTTACTATTTCCTGTAGTTCGTAAATCTCCAAATACTGTAATGTCTATGTTGGAAGTACAAAATATGACATTGGTGCAAATATTAGCAAATAATGGGAGCTTCATGAAGTTCAATTAAATGACACAGACATTTTACAATGATTGCAAGAAACGACAGTAATGTAGAAGCTTCAGTAATTGCAATATGAAATACTTATGCTTCCTTTCAAAGGGACCAAATTTAAACAACTAACAGTTACAAATGTGAATAATGATACATTTTGGAACACAAAATATTTTGAAGAGTGCTTCTGGATAAGAGACTCCAAGCACAGAAATTCTGATTTCAGTAACTACTTTGACAAATGCAAATTTATACTACTAATTCTAGTTATCAGAATGTAAACTTACATGAAATCTATTGTATTTTATGCAAACTTTTGAATAAATATCATACAACTGTAATCGAGTGTGAACAAGTCATATCAAAACAGTGAAAATGTCAATAGAAATGTTTAAATGAGGAAACTGAGGCTTCTTGAGCTAATAATTCTTTCCTCAGACAGGTGAGAGTAGTGAGAGGTTACTTTATTACAACTGTTTTCAGTCATTTCCCATCCTCACAGTACCAGTATTGTGTAAAAAAAAAAGACTGAAGAAAACTGAATAAAAAGGGTGCACATATTCTTTACGTATATATATGCCATAACGAGAAACGCAGTGTACCAACCCTAACTTGTGTAAACACACAAAACTGCAATGTCATAAGCAGCTCACTCACTATAGCTAGTTCCATTATAATTACATCATGTCAAGGAACATAAATGTATTACTATGTCTTATTTATGAAGTCTAATATTATGAAGAGGTGGCAATCTGTGGGTCGATCAATCTTAAACAAGTGGCCACCCCTAAGCTTATACACGATCACAATAAACTGCCAGACAACACATACAATTAACTGCTTTGTAATGTAACAATACATCAACCTTTTTATTAGTCTGCTTAGGACAAGAGGTGGGATGTCAACAGTAACAGGCACTCAGCATTTCAGATCATATTACAAGTGTGTAATATTTCTATATGCACAGTTGTTCGCTTCAAAGAAAACAATTTACAACTGAATGGCAGTAGTGTGCACAAATATATATTTTCAGGAAAATGTATCATAAAAAGCCTATAACTTTGTGATGTAAGCTCTCCTAGAGAGAGATTAAAAAGCACAGGAGTAACAATACATTCTTGTGTAGCTGCACATGAAATAGTAGTTTGTAGACATACATACGTAGTAGAAAAATATGCTCTGATCTTCATGTACTTAATATAACCTATTTAATAGCATGACAGGAACGAGAGTCATATCGGATTACAGTTATTTCTATGTTCTCAATGCGCACAGTATGCAATAAAAACCTTGGATAGTGAAAAGGCTAAAGGACACAAAGCAGGAATGTAATACATATGTTGCTTTAAGTCTTAATTTCAAAAGCATGTGACAGAATTCAAAGGAAAGTGAAGTGTAGCAAACTGACACTGATAATATAGTTTTCATAAACCTGGATTTATTGTAGCTCAGCCAAACCTTGAAAATGTTATGGAAGGCCACAAAAAAACTAAGGGAAATCTTTTGCTATTGGGTTTCTAATTGCTATTATTGCTTCTAATAACTGAGCTTCAAATTATCTGGAGTTGTTTTACACACTGCAGTTTCTTTGAACTTTTGTTACTTTGCAAATGGTGTTTTAAATGTCTGCTATTAGGAATTTTGAGAAGGTTTGAATTTATAATCAATGTTTTTGTTGGAAGCAGCGAAGTGGTCTCATTAAGAAACACTGGATTAATATAGTGTGTGTTTTTTGTACATCTTTATCTCTACTGGCTGAAGACATGCACGCCATTTCTGAATACTGTTCTTCTTATGTTTAACCGCTGATTCAAGATCATACTTCTTACTGACTACATTCTGACAACAGTTCCATTTTCAGTATTTTTGTAATTACTACCTGCATTTTAAAAAGGAATATTTCTGTTGACCCAGGACACTGTCAGATAAGCAATATGAAACTGGTACTGCAGGCCATGAAGTTAGTCTTTTAGTAATAGCAATGGGATAGGGTTTGGGAGGAAAAAGGCCTTGTGTCCTGTGTCTGTCCTCTGATATCTGATAATTATCTGCCAGCTATTGTGAATGGTGTTTAGTACAAATTTACCAAATTTACCATGTTTGCAGATGGCAGCAGTATTTCAATGGAATATCTGTTATGAGGACAAGTGGCACATCAGTGAATTATTGCCAACTTTAGCTGTACTGCTGGCGTCATGTTAATCAAAGGAGAGCAATGTGGAATCAAGTGATGGAGGCCAGTTCAGCAGGACAATGTCTGCAGTGTATGAGCAGTGCTTCCTTGTTTTGAGTGAATGGCACAGCCTTCATTTTGCTGATATACCAGTGCTTATCCGGAATGATGTTCTTAGTTGCATGGCAAGACTTCTTACAATTGGAATTGAGGGCAAGATTGCTTGGGATTATTAAACTTCCTTATGGAGTAATATGGTGTCATTTGTGGCTGGCAAAGGACTAATTCTGTAGCTCAGCGTGTACATTCCAAGACATTTCTTTAAGGTAAGAGGAAGAAGTTGGCCAAGCCACTAAGAGGTTTAATTCCCTGGAGCTTGTTCCATGAAGGGAAGACCTGTATTAATCACAAAGAGACACCATTTGCTGACAGACAGCAACACAAAGATCAGAGGGAATGGAAGAACTAGCAGGCCAAGGTAAGAGGACAGCTGCCTCAGCAGCAGTATCAGCTCCCTCATTTCCTCTCAGGTTGCCGTGACCAGGGACCCACAAATACATCACAGTGGCTCCATAAAGGTTCAGCAAGTGAAAGATTTCTTGGATCTGTTTCACTAAGGGATGGACAACATACAGCACAGGCTCTGAAGGGTGTAGGCAGAGCAGATGATACGACTGAAAAGCCTGTGTCGCTATGTGGCCTGATACACAACAAAGAAAACCGCTCTAAATACTGAGCAATGTTTTGACAGCTGATGCTGGAAAGTCTGTACCAATAAAGAAGAGAGACCCAACACCAGTGAGAGCCATCCATTTTGACGAAGGTACTACTGCTAATTTCTGCATGAAGGTCGAGAAAGAGGTTAAAAAATCAGCCAGTAAGTCGCAAATACAAGGTGTGGATAAAAGTTTATTATCTCTTCACCATGGTTTTGCTATTTTTACAAATATCTTATTCAGAAGAGCCCAAAAGGGGATGGTGCACATTGAAGTGCAAAAAGTGAGGAAGTTGCCCAATAAGCTGAAGTATGTCTGCACTGGTAACACACAATGATGGAGAGACGTGGACAATGGAAACAGGAAAGATGAAGTGATGACTGCAACAGCTTCAGTCTGGTGTTCAGTGAGACAGAGTGACAATGAATGTGATTGCAGATGAGCAGTGTGACTCCTCAAATGGAATGCTATCCCCAGTTGGAAGGTGAAAGAGGACTGGAAAGAATACCAAGAGGTTTGAAGCAGTTGTGAGGGCAATTTTGTTTCCTGGAGGGAGAAAACAAGTGGACACTGCAATTGCAAGAGTAGCCATAATACCTCCTTGTTGGATCTAGTGCTGCGACTGTTCCACTGAAGGGAAGTCACGGTGGGGAAATGGGAAGAGGTAAAGAAGTGACGGGTCGTCACCTCTGTCACCTGTAGTAATGAATCTTCAAAGGCT
This sequence comes from Schistocerca gregaria, assembly GCF_023897955.1. Lineage (NCBI taxonomy): Eukaryota > Metazoa > Arthropoda > Insecta > Orthoptera > Acrididae > Schistocerca > Schistocerca gregaria. The sequence goes on along the minus strand of NW_026061713.1, from coordinate 3,849,779 downwards.
GGCACTTGGCAGCTACAGTCACTGTAGAGTCCTGCTCTATGTGAGCTACGTGTGTGTCTGCATTCTATCAGAGTCAGTGTGGAGATTCCGGAGTATCCAAATGGTTAGCAGCGTGCACTGGCAAAATTGAGGTTGGGTGGTTGAGGGTATTATTCAGTGAGACTACTGAGGAGGACCAGTGAGTCAGTGAAGAAGAAGACTGTTTGCCTTTGGTGTCTTGCAAGCTTTGCATTCAGTAGATGAAAGCTGAGAAGTTTGTTAGCTTGAAGGAAGTAGGAAGCCTCCACGGAAGCACTTCCTCTGTCCTTTCCATCCTGCTTATTATGTAGCACGTGATTTCGCTGCCAGAGGCAAAGATTTGGCGGCTTGCACAGGTAGAGGAGAAGGTGACACTATTGTTACACTGGGCAATTTTACAGCTGTAGTGATGAATTTGAGGTCACGTCTGCTTGGATATGTCCTTTGTGCAGCAAGGTGTAGCAAGAACAGTACTGCAAGTGCCGGATGGTAAAATGCAAGGCTTTCAACTAGCCAACAACTTGCAAGCCTTCACTCAGATCTGATGCATGACTTTCTCATCTCAGGATGAGACTGCATGGTCGTCAGTGAAAATTATGCAGGAGGGAGGACAAGGCAGGCAATCACTCATGAGCATCCCTACCACAAGTACATTTTGCTGTGTTGCGACAGGAGTGTTGTTGTTACAGTAGCAGTGGTAACAGCTCGTCTGGCTTCAAATGTGTGGTTGGACTTTGATGACTTCATAACTTGGTCTATGTTTGACAGAGGCACTACTCTACCAAAAGTGCGAGTATGTACGGACTAAGGTTGCATCAGCCTGTTTTATTAACCAATAGACTGCAGTGACACACTCATCAGAAAGGTATATTTCGATTTGTCCTTCATTCTGACCATTGAGCAGCCTGGTGTAAATACCACCACATGAATTCAGGATTCGATGGGCCTTACCACTAACATGATAGCTTTGGAGGAGTGAAGCTGCAAGCAGTTGTTGGGCTTGAGGACCACACTTGGTCTCCAAAAGCAAAGTGCAATTACATAAATGAGAGCAGGATTTCACAGGGCCGGCAATTTTGTCAACACCTTTCTGAATAATATGTGGATTACCTGTAGCAAAGAAATGACAATGTCCAGTATGTGGTATGAGGAACCAATGTGAAAGCTGGAAGAGTCTGAATGTTTCACCTCATTCCCATTACGTTTAGTAGACACAGATTGGAATTGGCTCATTGTGACAGAATCCCCAAGACCGCCATCATCTCCAAAGGCATAGCATGTTCCTTCCTGCTGTGGGACCCTTTCTCAGAGGGGAGCTCACACTAATTAGGCGATGGATCACACCTCCCAAACTTCTGACAGAGGGACTAAATGGCAATTTGGGAGGGTTACAGCTCAAACTACCACCCCTCCCTGGACCTGGCCTGTACCATGTATGTGGAAACCATACCTGCAGACCTGGGGATGGTCATTACGTGTTACCCCGTCACATGGTACACTTGGGCTGGCCTTCAGAACTGCACAGGGATGAAGAGGAAACAAAGCCAAACCTCAATCGCCAAAATGGAGAACGATAGATTACGAAAGAAGAAACTGTAGTCTGTGTGCTGAAGCTCTAGCACCTCAACATCATTCACAAAACGTGTCCATGACATGTTCCAAAGGGAGGATAGACATTCAGCATGGAAGTGCAAAGGTGCTACAATGGCAGAGGTCCGATGGTAGCCAAGCCCAAACTCATTGAAAAGTGACGAGCGATTTAGGAGGTTGAATTTTTTGGGATTGATGTTTTGTTATTATGAATCATTTTTCATAACCTGTCTAAATGGTCGCAGTGCCAAATGAATAGGCAGCAACATTGGTACAAGCAGTAATTAACAACAGGGAACTTAAAGGTACCAGAAATAACAAATCAAGGAGGTCATCCGTATCTTGGATTTATAGAAGGAATTTAAGCTGTAATGTGGGAAGAAATTGAGGACAAGTCATCTACATCGTCAGGCTAGTAGGACCATGTTAAGCGTGCATGAAGCAATAGAGAGCATGCTATAATACCATATAGCACACACGTACCAATTGTGATGTCTGTTCAAGTTACCTTTGTCTGTGTACAAATCAAAACAGCAAAAACTACAGAATTTTAGCCATATGAGGTGGAATATGGTCAAAACCTATTGTCTTTCTCTTTTTGTTTTCCTATTTCAATAATTGAATGCATGTTAACGCATTTGTGAGGGTGGCAAGAGAAGAATTGAAAAGGTTGGTTAAGGCAAATAGACTGGCACTGTATAAACAAGAGGGAGCAGTGACTCACAGGGAAAGATCACACCAAGACAAAAATGGCCAATGTGAAATCTATCGAATTCACATACTACAAATAGTAAGACACTACTTTTTATGCAGTGTCATGGCCAATATCAGATTGTGAAACTGTCACCAGTGACTTTCAAAATGCAGTTGTCTACGAGAATTCTGCATGTGGAAATATGAAACATGTGACAAGTCCTTAGATTAACAAAAGAATTGGAGGGCTGAGCCAGAAAGAAAGTGGGAAACAAGTGATGAGTAGAAAGCAAGAAGTTTTAAGTGAAACAGCTATAGTAGGTCTACACGGGAAGACCTAGGATGTAAGGGAGTTTTCTTTGTATGTTTGGTACAAGGAAGATTACTTGCTGTGCAGGAGCAGTGGATTTTTGCATGAGAGACACATTCACTGTCCTCAGATGAGCTATGCCAGGAGAGAAGATAAACCCAGTCTTAAGAGGACTATGGCTTGTCATTGCAGTGGCAGCATTGCAGAACGACCACGTTGACAGTGAGAACTGTTCACCAAGCACATCAACAAATGTGCTTATCAATGGGGGATACAAGGGTTATTTAATGAATGGTAGACATAGAATGAGGTAACATGGTTAGAAGAAGCCCTCGGTAATTTTAAACTGATGCTATGTGATCACAGAATGTTTGAAGGAGTTTCCAGGGTGTGTAGGAGGAAACATGGGAGGATTTGGGGGAAGAGGTGACTTAGGCTTTGGGGAATATACCACATACCAGAAGTAGAGGTTGGATCACTGTGTTAGGATGACATGTGGAAACAGTGGGACAGCTGATGAGGTTGACAGAGTGAATGATATAGTAGAAGTAATAAAACTACGGGTAGAATAAGGAAGGCAATAAGTGAGTGCTACAGCACAAAAACTCGTGTTTGCAGAAGGATACGCTCTTAATGCACCAGCTGAATTGGAAGTGTTTATTACACAAAACAGCAGAAGAAATGGTGAATCTTAACTGAGATGTTGCTAAATGAAGCAGAAAATGGGATAAAGAACTAATAATTTAGTTGCTACTGTCTTTGGAAGACAGCATGGGGAGAGGGGGGAGAGAGAGGGGGACTGAGGGGGGATGAGATAGAGGGGGTGAGAGAGATAGAGGGGTGAGAGAGAGGGGGTGTGAGAGAGAGGGGGGTGTGAGAGAGAGGGGGTGTGAGAGAGAGGGGGGTGTGATAGAGAGGGGGGGTGTGAGAGAGAGAGAGAGGGGGTGTGAGAGAGAGAGAGGGGTGTGAGAGAGAGGAGAGGGGGTGTGAGAGAGAGAGGGGGTGTGTGAGAGAGAGGGGGTGTGAGAGAGAGGGGGGTGTGAGAGAGAGAGGGGGGTGTGAGAGAGAGAGGGGGTGAGAGAGAGAGAGAAGGGGGTGTGAGAGATGGGGAGAGAGGGGAGGCGGGGGGGAGAGAGGGGTGTGGGTGGGGGTAGAGGGGAGGAGAGAGGAGAGAGAGAGACCGGGATAGGGAGAGGGGGAGAAGAGAGAGGAGGGAGAGGAGAGGAGAGAGAGAGAGAGAGAGAGAGAGAGAGAGAGAGAGAGAGAGAGAGAGAGAAGAGAGAGAGAGAGAGAGAGAGATGAGAGATGGGAGGAGAGAGAGAGACAGAGGGGGAGAGGAGTGAGAGAGTGAGATGGGAGGGAGAGAGAGAGACGAGGGGAGATAGAGAGAGAGTGAGATGGGGAGGGAGAGAGAAAGAAACACTCTTGTGTGAGAGTGAGATGGGGAGGGAGAGAGAAAGAGAAAGAGAAAGAGAAAGAGAGAGAGAGAGAGAGAGAGAGAGAGAGAGAGAGAGAGAGAGAGAGAGAGAGATACAGAGACAGAGAGAGAGAATTACATGAATCTATGGAACAAGTGAGAAGCCAGCTAGGAGCGGAATTCCGATCACCAGACAATGCCTGGAGGTGCAACGTCAAGTGCAAAAGGAGCTATACCACAGAGTGTTTGTCCTTTAGCATCATCGTAGCACCTAACCTTTTCATTTTAACCAAGCCACAGCAGAGGAAATGAGTAGCAGGGGAAAGTATGGATTTTAATTTCATTTCCAGAAGCAGCAAGTATGCATACATAATACCTACATCATGCAGTTCACATGTATCCTCATAAGTGTGAGATGCTGAAGAACTTACTTGGAGTAAAGGAATAAATCATTGGTTATGGAAGACAAACACAGATTGTCTATATGGAACTAGAAGTTACCGTAGTATTACAGTAGTGCCATTATGGTTTGTCCAAACAGACTAGGTGGAGAGCGTCAGAAATCCCACGCAGTTAATATTGAAGGAAGACGGGGGAAATTATAAATGAACAGGACACCATGTAAAACAATATTTATTTTTGCTTTACCTGCCACAGTTTCAGGCACAACCCACAGATTATATTGGGCAGGGGAACACATGGAAGTGCTACCAGCCACTAATTTGACTATGTTAAATAGAACTTTGGGGCCTGAGATTATATAGTCCACAGACAAATTCATTCTCTGTAAGGCTGGGCCCATCTCCATGGAGACATGGGTGCATCATGAAAGTCAGCACAGGGAGAGTCAGAACCAGAGGGAAATAGCATTGACCAATGTAATAATAGTTAATGCTGTGACACTACCAACTATAGTTCTTGTTTACACATGCTGGAAGTGGATCCCTAGACAAAGCTTGGATCCAGCCAATGTTCGATCTCTTGTGGACTCGATTCCGAGAGACTAGGAAGCAGCAGAGGGAGAGGTGTAGCAATAAACAATCAGGAAACAAGACTTGATATGAGTTGTGAGTAAGGTAACATGATGGTGAAAGAAATCCTTAAAAAGCTGACTGGAGCCATTTGTGGCAGCCAACAGGATCAGTCATTTTAGTGCAATGATGTTCTAAGTCATGATCCAGAGGGCCAGGTCTTGTCTAGGAGGAGGGCACTGTAGCACAGTAATCATATACTGTCTTCCAAAACACGCGAAGTAAGAAGTAGATCACAACTGAGCCTGCCACTGGTGAACACTTACGTTATGCCTTACATAACAGCAGTTGTGTTTGTGAGGTGAGCTGGTCAGGCACAGTGTTGAAATAGTTGACATAGCAGCATGTAACCTCAAATAAGAGATATCCTAACATATCCTTCCCACCTCTCCTGAAGTAGTCTTCCACGCCTGCACAACCTCCGAAGGATTCTAATCACCCCTTTGACACTCCTATCCCCCATCACCTCTCCATAGGGGTATTATCTCCATTCGAGAACAAGGTGCATAGCCTGTCCAATTCACCAAAACCATGTTTCTAGGTCTGACACAGGATTATCCCAACCTATTAGAGGAAAGGCTACAAGTGAAAACTGTGAAAACAGCTTAATCAGATACCAGCTCTCAGATGAATCAGACAAAGACAGACTATGATTTACTGAGGACCAATAACAAATTTGAAGAATCTCCGGGTCCACACACATTTCCCAAAGATACACAGAGCGTCATGGATATTTCAGAATTATATATTGGGAAAGATCTGTTTGAGTACATTAGCAATGAAACCCATGAGTATTACAGTCAACATTGCAATAGAAGGAAACTGGATTAAAAATGTCATATTTGTCAGCATTATGGGATCCGTTTTTATAAAATAGTTTGGGCTTAGTATCCTTATGGGAATTTTCGAAACGCAAGGATCCATGATTACTGATCAACAAATCCATTGATAGACACATATTTCGCAAAGCGATGTCCACAAGATATTCAGACAAATATTATCATTTTTACATTTTTCTGACAACAATAAACCAGATAATGCCGACCGGGTTTTGAAGTGCAATTTGCAGTTGATTATTTTTCCAAAAAGTATAAAGAAATGTTTAATCTAAGTCAAAATATCTCAACTGATGAAGGAATGAAACCATGGTGTGGACAGTTAAATTTTACAATCCATCAAAAATTACCAAATAAGGCATACTCATACGGATGCTGTGTGATTCGAGTACGGGATACATTTCTTCATTAAAGATATATCTCGGCTCTGAAGATCCCCCTGATAAAATGAACTTGCAAAACATGAATGTCCAGTGACTACTGACATTCCATGCTTTGACTCACAAATCTGTAGAAGTTCAATATGGTAAAGACGCTAGAAAATCTGAAGAGGAAATTTTAATGTTCACTCTGGATGTAGTGGCAGTCAGTGAAACGATATAGGAAGAATATCATTTCTGGTAAGATGGATTTCTCACGAGCAGAAATGTAGGGTAGAGGTTGAGTCATTGAATGTTCTAATCCTGCAAGAGAACACAATATAATGATGGACACAACAAACTAAATCTAAAACAGAAATTATACCAGGTACAGAGACGTGCACAATAACAATGAGGTAACATGCATGTCAAGGTAAACATGACTGAGCTAGAGGTTGCTCATCCTATACCCAAAAGATGTCAGCTCGAAAGCAGAGTGCATGGATGAGAGGCTGTGTACATCCACAAGCACCATCTCCATCTGACTTGCACGGTACACACTGCAAACTGCTTACAAAGATTTTGGGAGTGTATGTGTGGGTCAGTACAGTGGCCAGTTCAGTAATAAGAATATTCTCATCAAAATTTGCACCAAAAAGCTAATGGTTATGTTTCAGGTATATCTGCCAATGTCACAATCTGACGAAGAGGGAGAAGTATATGCAAAATGTGTATGTAATGAGGATGTAAATCTAATAATCATGAGTGACTGGAATGCTGTAAAAGGCAATGTAATACATGGCAGAGTTTAGGAGAATGAGCTTGATAATAGAAGTGATGAGTAAAAAAGTTCCATTTCTCTATAAGTCTGTTATTAATTATGAATATGCTATTTTAAAGTTACTGGAGGAAGAGGTATATTTGGAAAAAGTCTGAGGGACATGAGGAGATTCTATCTGGATTACATCATTGAGACATTTTGTAAAATCTGATATTGGATAGCAGGGTATACTCAGGAACAGATATACATTCATGTCACAAGTTAGTAATGACCAAGAGCAGACCGAGGCGTAAGAGAATAGTCCATAACTGTTAGTGGTGAAGTAAGTGGGGTACTGAGAAGAATGGTGTGTGTTTAAAGTTATCTGAAGCAATAAATAGTGTGGTAATGAATACTGCAACACGCAGATCAGTTGAAGAGGGAAGGATTTATCTGAAAACGGCAGTCACAGAAGTTGGACAGACAAATTTATGTATGCACGAGGTAACTGTAAAAGAACTCTTGTTACAGAATAAATACTGAAATTGATTCGTAAAGTAAGGAACTACAAAAATGTGCAATATATCACAGAAATACAGCGAAGTAAGTCACTTGTTTGAAACAGGAAAGCAAAGGAGGCAAAGTTAAATGACGCGAAAGTAATTCCACTGTTGAACTCGGAGGACTAAGCTGGCATGTGGTAAGAGTGCATTAAGGCTTCTATGTGTGGTAGGATCTGTTTGATGACATGACAGAAGAAGAGTTTGAACACATAGGTGATGCAATGAAAATTAGGATTTGAATAAATTATTGGGAGACCTGTAATCCAATAATGCTGGAGGCACACGAAGTCCTAAAACTCCTAGTGGAGGAGGGAGTGAAGCAGTTGGGGAGGGGAATTTTACTTTTGGAACACAAATTTATTTTTCTGGTTTATCACAATGTTTAATTGACTTTCATATAATTCTAAGTATTTGGCCTCTGGTTCTACAGAGGAATGACTAAAATTCAGTGGACTGCTGTGGTAAGAAATGAAGAGTTTCACCACAGGAACAGTGGCAAGAAGGGACAAAATGAAAGGGCATGCGTTAAGACACTAACAATTAACTTTCATCATACTTTGGGGAGCTACAGAGGTAATAATTTCAGGAGATGGCAGAGATTGGAATATGTCCAGAAAATAACTGGGTGTTATACTGTGAGGTTATGTAGTTGGGATAGAGGAGTTCACAGTACGCCAAATCAAACCAGTCAGGAGACTGCTAAAACATCAGTATTTCTCATGAACTGTTCTGGATCATGTACAACAAATCTTATAAGAGAAAACTTTTACTGTAAATTTTTAGGTTGAATACCTAAAATCTTATTCAGCTGTCTAAAATACGATCACGGGAGAATACCACATTTATATGGCATCCTATTATACAATATATTGCCTTATGTGTAATTCTCTCATAGTCACTTCATTTAATTAGACTACATTCCATTACACTTTTCTTGCTCATCTTATGATCTCTCAAAGACACTATCCACTGTGTTCAACTGCTCTTCCAAGTCATGTGTCATCTGACAATTTCATAGCCAAGGTTTTTCTTTCATCTTTTTTAACTTCTTTGTTCAATGTACCGACTGAATAGCATTGTTGGTAAGCTCCAGCCCTCTCTCCCTACCTTAACACTATTCCCCTTATGCGTCTTTCAGCACTTAACTGCTGTGTGGCATCCATACAATTTATGAACAACTTTTCTCTCCATGTACAAAAGTCAAACCAAACACCTTTTAACCATCTACATTTCCAAATTGCTTTGTTATTGAGGAAACAGTTTTGGTGATATATTATGCTGTCTTCAGGCCCCACGCCCAATGTGTTTGAAGTTTTCCCACCTCTGGCCCAGTCACAATAGGGGCCAGTATTCAATGACTGGCATCTAGATTTTTGATACGACGCTCAATTGTCCGTATAAAACAGTCTGTACAGAAAAGCCAAGGTCCGACAACCATCTGTGAGAAGATGGGTCATTTGAGCTCAATAAAACACATGGAGCAAAATATGTCCATCTTGTGTGTTACGTATATGTCATTCTTTATGTGGCTAGTTTTCGAAATAGCTCTTTAATGCCTACTTATTTTTCTTCACTGCAGTATATTTGTCCTATTCTCTAAGTAGCGAGTCATGTTTGTCAGTAACTATATATATTTAAAGTTGGACCTCTCCCTACCTCCTAGAGCTCTTTAAAATGTTCTGCATGCCTCCATTAATGTGGTGAAGGCCTTCAAGATAGGTTCCTTAAACTAGACTGACTTCGGTACTCTCCACATATTACTTTTATCATATTCTAAAGGTGCTCTGTCTGGCCAACATTTTACAGTATATGCCCCTGTGTGTTTAAAGTATTCATCACGTCTTTTCCCTATTTCTGTAATTAACCTGGTGTGTAACTAGGCTGATACAGAAAATTTAACCTATAGATGAATGTCACCGATTCTTGTTTTCTAAGTAGTGAACCTACCGCATTTTTATGTACCTTCACTTTGCAAATGGATGTTTTTTTTTTTCTTTTTGTGTTATGCAGTTTCTCTGGTGTCCGACTTTTAGTTGGCTGCTCTAAATTTTTAGAATTGATGGAATTACTGGGCTGCAGGTTAGATTATACATTTACATGGATGTCATACTTACGACCTGATTCACGATTCATTAAGTGATACGTATTTTAATGTACATTAATGTAGACTGGGCAACAGACCATGCTTCCTTGTCTGTCCCAATTCTACATAACTAGGTCTGCAATCCCAGCTTTACTTGTATGCATACTTCCTGTATCTGGTATACTCCTGTATCATAATACATTTCATACTATACACAAGTAGAGAGTCAAATGAACCATGAAAAAAAGGTCATATTGTATGGAACACACCTGAGGAACTAGTTGTCAAACAAAATTATCCGACATAAGAACTTCACAACCAAGTCTGATACTTTCTGAAGGTAGTCTCACCTTGACTATTCATGTCTGGCCACAAAAAGTAACTGTTTTTTGTTCTCCTCTTCCATTCACCATGCAGGCCCGACGGCAGTTTGTAACCTCCAAATGGATCTGGTAGCTCATATTTCATTCCAGCCATAATGACAACTAAACTTCAGATTAAAATGGGTGCCTGGTGCATCTTGTGGACAATTTGAATGTGTACAACATCTTAGAATCACAATTGTAAAGAAACACTCTACTGGACGATATCTGTCACCTAAATCTCTCCTTGGTTTCCTTTACTTCCATTAGATTACCACTCCTTAACATCCCCCCTGCCACATTAACATGTGTGTTTGATGTTTGTTATGTATCTGAAATAATTTACATTTTTTATTTTTATCATAAATAAACTCATTACTAAGTAACAGTACAGTACTAAAAAGTACCATTACGCAGAATGTGCTTTTGTCTTATAGCAAATGACAGTGTTTTCGTCCAGGCGACACAGCAAGCTAATGGCATTAGAACGAGCAAACGTGGCCATCCTCAGATCCGGTGCATGAAACACTGGCTACGTAGTAACATTATTCTAATTTACATCTCTTTGTTGACTGTGAACAACTCTAATAGATATTAAGAGTTGTCAGTGGTTTACAACAATTACTTGTGAAAGAGAAAGATCAAGGAATTTCGTCAAAATATTACGTTGAATTACGTCAATTGAGGCATTACACTGAATTCTGCAGCTGGAAGGAAATTAATAATACAAGAATGATATTTCTGGTAATATTGACATTTACATCTATAGTTTCCTACGGTTGTTACAAGGACGAGTGATATTTACCTGCAAGATTCTCTAACTGTTTTCCCTCGAACATAGCTCGTACAAAAGCAATTACAGAGATTGCCTTTACCTTATTTCCTCCATAATTTGCAGTACTATTCTTCTTTTGGAGCCATGGTAGTACAACCAACTGTCGCGCAATGAGCATTAACAGCGACTATTAGTGCCACAACAAAGGAATTGGATGTCAACTATTGAAGGAAAACAGGCTGTATGCAGGAGCGAGCAACATCTGTTGAAACGAAACAAGTCAGTGACTTATTTGGTTTCACCAACATACAGCGTAAAATGCACTACTTGTTCTGCCATTTGTAGAAGTATGACTAGTTTCATTTCAACACCAAACGATACGCGACACTCTTAAATGACTATTCAGTGAAAAAAAACGAAAATTGACAATTTGCGATTCAGTTTCTTGCCTCGCTGTTTACGGTCAAACATCTATCATCTTAAACTTATAAGATACATCCTGGGAGATAATGCAACAGCCTTTACTGATTTTGAAAGTTTCAGTCAGGTGACCAAAGAGATGTCTTCAAAACTGTCACATTCAAAAACGAGAATCTTGCCAAGATTAATGGAACGACAATTGGAATCTGAAGGACAGAAAGAATGTCCTCAAGAACGAGTCACTGGTTTATAATTTCCTTAAAGGGTTATCTGAGTGCTTTGGCGTTATCTCCAGGAACGAACTGGTCAGGGAAAGTTACGTTACTGGACCTCCGATTCAAACAAGGATTTTCAGCATGAAGGCTATTGCAGAGAAGTAAGCGTTGGTTGTTCAACAAGAACACAGCTCATTTCTGAACTATTTACCACTGTAATGCCAGAGCAACCTGGAATGAGTGTGGTGAAACCAAGAAAGGCACCACGTGCAAAATGCGGCAATTGTAGACTCGGATAAATATTTAGCGGAGGGATATTTACCTAGAAACAGCGATCCCGTCAACTGGTGAGAAACAAGAAAATTAGAATGGCCGACGCTGTATCAATTTGTTCCAAAAGCGTTATGCATCGGAGCAACATCAGTGCCCTGTTAACGAATATTTTTAAAAGCACGACAAATATCCACTGAGGAGAGACATCGACTGAAGAGGGTCAGATTTTATTTATAAATTCCTTTTTGAATACACATATGGTAATACTGACTAAATGAAAGCAGACACACTAATTACAGTTGTAATTTGTATACTGTACTTTTCCAATTGAGGTAGAAAGATATAAGAAGTATCACTTGATAAACATTTAGTATTATTTTGCAACATTTGTAACTTTTACAGCAGACGATGTTTAAAACTTTAATATCTCACCATTAATAGGGCAGTAACAATGTTTACTATTTTTAAGTTCTTTAGAACTAGGATCAAACCAGATAAAAATTCAGGGTTAGTGACATGAATTAAAAAGGCGATGTGACTTCCTTTCACTAACTGTGTGAGAGTGGTGAGTCATGAAAAAGAAAGTGTTCTTCCCGGTGGTTGACCAGTTGTGATCCGATTTCAGAGAAGAAGCTCTGCCCATCTCTAAATCTGCCGCAGCGATTTGCTTGGCTGGAAGAGTGGGCCTCCGACACAGAGACTTGAGCAAAATGCTCGGCAATCGCGTTTGCGTCGGTAAATAATACGCCATTTATCCTAACACTGAACACCTGTTAGGGTCTGGTACCCGAAAAGACGCTTGATATTTGCCCAGACTTGCGAAGGTGACACATGGCACCCAGTGGTCGAGATTTCTCTCTCCAAACACTCCTGCTTCCATCACTTGGTAAGTTGCCGAACAAGGGCACAGAGCTGTTGTAAAGGCAATGAGGTGCTCCAGGAAGGATGCTGCTTATGCCACTGTAGAGCTCGCCGACGCTCCTTAACTGCTTTACAGAGTTCTTGCGACCACCAAGGGACTGCCTCACACCTCTGGCACCCTGAAGAGCGAGGGACCGCGTTTTTCTGCAGAGAAACAATTTTGTCACCTGCTCAACCATAAGATCGGTGTTACCATGTGGGGGAGAGTCAACGGTAACATCAGAGGTTAAAATTTCCCAGTCTGCCTTGTTTAAAGCCCATGTGGGCAGGCGTCTGTATGCCTGATGCTGGGGCAGTGACAGGAAGTTGGGGATGTGGTCACTACTATACAGGCCGTTATGTTCTCTCAGCATCGGATTACAGAAGGACGGGGAAGGAAGTCTACAGTGCCTTTCAAAGAATCCATCCCGGCATTTGCCTAGAGCGATTTAGGGAAATCACGGAAAACCTAAATCAGGATGGACTGACGCGGGATTGAGACTTCGTCCTCCCGAATGCCAGTCCAGTGTGCTAGCCACTGCTCCACCTCACTCTGTCGTTAAGTGATCACCAGTGGATAGATGGGAGAGGTCCTGGGCTGCAAATTGATAAATCAATGGCCGAGTAACTACATCGAGCCACATTGAATTGTGTAGCGGCCCCAGTGTTTAAGAGGTAGAGGTCGAACTGAGACAGTAATGTTTCGATGTCTCTGACTCTGCCAGTAAGCACACTGCCACCTCAAGGGGTTATGGGCGTTCAAATCTCCCAGAAGTAGGAAAGGCTTAGGGAGTTGATCAATCAGTGCACCTAATACAATCAGGTGTACTGCACCATCTGGAGGAAGATATACATTGCACACAGTTATTTCCTGCGTCGCCCATATTCTGACAGCCACAGCTTCAAGAGGGATTTTTTTGGGGGGTTTTAGGGGGCACAACTGCAATTGTAATTAGCGCCCAGACTAAGTTAGGAATGCTCCGCGAGGCACAAGGTTAAAACAGCAACTAAAAGGGACAATACTATACAAGACGGACAGGCAGAGGATTAAAAAAACTGCATAATCAAATGTCAGACAGGTTTGTCAAGTTGACAAAACGAAGAACGTGAGCACCTGCTCCTGGGTCATCCGCTAAAATGGCATCCAGAGTACATGGCAGGCGAAGATCAACACGCAGTGTATTAAAATTTGGACGGAACTTTAATATGTGGCGGACCGTCAGTAGATGGCGATGGCTGAAGAGGCAGTGTCCAATTCGTAACCGGGCCAAAACGACCTCTTCCCACCGAGAAGGGCATGAAGAGGACGTCCAAGCCGCGGCAAGAGGTTTCAAGGGCGGAAGCTTGTTGTCCCTAAGTACAGCCCAATCGGCATGACACAGTGACAAAATGCGCTGTCAAATGACCCTGCTACAATCTGATGAAGGGACACAACAAGAAGCTGTCTGAGGCTGGAGGACCACAGCCTTGGCCACGGCATCTGTAGCTTCGTTCCCAGGGATACCGACATGGCCAGGAACCCACAAAGCTAACTGGAGAACCGTCGTCCACCAGCTACTGAAGAGAGCGTTGGACCAGGTGCACAAAAAGGTAAACCGGATATGGATCACTGAGGCTGTGGATAGCGCTCAGGGAATCGGAGCAGATGACATAAGCAGATTGTCGGTGGCGGCAGATGTAAAGAACAGCCTGGTAGAGAGGAAATAGCTCAGTTGCTAAGAGCGAACAATGGCTATGGAGCCGGTATTTGAAACTGTGTGCCCTCACAATAAAAGAACACCCGATACCGTCATTGGTCTTAGAGCCATCTGTATAAATGAAGGTCATATTAAAGAACTTCGAACGAAGTTCGACAAAACGGGAGCGGTATACCGAAGCTGGGGATACCTCCTTTGGGAACGAGCTGAGGCCAAGGTGAACGCGAACCTGAGTCTGGAGCCAAGGTGGCGTTTGGCTCTCGCCCACTCTAAAGGTTGCAGGGAGTGTATATTTAAGTTGCTGAAGGAGGCAACGAAAGCGTACTCCAGGGGGTATCAGGGCAGAGACATACAACCCGTATAGACGGTCGAGAGTGTCGTCAAAATAAGGACCTATAAGACGGGCGGTCCAGCATTGACAGTAGCCGACAGGCATAACGACAAATCGCGCAGGTAGGTTAGTGACAATTCACCGGCTTCAGCATGAGACTCTCGATGGGACTAGTATGAAACGTTCCTATCGCAAGACGTCAACACCGATGTTGTATGGAATTGAGGCGGCGTAAGATAGACGGCCGTGCAGAGGAGTATCCGAAGCTCCCAATAATCCAGCTTGGAGCGGACGATCGACCGATATATGCGAAGTTGGACGGTTCGATCCGCTCCCTACGACATAGCACTGAGAACACGGAGGAGTTTCCTGTCAAATGTAACACCTAAAAATTTTGTTGTCTCCACAAATGGGAGAGCAATGCTACCGACTCGTAAGGATGGTGGGAGAAACTCTTTGTAGCGCCAGAAGTTAATACAGACCGTCTTCTCGGCGACACTCCAGGAGTAAAGACGGTCAAGAGAACGCTAAAGACAGCGGTCCAGGTAACATGTAAGCTGCGAGCTGCAGTAAATGGTAAAATCGTCCACGAAAAGGGAGCCTGATACATCAGCAGGGAGGCAATCCATTATTGGATTGATCGCTATGGCGAAGAGACCGACGCTCAAAACTGAGCCCTGTGGCACCCCATTCACCTAGTGAAAGGCGACGGACATGACAGAACCCACACGTACCCTGAACTGTCCATCGATTAAAAATGCATGAATAAAATATGGTACGGAGAATGCCCGCCCTCCAACAGGTGTCGTAAGCTTTCTCCAAATCAAAGAACTCATCCGCGGTCAGGCACTTGCGCAAGAGGTTATTCATAACGAAGTTCGAAAAGGTAACCAGATGGTCAACAGCAGAGCGGCGCCTACGAAATACACATTATACATTGGTAAGTAGGTGTCGAGATTCGAGCAGCCAAACCAAACGAGAGTTATCCATTCGCTTCATCACCTTACAGACACAGCTGGTAAGCGAGATGGGTCGATAACTGGAAGGCAAGTGCTTGTCCGTTCCAGGCGTAGGAATCGTGGCAATAGATTCGCGCCAGCATGTGGGAACACCACCCTCAATCCAGATGGGATTATAAGTACGAAGAAGGAAACCTTTACCCACAAGAGAAAGGTTCTTCAGCATCGGAATATGAATAGAATCAGGTCTTGGAGCGGAGGACCGTGACCGGGCAAGTGAATTTTCGAGTTCCCGCATGGTGAATGTGGCATTGTAACTTTCTCGATTCGAGGAGCGGAAGTTAGGTGGCCTAGGCTCCTCTGCCTGTTTTCGGGGGAGGAAGGCAGGGTGGTAAGGAGCAGTGCTCGAAACCTCTGCAATAAATCGGCTGAAGGCATTGCCGACATCCTTAGGGGCCACAAGGACGTCATTCGCGACCGTCAAGCGAGATGCTGGTGAGTGGACCTTAGTGCTAGATAGCCGGCGCAGGCTACCCCAGACAACAGAAGAAGTAAAACTGTAAAGAGGTTGTGAAAGCAGCCCAGCTGTCTTTCTTGCTTTCTTTAATAACACGACGACACTGTGCACGTAATCGTTTATAATTAATACAATTCGCCATCGTATGGTGGCGTTTAAAGGTGCGTAAAGCATGTCGACGAGCACGTATAGCGTATCTACCTGCTGTGGTCCACCAAGGGACCGGTGCGCGACGTGGAGAAGAAGCAGTGTGAGGAATGGAATATACAGCAGCAGTGAGAATGACTACCGTGAGGTGTGCGACCTGACTATCGCAGCTTGCGAAGGTTTGATCCCGGAAGGTCGCACTGGAAGAGAAGAGCCCCCAGTCTGCTTTGGAGATGTGCCAACTAGTTGAGCATGTAGATGGGGTATGATGCAGGAGATGGATAACACAAGGGAAGTGGTCACTCTAATATGTAGCAGAAAGTGCATACCACTCAAAACAGCGTGCAAGTTGGGTAGTACATATAGAGGAATAAATGGGGATAGGTGTGAGTTGTGTCCAAAAGAAAAGTAGGGGCGGCAGTATTGAGGCTGACAAGATTGAGCTGGTTGAAAACGTCTGCTAAAAGAGAGCCCCCTCGGACAGGATGCTGGAGAGCCCCAAAGAGGATGGTGAGCATTGAAGTCTCCAGTTAACAAAAATGGTGCAGGTAGCTGAGCAATAATTTGCATCATGTCTGCCCCAGTAGCAGCAGATGACGAAGGAGTGTAAACGGTACAAACGGAAAAAGTGAAAGTGGGGAGAGTAATTCGGACGGCAACTGCCTGCAGGCCCGTGTTCAATGTGATGGGATCGTAGTAAATATCATCCTAGACCAGCAACATAACCACTCCATGAGCTGAAATACCTGCAGCAGTGGGTAGGTCAAAACGCACAGGATATAGTGTGCCAAGGAAATTTGATCGATTCATTTCCTGGAGAGCTATGACGAGCGGACAGTTCAAGTGGAGCAGCACCTTTAAGTCCTCTCGGTTGGAGCGAATGCCGCGAATATTCCAGTGAGTAAGTGCAATCATGAGAAGAAAAAGAAGATGCAAGAAGGGGGTCACCTCAAAGGCCGCTGAGGGCCTAGCTTTGAGCGAGCACTGCCGCCGCTATCAATAGGCGGATTGTCATTGTCCATTGGTTCAATAGGTTCATCGGCCATCTTGTTAAGATGGCCGGGAGGGGGAGCTTCCTCCAACGGTGAACGGCCAGATGTTTGGGCTACCAGCGGTGCGGCCAGGGGAAACGGATGACGGCTTGGAGCGGCAACCGCTGGGTGCAGCAGGAAAAGAAATGCGCCGTGGCGGAGAAGGAGAACATTGCTTCCTATGAGCCTTCTTGGAAGGTCGTTTAGCGGTAGTACTGGTCGATAGCTGGGAGTTCGAGGTTCGTAGGAAGTCTGCACTGGACGGTTCCTTCTTGAAGGCCCGTGCATCTGACTTCTGGGTTTTCGTCTTGGCAGAAGCTGATGAAGGTGCTTGTGTCTGAGGGGTGACGGGAGGAAGAGGAGACGTCGACCGGGCGGTCTTAGCACTGGCCGAACGGACGACCGTAGTGCTTAAGATCAGATCGTGTGTCTGCATCGATAACTCCCTGGTAGTCCGAGGAGCGGCAAGGACGGTACTATATTTCCCCGCTGGCAGCAGCGTGGGCTTCCTAATAGCAAATAGCTTGCGAGGAGCTGAGGTGGATAGTTTCTCTTTGACCCGAATTTCCTGCATACAGCGTTCTTCCTTGTAGATGGGACAGTCGTGGGAGGATGCTGCATGGTCACTCTTGACAGTTCACAGAATGATGAGATGGAGGTGGACGGTCACCCTCATGGACATCACTGCCACAAGTGACATTTCGCCACGTTAAAACAAGACTGGCGAGTGTGATTAAAACGCTTACACTGGTAGCAGCGCGTAGGTGTCGGGGCTTTGGGGCGAAAAGAAATAACCTCGTAGCCCGCTCTGATGCACAGCAGCTGTTGAACACTATCAATGGTCAAGAAAAGTGTTCGGGTTGGTACAAGGTCATTGTTGACCTTTTCCATGACCCTATGGACAGCCGTCATGCCCTGCTCAGCGAGGAAATACTGACTCTCCTCGTCAGTCAGTCCATCGATCTAGTGTATACCACACCATGAGACGAATTTAAAGTGCGGTGAGCCTCCACCCAGACAGGGAACGTTTAGGAGTGTGGCCCGAAGCAGTTTTTGTGCCTGGAAGGTGCTCTCAGTTTCTAGTAACAGGGTACCGTTACGCATCCTGGTACAAGATTTTACACATCCAGCTTTGGCATCTACGCTCTTCTGGACAACTAAAGGGTTGAAAGATGAAAAATCTTGTCCATCCACAGATCTAGAAACTACGAGGAACTTTGTGGCAGGCGGTAGTACTTTTGTAACTGGTGGCTGGTCAAGTTTCCGTTTTTTGGCAGAAGTCGAGAGAGAAGGAGAGATATCCATTGCGGAGTAATCTCCTTATGATTGCCAACGTCTCCAATGGCGCGTTCCTTCCTTGTGGGGACCCTCTCAAAGGGCACTCCCACCTCATGTCACACCTCCCAAGAAACGGACAGAGGGAACAATAGGCATGGTCGGAAGGTTTCCCTGGGTCCGGCCTATACCAGGGGGTATGTGCGTGCCTTACTTGTCTACCCAGCGCGGTGAATTACGCGTTACCCCGTCACCGAATACGCGTGTGAACGTGTGCGTCGGCCTTCAGGCACACAGGGAGGAAAGAAGGAGAGGAAAATGTAGGGAGAGAGGGAGAGAGAGGGCAGACTGTCTCAAACGCCGAGGCGGAGGCCAGGGAAGGAGGAGCAGGAGAAGGAGGGGAGAAGGAGGGGGGAAGGAAGAGGATCAGTAGGAAGAGGTGGAGGGGGAGAGGGGAAGGAAGAGGATCAGTAGGAAGAGGAGGAGGAGGAGGTGGAGGGGGGAAGGAGGAAGTGTAGGAGGAGGAGGAGGAGGTGGAGAGGGAAGGAGGAGGAGCACGAGGAGGAGTGGGGAAGGAGTGGGGAAATGAGTGGGAAAGGAGGGGGAGGGGGGAAAGGAGGAGGGGGAGGGGGGAACAGAGGAGGGGGCGGAGGGGGGAAGGATGGGGGAAGGGTGCAGGGGTGGAAGGAGGGAAAAGTAGGGGGGAAGGATGGGGTAAGGTGGAGGAGGAAGGAATGTCGGGGGAGAAGGCTGAGGAGGAAGGGGCGGGGGAGAAGGCAGAGTAGGAAGGCAGAGGAGGAAGGAAGAGGGGGAGGAAGAGGGGACGGAGGAGGAAGAGGGGGAAGGAGAAGGAGGGAAGACAGTAAGAGGGAGGAGGATAATGAAAGGAACCAAACAAAGGAAGGAAGAAACCATAATAAGTGAAAAACCAAATGACCACAAATATAAGTAGTGGAACCGTTTCTGGATGCAGGCTCAATCTACCCTCTTGAGGGAGAGGGACTCTTTTTAGTCGCCACTTAGGACGGGCAGGAATACCGTTGGCCTATTCTTGCCCTGGACCCACAGGGGGGAGAGGAATTTGAAAGGGCACAGGTTCACTAGAGAGTTTAGGACAAACATGAACACCACCTGACACTGATATAGACGCTATGGTTCCTGTCATATGCCTTATAACCGCGTAACTGGCCTTCAACAATGCGATTTCACGAGCGCAATCACCAACTATGCCAAAAGCTCTTTTGATAGCGTTTTGGTATTCCTGTGGGGTGAGTGGCCCAGTTATCCTCTGTTTGTTGCCGCCTTATATTGTTAACAAACCTTAGTGCATAAGCCAAAATCCTTTGAGTTTCCTTTAAAGGGGAATACTTACACTACGATTCAGCATTAAGCTCAATAACAGACATCAATGACACCTACACCCCTTTCTGGCGCATCTCCTATCACAAGTGAAGGACAAGTGCTGTAGTCCAGGTCACTACTGAATAGCCATGATGGGGCAGAGCACCACTGCAAAAGTGAATCCATATGTGCTGCGCTGATGCCACGTGATAAGCAATCAGTGGGAGTGTCTTCTGATTTGATGTGTCTCCAGTTGGAAACAACTTATTTCCTGAATTTCAGAGACTCTGTTGACAACAAAGGTGTTCCCGTGAGACTACGTTGCAGCCAGCTGAGAACTATTGGAGAATCCGTCCAAATATGGATATCACTATGTTTACAATGTCTAAGTCACTGGCCAAATTATGAATGAGGCGAGCAAGACGAAAAGCATCTCATAATTCCAGTCACAGAACAGCTAGTTCTGTGACAGGGGCTAAACGAGATTCGGCCACAGCCAATGAAACTACAATCTTGTTGTTGGGAAGAACACATATGATGTATACACAGGCATCATATGCCAACTGTGAAACATCACAGAAACATGGAATTTCGAATTTAACGTATTGACGACAGGGAATGACATGCCTGCTAATAAAAATATCAGTTCGTTAAGGCAGTTACATATAAAGGACATTCCATTCATCAGCTAGGTTGGATAGAAGGACTTCATACAAGTCAAGGCTTACTTGACACAAGCGCTGCAAGAACAGTTCCATCTTGTGACTAATGGGTCAAAAAGGCCTAGTTGGTCAAAAATGAATGCTGTTGTAGACAGGCGATCTTTGAGCACCGATGATTCTTCAGCTTCGAGTGGCACTGAAAAGGATAAGAGCTCTGGTACCGTAAGGTTCCTAATGTTTTTATTACTTCTCCATCAATGAGAATACAAGGTACAAACGTTTCTGTGTGCTGCACTGGAATTTGTTCCACAACCTTGTGGCTACTGGAGTTCCATTTCCTCAGTAGAAACCATCCAGAAGCTGATAGGTTAGTCACCTGGGTTTCTGAGTTTCAGATTCCATATCTGACTCGCCTATGAAGTCGCCCACATAGAAACTAATCAACGAAGTTTAGGCTGCCACTGAAAACTTGTCTTGATTTTCGAAGCCTAACTGTTGGAGACATGTAGTCGCAATAAAGGCAGCAGGAGCAGTTCCATAAGTGGCTGTGGACAATCCATATTCTTGTATCAGCTCACACGGTGATTCTCACCACAGAATTCTCTGAAAGTTACTACTATCAGGATGGAGAGACAGTGATACCTGGCCTCGTAACTGAATGATAGAAAGAGCTCGAAAAACTAGATTTCGAAGCAGCAGATTCCGACATCTCGTAACAAGTTTCTTACTTAAGTGTTTCAATACTATACCTTACCAATTATGTAGTATATCGTTGCGAAAATTACGACAGATCACTGGCGACATCCAATGGGAAGTTACTGGCAATGCTTGAGGGAAGTTCGCTTGAGCGGCTGACCACGATTTCTCGTTGAGGTTTGTTTGTAAGCTCAGGATCGTTCCTCGAAACTACTATGAAATTATCGAGCAAGGTAACGCAGTAGTTAGCAAAATGTACTCGTATTCGGGAGGTTGACAGTGCAAACCTGCGTCCGGCCAGTTAAGTATAGGTTTTCTGTAATTTCCCTTAACTATTTACTGCGAATGCCATGTTGGTTCTCTTGAAGGGGCATGGCCGATTTCCTACTCCATCCTTCCATGAATATGCTCCTCCTCGTTGTCAACAGGACGTTAAACTTTAACCTGCTACTCCTCCAGCTACGAAATAGGAGTTAATATTTGCCTATATCTATGGATACCACAATTTGCACACGGAATGTGGTGTCACTAAAAACCTGTGTGCCATACTTTGCGAACGATTCTTTTGTTCATCAGCAAGTAATTAAAATTGGTGCCATAGCGAAAACATTTATCCGGCTGTGTTGGCTATCGTCAGACGAGGCAAAGGAAGCAGAGGCAGCTCAGCGTCGGAAAGCAGGGAAGTCGCACTTGTCATTAGTTTGAGTATAAACGAACTTTATTTGCGTTAATTAGGGCGTATATAACACCCCTGCACACCCACCAATTTACTGGCTGACAGACGACCAATTCCATGACAGCCTACACACGTCCCGACCGACTAAACTCTGTGATTACAGTGCGCGCCTGTTGTCGTAGTTTCTTTATTTTATGTTTAGTTCATTGTGTTTGCCCTATGGGATCCCGCTCGGTTTTTCACAAAAGCAAAAACGGGCGAATCGTGCATTACGAAACAGCTGAACATCATAAAACCATTCTTAAGCGAAAATACTGCAGTCCTGACAGAGGTTGTAAACTTCGAGGAGAGACTGTTAGCTACGTATATTACGATTTGTCGCCAATGGCAGGAGACGTAAGATTCAGTGTTCTTCTGCTGCCACAATTATTAACTAAAGTTGTTCCTGAAATGTGCAACGCGATTTATAGTTGACTGAGAAAATACATCGTGGTAAAGCAAAATAAATAAAACAAAAGTCATTCGTGAAAACATTATTGATTTATTTGTGGATTTAGCACAACAAGATTACCTGTAAATTTCAGAGACCCATATTCGAAGAAGAAAGATTACACATGGTGGAGGCGCGCATCATCTAATAAATACAACAGATGAATAAGAAATGAAGCATTTAGCGACTGTTAGAACTGAAAAAAACTACATGGCAGATGGCATGGATATAGGCTGGAATTTTTCAGTACTTACAACAGTGAGGCAAGTACATTTTATGAATTAACGTCCATGGAATGTCGATACTTCAGTTTTAGATTTCATTTCCGATAAGTATCGGAAATAAAACCTAAAAAGAGAAAGAAGGTCGACAGACTTAACCTCGTGTTGCATAAAGAAACCAATATGTATTCGTTAAAAAATGAAACAGGTGCCTCATTTCTTGCATCTCTATTGTTAATACTCCTCGCACGATGTGCCGCAAATACATCAGCAGTCTTTAAATTTCTTTAAAAACTCAGTCCTTAAAGTATCTTCTCCTCAGACGTCGACATGTATATTAGAATACTATTTAATTCCGTCGGCTGTGACAAAACATGAATTTTAGTAGGGCGGTTGGCACGATCACGCACACTCGACACAATCTGTTGGGTCGGCTGTCCAGTGGTGCGTCGCGCCCGACAGTGAAAGTTGGTCGGTCGGTCGGTCAAAACACCGACACACAACCAATTTGTCGGACGGACAGTGGTTGAGGCGCCACGAGAGGCGCTGCTGGCGAGTCACGTGATCAGGCTAACGGCTGCGACAGACGAAAGGAAGAGCTGTGAATCATTCTTCCTGCATTGCTCGTTGAGATAAAGTTCGAAGTGCTTTTTTTGAGTTGTTTGATGGAGTTGGTGTTGTTGGTGGAGTAGTTTTCGCTGTTGTTGGAGTTTTACAATAACGTGACCAGTTCTATGTGTGTAATGATTTACAAGCTTTAATTCCTTCTGAACAGAGACCGAAAACCATGGGAAGGGGTTTGCTGGAGACAAATCTTGTGCAGAATTAAGAACAATTTGAGGTGGCTTCAAGAGCTACCCTGACAACACTGAGAAGAGCGAAGAGGAAGTATATCAAGGACATCATCGTGGAGGCAGAAACAGGCGAGAGCAGACAGTGTCACAGTAATGCTTATAACGTTCACAGGCTACAAAGGATATTGTCGAAGATGTAAAATAGTTGCAAACGACTGAAATCGCCAGAAGATGGAAGGAGTACTTCAACCATCCCCAATTGTAATGAAACCAAAGTAGGATTCTATTTCCATTCTAACTACGGCTGACCCACACCACTGTCGTCCCTCCTCCCTCCCCCCCTTTCCCAATGCACACAGCATGATTTCCAAACGAATCAAATAGCTTAAGAAGGGAAGCCCAGGTGAAAACAGAATACAAGCCAAATTGATCCAGACTGGAGGTGAGAAACTTACTTGCAGCAGACTACACCAGCAGATAATTGTAAGGACCAAAGAAGAAATACCAGAAAGGAAAACGCTGCTAATCTATGCAGTCCATAAACGAGGATGATTGACTAAGGAGGGCCACTCAACAATAACACACATTTGTCTAAGATACGTCATCTTGTCCAGCTGCTCGTATAGAGAACTCAACTCTTGAAAATTAGTAATTGATGAATTCAGAGAGGTTTGCAGCCAAGGTTCTGAACAGTAGATCAGATCTTCGTTCTTTGGTAATTCACTGAAAAACAGATGACACAGTAAGGAACCAGATTTAATCTGTTGATTTCACGAAGTTCTATGATTGCAAACACCACAGAAGCCTGTTCATTAGCACTCGTCGACAGGGTCAATATACTGGTCAAGTTGTTACTGTGGGTGGAAGACCAGTCCTGCAACTGAGTTTCTCAATGGGAACCCTTCATATCGAATAGAGATCAGCTCCGTGATCTATGCAGGGAACCTGTCCTACAGCCCAATTAATCTGTTTTGGTCGAGGTGAATGTCGAGACCATTAAGGATTCAGCTATAAAAAATATTGATCCTAGAAATAGTGCTATATTCCTGAGACGAGTCGAGTATCGACTGGACATAGTGGGGAAGGTAACTTTTAGCCACATGCTATCCTTTGGGTCTGACTGCATGGAACTGAATTAAGGAAGAACATATTCGCGTTTTTGCATTGAGAGAGTAGCAGAGAGACACTGTGGAACAGAGGCGACAGTTGCAGTGGTAGAGATAACTGGTGGAGACCGCTGCTGAGAGTGAGTGGAGCCTAGATTTTTCCAGGCATTGTCACGGTGGGGGGTAGGGGGGGGGTGGTAGGGGGAATTATTTTCATGTTTTCCACACCCCTATAGCCATCTTTTTGTTCCCCATTTTGGTGGAGTATGAATACTTAACTCAGAGAGATTGGATAAAAGATGTGCAATGTTCCATGTTACAACAGCGTACGTTCATGCGCCAAAATGTTTGATGAAGAAACGAAAATGAGACTGTGCAGCTGGTTCCCCACTTTTCTGTCATTGTTTTACAGAGAAACATTTTCACCTGTTTGTTCTCAGGGGAGCATTTTTAAACTGCTGGTATACTACAAAAATGTCAGTGTAGGGGTGACAACCTATTACATGAATGAATACATACATTTGACTGTGGAGGGGGGGGTGACATCTGTAGCCAGTAGCTGGTCTAAAAAAAACATTGAAGTAACAAGTGAAAACGCAGTGCCAGTAACTCAAGGTTCAATATGTTAAAGTCACTATGCAGGCAGTCAGAGCATACTGTAAATCTGACTTTGTCTTCTTGTTATGTGAGCACTTTGGTTACAACGATTATAACAATTGTTCCTGTAACTGGTATTCAATCATGTCTTCCATGTCCCTGGTTGTCACTAAGATGACGACACTGGTACCGGGCTCTGGGATGGTTATTAATTTCAGGTGGCCTACATTACAGCTTCCAAGGACAACAGAAATTTTATAATTATTATCTCACATAATTGACCAAATTCAGACATTCATAAAGCCATAATTTACTCATTTAGATGTGTAATATAGTGGAAGTTCAACGGAATAACACAAATAGTTAGGAACTTGAGGAACCAAGTGCTTTTCGACTCCCCGTAGATTGTGTGCGTATACCTGGACTTTATCCATTCATTGTTGGCGAAAGAGCGCTTACCAACTTCCAAACTTGACACTCAACTTCAAAACTGTCCAGAACTTTTCGTTTTTACATGTTTCAAGTCAATTAACACAATTTACAGAGCGATGAGTCCTCTACTCTCATGCGTGGGAATCTTTAGAAATTCAAGTTACACTGGTACATTTTTAAGACCTGTGTCTTTTACATTCAAAATTACATAGCCCCACATAGTAACTTTTAACAAACTTCTTTGTTCTTTATGAGAGAATTAAAGTGTCTTGCAAACCAGTATTTGCATAATTCATCACTTCGTTCTTAAATATTATCAGAGTGTTCATACTACTGTGAAGAAACTAATTGTATTGTTCACATCCATAAGCCGTAAAGTCATTGGTTTAATTCGCATGGGGAACTTTGCTATTAATTTTACAGACTTTGTCCAGGTTTCATTGTAGAAATATTACCAGAGAATTTTATGGGCATCATAGAATAACAAGGTATTTCTATTACTGCACACTGATGTTCATTAAGGAAGATTGAAGGAAAGCTTGTGAAGTGGAAGGAAGTTTATTCACCGCGAAATTTCTCTCCAACAAAAACCCCATCATTTACAACTCTCCAAACTTAGTTCATTACGTTAGCTATGTTAACTTTCCAATGAACAATGAACTTCCAAAGACCCCAACTGGTAACACTGGAAGAAACATAGCAATTAGACGTTAACTTCATAATTTTGTGTGTAATAATTGGACGTAATTCCACTGGCTACATAGTAGCAGATGCTGCAAAACTAGATATATAAGACACTTTCATACTGACGCTCAATAAACTGTGCAAAGCATCTGCCATCAATCTGATCACTAATAAATGCAGGGCATTTCACGTTTCCTGTTACAATTTTTGATAGAAAGCTTAGTAGACGAGGATTTGGTAATGAGCTCATGTCCAGAAATGTACAAAGTCTCCTCTACAAACCATGAAGGCCTGTGTTAGGAATTGTGAAACACACTGGACACGGACAACAGCGAGAGCAAACTGCAGATTTTGTATCTTGTTTGTGGTGGCGAGGAGACAAAGTTAATTCACATCACCTGCAGTGCATAAAACAATGAGCAGTAAGACATCCTTACTGAACAGATGCAACATCTAAATTGGCAGTCTCAATTTATGAGAAGCTGTTCATAGTATACTTCAATGTAACTGATGTATACACTCAAAACTGCAAGTCTTCAGTTCTTGTATAGCTTGGCATTATGACAAGTCTCTTGACTGTAGTGATAAAACTAACGAGTGCATTACGGTGGATGTTCACATTCCAGGATACAATTTTTGTAACTAAAAAATGAGCAGATAACTGCAATAACGAATTTTATCCAAGTCTCTTAATTATCACGTTACAATGAAGTATTACACAGGAGCTCTAAATTCATATAAATTACTGTATTAAAGAAACGTCATTATTCCACTAGCGCTGTCGTCTGTTAAGTTTATCATTGGCCACCCAAATATGACAATGAAAGACACAGTAACAGAAAGTACACACACACACAAAAACCAAAGTTCTGCTGCACAGACTGCATAAAACCCCTTTCGGTGCGAAATAAACACACCAAGGTAGCTGCACAGTAAATATAGATGTATTTTGTAGTAAAAGGACGATACCAAGCTGTTAAACGTTGTTATATTAATGTATTTATCAGCACTGAACATGTTATATAGTCAAAAACGCTGAACTGTTTATTGCTCATAAGTAAATAGCCAAAATGGTGCTAAATTACTTTCAGTACATTTAATTCATAAATCATGGAATTCTGCCACTTATTATTTGCAAAATATTCATGGGTTTTGTTATCTTATAGATGCCAATTTACCTCACTTATCCAGTGCATTCATTTCAATATGCACATTACACACAACGAAGTCATCTTTCTTGAAATGTTAACCATTTCCTACGTGGTGCAGAACAGATGTAGAGAATAATGCTCAGCTAACATTTATTTACACTGTATTGTATGATTAAATACAATGAATAAGAAAAAAGGTAATAGCAACGCTGCAGGCGAGGCACATACATAAACAGCTTGTGAAGAATACATGAAGTGAAACAACCAACAGGCTCTTTTTTCCAATACTGCCCTTGCTCATGAGATACTTTTGTACTACTCCTCGTCAGAACTAATGTTGCAACAGCGCATCACACCTGTGGGAACTGTGGCTGATGTTACACTGAAGCCAGGTTAACAGAAGTGACTGGGACACAATTTTCTCCTCACAATAACATGTTTCTTTGTACCTTGTTACCTTATATCCCAAGTTCTGGATGGTCTTCTTTGTTGCTGTAGTTCAGTGCGAAGTCAACACAGATATTGGAGAACAGGTGGCAGTTTCTTGTGCCACGTAGCACATTGCACTCTGCCGGTTATCCTATCTCCCTCAAGAAATGTTCTGATGTAAAGCCAGAGACAGGCCAACTTAGGAACAGCGACCCATAGAGTTACCACTGTCCTTTGGCATTTTATAGAGCACCCACAGTACTACCACATCTCACAAATTGGTCCGTGAAACATCAGGATGGTACATCTACTAAGATTCGCATCTCGCACTTTATTCATTCTAAGCTGTCCACTTCCACGCCAGACGAAAGTAGCAGTGCACTGGTATTTAAAATTGCATTCAGCTGAAGATTCTGAGATGCAACGATGTGTTCCGAGTGACTGAGGTACAAGCATGTCAGAATCTCACAACATGTAGCCACAGGCAGTCGTCGTCAACTGCTCTGTGTATATTGGTTTCTTGGCTCTTATGCTGGACTTTCCAGCAAAGGTGAGACAAGTACACAACAGGAAGAAACGTGCTGGCTGGTTGGCAGGTAGAGCTTATTTGTCAGAATTTTAAGTTTTGTGGAATGATGTTGGCCTACAGGCATCTTATGTCCCTCTTCCAAATAGAAAACAGCAGGTGAAGATTCTTCAGGCCCCTTATCAAGCTGACTGTACATCATGTCATCTTCCTGTTAAAGATGCAGAACCGTCTTCTTCAGTAACTGTCGTATTTCTCGTAGTAGTGGTCACCAGGTTCCAAATGAAGACTATTAGTGCAGACATCCGTTAGATCTGGGGTGACTGACAATCGGGAACATTACATTTTTTGAGATGCTGTGCAATGAACTGTTTTAGGTTGAAGTAAACTGTCGAAACATTGTGGAGCACTGTTGCTGAAATTGAGGAAGCACTTTCACTTCAGTCTTCACATTTCGCACCAGCAACATAACTTTAGTTCTATCCTTCAGTAATGACCAACCCAGTGCGTAACGTGTCAGTAATTTTGGAACACCAACCTCATCTGTCTCATTTGTTCATTTCTCTCGGTGCAGTGTTGAAGTGCTAAGCTTCTCTCTAGGATTGTCCCTCTAGTAATGGCTCCTGGAGGGGGTTACCATTATTCTCATTTACTTCTTTTGGCGATAATACAAATGCAGCAACTGTTACCATTTTATGTGGTTTATGTCTCAACTCCTTCAGTTTTGATACAGAGGGACGTCATCAACCACAGGCCACATTGTTCCCAAATGAGAGTAGTAGAGGGTGCATGATGTCTACACACCCATTATGGTATGATCTCGCCATCTTTTCATCAACCTTCATATCTGGGGCTTGTTCTGAAGCTTGTGAGTACTACGATTCTAGCACAGATTACCAGTATTGTCATATTACCCTCAGTTTGGAGGGCGACATTTTGTCTTACAGGTTGGCATTCCTAGCAGGGCTGACTTCACATCTATGGAGGCTCTCCTCCATATGGAATGTAGGATTAGAGAAAGAGAATGAGGGACACCCTCGGGCTCGCAACCTAATACCGTTGGGGTCGAAAAATCAAGAGTTGACCAAGAGAGGCCGACAGGAAAGGAAAACAAAAGTCAATGTTAGTGGAAGTGGTGTCAGAGCGCTAGGTCATCTAAGGCTATTTGACACAAAGAGAAGGAAGATTTGTGAATTGTTACTTAATGCATAGTACACTCAATACATGCAAGCAAACCGTAAGTAATAAACATTATTTTCTATGCACTGACAGGAAAGTGCTTTTAACAGGAACAGCACTTACTGAATAAATATAATTTTTACATGTGGACACTTCATAGAGATTTGTTACATGTACCATTCAATTAGACATTGAAAACTGTTTAACTGGTACACACAGGTCACTCCTTAGCTAATAATTAAAGCTGCTTGGCATGAAAGTATTTTCCCCATTTTAATAATAGTGGAAATAATTACACATATTGTTTGATCTGGTACAGAAGTTAAAATTCCTCATAATTAAATTGAAATTGTTCCACTGAAATGTTACAATCTTTGTCTAAAATACTAACTTAGTTATTGTGTATCTATAGGAAAGCATCATACAGCAATAACACACTGCATGTTCAGCACAAAGCTAATCTTTAAGAGAGCTGATATGCCTGTCAGTTGAAATACTTTGCAGTGGAATTTATTGTCATGATGATAGCCCATGCATGTTCAGATAACGACTGACTTCAACCAAGACAAAATATATAGACTTTTTAATATGTAGATTATAGAACAGAATAAATTTCTTTTTCGAAAGTCCCCATGTATTTCTATAAGACTTATAGAGGAAGTAATGGGTTTTACTAATTAAAATGTTTAAAAAATCCAATTTACAAGCTTAATTTCAGTTAGCATTATTGGCTATTATTTAAAAATATGTTAACAGTATGTATGATGTCCCCCAAAATGTAGAGCACACATTATCAGTCCACATATACAGGGTGTTAACTAAAAGGTATGGCCAAACTTTCAGGAAACATTCCTCACACACATGTCCACGTAACATATTTACTTTCTTTGTGTCTGGAAACGCTTACTTTCCATGTTATAGCTCATTTTATTACTTCTCTTCAAATCACATTAATCATGGAATGGAAACACAGCAACAGCACGTACCAGCGTGACTTCAAACACTTTGTTACAGGAAATGTTCAAAATATCTTCCGTTAGCTAGGAAACATGCATCCACCCTCCATCGCATGGAATCCCTGAAGCTCTGATGCAGCTCTGGAGAATGGCGTATTGTATCACAGACGTCCACAATGCGAGCACGAAGAGTCTCTACATTTGGCGGAGTTGCGTAGACCAGAGCTTTCAAATGCCCCCATAAATGAGAGTCAAGAGGGTTGAGGTCAGGAGAGCGTGGAGGCCATGGAATTGGTCCGCCTCTACCAATCCATCGGTAACTGAATCTGTTGTTGAGAAGCATACGAACACTTCTACTGAAATGTGCAGGAGCTCCATCGTGCATGAACCACATGTTGTGTCGTACTTGTAAAGGCACATGTTCTAGCAGCACATGTAGTATCCCGTATGAAATCATGGCGGTGAATCAATACATAATGGCGAAACTAAAATGAGCTCTTACATGGAAATTAAGCGTTTCTGGACACATGTCGACATAACATCATCTTCCCTTTATTTGTGTGTGAGGAATGTTTCCTGAAAATTTGGCCGTACCTTTTTGTAACACCCTGTATAACAATAAATGCATAATAGTACGCATTATATCAAACAGCAACAGAAGAGCATTTAACAATGTGAAGAACAGTAGACAATAAAATTTTATGATTTAAATTCTGTCCTTTTACTTCAGAACCACACTCTGTAGTGTGAAAACCATAACTGATCTAGTAACAACAGAGAGTCAAGATATAGTTAGCTGTTCAAACTTCTGCCGAAGATACACTTAACACAATATACAAGTCAATCGACATTGTAAGCACCTGTAAGAGAAGGTATAATATACATCCTTCAGGATAATCAGCTAGATGTAACACATCCTTTGTTAAGGATGCCGGTTAAGTGAGCAATAACATTTTAAAATTGTGGAGCATGCAAAGTAAGTAATAGCTGTATGTTACATGAAGAGTAATAAACATTTCTACATCAGCCATCTACAATCTCGTGTAGTATTAATCTGAAAATATTGTTCCATCCACATTGGAAGTACTAAACATGACACTGCATCATCTAACTGAACCACATGTAGTTCTGATCGTTGCAAATGTTTGTACCAGACTTTTTTTACAGTGCTTGCAAGAACCAACACTAATAGGGACTTCCGATTGCCATTACCGAAACTATGTTTCCTTTCAAAGCGAACTAATTTCAAAGACTAATAGTACAAACTTAAACTAAGATATATTTGTGGAATACAACTATTTTGGGGAGAGAGTATGGATAACGAAACCATCTCCAAGCACACAAACACCTATTTCATTAATTACTTTGAAACTTGAATTTGGAGTCTACACCTGCAGTTTTAAGACTGTAAACTAATCCAAAAAGTAATTTTACACGAATTGTTGAATACATATGTGAATAACAGTGGCCGGCCGTTGTGGCCGAGCGGTTCTAGGCGCTTTAGTCTGGAACCATGCTGCTGCTACAGTCACAGGTTCGAATCCTGCCTCGGGCATGGATGTGTGTGCTGCCCTTACGTTAGTTAGGTTTAAATAGTTCTATGTCTAGGGAACTGATGACGTCAGATGTTAAGTCCCATAGTGCTCAGAGCCAGTTTTTTAAAAAGCTTTAAGGTCGTATGATTATGGTAACAGAAAAATTTAACTGCGAACACTATGGCTTCAACTAATAATTCCTTTCACAGAGAGGTAAGTGTAGTGAGAGGTTACTTTTTATTACGACTGGTTTTGGTCATTTACCATTTATGTAAAAGACCAAACAGAAGGAAATGGAATCTAACATCAAAATGGTTCAAATGGCTCTGAGCAATATGGGACTTAACTTCTGAGATCATCAGTCCCCTAGACCTTAGAGCTACTTAAACCTAACTAACCTAAGGACATCCAGGCCCAAGGCAGAATTAGAACTGCGACAGTAGCAGTCACGCGGTTCCAAACTGTAGCGCCTAGAACCGCTTGGCCAATCTGGCCAGCAATCTGACATCGAAACTGAACAGAGGACCCAGTAAGATTACTAAATAGAGTTTCTTTTCGAGAAAATTACTATCACATGATCAGAATTCATACCTTTCATCGTACACGAAAAACGATTATCATAATGAAAATATATGAAACAGTGAACGTAGTGTTGGAATTCTAAAGTAAAAAACTGCCTGTGAGGTACACAGCTAAGATATGAAGTGTCGAAGTTAACAGTTCGATGATCATGCAAACAAAGAGCGTGAATGTGCATAATACATAACATTAGGTAAAAACACTTCTATGTCAAGTTTGTACGAATGTATAACAGTAACAAAGCTGTGTTCAACAAAGGCATTTTAAAAAATCAACCAAATGGCAAACATACGTACAGGGGGCACATGATGTATACATGCCATACAAACGTAATAAAAACTGTGTACAAACCATAACGTGTAGAAAGCAGAAAACACCCATGTCATAAGCAGCTGACTCTCTAAACATACTGGAGTCAGATATAATTAAATTATATCAAGGAACGTAGATGCAGTACTACATCTAGTATTTATGAAGTATAATAATATGAAGAGATGGCAATGTGTATATCAAACTATCGTATCAAAAACTCTCTCTCTATAAGCTTCTGCATAATCACATTAAACTAACAAAAAACACACTACAACAATAAATCCTTAATAATGTAACCATACATCGTTCATATTAGTCGTACTTGAGACAAGGTGTGGGGAGTCAACAACAGGCAACCAGTATTACCGATCATACTGAGTGCGCTTGTGACATTTCTCTTTCCACAATTACTAATTATAAAGGAAACTATTCGCAACTGAATCACAGTAGTGTGTACAAATATCTACAAGGAAATATTATACTAAGAACACACATTTGTGATGCAAGCACTCTTACAGAGAGAGGCTCATAAGCGCTAGAGTAACAATGAATTACTTTGTAGCTGCACACACTTTCCAGGTAACACTCTAGATATTACAGTTATTAATAGGAAACCAAGCTCAAACTAACATGTCGTGTACGAGGGTTGACTGAAAGGTAATGCCTTCACCTCCGTAACATTTCAACTGTTGACAGCATTGGTATGTGGCAGGTACTGGCTTGTTCTGTAGCCTCTCCACTACAGCTCCAGGTGGCAGGAAGCCTAAGCATTGAACTGTTGTAGTGTTGTAGTGTTACAGTGTAAAGTATGGAACCCTACAGACGGTAGGGCAATGCATTTAAGCAACGTGTAGTCATTTGATTCTTGACAGCAGAATGTGTCACTCCAAAGGAGATTCATCAGAGAATGTAAGCATTTTATGGTGAATGTGTTGATGTGAGTACTGTCCGTCATTGGGCGTGTAAGTTTAAAGGTGTTGATGCGAGAACATCTGACTGGCGTGACAGAGTTGGATGTCCTGGAACAGCAACCACTGAGTTTCACAAGCAAACC
Organism: Schistocerca gregaria; assembly: GCF_023897955.1. NCBI lineage: Eukaryota > Metazoa > Arthropoda > Insecta > Orthoptera > Acrididae > Schistocerca > Schistocerca gregaria. The sequence goes on along the minus strand of NW_026061713.1, from coordinate 3,815,797 downwards.
GATGACTGATTCAGAACGATCGTCTTATCACTCAGAGAGAAATTTCAAGCACAATCAGCATTTCACAAGAATGTGTGGGTCACATTATTGCTTCACGTGTAACCACAGAAGAATTTCAGGGACAATCTCACCACCATGTATCGAAGCAGGGTTGCCCACTGCTATCCTGCTTTGGTCTTACGCTACTTCAGTAACCTAATTAAGCAATGAACGTTTAATTTTTTTTTTTTTTTCATTTTCACTACTCAGATCCCGACTACAGATTCTGTGGCCTTCAGCCTCATAGCACAGAATTCAGAAATAGTTTAAATAAAATTCCCCTAGTAAAACCTATTATTTCAGTACATTCTAGTATATATTCTAAAAGCAATGAGGTAATCAGTTTTATTGGAAATGCATACTATTAACAGTTATGGACGATGACATATTGTGCAATATATATTAAGTAACATTCGAGTGAGCTAATAGATCAAATTCAGCTATAAGACTGCATCCAAAAGAAAGCCTAAATTTTACTGATTTCAGCAAAGTGTTTAAATTTACCCAAAGTCTGTTAGTTCAATAGATATTAAGACTTAAAATCTGTTGCCTGTATGACTTTCAGTGCCAATTGTGACCAAACTACTAAATAATTCCGACATCTGTTTTGATATTTTTGATATCTTTATTTTTCTACGTAAAGTGACTCCAGTCTCAACTTTGTAAGTGCATTAATTAAGAATTAAGTAAATTTGAATATGTAAAAATTATTGTTCTAAAGGGCTACCGTGGTTACATATCGGGAATTCCCACGGCGGATGCATAAGTTAGTTTCGCGTATTTAAATTGATACAGCTTACTCATGTTAGTTAAATAATAAACCCAATAGTTAACTTAAAAACCAGTTAGAAAGGATCATTTTAACCCTGGGAAATTACAAACTATAATATATTAACAGAATAGTCAAACATTCAAGCGCTCGTCTATATAAGGTCGGAGCTAGTGCAGCTCTAGTTAGTTCTCGGTCAGATTCTCTTGGAGCAAAAGTGCAGCAAGTTGGTCAATTTTTTCGGTAATTGTGACTGTGAACTTTGTTAAAGACTGGAAGTTTTTAACCTTCCTAATGTGACGATTAAGTGTAAGAGGTCTGGTCACATGAATATTCTGTGTGCGAGTGATAACAAAGAAATCGCCATGTGGTTGACATAAATGTTCAACAATCAATACAATCTTGACTTTTGATTTTGGAAAACTTAACCTAGGATCCTGGCTTCTTAATTTCAGTGTGATTTAGGTGAGACAGACGTAGCTACCGGGAAGACAAAATTTAATAAGCAAAGCAAGTTAGATCGAGAACACTGGGCGAGGAAATATTTCAGTACCGGTACATCCGATTGTGACGTGAACTTTACATGACACTACTAAATAAGGACATGTCCCGGCACGTTACATGTGGTGCCCCAGGTGAGGAAACAACCCAGCACGTTACAACCATACAGAATCCTCCATACAGTCCAGATTTAGCACCATTTGACTTCCATCTGTTCTTGATAATGAAAGGCGATCTGCTGGAACATTATGCTTCTGATGAATACGTTGAGAGAACTGTGAGACTGGTTTCAGGAACAGTGTCGACTTCTTCTGTGATGGATTCTGAATACTTGTTCATTGTTGGCATAAATTTATCCAATTGGCTCGTGTTGATTATGTGGAAAAGTGAATACTTTTAGTTAAGGATCACGTTCTGCAGACTATGTCTACATGTGATTTATTAAGATATTGCCATCCAAACCCAATTAACGAAGGTGGAGCATTACTTTTCACTCAACCCTCGTACTTGACTATGGCCTATTACATATAACGACAGGAACAAGTGTTGTACCATATTGTGATTGTGTGTTCTTAAAGTTTCAACAGCATGCAATAAAACCCATGAAAAATGATAAAGCTAAAGGACACAAAGCAGAAATTTAATACATTTGTTGTTTTAAGCCTTTATTTTAAATGAATATGATGGATTTTAGAAAACTTTTGTTTGAATTCTCTGACTGGAAATATGGTTTCCATAGGCCAGGATGTATTGGACCTCAAGCAAACTTTGAAAATGCTATGGGAGATGGCCAAATACAAACTAGGAGGAAAAGTTTACTATTGTGTTTCTAATTGTTATCAGTTACAATTACAATTATTTAAAGCTGTTTTATACACTGCGGTTTCTTTGAATCTCTGGTATTTTGCAAATGATAATATTTTACATATCTGTTGTTCAGCATTTAGAGGTTTGAAATTGTGTCTAATGTTTGTTGGAAGCAACAAAGTGCTCATTATGAAAGTGAGTGTATGTTGTGCATCCTTATCTGCACTGCCTGATGACCTCTCACCGTTTCTGACAAATCCTTTTCTTTGTGTGTTGTAATCTTTTAAGATGCAGGAAAATATATGTAACACGAAAATAAAATTGTCTGGATTTACTCAGAAATAGGTATGATCTTACATCCAAGATTCATTTCTGTTGAACCAGGAAGCTATCAGATAGGAATGATTAACCAAATTCATGACATGCAGCACTAGATTCTACTTTTAGTAAGATCAGTGGAATAGTGTTTGGGAAAAAAGTGCCTTCAGTCCTGGGTCCATGCTTTTCTGATTTATTTCAATGATCTAATGCAGTTGTGAATGGTGCAGAATAAACTTACCATGTTTTCACATGGCACCAGAATTCTGACACATCTTTTACGACTGAGTGGCAAATCTGCAAATTACAGCCTCCTTGATCTCCACTGGTGGCGCCAAGGGAATCAGAGGAGAGCCGTGTGGAGGAGACTGGTTAGTTGGTTGTTTGAGGTTTAAGGGACCAAACAGCAAGGTCATCAGTCAATTGTTTCAAATAGGGTCCATTCCGCTAATGGGACATCTGAGGAAAGTCAGAACAATAAAAGGGAAGAAGGCAAAAACGTAAAAGGGCAGTCATGTTGTAAATCGTAAAAAACAAAATGAGGCAAGTTGGCAAGAGAACAAACCTAACGCTATGCTGAAGCAGCATAGGCAAGACCACCTGTGACTTAAGAGGTGCAACCTATGGTAAAAGGAGACTGTTTTACCCTTTTTTTAAAGGATTGGTTTGAGTAAAAGGGCAAGAAATGATTATCTCTGTCAGGGAGATGAGTCTGGAATCTCCAAACATGGCTTACAGTGGGAGACACACACTCACCGCCCTGCCCCAATACCTTAAAACTGAGAATAAAATCCACTTTCCTGGAGAAAACCGAAAACCAGAGAGACCATCCGGGAATCGTCAGCCAACATCAAAGGTAAAGTGTGGGGCAGTCTGTACTTAGCACGCAGAGCCAAAAGAAGGAGGCATTCAAACAAAATATGGGCAACTTACTGGAAGGCTCCACAACCACAAAGTGGGGGTGGCTCATGACGCAAAAGAAAACCATGGGTCAGCATGGTATGGCGAATGCGGAGATGACACAGTGTGGTCAAGTCTTTCGGGAGACGCGAAAGGAAGAACGCCACAGGCCTGTGGTCACCTTAATCACGTGAAGTTTATTAGAGAGAGGAGTAGCCAACCAAGTATGGGCCCATGATTGTGCGAAGTGGGATTTGATGTGGAGCCGTAAATCCTCTGCAGGAGGGGTTACAGAAAATGGGTGGTAAGTGACTGCACCTCCAGCCAAACGAACAGCGAGCTCAGTACCCGAGATGACGACATGGCCAGGGACCCAAAGAAAGTCAATGGAACAAGCAGCACGGTGAATATCAGCGAGATGGTCATGAATGGCAGAGACCAAGGGATGGCGCGAAAAACACCGGTCAATAGCAAGAAGGCCACTCATCGAGTCCGTACATAACAAAATGCGGTTGTGTTGGGACTGTTTAATGAAGGTAAGAGTCTGGGAAATTGCCATCAATTCCTCAGTAAACACCCCACATGTAGATGGCAGCAGATAATTTTCCGTTCCAATAGAGGACGTGAAGGCATACCCAACATGATCAGTAGATTTAGAGCCATCAGTCTAAAAAACGACAGCATCCCAAAACTCCCACAAAATTCGGCGGAAAAAGGAAAGGAACACCACCAGGGGGGATGGAATCTTTCGGACCACGGCAGAGATCCATCCGAATTCAAGGCCGAGGAACTAACCAAGAGGGGGGTGGGGGGGGGGGTGGAGGGAACGGAGCGAGGAAGACAGGACAAAGAAGGAAGCTGAAAACACGACAAAGAGATGCAAGGCGCAGCCCAACCGATAAACCCGCCTGTGGTCGGGAGTCGGGTGGGCGACGTCCATGGTCTGGGAACAGGATACAATACGAAGGATGCGTAGGAGAGGAACGGATAACGAGTGCATAAGACACCAGAAGCTGGGACCGCCGAACAGAGTGGGGGGTGGATCCCAGCTTCAACCAGGAGACTGGTCACCGGTGCCTTCCCTACTAGCCCTATTGATAAACGGATACCACAATGGTAGACTGGATCCAGCATGTGCAGTGTGGAAGGAGCAACAACCATAAACTTGTCAACCATAGTCCAAGCGAGACAGAACTAGAGCATGATAAAGACGGAGAAGGAGGCAACGGTCCATACCCCAATAGGGGTGGGCAAGGAAGCGAAGGACATTGAGTTTACAGAAACATTCTACCTTCAGGAGTCTGATATGTGGCAGTCAAGTTAGCTTGTTGTCGAAAAGAAGACCCAGGAAACGAAACTGTGGGACCAAAAGGCAATCGTTGTGCAGCGAGATAGAGCTCTGGATCAGGGTGGATCGTAGTACGGCGACAGAAGTGGATCACCCGCGATTTTGAAGGAGAGAATTGAAACCCGTGTGAGAGGGTCCATGCAGATGTACGCCATATAGCTCCCTGGAGCTGCCGCTCTGACGATGCCATCGAGGAGGAACTAACCCAAATGCAGAAATCATCCACATACAGGGCAGGGGCAACCAAAGGACTGGCAGAGGCCACAGGTCCATCGACAACAATGAAAAAAAGAAGGACACTCCAGACAGAACCCTGTGGGACACTGGTCGTCTAGGTCTGTGGAGAACTAAAAACAGTACCAACTCAAGCTCTGAATGACCGATAAAAATCGGTAGTGGGCCCCAAAGACCCCACTGATGAAGGGTAAGTAAGATGTGATGGCGCCAGGCCGTGTCATAGGCCATTCGAAGGTCAAAAAACACTGCAACCAAATGTCGGCGCTCCGAAAAAGCCTGCCGAACTGTGGATTCCAAGTGAAGAAAATGATCGATTGGAGATTGTCCCTCTCGGAAGTTACACTGGTAAGGAGACAATAGATCCCAAGATTCGAGGACCCAATTGAGCCAACGGGCTACCATCCATTCAAATAACTTACAAACAACATTGGTGAAACTAATTGGCCGATAGCTGTCAACAGATAGCGGGTTCTAACCAGGCTTAAGGACAGGAACCATGATGCTATCCCTCCACTGAGAAGGGAAGTCACCCTGGAGCCAGATACGGTTAAACACCCAAAGAAGATGTTGCTGTTGTGGAGCACTGAGATGGTGAAGCACTTGATTATGAATGAAATCTGGACCAGAGGACGAATCATAAGAAGAAGATAGAGCAGAAATAAATTCCCATTCAGTGAAAGGTTTGTCTTAAGTTTCTGACTCACAAGGGGAGAAACATAAGGTGGAAGCATCAGGCTGCTGCTTTTGGTGAAGGAAAGCCGCTGGATAGGAGGCTTATGCTGATGCCAATGCAAAATGGGTCGCAAGGTAGTCTGCACAAGCTAATGGGTCCGTACAAAGGCCATCTGGGAGGTGAAGGCGTGGGAGGGTGGACTGCCGATGGCATCTTTGGAGAGAGCGAAGTGTAGCCCATACCCGTGACAGAGGGACAGAAGAACCATGGGAAGAAACGAATCGTCCCCAACATATCCGCTTGCTCAGTTTGATTAAATACCGGGCTTTAGCGCGGAGGCGTTTAAAAGTAGCAAGGCTGGCTATGGATGGGTGCCTCTTAAGGTGTTGCAAAGCTCAACGTCAATCACGGATGGCATTGGCAATGGCTGTACTCCACCATGGGACTTGCCGGCGACGAAATGGCCCAGATGAGCGGTGGACAGGAAGGCTAGCAACATGAACGATAGTGTCAGACGCGTCACGTAGGATGTCATCAATACAACTGGACAAAGAGGGAGAAAACACGATCTGTGCTGTGTATAGAGGCCAATTGGCACGTTGGAAATACCAACGAGGTAATGTGTCCATCGGAGCGCGGGAAGGGAGCGAGATAATGAATGGGAAATGTTCACTATCACAAAGGTGGCGACCAGTGTAATGAAGGTAGGAGAGAGGGAAAAGAAAGAGAAAGATCAATGGCAGAAAGCGTACCATGACCGGCACTGAAATGAGTAGGAGAGCCATCATTAAGAAAGCACAAGTCGTGGTCTGCTATAAACTGCCTTTCCATCTAGACGAGGTCTTCTTATAGACCACTGCCCCACAATAGATGATGAGCATTAAAATCCCCAAAAAGGAGGAAAGGAGGAGGAAGTTGCTGAGGAAGGGCAGTTAAGGTAGCACGTGTAAGACTCCTCTCAGGAGGGAGATAAAGATTGCAAACTGTGAGCGCAGAGTAAGTGGACCCTAACAGCAACCGCTTCCAATGTAGTTTGAAGAGGAATCTACGTGCTAGTAATGTGTGTACGGACCAACGTACAAATGCCACCAGAAGCCCGCAGAGGTTCGACCCGATTTCGACAGAAAACACGGAACGCAAGGAGGGTCGGTGAGTGAGCACCAGTAAAATGAGATTCCTGGAGAAACACGCAAGCTGCATAGTAGGACAAAAGAAGGGATTTCAATTCTGGAAGTCGACAATTGGATTTAGCGTGTTCAGCCTCCCTTTAAACCATCGTTCTGTGGTTCTCCAACGGAATTGTAATGGATCCTGTCATACCGCAGGGTCCCCACCCGTCACCGACAACGAGGGGGCGACACCCATGAACTACAGGTCAGAATCTGGTTGTGAAGTCGGAGAAGGGACCTCCGGTGGCACCAGAGGCTCTTTGTCCCGGGACTTATATTTCTTCTTCTTTTCAGGCTGCGCTCGAGGAGGGCTGTGTGGCAAAAAGGAGCCAGCTGCAGCAAGATCAGGAACAGAAAGAGACCAGGCGACTTGGGGGCCAAAAGATCGCGGCTCTCTCGGTCGTTGCAGGGCAGCAAACCTTTGGCCTGGAAGGTGCCTGGAAGAGGCATCCTGGGGAGGCGCCCTTGACCGGCAGACGCCGAAGGAGTGGAACACTTCTCTGGCTGGGGAGGGAGGGCAGACCCCAGGGGAGAAGTTGTGGGAGCCGCAGGGGAGGGGGGGGGGAAAGAGGGATCCAGGATGAGGGTAAGGAAGGGTGAGGAAGGGGTGAAAATGTAACCAAGCCGTAACTAGATGTCACAGACACAGGGTGAAATCATGTATATTTCTTAGGTGCCCTCTGTGTAGGTTAAACGATCGAGTGACTTATACTCCTTTCTTCTTATATACTGGGCAATCTGGTGAATGTGGAGAATGACTGCTGTGACAATTTACACACACAGGAGGGGGAACACAGGCACTCCTCTCATGGAGTGGACGTCCACAGTCGCAATAGAGAGGTGCCTGTGAGCAGCGGGAAGACGTGTCCAAAACGCAAGCACTTAAAACACCTCATAGGAGGTGGGATGTACGGCTTCCCATCACATCGATACACCATAATCTTAACTTTCTCAGGGAGGGTATCTCTTTCAGAGGCCAGAATAAAGGCACCAGTATCAATACGATTGTCTTTAGGACCCTTCTGAACACGCTGAACCAAGTAAACACCCCGCCATCCGAGATTGTTCTGAAGTTCCTCATCAGTTTGAAGTATGAGGTCCCTGTTAAAACCACACCTTGTACCATATTTAGAGACTGTTGCTGATAAAAACTGCTTTAGCTGCCCAGTCTGCAGCCCTACGTGCCTGTATCCACCTTGGCATAATTGCTGTGTCCATTACCCCCCACCAAACCCGACCGCATCTTGCTCAGGGAGTCCACTTCGCCAAACTTGTCTTCAGTGTGTTCCACAAAGAATAAAGGTTTGGTATTGGTGAAAGTATCTCCATCAGTCCTAGTGCAAACTAGATAATGGGGGAAAGGTTTTGCCCCTAGCTGACGGGCCTGACCTTCTTCCCAGGTGTAGCCACGGAAGGGAAGGCCGAAGGGACAAGAGAAGCAGCACTTGAGGAATCAGTTCCACACGGAGACATGGCCGCAGAAGAACGGCCAGAGTTCAGGACCCGTATGCGTTTCATTAGCATAGCGTCCGCCCTGATACCATCCCCTCCGATCAGGGGCTCTCCTCACAGACGCCACCTAGCCACAGCAAGGGCCGTCTGGCACCGCGTCCATTGCCAGGAGTTCCGATGCTCCAGGATGACGAGCAACCACTCCAAGGCATGCATGAGGATGTCACAGGGATCACACTTCTGATACCTGAGCTGTGTGTTCAGGGGGCTCAACAAAAAGGGTACATAGCGACCCCACCACATGGGCTGGCTACCGTGCTCGCTATGCACCCTAGTGTCAGACAACGACATGAAAGAGAAGGTAGAACGTACTAGGAGGGCGCACATCGGAGACACTAGGTAAGGTGCTTTTCCCCAAATGGTTCTCACTATGGAGGAGAAATTTTGTAACGGAGGTCAAACCCCAGAGGGGGGACCAAGGAATGCCAAAAGAAGGAAATGATTATGGAACAAAGCCGAATTGTACAACCAACAGAACCAGGATGATAGCAGGGGCCAACATAAGCAAGGACACCAACAGAGGGAGAGGAGAGGGCGAGGGGAAAGGAGCAAGGAGGGGAAAGGAGGGGAAGGGAAAGGAAATGCAGCCCTGGAGAGAAAGAAGGCTGCAATGGCTCGGGGCCCCATGCTCGCCACGCACGTATTCACAAAAGACTTATTGACCCCCTGGGAGGGTGGAGGCTGGTGGGGCAAGACAATGATATCTGCAATATACGGGCAGTGATAGCACATTTAAAGTAATTGTCTGATGAATGGCGCTGCCTTGATTCTGCTGATATGGCAGTGCTTAACTGGAGTGATGTCCTTACTTGCATGGTAAGACTTCTTACAATAGTGGATTTAGGCAGAGGAGAATGGACTTCCCTACAGCAGTAATATGTTACTTGTTGGTGGCTAACGATTAATTCTTTCCATCAGCTTACACATCCCTATATATTTCTATACTTCCATCGTGATTGAAGACGTCTTGCATTTTGGTGGCTCAAAACTTGGGTAGGAGAAGGAGCAGCACTTCCGTGGGTCAATTTACTTCCGCTGATCGTGGCAGTATTAAGATACTGACTGTGACTTAACCTAAGACGTTTGTCATCTCACAAGAACCTTCCCAAGTTTTACGGAACACTCCTCATCTGTCATATGCAGCACATGGCATTGTGTGTGACAAGTGTTGTAATCAAACCTATTATTATTTCATTAACACATGGACAGAAAACACGACAGTACGTTAAACATAGGTTCTCACTAGTTATATTCAATGGAAGGTTACTGAAGCACTGCTGCCAACCTTTGATGGGTTTGACGTACCTGTATAGAGATGTGGATTTACGTAAATATCGTAGCAGAATGTGATTAACTGATGGAGATAGCCATGTGATTAGTAATTCGGAATGAATTTGAAATTGAGGATACCACCGTTATGCTGTCATAGTTATCTTGTGAGTGTCCTTGCTATGGCTATCAATTTTACGATGCTGGCTTCCAGAAACTAATTATGGTTGATTTGAGACTGTGTAAAATGCGTGTGACGTGTGCTTGGATGGGCATTTGATGTCCAGTAAATGTTGGCGTCTGAAATGTGACGTCAGTTGCTACCAACCGGAGGTTAACGGCTGTTAGTAGCACAGTGGACTGTGGCAGCTTGGGTTGGCCAAGGTTTCGTCAGGGGAAGCTACGTTGCATTCTGTTAAACCTAGTTTTTTCCTGTCTTTCAAATCTTTATTATTGCATTTGCTGCATCATACATTTCAATATTCCCTTAGGTCCAAGGTGTGTAAATAGTGTTGAGATTTTAATTCATTCCCCATTGTTAAGTGGCCTGCATGTCTGTTTCACTCACTGACTGTTTGCACGATTATTTTCTGATTTAAAAAAAAGTTGTCTCAGTGTTCCAAGAATTTGCAATATTTGAAGGATCTATGTTAATTAAATGTGTGGTTCTTGCGAATCCTTTCAACTTCATGCTCTTCATTAGTCTACTTTGACGTAAAAAATTTGGAAAGTAATGGTTATTAAAACTAAACGTTTTTGAGTGTTACTCTGCGTTTTAAGACCCAGTGCAGGCTCCATATACCACTTGGTATGCTGAATTCCTTTGCTTGGGCTGGCTAAGGAGTAGTTGACAGCTATTACACAATGTATATGAAGTCACGAGAAGCCAGATTAACACAAAGACAGTCAACAGCCAGCAGGTGAGTTGGTAGCACCACGTTCCTGGGCATTTGCGCCAGCTTCCAACTACGCTGGGAACATGGCGTTCATTCAACTGAGCAAAAGTGAGATCAGCAGCCTTTACATCAAAACGTCTCTCATATTGGAGACGAAACGGTCACAAAAACAGCTTACGTTGTTTCTGTGCACTCTATGAAAAGAAACCTAATTATCTTCTGGGCCACCTATTCTCTTCCTCATACTATCTTCACTGCTTAGTGAAGTGAGTAAACTCGTGTGTAAACTAAGTTCAAGTATCTGTTTCGCGTATTCTCAGTTGGCTAAACTGATTTGCTTCTCGATACATTTAGTTCTCTAATGTGTTGCTATCAAGGACTCCATTGTCTGAACAACTCAGCATTTCACATGTGTAACTCCAAATAAATGAATGCTGTAGTCCACTTCTGAAGTAATATTCCATGAGCTTTTCAGCTCAGTGGGAGGGAGATTAAAATGTTACAGAGCAGCATACTTACCACCTCCTCACAGCAGGTTGCATAACTGGCATTCATTGTCTCTCACCCCTTATGCTACCCCTCTTGCGCATCATGTGAACAGACTCCTTATCTAAGGTAAGAAGCTTTCTAGTTTCACAATTGACAGCTGTTTCAGGGGTCTATTTAGCTTCACATCCCTAGGTGTTCCCTGAACGTGTCCCACATGTGACCACCGCTTGGTGCTAGTAGAGCAACAACTGTCTGCCAGACAATGGCTGTACGTCTTCTTAATGTATTCCAAGACCTTACTGGACAGAGAGGGAACGAATCAGTACATAAAAAGCTCCTTTTGTAGGGCCACATCTCTAGGAGAATGGGAGTAGGTGTTTATGTCAAATGAACGTCGAGAACGTTAGCAGAAATTCTACAGAACATGCTGTTCAAAAGCAATGATATGTCCCACAGGGAAGTCGTTCAGATAATGGAAATCAACTACGCTATACAAGAGAAAATGGTGTGACACGATACTGTTGGTGCGACATACACGATGCTTACCGAGTAGGCAGGCAACACGTCTATACTAAAATAGAAATGGTTACCTGCTAACCAACTCACGACTCTATTACGTTACCACCTAAACTGACGAACTAATCTCTTTCCTTGGTCGACATGTTATTCAAACATTCGTTAAGTAGGCGGTAGAAAAACGACATACATTTTGTTTGCAATGCTGAAGACGGTTGCATTCAGTTAAGTAGCTTGGAATTGGAGAACGGCACAAACTCACGTTTGGCACTGCTGATGGGAACCGTAGCTTTGTCACAACTCAAAATTTTGTCAGATTTCCCTCATTTTCAATACTGTCTCGCTCCAGCAGGAATCGGAGGAACAATCCCATTGATGATGTTAATTCCTATGTTGCAAAGGGTACCTACAAACAGGAATTGAATAGAGGCATTCATCGTTTTACACGAAGTCATACCATTCAGTTATTTCTGCCGATAACGGCAACAGCTTTTTGAGGGCGGTTACTGTAACAGCGAAGATGCATGTACCCTGAGAATATTCAAAGAATATATTCGAAGCTGAGACAAGAAATATTAGAAACTCTACAAGTTACAACTACTCAGGACCTTAGCCTTTAATCTGCCAAGAATTTTATTTTCAGTACACAGTTTTATTGTTCAAACGCTCTACCGAGTGTTCCAGGCACGCAGCAGCAACGCTCTCTAACTTTATCGCCCCTTTCTATAGACTTCTGGAACGCGAACTGGTAATAGGGATTGGTCAAACAAATGGACAGCCAGCCAGCTTTTGCCCCCAGACGAAACAGTGCATGCTAAGTTTTGGACATCTCATACTGATGCAAACTTTCAGAAGATGATGCCTACATCTTTGGCTTTTATTAATTTGTTTGAAGCCTAGGGTATCATCGGGAGACTGGGCCTAATGTATGAAGTGGTAATGAAATCCCAATTCAAAAGGTTAAAGAATCTTGAAAGCATGTTTTGTGACATGATACCAGGTCACTGTAGTAAATACAATCAGTAGCTAGGAATTCCTCCTCAATGGCTCACATGAAGGTGCAATATTAGTCCCAATGGTACTTACACTTCACATCGTGGATGTGCCAGAAATAATATCTAAGAAATTTGGTTACGTTGCTGATTGGATAATAAGAACGAGCAAAATTTGTTAAAATACGGAAGACGTCCTCACATATAATTTGTCTGCACTGACAGTACTTCTGAAAACGGAGGCTTACAGCTAACATTAGTGAAACGCCACCTCTGACGACGCAGGGAGCACAACATATACGCAATTTGTTGACGCCGTCCACGCCAAGGAGCAGGTGCCTGTCCTAGGAACACCGGGGCTCTGAACAAATGGCTTCTGTCATTCCAGGTGGTTTGCTGTTTTTTGTTGTAAGGCGCAAAGATTTTGTTCTTTCGTGCCAACGTCAGAACTGTAGAACACGAAGATGAAAAAGGGGTTAAAACGACTAAACGGTAAACTCAATTGATGGAGGAAAAGACAGCTTAAAAACAAAGACTGATAAAGGTCTATAAAATACACCATAGAGACAATGGAGGTGCTACACTGAAGATTAAATGTCCTTCGCCATATCGCTACAACAGATCGAGAGTAAAACACGGTCGATAGCCCGCGGCACGCCTGATAACGTAGACGGCAAACGTAAATGAGAACATAAGTGGTTAAGAAAAGTGCATTGTGAACCGTCAGAGACTCAGGATAATGAGTACAAAGTGGTAAGTGATCACCTCTAAACTAAGGACGATGGCTAAGAAGAGAGTGCCCAATACGCAACCCAGCTAAGATGATCTGACGTCAAGAGGGCAGAGGAGGAGGCTGTCCAAGCCACTGGGAGAGCCTTAAAAACCCAGGGATTATTCCTAGAATGGAGGACAACTGGTGATGCCAAAGTGACACCACCTGCTGGCAGACAGGAACAGAGATCATCTGGGAGAATATAAGAACCAGCAGCCTCATTTCCTGGCAGACTGACCTGAGCAGGAAACCACATGAACATCACAGTGGATCCCTCAGGAGTGAGAAACTGAGTTTTCCTGGACCCGTTGCACCAAGGGATGGGCAGTGTACAGTGGTCAGACTCTGTGCCCTTTAGTCTTCGTGCACAGGACAATGGAAAAGCCTGTGTCACCAGATCTATTCTGGCCTCAGAGGGCGAAGAGCTCTGCTGGAAATACTGAGTAGTGTTGCAAAGGCAGATACGGAAAAACGTTGGTGCAGATGACAACGGCACACCTGATACCACAGTCAGAGCCATCAGCATACAGAAAGGTACTATTAAAAAGTCGCGTGTGTAGGTAGTGGAAGTCAAGGCAATAGAACAAGGCTGCAGTAGTGTCCTTGGGGAGCAAATGAAGGCTAAGGTGAACACAGGCTGCCACAGAAAACCAAGGTGGAGAAGGGTTCACTCCCACTAGGATAGTTGCAGGTAGTGTAAAGTTCGGCTGCTGGAGCAAGAACTGAAAATGGGCTCCAGGAGGTAACTGAAGAGGAGTGGGCCCGATACTGGCTATCAAAGTAGTCATCGAAGGAGGCATAGGATGGGTGGCCTGGCATGGCGGAAAAACTCCATGTTTATCTCTTGAGGATAACTTTAGTATGACTGGTAATTCAACAGTTTCGGCATACGCGCTGAACTTGGCTAGCATAAAAGGCGCCAGTGGCCAAACAGATGCGACGATGGTGGGTAGTGTTGAGATGGCATACGAAGAACAGACGCACAAATGCGTAAACAAAGCACCAATATTCTAGTTTTTATTGGACAAGGGACCAGTACAAACCGATAAGGGGGGTTCAATCTGCCCCCAGGAAGTATCATTGAGGACATGTCCTACATTGAGGAACTACGTACAGTGGGCTCCCAGGTGGGACACGCGTGAGAACGAACAGTTTCCTATTGAGCATGAGCCACAGGAATTTCGTAGTTTCAACTAACAGAAGAGCAGCAGGCCAAAGTTGAGAATATGGGGTGAGAAATCAACTGCACTGACAGGAACCAACACAAACGGTTTTGTCAGTGGAAAAAACAATACCATTCTCGATGCTCCATGAGTGAAGAAGTTAGAGACGTCGCTCAATGTGAGAGGTTCCTGGAGGACTGCAATGGATGGCAGAATCGTCAACAAAAAGGGAGCCAGAGGTGCTCAGCAGGAGGCAGGCCATTATAGCGTTAAGGGCGATAGCAAAGAGGACAACGCTGAGGATGGAAATTGAGGTACACCGTTTTCCTGGATAAAGTTGTCTGACGAGGCACAACCCACATACACCTTGAAAACTCCATCTTCTAAAAATTGCTGAGGTGAACAGGGAAGCTATGTGTAGAATACAGACATACCAGTCCTCCAGCAGGTGTCTTCCACAGAATCGAAAAATATTGCTTGCCAGGGATTTCCACAGAAAGCCCTTCATGGCATAGGTGGACAAAGTGAAGAAATGGTCAACTGGAGAATGGCGCACTCTAAATCCACATTGGGCACTGGGTAGTAAATTGCAGGACTAACCACCACGCCAGGTGGGATGAATCATATGTTCAATAACCTTGCAAACAGCTGCTGAGAGAAATGGGGCAGTAGCTGGAAGAGTGCTTCTCCTTACCCTGCTTATGCTTGGGTGTGACGGTGGCTTCAGTCCAGCATCTCGGAAACCTTCCCTCCACCTAGAGGGGATTGTCCGTATGGAGGATAAAATACTTGCCTGCAAGAGAAGGTGCTGCAACATCTGAATGTTAACATCTTCCTGCCCTGGGGAACAGAATCGGGATTAAGTGAGATTATAGTACAACTCTCTCATAGTAAATCCGGCATTGTAGCCTCAAGATTCTCAAAAAGCAAGGTTATTGTCCAAGCCGCCTCCACTTTTTTCCGATGGAGGAAGGCCGGGTAATAATGCGTAGAGCTCGAAATCTCCACAAAACAAAGCTCCAGGAAGTTTAAGATAGCGATAGAGTCCACTATGGCATCTGGTACTGTCATCCAGAGATCTGAGAAAGGCCCTTTTTCCCTGGTATCCCTACGAGTTTGGCGCAAATGACAGAAGAGGGAGAGGAACTTAGCAAAAACGTAGATGGATTTCATTTACTAATTTTGTCTCTAAGAATGCAGTGGCACTGTGCACGCAACTGTTTACAACAGATGTAGTTTGTCATCGTAGGAGGACAGTTATAAACGCGGAGAGCACGGTTCCGCGCACGAAGTGCCTCGAAGTACGCCTCAGTCCACCAAGGGACCAGGACACAGAGCAGTAGAGAGGAAGTTCGAGGAATGAAATTTTCGGCTGCACTAAGGGTAACCTGCTCATCGCTAGTGCGGAAGTTTGTTCATCGAAGGTCGCCAGCGAGGAGTGAAGCCTCCATTCAGCCTTAGAAAGCTAACAATCAATTTTGCACATATGTAGGGGTATGTGTCAGCAAACAGAAAGCACAAAGGAAACAGTTGCTGGAGTACATGTCACAGAACGGGCCACTCTACAAGCTGTGCAGTGCAGAACAAGGAGTCCAAATAGTGATAGGTGTGTGTGGAGTGGGTGCTCCAATGTTAAGGCGGATGAGGTTGAGTTAATTGTGAATGTCAGCAAAGACGTCACGCCTCTGTCAGGTTCTTGAAGAGCCCTGAAGGGGCTTCCATTTCATTTCATGTCCCTCGACTCTTACAACTGCCATCTGGTTTCTGTACAAATTGTAAATACTCTTTCGCTCCCTGTATTTTACCCCTGCCACCTTCAGAATTTGAAGGAGAGTATTCCAGTCAACATTATCAAAAGCCTTCTCTAAGTCTACAAATGCTGGAAACGTAGGTTTGCCCTTCTTTAATCTAGCTTCTCAGATAAGTCGTAGGGTCAGTATTGCCTCACTTGTTCCAATATTTCTACGGAAACCACACTGATCTTCCTCGAGGTCGGCTTCTACTAGTTTTTCCATTCGTCTGTAAGGAATTCGCGTTGGTATTTTGCAGCTGTCACTTATTAAACTGATAGTTCGGTAATTTTCACATCTGTCAACACCTTCTTTCTTTAGGATTGCAATTTTTATATTCTTCTTGAAGTCTGAAGGTATTTCGCCTGTTTCATACATCTTGCTCACCAGATGGGAGAGCCAGTCCTGACAAAACTCTACCAAGGCCGTCAGTAGTTCCAATGGAATGTTGTCTACTCCGGGGGCCTTGTTTCAACTCAGGTCTTTCAGTGCTCTGTCAAACTCTTCACATAGTATCTTATCTCCCATTTCATCTTCATCTACATCCTCTTAAATTTCCAAAATATTGTACTCATGTACATCGCCCTTGTATAGACCTTCTATATACTCCTTCCACGTTTCTGTTTTCCCTGTTTGCTTAGAACTGTGTTTCCATCTGAGCTCTTGATATTCATACAAGTCGTTTTCTTTTCTCCAATGGTCTCTTTAATTTTCCTATACGCAGTATCTATCTTACCCCTAGTGCGGTAAGCCTCTACACCCTTACACTTCTCCTCCAGCCATGCCTGCTTAGCCATTTTGCACTTCCTGTCGATCTCATTTTTGAGACGTTTGTATTCCTTTTTGCCTGCTTCATTTACAGCATTTTTATATTTTCTCCTTTCATCAATTAAATTCCATATTTCTTTTGTTACCCAAGGATTTCTACTAGCCCTCGTCTTATTACCTACTTGATCCTCTGCTGCCTTCACTACTTTATCCCTCAGAGCTACCCATTCGTCTTCAACCGTATTTCTTTCCCCCATTCCTTTCAGTTGTTCCCATATGCTGTCCCTAAAACTCTGTACAATCTCTGGTTTAGTCAATTTGTCCAGGTCCCATCTCCTTAAATTGACACCTTTTTGCAATTTCTTCAGTTTTAATCTACAGTTCATAACCAATAGATTGTGGTCAGGCTCCTCATCTGCTTCTGCAAATGTCTTACAATTTAAAACCTGGTTCCTGAATCTCTGTCGTACCATTATATAATCTATCTGAAACCTGCCAGTATCTCCAGGCTTCTTCCATGTTTACAGCCTTCTTTTATGATTCTTGAACCAATTGTTAGCTATGATTAAGTTGTGCTCTGTGCAAAATTTCACCAGACGTCTTCCTCTTTCATTTCTTAGCCCCAATCCATATTCACCTGCTATGGTTCCTTCTCTCCCTTTTCCTACTTTCGACTTCCAGTCACCCATGACTATTACATTTTCGTCTCCCTTCACTACCTGAATAATTTCTTTTATCTGATCATGGAGTTCTTGAATTTCTTCGCCATCTGCTGAGGTAGTTGGCATATAAACTTGTACTACTGTAGTAGGCATGGGCTTCGTGTCTATCTTGGCCACTATAATACGTTCACTATGCTGTTTGTAGCAGCTTACCCGCACTCATATTTTTTTATTCATTATTAAACCTACTCCTGCATTACCCCTATTTGATTTCGTATTTATAACCCTGTATTCACCTGACCAGAAGTCTTGTTCCTCTTGCCACCGAACTTCACTAATTCCCACTATATCTAACTTTAACATATCCATTTCCCTTTTTAAATTTTCTAACCTACCCGCTCGATTAAGGGATCTGACATTCCACACTCCGATCCATAGAATGCCAGTTTTCTTTCTCCTGATAACGACGTCCTTTTGAGTAGTCCCCACCCGGAGATCCGAATGGAGGACTATTTTACCTCCGGAATATTTTCCCAAGAGGACGCCATCATCATTTAACCATACAGTAAAGCTGCATGCCCTCGGGAAGAATTGCGGCTGCAATTTCCCCTTGCTTTCAGCCGTTCGCAGTACCAGCACAGCAACGCCGTTTTGGTTAATATTACAAGGCCAGATCAGTCAATCATCCAGACTGTTGCCCCTGCAACTACTCTTCAGGAACCACACGTTTGTCTGGCCTCTCAACAGATATCCCTCCGTTGTAGTTGCAAATGTTGTGGTTGGCAGGAGAGCCAACCGTGATAGTAAAGGAGGCCGAAATGCTCGCGTTTTAGCTCACGCAGGCTCGCGTGAGGTCTGGAACATGACAAGGGAATTAGAATTGAGAAAAACGGACGTAGCTGGTGGAATACTTAACTTTAATCCATTAATGGAGAACGTCGCTCTTTAAAGTACATGATTCACAATATCAATAATACGGATAATGGCGCCTTGCTGGGTCGTAACAAATAACGTAGCTGAAGGCTATGCTAACTGTCGTCTCGGCAAATGAGAGCGTAGAAGTCAGTGAACCATCGCTAGCAAAGTCGGCTGTACATCTGGAGCGAGTGGTAGGAAGTCTCTCTAGACCTGCCGTGTGGCGGCGCTCGGTCTGCAATCATTGATAGTGGCGACACGCGGGTCCGACGTATACTACCGGACCGCGGCCGATTTAAAGGCTACCACCTAGCAAGTGTGGTGTCTGGCGGTGACACCACAGCACCTACGGTACGGATATCTGTACCGTTGAGGCACGCAAGCCTCCCCACCAACGGCAAGGTCCGTGGTTCATGGGGGGAGGGCCCTGAAGGGTATTGTGTACATTAAAGTCACGAAGTAGCAAAAAGAGGTGAGGGTGTTGGCCACTGCTAACATCAAATGCTGGAGTGATGTCAATAATAGAAAGGGAACAAGTGATGAAAGGAAATTCAGACTGTAACAGCTTGCAGCCAAGTGTTCAGTGAGAGTGATTGAATATGAACGTCAACCAATAGGAGCAGCATGAATCCTTCACGAGATGGAATGTAATCATTGGGAGGGAGGGGGGAGATTAAAGTGGACTGGAAAGAAACGGAAGACGTCGAAGCCATCACAAGGGCAATTTTGTTTCCTCGGGGCAGGGATTCCAAGAGCAGTTTAAATCCTCATTGTTGGATGTAGTGACAAACATTCCACTAGAGGGAAGTCATGACGGATATGGGAGGAGGAATAATGGTGGGTTGTCACCTCATGGGCTGCTGAGTGTCAGCCTTCAAAGAATCAATGCTATAGGGCGTAGTGGCTGGAGGATCCTGTTCCATGCAACCTACGAAAGTGTCGGCATCCTCACTGAGTAAGTGTGCAGGTTCCATGGCACGAAAAAGGTTGGCACTGGCAGAACGGAGCTTGGGCAGGTGAGGGTGTCATGTGACGACGCTGCTTATGAGGACCAGCGAGTCAGCGAAAGGAAAGACAGTTTTCCTTGGATATCTGAGCCTTTGCTGTCGGCAGATGAAGTTTCAGATGTCTGTTGGCTTGAAGGATGTTTAAAATCTTCACAGGGCACTTTAGTCCCTGATTTCTAGCCTGCTGGTTGTGTAGCAGGTGATTTCGCCGCCAGAGGTGAAGATGTTGCGAGTTGCAGCTTCGGAGAAGGAGAAGCGGATACTACCGTGACACTAGGCTATTTTACAACTGCGATGCTGCATTTGAGAACGCATGTCCGTGTGGCGATTTCCTTTGAGGAGCGAGGAGTATCGAGATTTATACTTTTAGTAGCAGATGGTGGAAAACACAGCTTTCACTATCCAACAGCTTGTTAACGATAGGTTAAGGCTCTTTTTCCTTCACTCTGATCGCCTTGACAGCTTACTCACGGAGATACAGAGGAAATTAACGAGATGAGGCAGCATATTTGATATTGTAATTTATGCAGCAGGGAGAAGGTGGTGGGCAATTGCACTCATGAGCATCCCTACCACAAGTACTACATACGGCTGTGCTTCGTCAAGATATTTGAGTATGGTTGTAATGTAGACACCAGCAACAGCTGACTGGGCTTGTCATGTGGCACGTGATGAACTACTTAGCTTGCCGTGATCTGACAGAAGCACTACTACATCGGACATGGAACAGTGTGTGTAGGCACTATGGTTTTGTCAACCTGTTTCATTACCTGATGGTCTTCATCCATCCAGATAACACTCGCTGCAGAAAAACCAGAAATATCAGTGGAAGTTCGAAAAATACGTCCCACTGGTGAGAGTATTAAAATCCTAAAGGTAAACTTCAACTAAATGCCGGAGTTCGAGGAGCTCATCAAAAGCAGTGATGCTCACATTATGGTAGGTACAGAAAGCTGGTTCAAATCCGAAATGGTAGATTTTTAGGGAAAATTTAGGTGTACATCGAAAGTATAGCCAAATGACAAATACAGGTCGTGTATTTGTCGCAGTACAGTAACTCAAATCCACAGAGAGAAATTGAAGCTGCATGTCGGTGACTGCACAAGACTGAGTACCACGGGTGGGTATAAAAGGATCCTATCGCCCAACAGACTCCTCTACTGATGAAACCGAACACTTGAACCAAACTAATTTTCCCAGTTAATTGTTGGATGATTAAAGTCTCCACCACTGATTACAATATGATTGGGGAACTTGTTGAGAAGTGAACTGAGGTTTCGTCTAGTGGTGGGTATGGTAGGGCGTCCTGTGAAAGTTCACTAACAATTACTGTTAACTGACAGTTAAGAACCCTAGTTATGATCGAAATATATTGGATTTAATGCAACGAACATACCTGAATTCTGAGGATACCCACATCGAAACTGGGATCAGTGACCATGGTGGGGTTCTGGCAACAGTGATTATTGAAGTACAGAGGTCAACTAGAGCAGAAAGATAAGTATGTTCTGTAAACTAGATGAAAATGGATGTTGTCATATGTGAATGAGGAACTGGCAACACAAGGCAGGAGCATGTAGAAGAAATATGGCTCAAATTTGAAAGGGTAATTGACCACATGCTGGATAGATGTGTGTCCCACAGAACAGTTCATAATGGGAGATAACCTCCATGGTATAGAAACGCTGTAACGGAACTTTTAAAGGAACATTAGTGCAAAATAGGTCTGAAAGCGTAGGGCTATAGATAGGTGCTGAATGAAATGTTTGAAGGGATCACGCTCTGTTGACAGGCAGTGACTACCGTAGCAAAATATGTGAATGTAGGCTTTCCCGGCGTGTACTGCTGATAAAATCTTCTCGGGCTTCCATCCGGGTATCTGCATCGAAAACCCGCGACGTTTCGATGAGGACATTTAACGTATATAGAGATGGGCAGCACGAATGGTCACAGGGTTAATTCGTGGGAGAGAGAATGAAAGAACTAATTCTCGAATACAGAAGCTATCCCGAGAAAGTGTTAAAGTTTCAAGAACCGGCTTTAAATGATTACTCTAGGATATACTACCATCCCAATTGCTCACATTGGGATCGTGAGTATATGATTAGAGTAAGTACTGCACGCACAGAGGCATACGAATGATCGTTCTTTCCGTGCTGTATACGTGAATACAAGAGGAAGAAGCTCTAGTAACTGGTACAATGGGACGTAACTTCTGCCATGGACCTCATGATGGATTGCGGAGTATAGATGCAGATGCAGACTTAGACGCTACCACCTTGAAACTCATCTGCATCGTCCTCTTGTTTCCTCCCTTACAAGCCAATCATCTTACTTTTTCTTTTGGCAGTCAAAAACTGGCGGAACTGTTGTCGTAGCTCTATTCTTTTTTGACAAGTTCTCTTTACTTGGGCGTCCTCGCTTTGATTTCTCTTAACGGCTAATAGTCCACCCGCAATTTCCGCTTTTAATTTGCGCAGTGGAATGTGTTGTTCTTGAAGTAACCTGCAGTCCATTCGAGTCATCTGGTGATCACCGCTATTTTAATTGCGTCCTGGAAGCTGTATAAATACTAAATCATCGATGCTATGTAGTATTTCTATAGTTATGATAATTTGTCAATCAAATACCACCAATACAGGTGTTGTAAGGTGCAATGACCCATCTTGGGACTTGCACGTATTGTCTTTGTGGAATGTTCCACCTGTGTCTCACCCTGAGTCTCAATACCAACGAAAGATGAAAGCAGAGTAAGACGTTTGTTATCGTACGTATTACTACAATGGATCTCCTGTATCTTCTATTGGACGTGCTATTGCTCCTCGTTCTCCAGCCTTCATGTCTTTTCGTTGGGGAGGTCAATCTTTCAGCATATTTACTCCTAATACTCAAGAGAGTACTAAAGAGTGTCACTCATAAAGAAATTGTCGGCGTGCACCTTGAAATTGTGGTTTTCTGTCAATGTGTGGTTTTTTGTAGTTTTCGGGCGCAAACTACAGTGGTCATTAGCGCCCAGACTAAATTATGAATGCACTGTGAGACACAATGTTAAAGCAGCAACTAAAAAGGACAACACTAATAAAAGGCACATTAACAGGCAAGGAATAATAAAAAACAGCATAATCAAATGTCAGACAGGTTTGTCGAGTGGATAAACGATGAACGCGAGCATCTGCTTTTGGGTCATCCGCTAAAATTTCTTCCAGAGTACATGGAGGGCTATGATCAAAGCTCAGTGAACTAAAATTTGGACAGGACATTAAAATGTGGCGTACAGTTAGCGATTGCCTACATTGGCAGGACGGCGCCGACGCAGCCGTCAGCAGATGGCGGCGGCTGAACCGGCAGTGTCCAATACGTAACCGGGACAAAACGACCTCCTCCCGCCGAGAAGGGCGTGAAGAGGTTGTCCAAGCCGTGGGGAGAGGTTTCAAGGTCCGAAGCTTGTTTTCAATAAGTGTAGACCAATTGGCATGTCACAGCGATAAAATGCGCTGACAAATGACCCTGCTGAAATCAGATGAAGGCACACAACAAGAACCTGTCCGAGGCTGGAGGACCGCAGCCTTGGCGGCGGCATCTGCAACTTCATTCCCAGGGATACCGACATGGCCAGGAACCCACATAAAGGTAACCGAAGAACCATCGTCAGCCAGCTGCTGAAGAGAGCATTGGATCCGGCGCACGAAAGGGTCAACCGGATACGGATCACTGAGGCTCTGGATGGCGCTCAGGGAATCAGAGCAGATGACATAAGCAGAATGTCGGTGGCGGCGGATGTATAGAACAGCCTGGTAGAGGGCCAAGAGCTCAGTTGTGAAACCGAACAATGGCCATGGCGCCGGTATTTGAAACTGTGTGCCCCGACAATAAAAGAACACCTGACACTGTCATTGGTCTTAGAGCCATCTGTATAAATGAAGTTCGTATTAATGAACTTCGAACGAAGTTCGACAAACCGCGAGAGATATACTGAAGCTGAGGTTACCTCCTTTGGGAACGAGCTGAGGTCAAGGTGAACGCGAACCTGAGTCTGGAGCCAAGGTGGCGTTTGGCTCTCGCCCACTCTAAAGGTTGCAGGGAGTGGATGATTAAGTTGCTGAAGGAGGCAACGAAAGCGAACTCCAGGGTGTAGCAGGGCAGATACATAGAACCCGTATTGACAGTCGAGAGAGTTATCAATAAAGGAACTATAAGACGGCTGCTTGGCCACTGATAATAGCCGACAGGCATACCAACATAGCAGTACATCGCGCTGGGAGGTTAGTGGCAATTCACCGGCTTCAGCATGAAGACTCTCGATGGGACTAGTATAAAACGCTCCGATCGCAAGACGTAAACCCCGATGTTGTATGGAGTTGAGACGGCGTAAGATGGACGGCCGTAAAGAGGAGTGTACAAAGCTCCCACAATCCAGCTTGGAGCGGACGATCGACCGATATAAGCGAAGTAGGACGGTTCGATCCGCTCCCCACAACGTACCGCTGAGAATATGGAGGGCATTTAGAGAACGGGTACAACTGGCAGCCAAATAAGACATGTGGAGATCAGCTAAGTTTCCTGTCAAATGTAAGACCTAAAAATTTTCCTGTCTCCACGAATGGGAGAGCAACGGAGCCCAGATTTAAGGACGGTGGGAGAAACTCTTTGTAACGCCAGAAGATAATACAGACCGTCTTCTCGGCAGAAAAACGGAAGCCATTGGCGACACTCCAGGAGTAAAGATGGTCAAAACAACGCTGAAGACAGAGCTTCAGGAATTATGTACGCTGTGCGCTGCAGTAGATAGTAAAATCGTCCAAGAAAAGGGAGACTAATACATCAGCTGGGAGGCAATCCATTATTGGATTGATCGCTATGGCGAAGAGAGTGACGCTCAAAAATGAGCAATGTGGCACCCCATTCTCCTAGCGAAAGGCGTCGGACAGCACAGAACCCACAAGTACCCTTATCTGTCGATCGATTAAAAATTCACGAAAAAAAAGAGGGAGGCGGCCGTGAAATCCCCATGTAAGCATGGTGTGGGTAACGCCCGCCCTCCAAAAGGTGTCTTAAGCCTTCTCCAAATCAATCAACACAGCTACTGTCTGGCACTTCCGCAAGAAGTTATTCATAATGAAGGTCGACAAGGTAACCAAATGGTCGTCAGCAGAGAGGCGCCTACGAAATCCACATTGTACATCGGTAAGTAGTTTGGTTTGGCTGCTCGAATCTCGACGCCTAAAGTTAACCATTCGTTCCATCACCTTACAGACATAGATGGTAAGCGAGATGGTCGCTATCAATAGGCGGAGAGTTCTTGTCCATTTGTTCAATAGGTTCGTCAGCCATCTTGTTAAGACGGCCGGGAGGGGGAGCTTCCTCCGGCGGTGAACGGCCAGATGTTCGGCTACCAGCGGTGCGGCCAGGCGAAACGGATGACGGCCTGGGGGGGGGGGGGGGGGGGGCAACTGCTGGGTGGCGCAGGAGAAGAAACGCGCCCGTGGCCGAGAAGGAGAACTGTGCTTCCTATGAGCCTTCTTGGAAGGTTGTTTAGTCGAAGTACTGGTCGATGGCTGGGAGTTCGAGGTACATAGGAAGTCTTCACGGGACGGTTCCTTCTTGAAGGCCCGTGCAGCTGACTTCTGGGTCTTCGACTTGGCAGAAGCTGATGAAGGTTCTTGTGTCTTAGGGGTGACGGGAGGAAGAGGAGACGTTGATCGGGCGATCTTAGCACTGGCCGAACGGACGACCGTAATGCTAAAGGTCAGATAGCATGTCTGTGTCGACACCTACCTAGTAGGCGAAGGAGGGGAGGGGACAGTACTGTATTTCCTTGTTGGGAGCAGCGTGGGCTTCCTACTAACAAATAGCTTGCGAGCAGCCGAGGTGGACACTTTCTCTTTGACCCGAATTTCCTGTAAACAGCATTAATCCTTGTAGATGGGACACTCGCGGGAGGATGCTGCATGGTCACCCTGACAGTTCACACAACAAGGTGACAGACAGACAGTCACCCCCATGGGCGTCCCTGCCACAAGTGACGCATTTATCGGCATTAGAACTAGACTGGCGGGTGTGATTAAAACGATGACACTGGTAGCAGCGAGTAGGTGTCGGGACGTAAGGGCGAACAGAAATAACTTCATAGCCCACTTTGATGCGCGACGGCAGCTGAACACTGTCAAAGGCAAGAAAGCTTGGTTAGTTGGTTGGTTGTGTGGGGTTTATAGGACCAAACAGCAAGGTCATCAGCCCCTTGTTGCAAATGTGGTCCATTCCACTTGTTTGACATCTCAGGAAAGTCAGAACAATAAAAGGGAAGAAGGTGAAAACGTAAAAGGGCAGTCATGTTGTAAATTTTAAAAAACAAAATGAGGGAAGTCAGCAAGACAACGAACCCAACACTATGATGAAGCAGCATAGGCAATACCACCTATGACTTAAGACGTGCAACCGCTAGAATGTAGAAGTACCTATGAGAAAAGGAGACTAACCAATCCTTTAAAAAAGGGTAAAACAGAGTAAAAGGGGAAGAAAATATTATCTCTGTCAGGGCGGTGAGTCTGGAATCTCCAAACATGGCTTACAGTGGGAGACACCCAAGCACTCACCGCCCTGCCCCAACACCTTAAAACTGAGAATAAAAACCACTTTCCCGGAGGAAACAGAACCAGAGAGACCATGTGGGAATCGTCAGCCAACATCAGAGGTAAAGTGTGGGTGAGTCTGTACTTAGCACGCAGAGCCAAAAGAAGGGGGCATTCAAGAAAAATGTGGGCTACTGACTGGAAGGCTCCACAACCACAAAGTGGGGGTGGCCCATCCCGCAAAAGCCTGGTATGGCCAATGTGGAGACGACACAGTGTGGTCGAGTCTTTCGCGAGAGGTGGAAGGAAGAACACCATGATCCTTGTATCACCTTGATCGCACGAGGTTTATTAGACAGGGGAGAAGCGTCCCAAAAGTTGGCCCATGCCTGTGTGAAGTGGGATTTGATGTGAAGCAGTAAATCCGCTGCAGGAGGGGTTAAAGAAAACGGGGGGTAAGTGACTGCTTCTCCAGCCAAATGATAAGCGAGCTCATTACTCAGGATACCCACATGGCCAGGGACACAAAGGAAGTCAATGGAACAAGCAGCACAGTGAATATCAACGAGATGGTCATGGATGACAGAGACCAAGGGACGACGCAAAAAACATCAGTCAATAGCAAGAAGGCCACTCATTGAGTCGTTACATTAACAAAACACAGTTGTGTTGGGACTGTTTAATAAAAGTAAAGGGCCTGGGAAATTGCCATCAATTACGCAGTAAAAACCCCACATGGAGGTGGCAGCAGGTGATTTTTCGTTCCAACAGGGGACGTGAAAGCATACCCCACATGATCAGCAGATTTAGAGTCATCAGTGTAAAAACGACAGCATCCCGAAACTCCCATTAAGTTAGGCGGAAAAAGGAATGGATCACCATTGGGGGGATGGAATCTTTTGGACGTTGGAGGAGATCAATCCAAATTAGAGGCTGAGGAACTAGCCAAGGGGGGGGGTGGAGGGGAGAGAGCGAGGAAGACAGGACAAAGAAGAAAGCTGAAAATCACAGCAAAGAGACGCAAGGCAGAGCCCAACCGGTAAACCCGCCCAAGGGATGGAATGGGGTGGGCGACGTCCATGGTCTCGTAACAGGACAGAATAGGAAGGATGAGAGGGAGGGAGAGCGAGTGCTTAAGACACCAGAAGCTGGGACCGCCGAACAGAAAAGGGGGGAGGGGAATCCCAGATTCAACCAGGAGACTATCAACAGAGGTAGTAGGGAAGGCACCGGTGGCCAAATGGATACCACAATAGTGGACTGGATCCAGCACGTGCAGTGTGGAAGGAGCAACTGAACCATAAACTTGTCAACAATAGTCCAAGCGAGACAGAACTAGAGCATGATAAAAATGGAGGATGGGGGAATGGTCTGCACCCGAAGAGGAGTGGGTAAGGAAGTGAAGGACATTGAGTTTACAGAAACATCCTACCCTCAGATGTCTGATATGGGGCAGCCAAATGAGCTTTTCGTGGAAAAGATAACCAAGGAAACGAAACTGTGGGACCATTGGCAATCGTTGTGCATAAAGATAGGGCTCTGGATCGGGGTGGATCATAGTACGGCGGCAGAAGTGGACCACCTGCGATTGTAGAGGAGTAAATTGAAACCCGTGAGAGAGGGTCCATGCAGAGGCACTCCGTGTAGCTCCCTGGAGCTGCCGTTCTGCAGATGCCATCGAGGAGGAACTAACCCAAATGCAGAAACCATCCATATACAGGGCAGGGGCAACCAAAGGACTGACTGAGGCCACACGTCCATCGATAGCAATGAGGAAAAGAAGGACACTCAAGACAGAACCCTGTGGGATACCTGTCTCCTGGGTCCGTGGAGAACTAAAAACAGTACCAACTCAAACTCTGAATGACCGATGGAACAGGAACTGGCGGATGAAAATCAGTAGTGGGCCCCAAGACCCTTCTGATGAAGGGTAAGCAAAATGTGATGGCACCAGGCCATGTAATAGGCCTTTAGAAGGTCAAAAAACACTGCAACTAAATGGTGGCGCTGGGAAAAAGCCTGCCGAACTGCAGATTCCAAGTGAAGTAAATGATTGGATGATTGGAGACCGTCCAACACGCGATCTAGTGTGGTAAGGGGACAATAGATCTCGAGACTGGAGGACCGAATTGAGCCGACGGGCTACCATCCATTAAAGTAACTTACAAACAACATTGGTCAGACTAATTGGCCAATAGCTGTCTACAAATATGGGGTTCTTAACAGGCTTAAGGACAGGAACCACGATGCTATCCCTCCACAGAGAAGGGAAGTCGCCCTGGAGCGGATACAGTTAAACAGCTGGAGAAGATGTTGTCATTGTGGAGCACTGAGATGTTTAAGCAGTTCGTTATGAATGGAATCTGGGCCAGGGGCCGTATCATGAGAAGAAGATAGAACAGAAAGAAATTCCCATTCAGTAAAAGGTTTGTTTTAAGATTCTGACTCACAAGGGGTAAAACATAAGATGAAAGCTTCAGCCACCAGTTTCTGGTGAAGGAAAGCAGCTGGATAGGAGGCTGATGCCAGTGTAAAATGGGTCGCAAGGTAGTCTGCACAAGCTAATGTGTCCGTACAAAGGCCATCTGGGAGGTGAAGGCCTGTGAGGGTGGACTGCCAATGGCAACCTTGGAGAGAGCGAAGTGTAGCCCATACTCGTGACAGAGGGACAGTACTACCAAGGAAAGAAAGGAATCGTTCCCAACATATCCACTTGCTCTGTTTGATTCAATAACGTGCTTTAGCGCAGAGGCGTTTAAAGGTAGTAAGTCTGGCTACGGATGGGTGCCCCTTAAGGTGTTGCAAAGCTCGACAGCGATCACGGATTGCAATGGCAATGGCTGTACTCCACCATGGGACTTGCCGGCGACTTAATGGCCCAGATGAACGCGAGACAGCAGGGCTAGCAGCGCGAACAATCGCGTCAGACACGTCATGTAGGATGTCATCAATACAGCCCGACAAAGAGGGAGAAAACAAGACCTGTTTAGTTTATAGAGGGCAATCGGTGCGTTGGAAACACCAACAAGGTAACGTGTCATTTGGGGAGCGGGAAGGGAGAGAGATAATCAACTGGAAATGGTCACTATCACAAAGGTCGTCGTTTGGCGACCAGTGTAATGAACGGAGGAGAGAGTGCAAAAAAAAGAGAAAGATCAATGGCATAAAAGGTATCATGACCGGCACTGACATGAGTAGGAAAGCCATCATCAAGAAGGCACAAGTCGTGGTCTGCAATAAACTGGTCTATGAGAAGACCTCGTCTAGATGGAAAGGCACTGCCTCACAAAGGATGATGAGCATTAAAATCCCCAAAAAGGAAGAAGGGAAGACGATGTTGCTGAAGGAGGGCAGTTAAGGCAGCAGGTGTAAGAGTCCTGTCAGGAGGGAGGTAAAGATTGGAAACCGTGACCTCAGAGTCTAGGTGTACCCTAACAGCAACAGCTTCCAATATAGTTTGAAGAGGAATCCACCTGCTAGCAATGTCTGTATGGACCAACGTACAAACGCCACCAGAAGCCCGTGAGGGTCCGACCCGATTTCGACAGAAAACACTGAACCGACAGAGGGTCTGTGAGTGATCATCAGTAAAATGAGATTCCTGTAGAACCACACAAGCTGCAGAGTAAGACGAAATAAGGGATTTCAATTCTTGAAGGTGATGGTAGTATCCATTACAGTTCCATTGGATAACCACTGAACAATGATTTCAATGGAGGTTGAACAGGCTAAAGCCAGTCATACCACCCAGTCACCATCTGTCACCGACAAGGAGGGGGCGACATCCATGAACGACAGAATCCGGATGGGACCTCTGCTGATTGGTTGGTTGGGTGTGGGATTGAAGGGACCAGACTGCTAAGGTCATCGGTCCCTTGTTCCACGATAAAATCACACGAAATAAAAACTGTCAGTCGTTAAAAACGGAGAACTGAGACAAGGGACGACACAATACGAGAAAGACAGACAAAGACCAGACAAACGGAACTAAAATCACACCGAGTGTGAAGGTGGTTGGCCGACCATGAAAATAAGGAAAAGCCAACCACCAAATGACATTAAAACCTACAGTTTAAAACCACTGGCGAAAGGCCCAAGTCAATACAGGAAAGAAAAGGACAAACACTCAAATCATACGATAAAACCCCCCCGAATAAAACTCAACACGAGGACCTCTGCTGACACCAGAGGCTCTTTGTCTCGGACTTTTGTTTCTTCTTTTCTCTTTGTGATCTAGGAGGGCCGTGTGGCATAAAGGAGCAAGCTGCTGCAATATCGCGAACAGAAAGACCGGGCAACCTGGGGGCCGACAGACCGCGGCTCTCGCGGTCGTCACGATGCAGCAGACCTTTGGCCTGGAAGGTGCTGGGAAGGGGCATCCTGAATAGGCGCCCTTGACCGGCAGACGCCGAAGGAGTGGGACACTTTTCCGGCTGGAGAGGGAAGCACCGCCCAGAGAAGAAAGTGCTGGAGCTGCAGGGGAGGGGGGAGGCGAGGGGTCCGAGATGGTGGTGCGGAAGGGGTGAAGATGAAACCAAAGCATAACTAGATGTCATGGACACAGGCTGAAGACCTGGATACTTCTTACGGGCCTCTGTGTAGGTTAAACAATCGAGGGACTTATACTCCTGTATCTTCTTTTCCTTCTTATATACTGGGCAATCGGGTGAACGTGGAGAATGACTACCATGACAATTTACACACACAGGAGGGGGAACACATGGAGTGGACGTCCACAGTCACCACAGAGAGGGGCCTGTGAACAGCAGGAAGACGTGTCCAAAACGCAAGCTCATAGGTGGTGGGAAGTACAGCTTCACATCACATCGATAAAACATAATCTTAACTTTTTCAGGCAGGGTATCCCCTTCAGGGTCCAAGATAAAGGCACCAGTATCAATACGACTGTCTTTAGAACCCTTCTGAACACGCCGAACAGTCTGAACACCCCGCCATCCGAGATTGTCCCGAAGTTCCTCATCAGTTTGAAGGATGAGTACCGTGTGAAAAATACACATTGATCCAAGATGGGTACAGGCACAAAGGGCCATAGATTGGGCAAGTGAAGCAATTTTGATCAGCAACAAACCCGACCTCATCTTGATCAGGGAGCCCACTTCACCAAAATTGTCTTCCATGTGTTACACAAAAAATAAAGTTGGTATTGGTGAAAGTATCCCCATCAGTCCTGGTGCAAACTGGATAACGGGGGAAGTGCTTCGCCAGTAGCCAACGGGCCTGACCCTCTTCCCAGGGGGTAGCCATGGAAGGGAAGGCCGAAGGGGGCAAGAGAAGAAGCACTTTAAGAATCAGTTCTACGCTGAGAGACAGCTGCAGAAGAACAGCCAGAGTTCTGGACCCATATGCATTTCATTTGCATAGCGTCCGCCCTGATACCACCAACTCAGATCAGGGGCTCTCCTCACAGGTGCCACCTAACCACAGCAAGGGCCGTCTGGCATGGCCGACATTGCCAGGAGTTCCGATGCTCCAGCATGACGAGCAACCACTCCAAGGCATGCATGAGGTGGTCACAGCTCAGGTATCAGAAGTGTAATCCCTGTGTGTTCAGGGGGCTCAACCAAAAGGGTACATAGCGACCCCACCACATGGGCTGGCTACCGTGCTGGCTATGCAACCTAGTATCAGACAACGACGTAAAAGAGAAGGTGGAACGTACTAGGAGGGCGCAGATCGGAGACACTAGGTAAGGTGCTCTTCCCCAAATGGTTCACACTATGGAGCAAAAATTTAGGAATGGGGGTCAAACCCCAGAGGGGACCAGGGAATGCCAATAGGAGGAGTTGATTATGCAACAAAGCCAAATTGCAAAACCAACAGAACCAGGAGATTAGCAGGGGCCAACTTAAGCAAGGACGCCAAGAGAGGGAGAGGAGAGGGCGAGGGGAAAGGAGGGGAAGGGAAAGGAAATGCAGCCCTGGAGAGAAAGAAGGCTGCAATAGCTCAGGGCCCCTTGCTCGCCACACACGTATCCACAAAAAAGTTGTGGACCCCATAGGGGGGCAAGAAAACTGTCTGGGTCATTACAAGGTCATAGTCGACCTTTTTCATGACCCTATGGACAGCTGTCACGCTCTGCTCAGCGAGGAAAGACTGAATCTCCTCGTCAATCAATCCATCTAGTGATCTAGTAGATACCACACCACGAGATGAATTCAAAGTGCAGTGAGCCCACCTGGACAGGGAACGTGTACAGGAGTGTGTCGCGAAGGAGTTTTTGTGCCTGAAAGGCGCTCTCAGTTTCCAACAACAAGGTACAGTTACGCATCCTGGTGCAAGACTTGTCAGATCCACCTATGACATCTACGCAATTATGAATAACGAAGGGGTTGACAGATGAAAAATCTTTTCCATCCTCAGATCTAGAAACTACGAGAAACTTTGGGGCAGGCGGCAGTACTTTTGTCACTGGTGGCCAGTCATGTTTCCGTTTTTATGGCAGAAGTCGAGAGAGGAGAAGGAGAAGAAGAAGAAGAAGAAGAAGAAGAAGAATTCATTGCGGATGAATCCCCTATGATTGCCACCATCTCAGATGGCGTGCTTCTTCCTTGTTGGGACCCTCCCAGAGGGTGCTCCTGCCTTAAGTGAATGTTTACACCTCAGGGCACACTTCCCGAGAAACGGACTGAGGGAACAATCGGCATAGTCAGAAGGTGTCAGCTCAGGCCATCATCCCTACCCGGGCCTGGCCTTTACCAGGGGGTACGTGTGAACCTTACGTGCCTACCCAGGGCGCGGAATTACGCATTACGCCGTCACCAGCTATGCGTGTGAATGCGTGGGTCGGCCTTCAGGCACACACAGGGAGGAAAGAAGAATAGAAAAAAAGGGAGAGAGGGAGAGAAAGGACAGACTGTTTTAAACGCTGAGCTGGAGACAATAGGGCGGACAAAAAGGTAAGGAGGAGGCAGGGAGGGAGGAGAAGTCGAGGATGAGGAAGAGGAGGAGGAGAAGAAGTCGAGGAAGGGAAGGGCAAGTCGAGGAAGAGGAGGAGGAGGAGGAGGAGGAGGAGGAGGAGGAGGGGAAGGAGGAGAAGGCGAGAAATAGGAGGAGGAGGAGGAGGAGGAGGAGAATACAAGGAAAAAAGGAAGGAATACAGTGATGGAGGGAGAAGGACAAAGGAAGGAAAAACAAAGGAAGGAAAACAAAGGAATGAAAAGGAATGGAAGGAAAAAGAAATGAAAGAAAAACAAAGAAAGGGAGGAAGAAACCAGAATAATCCAAAAACAAAAATGACATCAAATGTAAGTCGTTGAACCGTTCGTCTCCGGACACAGTCGCAAACTACCCCCTTGAGGGGGAGGGACTCCTTTTAGTCTCCTCTTACGACAGGCAGGAATACCTTGGGCCTATTCTGACCCCAAACCCGCTGGGGTTGAACGAAGCGTAGCTCCAAAATTCGGTATGGAAGAAATGCAATCCTTAGTCGTACTTTATGTGGGTCGCAGGAGTGAAATAAGTAGCTTTTTAATCTTCAGGGCATTGTAGCCTGAATAGCATGCAACACGTGACAAGAACTTGTCAGAACGTCGTATAGGTCTCAGTATTGGAAAGATGTAAACGCCAGATGGCAAATACAGTCGTGTAATTTCCCGTTTTACGTTAGCCAGAACTGCACCCTCAGATTGTCGGATTTTATTACACCCTAATCACACCTCTGCTGGTGTTGAAAATCATCTTCCGTTATCCGAAAGTGAGTCACGTACGTGTCTTCGGTACAATATATTCTCGATGATTCGTGGTAACCTTTAACAGCAAGATTACAGTTAATGTGTTGCCGAATTTATTTGATGTTGTGCTCACCTACAGACTGAAAAATGAAGAAACACACACATCTGAAACCCCTTCATGCAACCATCACACTACCGACATAGCCCCAGTTGGTAGCAGTAATAATAATAGCTATGCAACTTTTGTCCACTTATCACAGCCCAAGATATATCCACTAAAGCAACAAACCGTGAGATGCAGCATCCCTCTCTAACAGATTCTTTGACGTTAAAAAGTAAAGTTACACTTACAATTCCCGATAATGATTTATCCTACGGGTGGTTTCCGACAAAGCTGAGATTTCAATCTATTGATACCAAAATATATCCCGATGACTTTTCATTCACAAAATGGCACAAATGCCTTTTACCGATCTGTTTCTTGCTGTCTGCTTCGTATAATGTCGGCCGATATGCCAATAAAAACATATGAATTTCAGCAATTATCCGAAATGTGCACGATCGGGCGGTAACATCGGCTACCCTGTGACCGCGCACGTAGCGACTTACTGGTTTGGAAAGATCTTCGGTCGATGTAAAATGCACAGATACCGTCGTCGACGTGACCGCAGCCTTACAGGAATGTCTTACTGCACGAAGTCTTTAGCAGGCATACAGGCCACCGAGCTTCCCATATTGCTGACCCATTTTCTGCCATTTGGTAAAATTATCTTTTTCCATACTGAAGGCACTCTTCCCTCTAGCCTCTTAGCACTTCCACGCGCTCGTTGCCATGTCTACGTGATTCCTCTTCGTTGCTGCTATCGCTGCACAGACCCTCTCCCGCGAGAAGGGAATTTTGGTATCCTGTCAGTACGAAATATGGTCAATCTGTCTACCCAGTGACTCAAACCCCCAGTGACACAAAAGCCAACAGCACAGTGTCAACAGAGCTCACATCTGTCCACTTACTCACTTACGAACTAGAGTTTCAGTTGGCAAACCAACTCTTCAGGGCACCAAACGGGCGATCCAGGTAGTTCGTATGTGGGTCTACGTGCGAGATGCGCCTATTTTCTCACAGCAGGGCCACGAAAGATTGGAAAACTTCACCGCATCGATCCCGGATCCTGTAACGGTCTGTTCCAAATCGTGACTGCTGTACACACTATTCTGATAACCTCTTCGGCGAAGTGTGTTCGCTCTGTCGTGTAAGATCATCCATCGTCCTTATTCTGATAGCCACAGCTTCAATGGGGATTTGAAGGGGCACAGGTTCACTACAGACAGTTTAGGACATAAACGAAAACTCCACCTGACACCCTATTATAGCCGCTACAGTTACTGTAATATCTGTTTAGCCATGGAGGGCAGAGGGTCCGCATTGTCAAAAACCAGCTTTCCTGGAGGGCAATACAGACAGCAGGTGTAAAGCCCAACTGTTGCCGTAGCTCATCCAGGTGGTGGAATAAGGTCTGTAATTCCACTATAGAATGACGTCATCGTGACACTGTGAAGGCATGGAACACATGATTCGTGGTAACCTTTAACAGCAAGATTACAGTTAATGTGTTGCCGAATTTATTTGATGTTGTGCTCACCTACAGACTGAAAAATGAAGAAACACACACATCTGAAACCCCTTCATGCAACCATCACACTACCGACATAGCCCCAGTTGGTAGCAGTAATAATAATAGCTATGCAACTTTTGTCCACTTATCACAGCCCAAGATATATCCACTAAAGCAACAAACCGTGAGATGCAGCATCCCTCTCTAACAGATTCTTTGACGTTAAAAAGTAAAGTTACACTTACAATTCCCGATAATGATTTATCCTACGGGTGGTTTCCGACAAAGCTGAGATTTCAATCTATTGATACCAAAATATATCCCGATGACTTTTCATTCACAAAATGGCACAAATGCCTTTTACCGATCTGTTTCTTGCTGTCTGCTTCGTATAATGTCGGCCGATATGCCAATAAAAACATATGAATTTCAGCAATTATCCGAAATGTGCACGATCGGGCGGTAACATCGGCTACCCTGTGACCGCGCACGTAGCGACTTACTGGTTTGGAAAGATCTTCGGTCGATGTAAAATGCACAGATACCGTCGTCGACGTGACCGCAGCCTTACAGGAATGTCTTACTGCACGAAGTCTTTAGCAGGCATACAGGCCACCGAGCTTCCCATATTGCTGACCCATTTTCTGCCATTTGGTAAAATTATCTTTTTCCATACTGAAGGCACTCTTCCCTCTAGCCTCTTAGCACTTCCACGCGCTCGTTGCCATGTCTACGTGATTCCTCTTCGTTGCTGCTATCGCTGCACAGACCCTCTCCCGCGAGAAGGGAATTTTGGTATCCTGTCAGTACGAAATATGGTCAATCTGTCTACCCAGTGACTCAAACCCCCAGTGACACAAAAGCCAACAGCACAGTGTCAACAGAGCTCACATCTGTCCACTTACTCACTTACGAACTAGAGTTTCAGTTGGCAAACCAACTCTTCAGGGCGCCAAACGGGCGATCCAGGTAGTTCGTATGTGGGTCTACGTGCGAGATGCGCCTATTTTCTCACAGCAGGGCCACGAAAGATTGGAAAACTTCACCGCATCGATCCCGGATCCTGTAACGGTCTGTTCCAAATCGTGACTGCTGTACACACTATTCTGATAACCTCTTCGGCAAAGTGTGTTCGCTCTGTCGTGTAACGCATCCTGTTCTTATCGGTGACGATGTCCACAAATAACTTACTGTTATGAAGAGTTTGTAGCACTTGTTCAGCTCTCCACGAGTGCCTGAGTTCATTATCAAGCAAAGGTACCCAAGTATTGCGACACAAAACAGATTCTCCATTTGTTCCAGAATTGTTAACAGGGAGGATGGAAGTTCATGTTCCTTGTTACAACGAATAGTCTTAGAACGATGTTCGAATTTCAGTATTTTTCCGCTGTTGCCTTCTAATATCAGCATTCCGCCTTCTGTTCTCTACGTAAGTGAATTTCATTTCGTTCGATTCCCAGAGACCGATGATACGCTGTTCTTGCTCTCTAAACTGGTTTCCTTATCTTTCGAATTTGTCACTGTCTTACACCGTTGTTGCCGTAGATACCGACACAAAGCGACCTAAGTCTGTGTTGTGAAGTTGTGGGACCTTTTGTCTCTCCGCATCGTCGAGCAATTTTGTTACTGAAACGTTATGCCCCGTCCTTCGCGTTTTATGAACATTGGCTGCATAACACTTGTGATTACCCTTTCCGGTAATATTCAGTATTCCTCTTCCATAATTTCGATGTACTTTCTGACTGCCAAAACGAACAGGTTTTCCACTCGATCACAGAGCTGCATGTTTTGCTTTAGCTGCTTCTGCTACTGCTGTCGTGCGTGTAGAAGCAAACTGTTGATCACAGCCCACTGAAACTTGCGTCGCGCCAGTAAAGGGTCAACTGTGGCACCCACCGACCTCCAACGGATTGCAAAAATAAATTAATTCTTTTCCGAAACTGTTACTCCCTTCACCGCCGCACCTCCCCCTCACAAAAAGTATAAAGGTAAAAGTTTCACCACCTCTACATCTCGAATGTTGGCTTCCTAAAATTCCTCGTCATGTTATATTAATTTGTACTTCAGTGTTACTGGCTATTAGCCAAAATGTTTCCTCACGTTATCGACGTGTACCACTGAAGCTGAGTATACAAGTATGTCGTACGACACAGGTTAGGAGACGAGACGTGGTAAACGGCGAGTATCGAGAAAAACCAACTCCTCCTAAAAGCTTAAATGCTTCTGCATTTCCATAGCATATTTTAAATGAATTAAGAAAAGGTGTTAGAGAGTAGTTGTATCGCTATCATGCACAGTCGTCTAATTATAAATACCACTATAACGTAGCAAATTATTACTAGTTGTCATCTTGTAATGATTGCGTCGCCAATAGGAATTCAGTATTCGCCGCGCCTTTGATTAGGCTTTGCGCCTTAGATCTAGGAGACGATGTAGTCGCCTTGGAGCCGTATTCCGGTTAACGTTTGTTAAATCTCAAGAATCAAATTTGTAGTTTAAAATTATTAAATTCGCGCAGTTGATCGGTTCTCTCATTGCTGACGAAAAGCGACTGCAGTGCTGAGTATTTTGTGGAAGTTCGAGTTTTGTGAGTGGCTTGATGTAGGAGATATTCGTGTGCGAACCTTTCAACATGAATTCCGCTTGGCATGTTTCTTGCACATTGCTACACATTATGTTGACCACTTCTCTATAAGACGCCTACTGAACACAATGTATTGACTCAAGTAGTCGTGGGTCAGCGACTTTTTCGGACTCAGAAAACTGCCATCAAGCCCGTATTTAATATCCGGACTTTATTTACGCCATATCGCTGATTTTCCGTCAAAAGTTCACACCTGAAAGCAGCCCAAGATATTTATTCCGACCCGATATTTTCAGTGTTATGGAGACAAAACAACTAGAAAGAAATTTTAGACTCTCCCGAACGAGACATGCAAGGAACCC
This sequence comes from Schistocerca gregaria, assembly GCF_023897955.1. Lineage (NCBI taxonomy): Eukaryota > Metazoa > Arthropoda > Insecta > Orthoptera > Acrididae > Schistocerca > Schistocerca gregaria. The sequence goes on along the minus strand of NW_026061713.1, from coordinate 3,777,466 downwards.
GAACGCTCGGTAGTTTAACTTTCGGTTTCTGCCCATGGACTGGAGTTGTGGCTTTTTCGTGGTGGGCACTTAGCCGAATTTTCGCCAACGCTATTTCTGTTGGCTAATCCAGTATCTACCAACACACAGTGAGTGTGCAGAAAACCTGAAGACTATAGAGGTAGGTGGACGTTCTTCAAAGGACAGTGAGAGCAACACGCGCCGCCACTTTTTTTCTTTTTTTTTCCCCGCACCTTGGTAGACGTTTCACGCAGGACCATGCAGCCAGCATCACACTGAATGACGCAACCGTATTCCGCAGCACGCTGCAACACGTTTCTGCACCCAAGGAAACGTGTCTTAGCACGAGAGGCGGATGTCACAGGCGAGCAACTGTCACCGCGCACACTTCACCTTTCCCAAAACGGCAGAATAATGCGCACCGACCGGTATTTCGGAATAACTTCTGTAACATACATAATATTTTCTGGCTGTTCTCTACTTTGAAAAGCACTAATTCATTACCAGTTTAGTACAACAGACTAAAATGGTTAATTTATCATCAAATTACGATTACATTTCTACGTCTAAATGTTTCCACACTGTTGACTTGCGCTTCGTTAATACACGTAATGTGAAATCAAAGACGTCACTTCATCTGCGTTACAAAATTTCTTCTGCAAAATTACAATAGCAAAGGAATACGCAGCAGTGAAGACAACGATTCATACAGAAAACCCGATACCACTGGCTGCGCGCTTGCACGGAAGTTTAAAGGTAACATCCTGAAAATGAGGATTTCGGAAATATTCCGGGAATGAAATTTACGTTAAGCAAGAGAATTCTTTCAACCTGTAAACAGAGGCCACCTAGCTCCGAACGATATATGTGTCAACTAAGTATGAGTTGAACTCTACAAATATTCAACGCGAGTTATTGAGCCTTTAATATTGTAAAGGCGTCTCTTTTGATTTCGACGGCACGAGAGCAATTAGCCTACATCTAAGCCCTCGATGGCAATGTGAACACAAATTCTCTACCTAAACTACAAGCAATGAAATGGTTTTTAACAATAAAGCAATGTAATCCTACGTAACAACGTCATACTTTCATTTTCCGCTATCAGCTCTTACTGCAAACACTTCAGAAACACTAAACGCTAAAAAATTTTCGGTTCTTTTCATTTAACCTCTCTGCTGTGCTACATTTGCAGATTTTACACGGACGAGGAACTCCGATGAAACTTGCGTAACATATGGATAAAATTTTCCGTTGCTTGTGTATAATACGAGAGCGTAATACACATCCAAATGGTCTAACAATATTCATTCTTGTCAACCACTTACTACAGGTTTCCTCCATTTAGGTTGGTTGGTTTGAAAGAGGGGGGAAGGGACCAAACTGTGAGGTCATCGGTCTCTCGTTCCCAACAAAATTATTACACAAGGGAAATAAAAGAGATGTACAGCACGGTAACAGGAGAATGGAGGAACCAGGAGAAGAACAGGACAATCAACACTACCATGGACAAAACAGGAAAAGAAAGCCACAGAGGAGCAAGAAACAAGATAGAACAGATAAAAACATGAGCAGATGATCGTGGCTGACCCACCACGAGAACAAAAAGGAAAAAGCTAGCCACTCTGCGACACATGAAAACATCCACCACACAAGCTTTAGAGCTGAAACTTATAAAGAATGATAAAACCCACCCTCACGAATAAAACTTAAACCTAAATTAGCCAATGAGGCTTTTTCAGTTGAAATTAATGGCAACTAGTCCGGCAGCAAACCAGAAGAGATTTTCAAGACTTATTACGCCGGGAAAGCCTACGAAGTCACAACTAGTCCGGTAGCTGAAGAGTCCGTCACAGGGCAACCAAAGGAGGACAGCTCACCAAGATATGGGCCACCGTCAGCCGGGCGCCACACCGAAACTGACTGAGGTGGGTAATCACGGTGCAGGAGGCAGCCATGTGTCACACAAGCGGGGCCAATGCGGAGCTGGCAGAGAACCGCAGAGTCCATACGAGAGGCCCACATGGAGGATTGCCACACATTCGAAGTCTCCTTAGTGGCACGCAGTTTGTTGTGCATGCTGAGGTTATGCCTTTTCGTCTCCCAAGCCGCAAAACCTTGCGGCGTAGTACAGCAAGCTTGTCAGTTGCAGAGAAGCCGATCTCCATGAGTGGTTTCCACGTAGCCTGTTGGCCAATCTCTCAGCAAGTTTGATGCCTGGGATTCCGAAGTCACCAGGGGTCCAGAGAAACACCAATGAACGACCGAACCGTTCCAGGGCGTAGATGAACTCCTAGATGATCGCTACCAACGGATGACGAGGAGAGCACTGGTCGATACCTTGTAGGCTGCTCAAGGAGTTGGCACACAGAAACGACTCCCCAGAGCATGAACACATCTGCTCAAAAGCTCAAGATACAGCCAACAGCTCCGCCGTGGAAGAACTGCAGCCATCAGGAAGGAATGCTGTTCATTATGTCCTCCATGGACATACGCGACGCTGACGAGAGCATCAGCCATCGAGCCATCAGCGTAAATCAATTTGTCGCCTCAGTACGTGTCAAGAATAGAGATGAAGTGACAGTGGAGAGCCGCAAGGTTAATAGAGTCGTTAGGGCCACGTGAAAGGTTTAGACAAAGCTGTGGCTGAGGCTTACAACATGGAGATGTACGTGAATGGACCTCGAGGAGAGGTAGAACAGGCAAGGACTCCAGACAGAAGCAATCGAATGCAAACCGTAATCATTAACCCCCTGATCTGGGTTGCTGTTGTGGGGGCTGGAATGCCGTGGGCAGGGAAAAGGAGAGGGTAATTCGTATACTCAGGAGAACTACAAATGTGTGCAATGTAACTGGAGAGCAATTTTGCACGTCTAATTTATAATGGAGGGATCCCAGCCTTCACCAGTACACTGGTCACCGGACTCATCCTACACGCTCCTGTCGCTAATCGAACCCCACAGTGGTGCACAGGGTCGAGTAAATTCAGCTCTGAGGGCACTGCCGAACCCTAAATCACACTCCCATAGTCAATTCGTGATTGGACAAGGGCTCCGTAGAGCCACAGCAGCGTAGATCTATCTGCACCCCAGTTCGTGTTGCTCAGGCGTCGGCGGGCATTGAGGTGCTGCCAGCACTTCTGCTTAAGCTGACGAAGATGAGGAAGCCAAGTCAATCGAGCAACGAAAACCAGTCCTAAGAATGTGTGTGTCTCCACTACAGTGAGTGGATCGTCATGAAGGTAAAGTTCTGGGTCCAGATGAATGGTACGACGCCGACAGAAGTGTATGACACACGACTTTGCGTCTGGAAACTGGAGGCTGTGGGCTATAGCCCATGCCTGCACCTTGAGGATGGCTCCCTGTAGGTGATGCTCAGCAACACCAGTACTGGAGCAGCAGTACTAAATGCAGAAGTCGTCTGCATTCAGGGAAGGTGAGATGGAGAGTCCAACAAACAGCTGCTCCTAGATCGTTAAAGGCCACTAAAAATAGAGACACTAAAAATAGAGACACTCAATACAGAGCACTGTGGAACTCCATTCTCCTGGATATGGGTCGTACTATGGAAGGCACCAACTCGGACATGGAGTGACAAGAAGTTTCCGATGAACATCCAGAGTGGCCCCAGAGACACTACTCATACAATGTGACAAGGATGTGATATCGCCAGGTCGTGTCATATGGTTTTCGTAAATCAATGGAGACAGCAATCAGGCGTTGGCGTCTGGAGAAGGCCGTTTGGATGGTAAACTCTAGGGACACAAGATTAGCAGTGGTAGAGCGACCCTGGCAGAAACCACCCCGACATGGAGCCAGTAGGCCATGTGACTAAAGGGACCCAACAAAACCGCCCACATACCATACATTCCAGCAGCTTATGAAGAACGTTGGTGAGGCTAATGGGCCGACAGCTAACCATGTCAAGCGAGTTTTTACCGGGTGTGAGCACCGGAATGATGTTGTTCCTTGCAATTGCAATGGAAAGACGCCACTGCTCGAGATCCGGTTGAACATGACGAGATGATATCGCTTGTAGTCAGATGAGAGACATTTAAGTATCTGGCTGTGGATCCGATCATGTCCAGGAGCTCTGTCAGGGCAATATGCAATTGCACTGAGGACCTCCCACTTTAACTGCGGCTGGACGAGAACATCACCTCAGTCAATACACGCCACAGTGAACCCTATAACGCCGCATTTATAGTGTGTGAAAGGCTGGGGGTAATTTTCCAGGGCAGAGTGCTCGGCAGAGTGCTCGGCAGAGTGCTCGGCAGAGTGCTCGGCAATCGCGTTTGTGTCTGTAGATAACACGCCATTTACGCTAACACCAGTAACACTTGTTAAGGTCTGGTACCCAAAAATATGATTGATCTTTGCCCAGACGTGGGAAGGTGACGTATGGCGTCTAATGGTCGAGATGTATCTCATCCAACTTTCCTGCTTCCGTCGTTTGATAAGTTGCCGAACGCGGGCACAGAGCTATTTAAAGGCTACTGTATGAGGTGCTCCATGGCAGGGTGCTGCTTATGCCACTGTAGAGATCTCCGGCGCTCCTTAATTACTTCAGCATCTTCCGGCGACCACCAAGGGACTGCATTACGCCTTGAGCACCATGAAGAACGAGGGATTGAGTTTTCTACTGCAGAAACAATTGCTGTAGTAACTTGCTCAACCATCACTTAAATGTAACTGTGTGGGGGAAATTAAACGGTGACAGCAGAGGTGAAAGATTCCCATTCCGCCTTGTTTAAAGCCAATCTGGGCAGCCGTCCATGAGCATGATACTGGGGCAGTGACAGAAAGATGGGGAAGTGGTCACTACCACACAGGTCGTCACGTGTTCTCCAGTGGGTTGATGGGAGAAGTCTTGGGGTTTGAAGTGACAAATCGATGGCTGAGTAACTACCACGAGCCACACTGAAATGTGTAGCAGTCCCAGTATTTAAGAGGCGGAGGTCGAACTGAGACAAAGATTCGACATCTCTGTCTTGGCCAATAAGCACAGTGACAACCCACAAGGGGTTATGGTTGATTAACTCCCTAAACCTTTCCCACTTTTCGGAGATTTTACCAATCAGTGCAGCTAATACATCTAGGGGTTCGACACCATCTGGAGGAAGGTATATATTGCACAGTAAGATCATCCATCGTCCTTATTCTGATAGCCACAGCTTCAATGGGGATTTGAAGGGGCACAGGTTCACTACAGACAGTTTAGGACATAAACGAAAACTCCACCTGACACCCTATTATAGCCGCTACAGTTACTGTAATATCTGTTTAGCCATGGAGGGCAGAGGGTCCGCATTGTCAAAAACCAGCTTTCCTGGAGGGCAATACAGACAGCAGGTGTAAAGCCCAACTGTTGCCGTAGCTCATCCAGGTGGTGGAATAAGGTCTGTAATTCCACTATAGAATGACGTCATCGTGACACTGTGAAGGCATGGAACATTCAATGAAGTGGTTTATGCCTCAGGCAATAAGCCGGCGGCAGCATGTGACTCTGAGCAGTCTATAACCGTCATGTCTGTGTGTGTGTGTGTGTGTGTGTGTGTGTGTGTGTGTGTGTGTGTGTGTGTGTGTGTGTGTGTGTGTGTGTGTGCATGGGATGGTGATTTATGCATTTACTGAGGACCTATATCCCGCCAGACCCTCCCACACCCACACACACACACACACACACACACACACACACACACACACACACACACACACAGCTTGGTCCTAGTGGTTTTATTTTTGGATTTCTCTCACTGCACCTTGGGTTTCCCTGGCTGGGAGAACTTCACTGATTCAGTCTCCAGGACTGAGAATGAGCGTGAAGCCCTTCGACAAGCTGCTTTTGGGCTCTTCAGTCACTGGCAGGTGTCAAATTTCCCACTAGGAGAAACCTGGGAAGGGGATCCCTTCCTAGCGAAAGAAGCGAGGAAGACTTCTGTTCCCTTCCAAGATGGAGAAGCATATGTCCCCGATGGTTGGAGGAGTGTTGCTTCCAAAGTAGGTGGTGCAGGAGCAATAGGGAGGGAAATGCCCTCCACCATCAAGGAACATCTTTCGGCTCTGCAGGTGGCTATGATTGGCAGAGCTGATCGTATTACGCCGATGTTACAACAGTCATGGTACAATGTCACAGGCACAGGATGCAGGCATTCAAATTTTCTCTTCGCCCCAGTGTAGGTCATTCTGTCCAGTGTGTTTTAGTCCATGATTTTCCTTTCTTTCTGGAGAATCCTGCAGTGTAGTGAGCAAGGCGAATGGTGCTCTCCACAGTTTGACAGATTGGAGGCGGGGCACATGTAGTATTGGGATGTGAAGGGCATCCAGAATTTTGACATGTGACGCTGTATGTACAGCTGTATATGTCCAAACTTGCAGCTCTTAACGCACCGCATCGTGTGAGGAACATTGGGCTTTACAACACAGTATTAGACCGTCACGTTGACCTTCTCTGTCAATGTATCACCCTCGAAGGCCAAGACGAAAGCAGCGGTGGCAACCTGATTATACCTCGGACCCCAGTGGACACGCTGGACGAAATGAACACCGCGCCGCTCCAAATTTGCGCGCAGCTCATCGTCAGACTGCAAAATAAGGTCCCTGTGAAATATGATACCCTCGACCATATGTAAGCTCTTGTGGTTACAGAAACATCCCCAGCTTGTCATAAGCGAGTAAATACCGTGACTGGGCATACATGGGGAGTTAATGGCACAGGCATCAGGGGGTGTGGTCAGAGGGCTACAACTGACAGGGTACATAGCGGCCCCACTACAATGGGCAAGCTACCGTGCTGGATGTCAGGTGCAACCAAGCGAACAAGTCCATTATAATCGTCGGTATAGAAAACGATACTGCACAGTTTATGGAAAAATACGCACCCAGGAGGGTGGCCTCGCCCAACAGTAGGAGAATGAGCAGAAGTGCAGATCCACGTCGACAAAGGATGCGGTAAGTCTGAGCACATGAATGCTATACTCCATGTAAGGCGTCCTTCCTAAATTGGCTCGCTCTTCGGGAAAATTTTGAAAAATTAAGGTCAATTCATAGAGGGGACCACCACATATAGGCCAAAACGTGAGACTCCTTTTAGTCGCCTCTTACGACAGGCGGAAATACCTCGGGTCTATTCCAACCCCTGGACCTGTAGTGGGGGGGTCTCCATTTACCTCGAAGTTTTGGTTTTTATGCTTAGTCTGCTAACTACGACAAAAGGTGTGTAAATATGGCGCGAACGGGACTGGGCTGCACTGAAAATCGTTCTGCTAAGGCCCCTCCACACGCACTATTATATCTGTCGGCCGACCGACCAACGGACCAATTTCGTAACCGCTTGCACAACGCAATCACGGTGCCTCATGTGATTTGTTCGTATGATAAATATCTACGCGATTCCGGTTGGTTTTACAAAGGAACAGAAACTGGAGTTTGCCACCATTTATCTAGGATTTTCTGGCCTTGTTACTCAAAGCCAAGGCAAAGATGCGACTAATTGCAGGAATGAAATTTAACTACGTTGTTACTTAGACGGTAGCTAATGATATTCGTAATTATTTAAGAACTGCTGAGCATCAAACCGTTTTTAACCAAAAATGAATTCATCATAGGTTGTAAGCTCCGAGGAGAAACATCTCGCTACATTACGATTTCTAGCCAATGGTAGGGTTTGAGCGCACCTCAAATTCAGGGCTGTTGTATCCCCAAAATTGACTAAAATGATTCATTTCCCTGCAAAGCGATTTATACATGACTGAAGAAGTACAGCACGGTTAAGCAAAATAAAAGACGTTGACATAAACGTCATCAATTTCAATAAACAATGCGAAAGTAACTTACATACTTCGTAAGACAAATTACTACAGCAATTGTTATAAACAAATGCAAAAAGTATTTAACAGCTATACATTCATCAGGATATAATACTTATTAATACACCCTCACACCTTTTTATAAAGTTCTATCCTGCAGCCCTTTTTCCTGGGCGTAGACCGGTGACGAGAGATATGAAATCCTGTCGATTTGATTTCGGAGTTCTCTTCTCTACAGCCAACACAGTGATGCTTGACAGTGTCATTTGTCATTGTGTTGTGGAAGTAGGCTTTAACGCGTTTCAACGTACTCACGCTTGTTTTGCAAGACACGGTGGTTCGTGGAATTGCAAGAAGCAACGACAGTCATTTCACTCCTCCGGAGAACACGTTTTTTAAATCAATTGTTTACAATGGACTGAAGGATGTCATGAAGCTCCAGACATTTATCCTCACTGCTGTAAATAAAGTTTCTTCTCTTCAGTTTCTCATTGTCAAAGGATACATTTTAAGTAGCTTTTCAACATTACGTATAGGGAAATTGTTTCACGGTAGTCCTGGAATCTAGTTTCCGTGTTTACTATTACTGTGTCGATTACCTCTAATACTAGCCTTCTCCATTTCTAAATACATATTTCTGTTTCGTTACACTAGTTCAAATACTCCTGCTGAAATTGTAAGGCTCTTTCTTACCTTCCACTTTGCGTTTCATACATATTAGTCTCTCACTAGCCTTAATGCAGTTTTCTATTTCAGGCTTACAGATTTACTTTGCAAAATGTCGAACAAGATACTGGTATGCTGGAAAATCTATTTGTACACCTGCAGTAGAAAAAGAGAAGTCTGGTGATCAAGTATACAATTTAGCCCAATTGGTCGATGTAAAGAAATATAATCCCAGTCTTGCTTGTATTTCACATTCAATGCTGCTCATGTCCGTGTAGTGAAGAAAAATGGTTTTAACAGCGTGTGAATGAAAATACCTTGTTTCGCAAGGACCTTATAATTTAAATCCCCCTTCCCCCTGAAGTTAACTTGTTTTACCGCAACGGCTAAGATTCGTGAAATACTGGTTTGCTATAAAAAATTTTAATTGCGTAATTTTTAGAAGCACAGAGGATGGTCCAACTGATGTGCACAGCAGTGGATACAGACTGCACGAGGGTGTGCCTCTTTCACTATAGGATGTACACAATTTTTCCGTGTTATTGCACTACAGCCGTCTTATGTTTGCGATACTAGTTTGTTTTTATCAATATTCTAACTGCTTAGCACTTGCAGCTAAACAGTGGCTATGCCTTGTGCACACCAGTTTTTAGCTAAGTCATTAAGCCACATCCATCTCATATTTCTCCTTATTTGCAAAACGAAAAATTACTAATAGCTTACTTCAGACATCCGTTATTTCGTCGGCTTGTACTGACAAAGGACTTAATTTCACTTGAAACTTGCTCTAGAGGATTATTTTAACTTCACTTGAAATCTGTTCTTTAACAACATCCATAATACAAGTTGTTAAATGATTGTCAGAAAGTGGCTTCAAGTACTCCATGATGCTAAATAATCTTTCGTGAGTGTTCGTATCCAGCGAAGAATTTCAGAAGTTCTAAAAATTTTATTCACTCATGCCTCAGATTCCTCACGAGTTCGGAGACAACTTTTGCCATGCTGAAAAGCAGAAAGTCGTAATGCATCTATTCCGCTTCTGTTTCTGTAACCTTCTCGTTGTGTTTCAATGTTCCAATCGTGCTGCTTGTGAAAGAGCATGGTCAATTCTTACTGTGCTTAGCTGATTGTATTTAACAGTTGCTGTAACATGTGAAATTGAACCTTGGTCCTTTTTAGCATTCGAAATAAAATTTTGATGCCTCTTCGCCTAGTCCCCACTTACGCGATCAACCGTCAACCATTCCAAATAACACACAGTAAGAACAAAAGTTGTTCCTTACAACGCTGCCACTTTACCACCGTTTTGAATTTTACTATTGTGTTTGAAAGCTTCTTACAAATTTTCCCTAAAATTTGATAGACAAACTGCGTCAGCTTTCTTTCTTACACTCTTGCAAACACCACAATTGCATTGTGTGTGTATTTGGAAGAAAAGCGGTAGAGAAACAGTAAACACTTGAATGAAGCCCTAGGTATTACGTCAAGATAGTAAAAGAATTCAGCAAAATTTGTTACGAGAGCTACAAGAGGAGGAATTCAAGTCTTAACATATAAATTACTTATGAATGGATGAGATTATTTCAGTATTTGCTCAGTAAAGTGGATTCTCATGTTACAAAACAGAATGTCTTCTGGACATACAGCATTTCTAAGAATAAACTGTGTCACTGCGATTTCTTGATACATGAGAGCTACTCTGGTTTATGACACGCCACATTAATATCACATTGTAATCAACCAAAATAATTTCAGAAACGTGTCAAGCGATTTATAAACCGATGAAGGTGGAATATGTGAAGGTAAATATACGTTTAGTACACTTTATGGGGACTATAAGAACAATTTTTAATTTTAAATAGTGTTACCACAACGGCAAAATTAATACAAAGTTCGAAACAGATGAAGCGCTTTTTAATTTGTCGCATCCAGAATCTAAAAACAGACAAAGTAGAAAGGAAAGCTAAGAAAGAATTTTTGAGTGTGACCACATCCTCTATTCCGGCTTGCTGCATGTATGTTTCCAGATGTAGGGATGGATGGCTGTAGCTGTGATTGTGGACATGAAGTCGAGTGCAGTATATTCCACCTCCCATCAACACACAAATGATAGTATGCATTATGCCCCTTGCCCCCCTCCCCCTCCCACCCATAGTCCAAGCTACTTTATTTTTAAAAATTCGACGAAACTAACTTTGAAGCCATATTTACAAACACACTCCAGACACGTCCAACAGCTGTAGCGACGCCAGCGCTCGAAGGTGAAAAGAAAGCCTCACGCCACAAGCCCGAAGTGCGGCACTCAATGTTACGAGCGTTAATGGGTAACATAGTGTGACAGATACCACGTGTAATCTACTCCAGCGCCCTCCGTACCAGCAATCGACGTGGATCACTTCTGGATATTAGACAGACTCACAATCTACAAGTCGACAGAGAACTCTCAGGGCGGACTTTCCAGCAATTCGCTGGGATAGGGAAAACAGTTTCAGTTAAGCTATCAAGGAAATTTAATAAACGCGATATTCCACTTCAGCAAGAAAGATGGCACACTAGCGTCCACTGTAACGTTTCTTTCCTTATGGGTAGTTAAAAGTGAGAGAAATATTCAAATAAATGAAAAAAATAATCTGCGCATAATTATGAGTTTAACCCCACCGTGGCATCATATTTGTAACGTGTCCTTCCTGTGGCAGTATCCGTACGCGCATATACATATAATTAACCTTTGTAATCTACTGGACCATTACTATTATTTACCCTCTATGCCAACTCTGTTACATTCTTTCAATGTATGAGATCCTGGTGTTACTGAACACCATCGTCAACCGCTGTTTTAAGGCTCGTTGACTGCACGACACTGCTGTCAATGATCTACTGGTCTTCCTGAAAACAGGCCTTCAGGTCCGACCTATGGAGAATAATTGCTTATCGCAATGTGCCGCTTAAGTATGTCGTTCATCTTGCTTTCAAATAACGTGACCACAATTTCGTGATACATCTACCTAAAAAGTATAAAATCATTTAAGTAGTTCAGTGCGGTAGTATTAAAAGGTTCACTACAATAACTGCAGAGACCGATATTTATGAATGATAATCTTATTATTCCATAAAAAAAAATAAGACGTAGGAATTTCGGCAACCCTCCTCTTAGTACATCGAATGTCAAAACAGAAGTGAATCATAAGAAGAGAAAGTCTTCGTTTCTTTACAAAATCACTTGGTTTTTTCGAAAACTTAATTTGTTTTTCCTACAGAGGTCTCCTTTTACGTTTCATACATACAAGCTCTGAGTTCTCATCAACATCTGTTACTAAATCAATTGCTTTATATATATTATTCGTGACACAAGAGTTTTTAATATTGGATAGTTCCTCTTTTTTTTTTTTAGATACACTTCAGTAACCTTCTGAATTCTGGAAGCTACTGTATAACAGTATCTCATTCTAGCATTCAGGTAAAATTGGAGTGGTTACTTGACTAGACTACACACCAATTCCTTCCTTCCAACATACTTGCAAGTTAACAAAAAATGACTATTTTGGGCAAAACGTTTGTGCCTTCGTTCCAGAAGTGTGGAAATATTTTGTCCTTGTTCCGGACTGATATATTGGTTTGATCACCAAGTTGTTGAGAAAATCGGACCTAAAAAACCAATCTGAACATTTGGACTTACTTAATTTCAATGTTTCTGATTACTTGAATTGTACTGCTTCTTACAGTCTATTACATCAACTTAGAAACTTCTTCTGTGTTCTATTATGGTGCTTTTAGTGTTTCCGCATACCGCAGCACGCAACATGGTTTTGCAGACGATAAGTGAAACTGTTTCATAGAGAAGAGAGGACAAAGAGACGATCTGGCATTAAGTCGATTCGATAGCAAATGACAAAAACGGGCGGATTTCTCAGGTTTTTACTACATATGAACACTTTTCACACTCTCCCGTGAAACGTTGCTGGTAGACCTCCCTTCATACAAAATTGTAAGGTCTTAGCTCATGTCCAAGACAGCAAAGCCGGCTTGGAAGTCAATAATCGATAACTGAAACTTGAATTGTACTGCTTCTTACTGGGTATCACATCAACTTAGCAGCTTCTTTTGTGTCAAATTATTATTTTCAAATCAACAGCTCATTGCATGTACTCCTTACTAGAAACATGAATAATCTCCACAAAAATTTGGAAGTTAATTACTTTGGTGCAAGAAAGTCTCGATCATTCAGGAAAACGAATTTTCAATAACTTGTCAGCAGCCATAAAAGTTTTACTACTGTCAAAATTCAGTTTAAGAGCAGCCTAAAGGATTTATTTAACCATCTCCTCCGACACCATTAATGAACTGAATTTTTTAGTAGAACTAGGGCGTGCGCGATTGAGAGTGAGTGAGGAGTGAGTGAGTTAGAAAAAAAGAGAGAGAGAGAGAGAGAGAGAGAGAGAGAGAGAGAGAGAGAGAGAGAGAGAGTGGGGGGGGGGAGGGTGTCAAATAATACGAGTACGATCAGAAGTACGTTTAAATTTTCATCCCTCATTTCACGTCGATGATCAGTCCACTTGCGATCTGTGGAAGGTAAATTAGCATATTAGTTTCCCACTGAGCATCTCCTCATTATGGATCATTTGCAACAGAAACTACATATAGTCTAATCTAACCGTCTTGTCTGTCCTATCTCTGTTGAAGGGTACACATGAGACAGATGCCTTCTTATTGTTGTTGTTGTGGTCTTCAGTCCAGAGACTGGTTTGATGCAGCTCTCCATGCTACTGTATCATGTGCAAGCGCCATCTCCCAATACCCACAGCAACCTACATCCTTCTGAATCTGCTAGTGTATTCAACTCCTGGTCTCCCTCCTCGACCTTTACCCTCCGCGTTGCCCTCCAATACTAAAATGGTGATCCGCTGATGCCACAGAACGTGTCCTACCAACCGATTCCTTCTTGTAGTCAAGTTGTGCCACAAAGTTCTCTTCTCCCCAATACTATTTAATACCTCGTCATTAGTTAAGTGATCTACCCATCTGATCTTCAGCATTCTTCTGTAGCACCTTATTTCTAAAGCCTCTAGTCTCTTCTTATCCAAACTCTTTATCGTCCATGATTCACTTCCATACATGGCTACACTCCATACAAATACTCGGATAACACACTTCCTGATATGTAAAGCTATACTCGATGTTAACAAGTTTTTCTTCTTCAGAAACACTTTCCTTGCCATTGCCAGTATACAATTTATATCCTCTATACTTCGACCGTCATCCGTTATTTTGCTCCCCAAATACCAAAACTCCTTTACTACTTTAAGTGTCTCAGTTTCTAATCTAATTCCTTCAGCATCACCAAACATGTTTCGACTACATTCCATTATCCTCGTTTTGCTTTTATTGATGATCATCTTATATCATTCTTTCAGGACACTCCACTCCATTCAGCTGCTCTTCCAGGTCCTTTGATATCTCTGACAGAATTATGTCATGAGCGAACCTCAAGGTTTTAATTTCTTCTCCATAGATTTTAATTCCTACTTCGATTTTTCTCTTTTTTTCCTTTACTGCTTGCTCAATAAACAGATTGAATAACATCGGCGATTGACTAGAACCGCATCTCACTACCTTCCCAACCACTGCTTCCCTTTCATGCCCCCTGACTCTTGCAACTCCCATCTGGTATGTGTACAAATTGTAAATGGCCTTTCACTCACTGCATTTTACCACTGCCACTTCAGTATTTGAAAGAGTTTTCCAGTCAACATTGTCAAAAGATTTCTGTAAGTCTACAAACGCTAGAAACGTAGGTGTGCCTTTCCTTAATCTAGCTCTTAAGAGAAGACGTAGGGTCAGTATTGCCTCATGTGTTCCAGTATTTCTACGGAATCCAAACTGGTATACCCCGAGGTCGGCTTCTACCAGTTTCTCCATTCGTCTGTAAAGAATTGGCTTTAGTATTTTGCGCCTGTGACTTACTAAACAAATAGTTCGATAATTTTCACATCTGTCAACAACTGCTTTCTTAGAGATTGGAATTATTATATTCTTCTTGAGGTCTGACGGTATTTCGCCTGTCTCATACATCTTGCTCATCAGATGGTAGAGTTTAGTCAGGGCTGGCTCTCCCACAGGTGTCAGTAGTTATAATGGAATGTTGAATACTCCCGGGGCCTTGTTTCGGCGTAGGTCTTTCACTGCTCTGCCAAACTCTTCACGCAGTATATCATCTCTTATTTCATCTTCATCTACATGCTCTTCCATTTCCAAATTCTGTTTTCAAGCACATTGCCCTTGTATAGATCTTCTATATACTCCTTCCACCTTTCTGCTTTCCCTTCTTCGCTTATAACAGGGTTTCCATCTGAGCTCTTGATATGCATACAAGTGGATCTCTTTTCTCCAAAGCTTTTATTATTATTTATTTATTGTTCCGTGGGACCATATTAAGGAGAAATCTTCATGGTCATAGAACGAGTCAATACATGAAATTATAACACGATAGTAGAAACAGATAAAATGAAATATAAAAACATATTAAGGCGACAAGTCGTAAGTTTAAATAAAGAAAATTAACTACGTAACACTGAAATTTGCATAATTTTTTAGCTCTTCCAGGAGCTCCTCGACAGAATAGAAGGAGTGAGCCATGAGGAAACTCTTCAGTTTAGACTTAAAAGATTTTGGGCTACTGCTAAGATTTTTGAGTTCTTGTGGTAGCTTATTGACAATGGATGCAGCAGAATACTGCACTCCTTTCTGCACAAGAGTCAAGGAAGTGCATTCCACATACAGATTTGATTTGTGCCTAGTATTAACTGATTGAAAGCTGCTAACTGTTGGGAATACGCTAATACTGCCAACAATAAACAACATTAAAGAAAATATATGCTGTCAGGGCAATGTCAAAATTCCCAGACTATTGAATAGGAGCCAACAATAGGTTCTCGAACTTACACCCCATATAGCTCGAACAGCCCGTTTTGAGCCAAAAATACCCTTTTTGAATCAGAAGAATTACCCAAAGAATATAATACCATACGACCTAAGCGTATGAAAATATGCGAAGTAGACTATTTTCCATGTTGAACTATCACTAATTTCAGATACTGTTCTAATGGTAACTAATGCAGCATTTACTTTCTGAACAAGATCCTGGACATGGGCTTTCCACAACGGCTTACTATATATCCGATCGCCTAGGAACTTTAACTGTTTCGTCTCGCTTATAACATGCCCATTCTGTCTGATCAAAATATCGGTCCTTGTTGAATTGTGAATTAGAAACTGCAAAAACTGAGTCTTACTGTGATTTAGCATCAAATTGTTATCCACAAGCCATGAACTTATTCCATTAACTACATTATTCGATACTGTTTCAGTATTACACACAAGATCCTTCACTGCCAAGCTGGTGTCATCAGCAAACAGAAATATTTTTGAATCACCTGTAATACTAGAGGGCATATCATTTATATAAGTAAGAAACAGCAGTGGCCCCAGAACCGACCCTTGGGGGAATGCCCTCTTAACAGAGCCCCATTGCGAATGATTATCACTACCACTCTCAATATCGCAGAGAATTACCTTCTGCTTTCTGTTCTTAAAGTAAGAGGGGAACCAATTGTATGCTACTCCCTTAGTCCATAATGGTCCAACTTGTGCAGTAATATTTTGTGGTCAACACAGTCAAAAGCCTTCGTTAAATCAAAGAAAACACCTAGCGTTCGCAACCTTTTATTTTATCCGTCCAAAACCTCACAGAGAAAAGAGAATATAGCATTTTCAGTTGTTAAAACATTTCTAAAACCAAACTGTACATTTGACAGCAAATAATGTGAATTTAAATGCTCCAGTAACCTTGTATATACAACCTTCTCGATAACTTTAGCAAACACCGATGGCATGGAAATAGGTCTAAAGTTGTCAACATTATCCTTGTCTCCCTTTTTATAAAGTGGCTCCAGTAGAGAGTACTTTAATCGGTCAGGAAACCGACCACCGCTAAAGGAAAAGTCACAGATATGGCTAAGTACTGGGCCAACATACACAGAACAATACTTCAGTATTCTGCTAGATACCCTGCCATATCCATGAGAGTTCTTGGTCTTTAGTGATTTAATTATTAACTCAATCTCCCTCTTGTCAGTATCATGGAGGACCGTTTCAGGTAACAGTCTCGGAACACTTTTTTCTAAGAGCGCTATATGATTCCCTGTTGGGGCTAGGTTTCTATTTAGTTCACCTGGTACATTCAGAAAGTGATTATTAAATACTGTACATATATGCGACTTATCAGTAACACGAACATTCCCACTACGCACTGATTCTATATCGTCGACCTGTCTCTACAGACCAGCCACTTCGTTTACGACTGACCATATGGTTTTAATTGTATCCTGAGACGTAGCTATTCTATCTGCATACCACTTTGCCATACCAGTTTACATATGATTATATGAATTAAGGAGATCTACCAGCATCCTTTTACTTGCACAATCACTTTACAATTAATATTGAAATCACCACATATAAATAATTTTTTGTATTTCCTACAAAGTGTACCAAAAACCTCCTCTAGCTTTAGCAAAAATGTTGTGAAATTGGCGTCTGTGGCTCTATAAATAACAATTAGAAGTTTAGCTCCATTAAATTTAACCATACCTTCACAACATTCTAACACCTTTTCAGTGCAGTACTTAGAAACATCAATTGACTCTAATGGGATGCTGTTTTTCACATACATGGCTACTCCCCCACACCGAAAAGAGCTCCTAGAAAAGCTGCCAGCCAACCTGTATTCTGGTAAAGGAAGCCTCTGAATTATCTCCTTATTTAAGAAGTGCTCAAATATACCAATAATTTCAGAATCAACATCTATAAGCAGTTCACTAACTTTATCTCTAACATCTTTTATATTTTGATGAAATATACTAATTCTCTCATTACTTGGATACTTAAGCTTTGTCAAAAGTGGATCTTTTGTTAGAGAGACTTGCCTTAAGCAGGAACACCTATCAGCTGACTGGTGCAGCTCTAACATCAACTACTGCAGGAATTTTCCCATGAGTGATCCCACCACCTCGATCTATGCTGTCACTTTAATTTTCCTGTAGGCGGTGTCTATCTTACCCATGGTGATTTTCGCCTCTACATCCTTACATTTGTCCTCTAGCCATCCCTGCTTAGCCATTTTGCACTTCATGTCGATCTAATTTTTGAGACGTTTGTATTCCTTTTCGCCTGCTTCATTTACTGCATTTTTATATTTTCTCCTTTCATCAATTGAATTCAATATTTCTTCTGTTACCCAAGGATTCCTACTAGCCCTCGGCTTTTTGCCTACTTGATCCTCTGCTGCCTTCACTACTTCATCCCTCAAGGCTACCCATTCTTCTTCTACTGTATTTCATTCCCCCATTCCTATCAATTGTTCCCTTATGCTCTCCCTGAAACACTGTACAACCTCTGGTTCTTTCAGTTTATCCAGGTCCCATCTCCTTAATTTCCCACATTTTTGCAGTTTCTTCAGTTTTAATCTACAGATCTATAGATTGTGGTCAGAGTACACATTTGCCCCTGGAAATGTCTTACAATTTAATACCTGGTTTCTTACCATTATATAATCTATCTAAAATCTTGCAGTATCTCCAGGTCTCTTCCACGTATACAACGTTCTTTCACGATTCTTGAACCAAGTGTTAGCGATGATTAAGTTATGCTCTGGGCAAAAACCTACCAGGCGGCTTCCTCTTTCATTTCTTACCACCATTCCATATTCACCTACTACGTTTCCTTTTCTTCATTTCTCTACTATCAAATTCCAATCACTTGTGACTATTCTATTTTCATCTCCCTTCACTATCTGAATAATTTCTTTTATCTCATCACAAATTTCATCAATTTCTTCCTCATCTGCGGACTACTTTTAAGATTATGGTAGGTGTGGGCTTCATGTCTATCTTGGCCACAATAACGCGTTCACTGTGCTGCTTGTAGTAGCTAACCCGCATTCGAATTTTTTTTTTTTATTCATCATTAGACCTACCCATGCGTTAGGTTCATATTGGCCTTCCTAATACTTAAATCTATATCCGATGTTAACAATGACGCCGGTGGATAGACTATATGAAATTACTGATCGTCGATAAAGTCGCGAATATAACCGACATGCTATTGGGCCCTTCGCAGGGAAAGGGTTTTCGCCGCAAAAAGCGGGAAACTGGAATCCAGCAAATGAGTAAAAAATATATATTCAGTGACAAAAAATTATTGTACGTACACAACAATAGTCTGGGATTTCTGTATTACATAAAACAGTTTTTGTGATTGTATCTTGCAGCTTTAGTTATTTTTAATTAAAAGAGATTTTAAAAGGGCAGAAAGAGCGTTTTGGTCTACGCTACACATCGTTCTGTTAGTATAGTCTTGACTTCGTAATCACTTTCGTGGACTTCTGCAACTCTCAATCAAAATCTCCAACCTAATCGAGACAATACGCTACGATACAGCCGACATCATGACAAGAGAATGGGCTACATCAAACTCGAAGTAATTTTATATAGATAAGGATCTCAATGACCTGTGTACGTCTAATATAAAAGATCTCCTAACCATTCTCCTCAAATAGATCGCCATCTTCACTTGACCTTTAACTGAAACTGTTTCAGAATTAAAGACTGAATTCAAAGAAAATTTGGCTTCCAGTCACAAAACTAGAAAAATAAAAATAATAAAAGTGAGAATGTGAAACAGGTTAGCAATAACCACAAAAAGGAGATTCTACAGAAAATCAAAGTGGGAAAGGAAATTATTAATATTATCGACTGTTTAGGAACTCTATGCTACGAAAGGGATGAAACCACATATAGAATAACTGGTGGAAAAGTTAGTGTGTTTTAAGATTAAATCCAAACAACAATTAGAGAAAAATATATCGAAGCTAGGCCTATATTTCGAAAAATTGCTAAATCTCGAGGCAAATTGTGTCCTCCAGTATTAGATGAAGTGTTTGTGCCCCTAGCACGGATAAAACAGGATCTACAGCATCAACAGAAACTTCGGATATGTGTTTCATATTTCATCCAAGCCTACAGTCTATAAATACTAAAACAAAATACCACTACAGGGAAACTACCTACGAAGAAGTTCTTGGTAAAACTATGTAGCTGTAGTTGCCTTGGACTAACGACGTGTGATTATCAATGTAACCTGTACAGACTGTACGCTTTCCAAAGCTGTTATCCATGAAAAAGCTAAACGACGTTTCGTGAACAAAACACAATTTAAGACCGGACCACTAATAAAATTATCTGACAATAGGCACTGTTGAAAATTTGTGCCAGACCAGGATTACCACCCGAGTCTCCTGGTTACTAGGGAGAGGCAATGATCACTGTGTCCGAATTACGCAGTGGTCAACATAATAGCACGAACTGCCCGAGCATGCCGTTCGTCAGATCCAAATTCTCAATTTCTCCATAGACTGCTAATGCAGTGCTCCTTGAACATTATCCTCCTCGCCTTAATTAAAAAGACACAGAATATATACAAGCTTGGCCTTACGAACATTGCAGACGCCGTCTATGCAACACGCGTCACACTTCAAAGAGTTTACCAATACATTGCATTGTTTACTATCGACCACGGATCAAGCAACGTAAAAAGCACTGCGTCTACTGAGATCATGATTCAGAGTTTTTTTTTTTAAAAAAAAAAAAAAAAAAAAAAACTAATAAGTCGCCTACATATTATAGTTGCTGCCGAAAGAGGAGAATCACTATTTTCCCACAAACGGAAATATAGTTAAAATTACGCTTCTAATTCGGCTAGTTTCGGCGGTTACTAAAATTTGTAGTGAAAGTTACATAGGGAACTCTCCCGTCCCCCCACCAGAAACGTAGTTTTCGTCGCTGTTGTGCGACTTTTGTACACAGCCAGAGAAAGTGTGTGAAACATGGCGCGGACGGAAACACTAGGCTACGCTACAGGGAAATCTGCTTACACAACGTTTACTCGGCATTAATAATCGTTGGCGTAAACATCTCTCAATCAAATTACCCCCTTCCAACCTAACTTAGATCTCGGGCTACACTGCCCATAGGCCTGTCATCACAACCAAAATTTCAGTGTGTGGGGGATATCCTGTATTTCTCGCTAATCTCTCTCTAGGCAAAAATGTCAGTTATTGTAGATTGGTGGCAGTCTCAACTACAAGATTTACTAATGATAAACACTATTGAGGCGGCTCGTAATTTTAGAATAGTTCTCTTCGTCTTACTTGGCATAAATTGTTCGCTGGCGTCCCAGCAGCTAGCTCCTTCAGTGTCTGCTTCTGCCATCGCACCACGCCAGTCTGTTGTTATCCTAGCAGACAGAACGCACCGCACATCCGACAACTTCGGAACCACTCAACTGGCCAGTTAGCAACTGAGCCGAACACTGTTTACACCGTCAAAGGAAAACTATGCAAAGATGTACACTCGAATGGCACGACTGAGTAGTACACACACACACAAACACACAAACAGTAATATCTGTATAATGTCCATCGACACGCGCAGAACGAAATTCTTCTCGCGAACGTACAGCGTCTCCGAAAAAAATCTCGTGACTATATTCCGGCGTTACGGCCAGGTTCTCATTCAAATGAGCAAAAAATGTTATATATATTTTTTGAGACAGTGAAAATACACTTGAAGGATCTGTTTGGGAGTTACGAGTGATCATACTATGAGCTTTATTTTAGATTTTCAGTAAAAAAAAATGGCGCCCGCAATTATGATTTGATCACGCGGACTGCGTGCAGTGTGGCCTCTCAGATGTTACCTGAAATCAAAAATGGATGACATCAGTTGATACTAAATTACTTCTCTGAAATTGAAAATGGAAAACATCAGTCGATATTACATAAAATTTATGGGAGCGCATACCTAACCGCAATGAAACAACCGTAAATTTAACGATACGGTACTAATTCGAACTCTGAGTTCGATTTTTTGGGTGGTTTATTTCACTCCTTATGCCTTCACAAAAATTACTTAATATTAATCAGTGTCATATATTATAGGTATAAGCTCCTAAGAAAAGTGTTTACTTTTCTGGGTCAGAGGTAGAAGTTAAGAGATTGAACCATTTTTAGTTAATGCTGCATGCCGTTCTGAGAAAATTGTTTCTCCAAAAAAAAAAAATAAATAAAAAAAAAAATCAACGTCTAGGGAAACCTTTTGGTTATATTATTACTTCGATTTGCATGAACTGAGGGTTACATGTATATTTTTAATGTCGCTGGACACGAATCTGCAGTAAGATTTTCAATATTCAAAACGGCTAATGCAATACGGAGAGCACAGGATTATGCTTTGTCCAATTTTTACCAAAAATGCATTTTCGTTATTTACGTTTAGTGTGCAATCCAAGGAGCACTTTTCAACCCTTCCTCTGGCTGGAATTGTTCCTAGATAGCAACTCCCTGTTCTTCTTGGCAGGAAAAGCCGATCTGTCTAACCTGGATATGCAGCACTCGTTATTCGTCAGTGTTATCGGCGAGTATGTTTGCAGTATGAATCATTTTGTGCACGTGCGTCACGGGACGAGCTTTGATCTACATCTATATGGATACTCTGCAAATCACATTTAAGTGCCTGGCAAAGGGTTCTTCGAATCCCCTTCACAATTGATAGTTAATTGAAACCCTCAGCTGCCGACAGGTGTTGTTGATATACTTCGATGGGGACAGCTGAAAATGTGTGCCCCGACCGGGACTCGAACCCGGGATCTCCTGCTTACATGGCAGACGCTCTATCCATTTGAGCCACCGAGGACACAGATGAATACCGCGACTGCAGGCATTTATCCCTTACACGCTTCCCGTGAGACTCACATTTCCAACCGGCCACAATCCACAAACGTAATGTACGTAATAGGTGTTTGCCCATCCACTCAATAATGGCCCACACTAAGGTGACGATTCCCGTAAGATTTCGGGCAATCTGTGCGCATTCGCACAGACGAAGGTCAATGGCTGGGTAACGTTTAACCATATATATGAAGATAGTAACTGTTCTCGAAAGAACAGGCGCCACTGACGACCGGGCAGCTTCTCTAGAATACATGATAGACCGGCCTATGTGGCCGAGCGGTTCTAGGCGCTTCAGTCGGGAGCCGTGCGACCGCTACGGTCGCAGGTTCAAATCCTGCCTCGAGTATGGATGTGTGTGATGTCCTTAGGTTAGTTAGGTTTAAGTCGTTCTAAGTTCTAGAGGACTGATGACCTCAATTGTTAAGTCCCATAGTGTTCAGAGCCATTTGAACCATCAGTCCCTGTGCTTACACACTACTTACATTAACTTATGCTAAGGACAACAAACACACACAACGATGCCCAAGGGAGGACTCGAACCTCCAACGGGGGGAGCCGCGCGAACCGTGACAAGGCGTTTGAGACATGGCGGATACCCCGCGCGGCTCATGGCAGTCGTGACACTGCTTCAAACAATGGGCTGTAGAAACTTTTTTAAAGCACGGATTAAAAAAAAAAATCTTTCCGTTCCAAGAGTCTGGACAAGTACACCTTAAAAAACTGCAACTACAAAGAAATTGAATTTTCGAACTTTTTGGATGAGAACCTGTCCCTATGGAACACCGTTGATAAAATGTCACAGGGATTATGTACTCAGGTTTCACATGTGGATTAACAATTCCTAATCGAGGAATTTGCATCTCCCACCTTGGAATTCTCAGTACAGAATTTTTATCCATTACGAGATTCTCAGCCACTTGCAGAAGTGATTTCCCGTGATTCTGCAAAACTTTTCCGTTAGCCAATCGTAGCAACTATAATATTTGGTTCCTGGTGCACGACATGTCTCTTAACTTAAAGCGACCAACTCATTTGCATAAAGAGCTAACTTATCATCCGCTTCTTTACTTGCGTAGACCGTTTATGGTCTTCAAAGATTTTTTTCTTTAATCGTTTTTTTATGTCTTTTATAAATTGCAACACTTTCTAAACTTAACGCCATTGAAGCATGGTCTTTTACTGAATGACCAAAAAACAATGCCGACAGCTGGAGTCGAAGGTTTTTGTTAATCAAGCCGTTTGTATTCTTGTGGTGATATCTCCATAGAATCTTTCATTCCGCAACACATATTTCTTTTATATAACTGAGAAGTGAAATACCGGTTTTCATAGATGCAGATTTAACATATTTTAATATAACGCAATAAATATTTCACTAAAATTTTCATCCCCATACTATCAAAGTTCCAAAACCACTGAAACACATAGTTTTTAAAAATTCTAACAGAGGAGCCGAATACGAATTGTCAGATATATTTAGTAATGCTTTCATAATGAACCATTTTGAGAAACATCTCACACCCTTTAGGAGTTAGGTTTTCAAAAACAATTAAACATGTATTCTTCTATTTAGAACCAAGGAGACAAATTCAAATCTTCATCCATTTAATTCTAAAAATGCTTTCATAGTGAAATATTTCAATAAACTTTTCATCCCCTATTTCACTCTATTAATGAGTTAAATTTCCAAAAGCAACGAAACACATTCTTTTTACATCCAACTGAGAAGTCAATTACCTATTTTCATAGATGTAACTTTAACAATGCTTTAGTAGTTCTTTAATAATGATTTATTTTCAAAAAACCTTCATTATTTATTCTATCCCCCCCCCCCCCAATGAAAGAATTTCGGAAAATGATAAAAACCTTTTTTTTTTGTTTCTGGCTGAGAAACCAAATGTCAATTTTCGTAGTTTTGTAGTTCTAGCTTCAACAGTGACATAGGGACATATTTTTTTAAAAAAAACTTTTCAACCCATATTTCACCCCCTTAGGAGTGGAATTTCGAAAAATCTCTTCTTAAATGGTGCTTTCAGCGTAATATTTACACCTTAATCAAATTTCAAGTCTGTATAGTTTGCAGGTTGGGCTGGAAGGCGATGAGTGAGTGGATACATGTGCCCCTATCGCATCTCCTTGGAGGTTGTAGTTCCAAAAACAGTGAAACACGTATATTTCAATAACAGAATTTCCATACATTTATCTTTAAAAATTCTTTCACACTGAATTATTTTCATAAAACATTTTATCCTATATTCACCCTCCTTATGAATTGAATGTATCAAAAACAGTGAGACATGTAATTTTTTTTATTTTTACTTCAACCGAGAAGCCAAATTCAGGTTTAAATATATTTAGCTTTAAAAATGCTTTCATAATTAAATATTTCATGAAACATTTCATCCTCTATGTAATGGGATTGTGGTAGTGACACACCAAAATCACAATAGTAATCCGTTGTAGTTGCTACACATTTTATTACAATCAAAAGCATTATAAAATCACAATCACAAAAATACAAGAGATTGCCTTATAAGGCCAGATCAGATGGACAAATAATAAATAAATTTCTTTACGTGGAATAAGACCCGTTAAACTTCAAATTTGGATATGACTAGGTAAATATACTTAGGTAAGGCTTTACTTAAATAGTACAAATGTGCATAGAATGCGCAGCAGAACTCTCATTACTTCCAATCAGCAGAGAAACAGATTAAGCCAAAGAACCAGATTTTTTAACGTTTGGCTACCCAACTTTCCATAACAAAACTATATACAAATGATTAAAGCAATTAAGGAGGTACTTTAATTTTGACCAAACCGACCTTCAAATTTATTTACTCAATTGATTAATCAACAATATTCTTAGAATGATTACAACTAGAACATGACCATATGACAATTTCCTTAAAATAAGGTTGCTTCAATATTTCGTGTGAATTGGCGATAGACGCGAGCAGACCAAGGATTCAAATCAATACGAGAGATCCACGAGACAGGGAGTGACATAGAAATATACTCAACTTGACAATGCAATTGAACTTTGGATGCTATAGTTCTCCACCGGAACGATGGAATCACGCGAAACTGACAACATAACCGAAGATGTAAAGGAGAAGACATGGCCTTAAACATCTCTCTGCCGCCGTGGTGCTCTGTTCCCAGTATGCTAGCGTCGACCGCTGCCAATTATCTCTAACACAACACACATCAAGGGTAGAGAGTTTTCTGAGACATATACTACACAACCTTATCTGGAGAACAGGTGAGCATTACAACTGAACTGAAACAAATGAGCCTCCGTCAGTTACTTGCCCAGTGCCAGCCCTTAAACTTTGATTAATAAGTTCGCTAAAAGTCATGCCGAAGTTAAGATGATAAGATTTATCTCCAGGTTCCGCATATTAGGGGCAGAGACAATGAATTGGCGACGCTCTTAGCCGTATGTTCGCGGGAGAGTCTGGGGAAGGCAAGGGCCACGTGGAGCCGGATCTTGGAGCGAATTTCCTTCTCTCCGAGACACCCGGTTTCTTCTGCGACTCAGCCGGCAAACAGGCTGTGGACCCCAGGTGGGGACCGAATAGGCAGCAGTAGGCGGATGGCGACGTCGTTACTGGCTGTTGCCCTGTTGCCTTCGGGGGGGCGGGGGGCTCTTGTGTAAAGGGGGAGACAACCGTGGTGAAGTGAAGGTCTCTATTCCACAGGAACGAGTTAACATGATATATCCACGATTCGGTGGTCGGGGGTCATTTGGCGCTATACAAGACCTAGAACCGAGTTCGGGAACACATGTTTTGGCCCAACCTATATCGCGATGTCAGGAGATTTGTTGGCAACTGTGTCCAGTGTAAGCGCGGTAAGCCTGATGTGGGTCCGTGCAGAGAACTACTACAGTCGCTTAGGAAGCAGTGTCCTCTGGACCGCGACTCAAAGATCGAAGCAACGATCGATGGAAACTGGCGCCAGAAACGCACCAGCTCATTCTATTTCATTCCATTAGGGGTTGAACTTCCAAAAACACTAAAACACGTATTTTCTTATTTGTAACCTTGAAGTCAAATACCAATTTTCGTAGATGTAGCCTTAAAAATACTTTCATAGTTATTCCATAATTATTTATCTCAAAATAAAATGTTCACCCGCTATTTCACTTCATTCCCAGTAATAATGGAACACATATTTCTTTATTTCTGACCTAGAAACCAGATACAAATTTTCGTATGCCTAGCTTCAAAATTACCTTAATAGCTACATGTTTCAAAAATCCTATAATTTCCTGTGTCTCCCCCTTTCAGTGTAGGAGGGATAGTGTCGTACAAGAGATAGTATACTCAGTAGACAACGAACTGCTAGTTGTGAAATCTGCGACATAGGAACCGAGACTGACACAGAAGGTGCTGAAGGTGAAGCGCACTAGACTCGTGTCTACCACGGCTTCTAATAATATCGATTTACCATGAACGGAAGTTCCGAAAAGTGAGCAAGTAATTTTACAGTAAATTCAGTACCGATGGAGAGGATATACAACGAAAAACATTTCTATAAAATTTCAGAAATAATGAAATATTCCACTCAAGTCACGCGGCAGAACACGCAATGGATATGCTTGCACTTAAGACGGAAAGCCCCACGTGCTTACGCAGGCTTACGACAGATCGCAAAATTCGGCAGTAGGCGTAAGCCAACCTCGTGTGCTGCTACCTGTTGTTGATGCCAGGCATCAAGGTCTCAGTAGTACGGCCATGCACTGGAGAGTAGTTGCTTTGTAAGCACTCCGTCTTCAGTGCACGAGTGGCCTACTGGGACGGGACCATCCGACCGCTGCGTCATCATCCGTGGAGGATGCGAACAGGAGGGGCGTGGTGTCAGCACACTGCTCTCCCCGTCGTTATGGCGGTTTTCTTTGACCGGAGCCGCTACTATTCGGTCGAGTAGCTCCTCGATTGGCACCACGAGGCTGAGTGCACCCCGAAAAATGGCAAGAGCGCATGGCGGCCTGGATGACCACCCATTCAAGTGCCGACCACGTCCGACAACGCACTTAACTTCGGTGATCTCACGTGAACCAATGCAACCTCAGGGGCAAGGCCGTTGCCGCAGATATTTTAGAGTAGTTGCTAACGTTTCATAATTATCTAGTTTACGGGGAAAATGTAAAAATGGCGATTGTCACCGAAGCTACAACTAATCTGAATTTCTGGTTAGTTATCAAGTGGTCTTGTGTGCGAGCCTGAATTTTTCATCCTTTGCGGTGGGAATGATTCAAACCTGTCATGTTCTTCTTATGAAGTGTTCTATTTATTTTACACACAATGATCATTTGTAGTTGTGTTGAGTTACTACCTTGATAAATTTTTGGATGGCGCACGTATCATAACTGAGATCTGCGCTTGCGCTTAATGGCTGAAGGTGAATTAGCGTAATGAGTAGTAGCGAATGTTATAGTAACATGTTTGTAAATTATTTCAGGTAAAATACGTTAGTCGTGTAATATTATCCGTATACCAGTACAGTATGTGGGCCAATTACGTTAGTCATGGAATACTATCCGTATAAGACTATGTCACCTTGGTGTCCCGGACTTTGCTTCAATTTTGGAATCCACGAAAGAACTGGAAATTTTCCTTTACACAGCTTTCCATATAACTTCTATTACAGTGATTCAGTCTTGTCTGTCACTCGACTTTTCTGATCGGGAAATAAATTCTATCGCTCAGATGCTTATTACCTCTTCGTGTTTCTATTTGCCGATATTGCTCATAAACACTTGCATATCTCAAAGTTGCTATGGACAGTGATGGAACGACACACTTTTCTATGGCGACACTGCAGTTTAGAGATAGTAAAACCGATCGGTTAAAACGATATGGGTATTTTAGTTCTGAATAACCCATGTCTTTCCGTATTTGTTTGCTCTCGGTTATAACAAGTATCTTTTTTTTTCCTGATAACCACGTAAAAACAGATATATCGATTAGCTACAGCAGCCGCAGTAAAATTTTTAGTTTTCAAGTAAACCTTTTTTTTAAAAAAGACGAGTAATTTTTATTCGTAAGATTTCCATAGCTCTGAAATACTGCGTTATTACAGAAAAATGGGAAAAGTGATGTATGCCACTTTAATAACACTGCTGACAGAAACGAGCAACAAATGGATTGGTCCAGCATTGCCGAGACAATATTGTGCCTGTTATACAAGCAGTGCGCGAGACTGGACGCAGTTTCTCGCTGTTGTCGAACGTCAGTTGTAACACAGAATGGCACCATCTGGAAGTCTGGAAGTATTTTACGATATGCGGTAACGAGTGAAGCACATGGGTTGATTTGGTCGACTTGAAACATCATACAAGGAAAAAAGTTAAAATTTCCGGGATAAAAATAGAAAGTGCCTGATCTGCTGCCTGTGTCTACGTAGTATGCCGTTATCTGCTTGTAGCCCTTGAAAACAGAGAAATTAAAACGAAAAAGAGTTCTCCAGCCGAAGTATTCACTATTGCAGGACTATACGTAACTGCCGCATAGTGCTGTGATAACCGATTACAATATAATTTTTGAGCAGAGCTTCTAAAAACTAAAATCAGTAGGAGAATACTGGCAGTTTTCTGTAGTACGGAAGCACTCGCCATATTTTGAGAGAAGCAGCGAACAGCTGACAAAGTTTTATTTGACTATTTATTTTAAATTATGTCCGAAAGAACAGACACCATATCCATATACGTATATGGTTCTGGCAATACCAGCCATGACCTTCTTCTGTGAAGATGCACACGTATTCCCCGAACTGTTACGGCACTTGGTAAGAATGTCTTCCACGAGTAATGAGTGTGTTGGTGTGGGACACTACGAATGTAGTGTGTGCACATACAAGGTGAGCATCGCGGGAGGCCTGTGCGAGATAGTCCCTGCAGTCACTATCGTCTGTGCCCTCGGTGGCTCAGATGGACAGAGCGTCTGCCATGTAAGCAAGAGATCCCGGGCTTTAGTCCCAGGCGGGGCACACATTGTCACCTGTCCCCGTTGATGTATATCGACACCCGAGAGCAGCTGACGGTATTAATATAATTATAATTTCGTTCTGGACGGCTGCAGGTCATCATAAAAGTATTTAATTTTACGTGTTGATTCCATTTATCAAGAAACTGAGAAAGTCAAATTTTTTAAATCTTTGTAGGATTCCTACGTTTACTAGAGGAAATAATGTAAATAAAAGACTGAAAATCGGTTATTACAAGCACTGGAATAGTGACGGGCTTTAACAATTAGGTTAAAGTGAGCCGAAAACCAGTTGTTTCAGCGATAACCGACATTCCCACTGGAGTTCTGCGTGGTAAGATTGACGCGCAATTGACGCATGGTGCACGGAATGGCAATTGAATCTCAATGTAGACAAGTGCAATCCAACAACAGAGGAAGTGGGTTACAATACGCTTGTTCGCCCACTGCTTGAATACTGCTCAGCAGTGTGGGATCCGTACCAGGTAGGGTTGATAGAAGAGAGAGAGAAGATCCAACGGAGAGCAGCGCGCTTCGCTACAGGATCATTTAGTAATCGCGAAAGCGTTACGGAGATGACAGATAAACTCCAGTGGAAGACTCTGCAGGAGAGACGCTCAGTAGCCCGGTACGGGCTTTTGATAAAGTTTCGAGAACATACCTTCACCGAAGAGTCAAGCAGTATATTTCTCCCTTCTACGTATATCTAGCGAAGAGACCATGAGGATAAAATCAGAGAGATTAGAGCCCACACAGAAGCATACCGACAATCCTTCTTTCCACGTACAATATGAGACTGGAATAGAAGGGAGAACCGATAGAGTACCCTCCGCCACAGACCGTCAGGTAGCGTGCCTAGTATGGATGTAGATTTAGACATCTAGAACAGTTTTTCAGGAAGGTTACTGCAGCTCTGATGTTCTCAAAATGAACGGGCCAGCCATTGGCGTCCTCGAGGGGGAGGGGAGGAGGTGGGGAGGGGAGAAGAGGCAAAGGGGCACTTTCACCCATAGCCCCCAACCCTCCCTGGAATCTGGAGTAAAGAGGTTTTATTCGTTACAGTATACTCATACTCTTCCAGATAAGACTTCTCCACAATACTGCTAAACCTTAGCTTTGACCAGTTGTAGCGCTTATAGAGTTAGGGTCTTGCAGCTTGTTGCATCTCGTAACTGACCAGCTGATTTGTACACACAGTGCCAGTTTCAGAATCATGCACTCCAGCCCCGACGCGCCTCCCGCACTCCCCTCCACTGGAAATATTTCTGCAGATTCCAGTCTGCCACTGTGCATATGTTTTGATAACATCCTGGTTTTAATAGCATCGAAGGAACAGCATTGTGAAGTAAAGGGTAGACCTAGCACAGAACACACCATTCACATTGAAACGCATCACTTAGTAGATGGTGAAGTACTCTGAAGCTAGCCAGATAGAAACAGAAGTTCCTGGCA
Organism: Schistocerca gregaria; assembly: GCF_023897955.1. Taxonomy (NCBI): domain Eukaryota; kingdom Metazoa; phylum Arthropoda; class Insecta; order Orthoptera; family Acrididae; genus Schistocerca; species Schistocerca gregaria. Next base: position 3,746,709 of record NW_026061713.1, on the reverse strand, counting down.
CTATATTTGACCCAAATTCTAATCTTACACTAATCTCTTGTATCTACCTACCACGCCCTCAAAAAGCCAACGATTTACTATTATCAGAAGTTCCGAAAAATGAGGAAGAAATTGGCCCACACTTTTTTCCGTTGTGTATTATTTCGATTCCCCCATAAAGGGAATGGACTTGTAGCCACAGGTTACACAAGCGATAGATGGCTTAAAATACATAAAAAGAGATGACAATAAGAGACGATTTTTAAAAACACAATGATACACGGTATTTTCGATTTTTACAGGAAAATAATGGATGACAAAATAAAGGTTTTTGAAAAATACGCTGGTGGACAATATTGGGGATTTTTTATCTTCATAGATGACTAGCGGAAAAGCATGGCGTTGACCAGGCATTTATTTACAGCTGTGCGTCCACGCCCGTACAATGCAGCGTCTGGCCTTGTCCTGAATTTTTATAACGTATCTCCTGAAACATGTGTCGTACAATGATATAATTTTGTAGGTACGTTCAGCGTCATATGCGGATACTGTCTGCGAAATTTATTGCGAATATAGTAGCAAAGAAGTAACAAATTTAAATGTCACGAATGCTGTGATGCCCACACACTTGGGTGCAACTAATGTACACGGAATGCTTGGCACGATCATTATAGCTACCATCACCTATGGTCGAAATTGGACCATCTGTGTCGACGTAGTGAAAATATAAATGTGCATAACATGGTAAACGTCCATTCTTTCGAGCCATCGGACCTGATCTACGATCAAAAATATCTTGTAAATGTGGTAGGGGCCACGGCCTTGCCGCAGTGGATACACCGGTTCCCGTCTGATTACTGAAGTTTAGCACTATCGGGCGAGGTCGGCACTTGGATGGGTGACCATCTGGGCCGCGATGTGCTGTTGCCATTTTTCGGGTTGCACTCAGCCTTGCGATGCCAGTTGAGGAACTACTCGACCGAATAGTAGCGGCTCCAGTCAAAGGAAACTACCACAACGAGTGGGAGAGCCAGCTCCTCCTCCACCCTCAGTGAGGATAACGTGGCGGTAGGATGGTCCTGATTGGCCACTTGTGGCCTGAAGACGGAGTGCTTTTTTAAAGTAGTGCTGCCTAGATAAAACTGACAGTCTAGGCTCAGGGACTGTCCACGGTAAATGCTGCATTGGACCTACGAATACTATTAAAATAATAGTTTGAGTTCTCTTTAATTGTCCAAACATCTGAAGTGAGTCCTTATTACAGTGCGCTGAAAAATAGATTTTACGTTAATGGAAGATAAATTTTATGTTTCCAGAATGAGATTTTCACTCTGCAGCGGAGTGTGCGCTGATATGAAACTTCCTGGCAGATTAAAACTGTGTGCCCGACCGAGACTCGAACTCGGGAGCTTTGCCTTTCGCGGGCAATTGCTCTACCATCTGAGCTACCGAATCACGACTCACGCCCGGTACTCACAGCTTTACTTCTGCAAGTATCCGTCTCCTACCTTCCAAACTTTACAGAAGCTCTCCTGCGAACCTTGCAGAACTAGCACTAGTGCACAGCCAGGAAGACAGAGGTTGCATTGCTGTTTCTAATCTTCTGGTGTTTGAGATTCAGAATCTAGGATTGCCTATAATGAGAACAGCAGGAATGAATGTCCTGCACCAGTATAGAACATAGAAAATCACATGGCACAATTATTTTACATCATTCTCAGCAAGCTACAGAAGCCTCTAATGGACATAACAACATCGTCACCTCCTTCACCAGTGAAAGATCTTAGTAGCTATTGAGTCATGACTAGGTGGCCAATTAATAATTTGTTGTTCAAAGCTAATTTCAGTATAAATGGGAATACTCAGTGGACATCTATTACAGTCATATTTTACTGTCTAAGATATATCAACTTTCCAGACTATAAGTATAAGCAGAGCTCGGCCTTTCCCATTCCGAGTTTGTTTAGAATGTATCATGGGAATCAGATCCACTGGGCATTTAGAGCAACCTGCTTTAAACAATATGAGCAGGCGGTAGACACAGACACGGAATATTTCATTTCTCTCTGAAACGGTTACCTTCATCGTCTACAAACTTATGTTCCCTGCTGCGGTACGTGGAGGCACTAATAGCAATAAGGTAGAACACAGAAGAAGCTTATAAGTTGATGTAATCGGCCAGTAAGAAGTAGTACAATTGAAGTTTAGTTATCGATTATTGACTTATTAGCCAACTTTGGTGCCTGGGATATGACCAACGACCGTAAGATTTGGCATGAAACGAGACCTGGCAGCCACGTTACACGAAGAATGTGAAAAGTGTCCATATGTATTAAAAACCTGAGAAATCCGACCGTTTTCGTCATTTGCTATCGAATCGACGTAATGCCAGATCGTCACATTGGCCGCTCTTCTCTCGAAAACGGTTACATTTATCGTGTGCAAACCTATGTCGCGTGCTGCGGTATGCGGAGACACTAAAAGCACCATAGTAGAACACAGAAGAAGCTTCTAAGTTGATGTAATAGACAGCAAGAAGCAGTACAATTCAAGGTTTGTTATCGATTATTGACTTTTTAGCCGGCTTTGGTGCCTTGGACATGAGCTATGACCTTACGATTTTGCATGAAGGGAGGTCTAGCAGCCACGTTGCACGGGAGAATGTGAAAAGTGTTCATATGTAGTAAGAACCTGAGAAATCCACCCGATTTCTTCATTTGCTACCGAATCGACTTAATGCCAGATCGTCACATTGGCCGCTTTTCTCTATCAAACGATTACATTTATCGTCTGAAAACTTATGTGGGATGCTGCGGTATGCGGAGACACTAAAAGCACCACAGTAGAACACACAAGAAACTTTCTAACTTGATGTATCGGTCAGTTAGAAACAGTACAATTCAAGTTTTAGCTATCGATTATTGACTTATTAGGTGGATTTGGTGCCTTGGACATGACCGACGACCTTAAGATTCTGCATCAAACAACGACTGGCAGTCACGTTGCACGAGAGAATGTGAAGAGGATCCATATGTAATAAAACCCTGAGAAATCGCACCGCTTTCTTCATTTGCTATCGTATCGACGGATTGCAAAATCGTCATATTGGAAGCTTTTCTCTCTCAAACGGTTACATATATCGTCTGCAAACCTATATGGCGTGCTGCGGTAGGTGGACACACTAAAAAGACCATAGTAGAACACAGAAGCAGCTTCTAAAATGATGTAATCGGCCAGTAAAGAGCAGTACAATTCAAGTTTCAGTTATCGATTATTGACTTATTAGGTGGCTTTGGTGTCTTGGACATGACCGAGGACGATAATATTTTGCATGTAACAACGGCTGGCAGCCATGTTACCCAAGATAATGTGAAACGTGTCCATTAATAGTAAAAACCTTAGACATCGCACCGTTTTCGTCATTTGCTATCGTATCGACGTAATGCGAGATCGTCAATTTGGCCGCTTTTCTCTCTGAAACGGTTACATTTATATTATGCAAACTTATGTGGCGTGCTGTGGAATGCGGAGACACTAAAAGGACCGCAGTAGAACACAGAAGAAACTTCTAAGTTGATGTAATCGGCAAGTAAGGAGCAGTACAATTCAAGTTTTAGTTATCTATTATTGACTTATTAGCCGGCTTTGGTGTCTTGGACATGACCGAAGACCATAAGATTTTGCATGTAACAACGGCTGGCAGCCACGTTGTTGTTGTTGTTGTTGTTGTGGTCTTCAGTCCAGAGACTGGTCTGATGCAGCTCTCCATGCTACTCTATCCTGTGCAAGCTTCTTCATCTCCCAGTACCTACTGCAACCTACATCCTTCTGAATATGCTTAGTGTTTCATCTCTTGGTCTCCCTCAACGATTTTTGCCTTCCATCCTGTCCTCCAATACTAAATACGTGATCCCCTGTTGCCTCAGAACATTTCCTACCAACCGATCCCTTCTTCTGGTCAAGTTTTGCCACAAACTTCTCTTCTCCCCAACACTGTTCAACACTTCGTCATTAGTTATGTGATCTACCCATGTAATCTTCAGCATTCTTCTGTAGCACCACATTTCTAAAGCTTCTATTCTCTTCTTGTCCAAACTATTTATCGTCCACGTTTCACTTCCATACATGGCTATACTCCATAAAAATACTTTCAGAAATGTCTTCCTGACACTTAAATCTATACTCGATGTTAACAAATTTCTCCTCTTCAGAAACTCTTTCCTTGCCATTGCCAGTCTACATTTTATATCCTCTCTACTTCGACCATCATCAGTTATTTTGCTCCCCAAATGGCAAAACTCCTTTACTACTTTAAGTGTCTCATTTCCTAATCTAATTCCCTCAGCATCACCCGACTTAATTCGACTACATTCCATTATCCTCGATTTGCTTTTGTTGATGTTCATGTTATATCCTCCTTTCAAGGCACTGTCCATTCCATTCAACTGCTCTTCCAAGTCCTTTGCTGTCTCTGACAGAATTACAATGTCATCGGCGAACCTCAAAATTTTTGTTTCTTCTCCATGGATTTTAATACCTACTCCGAATTTTTCTTTTGTTTCCTTGACCGCTTGCTCAATATACAGATTGAATAACATTGGGGAGAGGCTAAAACCCTGTCTCACTCCCTTCACAACCACTGCTTCCCTTTCATGTCCCGCGATTCTTATAACTGCCATCTGGATTCTGTACAAATTGTAAATAGCCTTTCGCTCCCTGTATTTTACCCCTGCCACCTTTAGAATTTGAAAGAGAGTATTCCAGTCAACATTGTCAAAAGCTTTCTCTAAGTCTACAAATTCTAGGAACATAGGTTTGCCTTTCCTTAATCTTTCTTCTAAGATAAGTCGTAAGGTCAGTATTGCCTCACGTGTTCCAGTGTTTCTATGGAATCCAAACTCATCTTCCCCGAGATCGGCTTCTACTAGTTTTTCCATTCGTCTGTAAAGTATTCGTGTTAGTATTTTGCAGCTGTGACTTATTAAACTGATAGTTCGGTAATTTTCACATCTGTCAACACCTGCTTTCTTTGGGATTGGAATTATTATGTTCTTCTTGACGTCTGAGGGTATTTCACCTGTCTCACACATCTTGCTCACCAGATGGTAGAGTTTTGTCAGGACTGGCTCTTCCAAGGCTGTCAGTATTTCTAATGGAATGTTGTCTACTCCTGGAGCCTTGTTTCGACTTAGGTCTCTTAGTGCTCTGTCAAACTCTTCACGCAATATCGTATCTCCCATTTCATCTTCATCTACATACTCTTCAATTTCCATAATATTGCCCTCAAGTATTTCGCCTGTGTACAGACCCTCTATATACTCCTTCCACCTTTCTGCTTTCCCCTCTTTGCTTAGAACTGGGTTTCCATCTGAGCTCTTGATGTTCATACAAGGGTTCTCTTATCTCCAAATGTCTCTTTAATTTTGCTGTAGGCAATATCTATCTTACCCCTAGTGAGATAAGCCTCTACATCCTTACATTTGTCCTCTAGCCATCCCTGCTTAGCCATTTTGCATTTCCTGTCGATCTCATTTTTGAGACGTTTGTATTCCTTTTTGGTTGCTTCATTTACTGCATTTTTATATTTTCTCCTTTCACCAATTAAATTCAATATTTCTTCTGTTACCCAAGGATTTCTACCAGCCCTCGTCTTTTTACCTACTTGATCCTCTGCTGCCTTCACTACTTCATCCCTCAGAGCTACCCATTCATCTTCTACTGTATTTCTTTCCCCCATTTCTGTCAATTGTTCCCTTATGCTCTTCCTGAAACTCTGTACAACCACTGGTTCTTTCAGTTTGTCCAGGTCCCATCTCCTTCAATTCCCACCTTTTTGCAGTTTCTTCAGTTTTAATCTACAGGTCATAACCAATAGATTGTGGTCAGAGTCCACATCTGCCCCTGGAAATGTCTTACAATTTAAAACCTGGTTCCTAAATCTCTGTCTTACCATTATATAATCTATCTGATACCTTTTAGTATCTCCAGGGTTCTTCCATGTATACAACCTTCTTTCATGGCTCTTAAACCAAGTGTTAGCTATGACTAAGTTGTGCTCTGTACAAAATTCTACGAGGCGGCTTCCTCTTTCATTTCTTAGCCCCAATCCATAATCAGCTACTACGTTTCCTTCTCTCCCTTTTCCTACACTCGTTTTCCAGTCGTCATTGACTATTAAATTTTCGTCTCCCTTCACTACCTGAATAATTTCTTCTATTTCATCATACATTTCTTCAATTTCTTCGTCATCTGCAGCGCTAGTTGGCATATAAACTTGTACTACTGTAGTACGTGTGGGCTTCGTATCTATCTTGGCCACAGTAATGCGTTCACTATGCTGTTTGTAGTAGCTTACCCGCATTCCTATTTTCCTATTCATTATTAAACCTACTCCTGCATTACCCTTATTTGATTTTGTGTTTATAACCCTGTATTCACCTGACCAAAAGTCTTGTTCCTCCTGACACCAAACTTCACTAATTCCCACTATATCTAACTTTAACCTATCCATTTCCCTTTTTAAATTTTCTAACCTACCTGCCCGATTGAGGGATCTGACATTACACGCTCCGACCCGTAGAACGCCAGTTTTCTTTCTCCTGATAACGACATCCTCCTGAGTAGTCCCCGCCCAGAGATCCGAATGTGGGCTATTTTACCTCCGGAATATTTTACCCAAGAGGACGCCATCATCATTTAATCATACAGTAAAGCTGCATGCTCTCGGGAAGGATTACGGCCGTAGTTTCCCCTTGCTTTCAGCACGTTCGCAGTACCAGGACGGCAAGGCCGTTTTGGTTATTGTTACAAGTCAAGTTACAGTCAATCATCCAAACTGTTGCCCCTGCAACTACTGAAAAGGCTGCTGCCCCTCTTCAGGAACCACAGGTTCGTCTGGCCTCTCAACAGATACCAATCCGTTGTGGTTGTACCTACGGTACGGCTACCTGTATCGTTGAGGCACACAAGCCACCACACCAACGGCAAGGTCCATGGTTCATGGGGGGGGGGGGGGGGGGCAGCCACGTTATGCGAGAGAATGTGAAAAGTGTCCATAAATAGTAAAAACGTGAGAAATCGAACCGTTTTCGTCATTTGCTATCCTATCGTCGGAATGCCAAATCGTCACATTGGAAGCTTTTCTCTCTCAAACGGTTACATATATCGTCTGCAAACCTATGTGGCGTGCTGCAGTATGCGGAGACACTAAAAGCACCACAGTAGAACTCGCAAGAAATTTCTAAGTTGATGTTATCGGTCAGTAAGAAGCAGTACAATCAAGTTTTAGTTATCGATTATTGACTTATTAGCCGTGTCCATAAGTAGTAAAAACCTGAGAAATAGCACTGTTCTCGTCATTTGCTATCGTATCGACGTAATGCCACATCGTCCCATTGGCCGCTTTTCTCTCTCAAACGGTTACATTTATCGTCTGCAAACTTGTGTGGCGTACTGCGGTATGCGGAGTCACTAAACGAACCCCAGTAGGACACAGAAGAAGCTCCTAAGTTGATGTAATTGGCCAGTAAGAAGCAGTACAATTCCAGTTTTAGTTATCAATTACTGACTTATTAGCCGGGTTTGGTGCCTTTGACATGACCAACGACCCTACGATTTTGCATGAAATAACGACTGGCAGCCACGTTACGCGAGAGAATGTGAAAAGTGTCCATAAGTACTAAACACATGAGAAATCACACCGTTTTCGTCATTTGCTATCGTAACGACGGAATGCCAGATCGTCACATTGGCCGCTTTTCTCTCTCAAACGGTAACTTCTATCGTCTGCAAACTGATGTCGCGGAGACACTAAAAGCACAACAGTAGAACACAGAAGAAGCTTCTAAGTTGATGTAATAGCCAATAAGAAGCAGTGAAATTCAAGTTTTAATTATCGATTGTTTACTTTTAGCCGGCTTTGGTGCATTGGACATGAGCCAGGACCTTAAGATTTTGCATGAAGGGAGGTCTAGCAGCCGCGTTGCACGGGAGAATGTGAAAAGTGTTCATATGTAGTAAAAACCTGAGAAATCGCACCGTTTTCGTCATTTGCTATCGTATCGACGTAATGCCAGATAGTCACATTGGAAGTTTTTCTGTCTCAAACGGTTACATTTATCGCCTGCAAACTTAAGTGGCGTGCTGCGGTATGCGGAGACGCTAAAAGAATAACAGTAGAACACACAAAAAGCTTCTAAGTTGATGTTATCAAACAGTAAGAAGCAGTACAAATCAAGTTTTATTCATCAATTATTGATTTATTAGCCGGCTTTGGTGTCTTGGACATGATCGAGGACCATAAAATTTTGCATGTAACAACGGCTGGCAGCCACGTTACAAGAGAGAATGTGAAAAGAGTCCATAAATAGTAAAAGTCTGAGGAATCACACCGTTTTCGTCATGTGCAATCGTATTGACGGAATGCCAGATCGTCGCATTGGAAGCTTTTCTCTCTCAAACGGTTACATATATCGACTACAAACCTATGTGGCGTGCTGCGGTATGCGGAGGCACTAAAAGCATAACAGTTGAACACACAAAAAGCTTCTAAGTTGATGTTATCAAACAGTAAGAAGCAGTACAATTCAAGTTTTAGTTATCGATTATTGACTTATTAGCTGGCTTTGGTGACGTGGACATGACCAACGACCCTAAGATTTTGCATGAAACAACGACTGGCAGCCACGTTAAACGAGAGAATGTGAAAAGTGTCCAAATGTTGTAAAAACCTGAGAATTCGCACCGTTTTCGTCATTTGCTATCGTATCGACGTAATGCCAGTTCGTCACTTTGGCCGCGTTTCTCACTAGAACGGTTACATTTAACTTCCGCGATATGCGGAGACACTAAACGCTCCACAGTAGAACACAGAAGAAGCTTCTAAGTTGATGTAATCGGCCAGTAAGAAACAGTACAATTCATGTGCTAGTAATTGATTATTGACTTATTAGCCGTCTTTGGTGCCTTGGACATGACCGACGATCTTTCGATTTTGCTGGAAACAACGACTGGGAGAAACTTTACAGGAGAGAATGAAAAAAATATCCACATGTAGTGAAAACCTGAGAAATCGCACCGTTTTCGTCATGTGGTATCGAATCGACTTATACCCGAGCCGTTGAAACATTGCACTTGACGTTTGCCTATGAAGTTGGCAGCGTAACAGAGTAACAAGTGAAGAACGATAGGCACTAGGCGTTCAGCGTGGGGCGCCAGCCAATCACAGCGCAGTGAGCACTGCTGTTACTCACGTGCTGTGACGTTAAAGTTACCGCGTTGCCGGCTTTGTTTAGTGAATGTGTATACAACGTGAGTTGTGTGTTGTTTACCGCGTATTTTCGTTGTACTGTGTGCTATATCGTTGTGACTTTTGTTACGTTGTGAGTTTACGTACTTGGAAAATGCCACCGAAAAGACTTCGTTCACCTAGTGACAATCCTTTGCGTCGAGGGGTGCCGCTAAAGAGCCATGCACTGGAGTTGCTACGCAGAACTCGTGAGTTTTACGAGCAGGAGAAGCATTCATGGACAGCCATCAATTCCTGCTGACAAAGTGGTGGAACGTACGTCGAAAACTCTTGGTATTAGTGCAAGAACGGTAGTAAGTAAGGGAGTATTACTTCAAAACTTTGAAGATACTGAAGTGAGCCGTAACGATTCCGAGCTGTCTGCATCAAATAATACATTTTTATCAACCCCGGGAAAGAAGAAAAAGCTGCGTAGTCCTATCACAGATTTAGATTCTTTCCAGACTGATGCAGTTCGTAGGCATGTTTATGCTTACTACAGCAGAAAAGAGTATCCGACTGTAGCTAAGTTATTAATCTCTTTAAAAGAAAGTGAACTCTTCAGGGGTGGTAAAACATCACTAAAATTTGTGCTAAAAAATATGGGTTTCCGTTACAAAACGCTAGACGGACGCAAAGTACTGTTAGAGAGGGCACATATTGTTACCGCTCGTAGCATTTTCTTGCACAAAATTGTGGGCAGAGACATTCATTCCATAATTTGGCTAGACGAAACGTGGGTTAATGCCGGGGAAGCTGTCAGTAAATGTTGGAGAGATAACACACCCAGCAGTACCGGCCATCAGCCGACGGGAAGAGGAGCTAGATTAATTGTGGTCCATGCAGGCTCCTCCAGTTGTTTTGTCCCTGACGCACTTTCAGTTTTTAGATCAAAAAGGACTGGTGATTACCATGAAGATATGGATCACGCACGATTTGTTGAGTAGTTCAGGAACCTTTTAAAACAATTTCTTGTCCCTACAACAATTGTAATGGACAATGCTCCATATCATTCGGTGATACAGAACAAAGCCCCAACTACAAATGATCGGAAAGAAATTATGGTGCAGTGGTTACAGGCTCGAAATATTGCAGCGGATATGGGTATGACAAAGGTTCTGTTATATTCTCTTGTTAAAGAAAATAAGCCTACGACACCTACATACGTAGTAGACGAAATTGCCAAGGAGCAGGGTCATACTGTAATAAGGCTGCCACCATATCACTGCCATTTCAACCCTATTGAGTTAGTATGGAGTGACGTAAAAATGTATGTAAGGAACAACAACAAGTCCTTTACAATAGCAGAGGTGGAAAAGCTGTTGCGTGAAGCTCTTGTGACTGTGGATGCAGCCTCACGGAGAAAAAAAGTAGAGCACGTCGAGAAGCTTATACGAGCAGCACAGACAATAGAAGGCATTATCAGTGGCCTGAACAATTAATGATTTGTCTTGCCGATGACGACGATGAAGACGGTTTTAGCGATGAATCGGACAACAGTGACGATGGCGAGCTGGATGGAATTGCGCCATTATCGCTGTAAATTGGTGAGTGAAAAAATTCTAATATTGGTTATTTATTGCAATCTCGGTTAATATTTATTTTGTAAACTACGTACATTATTGATTTTAAAGTACCAGTCGTCAGATGCTTGTTTTTTGTATTTCTATGCTCCGTTATCGAAAGGGTGCGCATTGTTATGCTTTTACATGCATTATTATACGGTTGTTTACTTCCTGTCATTGTAGTACAACTAAAAACGAGTTTTTATATACATTGCAATTGCTCAATCGCTTGCATTTACGAGACGGGACGGAAAACTGTATCGTCTGCTGTGTGTATAGAGGCTGCTGTTGCAACATCGCTATCACAGTATAGCCAACCTAACTAGACAAAAAGCGAACTGTCAAGTGCATTGTTTCTCCGGCAGGGGAATAATACCAGATCGTCAGTTGGGCCGCTTTAGTCTCTCAAACGGTTACATTTATCGACTGCAAACTTATGTCGCGTGCTATGGTATTCGGAGACACTAAAAGACCACAATAGAAGACAGAAGAAGCTTCCAAGTTGATGTAATCGGCCAGTAAGAAGCAGTACATTTGAAGTTTTAGTTATCGGTTATTGGCTTATTAGCCGGATTTAGTGACTTGGACATGACCGACGACCTTAAGATTTTGCATGAAACAGCGACTGGCAGCCACGTTACACGAGGGAATATGAAAAGTGTCCATATGCAGTAAAAACCAGAGAAATCGCACCGTTTTCGTCATTTGCTATCGTATCGACTTAATGCCAGATCGTCTCTTTGGCCGCTTTCCTCTTTCAAACGGTTACATTTATCGTCTGCAAATTTGTGTGGCGTGCTGCGGTATGTGGAGACACTAAAACACCACAGTAGAGCACAGAAACTTCTAAGTCGATGTAATCGGCGAGTAAAAAGCAGTACAGTTTAAGTTTTAGTCATCGATTATTGACTTATTAGCCGGCTTTGGCGCCTTGATCATGAGCTAGGACCTTGCGATTTTGCATGAAACGACATCTGGACGCCACGTTGCACGGGAGAATGTGAAAAGTGTTCATATGTAATAGAAACTTGAGAAATCCGCCCCTTTTCGTCATATGCTATCGAATTTACTTAATGCCAGATCGTCACATCGGTCGCTTTTTACTCACTGAAACGTTTACATTTATCGTCTGCAAAGTTATGTCGCGTGCTGCGGTATGCGGAGACACTAAAAACACTATAGTAGAACACAGAAGAAGCTTCAAAGAAGATGTAATCGGCCAGTAACAAGCAGTACAATTCATTTTTATTTATCGGTTATTGACTTATTTCGCTGCTTTAGTGCCTTGGACATGAGCTTGGACCTTGCGATTTTGCATGAAACGACGTCTGGACGCCACGTTGCACGGGATAATGTGAAAAGTGTATATATATGGTAAAACTTGAGAAATCCACCCTGTTTCACCTTTTGCTTTCGAATCGACGTAATGCCATATCGTCAAATTGTCCCCTATTCTCTCTGAAACGTTTACATTTATCGTCTGAAAACTTATTTCGCTTGCTGCGGTGTGGGGTGACACTACAAGCAACAAAATAGGAGCTTCTTAGTTGATGCAATCGGCCAGTAAGAAGTAGTATAAGTGAGATTTTTGTTACTGATTGATGAATTATTGGCCGGCTTTTATTGCCTTGCATGTGACCGAGGACCCTACGCTTTAGCATGAGCCGAGGTCAGGCAGCCACGTTACACGCAAAAATGCGAAAACTTTTAATATGTATTTAAAAACTGTAGAAGAGCACCCGTTTGCGTCACTTTCCTTATCACGTATTGCTAGACAGTCACATAGGTATCTTTTCTCTTGGAAACGTTTACATTTATGGTCTGGAAACCTATGTCACGTACTGAGGTATCCAGTAGTAACACAAGGAACAAAATAGAAGCTTCTAAGTTGTTGCAATTGACTAGTAAGAAGTAGTACAAGACAAGTTTCGGTTACGGAATGTCAATTATTGGCCAGTTTTGGTGTCTTGCAGTAGATTGAGGACCTGGGAACTTATCTGTCTACTTACGCTCCCCCCTCCCCTCCCGTCCGGAAGATTTCTGTCTACCTATCGCTCTTCCGCTACCGCTACTCTCGTATTAGGTCTGCCTACCTACCACCCCTTGGAAGATCTCTCTCTACCTACCCCACCCATTGGAAGACATTTGTCTACCTACTCCCCTCCATGGAATATGTCACTCTACCTTCCTCCCATCAGAAGATGTCTGTCGACCTCCCCCTTTCCAGAGATGTCTGATTACCCACCCACGCAATCGGAAGATGTTTGTCTTCCTACCCCCTTGGAAGATGTCTGTCTACCTACCCCATGCCAGGATATGTCTATCCCCCCCTCCTTGGAAGATGTCTGTCTACCCCCTCTTGGAACACGTCTTCCTACACCCCCTCGGAAGATGTCTCTCTGCCAACCCTCCCCACAGAAGATGTCTGTCGACCTTATCCCTCACTCGGAAGATGTCTTTCTCCCATACACACTGCTTTGGACGATGTGTGTCTATCTACGCCCTCCCCCCTCCCGTCTTGGAGGATTCCGCTCTACCTACCACCCCTAGGAAGAAGGCTATCTAACCAACTGTCGGAAGATGTCTCCCCCCTCTCGGAATATGTCTATCTACCACCCTCTCAGAAAGTATCTAACGCCCTCGGAAGATGTCTACCACCACTCAGAAGATGTCTACCTACCCTCGGATAATGTCTGTCTACCTACCCCCTTCAGAGGATATCTGTCTACCTACCTCCCATCTGAAGATGTCTGTCTACCTACCCGCACCCTTGGAAGATGTCTGTCTACCTACCCCACTTGGAAGATATCTGTCTACATACTCACTCTCTATGAAGATGTATGTCTCCCTACCCACCCCTCGGAACAGGTCTGTCTACCTACCCCTCCCCCCCCCCCCCCCCTGGGAAGATGTCTGTCTACCTACCCTATACTTTGAAGATGTCTGTCTGCCTACCTCCCCTCGTAAGGTTCTGACTACCTTTTTGTTTAGCCCATTCAGTACTTCACAGAGGAAAGAGAATATACCATTTTCAGTTGCCAAACGACTTCTAAAACCGAACTGTGCATTTGATACAAATCGTGTGATATAAAATGATCAACTAACCTTACATGCACAGCCTTTTCGGTAACTTTTGCAAACACTGATGGCATAGAAATAGGTCTAAAATTTTCTACATTATCCCTTTCTCCCTTTTCATAAAGCGGCTTTACAGCTGAGTACTTTAATCGCTCAGGAAACTGACCGTTCCTAAAGAAAAATTAGAAATTTGGCTGAATACACGACTAACATGTGCAGCACAGTACTTTAATATTATGCAAGACACTCCATCATAACCATGAGAGTCCTTAGTATTCAGTGATTTAATTATTGACTCAATCTCCCCCTTGTCTGTATCACAGAGGAGTATTTCAGACATCAATCTCAGAAAGGTATTTGCTAAGAAATTTGTATGATTTCCTGTTGAAACTAAATTTTTATTTAGCTCGCCAGCAATGCTCAGAAAGTGATTGTTAAATACCGTACATATATCTGATTTATCACTAACGAAAATATTATTACTTAGAACTAACTTTATATCATCGACCTTGTGCTGATGACCAGTCACTCCCTTCACAACTAACCAAATGTCTTTAATTTTATCCTGTGAATAAGCTATTCTATTTGCATATCACATACTTTTTGCCTTGCTAATAACATTTTTAGGCACCTTATAATCCTGTTTGTAAGGGGCTATGGTAGCTCGATTGTGACTACTTCTAACATTTTGATGTAATTCCCGCTATGTTCTACATGATATCCTTATCCCACTAGTCAGCCAACCGGGCTGTCCATGACTGCTAGTACCCCATTTAGAATGTTCTAATGGAAAACAACTCTCAAAGAGCATGAGAAATGTGTTATGGAAAGCATTGCATTTATCCTCTGTATTATTGGCACTATAAACATCTTGCCACTCTTGTTCCTTGACAAGTTTTAAAAAACTCTCTATTGCTGTTGGATTGACTTTCCTATGTTCTATGTAACTAAATATGACATTGGTTGGAGTAAAAAAACCTTTTAGTGTTAAAATTTGTGCATTATGGTCTGAAAGGCCATTCACTCTTTTACTAACAGAATGCCCATCTAGTAATGAAGAACGAATAAAAATATGGTCTATGACTGTGCTACTTTTCCCCTGCACCCTAGTTGGAAAAAAACACAGTTTGCATCAGATCATATGAATTTAGGAGATCTTCCAACATCATTTTTCTTGGGACCGAGCGAGGTGGCTCAGTGGTTAAGACACTGGACTCACATCCGGGAGGACGACGGTTCAGTCCCGCGTTCAGCCATCCTGATTTAGGTTTTCTGTGATTTCCCTAAATCACTTCAGGCAAATGCCGGGTTAGTTCCTCTCAAAGGGCATGGCCGACTTCCTTCCCCATCCTTCCCTAACCCGACGAGACCAATGACCTCGATGTCTGGTCTCCTTCCCCAAACAACCCAACCCCCCTTTTTCTTGCACAATCATATACAAAATTAATATTGAAGTCCCCACATATAACTACTTTCTGGTACTTCCTACAAAAGTGAATCAAGAACCCTCTCTAGCTTAAGCAAAAATGCTCTGAAGTTGGAGTTAGAGGCCCTATAAACAACAGCAATTAGAAGTTTAATTTCACTAAATTCAACAAATGCTGCACAACTTTCAAATATCTGTTCAGTGCAGTGTCGCGACAAGTCTATGGACTCAAATAACATACTGTTTTTTTATGTACAGAGTCACTTCCCCACCCCGCAAGGAACTCCTTGAGAAACAGCCAGCTAATCTGTAGCGTGGTAAAGCAAGCCTATAAATTATCAATTTATTGAAGTGGTGCTCTGATGTACCAATAATTTCAGCATTAACATCTATTAGCAGTTCACTAACTTTATCTCTAATAAATCTTATATTTTGAAGAAATATGCTAATTCCTTCTTTACTTGGAAACATTACATCCTCTGGAGGAGAGCCCTTAAAGGCACTTCCTTTAAGCAGGTATACCTATCAGCTGACTTCAGTATTAAAAAGGTGCAGCTCTAACAGCAACTACTACAGGAACTTTTCCATGAGTGACACCACTACCGCCACCACCACCCACTACACTGTCACCTATAAGCTTAGGTAGCCTCCCCTTCGCATACCTATTGGGGTGCAGGCCATGCCTAGTGAAACCCAATTTACTGATAGACCCAACTGGTACCACTGAGATGTGATCCATGCCCTCTGTCATCAGTGCACCCTCCAGCCCCACATTAACGCGCCTAACAGCCGCATTAAGGTGTGGCCGATCATGATGCTGAAACAGTTTCACGAAAAGCACATTAGTGCCACCAGTTTGAGTAGCTATCTTAACCAAGTCACCACTGACATCATACCCCCTGTCCCTATTGCGACTGCTCCCAGCTCCATCCACTATCACTACCTTATCCTCCTTTGTAAAATTCTTACATAACTCCCCTACGCTTTCAGCCACCTGAGCCAACCCTGCACTAGGCTTCACAATGCTTGTGACCTGGTACTGACTCCACAAAACTTCCTGCAAATGCTGGCCCACACCTCTACCGTGGGAACTACCTAGCAGCAGAACCTAGGCCTCCTAATTGCTGAGGACTGCTGCAAGTTACCTACATATACAGCTTCACGAGGCTCCTCTCCGCTCTACTCTGACAGTTTGTCGTATCTATTGCATGTATGCAAAGTAAAACTGTCTGACTACCTCCTTTTCCTAGCTATCTTCCTGCCAACTGCCAGTTCCCATTCCCTAGCACCCTTCACCCTCCTCAACTTATCTAGTTCCTTCTTTGCGCATTGTAACTGCACCTGAAGGGCACAGATCTTACACTCCTGCTCCTCTATTAACTTGTTTCTACTACAGATTCTACATTCCCAGGACAGGATCACCCTAAAATTACCACTGGCTTCCCCAATGCATTTCCCGCAATGAAAACACTTTGAACAAATCCCACAGTGTAATCCACTACTCACAAACCTACGACAGAACCCACACTTCTCACTCATGATAAAATTTTACAGTTACTAAAAAAAACTATACGTCTACGTTACCAAAGTTCAGTTACAAAAGCAGCACTGTTTAAGAACTAACAACTATGGTCTCGAAATTCTCTAACTACTAAGAAAGCAGCTACTTGTATTAATACTACTACAACACAGCCGATACCAATACCAGCAAAACTTCACAAAATTATTGGCTAAAACCAAAAAATTAAAACTAAACGCCAGTTCAAAACTAAAGCACGAAATTTACTGAAAACTCTATAAAACACAGCGAGCGAACGATTACAAAAGTTTATTAAGTCATTATTTCACCACAAACGGCAAGCAACACCACTGTAATCCATTCAATTTAATAACTGTATTACAGAGCACAAACAAGTTCGTCAGTACTTAGCTTATAACCGCTACAGATGCAGTGCACGCCGCAAAATGTAAACACACTGATGAGGCGCGAGACTTAGACGAACCACGAAAGCACACTCACAAATAATAGACCACTCGAGTCAATGCAACAGGAAGAAAGACGGAGGTAAATGAATATCCACTAATAAGTTGCTTTTACGGCTAAAATAATAACACAAACAAACTATAAAATACGTAAATGAAGCCTAAAAGTTATAAAACATTAACAAGCTATTTCAACAGCAGTGCAGCTCACTTGACGTCACACCCATGATGATCTGCCCCCCCCCCCCTGGGATGGTGCCTATCTACCCCACACTCGAAATATGCCTATCTATCCCCCTCAGAAGATATCCGCCTAGCTACCCCCCCCCCCTCGGAAGATATCTGTCTACCTACCCCTCCTCGGAAGATCTATGTCAACCTGCACTTACCTCCCCACCCCCTCAGATGATGTCTGTGTACCTACCCACACCCTTGGAAGATGTCTGTCTACCTAACCCCCCTCCCCCTCAGAATATGTATGACTACCTACCACTCCCCTCGGAATATGTATGTCTACCTACCCCACCCCACGGAAGATATCTACCTACACCTCCCACATCGGAAGATGTCATTCTACCTCTCCCTCATTGAAAACTGTCTGTCTCTCATCGCCCCACCACCTAATATGTCATTCTACCTACTTGCCTCCTTAGAAAATATCAGTCTACATAACCCCCCCACAGGCGATGTCTGTCTACCTGCCCCGTGAAAGACGTCTATCTACTTAACCCCCTCGCCAGATGTCTGCCTACCTCAACCCCCTAAGGAAGATGTTTGTCCACCTACCTCACCCTCTGAAGATGTCTATCTACATCCCCCAGAAAAACTTTCTCCCCACCTCGTAAGATGTCTATCACTCTGGAAGATGTCTCTCAACCCTCCCCCCCCCACTCGCTACGCAGATGTCTATCTACCTACCTGCCCTCTCGGAATATGTCTGTCTACCTATCCCAACCCCCATCCAGCCCCCCGCTCAGAAGTTGTTTACCCCTATCATGGAAGATGTCTAGAGACCCCCAAACTTCAGAAGGTGTCTTCCAGCCCTCATCACCATTCGAAGATGTCTACCCCCTTGGAGGATGTCTACTCCCCCTGGAAAATGTCTGTCTACCCATGTTGGATGATGTCTGTCTATCTACTCAGCCCCCCTGGAAAGATGTCTGTTAAACTACCACCCCTTGGAATTTGTTTATCTATTATTACCAGCACAAAAGATGTCCATCAACCTACAATCGCCCTCTGAAGATGTCTGTCTACCTGTAGCTCCCGCTTGGAAGATGTCTGTCTACCTACAACAGCCCTCAGAAGATGTCGGTCTACCTATCCCCACATCAGAAAATGTCTGTCTCATCTCCCCACCCTTGAAATATGTCTGTATACCTACACTCCCCGTCGGAAATGTCTGTCTACCTAAGCTCCCTCAAAACATGTCCGATTAGCTATCCACCCCAAAAGATGTCTGTCTACCTACCCAACCGCCGGAAGATGTCTGTTTACCTACCCCTCCCCCTCGGAAAATGTCTGTCTCTCATCCCCCCACCAGAGGATATGTCTGTCTACTTACCTGTCCTCCCTCGGAAAGATCTCTGTCTACCTAAACCCACCCCTCAGAAGATGTGTGACTACCTACCCCTCCCCTTGGAAGATGTATGTTTTCCTACCCTCCCTTCAGAATATTTCTGCCTACCTATCCTCTATCACGAAGGATGTCTGTCCACCTACAATTCTTTTCAGAATGTGTCTGTCTACATACCCACCCACACTCGGAAGAAGTTTGTCTACCTGCCCACCCCCTCAGGAAATGTCGGTCTACCAACCCCCTTAGAAGATGTCTGTCTACCTGTACCCCTCTGATGACGACTGTCTACCTAACCGCCCTCTGAAGAAGCCTGTCTACCTAATCCCCTTGGAAGATGTCTGTCCTCCTACAACCCTTCAGAATATGTCTGCCTACCTACCCCCATCTTGTGAGATATCTGTCTACATACCCTCCCCCCCCCACATGATCTGTCTACCTACCCCCCTCCCCCGTCATAAGATGAATGTCTACCTATACTCCTCAGAAGATGTAAGCTTATCTACCCTCCCTTCAAATGATTCGATTTTATCCCTCCTGTGGGAGATGTCTGTCTCCCTACCCCTACCTCTGAGGATATCTGTCTACCTACCCCCCCTTTCGGAAGATGTCAAACTTCCACTCCTCTCCGAAGATATCTACTCCAACATCAGAGAATGTCTACACCCCTCTTGGTCTGTCTACCAAAACGCATACTTTGAAAGATGTCTCCCTCCCCTTGAAAGATGTCTGTCTAACAAGGACACCACTCAGAAGATGTCTGTCTACTGAACTCACCCTCAGAATATGTCTCCTCCTTACTTACCCCCCCCCCCCACCTTGGAATATGTCTGTCTACCTACCCCATTCCCCATAAGAAGATGACTGTCTACCTTATTCCCCTCAGAAGGTGTATGTCTACATACCACCTCTCGGAACATGTGTGCCTACCTAAAACCCTCGGAAGAGGTCCATCTTCTCCCATCTTGGAAGATATTTATTTACAGCCCTCTTGGAAGATATCTACCCCTGTCTTGGAGGATGACTACCTCCCTCTCGGAGGATGTCTACCCCTCTCTGAAGATATCTGTCTATGTACCCTCCTCTCGAAAGGTATCTCTCCTCCGTCACATGATGTAAGTCTATCAACCCTCAAATGGAAAATGTCTGTCCTCCTAATCCCCCTCGGAAGATGTCTGTGTACCTACCCACCCATGATGTCTGTCTACCTCCCCCTTAGGTATATATCCGTATACCTACACCCGTTTGGAAGATGTCTGTATACCAAACACCCCTCCGAAGATGAGTATCTACCTACCCTGCTTCAGAAGGTGTCAGTCTACCTAACCCCTCCTTGGAAGATGCCTGTCTACAAAACTGCACTGGGAAGATGTCTGCCTACCTAACCCTTTCCACAATTGATGTCTATTTACCAACCCCTCTGCCTCGGAAGATGTCTGCCTTCCTACAAATCTCACAACAGAAGAGGTCTATCTACCTACTTACACCCCTTGGAAGATGTCTCTCTACATAGCCCCAGTCATAAATATTGTCTACCAACCCATACCTCGGAATATGTCTGTCTATCTACCCCCAGAAGATGATTGTCTGATTACCCCCTCATCTGAAGATGTCTGCCTACCTAGCCCCCACTTGGAAAATGTATGTCTATGTACACCCCTCGGAAAATGTCTGTCTACCTACGCCCCCTCAGAAGATGTCTGCCTACCTACATGAACTTTTGTATGATGTCTATCTACAATGCCTGCACTTCAAAGATGTTTGGCTATCTACCGCACCCATTGGAATATGTCAGTCTACGTACCCACCACCCATCGGAAGATGTCTGTCCACCTACACATCCCCCTCGGAAGATGTCTGTCTACCTACACCCATCAGAAGATGTTGTCTACTTACCACCATCGGAATATGTCTCTCTACCTATCCCCTCTTGGCAAATGTCATTCTACACCAACCCTCTGAAGAGGTCAGTTTACCTACAACCCCCCAGAAGAAGTCTGTCTACCTACCCCCCCTCTCGAAAAATGTCTATAGTCACCCTACCTCGGACAATGTCTCTCTACCTATGCCCCATCATGGAAGATGTCTGTCTACCCACCCACCCATCAGAAGAAGGCTGTCTACTACCATCCCCTCACAGAAGATGTCTGCCAACCAACCCCCTATTGGAAGATGTCTGTCTACCTACCCCACCCCACCTCTGAAGATGTCTGTCTACCAACCCTCCACTTGGAAGATGTCTGTCCTCCTATAACCCCTCAGAAGATGTCAGTCTACCTAACCCTCTCTCAGACGTTATCTGCCTAAATACCCCTCCTCAGATGGTTTCTGTCTACCTACACCCACAACCCCTCATAATATGAATGTCTACCTAAACCCCTCAGAATCTGTATATTTACCTGCCCAACGTCGAATGATTTGTGTCTATCTTATCCCTATCTCGGAAGATGTCTGTCTCCCTACCCACCCCCTCTGAGGGTGTCTGTATACCTACCCCCCTTCTCAAAAGTTGTCTCTCTACATTCACCACACATTTGAAGATGTCTATCTATGTACCTCCTCTCGAAAGATATCTATCTATTGCCACCATGGAAGAAAAGTATCTCTCCCCTCTCGGAAGATGTCAGTCTACCACTCCTCTCAGAAGTTATACACTCCCCATCTGAGAATGTCTACACCCCTCTCGGAGGATGTCTGTCTACCAAACTACATCCTTTAGAAGCTGTTTCCCACCCCTTGGAAGATATCTGTCTTCCAACACCCCCCATCCCCCCATGGAAGATGTCTGTCTACCAAACCCAGCTTCAGAAGATGTCTCCACACCTACCACCACTCAGAAGATGTCTGTCTACCTACCCACCCCAATCAGAAGATGACTGTCGACGTTATCCCCTTCAGAAGATGTCTGTCCACATACCCTCCCTCAGAAGATGTCTGCCTACCTAAGACCAGTGGATGATGGACAACTACCTCCCTCTCGGAGGATGACTACCTCCTCTCTGAAGATATCTGTCTATGTACCCTCCCCTCGAAAGATGTCTCTTCCCCCTCAGATGATGTATGTCTACCAACGCCCACATGGAAAGTGTCTGTCCTTCTAACCCCTTCGGATGATGTCTGTGTACCTACCCACCTGGAAGATGGCTGTCTGCCTACCCCCAATCGGGACATGTCTGTCTACCTTCCCCCCTAGGCATATGTCTGTATACCTACAGACGGCCGTGGTGGTCTCGCGGTTCTAGGCGCACAGTCCGAAACCGTGCGACTGCTATGGTCGCAGGTTCGAATCCTGCCTCGGGCATAGATGTGTGTGATGTCCTTAGTTTAGTTAGGTTTAAGTAGTTCTAAGTTCTAGGGGACTGATGACCACAGCAGTTGAGTCCCATAGTGCTCAGAGCCATTTGAACCATTTTTTTTTATACCTACGCCCTTTCGGAAAATGTCTGTCTACCTACCCCATCACCTCAGAAGATGTAATTCTACTTACCACATCTCGGAAAGTGTCAGTCTACTTATGCCCCACCCTCAGAAACTGTCTGTCTACCTTGCCCCTTTGGAATATGTCAGTTTACCAACCCCACTCAAAAGATGTCTGCTTACCTACTCTCCCATCCAAAGATGTCTGTCTACCTACCACCTCTCGGAGGATTTTGTCTACCCCCTCTCTGAGATGTCTTCCTACATCCCCTTGGAAGATGCCTATCTAAACCCCTAGGAAGATATCCCTCCCTCTAAAAATGCCTACCTAACCCCTTCCACATCGGAAGATGCCAATCTCGCCCCTTAGGTTGATGCCTACCCACACCCACCTCATAAGATTATCTATCAATTCCCTCCAAAGATGCCAATCTCCCTCCTCGGAAGAGGTCTATCTACACCACTCAGAAGATGTGTATCTACCACTAATCTTGGAAAATGTCTCCCTACCCCCCATGGAAGATGTCTACCCCCCTTCTGAAGATGTCTATCTACCCAGCCCAGGCGGAAAATATCTATGTATCCCTCCACTCGGATGGTGACAATCAACCAACAGCTTGGAAGATGTCTATCTACCCCACCCTCAGATGACATCTACACCCTCTGGAAGATACCTATCCCCACCTCAGAAGATGTATATCCCCCAGGAGGATGTATATAACCCACCTCATGAAAGATGCCTGTCTACCAACCCCCTCCTCTCGGAATATGTCTGTCTACCTACCCCACCCCTGTAAGATTTCCATCTAGCCCCTCCCCTCAGAGGACGTTTATCCTACACTCAAAAGATTTCTACAGCCTTCCTTCATTTGGAATGTGTCTACCGCCTATTCTGAAGAAGTCTGTCTACCTCCAAATTCTAGGAACATGTCTGTATGTCTGTCTTCCTCACAAACTCGGGAAAAGGCTATCTATCCCCCCTATGGAAGAAATCTATCTAACCCTCTCTCGGAAGATGTATACCTACCCTCCTCGCCGAAGATATCTACACCCCATCTTCGAGGAGCTCTATCACCCCTTCACGGAAGATGCCTGTTTATCTACCAGAACCCATCGGAAGATGTAAGTGTACATACCATCACTCCCCACAGAAAATGTCTGTCTACTTACCGACCATTCTTGGAAGATGTCTGTCTACCCCCCTCCCCCTTTGAAGATGCCTGACTACTCACCTCCCCCCATGGAAGAATACTATCTCCCCCCCTCCCAGAAGATGTCAATCTACGTCTCGAAAATATCTACCTCCCCCCCCCCGAAAAATGGCAACCCTCTCTCTCGAAGGATATCTGTTTACCTATCCGGCCCGAATCGAAAAATGTCTCCCCCTTGGAAAATGTCTGTCTACCAAGCTCCCTCCAGGAAGACGTCTGTCTAAGAAACAACCACTCAGAAGATGTCTGTCTATCTACCCCTCCTCGGAATTGTTTGTCTACCATTATCACCACAGAAGATGTCTACTCCCTCCCCCCTTGGAAGATGTCTGTCTACCTACCACCCCCTCAGAAGATGTCTGAACACATACCCTGCTTCGGAATATGTCCGTCTACTTACCCCTCGCAGAAGATGTGTGTCTTCCTACCTCCCCACAGAAGATGTAGGTAAACAGATATCTTTCGAGAGGGAGTAGGTAGACAGACATCTTGCAAGGGAGTGATATGTAGACAGAAATTACCAAGGGGTGGGGAAAATTTAGACAGACTTCTTCCGGGGGGGGGGGGGGGGCGTGGGTATACATACATTTTCTGAGTGTATGTAGGTAGACAATCTTCTGAGGGAGTAGGCAGTAAGGCACCTTCCGAGGGGGGTAGGTAGACAGACATCTCCCATTGGTGGGTTGGTAGACAGCCAACTTCCGAGGGGCGTACTTAGACAGACATCTTCTTGAGGGGTAAGTAGACCAACATCTTCCAAGAGGGGGGGGGTAGGTAGACAGACATCCTCAGAGGATAGGGGGGGGGGGGGTAGGTAGATAGACATTATCTGTGGAGGTGTGGATAAACAGACATCTTCTGAGGGGTAGGTAGACAGACATTTTCTGAGTTGTGTTATAGGTAGACAGATATTTTCCAAAGGGGGGTAGGTAGACAGAGACTTCCTTGGTGGTAGTTTGAGAGACATCTCCTGATGGGGGGTTGGTAAACAGACTTCTTCTGAAGAGGGGTAGGTACACAGACATCTACTGTTGGTGCAGGACAGATAGACACAATTCTTCTGAGGCTGGGGATAATAGAAATCTTCCGAAGGAGGGCACATGGACAGATATTTTCCAAGTTGGGCAGGCTGACAGACATCTTCCAGGGGGTAGAAAGACATAGATATTCCAAGGGTGGTAGGTAGACAGACATCATCTGTGCGGTGGAAGGTTGATAGACATCATCTTAGTTTGGGTATGTAGACAGGCATCTTCCAAGGGGAGGGGGTATATAGGAAGATACCTTCTGAAGGGGATGATAGACATCTTATGGGAGTAGGTAAACAGACATCATTTGTGTGGATTTGATAGACATATATATTGGGAGGGGGTAGTTAGACATCTTCCGAGTGGTGGAAAATAGACAACTTCCAATGGGGAAGTAGGCGTCTTCCTAAGTGAGGGGGCAGGTTGCCTGACATCTTCCATGGGGTAGGTAGCCAATCATCTTCCAAGGATGGGTTGAGTGGACAGATATATTCGATGGGGGGGAGGGGGGTAGGTAGAGAGAGACCTTCCTGGGGCGTAGTTTGACAGACTTCTCCTGATGGAGGGTTGGTAAACATACTTCTTCCGAGGGGGGCTGGAAATAGACATTTTCCGAGGGGGCGGGACAGATAGACACACATCTACTGAGCTTGGTGATGTTAGACATTTTCCGAAGGGGGCATGTTGACAGACATTTTCCGAGTTGGGCAGATAGACATATATTCTTTGAGGGGGTAGACAGACATACATCTTCCAAGGGTGATAGATATACATTTTCTGAGGGGACGGTATGTTGGCCGACATCTTCTGACGAGGGAGTAGATAGACAATTTCTGAGCTGGGGTAGAAAGGCATCTTCCAAGGTGGTTAGATAAGCATCTTTCAAGAGTGGATTGGGTAGATAGACAGACATTTCCCGAAGGGGGGGAGGGGGGTAGGTAGTGAGACATCTTACATACAGGGGTAGGTAGACTATCATTTTCTCAGGGTAAGATGGGTACACAGACATTTTGCGGGGGGTAGGTAGACAGACATCTTCAAGGGGGTAGGTAGACAGACAACCGGGGGGGGGGGGGGGGGGGGTGGTTTTTAGACAGACATGTTCCAAGGAGGGGTAGATAGACAAACATCATATGGGGGGGGGGGGGGGCCAGGTAGACAGACATCTTCCATGTGGGGTACGTAGACAGACATATTCTGAGGGGGTGAGACTGGCATATACCGAGGTTTGTTAGTTAGACAGACATCTTCCAGAGGGGTTCTAGGTAGACATACACCTTACGAGGGTAGTGATAGGAAGTCATACATCTTCCAAAGCGGTTTTTTCGGTTGTCAAATGACTTCCAAAAGGGGGGTATGTACACAGACATCCTCCAGGGATGGGGGAGGGTTTGACAGAGATCTTCAGAGGTGGGGTAGGCAGTTAAACATCTTTCGAAGTGGGGGTAGGTAGGCAGACACCTTCTAAATGGCGGTACCTAGGTAGATGGGCAGACATCTTCTGGGGGGGGGGGGGGGGGAGGTAGGTAGACAGGTATCTTCCAAGGGTGTGTACGAAGAAAGTCATCTTCTGATGGCGGGTTTGAAAACACGTTTTCCGGTTGAGGGGATAAGTAAAGAGACATCTGAGGGGGAAGTAGGTAGACAGACATCTTACGAAGGGGGGTGGTGTACGTAGGCTGTCATCTTACGAGGGAGGGTGGTAGATAGACAGATATGTTCCAAGGTACTCTATCAACTGCAAAACACCAAAACCGACCAATAACTGAATTTTCTGTTACTAAAACTAGACTTAAAATATGTCTTACTTGCCTATTACATCAGCTTAGAAGTTTCTATTTTGTTTCTTGTGGAGTCATCACATACATCAGCAGGCGAGAGAAGTTTTCAGATGATAAATGTAAACCGTTCCGGAAAAAAAGAGATCAATGTGACGAGATGTCATTACGTCATTACGAAAGAAAAAGACGAAATCGTGAGGTTTTCTCAGTTTTTTACTACATATTATCACTTTTCGCATTTTCTCGTGTAATGTGGGTGCCAGACCTCGGTTCATGCGAAATCATAAGGTCCTCGGTCAAATGCAAGGCACCAAAACCGGCCTACAGTTTAATTTTCGATACCTAAAACTTGAGTAGTACTACTTCTTACCTACCTATTGCATCGACTTAGAAGCTCATATTTTGTTGGTTGTGGTCCCACCGCATACCTCAGCACATGACGTAAGTATCCAGATGTATATGTAAACATTTCCGTGAGTAAAGCTGCCACTGCGACGATCTGGCATTACGATTAAGCGCGTGAGTGCGTGTGAAATCGCTCTCTAAGTTTTCATACATTTTTAGGTTTCAGATACATATTTTAACGGTTTTTGTGATAATATTTACTATATAAGTTACTTATTAATGGTTTCTTCATTCACCTCCGCCTTTCTTGAGTTGTGACCCGATCTTTGTGAGTGATTCGTATCGAGCACCTTAACTTCTTACCTGTGTTTACATTCCGTGCTGACCAGGTGCAGCTGTAGCGGCGCATCCAAAGCTAAGTACTAATTACTTGTTTGTGTATAGTGGCTTATTTTGGAACTTTAAGAGTCTTCGTCCGGTGTTCTTATTGTCATCTGGTGAAATAATTTCAAACGAAATTTTCGCGAACTGTTCTCAGTTTCGTTACTGTGTCATTAGACGTTTGATTATCTTTCTGTTTTGTCTTTTGTTATATTTGCTGTTGATAAATACTGTTAATAATAGTAGTTACTTGATTTGTAGAGCAAGATTATGATTATTGTAGCCAGTTTCTTATTGTACTAACGGAACTTAAATAAATGCGAAAGGTTTTCTCAGGTTTTTACTACATATTAACACATTTCACATTTCTCCGTGCAACGTGGCGGCCAGACCTCGATTGATGCAAAAGCTTAAGGTCCACGATCATGTCCAAGGCACCAAAGCCGGCTAATATGTCAATAATCGATAACCAAAACTTGAATTGTACTGGTTCTTTCTGGCCGATTACATCAAATTAGAAGCTTCATCTGTTTTATACTTTGTTGCTTTTAGTGTCTCCGAATACCGCAGCACACGACATAAGCTTGCAGACGATAAATGTAAAAGTTTCAGAGAGAAAAGCGGCGAATGTGACGATCTGGCATTACGTCGATTCAAAAGCAAATGACGAA
This sequence comes from Schistocerca gregaria, assembly GCF_023897955.1. Taxonomy (NCBI): domain Eukaryota; kingdom Metazoa; phylum Arthropoda; class Insecta; order Orthoptera; family Acrididae; genus Schistocerca; species Schistocerca gregaria. The sequence continues at coordinate 3,718,982 of NW_026061713.1, read as the reverse complement.
AACGAAAGGTTTTCTTACAATTTTACTACATATGAACACCTTTCAGATTCTCTCGTGTAATGTGGCTGCCAGACCTCGTTCGATGCCAAATCTTTAGGGCCTCGGTCATATCCAACGCACCAAAGATAGCTAATAAATCAATCATTGATAGCTAAAACTTGATTTGTACTGCTCCTTACTGTCCGATTACATCAACTTAGAAGCTTCTTCTGTGTTTTAATATGGTGCTTTTAGTGTATCCGCATTACCGAAGCACACGACATAGCTTTGCAGACGATAAATGTATCCGTTGCAGGGAGAAAAGCTGCCATTGTGACGATCTGGCACTAAGTCGATTCGATAGCCAATGGCAAAAAAGCGCGGATTTCTCAGGTTTTTACTACATATGAACACTTTTCACACTCTCCCGTGCTACGTGACTGGTACACCTGCCTTCATGCAAAATCGTAAGGTCTTAGCTCATGTCCAAGGCACCAAAGCCGGCAAAAAAGTCAATAATCGTTAACCAAAATTTCAATTGTACTGCTTCTTACTGGCTATTACATCAACTTAGAAGCTTCTTCTGTGTTCTACTATGGTGCTTTCAGTGTCAACGGATACCGCAGCACGCAACATAGCTTTGCAGACGATAAGTGTAACCGTTTCATACAGAAGAGCGGCCAAAGTGACGATCTGGCATTAAGTCGATTTGATGGCAAATGAGCTAAACGGGCAGATTTCTCAGGTTTTTACTGCATTGTAAGACTTTTCACATTCTCCCATGCAACGTGGCAGGTAGTCTTCCCTTCATGCAAAATCGTAAGATCTTAGATCATGTCCAAGGCACCAAAGCCGTCTAAAAAGTCAGTAATCGATAAGTAAAACTTGAATTGTACTTCTTCTTACTGGCTATTCCACCAACTTAGAAGTTTCTTCTGTGTTCTACTATGGTGCTTTCAGTGTCTCCCGATACCGCAGCACGCAACATAGCTTTGCCGACGATAAGTGTAACCGTTTCATAGAGAAGAGCAACAAAGTGACGATGTGGCATTAAGTCGATTCGGTAGCAAATGACAAAAACGGGCGGATTTCTTACGTTTTTACTACATATGAACACTTTTCACACTCACGTGCAACGTGGGTGCTAGATCTCCCTTCATGCAAAATCGTAAGGTCTTAGCTCATGTCCAAGGCACCAAGCCGTCTTAGAAGTCACTAATCGAGGACTAAAACTTTACTTATACTGCTTCTTACTATCCACTACATCAACTTAGAAGCTTGTGTTCTACTATGGTACTTTCAGTGTCTCCGGATACCGCAGCACGCAATATAGCTTTGCAGACGATAAGTGTAAATGTTTCATAGAGAAGAGCGGCCAAAGTGACGATCTGGCATGAAGTCGATTCCATAGCAAATGACAAAAACCGGCGTTTCTCTCATGTTTTTACTACGTATGAACACTTTACACACTCTCCCTTGCAACATGGCTGCTATACTTCCCTTCATGCAAAATCGTAGGGTCTTAGCTCATGTCCAAGGCACCAAAGCCGGCTTAAAAGTCAATAATTGATAACTAATACTTGAATTGTACAGCTTCTTACTGTCTATTACATCAATATAGAAGCTTCATCAATGTTCCACTATGGTGCTTTCAGTGTCTCCGGATACCGCAGCACGCAAAATTGCTTTGCAGTCGATAAGTGTAACCGTTCCATAGAGAAGAGCCGCCAAAGTGACGATTTGGCATTAAGTCGATTCGATAGCAAATTACAAAATCGGGCGGATTTCTCAGGTTTTTACTACATATGAACACTTTTCACACTCTCCCATGCAATGTGGCTGTTAGACCTCCCTTCCTGCAAAATCGTAACGTCTTAGCTCATGTCCAAAACACCAAAGCTGGCTTGAAAATCGATAATCGATAACTAAAACTTGAATTATACTGCTTCTTACTGGCTATTACATAAACTTAGAAGCTTCTTCTGTGTTCTACTATGGTGCTTTCAGTGTCAACGGATACCGCAGCACGCAACATAGCTTTGCAGACGATAAGTGTAACCGTTTCATACAGAAGAGCGGCCAAAGTGACGATCTGGCATTAAGTCGATTTGATGGCAAATGAGCTACACGGGCAGATTTCTCAGGTTTTTACTGCATTGTAAGACTTTTCACATTCTCCCATGCAACGTGGCAGGTAGTCTTCCCTTCATGCAAAATCGTAAGATCTTAGATCATGTCCAAGGCACCAAAGCCGTCTAAAAAGTCAGTAATCGATAAGTAAAACTTGAATATTACTTCTTCTTACTGGCTATTCCACCAACTTAGAAGTTTCTTCTGTGTTCTACTATGGTGCTTTCACTGTCTCCCGATACCGCAGCACGCAACATAGCTTTGCAGACAATAAGTGTAACCGTTTCATAGAGACGAGCGGCCAAAGTGACGATCTGGCATTAAGTCGATTAGATAGCAAATGACAAAAACGTTCGGTTTTTTCAGGTTTTTACTACATATGAACACTTTTCACACTCTCCCGTGCAACGTGGATGGTAGACCTCCCTTCATACAAAATCGTAACGTCTTAGCTCATTTCCAAGGCACCAAAGCCGCCTAAAAAGTCAATAAACGATAACTAAAACTTGAATTCTACTGCTTTTTACTGGTTATTACATCAACTTAGAAGATTCTTCTGTGTTCTACTATGGTGCTTTCAGTGTCAACGGATACCGCAGCACGCAACATAGCTTTGCAGACGATAAGTGTAACCGTTTCATAGAGAAGAGCAGCCAATGTGACGATCTGGCATTAAGTCGATTCGATAGCAAATGACAAAAACGGGCGGATATCTGAGGTTTTTAATACATATGAACACTTTTCACATACTCCCGTGCAACGTGGGTGGTGGACCTCAATTCATCCAAATCATTAGGTCTCAGATCATTTCCAAGGCATCAAACCCTGCATAATAGTCAAGAATGTATAGCTAAAACTTGAATTGTACTGCTTCTTACTGGCTATTACATCAACTTAGAAGCTTCTTCTGTGTTCTACTATTGTGATTTTAGTGGTTCCGCATACTGCAGCACGCAACATAGCTTTCCAGTCGATAAGTGTAACCGTTTCATAGAGAAGAGAGGCCAAAGTGACGATCTGACATTCAGTCGATTCCATTGCACATGACAAATCGGGCGGTTTTCTCAAGTTTTAATCACATATGAACACATTTCACACTCTCCCGTGCAACGTGGCTGGTTGACCTACCTTAATGCAAAATCGTAAGGTCTTGGTTCATGTCCAAGGATGCAAAGCCGTCTTAGAAGTCAATAATCGAGAAATAAAACTTGAATTGTACTGCTTCATACGATCTATTACATCAACTTAGAAGCTTCTTGTGTGATCTACTATGGTGCTTTCAGTGTCTCCGGATACCGCAGCACGCAAAATAGCTTTCCAGACGATAAGTGTAAATGTTTCATAGAGAAGAGCGTCCAAAGTGACGATCTGGCATTAAGTCGATTCCATAGCAAATGACAAAAACGGGTCGTTCTCTCAGGTTTTTACTACGTATGAACACTTTACACACTCTTCCGTGCAACGTGGCTGGTAGACCTCCCTTCATGCAAAATCGTAAGGTCTTAGCTCATATCCAAGGCACCAAAGCCGGCTAAAAAGTCAATAATCGAAAACTAAAACTAGAATTGTGCTGCTTCTTACTGGCTATTACATCAACTTAGAAGCTTCTTCTATGTTCTACTATAGTGTTGTCAGTGTCTCCTTATATCGCAGCACGCAACATAGCTTTGCAGACGATAAGTGTAACCGTTTCATAGAGAAGAGCGGACAAAGTGACGATCTGGCATTAGCAAATGACAAAAACGTCCGGATTTCTCAGATTGTTACTACATATCAACACTTCTCACAGTTTGCCGTGCAACGTGGCTGCTGGGCCTCCCTTCATGCAAAATCGTAAGGTCTTAGCTCATGTCCAAGGCACGAAAACCTGCTAAAAAGTCAATAATTGATAGCTAAAACTTGAATTGTACTGCTTCTTACTATCTATTACATCAACTTAGAAGCTTCCTCTGTGTTCTACTATGGTGCTTTTAGTGTCTCCGCATACCGCAGCAGCAGTCATAGCTTTGCAGACGAAAAGTGTAACCGTTTCATAGAGAAGAGCGGCCAATGTGACGATCTGTCATTAAGTCGATTCGATAGCAAATGCCGAAAACGGGTAGATTTTACAGGTTTTTACTACATATGAACACTTTTCACATTCTCCCGCGCAACGTGGTAATAGACCTCTCTTCAGGCAAAATCTTAAGGTACTAGCTCATGTCGAAGGCACCAAAGCCGGCTAAAGAGACAATAATCGATAACTAAAACTAGAATTGTAGTGCTTCTTACTGGCTAATACATCAACTTAGAAGCTTCTTCTGTGTTCTACTATGGTGATTTTAGTGTCTCCGCATACCGCAGCACGCGACATAGCATTACAGACGAAACGTGTAATCGTTTTATAGAGAAGAGCGGTCAATGTGACGATCTGGCATTAAGTCGATTCGATAGCAAATGACGAAAACGGGCGGATTTTACAGGTTTTTATTACCTACGAACACCTTTCACATTCTACCGTGCAATGCGGGTAGCTACACCTCCATTCATGCAAAATCCTAAGGTTCCATCTCATGTCCAAGGCACCAAAGATGGCAAAAATGTCAATAATCGAAAACTAAAACTTGAATTGTACTGCTTCTTACTGGCTATTACACCAACCTAGAGGCTTCTTGTGTGATCTACTATTGTGCTTTTAGTGTCTCCGCATACCGCAGCACGCGACATAGCATTACAGACGAAACGTGTAACTGTTTCATAGAGAAGAGCGGCCAATGTGACGATCTGGCATTAAGTCGATTTCCGGCCGCGGTGGTCTCGCGGTTCTAGGCGCGCAGTCCGGAACCGTGCGACTGCTACGGTCGCAGGTTCGAATCCTGCCTCGGGCATGGATGTGTGTGATGTCCTTAGGTTAGTTAGGTTTAATTAGTTCTAAGTTCTAGGGGACTGATGACCTAAGCAGTTGAGTCCCATAGTGCTCAGAGCCATTAAGTCGATTCGATAGCAAATGACGAAAATGCTCGGATTTTACAGGTTTTTACTACATACAAACAACTTTCACATTCTACCGTGCAACGCGGTCTGCTAGACCTCCCTTCATGCAAAATATTAAGGTTCGAGCTCATGTCCATGGACCAAAGGTGGCAAAAATGTCAATAATCGATAACTAAAACTTGAATTGTACTGCTTCTTACTGGCAATTACATCAACTTAGAAGCTTCTTTTGTGTTCTACTATGGTGATTTTAGTGTCTCCGCATACCGCAGCACGCGACATAGCAATACAGACGAAACGTGTAACTGTTTCATAGAGGAGATCGGCCAATGTGACGAACTGGCATTAAGTCGATTCGATAGCAAAGGACGAAAACGGGCGGGTTTTACAGGTTTTTACTACATATGAACACTTTTCACATTCTCCCGTGCAACGTGGATAATAGACCTCTCTTCAGGCAAATGATTAAGGTCCTAGCTCATTCCCAAGGCATCAAAGCCGGCTAAAAAGACAATAATCGATGACTAAAACTCGATTTGTACTGCTGCTTACTGGCTATCACATCGACTTAGGAGCTTCTTCAGTGTTCTACTATGGTGCTTTTAGTGTCTCCGCATACCGCACCACTCCACATAGCATTGCAGACGAAAAGTGTAACCGTCTCATAGAGAAGAGCGGCCGATGTGACGATCTGGCGTTAAGTTGATTCGATAGCAAATTTCGAAAACGTGCGGATTTTACAGGTTTTTACTACATATGAACATTTTTCACATTCTACCGTTCAACGTGGCTGCTAGACCAACCTTCGCGCAAAATCTTAATGTCCTAGCTCATGTCCAAGGCAAAAAGCCGGCTTAAAAGTCAATAATCGATAACTAAAACTTGATTTGTACTGCTTATTACTGGCTATTACATAAAGTTACAAGCTTTTTCTATGTTCTACTATGGTGCTTTTAGTGTCTCCGCATACCGCAGCAAGTGAAATAGCTTTGCAGACGAAAAGTGCAACCTTTTCATCGAGAAGAGCGGCCAATGTGACGATCTGGCATGGAGTCGATTCGATAGCAAATGACGAAAACAGGCGGATTTTGCAGGTTTTTACTACATATGTACACTTTTCACATTCTCCCGCGCAACGTGGTAATAGACCTCTCTTCAGTCAAAATCATAAGGTACTAGCTCATGTCGAAGGCACCAAAGCCGGCTAAAGAGACAATAATCGATAACTAAAACTAGAAATGTAGTGCTTCTTACTGGCTAATACATCAACTTAGAAGCTTCTTCTGTGTTCTACTATGGTGATTTTAGTGTCTCCGCATACCGCAGCACGCGACATAGCATTACAGACAAAACGTGTAACCGTTTTATAGGGAAGAGCGGTCAATGTGACGATCTGGCATTAAGTCGATTCGATAGCAAATGACGAAAACAGGCGGATTTTACAGGTTTTTATTACCTACGAACACCTTTCACATTCTACCGTGCAATGCGGGTAGCTACACCTCCATTCATGCAAAATCCTAAGGTTCTAGCTCATGTCCAAGGCACCAAAGATGGCAAAAATGTCAATAATCGAAAACTAAAACTTGAATTGTACTGATTCTTACTGGCTATTACACCAACCTAGAAGCTTCTTGTGTGATCTACTATTGTGCTTTTAGTGTCTCCGCATACCGCAGCACGCGACATAGCATTACAGACGAAACGTGTAACTGTTTCATAGAGAAGAGCGGCCAATGTGACGATCTGGCATTAAGTCGATTCGATAGCAAATGACGAAAACGCTCGGATTTTACAGGTTTTTACTACATACAAACAACTTTCACATTCTACCGTGCAACGCGGTCTGCTAGACCTCCCTTCATGCAAAATCTTAACGTTCGAGCTCATGTCCATGGACCAAAGGTGGCAAAAATGTCAATAATCGATAACTAAAACTTGAATTGTACTGCTTCTTACTGGCAATTACATCAACTTAGAAGTTTCTTTTGTGTTCTACTATGTTGCTTTTACTGTCTCCGCATACCGTAGCAGCAGACATAGCTTTGCAGACGAAAAGTGTAACAATTTCACAGAGAAGAGCGGCCAATGTGACGATCTGGCATTAAGTCGATTCCATAGCAAATGACGAAAACGGGCAGATTTTACAGGTTTTTACTACATATGAACACTTTTCACATTCTCCCGTGCAACGTGGCTGCTAGACCTCCCTTCAGGCAAAATCTCAAGGAACTAGCTCATGTCCACGGCGCCAAAGCCGGCTAAAAAAACAATAATCGATAACTCGAACTTGAATTTTACTTCTTCTTACTGGCTATTACATTAACTAAGAAGCTTGTTTTATGTTCTACTATGGTGCTTTTAGTGTCTCCGCATACCGCAGCAAGTGAAATAGCTTTGCAGACGAAAAGTGTAACCGTTTCATAGAGAAGATCGGCCAATGTGACGATCTGGCATTAAGTCGATTCGATAGCAAATAACGCAAACGGGCAGATTTTACAGGTTTTTACTACCTACGAACGCCTTTCACATTCTACCGTGCAACGTAGCTGCTAGACCTCCCTTGAGGCAAAATCTCAAGGAACTAGCTCATGTCCACGGCGCCAAAGCCGACTAAAAAATCAAGAATCGATAACTAAAATTTTAGTATTACTGCTTCTTACTGGCAATTACATCAACTTAGAAGCTTCTTTTGTGTTCTACTATGTTGCTTTTACTGTCTCCACATACCGCAGCACCCGACATAGCTTTGCAGACGAAAAGTGTAACCGTTTCATAGAGAAGAGCGGCCAATGTGACGATATGGCATTAAGTCGATTCGATAGCAAATAACGAAAACGGGCAGATTTTACAGGTTTTTAATACATATGAACACTTTTCACATTCTCACGCGCAACGTGGTAATAGACCTCTCTTCAGGCAAAATCTTAAGGTACTAGCTCATGTCGAAGGCACCAAAGCCGGCTAAAGAGACAATAATCGATAACTAAAACTAAAATTGTAGTGCTTCTCACTGGCTAATACATCAACTTAGAAACTTCTTCTGTGTTCTACTATTGTGATTTTAGTGTCTTCGCATACCGTAGCACGCGACATAGCATTACAGACGAAACGTGTAACCGTTTCATAGAGAAGAGCGACCAATGTGACGATATGTCATTAAGTCGATTCGATAGCAAATGACGAAAACGCTCGGATTTTACAGGTTTTTACTACCCACGAACACCTTTCACATTCTACCGTGCAACGCTTGCTGCTAGACCTCCCTTCATGCAAAATCTTAAGGTTCTAGCTCATGTCCAAGGCTCCAAAGATGGCAAAAATGTCAATAATCGATAACTAAAACTTGAATTGTACTGCTTCTTACTGGCTATTACACCAACTTAGAAGCTTCTTGTGTGATCTACGATTGTGCTTTTCGTGTCTCCGCATACCGCAGCACGCGACATAGCTTCGCAGACGGAAAGTGTATCCGTTTCTTAGAGAAGAGCGGCCAATGTGACGATCTGCCATTGACTCGATTCGACAGCAAGTGACGAAAACGGGCGGATTTTAGAGGTTTTTACTACATTCGAACACCTTTCACACCCTTCCGTGCAGCGTGGCTGCTAGACCTCACTTCATGCAAAACCTTAAGGTCCTAGCTCTTGTCCAAGGCACCAAAGCCGGCTAAGAAGTCAATAATCGACAACTAAAACTTGATTTGTATAGCTTCTTACTGGATATCACGTCAACTTAGAAGCTTCTTCTGCGTTCTACTATGGTCCTTTTAGTGTCTTCGCATACCACAGCACGCGACGTAGCTTTGCAGACGGAAAGTGTAACCGTTTCTTAGAGAGGAGCGGCCAATGTGACGATCTGGCATTGAGTCGATTCGATAGCAAATGACGAAAACGGGGGGATTTTACAAGTTTTTACTACATATGTACACTTTTCACATTCTCCCGTGCAACGTGGCTGCTAGACCTCCCTTCAGGCAAAATCTCAAGGTAATAGCTCATGTCCACGGCACCAAAGCCGACTAAAAAATTAATAATCGATAACTAAAATTTGAATTGTACTGCTTCTTACTGGCAATTACATCAACTTAGAAGCTTCTTTTGTGTTCTACTATATTGCTTTTACTGTCTCCAAATACCGCAGCACCCGACATAGCTTTGCAGACGAAAAGTGTAACCGTTTCATAGAGAAGAGCGGCCAATGTGACGATCTGGCATTAAGTCGATTCGATAGCAAATAACGAAAACAGTCAGATTTTACAGGTTTTGTACTACACACGAACACTTTTCACATTCTCCCGCGCAACGTGGTAATAGACCTCTCTTCAGGCAAAATCTTAAGGTACTAGCTCTTGTCCAAGGCACCAAAGCCGGCTGAAAAGTCAATAATCGACAACTAAAACTTGATTTGTATAGCTTCTTACTGGCTATCACATCAACTTAGAAGCTTCTTCTGCGTTCTACTATGGTCCTTTTAGTGTCTTCGCATACCACAGCACGCGACACAGCTTTGCAGACGATAAATGTAACCGTTTCTTAGAGAAGAGCGGCCAATGTGACGATCTGGCATTAAGTCGATTCGATAGGAAATGACGAAAACAGTTGGATTTTACAGGTTTTTACTACATTTGAACACTTTTTACATTCTCCCGTGAAGCGTGGCTGCTAGACCTCTCTTCATGCATACACTTAAGGTCCTAGTTCATGTCCAAGGCACCAAAGCCGGCTAAAAAGACAATAATCGATAACTTTAACTTGAATTTTACTTCTTCTTACTGGCTATTACATCAAGTTAGAAGCTTGTTTTATGTTCTACTATGGTGCTTTTAGTGTCTCCGCATACCGCAGCACGTGTCATAGCTTTGCAGACGAAAAATGTAACCGTTTCAGTGAGAAGAGCGGCAAATGTGACGATCTGGCTTTAAGTCGATTCGATAGCAAATGAAGAAAACTGGCCGATTTTACAGGTTTATGCTACATATGAACACTTTTCACATTCTCCCGTGCAATGTAGCTACTAGACCTCTCTTCATGCAAAATCGTAAGTTCCTAGCTCATGTCCAAGATACCAAAGCCGGCTACAAAGTCAATAATCGATAACTAAAACTTGATTTCTAGTGCTTCTTTCTGACTATCACATCAACTTAGAAGCTTCTTCTGCGTTCTACTATGTTGCTTTTATTGTCTCCGCATACGCAGCACGTGACATAGCTTTGCTGACGGAAAGAGTAACCGTTTCATAGAGAAGATCGGCCAATGTGACAATCTGGCATTAAGTCGATTCGATAGCAAATGACGAAAAGGAGCAGTTTTTAAGGTTTTTACTACATATGAACACATTTCACATTCCCGCGTACAACATGGCTGATAGACATCCCTTCAGGCAAAATCTTAAGGTAGTAGCTCATGTCCAAAGCACCAAAGCCGGCTAAAAAAACCATAATCGATAACTCGAACTTGAATTGTACTTCTTCTTACTGGTTATTACATCAACTTAAAAGCTTGTTTTATGTTCTACTATGGTGCTTTTAGTGTCTCCGCATACCGCAGCAAGTGAAATAGCTTTGCAGACGAAACGTGTAACCGTTTTATAGAGAAGAGCGGTCAATGTGACGATCTGGCATTAAGTCGATTCGATAGCAAATGACGAAAACGGGCGGATTTTACAGGTTTTTATTACCTACGAACACCTTTCACATTCTACCGTGCAATGCGGGTAGCTACACCTCCATTCATGCAAAACCCTAAGGTTCTAGCTCATGTCCAAGGCACCAAATATGGCAAAAATGTCAATAATTGATAACTAAAACTTGAATTGTACTGCTTCTTACTGGCTATTACACCAATTTAGAAGCTTCTTGTGTGATCTACTATTGTGCTTTTAGTGTCTCCGCATACCGCAGCACGCGACATAGCATTACAGACGAAACGTGTAACTGTTTCATAGAGAAGAGCGGCCAATGTGACGATCTGGCATTAAGTCGATTCGATAGCAAATGACGAAAACGCTCGGATTTTACAGGTTTTTACTACATACAAACAACTTTCACATTCTACCGTGCAACGCGGTCTGCTAGACCTCCCTTCATGCAAAATCTTAACGTTCGAGCTCATGTCCATGGACCAAAGGTGGCAAAAATGTCAATAATCGATAACTAAAACTTGAATTGTACTGCTTATTACTGGCAATTACATCAACTTAGAAGCTTCTTTTGTGTTCTACTATGTTGCTTTTACTGTCTCCGCATACCGTAGCAGCAGACATAGCTTTGCAGACGAAAAGTGTAACAATTTCACAGAGAAGAGCGGCCAATGTGACGATCTGGCATTAAGTCGATTCCATAGCAAATGACGAAAACGGGCAGATTTTACAGGTTTTTACTACATATGAACACTTTTCACATTCTCCCGTACAACGTGGCTGCTAGACCTCCCTTGAGGCAAAATCTCAAGGAACTAGCTCATGTCCATGGCGCCAAAGCCGACAAAAAAATCAATAATCGATAACTAAAATTTTAATATTACTGCTTCTTACTGGCAATTACATCAACTTAGAAGCTTCTTTTGTGTTCTACTATGTTGCTTTTACTGTCTCCACATACCGCAGCACCCGACATAGCTTTGCAGACGAAAAGTGTAACCGTTTCATAGAGAAGAGCGGCCAATGTGACGATATGGCATTAGGTCGATTCGATAGCAAATAACGAAAACGGGCAGATTTTACAGGTTTTTAATACATACGAACACTTTTCACATTCTCCCGCGCAACGTGGTAATAGACCTCTCTTCAGGCAAAATCTTAAGGTACTAGCTCTTGTCCAAAGCACCAAAGCCGGCTGAAAAGTCAATAATCGACAACTAAAACTTGATTTGTATAGCTTCTTACTGGCTATCACATCAACTTAGAAGCTTCTTCTGCGTTCTACTATGGTCCTTTTAGTGTCTTCGCATACCACAGCACGCGACACAGCTTTGCAGACGATAAATGTAACCGTTTCTTAGAGAAGAGCGGCCAATGTGACGATCTGGCATTAAGTCGATTCGATAGGAAATGACGAAAACAGTTGGATTTTACAGGTTTTTACTACATTTGAACACTTTTTACATTCTCCCGTGAAGCGTGGCTGCTAGACCTCTCTTCATGCATACACTTAAGGTCCTAGTTCATGTCCAAGGCACCAAAGCCGGCTAAAAAGACAATAATCGATAACTCTAACTTGAATTTTACTTCTTCTTACTGGCTATTACATCAAGTTAGAAGCTTGTTTTATGTTCTACTATGGTGCTTTTAGTGTCTCCGCATACCGCAGCACGTGTCATAGCTTTGCAGACGAAAAATGTAACCGTTTCAGTGAGAAGAGCGGCAAATGTGACGATCTGGCTTTAAGTCGATTCGATAGCAAATGAAGAAAACTGGCCGATTTTACAGGTTTATGCTACATATGAACACTTTTCACATTCTCCCGTGCAATGTAGCTACTAGACCTCTCTTCATGCAAAATCGTAAGTTCCTAGCTCATGTCCAAGATACCAAAGCCGGCTACAAAGTCAATAATCGATAACTAAAATTTGAATTGTACTGCTTCTCACTGGCAATTACATCAACTTAGAAGCTTCTTTTGTGTTCTACTATGCTGTTTTTACTGTCTCCGCATACCGTAGCAGCAGACATAGCTTTGCAGACGGAAAGTGTAACAATTTCACAGAGAAGAGCGGCCAATGTGACGATCTGGCATTAAGTCGATTCCATAGCAAATGACGAAAACGGGCAGATTTTACAGGTTTTTACCACATATGAACACTTTTCACATTCTCCCGTGCAACGTGGCTGCTAGACCTCCCTTCAGGCAAAATCTCAAGGAACTAGCTCGTGTCCACGGCGCGAAAGCCGGCTAAAAAAACAATAATCGATAACTCGAACTTGAATTTTACTTCTTCTTACTGGCTATTACATCAACTAAGAAGCTTGTTTTATGTTCTACTATGGTGCTTTTAGAGTCTCCGCATACCGCAGCAAGTGAAATAGCTTTGCAGACGAAAAGTGTAACCGTTTCATAGAGAAGATCGGCCAATGTGACGATCTGGCATTAAGTCGATTCGATAGCAAGTGACGAAAACGGGCGGATTTTAGAGGTTTTTACTACATTCGAACACCTTTCACACCCTTCCGTGCAACGTGGCTGCTAGACCTCACTTCATGCAAAACCTTAAGGTCCTAGCTCTTGTCCAAGGCACCAAAGCCGGCTAAAAAGTCAATAATCAACAACTAAATCTTGATTTGTATAGCTTCTTACTGGCTATCACATCAACTTACAAGCTTCTTCTGCGTTCTACTATGGTCCTTTTAGTGTCTTCGCATACCACAGCACGCGACGTAGCTTTGCAGACGGAAAGTGTAACCGTTTCTTAGAGAGGAGCGGCCAATGTGACGATCTGGCATTGAGTCGATTCGATAGCAAATGACGAAAACGGCCGGATTTTACAGGTTTTTACTACATATGTACACTTTTCAAATTCTCCCGTGCAACGTGGCTGCTAGACCTCCCTTCAGGCAAAATCTCAAGGAAATAGCTCATGTCCACGGCACCAAAGCCGACTATAAAATCAATAATCGATAACTATAATTTGAATTCTACTGCTTCTTACTGGCAATTACATCAACTTAGAAGCTTCTTTTGTTTTCTACTATATTGCTTTTACTGTCTCCAAATACCGCAGCACCCGACATAGCTTTGCAGACGAAAAGTGTAACCGTTTCATAGAGAAGAGCGGCCAATGTGACGATCTGGCATTAAGTCGATTCGATAGCAAATAACGAAAACAGTCAGATTTTACAGGTTTTTACTACATACGAACACTTTTCACATTCTCCCCAGCAACGTGGTAATAGACCTCTCTTCAGGCAAAATCTTAAGGTGCTAGCTCTTGTCCAAGGCACCAAAGCCGGCTGAAAAGTCAATAATCGACAACTAAAACTTGATTTGTATAGCTTCTTACTGGCTATCACATCAACTTAGAAGCTTCTTCTGCGTTCTACTATGGTCCTTTTAGTGTCTTCGCATACCACAGCACGCGACACAGCTTTGCAGACGATAAATGTAACCGTTTCTTAGAGAAGAGCGGCCAATGTGACGATCTGGCATTAAGTCGATTCGATAGGAAATGACGAAAACAGTTGGATTTTACAGGTTTTTACTACATATGAACACTTTTTACATTCTCCCGTGAAGCGTGGCTGCTAGACCTCTCTTCATGCATACTCTTAAGGTCCTAGCCATTGTCCAAGGCACCAAAGCCGGCTACAAAGTCAATAACCGATAACTAAAACTTGAATTGTACTGCTTCTTACTGGCTATTACATAAGCTTCGAAGCTTATTTTATGTTCTACTTGGTGCTTTTAGTGTCTCCGCATACAGCAGCAAGCGACATAGCTTTGCTGACGATAAATATAACCGTTTCATAGCGAGGAGCGGACATTGTGACGATCTGGAATGAAGTCGATTCGATAACAAATTACGAAAACGGGCGGATTTTACAGGTTTTTACTACATATGAACACTTTTCACATTCTCCCGTGCAATGTGGCTACTAGACCTCTCTTCATGCAAAATCGTAAGTTCCTAGCTCATGTCCAAGATACCAAGGCCGGCTACAAAGTCAATAATCGATAACTAAAACTTGATTTGTAGTGCTTCTTTCTGACTATCACATCAACTTAGAAGCTTCCTCTGCGTTCTACTATGTAGCTTTTATTGTCTCCGCATACGCAGCACGTGACATAGCTTTGCAGACGGAAAGAGTAACCGTTTCATAGAGAAGATCGGCCAATGTGACAATCTGGCATTAAGTCGATTCGATAGCAAATGACGAAAAGTAGCAGTTTTTAAGGTTTTTACTACATATGAACACATTTCACATTCCCGCGTACAACATGGCTGATAGACATCCCTTCAGGCAAAATCTTAAGGTATTAGCTCATGTCCAAGGCACCAAAGCCGGCTAAAAAAAACCATAATCGATAACTCGAACTTGAATTTTACTTCTTCTTACTGGTTATTACATCAACTTAGAAGCTTGTTTTATGTTCTACTATGGTGCTTTTAGTGTCTCCGCATACCGCAGCAAGTGAAATAGCTTTGCAGACGAAAAGTGTAACCGTCTCATAGAGAAGATCGGCCAATGTGACGATCTGGCATTAAGTCGATTCGATAGCAAGTGACGAAAACGGGCGGATTTTAGAGGTTTTTACTACATTCGAACACCTTTCACACCCTTCCGTGCAACGTGGCTGCTAGACCTCACTTCATGCAAAACCTTAAGGAACTAGCTCTTGTCCAAGGCACCAAAGCCGGCTAAAAAGTCAATAATCGACAACTAAAACTTGATTTGTATAGCTTCTTACTGGTTATCACATCAACTTAGAAGCTTCTTCTGCGTTCTACTATGGTCCTTTTAGTGTCTTCACATACCACAGCACGCGACACAGCTTTGCAGGCGACAAATGTAACCGTTTCTTAGAGAAGAACGTCAATTGTGACGATCTGGCATTAAGTCGATTCGATAGGAAATGACGAAAACAGTTGGATTTTACAGGTTTTTACTACATATGAACACTTTTTACATTCTCCCGTGAAGCGTGGCTGCTAGACCTCTCTTCATGCATACACTTAAGGTCCTAGTTCATGTCCAAGGCACCAAAGCCGGCTAAAAAGACAATAATCGATAACTCTAACTTGAATTTTACTTCTTCTTACTGGCTATTACATCAAGTTAGAAGCTTGTTTTATGTTCTACTATGGTGCTTTTAGTGTCTCCGCATACCGCAGCACGTGTCATAGCTTTGCAGACGAAAAATGTAACCGTTTCAGTGAGAAGAGCGGCCAATGTGACGATCTGGCTTTAAGTCGATTCGATAGCAAATGAAGAAAACTGGCCGATTTTACAGGTTTATGCTACATATGAACACTTTTCACATTCTCCCGTGCAATGTGGCTACTAGACCTCTCTTCATGCAAAATCGTAAGTTCCTAGCTCATGTCCAAGATACCAAAGCCGGCTACAAAGTCAATAATCGATAACTAAAATTTGAATTGTACTGCTTCTCACTGGCAATTACATCAACTTAGAAGCTTCTTTTGTGTTCTACTATGTTGCTTTTACTGTCTCCGCATACCGTAGCAGCAGACATAGCTTTGCAGACGAAAAGTGTAACAATTTCACAGAGAAGAGCGGCCAATGTGACGATCTGGCATTAAGTCGATTCCATAGCAAATGACGAAAACGGGCAGATTTTACAGGTATTTACTACATATGAACACTTTTCACATTCTCCCGTGCAACTTAGATAATAGACCTCTCTTCAGGCAAAATCTTAAGGTTCCAGGTCATGCCCAAGGCATCAAAGCCGGCTAAAAAGACAATAATCGATGACTAAAACTCGATTTGTACTGCTTCTTACTGGCTATCACATCAACTTAGAAGCTTCTTCTGCGTTCTACTATGGTGGTTTTAGTGTTTCCGCATACCGCAGTACGTGACATAGCTTTACAGACGAAACGTGTAACCGTTTCATAGAGAAGATCGGCCAATGTGACGACTAGTAATTAAGTCGATTCGATAGCAAATGACGAAATCGAGCTGTTTTTAAGGTTTTTACTAGATATGAAATCATTTCACATTCCCGCGTACAACATGGCTGCTAGACCTCCCTTAAGGCAAAATCATAAGGTACTAGCTCATGTCCAAGGCACCAAATCCGGCTAAAAAGTCGATAATCGATAAGTAAAACTTGAATTGTACTGCTTCTTACTGCCTATTACATCAACTTAGAAACTTCTTCTGTGTTCTACTATGGAGCTTTTAGTGTCTCCGCATACCGCAGCACGCGACATAGTTTTACAGACGAAACGTGTAACCGTTTCATAGAGAAGAGCGGCCAATGTGACGATCTGGTATTAAGTGTGAGATGATCCACATGAGTTCCAAAAGAAATCCGCTGAAATTCCATTACTCGATAAATAGTACAATTCTCAAGGCTGTCAATTCAACTAAGTACCTGGGTGTTAAAATTACGAACAACTTCAGTTGGAAGGACCACATAGATAATAATGCCGGGAAGGCGAGCCAAAGGTTGCGGTTCATTGGCAGGACACTTAGAAGATGCAACAACTCCACTAAAGAGACAGCTTACACTACACTCGTTCGTCCTCTGTTAGAATATTCATGCGCAGTGTGGGATCCTTACCAGGGGTCTCCACATACCGCAGCACTCGATATAGCTTTGCACACGATAAATTTAACCGTTTCAGAGAGAAAAGCGGCCAATGTGACGATCTGGCTTTAAGTCCATTCAATAGCAAATGACAAAAACGGACGGATTTCTCAGGTTTTTACTACATATGAACACTTCTGACATTCTCCCGTGCAACGTGGCTGCTAGACCTCCCTTCTTGCAAAATCGTAAGGTCCTAGCTTACGTCCAAAGCACCAAAGCCGTCTAAAAAGTCAATAATCGATAACTAAAACTTAAATTGTACTGCTTCGTACTGGCTATAACATCAACATAGAAGCTTCTTCTGTGTTCTGTTGTGGTGCTTTTAGTGTCTCCGCATACCGTAGCACGCGAAATAGCTTTCCACACCATAAATGTAACCGTTTCAGAGAGAAGAGTGGCAAATATGACGATCTGGCATTAAGTCGACTCGATAGCAAATGACGAAATCGGACGGATTTCTGTGGTTTTTACTACATTTTAACAACTTTCACACTCCCCCGTGCAACGTGGCTCTTAGACCTCGTTTCATGCAAAATCGTAAGGTACTAGCTCATGTCCAAGGAAACAAAGCCGGCTAAAAAATCAGTAATCGTCAACTAAAACATGTATTGTACTCCTTCTTAATGGCTATTACATTAACTCAGAAGCTTCTTCTGTGTTCTACTGTGGTACTTTTAGTGTCTCCGCATACCTCAGCACGCGGCATAGCTTTGCACACGATAAATGTAACCGTTTAAGAGAGAAGAGCGGCCAATGTGGCGATCTGGCATTAAGTCGATTAGATAGCAAATGACGAAAACGGACGGATTTCTCAGGTTTTTACTACATATGAACACTTTTCACATTCTCCCGTACAATGCGGCTGCTAGACTTCCCTTCATGCAAAATCTTAAGGTTCTAGCACATGTCCAAGGCAGCAAAGCCGGCTAAAAAGCCAATAATCTATATCTAAAACTTGAATTGTACTACTTCTTACTGGCTACTACATCAATTTTGAAGGTTCTTCTGTGTTCTACTATGGTACTTTCAGTGTCTCCGCATACCGCAACACGCGACATAGCTTTGCAGACGATAAATGTAACCGTTTTAGTGAGAAAAGCGGCCAATGTGACGAATTGGCTTCAAGTCTATTCGTTAAGAAATGAGAAAACGGATGGATTTCTCAGGTTTTTACTACATATGAACACCTTTCACATTCTCCCGTGCAACGCGGCTGGTAGTCCTCCTTTCATGTAAAATCTGAAGGTCCTAACTCATGTCCAAGGAACCAAGGTTGGCAAAAAAGTCAATAATCGATAACTAAAACTTGAATTGTACTGCTTCTTACTGGCGTTTACACCAACTTAGAAGTTTCTTCTGTGTTATACTATGGTGCTTTCAGTGTCTCTGCATACCGCAGCACGCGACATAGCTTTGCAGACGATAAAAGTAACCGTTTTAGTGAGAATAGCGGCCAATGTGACGAATTGGCATTAAGTCGACTCGATAACAAATGACGAACACGGACAGATTTCTCAGGTTTTTACTACATATGAACACTTTTCACATTCTCCCGTGCAACGCGGCTGCTAGTCCTCCTTTCATGCAAAATCTTTAGGTCCTAGCTCATGTCCAAGGAAACAAAGCCGGCTAAAAATCAATAATCGATAGCTAAAACTTGAATTGTACTGGCATTACTGGCTATTACATCAACCTACAAGCTTCTTCAGTGTTCAACTATGGTGCCTTTAGTGTCTCCGCATACCGCCGCACGCTAGACAGCTTTACACAAGATAAATGTAACCGTTTCCGAGAGACGAGCGGCCAATATGGCGATCTGGCATTAAGTCGATTTAATAGCAAATGACGAAAACGGGCGAATTTCTCAGGTTTTTACTACATACAAACACTTCCCACATTCTCCCGTGCAACTCGGCCGCTAGATCTCCCATCATTCGAAATCGTAATGTCGTAGCTAATGTTCAAGGCGCCAGAGCCGGCTAAAAAGTCAAAAATCGATAACCAAAACTTGAATTGTACTGCTTCTTACTGGCTATCACATCAACTTAGAAGCTTCTTCTGTGTTCTACTATGGTGCTTTTAGTGTCCAGGCATACCGCAGCAAGCGACATAGCTTTGCACAAAATAAATGTAATCGTTTCAGAGAAAAGAGCGGCCAGTATGACATTCTGGTTATAAGTCGATTCGATAGCAAATGACGAAAACGGTCGTATTTCTCAGTTTTTTACTACATATGAAACTTTTCACATTCTCCCGTGCAATTTGGCTGCTGGTCCTCCTTTCATGCATAATCTTTAGGTCCTTTCTCATGTCCAAGGAAACAAAGCAGATTAAAAGTCAATAACCGATAGCTAAAAATTGAATTGTAGTGTTCTTACTGGCTATTATATCAACTTCGAAGCTTCTTCTGTGTTCTACTGTGGTGCTTTTAGTGTCTCCACATACCGCAGCACTTGATATGGCTTTGCACACGATGAATGTAACCGTTTCAGAGAGAAAAGCGGCCAATGTGACGATCTGGCATTAAGTCGATTCGATAACAAATGACGAAAACGGGCGGATTTCTCAGGTTTTTACTACAAATGAACACTTTTCACATTCTCCCGTGCAACGCGGCTGCTAGTCCGCCATTCATGCAAAATCTTAAGGTCCTAGCTCATGTCCAAGGAACCAAGTAAGGCTAAGGAGTCAATAATCGATAACTAAAACTTGAATTGTACTGCTTCTTGCTGGCTTTTACATCAACTTAGAAGTCTCTTCTGTGTTATACTATGGTGCTTTTAGTGTCTCCGCATACCGCAGCACGGGACATAGCTTTGCAGGCGATAAATGTAACTGTTTCTGAGAGAATAGCGGTGTTTGTGACGATCTGGCTTTACGTCGATTCGATGACAAATGACGGAAACGGACGGATTTCTCATGTTTTTACTACATATGAACACTTTTCACATTCTCCCGTGCAACGCGGCTGCTAGTCCTCCTTTAATACAAAAATCTTTAATGCCTAGCTCATGTCCAAGGCACCAAAGAGGGGTAAAAAGTCAATAATCGATAACTAAAACTGGAATTGTACTGCTTCTTGGTGGCTGTTACATCAACTTAGAAGCTTCTTCTGTATTCTACTATGGTGCTTTTAGTGTCTCCGCATACTGCAGCACGCGACATAGCTTTGCAGACGATAATGTAACCATTTCAGAGAGAAGGGCGGCCATTGTGACTACCTGGCTTCAAGTCGATTCGATAATAAATAACGAAAACGGACGGATTTTCCAGGTTTTCACTACATATGAACACTTTTCACATTCGTCCGTGCAACGCGGCTCCCTGACTTCCCTTCATGCAAAATCTTTAGGTCTTAGCTCATGTCCAAGACACCACAGCCAGCTAAAAACTCAATAATCGATAACTAAAACTTGAATTTTACTGCTTCTAACTGGCTATTACATCAACTTCGAAGATTCTACTGTGTTCTACTGTGGTTCTTTTAGTGTCTCCACGTACCGCAGCACGTGATATAGCTTTGCAGACGATAAATTTAACCGTTTCAGAGAGAAGAGCGGCCAATGTGACGATCTGGCTTTAAGTCGATTCGATACAAATGACGAAAACAAGCTGATTTCTCAGGTCTTTACTACATACGAACACTTTTCACATTCTCCCGTGCAACGCGGCTGCTAGTCCACCTTTCATGCAAAATCGTAAGGTCCTAGCTCATGTCCAAGGCACCAAAGCCGGCTAAAAGTTTAATAATCGACAACTAAAACTTGCATTGTACTGCTTCTTACTGGCTATTACATCAACTTAGAAGCTTCTTCTGTGTTCTACTATGGTGCTTTTAGTGTCTCCGCATACCGCACCACGCGACATAGCTTTGCACACGATAAATGTAACCGTTTCAGAGACAATAGCGGCCAATGTGACGATCTGGCTTTAAGTCGATTCGATAACAAATGACGAAAACGGGCGGTTTTCTCAGGTTGTTACTACATATGAACACTTTTCACATTCTCCCGTGCAACGCGACTGCTAGTCCTCCTTTCATGCAAAATCTTAAGGTCCTACCTCATGTCCAAGGCACCAAAGAAGGGTAAAAAATCAGTAATCGTTAAGTAAAACTTGAATTGTACTCCTTCTTACTGCCTTTCACAACAACGTAGAAGCTTCTTCTGTGTTCTACTATGGTGCTTTTAGTGTCTCCGCATACCGCACCACGCGACATAGCTTTTCAGACGATAAATGTAACCGTTTCAGAGAGAATAGCGGCCAATGTGACGATCTGGCTTTAAGTCGATTCGATAACAAATGACGAAAACGGGCGGTTTTCTCAGGTTGTTACTACATATGAACACTTTTCACATACTCCCGTGCGACGCGGCTGCTAGTCCTCCTTTCATGCAAACTCTTAAGGTCCTAGCTTGAAACGTCCCCTTTGAAAAATTTATACACGACTGTGCTTAAACTGACACACAATATTTTAGCGCAACGCAATCTGACTTCCAAAAATCCCTACGAAAGAATGGCCCTGATTAACATTAACCTATACGTTTCACAAATCACTTACCTCAGAAAAATCTTCGTTACTCGAACTACTGCAATACAGCGAGCGCCACTACTGCCAGCTAACTAAGAGAATCAAACTACGGAAGGCACTAACTACTGATAGGTACAGTTAGCAAATGAAAGATTTTAATAGAGAACAAACCATGTATTTACCTTAATAGTCATAATATATATATCAGTTCATGACACCAATTCTTACAAATTTCAAAACTCCGCCATCTCTCTCCCCACGTCCACCACTGCTGGCGGGTCACCTCCAACTGCGCAACGCTACGCGCTGTTAGCATCCAGCTGCCGCTGCCCAACACTACAATGGCAGACAACAATGCAAACTAAACACAGACTGCACACGGCACAGCCAGTGATTTTTTCATACCGAGCGCTATGTGGCGTTACCAATAAGAAGACCTAAACAGCCTACTTACATAGCCCCCATGCTCCCCACAAAAAATTTTTACAAATTGTTTTGGGCAGTGGCCAATAATGATTTGATAAAATTTTTCATAATTACTATTACAAAGATATCAAATACACACACTTATTGATACAATGTTGGTCAGAAGCTAAAACATTCTCACAGTCCATAAAGACAGTCCTGATCGTTCATCATAGTAAAATTGCAGTGTTTTTGATCAATGCCTATGCAGTAAAAGAAAATGCACACTGAAGTAGTGGATTTCCATGCAGTCTTGAAGAAGTAGTGTTTTCCTTCCAACAGAAAGACAGTGCTGGCTCTTCAGATGCTGACAGGTAATGGGCCACCACAGAGCAAACCCACAGCAGAGTCAGCCCAAGTTTTGAAGAATATTGGTAGGTAGGTCGTCACAGAATAGGCCCATTGTAGTCCTGGTAGAGATTACGGTATTGGTGGGCCACCAGAGGTGCAGACCCATTGCAGTCCTTGTAGAAATAATGGTATTGGTGAGTCATCAAAGGTGTAGACCCACTGTAGTCCTTGTAGAGATGGCCAGCAGCTATCTGTTTGACTGTGCAGGCGCACAATCACCATTGAAGAGTCTTGCGGATAATATAACAAGTCCATAACCACCACTTGTGCACTCAGAAAAATTGTTTTTGAATTGTCCTTAGAACCAGCAATGCTGTTATCCATTCCCTTACTGAGTTATTAACACACGTGCAAACACTATCAGTCCCTACTTCTCACATATTGTCCATATACTATGACCAACAGAAACGTGTGACGTGAAATATAATTTACAAGTTACTTAATTTGATGAACTGGTGTCAATTACAATTTTATAACATAAGAATGCAATAACAAAGGTACAAAATACATCTTTAAAGAACATAAGAATACAGATAACATTTGCAGTAGTACAGGCTTTACAAAAGAATCGAAATAGCAAATACATCAGTGTTACAAAAATTACAACATAAGTACATACATAGGGTTCAGAATAACTTTTGAAACATCAACTTCACACATGAGCATTAAAACAAAACACTATAAATAATGTCTGAACATATTTACAAAGAAAATTACATAGTATTTGAAAAATTCTACAACATAAATCTTATTAGCTAAACACATAAAGACAGGAAAAAGACAAATACACAAGGGTACATAAACACATAGAGGGATAATACGAAAGGAAAGGACAGGGTGTGTTTTACTGCAGTATTTTGCATAGAGATCTCTCTTAGTTCATCATTTTTCCAAAAAGTCCTATCTAAACCTGCTTTCTGTATTCGGTTCACATCCTCTTTCAAAAATAGTTTTTCTCCACTGTACACTACTTTTTTGGCCAAACCAGTTTCTTAAAGCTTCTCAGTGCTTTTCTTCCAATTCATCATAGTTAGTTTCTTATATAGTCTACCCCCTCTTAAGCTAACTTAAATCTACTGAGCTCAGATACGAAACTAAGGGACGAGGCAATGCAGCAGCACAAAACAATTAACACAAACAGCAATGATAAAAAAATGGAAATTGGCAAAAAAAAGGCAGCAATATTACAACTAATATAAGGCAAACAAGAAAAATAAATCAGTAATAAAATTAGCTTAACCTAGTAATACAAAGTGACATTCAGTAGCACTATGAATGGCAAGCAGCCGCAGCAAATGCTATAACTTATACCTAAACATGACAAAGCTGAAGCAGAAAAAATATTACAGTATAAATGTTTAATACCTATGTCACATCTTAACACTAGAGTGATGCATCACGAAAACATACGCTAGCAGATAAGTTACCAAATCGTAAAAAGATTATTTTTGCAATTCCTGTGAAGGGAAATGTCTATTTGTGTTCTCTTTTCTAAGAAAGTGTCATAAAATGATTCTTTACTGGGTCTGTAGACAGAAAATAGTGATATTAGTACATCTATTAAATTTTGTTTTAGCCAATGCTGCAGTGCAGATAGAAACTGGATATTAAAGAAAATGAGCAATCTCTCAGCTAGAAAGACAATAGATATAAAATATTTCTCATCATTTCATTTCAGTAAATATCATAAATTAAGAGCTTCACAGTGTAATCATATGTTTTCAGGTTTGGGCGTGGCGTATTTGCGATGCTTTCTACAAAGGAATGAATGTCAATAGCGAGGATAATGGCCTCTTTTTTTTACCTGTGTCTCTGAAAGGCACACACTAATGGCTTTCTTTTTGTCAGGTGGTTGTCGCGCAGCTGGGTGCCCACGACGCATTACATGCAGGTGGTCACTTAACTGTCTTATCGAAATATTTACGACACCAGTTTCCGCTACAGTGGCAGGCTCATATAAAAAAATTCACAGGTCAAGAATTTGCGTTACACATCTGTAGAAACAAAATACTATTGATATAACAGTGTCCGAAAAATTTTCGTCGGCATTGTAATACGTTCACGCATTTACATACATTTCATAACTCTTAAAGTACGATTCTTGGTTTCCAACAACTTTTTTCACAAACCAGAGTCCCTAACCTCTTCTCATTATTTCTTACCTTATTCGTCCACACTTCTTCAATATTTCATCATAACAGATACATAGCATAATCAAATGACTCATATAGCATCGGCTTATTGATCATAAACATACCGCAAGAGCATAATACACATAGTAATCGTAATAATAACATCATAACACCTCAGTCAACTCTCAAAATCTCCGTAACTTCCTCCAATAATTTCAAAACCTAAAAAAAAAAAAAATTCTCTGCTCATGTCAAAAGTGTCATCTGCCTCAAACGTACTTTAAAAATCGTTATCCCATACCAAACATGTCATTCAAAGCTCTCATAGTATCACAATGGTTCCGAAAAAATATGAACAGTTCACAAAGTACAGACAAAATACAACTTCGTAAGTGTGAAGTTATCCAATGGTGTAATTACGTAAACAACTGTCGCTGATGTAGTAAAGTAAATGTTTGTCTCTCTCAGTTAAATGATCAGATAGCTGTGTAATTTATGTGTTAGAGAAATATGGTACCGATGTGTAAAGTTGTATAAGCAAATACCATATTAGCTAGGGCTCCTTGTGCTTGCCAAACACATGGTACATAAAGCATGCGTGTACCCCCCTGAGGATAATGTAATTATATCCTCAAGTGTTACAGATTACAGCAATGGAATGAAATGTATCATGGAAAACTTTCTTTGTAATTAAAATATGTTGAAAAATAAATAGTTTAATGTGTGTCCTGTAGCGCTAAATGTGCGTCTTGCTGTAAGACAATCTCTGTGGAAGTGTCGTAGTTGTTGTCCTCCGAAGGCTAAGTTCTGCAGAAGTCAATGTACTTACCTCATGATAAACGAAATTGAAATGCTTTGTGTATAGATATCATAGTTATTACGCTTATTGCCGTGATGAAGTAAGTACTGTACTGTACGTATTGTTGTGCTACAGAAAAGGCTGTCTCATTGTAGCTATACCACAAACGTTACTACTAAAACATGTTTTACTTTCCAGAAAAATTCAGAAAAACTGTGTAGATATAAAACAGATAAACTGCAAAAGCAACGTTGTAAATTGTCACTCATCAGTAGCGTCGTGATAAAATCGTGTAGCTGTCACATAAACTAACCACTGTATCATCTGGTATCTCACAGAAAGTACTTTAAATCCAGAATGTATTTTCAAGTAAACCAAAATGTTGCATTAAAATCCCATTAGCAATACTGGTAAATGTTCTAAGTATGTGAACCTTATGGTCGTTACGTAATCGTGCAACTAACAAGCAAGAATGTACACGCACAATAACACTGTGACGTCTGTTCACTATAACAATGCATTCGTAATTTCTGTTTAAATATGTTCCGTAGGTTCTAAACTGGATAGTAAACTTCAAACATTGTTGCATGTTAACAGTTTCTCAGTGTGACAATGCATACTAGAAATGTGAAGTGAAATGTTTTATGGCAAAGACAAAGTTAAAAAGCAGATTATCTTTCAATAAACGGTTTTACATGTGAAATGTGGTGTACACCTTTACTCTTCCTAGTACGCAGAGTTTCAACTTCAACGCAATTATCATGTGGTATACGTCGGATTCTGTAAGGTCCATTGTAAACTAGAAAGAATTTGTGACTCAAGTGTTTCTTCTTATGTGACAATGGATGAGATTTAATGAGAACTTTCTGACCAATATATAATTTCTTTGCATTTGCTTTACCGTGTAATTTTTTCCTTTTGTCTGCAGCAGAATTTATATTTTTAATAGCCAAATCAATTATGTCTTTGTGTCGAAGTTTACGTGTATTCGGAAAAGGTACAAGCTCTCTGATTCTGTTTGGTGGTTCTTTATTCTTCAGTACAAGAACAGGTGGTAAAGCAGTGGAGTCATGAGGCATTTCATTCAGCACGTTTTGAAATAAGTGTAAATATCTGTCCCAATGCTGATGCTTTCTGTGACAATAAGGTCTGCAAAGCTTATTGATTTCTTTCATAATCCGTTCAGACGGGTTACAATGTGGTGAGTACAATGAAATAAAAACAGATTTCATTTTATGGTTACGAAGCATGCGTGACCAAACAGCAGATCTGAATTGCGGTCCGTTATCTGAAATTACTTTACTAACGTGTCCAACTTCACGTAAGAAATTTCTAACAAAGGCGTTGGATACAGACCGTCCAGTGGCTTTACGTAACGGAGTGAAAGAAACGAATTTTGAAGTAAGTTCAACAGCGACTAGAACGTACGAAAATCCATTAGATGTTCTGACAAGCGGTCCCAAGAGATCAACAGCAGCAAATTCTTTTAATTTAGAAGGAATGATAGGAAACAATGGAGCACGATGAGTGACAGTAGATGGTTTCGCCTTTAGACAAAGTTTACAAATAGACAAGACTCTTCGAATTCTCTTTTCCATATTGTTAAAATAACAAGTCGTTCGAAGAATATGATAACATTTTCGTGGACCAAAATGTGCATAGCTGAAATGAATGTACCAAATGAGCTTATTAACAAAATCGTCTGGAATGCAAAGTACCCATAGCTTGTCATCAACAGTGCATCGTTTGAACAGTATGTTGTTTCTAACCAGATAATAAAGCCGAATCTGTGTGTGTGTCTTTTCATGCCATTTACTTTTGATGTCTTTCCAAATCGGATCTTTGTCTTGTTCATGAGCAATGTCCTTTAAAGATGTGGTGATGAAGTTTTCAAAGGCGACTTTCTGGATGTAAAGAATACTGAAATTTCTCTCGAGGTTGCTTTCTGTGTTACTTTTCTCAAGCCCAGCCGGTGCGCGTGACAGTGCGTCCGCAACAATGTTCTCCTTGCCGGGAATGTAGACTATTGTGAAGTGGAATTCTTGCAGAAACAATGCCCAACGTTTTAACCTGTCATGATTTAATTTTGAAGACATAAGAAATTGTAATGCACGGTGGTCACTGTATACTTTTACGTGCTTACCATAAAGAAAGAAACGGAATTTGTTAAATGCCCAAACGATAGCTAAAGCTTCTAATTCAGTAACGGAATAATTTTTTTCAGATTTTGTTAGCACTCGGCTAGCAAAAGCAATGGTTTTCTGAACAGTAATGTCATTTTCTGTGGCTTCTTGAAATAAATGGGCACCAAGACCGACTTTAGAAGAATCCGTGCTTAGGCAAAAGTCTTGTGAAAGATCTGGATGAGCTAGTATTGGCGCGTTAAGGAGCGATTCTTTCAAAGAATTGAATTCCAACTGTGCTTGTTCGTCCCAGTTCCAAATATTATTTTTTCCAGTGAGAGAACAAAGTTTTGGTGTAACTAGAATTTGCATATTCTGAAAACGACGGTAAAAATTTACGAGACCTAGAAAACTGCGGACTTTTTTTTTTGTGGATGGAATTGGAATGGCTCTGATTGCTTCTAATTTTTCAGGAACCGGCTGGATGCCTTCAGAAGAAATAATATGTCCCAAAAACTTCACTTTTGTCCTACCGAATTCAGACTTTTCCAAGTTAACTGTAATTCCAGATTCTGCAAAAATATGTAACACGCTGTTGGGGATGCGATTATGTTGTTCCCATGAGGCTTCTGCTATCAGAATATCGTCCACATATAAGGTGATGTGACGTTTTAAGAGCTCAGGTAATATGGAATTTAGCCCGCGAATGAATGCTGCCGAGGAAATGTTCAAACCAAAAGGAAGTTTCCGAAACTGATAACAAACGCCAAAACAAAGAAAAGCTGTATATTTTCTACATTCTGGATGAAGTTCGATCTGATAAAAGCTGGATCTGAGATGAATGGAAGACAACACTTTTACACCATTAAAATTTTGAAGAAGTTCTTCCAACGTTTGCGGCCTGTCTGTTTCAGGAATAATGATAGTATTGATTTGTCTCGAATCTAAGACAAGCCTGATCGATCCATTTTTCTTCTCAACAACATGTAATGGATTGTTGTATCAGCTTACTGCAGGCTCAATAATGCCGTCGTCAAGCATGGATTGTATTTCTGTTCTAACACGGTCCCTATAATGTGCTGGAATTACGTATGGTCTAACACAAAATTTAGTATGCTCACGAACACGAAATTGGTATTGAAATCCCTTGATTGTTCCTGTTTTGTGAGTAAAAACTGTGGAATGTGCTTGTAAAATCTCAGAAAGGTCCTGCCTATCAGTGTCATTACAATTCTCAATTGTTTGAATTTTATTCTGAATTAACTCATTAGTTTCAATTGTGCCGTCGATATCATCCCTGTCAGTACTTGCAGAGCGACTGTTAGTGTCTAGTTCCGTAGAAAATTCCGAACTGTTGTCTAACAGAAGGTAAATCCGATTAATTTCCTCGTCATGGTTTGAGAGCCAATCTTCAAATTTCAAAGCTATTGACTTACCTTCTTTCTCTAAACTTATTTCAGCATTGTGAAAGTTTAAGATTGCTTTGTATTCATTCAAAAAGTCTACTCCCAGTATAATTTCCGTCGACAACAATGGAACAATAAGAAAGTTCATAGAGAAGCTGTGGCTCTGACAAAAGAATTCTAAGTTGGTTTGTTGGCGTACATCTACACTTTTTCCAATGACTGCACTTTGTAATTTAATCTTGCGTAACGGAAGTGTGGGGCAATCGTTCGATTTATTGTATTTGCTAAAAGCTGTTTCACTAATTACTGAAATGGGACTGCCTGAGTCAAGTACTGCCGTAAATTTTACGTCATTTACAGTAATGTGAATCACAGGATACGCAATGTTTTTGTGTTTTACGTCGTGTTCCTGGAGTAATATGTCCCTAATGTCTTCCATTTTAACGTAATTACTAGCTACGGCAGCTGCGTCGTCAGTTTGATAAGTACGTTTTGAGGCTGCCAGCGGTATGAGTCATTGCCTATTGTGTCTTTATTGGCGCGCGTCGTTATTGGGATTTGGAGACCTAACTTCTACGAATTCACCTTGTCGAGAGGGCCCTGCTCTGTTTGATTCCCGCCAGTTCTGCTGCAATTCAGGTCTGTCGTTACGATCATATCGTCTGTCGTCATGTCGGTAGATTCCATAGTTTCTTTCTTGTCGGTCACGTGGTGGAGAATTTCTCTCTGAATCGTAACTGCGCGCTGGACCGTTGCGTCTAAAGTTATTCTGTCTCCCTTGATAGTAATTATTTTAGTTCCCATATTGTCTGTTTCTCTGATTGTCTCTGTGATAGTCATTACCGCGGAGAGGTGACCTTTCCCTGTAATTATTACTACTCTGCCAACGGTTGTCATACGGGTGGTGTCTGTTTTGGTCACGATTTGTATTGTGAGAATAGCCTTGTCGTGTCCAGTTATTATTTCTTTCATCGCGGAATTGCGACGGATGTGACCTGTAATTGTTGTGTTCCTGTTTTCGCGTTCCACGATTGTCAGTGTCAATTTCTAATTCTTGTAAGAGTCCCTGAAAAGCTTCAATGTCGTCTTTGCAACGGCCTGCCAAAATAATATGCCGTAAATGTTCAGGCAATTTGATTAAGCAAATGCGGATGAGTTCTGACGGGCTGTATGGGTTTGACAGGTACTGATTCTTGTGCAACATGTCTTCAAATATTTCACAAGACTGGAAAATTCAGATTGTTCGAAATGTTTCATCATCATGATGCCATGTTTTACTCGGTCTTGTGTGGCTTGCGGCCAATATGCTGAGAGGAAGGCATGGTAAAATTCTCCTTCACTGTGGCAATCGTGAATGACCGATCGCATTCTTACAGCTGGTTCATTCTCTAAGTAGCCACACATAAATTCTAATCTGTGCTCTAGTGACCAGTTGGGAGGAAAACAATGAGAGAATTGATGGAGCCACGCTTGTGGATGAATGTCGTTGCCAGAATTCTTAAATGTTTTGAATTTACGTGCAGTAATGAACAGATTATAGTCAAAATCATCGTCTCGGCGGGTAGCATATCGGTCATTGTTACGTCGTGTCGGCGGTTCCATCTCAGAATTCGGTGTACCTTGCCAATTTCTTTCATAATTTCCGAAGTGCCCTGTGATATTATTTTGTGGCTGTTCCGTATTTCTATGTCCCTCTTTCCGTATTGGAGCGCGAGTGTCCTCTGAAATACGTAATTGTTGTATTACCTGTGTCAGCTGATCTTGTACTTCCCGGATTTCTCTTTGGTGTTGCGTACTAATTTGATTCAGACTTTGTTTGAATTTCCTAATTTGTTCGCACTCTTCTGTGTCATTAAAGACTACCGGTTTTGTGTCATTCAAATTATCATCTACCTTCGTAGATAAATTAGTGAACTGATCCGAAAGTTCGGCTACTTTCTCCGATAGTGAACACATTTCCTCAGTGTGTTTTTCTGAACCAAATTTCAGAATGTCCATTTGTGTTGAAATCGAATCTACCGTGTCCTTTAAGTTTTCCTGAGTTCTTGCAAGTTGCGTAACCGAATCGGTGGATGCAACTGAGTCCATTTTAGCTTGCAAGGTGTCGTGATTTTCACGAACAACAGTTTGCAATTCTTTTATGGCTGCTTCGTGATTTTGTAATGAGTTTTCATGCCGCGAAAAAATAGGTTGAAAATGCTCACAAATTTGTGTTTTTACGTCATTACAGATTTTTTGACATTTCGATTCAATGTTATGTAACTCAGTAGTTAAATCTTCACGTGTTTGTTCAAGTGTGGTGTCTAACTTCCGAAGATTATGTTCCATTGTGTCCAACTGTTGCTGTGTTTGTCTCTGATTTTGTTCCATTGTGTCTAACTTTTGAAGATTTTGTTCCATTGTGTCTAACTTTTGAAGATTATGTTCCATTGTGTCTAACTTTTGAAGATTTTGTTCCATTGTGTCTAACTGTTGCTGTGTTTGTCTCTGGTTTTGTTTCATTTGTTGCATTAATTGCAATAATAATGTATTAGTGTCTGGAACTTGATCATCTATGCTTTTTGGCAGTGCATTTGCACCGGCAACATTCACAGTTTGACAAGCAGAAAATGTGTCTCGGCTTATTTGAGAAAACGGTGAGGACGCAAAACCTGAATGTACAGTATTTGCAAGATTGTGTCCTGTCATATCGGATTCTTGACGCGAGCTGTTGCCGACCAATCGATCGATAATGCTTCCCTGTTCACTAACTGTTTCACTTCCTACACCATTATTTGCAGCCCGCTCCATTTTCCTATGCACTATTACCAAATTACTACTTTGAACATTTGTGAATTCATTACATGGTGGCGCTAACACATTGCTTCCGTCTTCACTGTCATTTCCCAGTTTACTTTGTAGCCTAGTATTACGTTTTTCACACGCCATTATTGTCACAATATTTCACACGATAACACAGAAAAGCACAATTTGAAGAGCAAAAATAAGAGAACACATTAACATAGCACTGAAAATAATATCTAGTTAATTGCAAGCGCAGCTGCGAAATACTTGGTGCAACTCTACATGCATGCCACAACTGTTGTACTGTACAACAATGAAAGACTACAACTACAAAGGAAATTCACTCTAAGATTAGGCGCTAGCAATAAACAAAAGCTACACTAATTACACAAACTACAAGGAAAAAATCAGAAGATTCCAGTGAGGTAACCTCGGCTAAGGGTCGACATATGAAACGTCCCCTTAGAAAAATTATACAAGACTGTGCTTAAATTGACACACAATAGTTTTTAGCGCAACGCAATCTGACTTTCAATAATCCCTACAAAAGAATGGCCCTGACTAACGTTAACCTATATGTTTCACAAATCACTTACCTCACAAAAATCTTCGTTACTCGAACTACTGCAATACAGCGAGCGCCACTACTGCCAGCTAACTAAAAGAATCAAACTACGGAAGGCACTAACTACTGATAGGTACAGTTAGCAAATGAAAGATTTTGATAGAGAACAAACAATGTATTTACCTTAATAGTCATAATATATATATCAGTTCATGACATCAATTCTTACAAATTTCAAAACTCCGCCATCTCTCTCCCCACGTCCACCACTGCTGGCGGCTCACCTCCAACTGAGCAACGCTACGCGCTGTTAGCATCCAGCTGCCGCTGCCCAACACTACAATGGCAGACAACAATGCAAACTAAACACAGACTGCACACGGCACAGCCAGTGATTTTTTCATACCGAGCGCTATGTGGCGTTACCAATAAGAAGACATAAACAGCCTACTTACAAGCTCATGTCCAAGGCACCAAAGAAGGGTAAAAAATGAATAATCGATAACTAAAACTTGAATTGTACTACTTCTTACTGGCTATTACATCAACTTAGAAGCTTCATCTGTGGTATACTATGGTGCTTTTAGTGTCTCCGCATACCGCAGCACGCGACATACCTTTGCAGACGATAAATGTAACCGTTTCAGAGAGAAAAGCGGCCAATGTGACGATTTGGCCTTAAGTCGATTCGCTAACAAATGACGAAAACGGACCGATTTCTCAGGTTTTTACTACATATGAACACTTTTTACATTCTTCCATGCAAAATCGTAAGGTCCTAGCACATCTACAAGACACCAAAGAAGGGTAAAAAGTGAATAATCGATAACTAGTACTTGAATTGTACTGCTTCTTACTGGCTATTACATCAACTAAAAAGCTTCTTCTCTGTTCTGCTATGGTGCTTTTAGTGTCCCCGCATACCGCACCACGCTACATAGCTTTGCAGACGATAAATGTAACCGTTTCAGACAGAAGAGCGGCCAATGTGACGATCTGGCTTTAAGTCGTATCGATAACAAATGACGAAAACGGACGGATTTCTCTGGTTTTTACTACATATGAACTCTTTTCACATTCTCCCGTGCAACGCGGCTGCTTGTCCTCTTTTCATCCAAAATCGTAAGGTCCTAGCTCATGCCCAAGGCAACAAAGAAGGGTAAAAGGTGAATAATCGATAAGTAAAACTTGAATTGTACTGCTTCTTACTGTTTAATACACCAACTTAGAAGATTCTTCTGTGTTCTACTATGTTGCTTTTAGTGTCTCCGCATAACGCAGCACGCGACATAGCTTTGCAGACGATAAATGTAACCGTTTCAGAGAGAAGAGCGGCCGATGTGACGATCTGGCTTTAAGTCGATTCGTTGATAAATGACGAAAACGGGCGGATTTCTCAGGTTTTCACTACATATGAACACTTTTCACATTCTCCCAAGCGACGCGTCTGCTAGTTCTCCTTTCATGCAAAATCTTAAGGTCCTAGCTCATGTCCAAGGTACCAAAGCCGGATAAGACGTCAATAATCGATAACTAAAACTTGAGTAGTACTGCTTCTTACTGGCTATTACATTAACTTAGAAGCTTTTTCTGTGTTCTACTATTGTGCTTTTAGTGTCTTCGCATACCGCAGAACGCGACATAGCTTTGCAGACGATAAATGTAACCGTCCCAGAGAAAAGAGCGGATAATGTGACGATCTGGCTTTGAGTCGATTCGATAACGAATGAAGAAAACGGACATATTTCTCCTGTTTTTACTACATATGAACACAGTTCACATTCTGCCGTGCAACGCGGCTGCTAATCCGCCATTCTTGCAAAATCTTAAGGTCCTAGCTCATGTCCAAGGCACCAAAGCCAGCTAAAAAGTCAATAATCGGTAACTAAAATTTGAGTTCAACTGCTTCTTACTGGCTATTACATTAACTTAGAAGCTTCTTCTGTGTTCTACTATGGTGCTTTTAGTGTCTCCGCATTTCGCAGCACGCGGCATAACTTTGCAGGCGATAAATGTAACTGTTTCAGAGAAAATAGCGGCCAATGTGACGATCTGCCTTTAAGTCGATTCGATAACAAATGACGAAAACGGACAGATGTCTCCGGTTTTTACTACATATGAACACTTTTCACATTCTCGCGTGCAACGCGGCTGCTAGTCCTCGTTTCATGCAAACTCTTAAGGTCCTACCTCATGTCCAAGGCACCAAAGAATGGTAAAAAGTCAATAATCCATAGCTAAAACTTGAATTTTACTGGTTCTTACTAGCTATTACATTAACTTAGAAGTTTCTTCTGTGTTCTACTATGGTGCTTTTAGTGTCACCGCATACCGCAGCACGCGACATAGCTTTGCAGACGATAAATGTAACCGTTTCAGAGAGAAGTGCGGGCAATGTGAATATCTGGCTTTAAGTCGATTCGGTAACAAAGGAGGAAAATATACGGATTTTTGAGGTTTATAATACATATGAAAATTTTTCACATTCTCTCGTGCAACGCGGCTGCTAGTCCTCTTCTCATGCAAAATCTTAAGGTCCTACCTCATGCCCAAGGCACCAAAGAAGGGCAAAAAGTCAATAATCGATAGTTAAAACTTGAATTGTACTGCATCTTACTGGCTATTACATCAACTTAGAAGCTTTTTCTGTGTTCTACTATTGTGCTTTTAGTGTCTTCGCAATCCGCAGAACGCGACATTGCTTTGCAGACGATAAATGTAACCGTTCCAGAGAGAAGAGCGGCCAATGTGACGATCTGGCTTTGAGTCGATTCGATAACGAATGACGACAACAGACATATTTCTCCTGTTTTTACTACAGATGAACACAGTTCACATTCTCCCGTGCAACGCGGCTGCTAATCCGCCATTCATGCAAAATCTTAAGGTCCTAGCTCATGTCCAAGAACCAAGGATAGCTAAAAAGTCAATAATCGATAACTATAACTTGAATTGTACTGCTTCTTACTGGCTTTTACATCAACTTAGAAGTTTCCTCTGTGTTATACTATGGTGCTTTTTGTGTTTCCGCACGCCGCAGCACGCAAAATAGCTTTGCAGACGATAAAAGTAAACGTTTGAGAGAGAATAGCGGCCAATGTGACGATCTGTCTTTAAGTCGATTCGATGACAAAAGACGAAAACGGACCGATTTCTCAGGTCTTTACTACATATGAACACTTTTCACATTCTCCCAAGCAACGCGTCTGCTAGTCCTCCGTTCATGCAAAATCTTAAGGTCCTAGCTCATGTCCAAGGCACCAAAGCCTGCAAAAAAGTCAATAATCGATAACTAAAACTTGAGTTCAACTGCATCTTACTGGCTATTACATCAACTTAGAAGCTTTTTCTGTGTTCTACTATTGTGCTTTTAGTGTCTCCGCATACCGCCGCACGCGACATACCTTTGCAGACGATAAATGTAACCGTTTCAGAGAGAATAGCGGCCAATGTGACGACCTCTTTAAGTCGATTCGATAACAAATGGCGAGAACGGGCGGGTTTCTCAGTTTTTTACTACATATGAACACTTTTCACATTCTCCCGTGCAACGCAGCTGCTAGTCCTCCTTTCGTGCAAATTCTTAAGGTCCTAGCTCATGTCCAAAGCACCAAAGAATGGTAAAAAATCAGTACTCGATAGCTAAAATGTGAATTGTACTGCTTCTTACAGGCTATTACATCAACTTAGAAGCTTCTTCTGTGTTCTACCATGGTGCTTTTAGTGTCTCCGCATACCGCAGCACGCGACATAGCTTTTCAGACGATAAATTTAACCGTTTCAGAGAGAAAAGCGGCCAAAGTGACGATCTGGCTTTAAGTCGATTCGATAACAAATGACGAAAGCGGGCGGATATCTCCGGTTTTTACTAGATATGAACACATTTCACATTTTCCCGTGCAAGGCGGCTGCTAGTCCTCCTTTCATGCAAAATCTTAAGGTCCTAGCTCATGTCCAAGGCACCAATGAAGGGTAAAAAGTCAATAGTCGATAGCTAAAACTTCAATTGTACTGCTTTTTAAAGGCTATTACATCAACTTAGATGCTTCTTCTGTGTTCTACTATGGTGCTTTTAGTGTCTCCGCATACCGCAGCACGCGACATAGATTTGCAGACGATAAATGTAACCGTTTCAGAGAGAATAGCGGCCAATGTGGTGATCTGGCTTTTACTCGATTCGAGAACAAATGACGAAAACGGACGTTTTTCTCAGGTTTTTTTCTACATATGAACACTTTTTACATTCTCCCGTGCAACGCACCTGCTAGTCCTCCTTTCATGTGAAATCTTAAGGTCCTATCTCATGTCCAAGTCACCAAAGAAGGGTAAAAATTCAATAATCGATAACTAAAACTTAAATTATACTTCTTCTTACTAGCTATTACAACAAATTAGAAGCTTCTTCTGTGTTCTCCGATGGTGCTTTTAGTGTCTTCGCATACAGCAGCACGCGACATAGCTTTTCAGACAATAAATGTAACCGTTTCAAAGAGAATTGCAGCCAATGTGGCGATCTGGCTTTAAGTCGATTCTATAACAAGTGACGAAAACGCACGAATTTCTCAGGTTTTTAGTATATATGAACACTTTTCACATCCTCCCGTGCACCGCGGCTGCTAGTTCTCTTTTCATGAAAAATCTTAAGGTCCTAGCTCATGTCCAAGGCACCAAAGAAGGGTAAAAAGTTAATAATCGATAGCTAAAACTTGAATTGTACTGCTTCTTACTGGCTATTACATCAACTTAGAAGCTTCTTCTGTGTTCTACTATGGTGCTTTTAGTGTCTTCGCATACCGCAGAACGCGACATAGCTTTGCAGACGATAAATGTAACCGTTCCAGAGAGAAGAGCGGCCAATGTGACGATCTGGCTTTAAGTCGATTCGATAACAAATGACGAAAACGGACGGATTTCTCAGGTTTTTACTACATATGAACACAGTTCACATTCTCCCGTGCATCGCGGCTGCTAGTCCGCCATTCATGCTAAATCTTAAGGTCCTAGCTCATGTCCAAGGAACCAAATAAGGCTAAAAAGTCAATAATCGATAACTGAAACTTGAATTGTACTGCTTCTTGCTGGCTTTTACATCAACTTAGAAGCTTCTTCTGTGTTCTACTATGGTGCTTTTAGAGTCTCGGCATTCCGCAGCACGCGACATAGCTTTGCAGACGAAAAATGTAACCGTTCCAGAGACAAGAGCGGCCAATGTGACGATCTGGCTTTGAGTCGATTCGATAACGAATGACGAAAACGGACGGATTTATCCTGTTTTTACTACATATGAACACAGTTCACATTCTTCCGTTCAACACGGCTGCTAGACCGCCATTCATGTAAAATCTTAAGGTCCTAGCTCATGTCCAAGGAACCAAGGAAGGCTACAAAGTCAATAATCGATAACTAAATCTTGAATTGTACTGCTTCTTACTGGCTTTTACATCAACTTAGAAGTTTCTTCTGTGTTCTACTATTGTGCTTTTAGTGTCTTCGCATACCGCAGAACGCGACATAGCTTTGCAGACGATAAATGTAACCGTTCCAGAGAGAATAGCGGTCAATGTGACGATCTGGCTTTAAGTCGATTCGATAACAAATTACGAAAGCGGGCGGATTACTCAGGTTTTTACTAGATATGAACACTTTTCACATTTTCCCGTGCAAGGGGGCTGCTAGTCCTCCTTTCATGCAAAATCTTAAGGTCCTAGCTCATGTCCAAGGCACCAAAGAAGGGTAAAAAGTCAATAGTCGATAGCTAAAACTTTAATTGTACTGCTTTTTAAAGGCTATTACATCAACTTAGAAGCTTCTTCTGTGTTCTACTACGGTGCTTTTAGTGACACGGCATACCGCAGCACGCGACATAGATTTGCAGTCGATAAATGTAACCGTTTCAGAGAGAATAGCGGCCAATGTGGCGATCTGGCTTTTACTCGATTCGAGAAAAAATGACGAGAACGGACGTTTTTCTCAGGTTTTTTTCTACATATGAACACTTTTTACATTCTCCCGCGCAACGCACCTGCTAGTCCTCCTTTCGTTTGAAATCTTAAGGTCCTAGCTCATGTCCAAGTCACCAAAGAAGGGTAAAAACTCAATAATCGATAACTAAAACTTGAATTGTACTGCTTCTTACTGGCTATTACATCAACTTAGAAGCTTGGTCTGTGTTCTACTATGGTGCTTTTAGTGTCTCCGCATACCGCAGCGCG
This sequence comes from Schistocerca gregaria, assembly GCF_023897955.1. Classification (NCBI taxonomy): domain Eukaryota; kingdom Metazoa; phylum Arthropoda; class Insecta; order Orthoptera; family Acrididae; genus Schistocerca; species Schistocerca gregaria. The sequence continues at coordinate 3,680,258 of NW_026061713.1, read as the reverse complement.
ACACAGCTTTGCAGACGATAAATGTAACCGTTCCAGAGAGAAGAGCGGCCAATGTGACGATCTGGCTTTAAGTCGATTCGATAACAAATGATGAAAACGGACGGAATTCTCAGGTTTTTACTACATATGAATACATTTCACATTCTCCCGTGCAACGCGGCTGCCAGGAATCCTTTCATACAAAATCTTAAGATCCTAGATCATGTCCAAGGCACCAAAGAAGGGTAAAATCTCAAAAATCGATTACTAAAACATGAATTGTACTGCTTCCTGCTGGCTATAACATCAATTTAGAAGTTTCTTCTTAGTTCTACTATGACGCTTTTAGTGTCTCCGCATACCGCAGCACACGACATAGCTTTGCGGACGATAAATGTAACCGTTTCAGAGAGAAGAGCGGCCAATATTACGATCAGGCTTTAAGTCGATTCGATAACAAATGATGAGAACGCACGGATGTCTCAGGTTTTTACTACATATGAACACTTTTGACATTCTCCCGTGCAACGCGTCTGCTAGTCCTAATTTCATGTAAAATCTTAAGGTCCTAGCTCATGTCCAAGGCACTAAGGCTATCTAAAATGTCAATAATCGATAGCTAAAACCTGAACTGTACTGCTCCTTACTGGCTATTACATCAACTTAGAAGGTTCTTCTGTGTTCTATTATGGTGCTTTTAGTAACTCCGCATACCGCAGCTCGCGACATAGCTTTGCAGACGAAAAATGTAACCGTTTCAGCGAGAACAGCGGCCAATATGACGATCTGGCTTTAAGTCGATTCGATTAAAAATTACGAAAACGGACGGGTGTCTCAGGTTTTTACTACATATGAACACTTTTGACATTCTCCCGTGCAACGCGGCTGCTAGTCCTCCTTGCATGCAAAACCCTAAGGTCCTAGTTCATGTCCAAGGCACCAAAGAAAGGTAAAAAATGAATAATCGATAACTAAAACTTGATTTGTACTGCTCCATACTGGCTACTACATCAACTTAGAATCTTCTGCTATGTTCTACTATGGTGCTTTTAGTGTCTCCGCATACCGCAGTACGCTACATAGCTTTGCAGACGATAAATGTAACGGTTTCATAGAGAAGAGCCTCCAATGTGACGATCTGGCTTTGAGTCGATTCGATAACGAATGACGAAAACGGACGGATTTATCCTGTTTTTACTACATATGAACACAGTTCACATTCTCCCGTGCAACGCAGCTGCTAGACCGACATTCATGTAAAATCTTAAGGTCGTAGCTCATGTCCAAGGAACCAAGGAAACCAAAAAAGTCAATAATAGATAACTAAAACTTGAATTGTACTGGTTCTTACTGGCTTTTACATCAACTTAGAAGTTTCTTCTGTGTTATACTATGGTGCTTTTAGTGTCTGCGCATACCGCAGCACGCGACATAGCTTTGCATACGATAAATGTAACCGTTTCAGAGAGAATAGCGGCCAATGTGACAATCTGGCTTTAAGTCGATTTGATAACAAATGACGAAAACGCACGGATTTCTCAGGTTTTTACTACATATGAACACCTTTCACATTCTTCCGCGCAAAGCGGCTGCTAGTCCTCCTTTCATGCTAAATCTTAAGGTCCTAGCTCATGTCCAAGGCACCAAAGCCGGCTCAAAAGTCAATAATCGATAACTAAAACTTGAATTCTACTGCTTCTTACTGGCTATTACATACACTTGGAAGCCTCTGCTGTGTTCTAGTATGGTGCATATAGTGTCTCCTCATACCGTAGCACGCGACATAGCTTTGCAGACGATAAATGTAACCGTTTGAGAGAGAATAGCGGCCCATTTGACGATCTGGCTTTATGTCGATTCGATAACAAATGAGGAAAACGGACGGATTTCTTAGGTTTTTACTACAAATGAACACTTTTCACATTCTCCCAAGCAACGCGTCTGCTAGGCCTCCATTCATGCACAATCTTAAGGTCCTAGCTCATGTCCAAGGACCCAAGGAAGGCAAAAAATTCAATAATCGACAACTAAAACTTGAATTGTACTGCTTCTTACTGGCTTTTACATCAATTTAGAAGTTTCTTCTGTGTTATACTATGGTGCTTTTAGTGTCTCCGCATACCGCAGCACGCTACATAGCTATGCATACGATAAATGTAAGTGTTTCAGAGAGAATAGCGGTCAATGTGACGATCTGGCTTTAAGTCGATTCGATAACAAATGACGAAAACGGACGGATTTCTCAGGTTTTTACTACATATGAACACCTTTCATATTCTTCCGTGCAACGCGGCTGCTAGTCCTCTTTTCATGCAAAATCTTAAGGTCCTAGCTCATGTCCAAGGCACCAAAGCCGGCTAAAAAGTCAGTAATCGATAACTAAATCTTAAATTCTACTGCTTCTTACTGGCTATTACATCAACTTGGAAGCTTCTGCTGTGTTCTACTATGGTGCATATAGTGTCTCCGTATACAGTAGCACGCGACATATTTTTGCAGACGATAAATGTAACTGTTTGAGAGAGAATAGCGGCCAATGTGACGATCTGGCTTTAAGTCGATTCGATAACAAAGGAGGAAAACGGACGAAATTTTCAGGTTTTTACTACATATGAACACTTTTCACATTCTCCCAAGCGACGCGTCTGATAGTCCTCCTTTCATGCAAAATCTTAAGGTCCTAGCGCATGTCCAAGGAACCAAGGAAGACAAAAAAGTCAATAATCGATAACTAAAACTTGAATTGTACTGCTTCTTACTGGCTTTTACATCAATTTAGAAGTTTCTTCTGTGTTATACTATGGTGCTTTTAGTGTCTCCGCATACCGCAGCACGCTACATAGCTTTGCATACGATAAATGTAAGTGTTTCAGAGAGAATAGCGGCCAATGCTTCGATCTGGCTTTAAGTCGATTCGATAACAAATGACGAAAACGGACGGTTTTCTGAGGTTTTTACTACACATGCTTTTAGTGTCTCCGCATACAGCAGCACGCTACATAGCTTTGCAGACGATAAATGTAACCGTTCGAGAGAGAAGAGCGGCCAATGTGACGATCTGGCTTTGAGTCGATTCGATATCGAATGACGAAAACGGACGGATTTCTTCTGCTTTTACTACAAATGAACACAGTTCACATTCTCCCGTGCAACGCGGCTGCTAGTCCGCCATTCATGCAAAATCATAAGGTCCTAGCTCATGTCCAAGGAACCAAGTAAGGCTAAAAAGTCAATAATCGATAACTAAAATGTGAATTGTACTGCTTCTTGCTGGCTTTTACATCAACTTAGAAGTTTCTTCTGTGTTATACTATGGTGCTTTCAGTGTCTCCGCATACCGCAGCACGCGACATAGCATTGCAGACGATAAATGTAACTGTTTCAGAGAGATTAGCGGTCTTTGTGACGATCTGGCTTTACGTCGATTCGATGACAAATGACGGAAACGGATGGATTTCTCAGGTTTTTACTACATATGAACACTTTTTACATTCTCCCGTGCAACGCGGCTGCTAGTCCTCATTTCTTTATCAAAATCATAAGATTCTAGCTCATGTCCAAGGCAAAAAAGAAGGGTGAAAAGTGAATAATCGACAACTAAAACGTGAATTGTACTGCTTCTTACTGGCTATTACATCAATTTAGAAGGTTTATCTGTGTTCTAATTTGGTGCTTTTAGTGTCTCCGCATACCGCAGCAGGCGACATAGGTTTGCAGACGATTAATGTAACCGTTTCAGAGAGAAGAGCGGCCAATGTAACGATCTGGCTTTTAGTCGATTCTATAACAAATGACGAAAACGGACGGATTTCTCAGGTTTTTACTGTATATGAACACTTTTCACATTCTCCCGTGCACCGCGGCTGCTAGTCCTCTTTTCATACAAAATCTTAAGGTCCTAGCTCATGTTCAAAGCACCAAGGAAGGTTAAAAGTCAATAATCGATAACTAAATCTTGAATTGTACTGCTTCTTACTGGCTATTACAACAACTACTATGGTGCTTTTAGTGTCTCCGCATACCGCAGCACGCGACATCGCTTTTCAGACGATAAATGTAACCGTTCCTAGAGAGGAGAGCGTCCAATGTGACGATCTGGCTTTATGTCTATTCGAAATCGAGTGACGAAAACGGACCGATATCTCAGGTTTTTACTACATATGAACACTTTTCATATTCTCCCGTGCGACGCGGCTGCTAGTACGCCTTTCACGCAAAATCTTAAGGTCCTAGCTCATGTCCAAGGCAACAAGGAAGGCAAAAAAGTTAATAATCGATAACTAAATTTTGATGTACTGCTTCTTACTGGCTTTTACATCAACTTAGAAGTTTCTTGTGTGTAATACTGTGGTGCTTTTTGTGTCTCCGCCTACCGCAGCACACGACATTGCTTTGCAGACTATAAATGTAACCGTTTCAGAGAGAATAGCGGTCAATGTGACGATCTGGCTTTAAGTCGATTCGATAACAAATGACGAAAACGGACGGATTTCTCAGGTTTTTACTACATATGAACACCTTTCACATACTCCCGTGCAACGCGGCTGGTAGTCCTCCCTTCATGCAAAATCTTAAAGTCCTAGCTCATGTCCAAGGCACCAAAGCCGGCTAAAAAGTCAATAATCGAAAACTAAAACTTGAGTTCTACTGCTTCTTACTGGCTATTACATTATTTAGGAAACTTCTGCTGTGTTCTACTATGGTGCATATAGTGTCTCCGCATACCGTAGCATGCGACATAACTTTGCAGACGATAAATGTAACCGTTTGAGAGAGAATAGCGGCCAATGTGACGATCTGGCTTTAAGTCGATTCGATAACAAAGGAGGAAAACGGACGGATTTTTCAGGTTTTTACTACATATGACCACTTTTCACATTATCTTGTGCAACGCGGCTTCTAGTCCTCTCCTCATGCAAAATCTTAAGGTCCTACCTCATGCCCAAGGCACCAAAGAAGGGTAAAAAGTCAATAATCGATAATTAAAACTTGAATTGTGTTGCTTCTTACTGGCTATTACATCACCTTAGAAGCTTCTTCTGTAATCTACAATGGTGTTTTTAGTGTCTTCGCATACCGCAGCACGTGACATAGCTTTGCAGACGATAAATGTAACTGTTCCAGAGAGAAGAGCGGCCAATGTGACGATCTGGCTTTACGTCTATTCGATAACGAATGACGAAAACGGACGGATATCTTAGGTTTTTACTACATATGAACACTTTTCACATTCTCTCGTGCAACGCGGCTTCTAGTCCTCTTCTCATGCAAAATCTTAAGGTCCTACCTCATGCCCAAGGCACCAAAGAAGGGTAAAAAGTCAATAATCGATACCTAAAACTTGAATTGTACTGCTTCTTACTGGCTAGTACATCACCTTAGAAGCTTCTTCTGTGTTCTACTATAGTGTTTTTAGTGTCTTCGCATACCGCAGCACGTGACATAGCTTTGCAGACGATAAATGTAACTGTTTCAGAGAGAATAGCGGTCAATGTGACGATCTGGCTTTAAGTCGATTCGCAAACAAATGACGAAAACGGACGGACTTCTCAGGTTTTTACTACATATGAACACCTTTCACATTCTCCCGTGCAACGCGGCTGGTAGTGTTCCTTTCATGCAAAATCTTAAGGTCCTAGCTCTTGTCCAAGGCACCAAAGAAGGGTAAAAAGTCAATAGTCGATAGCTAAAACGTGAATTGTACTGCTTTTTAAAGGCTATTACATCAACTTAGAAGCTTCTTCTGTGTTCTCCTATGGTGCTTTTAGTGTCTATGCATACCGCAGCACGTGACATAGCTTTGCAGACGATTAATGTAACCGTTTCAGAGAGAATAGCGGCCAATGTGACGATCCCTTTATGTCGAATCGATAACAAATGACGGAAACGGAGGGGTTTCTCTGCTTTTTCTACATATGAACACCTTTCACATTCTTCCGTGCAAAGCATCTGCTAGTCCTCCTTTCATGCAAAATCTTAAGGTCCTAGCTCATGTCCAAGGCACCAAAGAAGGGTAAAAAGTAAATTATCGATAGCTAAAACATGAATTGTACTGCTACTTACTGGCAATTACATCAACTTAGAAGCTTCTTCTGTGTTCTACTATGGTGCTTTTAGTGTCTTCGCACACCGCAGCACGCGACATAGCTTTGCAGACGATAAATGTAACCGTTCCAGAGATAAGAGCGGCCAATGTGACGATCTGTCTTTGAGTCGACTCAATAACGAATGACGAAAACGGACGGATTTATCCTGTTTTTACTACATATGAACACAGTTCACATTCTCCCTTGCAACGCGGCTGCTAGTCCTGCTTTCATACAAAATCTTAAGATCCTAGCTCATGACCAAAGCACCAAAGCCAGCTAAAATATCAAAAATCGATAACAAAAACTTGAATTGTACTGCTTCTTACTGGCTATTACATCAACTTGGAAGCTCATCTGTGTTCTACTATGGTGCTTTTAGTGTCTCCGCATACCGCAACACGCGACATAGCTTTGCCGACGATAAATGTAACCGTTCCAGAGAGAAGAGCGTTCAATGTGACGATCTGGCTTTAAGTCTATTCGATAACGAATGACGAAAACGGACGGATTTCTCCTGGTTTTACTACATATGAACACTTTTCACATTCTACCGTGCGACGCGGCTGCTAGTACGCCTTTCACGCAAAATCTTAATGTCCTAACTCATGTCCAAGGCACCAAAGAAGGGTAAAAAGTCGAAAATCGATAGCTGAAACTTGAATTATACTGCTTCTAACTGGCTATTACATCTACTTAGAAGCTTCTTCTGTGTTCTACTATGGTGCTTTTAGTGTCTTCGCATACCGCAGCACGCGACATAGCTTTGCAGACGATAAATGTAATCGTTTAAGAGAGAAGAGCGGCCAATGTGACGATCTGGCTTTGAGTCGATTCGATAACGAATGACGAAAACGGACGGATTTCTTCTGTTTTTACTACATATGAACACAGTTCACATTCTCCCGTGCAACGCGGCTGCTAGTCCGCCATTCATGCAAAATCTTAAGGTCCTAGCTCATGTCCAAGGAACCAAGGAAGGCTACAAAGTCAATAACCGATAACTAAAACTTGAATTGTACTGCTTCTTTCTGGCTTTTACATCAACTTAGAAGTTTCTTCTGTGTTATACTATGGTGCTTTTTGTGTCTCCGCATACCGCAGCACGGGACATAGTTTTGCAGACGATAAATGTAACTGTTTCAGAGAGAATAGCGGTCAATGTGACGGTCTGGCTTTAAGTCGATTCGATAACAAATGACGAAAACGGACGGATATCTCAGGTTTTTCCTACATATGAACACTTTTCACATTCTCCCATGCAACGCGACTGGTAGTCTTCCTTTCATGCAAAATCTTAAGGTCCTAGCTCATGTCCAAAGCACCAAAGCCGCTAAAATATCAATAATCGATAACTAAAACTTGAATTGTACTGCTTCTTACTCGCTATTGCATCAACTTGGAAGCTCATCTGTGTTCTACTATGGTGCTTTTAGTGTCTCCGCTTACCGCAACACGGGACATATCTTTGCCGACGATAAATGTAACCGTTCCAGAGAGAAGAGCGTCCAATGTGACGATCTGGCTTTAAGTCGATTCGATAACGAATGACGAAAACGGACGGATTTCTCCTGTTTTTACTACATATGAACACAGTTCACATCTCCCGTGCAACGCTGCTGCTAGTCCGACATTCATGCAAAACCTTAAGGTCCTAGCTCATGTCCAAGGAACCAAGAAAGGCAAAAAAAGTCAATAATCGATAACTAAAACTTGAATTGTACTGCTTCTTACTGGCTTTTACATCAATTTTGAAGTTTCTTCTGTGTTATACTGTGGTGCTTTTAGTGTCTCCTCATACCGCAGCACGCTACATAGCTTTGCATACGATAAATGTAACTGTTTCAGAGAGAATAGCGGTCTTAGTGACGATCTGGCTTTAAGTCGATTCGATAACAAAGGAGGAAAACGGACGGATTTTTCTGGTTTTTACTACATATGAACACTTTTCACATTCTCCCATGCGACGCGTCTGATAGTCCTCCTTTCATGCAAAATCTTAAGGTCCTAGCTCATGTCCAAGCCACCAAAGCCGGCTAAAATGTCAATAATCGATAACTAAAACTTGAGTAGTACTGCTTCTTACTGGCTATTACATCAACTTAGACGCTTGTTCTGTGTTCTACTATGGTGCTTTTAGTGTCTCCGCATACCGCAGCACGCGACATAGCTTTGCAGACGAAAAATGTAACCGTTCCAGAGAAAGAGCGGCGGCCAATTTGACGATCTGGCTTTAAGTCTATTCGATAACGAATGACGAAAACGGACGGATATCTCAGGTTTCTACTACATATGAACACTTTTCACATTCTCCCGTGCACCGCGGCTGCTAGTCCTCACTTTTTTATGAAAATCATACGATTCTAGCTCATGTCCAAGGCACCAGAGAAGGTTAAAAAGTGTATAATTGATAACTAAAACTTGAATTGTACTGCTTCTTACTGGCAATTACATCAACTACTATGGTGCAATTAGTGTCTCCGCATACCGCAGCACGCGACATAGCTTTGCAGACGATAAATGTAACGGTTCGAGAGAGAAGAGCGGCCAATATGACGATCTGGCTTCGAGTCGATTCGATAACGAATGACGAAAACGGACGGATTTCTTCTGTTTTTACTACATATGAACACAGCTCACATTCTCCCGTGCAACGCGGCTGCTAGTCCTCATTTTTTTATCAAAATCATAAGATTCTAGCTCATGTCCAAGGCCAAAAAGACGGGTAAAAAGTGAATAATCGATAACTAAAACTTGAATTGTACTGCTTCTTACTGGCTATTACATCACCTTAGAAGGTTCATCTGTGTTCTACTATGGTGCTTTTAGTGTCTCCGCATACCGCAACACGCGACATAGCTTTGCCGACGATAAATGTAACCGTTCCAGAGAGAAGAGCGTCCAATGTGACGATCTGGCTTTAAGTCTATTCGATAACGAATGACGAAAACGGACGGATTTCTCCTGGTTTTACTACATATGAACACTTTTCACATTCTACCGTGCGACGCGGCTGCTAGTACGCCTTTCACGCAAAATCTTAAGGTCCTAGCTGATGTCCAAGGCACCAAAGAAGGGTAAAAAGTCGATAATCGATAGCTGAAACTTGAATTATACTGCTTCTAACTGGCTATTACATCTACTTAGAAGCTTCTTCTGTGTTCTACTATGGTGCTTTTAGTGTCTTCGCATACCGCAGCACGCGACATAGCTTTGCAGACGATAAATGTAACCGTTTAAGAGAGAATAGCGGTCAATGTGACGATCTGGCTTTAAGTCGATTCGATAACAAATGACGAAAACGGACGGATATCTCAGGTTTTTACTACATATGAACACCTTTCACATTCTCCCGTGCAACGCGACTGGTAGTCTTCCTTTCATGCAAAATCTTAAGGTCCTAGCTCATGTCCAAGGAACCAGGAAGACAAAAAAAGTCAATAATCGATAACTAAAACTAGAGTAGTACTGCTTCTTATTAGCTATTACATCAACTTAGAAGCTTATTCTGTGTTCTACCATGGTGCTTTTAGTGTCTCCGCATTCCGCAGCACGCGACATAACTTTGCAGACGATAAATGTAACTGTTTCAGAGAGAATAGTGGCCAATGTGACGATCTGGCTTTAAGTCGATCCGATAACAAATGACGAAAACGGACAGATTTCTCCGGTTTTTACTACATACGAACACTTTTCACATTCTCGCGTGCAACGCGGCTGCTAGTCCTCCTTACCTAGTCCTCCTTACATGCAAATTCTTAAGGTCCTCTTTCATGTCCAAGACACCAAAGAAGCGTAAAAAGTCAATAATCCATAGCAAAAACTTGAATTGTACTGCTTCTTACTGGCTATTACATCAACGTAGAAGCTTCTTCTGTGTTCTAATATGGTGCTTTTAGTGTCTCCGCATTACGCCGCACGGACATACCTTTGCAGACGATAAATGTAACCGTTTCAGAGAGAGGAGAGGCGATTGTGACGATCTGGGTTTAAGTCGATTCGATAACAAATGACGAAAACGGACGGAATTCTCAGATTTTTACTACATATGAATACATTTCACATTCTCCCGTGCAACGCGGCTGCCAGGAATCCTTTCATACTAAATCTTAAGATCCTAGATCATGTCCAAGGCACCAAAGAAGGGTAAAATCTCAATAATCGATTACTAAAACATGAATTGTACTGCTTCTTACTGGCTATAACATCAATTTAGAAGTTTCTTCTTAGTTCTACTATGACGCTTTTAGTGTCTCCGCATACCGCAGAACGCGACATAGCTTTGCAGACCATAAATGTAACCGTTTCATAGAGAACAGCGGCCAATGTGTTGATCTGGCTTTAAGTCGATTCGAAAACAAATGACGAAAACGGACGGATATCTCAGGTTTTTACTACATATGAACACCTTTCACATTCTCCCGTGCAACGCGACTGGTAGTCTTCCTTTCATGCAAAATCTTAATGTCCTAGCTCATGTCCAAGGAACCAAGGAAGGCAAAAAAAGTCAATAATCGATAACTAAAACTAGAGTAGTACTGCTTCTTATTGGCTATTACATCAACTTAGAAGCTTGTTCTGTGTTCTACTATGGTGCTTTTAGTGTCTCCGCATTCCGCAGCACGCGACATAACTTTGCAGACGATAAATGTAACTGTTTCAGAGAGAATAGTGGCCAATGTGACGATCTGGCTTGAAGTCGATCCGATAACAAATGACGAAAACGGACAGATTTCTCCGGTTTTTACTACATACGAACACTTTTCACATTCTCGCGTGCAACGCGGCTGCTAGTCCTCCTTACCTAGTCCTCCTTACATGCAAATTCTTAAGGTCCTCTTTCATGTCCAAGACACCAAAGAAGCGTAAAAAGTCAATAATCCATAGCAAAAACTTGAATTGTACTGCTTCTTACTGGCTATTACATCAACGTAGAAGCTTCTTCTGTGTTCTAATATGGTGCTTTTAGTGTCTCCGCATTACGCCGCACGGACATACCTTTGCAGACGATAAATGTAACCGTTTCAGAGAGAGGAGAGGCGATTGTGACGATCTGGGTTTAAGTCGATTCGATAACAAATGACGAAAACGGACGGAATTCTCAGATTTTTACTACATATGAATACATTTCACATTCTCCCGTGCAACGCGGCTGCCAGGAATCCTTTCATACAAAATCTTAAGATCCTAGCTCTAGTACAAGGCACCAAAGAAGGGTAAAAAGTCAATAATCGATAACTAAAACTTGAATTGTACTGCTTCTTACTGGCTATTACATCAACTTAGAAGCTTCTTCTGTGTTCTCCTATGGTGCTTTTAAAGTTTTCGCATACTGCAGCACGCGACATAGCTTTTCAGACAATAAATGTAACCTTTTCAAAGAGAATTGCAGCCAATGTGGCGATGTGGCTTTAGGTCGATTCGATAACAAATGACGGAAACTGACGGGTTTCTCAGGTTTTTGCTACATATGAACACTTTTCACATTCTCCCGTGCAACGCGGCTGCTAGTCCTCCTTTCATGCAAAATCTTAAGGTCCTAGCTCGTGTCCAAAGCACCAAAGAATGGTAAAAAATCAATAATCGATAACTAAAATATGAATTGTACTGCTTCTTACAGGCTATTACATCAACTTAGAAGCTTCATCTGTGTTCTACCATGGAGCTTTTAGTGTCTCCGCATACCGCAGCACGCGACATAGCTTTTCAGACGATAAATTTAACATTTTAAGAGAGAATAGCGGCCAATGTGACGTTCTGGCTTTTACTCGATTCGACAACGAATGACGAGAACGGACGGATTTCTGAGGTTTTTCTACATATGAACACCTTTCACATTCTTCCGCGCAACGCGGCCGCTAGTCCTCCTTTCATGCAATATCTTAAGGTCTTAGCTCATGTCCAAGGCAACAAAGACTGCTAAAAAGTCAATAATCGATTACTAAAACTTGAGTAGTACTGCTTCTTACTGGCTATTACATCAACTTAGAAGCTTCTTCTGTGTTCTCCTACTGTGCTATTAGTGTCTTCGCATACCGCAGCACGCGACATAGCTTTTCAGACAAAAAATGTAACCGTTTCAAAGAGAATTGCGGCCAAAGTGGCGATCTGGCTTTAAGTCGATTCGAAAACAAATGGCGAGAACGCACGGATTTCTCAGGTTTTTAGTACATATCAACACTTTTCACATTTTCCCGTGCAACGCAGCTGCTAGTCCTCCTTCCATGCAAAATGTTAAGGTCCTAGCTCATGTACAAAAGCACCAAAGAAGGGTAAAAAGTCAATAATCGATAACTAAAACTCGAATTGTACTGCTTCTTACTGGCTATTAGATCAACTTAGAAGCTTCTTCTGTGTTCTACTGTGGTGCTTCTAGAGTCTCCGCATACCGTAGCACGTGACATAGCATTGCAGACGATAAATGTAACCGTTTCAGAAAGAAGAGCGGACAATGTGACGATCTGGTTTTAAGTCGATTCGATATCAAATGACGAATACGGACGGATATCTCTGGTTTTTACTACATATGAACACTTTTCACAATCTGCCGTGCAACGCGGCTAATAGTCCTCCCTTCATGCAAAATCTTAAGTTCCTAGCTCATGTCCAAATTCACCAAAGAAAGGTGTCGATGAAAACACAGAAATTGCATCGCAATTGAATACAACAGGCACCATGCGGACTTTTCCCCATGGGAGTAATGTCTCAAACTCTCCACGCTTTGATCGTTCCCTAGCAGACCAATAGTAGTTTCCGAAGCACATCTGGAGACAGTTTGTAATCTGTGGACCTTCAGAGTGTTGATGAAACACAGAAGTTGCACCGAGATGGAAAACAACATTCACCATGCGGACTTTTCTCCTTGGGAGTAATGTCTCAAACTGTCTACGATTTGATCGATTCCTTGGAGACCAGTAGTGGTTTCTGAAGCACATCTGGAGGCAGTTTGTAATTGTGGACCTTCACAGTGTTGATGGATCACAGAAATTGTATCGAGATTGAATACAACAGGCACCATGCGAAATTTTCTCCATAGGACTAATGTCTCAAACTGTCTACGCTTTGATCGTTCCCTGGAAGACCAGTAGCAGATTCCGAAGCACATCTGCAGGAACTCTGTAATCTGAGGACCTTCCCTTCAGAGTGTTGTTGAAATATTAAAATTGTATCCTGATTGAATACAACAGGCTCCATGAGGACTTTTCTCCATGCGAGTAATGTCTCTAACTGTCTACGCTTTGATCGTTCCCTGGAAGACCAGTAGTAGTTTCCCAAACACATTTGGAGGCATTCTGTACTCAGTGGAGCTTCAGAGTGTTGATGAAACACAGAAATTGCATCGTGATGGAATAAAATATTCACCTTGCGGACTTTTCTGGATGGGAGTAATGTCTCAAACTGTCTACGCTTTGATCGTTCCCTGGAAGACCAGTAGTTGTTTACAAAGCACAACTGGAGGCATTCAGTATTCTTTGGACCTTCAGAGTGTTGATAAAACACAGATATTGCATCGGGATTGAATACAACATGCCTCATGCGGACTTTTCTCCATGGGAGTAATGTCTCAAACTGTGTACGCTTTGATCGTTCCCTGGAAGAACAATAGTAGTATCCCAAGCATATCTGGACGCTGTTTGTAATCTGTGGAACTTCAGAGTGTTGATGAAACATAGAAATTGCATCGGGATTGAATACAAGAGGCACCAGGCGGCTTATCTTCATGGGAGTAATGTCTCAAACTTTCTACGCTTTGATCGATTCCTGGGAGACCAGTAGTGTTTTCCGAAGCCCATCTGGAGGCATTCGTAATCTTTGGATCTTCAGAGTGTTGATGAAACACAAAAATTGCATCGGGTTTCAATACAATAGTCACCATGCGGACGTTTCACCATGTGAGTAATATCTCAAACTGTCTACGATTTGATCGATTCCTTGGACACCAGTAGTGGTTTCCGAAGCCCATCTGGAGGCATTCTGTAATCTTTGGACCTCCAGAGTGTTGATGAAACACAAAGATTGCGTCGGGATTGAATACAACAGGCACCATGCGGACTTTTCTCCAAGGGAGTCTCGTCTCAAACTGCCTACGCAATGATCGTTCCCTGGAAGACCAGTAGTAGTTTCCGAAGCAAATCTGGAGGCATTCTATAATCTGTGGACCTTAAGAGTGAAGGTGAAACACAGAAATTGCATCGTGATTGATTACAGCATTCACCATTCGAACTTTTTTCTATGGGAGTAAGGTCTGAAACTGTCTACGCTTTTATAGTTCCCTGGAAGACCAGTAGTAGTTTCCGATCATATCTGGAAGCTTTGTGTAATCTGTGGACCTTCAGTGTGTTGATGGAACACAGAAATTGCATCGGGATTGAATACAACATGCACCATGCGGACGTTTCTCCATTGGAGTAATTTCTTAAACTGTCTACGCTTAGATTGTTCCCTGGAAGACCAGTAGTACTTTCCGAAGCCCATCTCAAGTCATTCTATAATCTGTGGAACTTCAGAGTGTTCGTGAAACACAGAAATTGCAACGTGATGGAATACAACATTCACCACGTGGACTTTTCTCCATGGGAGTAATGTCTCGAAGTGTCTACGCTTTGATCGTTCCCTGGAAGACCAGTGGTAGTTTCTGAAGCACATCTGGAGGAATTCTGTAATCTGCGGAACATCAGTGTGTTCATGACACACACAAATTGCATCGGGATTGAATACAACAGGCAATATGCGGACGTTCCTCCATGGGAGTAATGTCTCAATCTTTCTACGCTTACATCGTTCCCTGGAAGACAAGTAGTAGTTTCCGAAGCACATCTGGAGGCATCCTGTTATCTCTGGACCTTCAGAGTGTTGATGGAACACAGAAATTGCATCGGATTGAATACAACTGGCACCATGCGGACTTTTCTCCATGGGAGTAATGTCTCAAACTGTCTACGATTTGATCGATTCCTGGGAGACCAGTAGTGGTTTCCGAAGCCCATCTGGAGGCATTCTGTAATCTGTGGACCTTCAGAGTGTTGATGAAACACAAAAATTGCATCGGGATTGAATACAACAGGCACCATGAGGACTTTTCTCCATGGGAGTAATGTCTCAAACTATGTACGCTTTGATCGTTCCCTGGATGAACAATAGTAGTTTCCCAAGCATATCTTTAGCCTGTTTGTAATCTGTGGACCTTCAGAGTGTTGATGAAACATAGAAATTGCTTTGGGATTGAATACAAGAGGCACCATGCGGCTTATCTTCATGGGAGTAATGTCTCATACTTTCTACGCTTTGATCGATTCCTGGGAGACCAGTAGTGGTTTCCGAAGCCCATCTGGAGGCATTCGTAATCTTTGGACCTTCAGGGTTTTGATGAAACACAAAAATTGCGTCGGGATTGAATACAACAGGCACCATGCGGACGTTTCTCCATGGGAGTAATGTCTCAAACTGTCTACGATTTGATCGATTCCTGGGAGAACAGTAGTGGTTTCCGGAGCCCATCTGGAGGCATTCTGTAATCTTTGGACCTTCAGAGTGTTGATGAAACACAAAGATTGCGTCGGGATTGAATACAACAGGCACCATGCGGACGTTTCTCCATTGGAGTAATTTCTTAAACTGTCTACGGTTAGATTGTTCCCTGGAAGACCAGTAGTAGTTTCCGAAGCCCATCTCAAGGCATTCTATAATCTGTGGACTTTCAGAATGTTGGTGAAACACAGAAATTGCAAAGTAAAGGAATACAACTTTCACCTTGTGGACTTTTCTCCGTGGGAGTAATGTCTCGAAGTGTCTACGCTTTGATCGTTCCCTCGAAGACCAGTGGTAGTTTCCGAAGCACATCTGGAGGAATTCTGTAATCTGTGCAACATCAGAGTGTTCATGAAACACAGAAATTGCATCGGGATTGAATACAACAGGCTATATGCAGACGTTTCTCCATGGGAGTAATGTCTCAATCTGTCTACGTTTACATCGTTCCCTGGAAGACAAGTAGTAGTTTTCGAAGGACACCTGGAGGCATCCTGTAATCTGTGGACTTTCGGAGTGTTGATGAAACACAGAAATTGCATCGGGATTGAATACAACAGGCACCATGCGGACTTTTCTCCATGGGAGTAATGTCTCAAACTGTCTACGATTTGATCGATTCCTGGGAGACCAGTAGTGGTTTCCAAAGCCCATCTGGAGGCATTCTGTAATCTGTGGACCTTCAGAGTGTTGATGAAACACAATCTTTGCATCGGGATTGAATACAACAGGCACCATGTGGACTTTTCGCCTCATTAGTAATGTCTCAAGCTGTCTACGATTTGATCGATTCCTGGGAGACCAGTAGTGGTTTCCGAAGACCATCTCGAGACATTCTGTAATGTGGGGACCTTCAGAGTGTTGATGATACACTAAAATTACATCGGGATTGAATACAACAGGCACCATGCGGACTTTTCTCAATGGGAGTAACTTCTGAATCTGTCTACGTTTTGATCGTTCCCTGGAAGACCAGTAGTAGTTTCCGAAGCACATCTGGAGACATTCTGTAATCTGTGGACCTTCAGAGTGTAGATGAAGGACAGTAATTGCATCGGGATTGAATACAACAGGCACCATGCTGACGTTTCTCCATGGGAGTAATGTCTCAAACTGCCTACGCTTTGATCGATTCCTGGGAGAAAAGTAGTGGTTTCCGAAGCCCATCTGGAGTCGTTCTGTAATCTTTGGACCTTCAGAGTGTTGATGAAACACAAAAATTGCATCGGGATTGAATACTACATGCACAATGCTGACTTTTCTCCACGGGAGTAATGTCTCAAACTATCTACACTTTGATATGTTCCTGGCAGACCAGTAGTAGATTCCGAAGCACATATATAGGCATTCTGTAATATGTGGACCTTCAGAGTGTTGATGAAACAAGAAATTGCATCAGGATTGAATTCAACATGCACCATGCTGACTTTTCTCCATGGTAGTAAAGTCTCAAACAGTCTACGCTTTGATCGTTTCATGGCAGACCAATAGTAGTTTACGAAGCACATCTGGAGGCAGTTTGTAATCTGTGGACCTTCAGAGTATTGATGAAACACAGAACTTTCATCGAGATTGAATACAACAGGCACCATGCGGAATTTTCTTTATTGGGAGTATTGTCTCTAACTGTCTACGCTTTGATCGTTCCCTGGAAGACCTGTAGTAGTTTACAAAGCACAACTGGAGGCATTCAGTAATCTTTGGACCTGCAGAGTGTTGATGAAACACAGAATGTGCATCGGGATTGAATGCAACAGGCACCATGCTGACTTTCCTCAATGAGAGTAATATCTCAAACTGTCTACGCTTTGATTGTTCCCTGGAAGACCAGTAGTAGCTTCCGA
Source organism: Schistocerca gregaria (assembly GCF_023897955.1). Lineage (NCBI taxonomy): Eukaryota > Metazoa > Arthropoda > Insecta > Orthoptera > Acrididae > Schistocerca > Schistocerca gregaria. Next base: position 3,662,821 of record NW_026061713.1, on the reverse strand, counting down.
AGCACACCTGGAAGAATTCTGTAATCTGTGGACACTCAGAGTGTTGATAAAACTCAGAAATTGCATCGAGATTGAACACAACAGGCACAATGCAGACTTTTCTCCATGGGAGTAATGTCTCAAACTGTCTACGATTTGATCGATTCTTGGGAGACCAGTAGTGGTTTCCGAAGCCCATGTGGAGTCATTCTGTAATCTGTGGACCTTCAGAGTGTTGATGAAACACAAAAATTGCATCGGGATTGAATACAACAGGCACCATGCGGACTTGTCTTCATGGGAGTAATGTCTCAAACTGTGTACGCTTTGATCGTTTCCTGGAAGAACAATAGTAGTTTCCCAAGCATATCTGGAGGCAGTTTGAAACCTGTGGACCTTCAGAGTGTTGATGAATCATAGAAATTGCATTGGGATTGAATACAACTGGCACCATGCGGCTTATATTCATGGGAGTAATGTCTCAAACTGTCTACGCTTTGATCGTTCCCTGGCATACCAATAGTAGTTTACAAAGCACATCTGGAAGCATTCTGTAATATGTGGACCTTCAGAGTGTTGATGAAACACAAAAATTGCATCGGGATTGAATACAACAGGCACCATGCGGACTTGTCTTCATGGGAGTAATGTCTCAAACTGTGTACGCTTTGATCGTTTCCTGGAAGAACAATAGTAGTTTCCGAAGCATATCTGGAGGCTGTTTGTAATCTGTGGACCTTCAGAGTGTTGATGAAACATAAAAATTGCAATGGGATTGAATACAACAGGCACCATGTGGACTTTTCGCCACATTAGTAATGTCTCAAACTGTCTACGTTTTGATCGTTCCCTGGAAGACCAGTAGAAGCTTCCGAAGCACATCTGGAGGCATTCTGTAATCCGTGGACATTAAGAATGTTGATGAAACACAGAAATTGCATCGGGATTGAATACAACAGGCACCATGCGGACTTTTCTCAATGGGAGTAATTTCTGAAACTGTCTACGCTTTGATCGTACCCTGGAAGACCAGTAGCAATTTCCGAAGCACATCTGGAGGCATTCTGTAATATGTGGACCTTCAGAGTGTTGATGAAACAAGAAATTGCATCGGGATTGAATTCAACAGCCACCATGCGGACTTATCTCCATGGGAGTAATGTCTCAAACAGTCTACGCTTTGATCGTTTCCTGGCAGACCAATAGTATTTTACGAAGCACATCTGGAGGCAGTTTCTAATCTGTGGACCTTCAGAGTGTTGATTAAACACAGAAATTGCATCGAGATTGAATACAACAGGCACCATGCGGAATTTTCTTTGTTGGGAGTATTGTTTCTAACTGTCTATGCTTTGATCGTTCCCTGCAAGACCTGTAGTATTTTACAAAGCACAACTGGACGCATTCAGTAATCTTTGGACCTGCAGAGTGTTGATGAAACACAGAATGTGCATCGGGATTGAATACAACAGGCACCATGCGAAATTTTCTCCATAGGACTAATGTCTCAAACTGTCTACGCTTTGATCGTTCCCTGGAAGACCAGTAGCAGATTCTGAAGCACATCTGCAGGAACTCTGTAATCTGAGGACCTTCCCTTCAGAGTGTTGTTGAAATATTAAAATTGTATCCTGATTGAATACAACAGGCTCCATGAGGACTTTTCTCCATGCGAGTAATGTCTCTAACTGTCTACGCTTTGATCGTTCCCTGGAAGACCAGTAGTAGTTTCCCAAACACATTTGGAGGCATTCTGTACTCAGTGGAGCTTCAGAGTGTTGATGAAACACAGAAATTGCATCGTGATGGAATAAAATATTCACCTTGCGGACTTTTCTGGATGGGAGTAATGTCTCAAACTGTCTACGCTTTGATCGTTCCCTGGAAGACCAGTAGTTGTTTACAAAGCACAACTGGAGGCATTCAGTATTCTTTGGACCTTCAGAGTGTTGATAAAACACAGATATTGCATCGGGATTGAAAACAACATGCCTCATGCGGACTTTTCTCCATGGGAGTAATGTCTCAAACTGTGTACGCTTTGATCGTTCCCTGGAAGAACAATAGTAGTATCCCAAGCATATCTGGACGCTGTTTGTAATCTGTGGAACTTCAGAGTGTTGATGAAACATAGAAATTGCATCGGGATTGAATACAAGAGGCACCAGGCGGCTTATCTTCATGGGAGTAATGTCTCAAACTTTCTACGCTTTGATCGATTCCTGGGAGACCAGTAGTGTTTTCCGAAGCCCATCTGGAGGCATTCGTAATCTTTGGATCTTCAGAGTGTTGATGAAACACAAAAATTGCATCGGGTTTCAATACAATAGTCACCATGCGGACGTTTCACCATGTGAGTAATATCTCAAACTGTCTACGATTTGATCGATTCCTTGGACACCAGTAGTGGTTTCCGAAGCCCATCTGGAGGCATTCTGTAATCTTTGGACCTCCAGAGTGTTGATGAAACACAAAGATTGCGTCGGGATTGAATACAACAGGCACCATGCGGACTTTTCTCCAAGGGAGTCTCGTCTCAAACTGCCTACGCAATGATCGTTCCCTGGAAGACCAGTAGTAGTTTCCGAAGCAAATCTGGAGGCATTCTATAATCTGTGGACCTTAAGAGTGAAGGTGAAACACAGAAATTGCATCGTGATTGATTACAGCATTCACCATTCGAACTTTTTTCTATGGGAGTAAGGTCTGAAACTGTCTACGCTTTTATAGTTCCCTGGAAGACCAGTAGTAGTTTCCGATCATATCTGGAAGCTTTGTGTAATCTGTGGACCTTCAGTGTGTTGATGGAACACAGAAATTGCATCGGGATTGAATACAACATGCACCATGCGGACGTTTCTCCATTGGAGTAATTTCTTAAACTGTCTACGCTTAGATTGTTCCCTGGAAGACCAGTAGTACTTTCCGAAGCCCATCTCAAGTCATTCTATAATCTGTGGAACTTCAGAGTGTTCGTGAAACACAGAAATTGCAACGTGATGGAATACAACATTCACCACGTGGACTTTTCTCCATGGGAGTAATGTCTCGAAGTGTCTACGCTTTGATCGTTCCCTGGAAGACCAGTGGTAGTTTCTGAAGCACATCTGGAGGAATTCTGTAATCTGCGGAACATCAGTGTGTTCATGACACACACAAATTGCATCGGGATTGAATACAACAGGCAATATGCGGACGTTCCTCCATGGGAGTAATGTCTCAATCTTTCTACGCTTACATCGTTCCCTGGAAGACAAGTAGTAGTTTCCGAAGCACATCTGGAGGCATCCTGTTATCTCTGGACCTTCAGAGTGTTGATGGAACACAGAAATTGCATCGGATTGAATACAACTGGCACCATGCGGACTTTTCTCCATGGGAGTAATGTCTCAAACTGTCTACGATTTGATCGATTCCTGGGAGACCAGTAGTGGTTTCCGAAGCCCATCTGGAGGCATTCTGTAATCTGTGGACCTTCAGAGTGTTGATGAAACACAAAAATTGCATCGGGATTGAATACAACAGGCACCATGAGGACTTTTCTCCATGGGAGTAATGTCTCAAACTATGTACGCTTTGATCGTTCCCTGGATGAACAATAGTAGTTTCCCAAGCATATCTTTAGCCTGTTTGTAATCTGTGGACCTTCAGAGTGTTGATGAAACATAGAAATTGCTTTGGGATTGAATACAAGAGGCACCATGCGGCTTATCTTCATGGGAGTAATGTCTCATACTTTCTACGCTTTGATCGATTCCTGGGAGACCAGTAGTGGTTTCCGAAGCCCATCTGGAGGCATTCGTAATCTTTGGACCTTCAGAGTTTTGATGAAACACAAAAATTGCGTCGGGATTGAATACAACAGGCACCATGCGGACGTTTCTCCATGGGAGTAATGTCTCAAACTGTCTACGATTTGATCGATTCCTGGGAGAACAGTAGTGGTTTCCGGAGCCCATCTGGAGGCATTCTGTAATCTTTGGACCTTCAGAGTGTTGATGAAACACAAAGATTGCGTCGGGATTGAATACAACAGGCACCATGCGGACGTTTCTCCATTGGAGTAATTTCTTAAACTGTCTACGGTTAGATTGTTCCCTGGAAGACCAGTAGTAGTTTCCGAAGCCCATCTCAAGGCATTCTATAATCTGTGGACTTTCAGAATGTTGGTGAAACACAGAAATTGCAAAGTAAAGGAATACAACTTTCACCTTGTGGACTTTTCTCCGTGGGAGTAATGTCTCGAAGTGTCTACGCTTTGATCGTTCCCTCGAAGACCAGTGGTAGTTTCCGAAGCACATCTGGAGGAATTCTGTAATCTGTGCAACATCAGAGTGTTCATGAAACACAGAAATTGCATCGGGATTGAATACAACAGGCTATATGCAGACGTTTCTCCATGGGAGTAATGTCTCAATCTGTCTACGTTTACATCGTTCCCTGGAAGACAAGTAGTAGTTTTCGAAGGACACCTGGAGGCATCCTGTAATCTGTGGACTTTCGGAGTGTTGATGAAACACAGAAATTGCATCGGGATTGAATACAACAGGCACCATGCGGACTTTTCTCCATGGGAGTAATGTCTCAAACTGTCTACGATTTGATCGATTCCTGGGAGACCAGTAGTGGTTTCCAAAGCCCATCTGGAGGCATTCTGTAATCTGTGGACCTTCAGAGTGTTGATGAAACACAATCTTTGCATCGGGATTGAATACAACAGGCACCATGTGGACTTTTCGCCTCATTAGTAATGTCTCAAGCTGTCTACGATTTGATCGATTCCTGGGAGACCAGAAGTGGTTTCCGAAGACCATCTCGAGACATTCTGTAATGTGGGGACCTTCAGAGTGTTGATGATACACTAAAATTACATCGGGATTGAATACAACAGGCACCATGCGGACTTTTCTCAATGGGAGTAACTTCTGAATCTGTCTACGTTTTGATCGTTCCCTGGAAGACCAGTAGTAGTTTCCGAAGCACATCTGGAGACATTCTGTAATCTGTGGACCTTCAGAGTGTAGATGAAGGACAGTAATTGCATCGGGATTGAATACAACAGGCACCATGCTGACGTTTCTCCATGGGAGTAATGTCTCAAACTGCCTACGCTTTGATCGATTCCTGGGAGAAAAGTAGTGGTTTCCGAAGCCCATCTGGAGTCGTTCTGTAATCTTTGGACCTTCAGAGTGTTGATGAAACACAAAAATTGCATCGGGATTGAATACTACATGCACAATGCTGACTTTTCTCCACGGGAGTAATGTCTCAAACTATCTACACTTTGATATGTTCCTGGCAGACCAGTAGTAGATTCCGAAGCACATATATAGGCATTCTGTAATATGTGGACCTTCAGAGTGTTGATGAAACAAGAAATTGCATCAGGATTGAATTCAACATGCACCATGCTGACTTTTCTCCATGGTAGTAAAGTCTCAAACAGTCTACGCTTTGATCGTTTCATGGCAGACCAATAGTAGTTTACGAAGCACATCTGGAGGCAGTTTGTAATCTGTGGACCTTCAGAGTGTTGATGAAACACAGAACTTTCATCGAGATTGAATACAACAGGCACCATGCGGAATTTTCTTTATTGGGAGTATTGTCTCTAACTGTCTACGCTTTGATCGTTCCCTGGAAGACCTGTAGTAGTTTACAAAGCACAACTGGAGGCATTCAGTAATCTTTGGACCTGCAGAGTGTTGATGAAACACAGAATGTGCATCGGGATTGAATGCAACAGGCACCATGCTGACTTTCCTCAATGAGAGTAATATCTCAAACTGTCTACGCTTTGATTGTTCCCTGGAAGACCAGTAGTAGCTGCCGAAGCACACCTGGAAGAATTCTGTAATCTGTGGACACTCAGAGTGTTGATAAAACTCAGAAATTGCATCGAGATTGAACACAACAGGCACAATGCAGACTTTTCTCCATGGGAGTAATGTCTCAAACTGTCTACGATTTGATCGATTCTTGGGAGACCAGTAGTGGTTTCCGAAGCCCATGTGGAGTCATTCTGTAATCTGTGGACCTTCAGAGTGTTGATGAAACACAAAAATTGCATCGGGATTGAATACAACAGGCACCATGCGGACTTGTCTTCATGGGAGTAATGTCTCAAACTGTGTACGCTTTGATCGTTTCCTGGAAGAACAATAGTAGTTTCCCAAGCATATCTGGAGGCAGTTTGAAACCTGTGGACCTTCAGAGTGTTGATGAATCATAGAAATTGCATTGGGATTGAATACAACTGGCACCATGCGGCTTATATTCATGGGAGTAATGTCTCAAACTGTCTACGCTTTGATCGTTCCCTGGCATACCAATAGTAGTTTACAAAGCACATCTGGAAGCATTCTGTAATATGTGGACCTTCAGAGTGTTGATGAAACACAAAAATTGCATCGGGATTGAATACAACAGGCACCATGCGGACTTGTCTTCATGGGAGTAATGTCTCAAACTGTGTACGCTTTGATCGTTTCCTGGAAGAACAATAGTAGTTTCCGAAGCATATCTGGAGGCTGTTTGTAATCTGTGGACCTTCAGAGTGTTGATGAAACATAAAAATTGCAATGGGATTGAATACAACAGGCACCATGTGGACTTTTCGCCACATTAGTAATGTCTCAAACTGTCTACGTTTTGATCGTTCCCTGGAAGACCAGTAGAAGCTTCCGAAGCACATCTGGAGGCATTCTGTAATCCGTGGACATTAAGAATGTTGATGAAACACAGAAATTGCATCGGGATTGAATACAACAGGCACCATGCGGACTTTTCTCAATGGGAGTAATTTCTGAAACTGTCTACGCTTTGATCGTACCCTGGAAGACCAGTAGCAATTTCCGAAGCACATCTGGAGGCATTCTGTAATATGTGGACCTTCAGAGTGTTGATGAAACAAGAAATTGCATCGGGATTGAATTCAACAGCCACCATGCGGACTTATCTCCATGGGAGTAATGTCTCAAACAGTCTACGCTTTGATCGTTTCCTGGCAGACCAATAGTAGTTTACGAAGCACATCTGGAGGCAGTTTCTAATCTGTGGACCTTCAGAGTGTTGATGAAACACAGAAATTGCATCGAGATTGAATACAACAGGCACCATGCGGAATTTTCTTTGTTGGGAGTATTGTTTCTAACTGTCTATGCTTTGATCGTTCCCTGCAAGACCTGTAGTATTTTACAAAGCACAACTGGACGCATTCAGTAATCTTTGGACCTGCAGAGTGTTGATGAAACACAGAATGTGCATCGGGATTGAATACAACAGGCACCATGCTGACTTTTCTCAATGGGAGTAATTTCTCAAACTGTCTACGCTCTGATTGATCCCTGGAAGACCAGTAGTAGCTTCCGAAGCACACCTGGAAGCATTCTGTAATCTGTGGATACTCAGAGGGTTGATAAAACTCAGAAATTGCATCGGGATTGAACACAACAGGCACAATGTAGACTTTTCTCCATGGGAGTAATGTCTCAACTGTCTACGATTTGATCGATTTCTGGGAGACCAGTAGTGGTTTCCGCAGCCCATCTGGAGGCATTCTATAATCTGTGGACTTTCGGAGTGTTGATGAAACAAGAAATTGCATCGGGATTGATTTTCAACAGGCACCATGCGGACTTTTCTCCATGGGAGTAATGTCTCAAAGAGTCCAAGCTTTGACCGTTTCCTGGCAGACCAATAGTAGTTTACGAAGCACATCTGGAGGCAGTTTGTAATCTGTGGACCTTCAGAGTGTTGATGAAACACAGAAATTGCATCGAGATTGAATACAACAGGCACCATGCGGAATTTTTTTTATTGGGAGTATTGTCTCTAACTGTCTATGCTTTGATCGTTCCCTGCAAGACCTGTAGTAGTTTACAAAGCACAACTGGAGGCATTCAGTAATCTTTGGACCTGCAGAGTGTTGATGAAACACAGAATAAGCATCGGGATTGAATACAACAGCCACCATGCTGACATTTCTCAATGGGAGTAAAGTCTCAAAATGTCTATGTTCTGATAGTTCCATGGCTGACCAATAGTAGTTTCCGAATCGCATCTGGATGCATTATGTACCTGTATACCTTCAGAGTGTTGATGAAACACAGATAATGCATCGGGATTAAATACAACAGGCACCATGCTGACGTTTCTCCATGGGAGTAATGTCTCAAACTGACTACGCTTTGATCGTTCCCTGGCAGACCAATAGTAGTTTACGAAGCACATCTGGAGGCAATTTGTAATCTGTGGATCTTCAGAGAGTTGATGAAACACAGAAATTGCATCGAGATTGAATACAACAGGCACAATGCGGACTTTTCTCCATGTGAGTAATGTCTCAAAATTTCTACGCTTTGATTGATTCCTGGGAGACCAGTAGTAGTTTCCGAAGCCCATCTGGAGGCGCTCTGTAATATGTGGACCTTCAGTGTGTTGATGAAAAAAGAAATTGCATCGGGATAGAATTCAACAGGCACCATGCGGACCTTTCTCCATGGGAGTAATGTCTCAAACAGTCTACGCTTTGATCGTTTCCTGGCAGACCAATAGTAGTTTACGAAGCTCATCTGGAATAAGTTTGTAATCTGTGGACCTTCAGAGTGTTGATGAAACACAAAAATTGCGTCTGGGTTGAATACAACAGGCAACATGCAGACTTTTCTCCATGGGAGTAATGTCTCGAACTGTCGACGGTTTGATCGTTCCCTGGAAGACGTGTAGTAGTTTAAAAAGTACAACTAGAGGCATTCAGTAATCTTTGGACCCTCAGAGTGTTGATGAAACACAGAAATTGCATCGGGATGGAATACAACAGGCACCATGTGGACTTTTCTCAATGGGAGTAAAGTCTCAAAATGTCTATGTTCTGATAGTTCCATGGCTGACCAATAGTAGTTTCCGAATCGCATCTGGATGCATTATGTACCTGTATACCTTCAGAGTGTTGATGAAACACAGATAATGCATCGGGATTAAATACAACAGGCACCATGCGGACTTTTCTCCATGGGAGTAATGTCTCAAACTTTCTACGCTTTGATCGATTCCTGGGAGACCAGTAGTGGTTTCCGAAACCCATCTGGAGGCATTCTGTAATCTTTGGACCATCAGAGTGTTGATGAAACACAAAAATTGCGTCGGGATTGAATACAACAGGCACCATGCGGACGTTTCTCCATGGGAGTAATGTCTCAATCTGTCTACGATTTGATCGATTCCTGGGAGACCAGTAGTGGTTTCCGAAGCCCATCTGGAGGCATTCTATAATCTATGGACTTTCGGAGTGTTGATGAAACAAGAAATTGCATCGGGATTGAATTCAACAGGCACCATGCGGACTTTTCGCCATGGGAGTAATGTCTCAAAGAGTCTACGCTTTGATCGTTCCCTGGCAGACCAATAGTAGTTTACGAAGCACATCTGGAGGCAGTTTGTAATCTGTGGACCTTCAGAGTGCTGATGAAACACAAAAATTGCGTCGGCGTTGAATACAACAGGCACCATGCGGACGTTTCTCCATGGGAGTAATGTCTCTAACTGTTTATGCTTTGATCGTTCCCTGGAAGACCAGTAGTAGTCTCCGAAACACATTTGGAGTCATTCGGTACTCAGTTGAACCTCAGAGTGTTGATCCAACATAGAAATTGCATCGTGATCGAATACAATATTCACCCTGCGGACTTTTCTCCATGGGAGTAATGTCTCAAACTGTCTACGCTTTGATCGTTCCCTGGAAGACCAGTAGTAGTTTCCGAAGCACATTTGGAGGCATTCAGTAATGTTTGGTCCCTCAGAGGGTTGATGAAACTCAGATATTGCGTCGGGATTGAATACAACAGGCACAATGCGGACTTTTCTCCATGGGAAGAGTGTCTGAAATTGTCTACGCTTTGATCGATTTCTGGGAGGCCAGTAGTAGTTTCGGAAGCCCATCTGGAGGCATTCTGTAATCTGTGGACCTTCAGAGTGTTGATGAAACACAGAAATTTCATCGGGATTGAATACAACAGACACCATGCCTACTTTTCTCCACTGGAGTAGTGTCTGAAATTGTCTAAGCTTTGATCGTTCCCTGGAAGACCACTAGTAGTTTCCAAAGCACAACTGGGGGCATTAAGTAATCTTTGGACCTTCAGAGTGTTGGTGAAACACAGAAATTGCATCGGGATTGAATGCAAAGGGCACCATGCGGACTTTTCTCAATGGGAGTATTGTCTCAAACTGTCTACGCTTTGAACGTTCCCAGGAAGACCTGTAGCAATTTCCGAAGCACATCTGGAAGCATTCTGTAATCTGTGGACCTTCAGAGTGTTGATGAAACACAGAAATTGCATCGGGATTGAATACAACAGACACCATGCCTACTTTTCTCCACTGGAGTAGTGTCTGAAATTGTCTACGCTTTGATCGTTCCCTGGAAGACCACTAGTAGTTTCCAAAACACAACTGGGGGCATTAAGTAATCTTTGGACCTTCAGAGTGTTGGTGAAACACAGAAATTGCATCGGGATTGAATCCAAAGGGCACCATGCGGACTTTTCTCAATGGGAGTATCGTCTCAAACTGTGTACACTTTGATCGCTCCCAGGAAGACCAGCAGCAATTTCTGAATTACATCTCTAGGCATACTGTAATCTGTGGACCTTCAGAGTGTTGATGAAACACAGAAATTGCAATGGGATTGAATACAACAGGCACAATGCGGACTATTCTCCATGGGAGTAATGTCTCAAACTGTCTACGATTTGATCGATTCCTGGGAGACCAGTAGTGGTTTCCAAAGCCCATCTGGAGGCATTCTGTAATCTGTGGACCTTCAGAGTGTTGATGAAACACAAACTTTGCATCGGGATTGAATACAACAGGCACCATGTGGACTTTTCGCCTCATTAGTAATGTCTCAAACTGTCTACGATTTGATCGATTCCTGGGAGACCAGTAGTGGTTTCCGAAGACCATCTCGAGACATTCTGTAATGTGGGGACCTTCAGAGTGTTGATGATACACTAAAATTACATCGGGATTGAATACAACAGGCACCATGCGGACTTTTCTCAATGGGAGTAACTTCTGAATCTGTCTACGTTTTGATCGTTTCATGGCAGACCAATAGTAGTTTACGAAGCACATCTGGAGGCAGTTTGTAATCTGTGGACCTTCAGAGTGTTGATGAAACACAGAAATTTCATCGAGATTGAATACAACAGGCACCATGCGGAATTTTCTTTATTGGGAGTATTGTCTCTAACTGTCTACGCTTTGATCGTTCCCTGGAAGACCTGTAGTAGTTTACAAAGCACAACTGGAGGCATTAAGTAATCTTTGGCCTGCAGAGTGTTGATGAAACACAGAATGTGCATCGGGATTGAATGCAACAGGCACCATGCTGACTTTTCTCAATGAGAGTAATATCTCAAACTGCCTACGCTTTGATCGATTCCTGGGAGAAAAGTAGTGGTTTCCGAAGCCCAGCTGGAGTCGTTCTGTAATCTTTGGACCTTCAGAGTGTTGATGAAACACAAAAATTGCATCGGGATTGAATACTACATGCACAATGCTGACTTTTCTCCACGGGAGTAATGTCTCAAACTATCTACACTTTGATATGTTCCTGGCAGACCAGTAGTAGATTCCGAAGCACATATATAGGCATTCTGTAATATGTGGACCTTCAGAGTGTTGATGAAACAAGAAATTGCATCGGGATTGAATTCAACATGCACCATGCTGACTTTTCTCCATGGTAGTAAAGTCTCAAACAGTCTACGCTTTGATCGTTTCATGGCAGACCAATAGTAGTTTACGAAGCACATCTGGAGGCAGTTTGTAATCTGTGGACCTTCAGAGTGTTGATGAAACACAGAACTTTCATCGAGATTGAATACAACAGGCACCATGCGGAATTTTCTTTATTGGGAGTATTGTCTCTAACTGTCTACGCTTTGATCGTTCCCTGGAAGACCTGTAGTAGTTTACAAAGCACAACTGGAGGCATTCAGTAATCTTTGGACCTGCAGAGTGTTGATGAAACACAGAATGTGCATCGGGATTGAATGCAACAGGCACCATGCTGACTTTTCTCAATGAGAGTAATATCTCAAACTGTCTACGCTTTGATTGTTCCCTGAAAGACCAGTAGTAGCTTCCGAAGCACACCTGGAAGAATTCTTTAATCTGTGGACACTCAGAGTGTTGATAAAACTCAGAAATTGCATCGGGATTGAACACAACAGGCACAATGCAGACTTTTCTCCATGGGAGTAATGTCTCAAACTGTCTACGATTTGATCGATTCTTGGGAGACCAGTAGTGGTTTCCGAAGCCCATGTGGAGTCATTCTGCAATCTGTGGACCTTCAGAGTGTTGATGAAACACAAAAATTGCATCGGGATTGAATACAACAGGCACCATGCGGACTTGTCTTCATGGGAGTAATGTCTCAAACTGTGTACGCTTTGATCGTTTCCTGGAAGAACAATAGTAGTTTCCCAAGCATATCTGGAGGCAGTTTGTAACCTGTGGACCTTCAGAGTGTTGATGAATCATAGAAATTGCATTGGGATTGAATACAACTGGCACCATGCGGCTTATATTCATGGGAGTAATGTCTCAAACTGTCTACGCTTTGATCGTTCCCTGGCATACCAATAGTAGTTTACGAAGCACATCTGGAGGCATTCTGTAATATGTGGACCTTCAGAGTGTTGATGAAACACAAAAATTGCATCGGGATTGAATACAACAGGCACCATGCGGACTTGTCTTCATGGGAGTAATGTCTCAAACTGTGTACGCTTTGATCGTTTCCTGGAAGAACAATAGTAGTTTCCCAAGCATATCTGGAGGCTGTTTGTAATCTGTGGACCTTCAGAGTGTTGATGATACATAGAAATTGCAATGGGATTGAATACAACAGGCACCATGTGGACTTTTCGCCACATTAGTAATGTCTCAAACTGTCTACGCTTTGATCGATTCCTAGGAGACCTGTAGTGGTTTCCGAAGGCCATCTGGAGACATTCTGTAATGCGGGGACCTTCAGAGTGTTGATGAAACACTAAAATTTCATCGAGATTGAATACAACAGGCACCATGCGGAATTTTTTTTATTGGGAGTATTGTCTCTAACTGTCTATGCTTTGATCGTTCCCTGCAAGACCTGTAGTAGTTTACAAAGCACAACTGGAGGCATTCAGTAATCTTTGGACCTGCAGAGTGTTGATGAAACACAGAATAAGCATCGGGATTGAATACAACAGGCACCATGCTGACTTTTCTCAATGGGAGTAATTTCTCAAACTGTCTACGCTTTGATTGTTCCCTGGAAGACCGGTAGTAGCTTCCGAAGCACACCTGGAAGTATTCTGTAATCTGTGGATACTCAGAGGGTTGATAAAACTCAGAAATTGCATCAGGATTGAATACAACAGGCACCATGCGGACTTTTCTTCATGGGAGTAATGTCTCAAACTGTGTACGCTTTGATCGTTTCCTGGAAGAATAATAGTAGTTTCCCAAGCATATCTGGAGGCTGTTTGTAATCTGTGGACCTTCAGAGTGTTGATGAAACATAGAAATTGCATTGGGATTGAATACAACAGGCACAATGCGGACTTTTCTCCATGTGAGTAATGTCTCAAAATTTCTACGCTTTGATTGATTCCTGGGAGACCAGTAGTAGTTTCCGAAGCCCATCTGGAGGCGCTCTGTAATATGTGGACCTTCAGTGTGTTGATGAAAAAAGAAATTGCATCGGGATAGAATTCAACAGGCACCATGCGGACCTTTCTCCATGGGAGTAATGTCTCAAACAGTCTACGCTTTGATCGTTTCCTGGCAGACCAATAGTAGTTTACGAAGCTCATCTGGAATAAGTTTGTAATCTGTGGACCTTCAGAGTGTTGATGAAACACAAAAATTGCGTCTGGGTTGAATACAACAGGCAACATGCGGACTTTTCTCCATGGGAGTAATGTCTCGAACTGTCGACGGTTTGATCGTTCCCTGGAAGACGTGTAGTAGTTTAAAAAGTACAACTAGAGGCATTCAGTAATCTTTGGACCCTCAGAGTGTTGATGAAACACAGAAATTGCATCGGGATGGAATACAACAGGCACCATGTGGACTTTTCTCAATGGGAGTAAAGTCTCAAAATGTCTATGTTCTGATAGTTCCATGGCTGACCAATAGTAGTTTCCGAATCGCATCTGGATGCATTATGTACCTGTATACCTTCAGAGTGTTGATGAAACACAGATAATGCATCGGGATTAAATACAACAGGCACCATGCGGACTTTTCTCCATGGGAGTAATGTCTCAAACTTTCTACGCTTTGATCGATTCCTGGGAGACCAGTAGTGGTTTCCGAAACCCATCTGGAGGCATTCTGTAATCTTTGGACCATCAGAGTGTTGATGAAACACAAAAATTGCGTCGGGATTGAATACAACAGGCACCATGCGGACGTTTCTCCATGGGAGTAATGTCTCAATCTGTCTACGATTTGATCGATTCCTGGGAGACCAGTAGTGGTTTCCGAAGCCCATCTGGAGGCATTCTATAATCTGTGGACTTTCGGAGTGTTGATGAAACAAGAAATTGCATCGGGATTGAATTCAACAGGCACCATGCGGACTTTTCGCCATGGGAGTAATGTCTCAAAGAGTCTACGCTTTGATCGTTCCCTGGAAGACCAGTAGTAGTTTCCGAAGCACATTTGGAGGCATTCAGTAATGTTTGGTCCCTCAGAGTGTTGATGAAACTCAGATATTGCATCGGCATTGAATAAAACAAGGCCCATGCTGACATTTCTCCATGGGAGTAATGTCTCAAACTGTCTACGCTTTGATCGTTCCCTGGAAGACCAGTAGTAGTTTCCTAAGCACATCTGGAGGCATTCAGTAATCTTAGGACATTCAGAGTGTTGATGAAACACAGAAATTGCATCGGCATTGAATACAACAGGCACCATGCGGACTTTTCTCCTTGGGAATATTGTCTCAAACTGTCTACGCTTTGATCGTTCCCTGGCAGACCAATAGTAGTTTACGAAGCACATCTGGAGGCAGTTTGTAATCTGTGGACCTTCAGAGTGCTGATGAAACACAAAAATTGCGTCGGGATTGAATACAACAGACACCATGCCTACTTTTCTCCACTGGAGTAGTGTCTGAAATTGTCTACGCTTTTGATCGTTCCCTGGAAGACCACTAGTAGTTTCCAAAGCACAACTGGGGGCATTAAGTAATCTTTGGACCTTCAGAGTGTTGGTGAAACAGAGAAATTGCATCGGGATTGAATCCAAAGGGCACCATGCGGACTTTTCTCAATGGGAGTATTGTCTCAAACTGTCTACACTTTGATCGCTCCCAGGAAGACCAGCAGCAATTTCTGAATTACATCTCTAGGCATACTGTAATCTGTGGACCTTCAGAGTGTTGATGAAACGCAGAAATTGCAATGGGATTGAATACAACAGGCACAATGCGGACTATTCTCCATGGGAGTAATGTCCTAAACTGTCAACGCTTTGATCGTTCCATGGAAGACCAATAGTAGTTTCCGAAGCATATCTGGGGCAATTTGTATTCTCTGGACTTTCAGAGTGTTGATGAAACACAAAAATTGCATCGAGATTGTATACAACAGGCACCATTCGGACTTTTCTCCATGGGAGTAATGTCTCAAAGAGTCCAAGCTTTGACCGTTTCCTGGCAAACCAATAGTAGTTTACGAAGCACATCTGGAGGCAGTTTGTAATCTGTGGACCTTCAGAGTGTTGATGAAACACAGAAATTGCATCGAGATTGAATACAACAGGCACCATGCGGAATTTTTTTTATTGGGAGTATTGTCTCTAACTGTCTATGCTTTGATCGTTCCCTGCAAGACCTGTAGTAGTTTACAAAGCACAACTGGAGGCATTCAGTAATCTTTGGACCTGCAGAGTGTTGATGAAACACAGAATAAGCATCGGGATTGAATACAACAGGCACCATGCTGACTTTTCTCAATGGGAGTAATTTCTCAAACTGTCTACGCTTTGATTGTTCCCTGGAAGACCGGTAGTAGCTTCCGAAGCACACCTGGAAGTATTCTGTAATCTGTGGATACTCAGAGGGTTGATAAAACTCAGAAATTGCATCAGGATTGAATACAACAGGCACCATGCGGACTTTTCTTCATGGGAGTAATGTCTCAAACTGTGTACGCTTTGATCGTTTCCTGGAAGAATAATAGTAGTTTCCCAAGCATATCTGGAGGCTGTTTGTAATCTGTGGACCTTCAGAGTGTTGATGAAACATAGAAATTGCATTGGGATTGAATACAACAGGCACCATGCGGCTTATCTTCATGGGAGTAATGTCTCAAACTTTCTACACTTTGATCGATTCCTGGGAGACCAGTAGTGGTTTCCGAAACCCATCTGGAGGCATTCTGTAATCTTTGGACCATCAGAGTGTTGATGAAACACAAAAATTGCGTCGGGATTGAATACAACAGGCACCATGCGGACGTTTCTCCATGGGAGTAATGTCTCAATCTATCTACGATTTGATCGATTCCTGGGAGACCAGTAGTGGTTTCCGAAGAACATCTGGAGGCATTCTATAATCTGTGGACTTTCGGAGTGTTGATGAAACAAGAAATTGCATCGGGATTGAATTCAACAGGCACCATGCGGACTTTTCGCCATGGGAGTAATGTCTCAAAGAGTCTACGCTTTGATCGTTCCCTGGAAGACCAGTAGTAGTTTCCGAAGCACATTTGGAGGCATTCAGTAATGTTTGGTCCCTCAGAGTGTTGATGAAACTCAGATATTGCATCGGCATTGAATAAAACAAGGCCCATGCTGACATTTCTCCATGGGAGTAATGTCTCAAACTGTCTACGCTTTGATCGTTCCCTGGAAGACCAGTAGTAGTTTCCGAAACACATTTGGAGTCATTCGGTACTCAGTTGAACCTCAGAGTGTTGATCCAACATAGAAATTGCATCGTGATCGAATACAATATTCACCCTGCGGACTTTTCTCCATGGGAGTAATGTCTCAAACTGTCTACGCTTTGATCGTTCCCTGGAAGACCAGTAGTAGTTTCCGAAGCACATTTGGAGGCATTCAGTAATGTTTGGTCCCTCAGAGTGTTGATGAAACTCAGATATTGCGTCGGGATTGAATACAACAGGCACAATGCGGACTTTTCTCCATGGGAAGAGTGTCTGAAATTGTCTACGCTTTGATCGACTTCTGGGAGGCCAGTAGTAGTTTCGGAAGCCCATCTGGAGGCATTCTGTAATCTGTGGACCTTCAGAGTGTTGATGAAACACAGAAATTGCATCGGGATTGAATACAACAGACACCATGCCTACTTTTCTCCACTGGAGTAGTGTCTGAAATTGTCTACGCTTTGATCGTTCCCTGGAAGACCACTAGTAGTTTCCAAAGCACAACTGGGGGCATTAAGTAATCTTTGGACCTTCAGAGTGTTGGTGAAACACAGAAATTGCATCGGGATTGAATCCAAAGGGCACCATGCGGACTTTTCTCAATGGGAGTATTGTCTCAAACTGTCTACACTTTGATCGCTCCCAGGATGACCACCAGCAATTTCTGAATTACATCTCTAGGCATACTGTAATCTGTGGACCTTCAGAGTGTTGATGAAACACAAAAATTGCATCGGGATTGAATACAACAGGCACCATGCGGACTTGTCTTCATGGGAGTAATGTCTCAAACTGTGTACGCTTTGATCGTTTCCTGGAAGAACAATAGTAGTTTCCCAAGCATATCTGGAGGCTGTTTGTAATCTGTGGACCTTCAGAGTGTTGATGATACATAGAAATTGCAATGGGATTGAATACAACAGGCACCATGTGAACTTTTCGCCACATTAGTAATGTCTCAAACTGTCTACGCTTTGATCGATTCCTAGGAGACCTGTAGTGGTTTCCGAAGGCCATCTGGAGACATTCTGTAATGCGGGGACCTTCAGAGTGTTGATGAAACACTAAAATTTCATCGAGATTGAATACAACAGGCACCATGCGGAATTTTTTTTATTGGGAGTATTGTCTCTAACTGTCTATGCTTTGATCGTTCCCTGCAAGACCTGTAGTAGTTTACAAAGCACAACTGGAGGCATTCAGTAATCTTTGGACCTGCAGAGTGTTGATGAAACACAGAATAAGCATCGGGATTGAATACAACAGGCACCATGCTGACTTTTCTCAATGGGAGTAATTTCTCAAACTGTCTACGCTTTGATTGTTCCCTGGAAGACCGGTAGTAGCTTCCGAAGCACACCTGGAAGTATTCTGTAATCTGTGGATACTCAGAGGGTTGATAAAACTCAGAAATTGCATTGGGATTGAATACAACAGGCACCATGCGGCTTATCTTCATGGGAGTAATGTCTCAAACTGTCTACGCTTTGATCGTTCCCTGGCAGACCAATAGTAGTTTACGAAGCACATCTGGAGGCAATTTGTAATCTGTGGATCTTCAGAGAGTTGATGAAACACAGAAATTGCATCGAGATTGAATACAACAGGCACAATGCGGACTTTTCTCCATGTGAGTAATGTCTCAAAATTTCTACGCTTTGACTGATTCCTGGGAGACCAGTAGTAGTTTCCGAAGCCCATCTGGAGGCGCTCTGTAATATGTGGACCTTCAGTGTGTTGATGAAAAAAGAAATTGCATCGGGATAGAATTCAACAGGCACCATGCGGACCTTTCTCCATGGGAGTAATGTCTCAAACAGTCTACGCTTTGATCGCTTCCTGGCAGACCAATAGTAGTTTACGAAGCTCATCTGGAATAAGTTTGTAATCTGTGGACCTTCAGAGTGTTGATGAAACACAAAAATTGCGTCTGGGTTGAATACAACAGGCAACATGCGGACTTTTCTCCATGGGAGTAATGTCTCGAACTGTCGACGGTTTGATCGTTCCCTGGAAGACGTGTAGTAGTTTAAAAAGTACAACTAGAGGCATTCAGTAATCTTTGGACCCTCAGAGTGTTGATGAAACACAGAAATTGCATCGGGATGGAATACAACAGGCACCATGTGGACTTTTCTCAATGGGAGTAAAGTCTAAAATGTCTATGTTCTGATAGTTCCATGGCTGACCAATAGTAGTTTCCGAATCGCATCTGGATGCATTATGTACCTGTATACCTTCAGAGTGTTGATGAAACACAGATAATGCATCGGGATTAAATACAACAGGCACCATGCGGACTTTTCTCCATGGGAGTAATGTCTCAAACTTTCTACGCTTTGATCGATTCCTGGGAGACCAGTAGTGGTTTCCGAAACCCATCTGGAGGCATTCTGTAATCTTTGGACCATCAGAGTGTTGATGAAACACAAAAATTGCGTCGGGATTGAATACAACAGGCACCATGCGGACGTTTCTCCATGGGAGTAATGTCTCAATCTGTCTACGATTTGATCGATTCCTGGGAGACCAGTAGTGGTTTCCGAAGCCCATCTGGAGGCATTCTATAATCTGTGGACTTTCGGAGTGTTGATGAAACAAGAAATTGCATCGGGATTGAATTCAACAGGCACCATGCGGACTTTTCGCCATGGGAGTAATGTCTCAAAGAGTCTACGCTTTGATCGTTCCCTGGCAGACCAATAGTAGTTTACGAAGCACATCTGGAGGCAGTTTGTAATCTGTGGACCTTCAGAGTGCTGATGAAACACAAAAATTGCGTCGGCGTTGAATACAACAGGCACCATGCGGACGTTTCTCCATGGGAGTAATGTCTCTAACTGTTTATGCTTTGATCGTTCCCTGGAAGACCAGTAGTAGTTTCCGAAACACATTTGGAGTCATTCGGTACTCAGTTGAACCTCAGAGTGTTGATCCAACATAGAAATTGCATCGTGATCGAATACAATATTCACCCTGCGGACTTTTCTCCATGGGAGTAATGTCTCAAACTGTCTACGCTTTGATCGTTCCCTGGAAGACCACTAGTAGTTTCCAAAGCACAACTGGGGGCATTAAGTAATCTTTGGACCTTCAGAGTGTTGGTGAAACACAGAAATTGCATCGGGATTGAATCCAACAGTAACCAAGCGGACGTTTCTCAATGGGAGTATTGTCTCAAACTGTCTACGCTTTGAACGTTCCCAGGAAGACCTGTAGCAATTTCCGAAGCACATCTGGAAGCATTCTGTAATCTGTGGACCTTCAGAGTGTTGATGAAACACAGAAATTGCATCGGGATTGAATACAACAGGCACCATGCGGACTTTTCTCCATGGGAAGAGTGTCTGAAATTGTCTACGCTTTGATCGATTTCTGGGAGGCCAGTAGTAGTTTCGGAAGCCCATCTGGAGGCATTCTGTAATCTGTGGACCTTCATAGTGTTGATGAAACACAGAAATTGCATCGGGATTGAATACAACAGACACCATGCCTACTTTTCTCCACTGGAGTAGTGTCTGAAATTGTCTACGCTTTGATCGTTCCCTGGAAGACCACTAGTAGTTTCCAAAGCACAACTGGTGGCATTAAGTAATCTTTGGACCTTCAGAGTGTTGGTGAAACACAGAAATTGCATCGGGATTGAATGCAAAGGGCACCATGCGGACTTTTCTCAATGGGAGTATTGTCTCAAACTGTCTACACTTTGATCGCTCCCAGGAAGACCAGCAGCAATTTCTGAATTACATCTCTAGGCATACTGTATTCTGTGGACCTTCAGAGTGTTGATGAAACACAGAAATTGCAACGGGATTGAATACAACAGGCACAATGCGGACTATTCTCCATGGGAGTAATGTCCTAAACTGTCAACGCTTTGATCGTTCCATGGAAGACCAATAGTAGTTTCCGAAGCATATCTGGGGCAATTTGTATTCTCTGGACTTTCAGAGTGTTGATGAAACACAAAAATTGCATCGAGATTGTATACAACAGGCACCATTCGGACTTTTCTCCATGGGAGTAATGTCTCATACTGTCTTCGCTTTGATCGTTCCCTGGAAGACTAGTAGTAGTTTCCGAAGCACATCTGGAGGCATTCTGTAATCTGTGGTCCTTCAGAGTGTTGATGAAACACAGAAATTGCATCGGGATTGAATACAACAGTGACCATGCGGACCTTCCTCCATGGGAGGCATGTCTCAAACTTCCTACGCTTTGATCGTTCCCTGGAAGACAAGTAGTAGTTTCCCAAGCAAATCCGGAGGCATTCTATAATCTGTGGGCCTTCAGAGTGTTGGTGAAACACAGAAATTGCATCGAGATGGTGTACAACCATCACCATGCGGAGTTTTCTCCATGGGAGTAATATCTCAAACTGTCTATGTTTTGATCTTTCCCAGGAAGACCATTAGTAGTTTCCGAAGTACATCTGGAGGCATTCTGTAATCAGTGGACCTTCAGAGTGTTGGTGAAACAAAGAAATTGCATCGTGATGGAATACAACATTAACCATGCGGACTTTTCCCCATGGGAGAAATGTCCTAAACTGTCAACGCTTTGATCATTCCCTGGAATACCAATTGTAGTTTCCGAAGCACATCTGGAGGCAGTTTGTAATCTGTGGACCTTCAGAGTGTTGATGAAACACAGAAATTGCATCGCGATTGAATACAACAGCCACCATGCGGACTTCTCTCCATGGCAGTATTGTCTCAAAGTGTTTACGCTTTGATCGATTCCTGATAGACCACTAGTAGTTTCCGAAGCCCATCTTTAGGCATTCTGTAATTTGTGGACTTTCAGAGTGTTGATGAAAAAAAAAATTGCATCGGGATTGAATTCAAAATGCACCATGCGGAGTTTTCTCCATGGGAGTAATGTCTCAAACTCTCTACGCTTTGATCGTTACCTGGAAGACAAGTAGTAGTTTCCCGAAGCAAATCTGGAGGCATTCTATAATCTGTGGACCTTCAGAGTGTGGGTGAAACACAGAAATTTCATCGAGATGGTATACAACATTCAACATGCGGAATTTTCTCCATGGAAGTAATGCTCAAACTGTCTATGCTTTGATCGTTCCCAGGAAGACCAGTAGTAGTTTCCGAAGTACATCTGGAGGCATTCTGTAATCAGTGGACCTTCAGAGTGTTGGTGAAACAAAGAAATTGCATCGTGATGGAATACAACATTCACCATGCGGACTTTTCTCCATGGGAGAAATGTCTCAATCTGTCTACGCTTTGATCGTTCCCTGGAAAAACAGTTGTAGTTTTCGAAGCACATCTGGATTCATTCTGTAATCTGTGGATCTTCAGAGTGTTCATGAAACACAGAAAGTGCATCGGGATTGAATACAACAGGCACCATGCGGATGTTCCTCCGTGGGAGTAAAGTCTCAAACTGTCTGGATTTACATAGTTCCCTGGAAGACTAGTAGCAGTTTCCGAAGCACATCTGGAGGCACTCTGCAATCTTTGGACCTTCAGAGTGTTGATGACACACAGAAATTGCATAGGGATTGAATACAACAGGTACCATGCGGACTTTTCTCCATGGGAGTAATATCTCAAACTGTCTACGGCTTGATCGTTCCCTGGAAGACCAGTAGTAGTTTCCAAAGGACATCTGGACGCATTCAGTAATCGTTGGACATTCAGAGTGTTGATGAAACACAGAAATTGCATCGGTATTGAAAACAACAGGCACCATGCGGACTTTTCTCCATGGGAGTAATGTCTCAAACTGTCTACGCTCTGATCGTTCCCTGGAAGACCAGTAGTAGTTTCCGAAGCACGTCTGGAGTCATTATGTAATCTGTGGACCTTCAGAGTGTTGATGAAACACAGAAATTCAATCGGGATTGAATACAACAGGCACTAGATTTTTCTCTATGGGAGTAATGTCTCAAACTGTCTACGCTTTGATCGTTCCCTGGAAAACCAGTAGTAGTTTCCGAAGCACATCTGGAGGCATTCAGTAATCTTTGGACATTCAGAGTGTTGATGGAACACAGAAATTGCATCAGAATTGAATACAACGGGCAACATGGGGACTTTTCTCCATGGAAGTAATGTCTCAAACTGTCTACGCTTTGATCGTTCCCTGGAAGACTAATAGTAGTTTCCAAAGCACAACTGGAGGCATTATGTAATCGGTGTACCTTCAGAGTGTTGATGAAAGATAGAAATTGCTTCGGAATTTAATACAACAGGCACCATGCGAACTTTTCTCCATGGTTGGAGAGGAATGAAGAAAATTGGGATGTGGAAGTAGGTGAGAACCAATGATTATGCAACACTGAGTCTGTGACAATGGCAAAAAAGAAGAGAGACAGTGTGTCAGTGAGAAGATACAGCAGCAGTAGGAAGGAGTGAAACAGATAGTAGCAGTAAGATAGAGCAAGGCAGAGACAGTGACAGCAAGAGGAAATACTACTACTACTACTACTACTACTACTACTAGTACTACTAGTAGTGGTAGTAGTAGTAATAGTAGTAGTGAGTGAGTGAGAATGGGCAAGCCGCTGTGAGGGGTATGAGTGACATATTAGTGAGAAGAGAACAAGTATATTTGTGTACCAAAAGTTTTGGGAAATTTTTGGGAAGGTGCTGTGTAAAGTAGGATGAGGCAGCTAGAATCAGATTTTTCAGTCAATTATTTAAAAAGGAGCATATACACTTATTTGTGTTTAGAGAGGAGCATTTTCCCATTGGTAGATAAAACACTCAAAAAATATTACGTGTAACTGAACCAAGACATCAGATTCTTCCATTTTCTCCCTATATAACACTTAAAATGCTGAGATGAAGTGAGAGATATGATGCTGCGCGAAGAGTTTGACAGAGCACTGAAAGACCTAAGTTGAAACAAGGCCCTGGGAGTAGGCAACATTCCTTTAGAACTACTGACAGCCTTAGGAGAGCCAGTCCTGACAAAACTCTACCATCTGGTGAGCAAAATGTATGAGACAGGTGAAATAACCTCAGAAGTCAAGAAGAATATAATAATTCCAATCCCAAAGAAAGCAGGTGTTGACATATGTGAAAATTACCGAACTATAAGTTCAATAAGTCACAGGTGCAAAATACTAACGAGAATTCTTTACGGATGAATGGAAAAACTGGTAGAAGCTGACCTCGGGGAAGATCAGTTCGGATTCCGTAGAAATATTGGAACACGTGCAGCAACACTGACCCTATGACTTATCTTAGAAGGTAGATTAAGAAAAGGCAAACCTGTGTTTATAGCATTTCTAGACTTGGAAAAAGCTTTTGCCAATGTTGGCTGGAATACAGGGAGTCGTTTCTGAAAGTATTTGTATGGAGTGTAGCTATGTATGGAAGTGAAACATGGATGATAAATAGTTGGACAAGAAGAGAATAGAAGCTTTCAAAATTTGGTGCTACAGAAGAATGCTGAAGATTAGATGGGTAGATCACATTACTAATGGGGAGGTATTGCATAGAATTGGAGATAAGAGGAGTTTGTGGCACAGCTTGACTAGAAGTAGGGATTGGTTGGTAGGACATGTACTTAGGCATCAAGGGATCACCAATTTAGTATTGGAGGGCAGTGTGGAGGGTAAAAATCATAGAGGGAGACCTAGAGATTAATACACTAAGCATATTCAGAAGGATGTAGGCTACAGTATGTACTGGGAGATGAAGAAGCTTGCACAGGATAGAGTTGCATGGAGAGCTGCATCAAACCAGTCTCAGGACTGAAGATCACAACAACAACAACAACAACAACAACACTAAAAATCTTGAAAACGGCTTAATGTTTTTACCATTTGTGTGTTATTATTAGTGTATCAAAGAAATAAAAGAAGAAACTACTCCGTCTTCATCAGTGACCCATTATAAAGTTAGTTAGTTACACATTCCATGGACAATTTTGCATGACAGATTGTAATGATGTGGAGAAAGTCATTTTACATTGACATTCCAAGTTAATTTGTACATATAATAACTTTCCGATCATTTCCTAGTTTTTGTTTTTTCTTTATTATTTACAAAAAGAAAAGTGTGTTCAGATTTAAGTAAGTAATTACTGTTCACCATAGTATCCTTTGCATCACATACATGATGTAGGTATTGTCATAATGAGATACGGCATACATACATCACAATTCTAGATGTTAATATAACTAATATGAAATTAACATTATACAATGTGTTTCAAAAATTTCATAATGGACTAATGGATTGGTATTAGATGTGCCCTATAACAATTCTGACATACAAGCAGTACACTTCAAGAAACAAGAATATACAAACAATATTTAATATTTACAATCAGAACAGCATGTTTGAATGACAAAGAAAACAAGTGGTTATTAGTCATCAAGGAATTCAAAGTACTCATCCATGATATAGAAACATTAATTTAATACTTAAGTTTTATTTCTGACTTAAATTTTTTGTCATCCATAATTCCCTTGATCTAAATTGACAGTGTGTTATACAGCTTTATTCCATAATGGCTCAACTTGTTTTGAGTTTTTGTTTTTGTAGCTCTTTCTACATGCAGATTCTTACTGACGTGTGTTGCAATTCTGTAAATCTGAATTCATATGTAAATTACTTGTGTGTGTACTTCTATCAGACATACTTTTGAATATGAACAACAATGGTACTGTAAGTATTATTAAATGCATGAATAAGGGCTTGCAGTGTGTTTGTGGAGAGCTGTATTTAATAATTTTAATGACATTTTCCTGTCATTTCAAAGTATCTGCAAGTGAGGTTTTTTGACACCTCAGAACATTCTTCTATAAGATACAGCAGACTGGAAATAAGCAAAATACACTAACGTTGTACATTGTTTGTAACAAATTCCATAAATTATGCTCGGTGCAAAACATGCAGAATTGAGTTTTTTGGATATGTAAATGCAATGGCTTTTCCAGCTGAAGACATGGTCAGTGTGCATGCCCAATAATTCTGTAAACTTTACTTTCTCTATTTCGTGGGCACTCAATAAAAACTGGAGGATATACTTCTCATTTCCTTTACTGTACTGTAGGTAATTTATTTTATTTAAATTAAATGTTAACTTATTAGGAAGAAACTGCTGCAGCACGCATTTCACAACTTTTTCAGCAGTAATAGATAAGGATTTTCCATCATCACCAAATTATGGTTGTATGGTCTGCAAATAACATCATTTTTGACAAACTGTTTGGGCTTTTAATGTCAATTATATAGATCAGAAATTATAGGTAGGGCCATGAACAGTACCCTACAGGACACCTTTTGCCACCCTCTTAGCATCTGATAGCCACTTTATTTTTTGCCTGTTTTGAGACCCTGTGAGTTCCAAAACCTATGTTCTATGTTGTAGATAGGATTAAGTTAGTTCCTTGCCAATATCTTTGATGCTATAGCTTCCAGTTTCTCATGGAGTATTTAGTGGTTTACTGTATCAAAGGCATTGATAAGATCTTGGTTGATTGCTACAACACTTTTGTTATGGTCTAAATTCCTTCTGGCTCCTTCATGAGGCTTGTATGGCTCCTGTGTTATAACCTGTATGAAAGCTGTGTTGATTACAATTCAGAAGATTGGAGGTGTCGAGATAGCTTATGATCCTGATTTTCATCAACTTCCTAAAGACTTATGAAAGAGATTAAAGGAGGGACATACGTCTGCAGTTTTCTACCTAGCATGAATACCCATTTTTGAACAGAGTTCTAACCTTAGAAATTTTCATCCTCTGTGTGAACACACCTTCACTGAATGAGAAATTGGCAGTATGTACCTGTGGCTACAAAATTTGTGGCGTAACTTTTTTATTTGTGACACTTGCACTTTATCCATTTCTGCAGACATTTTTGGCCTCAGACTATTAATTACTTCCACATTTCATATTCATTAGTGGAACTTGGAACTTATTCTCCTACTGATGCCTACTTTGGTGCTGTTTTTTACTTTTGTTTGTTAAAGTTCATGCTTAGTTTCTCAAGTACACTTGGAAAGTAGTTAATAATGTAATTGAACAATGCTTCTTTTTTTAGTTGATTGTTATCCCCAGATATAAATATAGTCTCCTGTTCCTTACTGCTTTTCCCAGTTCTCTTTAACTATTTACCATGTTCTGCTTGATTCATTGTCTGACTCCCTTACCAATCTATAATTATGTAATATGTATGCTACATTAATTATCCTTTTTATACACTTACATTTGCAGTTTCATACTTTTTTTCTTTTTTAGTGTCAGAAAAAAATTTCACTTCAGTGTAGAAGTTTCTCAGTGTGTTTTTGTAAGTGTATGTGAGTGGACTTTCATGAATCTTTATAGACAGCACATTTCCAGATCTATCATGGAAAGAGAGAACATGGCATTTGTATTTGTTTGTGACAATACGTATGCTAAGGATTGGTCAGTCAGTGTGGTAGTAAACTGGTGGCAGTTTTCAGGGGAGAAAATTCTTTTGTACCTACGATGTACTATTGTTGTATTTACGGGAAGTGTGAGAACTGTAATGAGTGCATTGTGGTCAGATAAGCCTAGGTCAATGTTCCTTACTTCTATATCTGAGGTTTCTAGATTTGAAGATGTATTGTCTATGAAACTTTTTGAAGAGTTTGTTAGCATAGCTGGGATATTTATACACATGCCAGAAAAGTTTTGCATCATCCCAGTTCCAAGAACTCCTAAAGATAGATGTTGACTGTGGATATTGTATTACAGACACAGTCCCTTTGACTGTTAAGAGATGTCACTAAACCCACCCAAAGATGTAAACAACCATGCATGAGCAGCACCTATTAGACGGAGGGGCTCCGACAGCCAATAAGTTCGAGTCATTCCACCTGGAAGGAGGTAGACAGCTCATGTTGTCTGAAGTTCAGCCATGCCTAGATGGCCAATACTGTGGTTTGATCACATCCACTTAGTTACTTTGTGCTAGGAAGGTCTCTCAACAGGGGAAGTGTCCAGGCATCTCGAAGTGAACCAAAGTGATAATGTTCAAACATAGAGGACCTACAGAGATATAGGAACTCCTGATGACAATCCTCGCTCAAGCCACCCAAGGGCTACTACTGCAGTGGATGACTGCTAGCTATGGATTATGGCTCATAGGAACCCTGACAGCAATGCCAGAATAATGCTTTTTGTGGAGCCACAGGATGTCGTGTTATGACTCAAACTGTGCACCACAGGCTGTATGATGGGCAGCTCCACTCCTGACATCCATGGTGAGGTTCATTTTTGCAACCATGACAACATGCAGTGTCTTACAGATGGGTCCAACAACATGCTGAACAGACCACTCAGGATTGGCATCACATTCTCTTCACTAATGAGTATCATATATGCCTTCAACCACACAATCGTTGGAGACGTGTTTAGAGGCAACTCGGTGAAGCTGAACACCTAAGACACACTGTACAGCAGGTGTAGTTTCATTATGTGGGGCTGATGTATGTTGCTGCTGGTCATGGAAGGCATCATAATGGCTGCATGATACATGAATGCCATTCTCCAACCAATAGCGCAATGATATCGGCAGCATATTCGTGAGGCATTAATTGTTGTGGACGAGAATTCATACATGAATGACTTCCTTCGGGATAATTATATTGTTTAACTAGAGTGGCCAGCATGCTCTCCAGACAGAACCCATCAAACTTGTCTGGGATTTATTGAAAATGGCTGTTTATGGATAACATGACCCGCCAACCACTCTTGGGGATCTATGCCAAATCGCCGTTGAGGACTGTGACAATCTTGACCAACAGTGCCTTGATGAACTTGTGGATGGTATGCCATGACAAATACAGGCATGCATCAATGCAAGTGGATGTGCTATTGGGTATTAGAGGTACCAGTGTATACAGAAATCTGGACCCCTACCTGTGAAGGTATCACTGTATAGTGGTACAACATGCAGTGTGTGGTTTTTATGAGCAATAAAAAGGGCAGAAATGTTGTTTATGTTGATTTCTATTCCAATTTTCTGTACAGGTTCTCTACTCTCCAACTCTAGGGAATGAGGTTATGCAAAACTTTTTTGATGTGTGTATTAGAATAAAAGTTGAAACTACATAGAAAGTTAAGGAACGGAATTTTAATTGCACTGTGTACCAACATATTGACATTATAAAGTCCCCAGATACAATTATTGACTTTTTCTCACCACATAAGATGCGCAGTCTAATTAATAAAAATGTCTGGATCACAGTTCTAGTTTCTAGAACACTTTCACAGCTGCAACACTTTCTATACCAAGAAGTCCCTTCCATACAGCCTAGTCATCCATGGCTGTTGCATCAGTAGTGATGAGCAGTTCCTCTGAAAATATGCTGAGGATCTCACTGAGGCCTTCACACACTGTTATTACCTTCCCAGCTTCGTACAACAACACATCCCCGTGCCTTATTGCTCCAGTCACCCACCACCTCGCAAAGGTGCAGCATTCCACTCATGACATGGTAGCACAATCAGGACTGGAGCAACCATATCATATTCTCCTTCTCCCCTGCAGGTCCGGGGTATTCCTGCCTGTCGTACAAGGTGACTAAAAGGAGTTTCACTTGTTTCAGCCTTTATGTGATGGCCCCCTGTAGGGTTTGACTTCCATTCTTCAAACTTTTCCAACAGAATGAGCCAACTGGAGAAGGGAGCCTTAAAAGTTCCATCGTGTTCTTCGTGAATTAAGATCTTTAGACCCATAACCACACAGGCATTGTGCTGCTGATGACTGCACTGTTAACTCCCTGCATATGCCAAGGGGTAGATGCCCATCCTCCTGAGGCATCAGGACTCCCAGCAAAGGCCATCCTATCAGGTGGCGCCTGTTGGGAGGGCCCCTGGTCAGAGTGGGCGGCATGAGGGTGGATGACAAACGATGAAGCGCAGTCCATCATCTCTTGCTGGTGGTGAAACACCAGCAGTCTCTAAGCGATCACATTCACAATTCAACACACAACAGTACAACAAGTAAGAGCCTAAATGTGGTCCAGGGTATCACATTTCATAGAGACATTCTTTTGCATTTCGAAATTGAGCTGCTGGCCAATTTAGAGTGACGAGGTGTAAATTTCGTCCAGCATGTCCACCGGGGTCGGAAGGATAATGAGGTTGCCAGTGGTGCCTTCATATTGGCCTTTGAGGGTGATACATTGTTCGAGAAGGTCAAGGTGATGGTCTACTGGTGTGATGAAAGGCCCTGTATCCACCCCCCAACTCGGTGCTTGAAGTGCTGGAAGTTCAGCAATATGTTTTCCCGCACTACTTCCAGTGTCACAAACCAAGATTTTGGATGCCCATCACATCCCAATACTCCATGTGCACTGCCTTCCACCTGTGTCAACTGCAGAGAGCACCATTCACCTTGCTCACCTGACTGCAGGATTCTCCAGAAAGAAAGGAGAATCATGGAGTACAAGACCCTGGAATGAATGACCTACACTGAGGATAAGAGAAAATTTGAACACCTGCATCCTGTGTGTATGACATGGTCTTACACCACCACTACAACAGTTCTGACACCATGAGCTCTGCCAACCCAGGTCACCTCTCAGAGCTGGTAGACTCACCTGCCCCCTTGATGTTGGAGAGCATTTCCATCCTTGTTGATCCTGCACCACCTACTTGAGGAGCAACACCACCCTGCCCCCCCCCCCCCCCCCCTGCCGCCCCCCGCCGCCACCATCATTGCGCAACAATCATGGCTGGAGCTGGAGAAGCGTAAGTGTTCTTCAGCTTCTCTCCCTAGGAAGTGGTCCCTTGGGTCACTCCATTCCTAGGTATCTTCTAGTGCGAAACAGGACACCTGCCAGTGGCCAAAGAGCAAAAAAGCAGCTGGTTGTAGGACGTCACGCTCATCCTCAGTCCTGGAGACTGAGCCAGTGAAGTCCTCCCAGCCAGGGAAACCCAAGGAGCAGTGAGAGAAATCCAAAACGAAAACCGCTAAGACCAAAGAAATTGCGGTCGCACCCACACCACTGCTACCTACAGGCTCTGCAGCTGAGGGTGGGGTGGAGATTTGGGCACCTGCTAAGTACCTACACTCCTGGAAATTGAAATAAGAACACCGTGAATTCATTGTCATAGGAAGGGGAAACTTTATTGACACATTCTTGTTGTCAGATACATCATATGATCACACTGACAGAACCACAGGCACATAGACACAGGCAACAGAGCATGTAAAATGTCGGCACTAGTACAGTGTATATCCACCTTTCGCAGCAATGCAGGCTGCTATTCTCCCATGCAGACGATCGTAGAGATGCTGGATGTAGTCCTGTGGAACGGCTTGCCATGCCATTTCCACCTGGCGCCTCAGTTGGACCAGTGTTCGTGCCGGACGTGCAGACCGCGTGAGACGACGCTTCATCCAGTCCCAAACATGCTCATTGGGGGACAGATCCGAAGATCTTGCTGGCCAGGGTAGTTGACTTACACCTTCTAGAGCACGTTGGGTGGCACGGGATACATGTGGATGTGCATTGTCCTGTTGGAACAGCAAGTTCCCTTGCCGGTCTAGGAATGGTAGAACGATGGGTTCGATGACGGTTTGGATGTACCGTGCACTATTCAGTGTCCCCTCGACGATCACTTGAGGTGTACGGCCAGTGTAGGAGATTGCTCCCCACACCATGATGCAGGGTGTTGGCCCTGTGTGCCTCGGTTGTATGCAGTCCTGATTTTGGCACTCACCTGCACGGAACACGCATACGACCATCATTGGCACCAAGGCAGAAGCAACTCTCATCGCTGAAGACGACACGTCTCCATTCGTCCCCCATTCACGCCTGTCGTGACACCACTGGAGGTGGGATGCACGATGTTGGGGCGTGAGCGGAAGACGGCCTAACAGTGTGCGGGACCGTAGCCCAGCTTCATGGAGACGGTTGCGAATGGTCCTCGCCGATACCCCAGGAGCAACAGTGTCCCTAATTTGCTGGGAAGTGGCGGTGCGGTCCCCTACATCACTGCGTAGGATCCTACAGTCTTGGCGTGCATCCGTGCGTTGCTGCGGTCCAGTCCCAGGTCGACGGGCACGTGCACCTTCCGCCAACCACTGGCGACAACATTGATGTACTGTGGAGACCTCACGCCCCACGTGTTGAGCAATTCGGCGGTACGTCCACACGGCCTCCCGCATGCCCACTATGCCCTCACTCAAAGTCCGTCAACTGCACATACGGTTCACGTCCACGCTGTCGCGGCATGCTACCAGTGTTAAAGACTGCGATGGAGCTCCGTATGCCACGGCAAACTGGCTGACACTGACAGCGGCGATGCACAACTGCTGTGCAGCTAGTGCCATTCAACGGCCAACACCGCGGTTCCTGGTGTGTCCGCTGTGCCGTGCGTGTGATCATTGCTTGTACAGCCCTCTCGCAGTGTCCGGAGCAAGTATGGTGGGTCTGACACACCGGTGTCAATGTGTTCTTTTTTCCATTTCCAGGAGTGTAGATCTTGCCAGACCCTCTCACATGATGGATATAGACTATTCAGGCAATAAATCAGTGGAAGCAGGTGACTGTGAGCCATACAGTGCTTCACTGAATTTTCCGTGTCTTCCCAGTCTCACGATGTCATCGTCCAGTGCAACTGTGGTGGTTTTATCCACTGCCTGGCTGAGCTACAGCAACTGTTGAGGTTTAAACCTGCCATCTGCATTGCCCTCCAGGTAACCTGGTTCCCTGCCCTCCGTGACTATAAGGCATATTAC
This sequence comes from Schistocerca gregaria, assembly GCF_023897955.1. Classification (NCBI taxonomy): domain Eukaryota; kingdom Metazoa; phylum Arthropoda; class Insecta; order Orthoptera; family Acrididae; genus Schistocerca; species Schistocerca gregaria. Next base: position 3,630,190 of record NW_026061713.1, on the reverse strand, counting down.
AGCAACCACAGTGACTATAATCGATTGACAGGTGGAGTTTGCGTTTATGTTCTAAACTCAGTCTGTAGTGAACATGTGCCCCTTCAAAACTCTCTTGAAGCTGTGGCTGTCAGAATAAAGATGATGCAGGAAATAACTGTCTGAAATGTATATCTTCATCTAGATGGTGCAGTACCCCTGAATGTATTAGCTGCACTAATTGATAAACTGCCTAAACCTTTCCTTCTTCGGGAAGATTTTAATGCCCATAACCCCTTGTGGGGTGGTACCATAGTTACTGGGCGAGGCAGAGTTGTCGAAATTTACTGTTTCAATTTGACCTCTGACTCTTAAATACTGGAGCCGCCACATGTTTCAGTGTGGCTCATGGGAGTTACTCAGCCATTGACGTATCAATCTGCAGCCCAGAACATCTCCCATCCATCCACTGAAGAAGACATGACTACCTGTGTGGTAGTGAGCACTTCCCCATCTTCCTGGCAGTGCCCCAGCATCAGGCACACAGATGCCTGCCCAGATGGGCTTTGAACAAGGCTAACTGGGTAACTTTCACCTTAGCTGTCACCGCTGAATCTCCCCTACATTGTAATATCGATGTGATGGTTGAGCAGATGACTAGCATAATTGTTTATGTCACAGAAAACGGAATCCCTCGCTCTTTAGGTTGCCCAAGGAGTAAGGCAGTCACTTGGTGGTCGCCGCAAATCGTTCAGGCAATTGAAGAGTGTCTGCAAGCTTTACAGCCCGTAAGTGGCACCCTTCCCTGCAGCACATCATAGTCTTTAAATGGCTCTGTGCCAGTGTTCGCTACCTTATCGAGCAACAGAAGGAGTGGTGTTGGGAGAGATAAGTCTCCACCATTGGAGGCCACATGTCTTCCCAAGTCTGGAAAAAGATCAAATGTCTCTTTGGGTACCAAGCCTCAATGGCTGTCCCTGGTGTTACCTTAAATGGCGAGTTATGTACCAACACAAATGCGATTTCCGGGCACTTTGCCGGGCACTGCATTGGATAATCACCCCCCAAGGTTTCGCACACTGGAACGGTGGCTGAAAGGTAATGTACTCTAATGCACTACATGCTGTTGTGAATCCTATAATGCCCCATTTACAAAGTGGAAGCATTTCAGTGCTCTTGCACATTGCACCGACACAGTTCCTGGGCCTGACCGCATCCACAGCCAGGTGATTAAACATATCTCATCTGACTACAAGTGACATATAATCATCATCTTCAACCGGCTATGGTGAGATTGTGTAAAAACGCACTTGATGTGGACAGCTATCACACCATCTGCCTCACCAATGTTCCTAAAAAGCAATGCCACAAGAGTGAGAATAAAACGGATTAAATGTGTAACACAAAACAGAAAGAAAGGAAAAGCCATAAGAATGAAGGGCACACTATGAACACTAAAAGGAACAAAAGAGGGCAAGGAAACAACAGAAGAGAGTAAAACATGAAAGCAGATTACAGTGGCTGGCAAGCACGAGAATAGAAAGGGAAAGCCAGTGACTCTGCAACACATTAAAAACTCAACCGTAAAGCACTAGGCTGGAGGACACAGAGGGTCAAAGGATACACTAAACCCTATATAGAATTATAAAACCCACTCTCACGGATAAAATGTAAAACTAAAGCTGCTGTGGAGTCATTGTGTCCAACACCGAAGGCAGGTTGGTGGGAAAGTTGAAAGTCTGTCACAGAGCGGTTAAATGTGAGTAGTCCAGCAAGAGGTGAACAACTGTCATTTGGAAGCCACAGCGACACTTAGGTGGCTTCTCGCTACAGAGTAGTTAACCATGCATTAGCCTCATATAGTCAATGCAGAGCCGGCAGAGGATGACTGATTTCCTGGGAGAGGCCTGCCTGGAAGACTTCCACACATTAATAGCCTCCTTAACGACATGCAGTTTGTTATGTGTGCTGTTATGCCATTCCATCTCCCAAAGCCAGAAAACCCCATGGTGTAGACAGAATGTAGGTCAGCTTCAGAGAATGCCTATCTCCAGAAGCAGTTTCCACGTCGCCTGCTTGGGAGCCATTGCGTGGTTTATCAGTGGACCCCAGGACACGTCATTATCCCTGGCCATGAACTTGTATGGTAGGCAGTTGTGAGAAAATGCAAATCACCAAAATGTAAGTAGCTACTCTTTTTTAAAAAAAATGTGAATTTAACTGTTTAATAATATGAAACTAACACAACTGTATCGTTATAAATCCCACTGATGATACCTTAGAACAGGAGAAGGTGAAAAGTGTACAGGATAAATAAAGTAACTAGCAGCAGGATAAGGCAGCTTTATTTACAAAACAAATTTTTATATGCTTGCTGCAGAGGATGGCCACACAAACAGACTTGTTATTCATGCCATGCCAGGCATTTCCACATGGCCCATATCAGAAATTCAGAAGAATCATCTGAACATCCATAAAACCATACAACACACAAAATTCAACATATGCAAATGTAACAATCTGGTACCTAAATATTCAATGTAAAAATTAAAAACAGTTCAACCACCACCCAAAAAGCAATGCATTCTGCTCAGAAAATATGGTTAAAATACGAGATAAAATCCCTAGACTCTAAAAAACAAGAGTTAAATTACGAGTTGTATAAGACATATTTACAACTCGCAGACACCATAAATAATATGAAAGTTTTCTCCCATCTGGTCAACAGGGTCGAAAAGCTTACAAAAACTGCTGCACAAAGAATAGAAACAGTTCATAGAAGAAAGATCAACCAACTCAAAATACTCCAGTTACAACATATTACCTTTACTCACACACACAAATTCTACCCAAGATTAGTGAACCTTACAGACACACAGTTAAACAGTAAAGAAAGACAGCTGTTGGAGAAAAGATGAAAATAAAATCTAAATTCAGAAATAGATGAAGGTTACTTATGAAATCTAATTATAGAAGCATAAAGTGTTTTGACAAGGGATGATAGGAATGAAAATAGCAGTGTCAGCATTGGATTAACTAGAGAACTAGTAAAAAAAGAAATCCAGAATATAATAACCAGCATAAAAATGCAACAACACAAAACAACAGATCTGCAACACTAGGAAAAATTAGGAGAAAACTACAAAAACAAAATGTTATCATTTTAAAATAATGATTCCAATCCCAAAGAAAGCAGGTGTTGACAGATGAGAAAATTACCAAACAATCAGTTTAATAAGTGACAGCTGCAAAATACTAACATGAATGGTTTACAGACGAATGGAAAAACTAGTAGAAGCTGACCTCTGGGAGATCAGTTTGGATTCCATAGAAATACTGGAACACATGAGGCAATACTGACCTTACGAATTATCTTAGAAGAAAGATTAAGGAAAGACAAACCTATGTTTCTAGCATTTGTAGACTTAGAGAAAGCTTTTGACTATGTTGATTGGAATACTCTCTTTCAAATTCTAAAGGTGGCAGGGGTAAAATACAGGGAGCGAAAGGCTATTTGCAATTTGTACAGAAACCAGATGGCAGTCATAAGAGTTGAGGGGCATAAAAGGGAAGCAGTGGTTGGGAAGGGAGTGAGACAGGGTTGTAGCCTCTCACTGATGTTATTCAATCTGTATATTGAGCAAGAAGTAAAGGAAACAAAATAAAAATTCAGAGTAGGTATTAAAATCCATGGGGAAGAAATAAAAACTTTGAGGTACGCCTATGACATTGTAATTCTGTCAGAGTCAGCAAAGGACTTGGAAGAGCAGTTGAATGGAATGGATAGTGGCTTGAAACGAGGATATAAGATGAACATCAACAAAAGCAAAATGAGGATAAAGGAATCTAGTCAAATAAAGTCGGGTGATGCTGAAGGAATTAGATTAGGAAATGAGACACTTAAAGTAGTAAATGAGTTTTGCTATTTGGGGAGCAAAATAACTGATGATGGTTGAAGTAGAGAGGATATAAAATGTAGACTAGCAATGGCAAGGAAAGCGTTTATAAAGAAGAGAAATTTGTTAACATCGAGTATAGATTTAAGTGTCAGGAACTCTTTCCTGAAAGTATTTGTATGAAGTGTAGCCATGTATGGAAGTGAAACATGGATGATAACTGGTTTGGACAAGAAGAGAATAGAAGCTTTCGAAGTGTGGTGCTAGAGAAGAATGCTGAAGATTAGATGGGTAGATCACGTAACTAATGAGGAGGTATTGAATAGGATTGGGGAGAAGAGACGTTTGTGGCACAACTTGACTAGAAGAAGGGATCGGTTGGTAGGACATGTTCTGAGGCATCAAGGGATCACCAATGTAGTATTGGAGGGCAGTATGGAGGGTAAAAATCATAGAGGGAGACCAAGAGAAGAATACACTCAGCAGATTCAGAAGGATGTAGGTTGCAGTAGGTACTGGGAGATGAAGAAGCTTTCACAGGATAGAGTAGCATGGAGAGCTGCATCAAACCAGTCTCAGGACTGAAGACCACATCAACAACAACAACAACAACAACAACAACAACAACATTTTAAAAGGAGACAAGGAGACCACAATATTACTGATACACAAAGAACAATACATTGAAAAAACACAAGAATTCATTTTACAAAATAGCATTACAAATTTAAAATCAGACATGACATTCAGATTAAAGACAAAAGTAAAAAAAAAAAAAGAAAACACACTCTGAAAAATATTGACATCATATTGGATAACATAGAGAAAAGAAAGTTGTCATAGATCAGTCCCACTGCGCTGGTTCTCCAAAGCCAACCAAAAATCCACAAACCGAATCTTCTGTGAGGCCAATACTGGATTTCAGAAACTCCCCCCACTTCAGAGCTTGCAGGATACATGTTAAAATTTCTGTCTGAAAATTACAAAGTACAAGAAGACAGAACCATTAAAAACACTACACAGCAAATACAACGAACAAAAGATATAACCCTCCTTTCATTTGTTATAGAAATCATGTATTGCAACATACCAGTACCAGAAATGGTTCAAATGGCTCTGAGCACTATGGGACTTAACATCTGAAGTCATCAGTCCCTTAGATCTTAGAACTACTTAAACCTAACTAACCTAAGGACAACACACACACAGTCATGCCCGAGGCAGGATTCGAAATTGCAACCTTAGTGGCTGGGCAGTTCCTGACTGATGTGCCTAGAATGGCTTGGTCACACCAGCCAGAAGTACCAGAAGTAATAGAAATTATAGATAAGTACCTGAAAACTTATAGTCACCTTCCTGATGAACAGATTAAGGAAATATACACACTAATAAAGCTCATAACACAACAAAATTACTTCAAATTCAGTAATGAATTTTATTTAGAAGAAGGTGGATTACCAATTGGGTCCCCAGTTTCAGAAGCCTTAGCAGATATTTTGGTAAACCACATTTAACAGATCATTTTCACAAAAATATTAGCAAAAGAATACAACATATTATAGTGGTTCAGATACATGGATGACATCTTTTGCTTAACAGATATACCACAAAAATAAATTGAAAAACTACATACTGACATCAGCAAGATCCATAAAAATATAAAATTCACAATTGAAAGAGAACAGAACAACCAAATTAACTTCCTGGATATAACAATAAAAAAACAGAACCATAAGCATATGTTTGAAATTTACCATAAACCCACAGCAACAGACAATATGATTCCTCAGTCCTCTAACCACCCGCACACACAAAAGCAAACAGCACTTCAACACATGCTCCATAGACTCAACACAGTACCACTTGCCAAAGAAGGCTACCAAAAAGAATGGGACATAATGATGCAGGAGGCACAAAATAATGGTTACAACAGTAACACAGTAACAAAGCTTAACAACAAAATTAAAAGTAAAATAAAAGCAGAAAGCTCAAAACCACAGACAACAACACAACAGAACCAAACACAAACATGTAGTCCCATAACAACTGCACAGGATAATCAGAAAAAGTTGAAAGAAAACATTAGATGGTACACAATGACATACAAACGCAAACTCACCTATCAAATCACCAACGTTTTCAAGAGACAAGGAATAAACATAGCAGACACAACAGACAGTTCTATGCAAAAATACACCCCAAAACTGACTGATAACAGAGACATATACCAGAAAGCAGGTATATATCAGCTACAGTGTAACACTTGTGAAGGCAGTTACATAGAGCAAACAGGGGAACATCTGATGTCAGATAAAAAAACACATGAGAGTTTGGAAATATGGGACAAACCACATCACATTTGCAGAATGCCTAAGAGAAAATGACCACAAACCAACCACTAGAGACAATGACATAAAATAATTATAATCGACAGTAAAACAACACCTCCTAATTATGCAAGAAAATTACCACATACAGAAAACCAAAGCAGAAGGGAAAATCCTGTTGAATGACCAAGTACACATGCCAAGCCATTCATTATTTAAAATAATAGAATACCATCTGCAAAAAGGATTAATAAAATAATACAGTCCAATATAATAATAATAGAATCCAAAAAATCCATGAGCCCCTCCACAGAATATTGAAAGGAAAAGTCAAATCAGCTGTCGCTGTCACCAAAGTTTTCAACCACTCACTGATAGCTTGTATTCCCCCCTCCACTGCCCCCCCCCCCCCACCCACATTAAAACTCGTCAGCTCTATCCCCCTTCCTCCCTCTCTCTCAATCATACGCACACACAGTATAAACATCAGAAATAGAAGTTAGTCTCGAACATATACTTCGTTACATTTGCAACAAATAGGTAAATTTCTCAAAGAACATGAAACAAATAATAGAGTTGCGATATTTACGTTGAGAAAAACAGTGTACGACGAAATAAATGTATTGAGTGACAAAGGAACAATAGTCGACCAAAGAAAGGGAAGAAATATGGTGAATGGTGTATGGAAGGTGAGAACACAAAAATGTGATTATATGGCAGTGATAAAAGTGGTAGTGTGACCTCCAGACCAGATGTGAGGATAAGCAAATTAGCAAATCATAAGTAATTACTTTTTTTTACAAAGTGAACTGTTTAATAATCTAAAACTAACAAAATTGTATCATTATATATCCCACTGATGATGCCTTAGAACAGAAGGTGAAACACATATAGGATAAATAAAGTAACTAGCAGAAGGAAAAGGAAGCTTTATTTACAAACCAAAAATATATATCATAGTACCCTGGAATGGGGAATGTATTAAGCACTATCTTTTACATCCCTTCCACAGTAGTATTCCACTGACCACTGAACCTAGAGAACATCACTACTACACAACCCCTGCTTGCTGCCCTTTACCTCATGGCTCATGCCCCTGTAATAGACATAGATGCAAGACTTGTCCCATACATCCTCCCTCCACCACCTACTCCAGTCCACTCACAATTATCGCTTGCCCAATCAAAGACAATGCTACCTGTGAAACCAGTCATGTGATCCAAGAGCTAAGCTGCAACCACTGAGCTGTATTTTATGTTGACACGGCAACTGACAAAATGTATGTTCACATGAATGACAACCAAAATCCTGTGATGAAGAAACAGTTGGGCCAATCAATTGCTGAGCATGCTGCGCAGCATGACATTTGTCATTTCAGTGACTGCTTCACAACCTGTGCCTTCTGGATTCTTCCCACCAACACCAACTTTTCTGAATTGCACTAGTGAGAACTCTCCCTACAGTATAGCTTACATTTAAGTAACCCTCAACCTTCATTAGTCACTGTCTACCACCAAACTATACCATTCCTTGTTCCCATTCCAGAACTCAATTCCAGTAATGCACCCACAGTTTTTATAGCTACCTCCTTTTCTGATGGCCCTCCCACCCCCCTGCTGACATCTGTCTAATCTCCTGACTCCAACTAGCTGCCGTACTCTCTCCCCACTTTGTCCCTGTAACCGTCCACAAGCAGCACATAACTGTCCCCCTACCCTACCATCTCTCCCTGCCCCATTCTCCTCCTTCCCTACCACCTGTTTGCTTCTCCCACCATGTTCTTCTGCTTGCAGTCTGGTCTTGGGTGCCAGAGCTTGTGTGCTTTTGTGTTTGTTTTCCTTGCTCTGATGAAGATTTGTTATGATTATTAATATGCAGCCAATATGCAAGGTATCAACATTCTATTAAGGAATGGGATTATCATTGTCTACCGTCAAAGAAAAGCTCTACAGTTGGGTGCATTTCCTTGAAGAAGCTTCTGGCTTTGAAACATTTAAAACACTGTGGGCTCAATCTTATTTCTGTTATCTCTCTCTGAAAATAATGCTAATAATCAAGAACATATATTTAAGATTATTTCTATTTAGTTTCATCTGTGATCAGATTCTACATATTTCCAAAAATTTACTTATTTTCAGTTTTAATATCTATTGAGCAATAGTGACTGTTTACTAGCACTGAAGTTAACTAAATCAAAACAATAGTTGTTAGCAACACTATCCCACAAGGATTTTTGTGCATGATCTTTCACACAGCACTGAAGATGAGCTCCCACTGTCGTATTTGTAGTCCTCTACTATTTCATGTTTCAGGTTCAGAACCCACTAAATTATTGAGATGTTCATCATCATGATGATGGTTCAAGTAAGGTTAAACCCTGTAATGGATAGAATGGGAACTTCATTCCAGATGACAATAGAAAATATACCATAGGTGTTATGTCACATCAATAGTTGTGATACAAGCCGTTCAGAAGCTGTACAGTTTCAGAGGATCAGCACCTGAAATTACTGTTGATAGTTCCGTACTTAAAATGGATAGCCAGAAGTTTCTTTTATAAGTTCAAAATTATGAGCTCACTAATCTTTAATCATGTCTTTAAGATCCTGTTGGGGATGACCAGATCTCTTACAGTTTCTAATGATGTATGCAGACAGGTACTTAGTATGGACATCTGTGGAGCACAATACTTATTATCTCTTCAGAAAGTAAATGTGCACACAATACAGATGAAGTGATCAAAAGTTGTTTCACATACAGTTAAGTAAAACACGGCAAAGAATGGTTGTTGTAAACACAAATATTACTAAACAAAACTGAAACACATACATAATGATATTTATTGCTCATAATTGTAAAATAAGTTCTCTCAGCCTGACTTAAATGAATGGAGAGGCAACACAAATAGTTCCCAAGAGTGGTCTAGAATGCAGCCTAGTTAAACTGAAGCCATACCTGAAGAAGATTAACAGCAGAATCAAGAAAGTGGAGTGAATGTAGGCCGTAAACAGATTTGTTCTACGGTATTAATGAATTATGTTAATTTATTATTGTTTATAAAACCTGTGAGCCAGAAGGCTAAGTTTTATTGGCTGTGGATATTGTCATTATATTTTGTTTGTAGCAGTATGTTACTTCGCATGAGCAGCGTCTATTCAAAAGTTCAATTCTAATTTATGCCTATGCATTGGAAATCAAGGGCTTATTATTATTATTATGGGACCCATCTTGCATATTAAAATGTAGTTACTGAAAAATCTGTAATTTGTAATTCAGGACTCTTGCTCATTAGTACTGGTGTCAATAGAAATTAGAAAAATCAGATGATCAAAAGTGTATCAACAGATCCTGGAAATTCACAGCAATATGTCCATAACTGGCACTACAAATGTGGATAAAGTTAAACTAACAATTATCAATATCTGTTAATGCATATAACAAAGAAAGTTGCTGTGACTTACCAAATGAGAAAGTGATGGTAGATAGACACAATAAAAAATACACAAACACACACACAAATTTCAAACTTTCACAAACCATAGATGAAGCAACGTCTGTCTACCAGTGTTTTATCATTTGGTGAGTCACAGCATCTTTGTTTTTTATGTATATTTTTACCATGTAGAATGTTTCCCTCTATTATATTCAATATCTGTTAAGATAGTAAAGTTTACTGAAAAGAGGAAAAATAGCCCTTTAATTTGAAAGTGATCTTTCCTTCAAAATATACCTATTAACTCGTAAGACTTTGCATAAAGTATGAACTTCATCATCAGAATTTTGAAAATAAAGCTACCAAAAGGCTTATGAAGATCTTAATATACGATACGGGAGTGGTGCCACTGCTCCACACTTCTCTCCAGTGCTAAACTAGTGATCCATTAACATCTTAGAATGCATCCTGTCCACTAATCCTTTCTTTTAGTCAGCTTGTGTAGGAAATTTCTTTTCTCTCCAAGTCCATTCACCCATCTTATGTTCAGCATACATCTGTAGCACCACATTTCAGAAGCTTCTATTCTCATCCTGTCTAAGCTGTTTGATATCCATGTTTCACTTCGTATATGCCAACAATCAATACAAATGTTTCCAGAAAAATCTTTGTAACACCTAAATCTATAAACATGTTGTGAATATTGCAGTTCCATGTTGTGAATATTTCAGTTGTCTTTATTTCTGTGTCTAAGAAAATTAGAGAGAAATTTCCCCTCTCTTTTTTTTTCGGGCATGTTCATAGCTGTGTTTTCACACAAACCTGTTTCAGCATTTTCTGTACTATCTGAAGATAGCAAAAAAAAAGTGCTGAAAAATGTCTCACTGAAAACAAAGCTACAAAGGTGTCTTGCATAAAGTGCAATTACTCTACAACCTAAGTTTATATTCAATGCTCCAAAATTTCTCTTCTTCAGAAACACTTTCCTCTCCATTGTCTGCCTAGATTTTATATCATCTCTACCTTGAACATCATTAGCGATTTTGCTGCCCAAATAGCAAAAATCATCATCTTTAAGTGTCTCATTCATTAATCTAATTCCCTCACATCACCTGATTTAATTTGACTACATTCCATTATCTTCTTTTGCTTTTGTTTATGTTCATATCATATCTTCCTTTCAAGAACTGTCCATTCCGTACAACTGCTCTTGCAGGTCCTTTGCTGTCTCTGACAGAATTACAATGTTGTCAGCAAACCTCAAAGTTTTTTATTTCTTCTCCATGTATTTTAATTCCTATTCTAAACTTTTCTTTTGTTTCTTTTACTGGTTGCCAAATATACAGTTTGAATAACGTCACGTATAGGCTACAACCCTGTGTCACTTGCTCCCCAACCACTGCTTCCCTTTCATGCCCCTCAACTGTTATAGCTGCCATTTGGTTCTGTAAAAATTTTAAATAGTCTTTCACTCCCTGTATTGCATCCCTGCTTCATAATTTGAAGAAGAGCATTCCAGTCAACATTGTCAAAAGCTTTCTCTAAGTCTACAAATGGTAGAAACATAGGTTTGCCTTTCCTTAATGCATCTTCTAAGATAAGTTGTAGGGTCAGTATTGTCACATGTGGTCCTACATTTCTCCAGAATCCAAAGTTATCTTCTATGAAGTCAGTATCTGCTGCTTTTTGGTCCTTTTATATAAGAATTTGTGTTTGTATTCTGCAACGACAAATTCCTAAACTGACAGATTGGGAATATTGACACCTCACAGCACCTTATTTCTTTGGAAGTGAAATTAATACATTCTTAGTGAAATTTGTGGATATTTCACCTGTTTCGTACATCTAGCACAGCAAATGGAATAATTTTGTCATTGTTGTCTCTCCCAATGCTATCGGTAGTTTTGACAGAATGTTGTCTACCCCTGGGTACTTGTTTCCTTGTTTCACTGTGAGTCTTCAGTGCTCAGTCAAATGCTTCTCACAGTATATCTCCCTTGTTACCTTCATCTGTCTCTTCTACTATTTGTATGATGTTGCCCTCAGTTATATCTCCCTTGTATAGATCCCCTATACACCGAGGAGCCAAAACATTATGACCACTGCCCACTGTGATGTCGGATGCCACCTGATAGCGTTACAGGCATATGACACTCTAAAAACAGTAAGTAAGTGGGAAGCAGATGCATATGGGGATCACCCTAATGAAGATACAGGTCCTCACAGCTTTACTTCTGCCAGTATCTCGTCTCCTATCTTCCAAACTTTACAGAAGCTCTCCTGTGAACCTTGCAGAACTATCACTCCTGAAAGAAAGGATACTGCGGAGATATGGCTTAGCCACAGCCTGGGGGATGTTTCCAGAACAGTTTTAATCTGCTAGAAAGTTTCATATCAGTGCGCACTACACTGCAGAGTGAAAATCTCATTCTGGAAACATCCCCCAGGCTGTGGCTAAGCCATGTCTCCGCAATATCCTTTCTTTCAGGAGTGCTAATTCTGCAAGATTCACAGGAGAAAATCTGTAAAGTTTGGAAGGTAGGAGCCGAGATACTGGCAGAAGTAAAGCTGTGAGGACCGGGCGTAAGTCATGCTATGGTAGCTCAGATGGTAGAGCACATGCCCACAAAAGGCAAAGTTTCTGAGTTCGAGTCTCGGTAGGGCACACAGTTTTAATCTGCCAGGAAGTTTCATATCAATGCACACTCCTCTGCAGAGTGAAAATCTCATTCAGGAAACAAACAAAGTGATTGTATTGTGAGGGGGCTTCGTGCAGCTTATGTCCCATAAAGCACTTAGGATTATGGATGAAATGGGATGACTGTTGCTTTGTAGTAACCATACCAACACAGTGTAATAGAGTGAGAGGAGCTTGCTGGAGCTTCTTTCAGAAATAATTCACATAGGGTTTTGGATGAAGTGTGATGATTGTGGCTATGTAGTAACTATACCAACAGGATGATAGTATTGTGAGTGGAGTTTTCTGAAGCTAGTTTCAGAAATAATTCACATAGGACTATGAATGAAATGCAATGATTGTGGCTTTTTAGTAACTGTACCAAAACTCGTGGTATTGGTCGGAAAGCTTTTTACAGTTTCTTTTGGAAATAATTCACATAGGACTACGAATGAGATGAGATGATTGTGGCTCATTAGTAATTATACTGGAAAAGTGATAGTATTGTGAGGGGAGCTTCCTGCGGCTTCTTTCAGGAATAAATCACATAGGCTTATGGATGAAATGCTAGGATTGTGGCTTTGTAATAGCTATATCAACAGATTGATACTTGAGTGAGAGGAGCTTGCTGCACCTTCTTTCAGAAATAATACACATATGGTTATGGATTAAATGCAATGGTTGTATGTCTTCAGTAACTATAACAACAAAGTGATAGTATTGTGAGGGAATCTTCCTGCAGCTTCTTTAAGAAATAAATCTCATAGTGTTATGGGTGAGATGCCATGTATGTGGTTTTGTTGTAGCTATAGCAACAAAATGATTCTACAGTGAGAGTACCTTTGTGCAGCGTCTTTCAGAAATAATTCACATAGGGTTATGCATAAAATGCGATGGATATGACTTTGTAGTTACTATACCGACAAGGTGATAGTATTGTGAGCTTTCTGCAGCTTCTTTCAGAAATAATTCACATACCATTATGAGTGAAGTGCAATGATTGTCACTTTTTAATAACTATACCAACACTTTGGTTCTAGACTGAATGGAACTTTTTGCAGATTCTTTCAGAAATATTTCACAGCATGCTATGAATCAAATGCAATAATTGTGGCTTTGTAGTAACTACACCATCAAGGTTTATAGTATTTTGAGGGGAGCGTTCTGTGGCTTCTTTCAGAAATAATTCACATTATGTTACAAATTAAATGCAATGTTTGTTGCTTTGTAGTTGCTATATGAACAGATTGATTGTTAAGGAAGAGCATCTTACTGCAGATTCTTTCAGAAATAATTCACATAGTGTTATGAATGAAATGTGATGATTCTGGCTTTATGGTAACTACACCAAGAAAGTGATTGTAGTGTGAGAGGAGCTTTCTGCAGCTTCATCCAGAATTAATTCACATAGTGTTATGGCTGAAATGAGACGACTGTGGCTTTGTAGTAACTAACTGTGAAAGTGATTGTAGTGTGAGAGGAGCTTTCTGGAGCTTCTTCCAGAAATAATTATCATAGTGTTAAAGATGAAATGCGATGATTGTGGCTTTTTTGTAACTATACCAACAAAGGGATAGTAATTTGAGAGGAGCTTTTGTCAGCTTCTTTCAGATATAATCTTCATAGGGTTATCGATAAAATGCAATGCTTGTTGCTTGTTGTGGACCTTTCCTACAAGAGAGTGCAAGAATTCAAATACCTAGGGGCACTTTCCACTGTGAACTCGTCATGTGATGCAGAGATCAATGCCAGAATACAAGCAGGAAACCGATCTTTCCACAGCCTAGCACAACTGCTTTGGTAGAAATATCTCTCCAGACAGTTCAAGATTCAACCGTACAAAACCTTTATCCAGCCTCTTGTTCTATATGGCTGTGAGATATGGAGTATCCGGAAACAGGGCTTCCATAAGCTCCTTGTTTTTGAGAGAAAAGTGCTTCGGAAGATTTTTGGTACAGTTCTGGATGCAGATACTGGGGAATGGAGGATCAGATACAATGAAGCGCTTGAGGAACTATACCAGTGGCCCAACATAGCAGGTACCCTCAAAGCCAAACAAATGCAGTGGGCCGACATTGTAGCTTGGATGGAGGATCACAGATGGCCTCGGAAGCTCCTGGATTTCACACCTAAAGGAAAGAGACTTCCAGGGAGACCCAAGAACCATTGGAGTGGTGGATCCCATGAAGATTTAATCCAAGTGTCAATAGATGTGGACGAATGGCAGATAGCAGCATTGGACAGAATACAGTGGAGGAGGTAACTTGTAGATGTGTGTGGTCTACTGGGCCTGATCACGTAGTAGTAGTAGTAGTAGTATTGCTTTGTGTAAAATTTCAAACAATGTGACAGTACTGAGAGAGGTGCTTTTGCAGCTTCCTTCAGAAATAGATCACAACTGAACCAACAATGTGATAGTAATGTGAGATAATCTTTCTGCAGCTTCTTTCAGAAATAATTTCCACAGGGTTGTGGATGAAATGCGATGAATGTGGCCTTGTAGAAACTGTACTAACAAAGTTACAGTACTGTGAGCAGAGCTACAAGCAATTCATTTCAGCAATAATTAACGTATGGTAGTGGATGAAATCAGAAGATTCTGGCCTTGTTGTAACTATACCATGAAAGTGATAGCAGTGTGGTAGGAGCTCCCTGCAGTTCCTTTCAGAAATAATACTCATAGGGCAATGGATGAAATGTGATGATTCTGTCTTTGTAGTAACTGTAGGATCAAAGTGTAGTAGTGTGAGTGGAGCTTTCTGCAGCTCCTCTCAGAAATATTTCAGGTAGTGTAATGGATAATATGCAATGATTCTGGCTTTTATGTAATCATACCAACAATGTGAAACTGCTGTGGTATGAGCGTTCTGCTGATTCTCTTGAAAAAAAAAATTCACATATAGAAATACATGAAATGCTATGATTCTGGCTTTGTAGTAATCATACCAACAAAGTGATGCAAATGTGGGAGGAGCTTTCTGCAGCTTCATTCAGAAATAATTCGCATAGGGTTATTCATGAAATTCAATGACTCTGGCTTTGTAGTAATCATACCAACAAAGTGATGCGAATGTAGGAGGAGCTTTTTGCAGCTTCTTTCAGAAATAATTCGCATGGTGTAATTGATGAAATGTAATGATTCTGGCTTTGTAGTGTGATGCAAGTGTGGGAGGAGCTCTTTGTAGCATCATTTAGAAATAATTCTCATAGGGTAATGGATGAAATGAAATGATTCTGGCATTGTTGTAATCATTGCAAAAAAGTGACACAATTGAGGCAGGACCTTTCTGCAGCTCCTTTCAGAAATAATTCACATAGAGTAATCAAAGAAATGCAATGATTCTCACTTTGTAGTAAATATATTAAAAACAAAGATTCCAAGACTTACCAAGCGGGAAAGCGCCGGAAGACAGGCACATGAACAAAACACACACACAGAATTACGAGCTTTCGCAACTGGCAGTTGCTTCGTCAGGAAGGAAAGAAGGAGAGGGAAAAATGAAAGGATGGATATGTGTGTGTGTGTGTGTGTGTGTGTGTGTGTGTGTGTGCGAGTGTACACCTGTCCTTTTTTTCCCCTAAGGGAAGTCTTTACACTCCCGGGATTGGAATGACTCTTTACCCTCTCCCTTAAAAAACCACATCCTTTCATTTTTCCCTCTCCTTCCTTCCTTCCTGACGAAGCAACTGCCAGTTGCGAAAGCTCGTAATTCTGTGTGTGTGTTTGTGTGTTTTGTTCATGTGCCTGTCTGCCGGCACTTTCCCGCTTGGTAAGTCTTGGAATCTTTGTTTTTAATGTATTTTTCCCATGTGGAAGTTTCTTTCAGTTTTATTTACATCACTTTGTAGTAATCATACCAAGAAAACAACGCAAATGTGAGAGGCGTTTTCTGCAGCTTCTTCCGGAAAAAAATTCAAATAGGGTAACAGATGAAATGTGATAATTGAGGATTTGTATTAATCATACCAACAGAGTGACGCCATTGTGGGTGGAACATTTTGCAGCTTTTTTCAAAAGTAATTCACATAGGGTAATAGATAAAAATTGATGATTCTGGTCTTGTAGTAATGACACCAACAAAGTAACGCAAATATGGGTGGAGCTTTCTGTAGCTTCTTTCAGAGAAAATGCACGTAGTGTAATGGATGAAATGTTTTGATTCTGGTTTTGGAGTAATCATACCAACAATGTGACGCTGCAGTGGGAGGTTCTTTTGGCACTGCCTGTGAGAAATAATTCATATAGTCTTAAGGATAAAATGAGATGATTCTGGCTTCATAGTAATCATACCAACAAAGACACGGTGCTGTGGGAGGAGATTTCTGCAACTTCTTTCAGAAATAATTCACATAGCATGATGGATGAAATGGGATGATTCTCACTTTGCAGTAATCATATGAACAATGTGACACTGCTGCCTGAGGAGCTTTCTGCAACTTCTTTTAGAAATAGATCAGATACGGTTATGGATGTAGTGTGACGGTTATGGCTTTGTTGTAATGATACCAAAAAAGAGATGCTGCTGCCAGAGGAGCTTTCTGCAGCTTCTTTTAGAAAATAACCACATACAGTAATGGATGAAATTGGATGATTCTGGCTTTGTAATAATCATACGGAGAAAAAGATGCAGCTGTGGGAGACGCTTTCTGTAACTTCTTTGAGAAATAATTCACATAGGGTAATGGATGAAATGCGATGATTCTGGCATTGTAGTAATCATAGCAACAAAGAGATGCTGCTGCAGGAGGAGATTTCAGCAGCATTGTTCAGAAATAATTCACTTAGGGTAATAGATGAAATAGGATGATTCTAGCTTTGTAGTAATCATAACAACAGAGAGGTGGTGAGGTGGGAGAAGCCTTCTGCAGCTTCTTTCAGAAATAATTCACATAGGATAATGGATGAAATTCGATGATTCTGGTTTTTATAGTAATCTGATGAAAAAAGAGGAACTACTGTGGAAGGAGATTTCTGCACCTCTTTTCGGAAATAAGACACATATGGTAATGAATGAAATGGAATGATTCTGGCTTTGTAGTAATCATATGAACAAAAAGACGCTGCTATGTGAGGAGCTTTTTGCAGGTCCTTTCAAAAATAAATCACATATGCTAATGGATTAAATGCATTGATTCTGGCTTTGTAGGAATCATACAAGCAAGGAGACACTACTGCAGAAGGAACTTTCTGCTGCTTCATTCAGAAATTATTCACATAGTGTAATGAATGATATGCGATGTTCCTAGCTTTGTAGTAACCATAACAAGAAACAGGTGGTGCTGTGAGTGAAGCCTTCTGCATCTTCTTTCAGCAATAATTCACATAGGATAATGTATGAAATATGTTGATTCTGGCTTTGTGGTAATCATACCAACAGAGAGACGCTGCTGTGGGAAGAGCTTTCTGCAACTTCTTTCAGAAATAATTCACATAGCGTGATGAATGAAATGGGATGATTCTAGCTTTGTATTAAATATACGACCATAAAGACACTGATGTAGCAGGAGCTGTATGGAACTCCTTTCAGAAATAATTCGCATAGGGTAATGGATGAAATGCAATAATTCTTGCTTTGTAGTAATCATACCAATATAGATATGCTGCTGCAGGAGGGGCTTTCTGCAGCTTCTTTCAGAAATAATTCACATATGGTAATGGATCAAATGCAATGATTCTGGCTTTGTAGTAATCATACCAACAAAGAGACACAAATGATGGAGGACCTTTCTGCAGCTTCTACATCTACATCTACATCTACATCCATACTCCACAAGACACCTGACTGTGTGTTTTTGGAGGGTACCCTGAGTACCTCTATCCGTTCTCCCTTCCATTCCAGTCTCGTATTGTTCATTGAAAGATGTATTGTCGGTATGCTTCTGTTTTTGCTCTAATCCCTGATTTTGTACTCATGGTCTCTCTGCGAGGTATATGTAGGAAGTAGCAATATAATGCTTGACTCTTCGGTAAAGGTATGTTCCCGAAACTTTAACAAAAGCCCATACCGAGTACTGAGCGTCTCTCCTGCAGAGTCTTCCACTGGAGATTGTCTATCATCTCCGTAACCCTTTCGAGATTACTAAATCATCCTGTAACGAAGTGCGCTGCTCTCCGTTGGATCTTCCCTATCTCTTCTATCAACCCTATCTTGTACGGATCCCACACTGCTGAGCAGTATTCAAGCAGTGGGCGAACAAGCGTACTGTAACCTACTTCCTTTGTTTTCGGATTGCATTTACTTAGGATTCTTCCAACGTATCTCAGTCTGGCATATGCTTTACTGACGATCAACTTTATATGATCATTCCATTTTAAATCACTCCTACTGCGTACTCCCAGATAATTTATGGAATTAACTGCTTCCAGTTGCTGACCTGCTATTTTGTAGATAAATGATAAGGGATCTATCTTTCAGTGAATTCACAGCACATTACACTTGTCTACATTGAGACTGAATTGCCATTTCCTGCACCATGCGTCAATTCACTGGAAATCCTCCTGCATTTCAGTACAATTTTCCGTTGTTGCAACCTCTCAATACACCACAGCATCATCTGCAGAAAGCCTCAGTTAACTTCCGATGTCATCCACAAGGTCATTTATGTATATTGTGAATAGCAACAGTCCTATGGATGTCTCTATAGGCCTCCTGGCTCAGCAGCTGTTGTCGCTGAGCACCTGAAGGGTAATTTGGAAAATATTTTGAGCAGATTTCTCCACCATGTTATAGTTCATGGTGGAGATTTTAATTTGCCAGATATAGACTGGGAGACTCAAACGTTCATAACGGATGGCAAGGACAAAGAATCCAGTGAATTTTTTTTTAAGTGCTTTATCTGAAAAATACCTTGAGCAGTTAAACAGGGAACCAACTCGTGGCGATAACATATTAGACCTTCTGGTGACAAAAAGACCTGAACTATTTGAAACAGTGAATGCAGAACAGGGAATCAGCAATCATAAAGCAGTTACTGCAATGATGATTTCAGCCATAAATTGAAAAATTAAAAAAGGGAGGAAGATTTTTCTGTTTAGCAAAACTGACAAAAAGCAGATTACAGAGTACCTGACAGCTCAACACAAAAGTTTTGTCTCAAGTACAGATAGTGGTGAGGATCAGTGGACAAGGTCAAAACCATCGTAAAATATGCGTTAGATGAGTATGTGCCAAGCAAGATCGTAAGAGATGGAAAAGAGCCACCATGGTACATCAACCGAGTTAGAAAACTGCTGCGGAAGCAAAGGGAACTTCACAACAAACATAAACATATCCAAAGCCTTGCAGACAAACAAAAATTATGCGAAGTGAAATGTATTGTGAGGAGGGCTATGTGAGAGGCACTTAATGAATTCAAAAGTAATGTTCTATGTACTGACTTGGCAGAAAATTTAAGAAATTTTGGTCTTATGTCAAAGCGATAGGTGGATCAAAACAAAATGTCCTGACACCACAGATGACAAAAGGGTAGATACCAAAATAGACGACAGAGTGATAGAGAAAAAATTAAAATCACACAAAAGAGGAAAGCCCACTGGACCTGAAGGGATACCAGTTAGATTTTACACAGAGCACGCGATGGAACTTAGCCCCCTTCATGTAGCAGTGTACCGTAGGTCTCTAGAAGAGCATAGCATTCCAAAGGATTGGAAAACGGCATGGTCTTCCCCATTTTCAAGAAGGGACTTCGAACAGATGTGCAGAACTATAGACCTATATCTCTAATGTTGATTAGTTGTAGAACTTTGGAACACGAATTATGTTAGAGTATAATGAGTTTTCTGGAGACTACAAACCTACTCTGTAGGAATCAGCATTTGTTTTGAAAAAGACGGCCATGTGAAACCCAGCTCTTGCTAATCATCCACAAGACTCAGAGGACCATAGACATGGGTTCACACTTAGATGCCGTGTAGCTTCTTTCAGAAATACTTCACATAAAGTAATGGATAAAATGCAATGATTCTGGCTTTGTAGTAACCGTACTAACAAAGAGAAGCAAATGAGAGATTAGCTTTCTGTAGCTCTTCTCAGAAATACTTCACATAGTGTAATGGATGAAATGCGATGAATCTGGCTTTGTAGTAACCATACCAACAAACAGACGCCAATGGGGGATGAGCCTTCTGCAGTTTCTCACAGAAATGCTTCACAAAGGGTAATGCATGGAATGCATTGATTCTGGCTTTGTAGTAACCGGAAGAACAGAGAGAGGCAAATGAGGGAGGAGCTTTCTGTAGCTTCCCTTAAAAAATTTCACATAGGGTAAAGGACCAAATGTGATGATTCTGGCTTTGTAGTCACTTCTCCAATAAAGAGACACCTATGAGGCAAGCGCATTCTGCAGCTCCTCTCAGAAATACTTCACGAAGTGTAATGGATAAAATGCGATGATTCTGACTTTGTAATAACCTTACCAACAACGACACGTCTTTGAGGGAGGAGCTTTCTGCAGCTCCTCTCAGAAATAGTTCACATAGGGTAAGGGATGAAATGTGATGATTCTGGCTTTGTAGTAACCATACCAACAAAGAAACAGAAATGAGGGACGAGCTTTCTGTAGCTTCTTTTAAATACCTCACATCAGGTAGTGGATGAAATGTGATGATTCTGACTGTGTAGTAATCATAGCAACAAACAGATGTAAATGAGGGAGGAGCTTTCTGTAGCTTCTCTTATGTACACCACATCAGGTAATAAATGAAATGTGATGATGCTGTCTGTGTAGTAATCATACAAACAAAAATTGCAAATGAGGGGAGGGCTTCCTGTAGCTTCTCTCAGAATTACTTCACATAAGGTAATGGATGAATTGCGATGATCCTGGCTTTGTAGTAACGTTACCAACAAATGTACACGTATGAGGGGAGAGCTTCCTGCAGCTTCTCTCTGAAATACTTCACATGGGGTAATAGATGAAATGCGAATATTCTGGCCTCTGTAGTAATCATACCAACAAACAATCACAAATGAGGGAAAAGCTTTCTTTAGCTTCTTTCAGAAATACTTCACATTGTGTAATGGACACCCCATGAACAATGGACCTTCCCAATCGTGGGGAGGCTTGCGTGTCTCTGTGATACAGATAGCCATACCATAGGTGCAACCACAACGAAGGGGTATTTGTTGAGAGGCCAGACAAATGTGTGGTTTCTGAAGAGGGGCAGCAGCCTTTTCAGTAGCTGCAAGGGCAACAGTCTGGATGATTGACTGATCTGGCCTTGTAACAATAACCAAAACGGCCTTGCTGTGCTTGTACTGTGAACGGCTGAAAGCAAGGGGAAACTTCCTGAGGGCATGCAGCTTTACTGTATGATTAAATGATGATTGGGTCCTCTTGGGTAAAATATTCCGGAGGTAAAATAGTCCCCCATTCTGATCTCCAGACGGGGACTACTCAAGAGGATGTCGTTATCAGGAGAAAGAAAACTGGTGTTTTACGGATAGGAGCATGGAATGTCAGATCACTTAATCTAGCAGGTAGGTTAGAAAATTGGTGAAGTTCCGTGGCAGGAGGAACAAGACTTTTGGTCAGGTGACTACAGGGCTATAAACACAAAATCAAATAGAGGTAATGCAGGAGTAGGTTTAATAATGAGTAGGAAAATATAAATGTGGGTAAGCTACTACAAACTGCATAGTGATAGCATTATTGTGGCAAAGATAGATACGAATCCGACACCTACTACAGTAGTACAAGTTTATAGGCCAACTAGCTCTGCAGATGATGACTAAATTGAAGAAATGTATGATGAGATAAAAGAAATTATTCAGATAGTGCAGAGAGGTGAAAATTTAATAGTCATGGGTGACTGGAATTTGAGTGTAGGAAAAGGGAGAGAACGAAACATAGTAGGTGGATATGGATTGGGACTAAGAAATGAAAGAGGAAGCCGCTTGGTAGAATTTTGCACAGACTTCAACTTAATCATAGCTAACACTTGGTTTAAGAATCATGAAAGAAGGTTGTATACATGGAAGAACCCTGGAGATACTAAAAGGTATCAGATAGATTATATAATGGTAAGACAGGGATTTAGGAATCAAGTTTTAAATTGTAAGATATTTCCAGGGGCAGAGGTGGACTCTGACCACAATCTATTGGTTATGACCTGTAGATTAAAACTGAAGAAACTGCAACAAGGTGCGAATTTATGGAGATGGGACCTGGATAAACTGAAAGAACCAGAGTTTGTACAGAGTTTCAAGGAGAGCATAAGGGAACAATTGACAGGAGTGGGGGAAAGAAATACAGTAGAAGAAGAATGGCTAGCTTTGAGAGATTAAGTAGTGAAGGCAGCAGAGGATCAAGTAGGTAAAAATACGAGGGCTGCTAGAAATCCTTGGGTGACAGAAGAAATATTGAATTTAATTGATGCAAGGAGAAAATATAAAAATGCAATAACTGAAGCAGGCAAAAAGGAAATCAAACGTCTCAACAATCAGATCGACAGGAAGTACAAAATGGCTAAGCAGGGATGGCTAGAGGACAAATGTAAGGATGTAGAAGCTTATCTCACTAGGGGTAAGATAGATATTGCGTACAGGAAAATTAAAGAGACTTTTGGAGGTAAGAGAACGACTTGTATGAACATCAAGAGCTCAGATGGAAACCCAGTTCTAAGCAAAGAAGGGAAAGCAGAAAGGTAGAATGAGTATATAGAGGGTCTATACAAGGGTGATGCAATTGAGGACAATATTATGGAAAAGGAAGAGGATGTAGATGAAGATGGAATGGGAGATACGATACTGCGTGAAGAGTTTGACAGAGCACTGAAAGACCTGAGTTGAAACAAGGCCCCCAGAGTAGACAACATTCCATTGGAACTACTGACAGACTTGGGAGAGCCAGTCCTGACAAAACTCTTACCATCTGGTGAGCAAGATGTATGAAACAGGCGAAATACCTTCAGACTTCAAGAAGAATATAATAATTCCAATCCCAAAGAAACCAGGTGCTGACAGATGTGAAAATTACCGAACAATCACTTTAATAAGCGACAGCGGCAAAATACTAACACGATTTCTTTACAGACGAATGGAAAAACTAGTAGAAGCTGACCCCAGGGATGATCAGTTTGGATTCTGTAGAAATACTGGAACACATGAGGCAATACTGACCTTACGACTTATCTTAGAAGAAAGATTAAGGAAAGGCAAACCTATGTTTCTCGCATTTGTAGACTTAGAGAAAGCTTTTGACAATGTTGATTGGAATACTCTCTTTCAAATTCTAAAGGTGGCAGGGGTAAAATACAGGGAGCGAAAGGTTATTTGCGATTTGTACAGAAACCAGATGGCAGTCATAAGAGTCAAGGGGCATAAAAGGGAAGCAGTGGTTGGGAAGGGAGTGAGACAGGGTTGTAGCCTCTAACTGATGTTATTCAATCAGTATATTAAGCAGGCAGAAAAGGAAACAAAATAAAAATTCTGAGTAGGTATTAAAATCCATGAGGAAGAAATAAAAACTTTGAGGTTCGCCGATGACATTGTAATTCTGTCAGAGACAGCAAAGGACTTGGAAGAGCAGTTGAATAGAATGGAGAGTGTCTTCAAAGGAGTATATAAGATGAACATCAACAAAAGCAAAATGAGGATGAGGGAATGTACTCGAATTAAGTTGGGTGATGCTGAGGCAATTAGATTAGGAAATGAGACACTTAAAGTAGTAAATGAGCTTTGCTATTTGGGAAGCAAAATAACTGATGATGGTCAAAGTAGAGAGGATATAATATGTAGACTGGCAATGGTAAGGAAGGCATTTCTGAAGAAGATAAATTTGTTAACATCGAGTATAGATTTAAGTGACAGGAAGTCATTTCTGAAAGTATTTGTATGGAGTGCAGCTATGTATGGAAGTGAAACATGGATGATAACTAGTTTGAACAAGAAGAGGATGACAGCTTTCTAAATGTGGTGCTAAAGAAGAATGCTGAAATTAGATATGTAGATCATATAACTAATGAGGAGGTATTGAATAGATCTGGGGAGAAGAAAAGATTGTGGCACAACTTGACCAGAAGAAGGAATCGGTTGGTAGGACATGTTCTGAGGCATCAAGAGATCGCCAATTTAGTATTGGAGGCCAGTGTGGAGGGTAAAAATCGTAGAGGGAGGCCAAGAGATAAATACACCAAGCAGACTCAGAAGGATGTAGGTTGCAGTAGGTACTGGGAGATGAAGAAGCTTGCACATGATAGAGTAGCAGGGAGAGGTACATCAAACCAGTCTCAGGACGGAAGACCACAACAACACCCACAACAACAGCAGTGTAATGGACGAAATGCGATGATTCTGACTTTGTAATAACCTTACCAACAAAGATATGCCTATGAGGGAGGAGCTTACTGCAACATCTTTCAGAAATACTTCACATAGGGTAATGGAGGAAACGCGATGATTCTGGCTTTGTAGTAACCATACCAACAGAGAGAAGCAAATGAGTGAAAAGCTTTCTTCAGCTTCTCTCAGAAATACTGCATATAGGGTAAAGGGTGAAGTGCGATGATTCTGGCTTCATAGTAACCATACCAACAAAGACATGCTAAGGAGGGAGGAACTTTCTGTAGCTTCTCTCAGAAATATTTCACATAGGGTAATGCATGAAACGTGATGATTCTGTCTGTGTAGTAATCATACCAACAATGAGACGCAAATGCGGGAAGAGCTTTCTGTAGCTTCTCTTTTATACATCACATCAGCTAATGGATGAAATATGATGATTCAGGTTTTGTAGCAAAGTTATCAACAAATAGACACCCATGAGGGAGGAGCTCACTGCAGCTTCTCTCTGAAATTCTTCCCATAGTGTAATGGATGAAATGCAATGATTCTGGCTTTGTAGTAACGTTATCAACATAGAGACGCATCTGAGTGAGGAGCTTTCTAAAGCCCTTCTGAGAAATACATCACATACAGTAATGGATAAAATGTGATGATTCTGGCTTTCTAGTAACCAATCAAAGAAACGGATATGAGGGAAGAGTTTTCGGTAGCTTCTCTGTTAAACTTCATATCAGGTAATGGATGAAATGTGATCATTCTATCTGCATAGTAATCATACCAACAAACAGACGCCTATGAGGGGGCAGCTTTCTCCAGCTTCTCTTTGAAATACTTCACATAGTATAATGGATGAAATGTGATGATTCACGCTCTGTAGTAAACCTTCCAACAAAGAGACACAAATGAACATGGAGCTGTCTGTAGCTTCTCTCAGAAATGCTTCACATAGGGTATGGATGAAATACGATGATTCTGGCTATGTAGGAACCCTAACAACAGATAGATGCCAATGAGCGAGGAGCTTTCTGCAGCTTCCCTCTGAAATACTTAACATAGGGTAATGGATGGAAATGATTATTCTGGCTTTGTAGTAAGCATACCAACAAAGAGACACAAATGAGGGAGGAGCCTTCTGCGGCTCCTCTCATAAATACTTCACATCAGGTAAAAGATGAAAAGTCATGATTGGGTCTGTGTACTAATCATACCAACAAACAGATACAAGAGAGGGAGGAGCTTTCCGCAACATCTCTCAGATATACTTCAAATAGGGTAATAGATGGAATGCGAATATTCTGGCTTTGTACTAACCATACCAACAAAGAGACGCAAGTGAGGGAGGAGCTTTCTGTAGCTTCTATCTGAAATACACCACATAGGGTAAAAAATGAAATCCGATGATTTTGGCTTTGTAATAACCATACCAACAAACTAATGCAAATGAGGGAGGAGCTTTCTGTAGCTATACTCAGAAATACTTCACATAGTGTAATAGGTGAAATGCGATGATTCTGGCTTTGTAGTAAACATACTAACAATCAAACGCAAATGAGGGAGGAGCTTTCTGAAGCTTCCATCAGAAATACTTCACACCAGGTAATGGATGAAGTGTAATGATAGTGTCTGTGTACTAATCATACCAACAAACAGATGCAAGTGAGGGAGAAGCTTTCTGCAGCTTCACTCAGAATTACATCAAATAGGGTAGTGGACAAAATGCGATTCTTGTGGCTTTGCAGTAACCATACCAACATAGTGACACAAATGAGGGAGTAGCTTTCTGTGGCTTCTCTCATAAATACTTGACATCAGGTAAAAGATGAAAAGTCGTGATTGTGTCTGTGTACCAATCATACCAACATACAGATGCAAGTGAGGGAGGAGCTTTCTGAAGCTTCTCTCTGAAATACTTCACATAGGGTAATGAATGAAATGCGATTATTCTGGCTTTGCAGTAACCATACCAACAAAGAGACGCAAATAAGGGAGGAGCTTTCAGCGGCTTCTATAATAAATACCTCACATCAGTTAATGGATGAAATGTAATGATCTTTTCTGTGTAACAATCATACCAAAACAGAGATGCAAGTAAGGGAGGAATGTCCAGCAGCTTCTCTCAGAAATACTTCACTTAAGGTAACGGATGAAATGCAATGATTCTGGCTTTCTAGTAACCATACAAAAAAAAAAAAAAAGAAACTCAAATGGGGGATGAGTTTTCTGTAGCTTCCCTCAGAAATACTTCACATCAAGTAATGGATGAGATGTAATGATTGTGTCTGTGTACTAATTATACCAATAAAAGATGCAAGTGAGGGAGGAGCTTTCTGCAGCTTCTATCAGAAATACTTCACATAGGGTAATAGATGAAATGGGATGATTCTGGGCTTGTAGTAACCATACCAACAAACAAACACAAGTGCGGGTGGAGTTTTCTGTAGCATCCCACAGAAATATTTCACATCAGGTAAGGGATGAAATGTAGCCATAGTGTCTGTGTTGTAATCATACCAACAAACAGACGCAAGTGAGGGATGAGCTTTCTGCAGCTATTCTCTGAAATACATCAAATAGGGTAATAGATGAAATGCAATGATTCTGGCTTAGTAGTAAACTTACCAACCAATGCACGACAATGTGGGAGGTGCTTTCTGTAGCTTCCCTCAGAAATACTCCATATCAGGTAATGGGTGAAATGTAATGATTGTGTCTGTGTACTAATCATACCAACTAACAGATGCCAGTGAGGGAGGAGCATTCTGTAGCGTCCCTCAGAACTACTTCACATCAGGAAATGGATGAAATGTAATGATTGTGTCTGTTTAATGAAACCAACAAACAGATGCAAGTGAGGGACGAGCTTTCATCAGCTTCTCTCTGAAATACTTCACATATGCTAATGGATGAAATGAGATTATTTAGGCTTTGTAGTAACCATACCAACAAAGAGACGTAAACAAGGGAGGAGATGGAGGAGCGTCCTGCAGCTTCTCTCAGAAATACTTCACATAGGGTAATAGATTAAATGCGACGGTCTGGCTTTGTAGTAACCATACCAACAAACAAACACAAATGAGGGTGGAGCTTTCTGTAGCCTCCCACAGAAATACTTCACGTTAGGTAATGGATGAAATGTAATGATTGTGTCTGTGTACTAATCATACCAACAAACAGATGCAAGTGAGGGAGGAGCTTTCTGCAGCTTCACTCATAAATACTTCACATAGGGTAATAGATGAAATGCGATGATTCTGGCCTTGTAGTAACCGTACCAACAAACAAACACAAGTGCGGGTGGAGTTTTCTGTAGCATCCCACAGAAATATTTCACATCAGGTAAGGGATGAAATGTAGCCATAGTGTCTGTGTTGTAATCTTACCAACAAACAGATGCAAGTGAGAGAGGAGCATACTACAGCTTGTCTCAGAAATACTTCACATAGGGTAGTAGATGAAATGCGATGTTTCTGGCTTTGTAGTAACCATACCAACAAACAAATCCAAATGAGGGGGGAGCTTTCTCCAGCCTCCCTCAGAAATATTTCACATCAGGTAATGGATGAAATCTAATGATTGTAACTGTGTATTAATCTTACCCCAGAAACAGATGCAAGTGAGGGAGGAGTGTTCTGCAGCTTCTCTCAGAAGTACTTCACATAGTGTAGTGGAAGAAATGCAAAGATTCTGTCTTTGTAATAACGATAATAACAAAGTGACGCAAATGGGGGAGTAGCTTTCGGTGGCTTCTCTCTTAAATACTTCACATTAGCAATGGATGAAATGTAATGATTTTGTCTGTGTACTAATCATACCACAAAGCAGAAGCAGGTGAGTGATTAGCTTTCTGCAGATTCTCTCATAAATACTTCGCATAGGGTAATGAATGAAATTTAATGATTCTGGGTTTGTAGTAACCATACCAACAAACAAACACAAATGAGGGATGAGCTTTCTGTAGCTTCCCTCAGAAATACTTCACATCCGGTAATGGATGAAATGTAATGATTGTGTCTGTGTAGTTATCATACCAACAAACAGAAGCAAGTGAAGGAGGAGTTTTCTGTACCTTCTCTATGAAAAACATCACACACGGTAATGGATGAAATGCAATGATTCTGGCTTTGTAGTGACCATACCAACAATCAAAAGCAAATGAGCTAGGAGAATCCTGCATCCTCTGTCTGAAATACATCACAAAGGGTAATGGATGAAATGCAATTGTAGTGGCTTTGTAGTAACCATACCAACAATCAAACCAAAATGAGGTGGGAGCTTTCTGCACCTTTTCTCAGCAATACTTCACATAGGGTAATAGATGAAATGCGAGGATTCCGGCTTTGTAGTAACCATACCAACAAAAAAACACAAATGATGGTGGTGCTTTCTGTAGCTTCACTCAGAAATACATCACATACGGTAATAGATGAAATTCAATGATCCTAGCATTGTAGTAACCTTACCAACAAACAAACACAAATGAAGGAGGAGCTTCTGTAGCTTCCGTCAGAAATAATTCACATCGGGTAATGAATGAAATGTAATGATTGTGTCTGTGTACTAATCATACCAACAAACATATGCAAGTGAGGGAGGAACTTTCTGCAGCTTCTCACTGAGATACTTCACATAGGGTAAAAATGAAATGCGATGATTCTGGATTTGTAGTAACCATACCAACAAACACACACAAATGAGGGAGGAGCTTTCTGTAGCTTCCCTCACAAATACTTTACAGCAGGTAATGGATGAAATGTAATAATTGTGTCTGTGTCCTAATCATACCAACAACAGATGCAAGTGAGGCAGGATCTTTCTGTAGCTTCTCTCAGAAATACATCACATAGGGTAATAGATGAAATGTGATCATTCTGGGCTTATAGTATCCATACCAACAAACAAACACAAGTGCAGGTGGAGCTTTCTGTAGCATCCCACAGAAATATTTCACTTCAGGTAAGGGATGAAATGTAACCACAGTGTCTGTATAGAAATCTTACCAACAAACAGATGCAAGTGAGGGAGGAGCGTTCTGCAGCTTTTCTCAGAAATACTTCACATAGGGTAGTAGATGAAATGCTATGTTTCTGGCATGGTAGTAACCATACCAACAAACTAAATCCAGATGAGGGGGGAGCTTTCTGTAGCTTATCTCAGAAATACTTCACATTAGGTAATGAATGAAATGTAATGACTGTGTCTGTGTACCAATGATTCCAACAAACAGATGCAAGTGAGGGATGAGCTTTCTGCAGCTTCTCTCTGAAATACATCAAATAGATGAAATAGATGAAATAGATGAAATGCAATGATTCTGGCTTAGTAGTAATCTTACCAACAAATGCACGTCATAGAGGGAGGAGCATTCTGTAGCTTCGCTCAGAAATACACCATATCAGGTAATGGATGAAATGTAATGATTGTGTCTGTGTACCAATCATACAAACAAACAGATGCAAGTGAGGGAGGCGCTTTGTGTAGCTTCCCTCAGAAATACTTCACATCAGGAAATGGATGAAATGTAATGATTGTGTCTGTTTAATCAAACCAACAAACAGATGCAAGTGAGGGAGGAGCTTTCAGCATCTTCTCTCTGAAATACATCACATTGGGTAATAGTTGAAATGCGATGATTCTGGATTTGAAGTAACCATGCCAACAAACAAATGCAAATGAGGGGGGAGCTTTCTGTAGCTTACCTCAGAAATACATCACATCAGGTAATGGAAGAAATTTAATGATTGTGTCTGTGTATTAATTATACCAACAAACAGATGCAAGTGAAGGAGGTGTTTTCTGTACCTTTTCTCTGAAACACATCACAGAGGATAATGGATGAAATGCAATGATTATGGCTTTGTAGTAACCATACCAACAATCAAACACAAATGAGGGAGGAGCTTCCTGCAGCCTCTGTCTTAAATACATCACAAAGGGTAATGGATGAAATGCAATTATTCTGGCTTTGTATTAACCATACCAACAATCAAACCAAAATGAGGTGGGAGCTTTCTGTAGCTTTTCTCAGAAATACTTCACATAAGGTTGTAGATGAAAGGCATTGATTATGGCTTTGTACTAACCATAACAAAAAACGAACACAAATGTGGGACTAGGTTTCTGCAGCTTCTCTATGAAATACATCACATAGGGTAATAGATGAAATGCGATGATTCGGCTTTGTAGAACCATACCAACAAACAAATGCAAATAAGGGAGGAGTTTTTTGTAGCTTCCGTCAGAAATAATTCACATCAGGTATTGGATGAAATGTAAAGATTGTGTCTGTGTACTAATCATACCAACAAACAGATTCAAGTTAGGGTGTAGCTTTCTGCAGCATCTGTCTTAAATACATCACATTGGGTAAAATATGAAATACGATGACTCTTGCTTTCTAGTAACCATACCAAAAAAAAACAAAAAAAAACGCAAATGTGGTAGTAAGCTTTCTGTAGCTTTTCTCAAAAATATTTCTCAGAAGTCCAATAGATGAAATGCGTTGATACTGGCTTTGTAGTAACCATTCCAACAAACAAACGTAAATGAGGGGCGAGCTTTCTGTAGCATCCCTCAGACGAACTCAACATCAGCTAATGGATGAAATGTAATGATTGTGTCTGTGTAATAATCATACCAACAAACAAATGCATGTGAGGGAGGAGCTTTCTGCAGCTTCCCTCTGAAGTGCATCATTAAGGGTAAAAAATGAAATCCGAAGATTCTGCCTTTGTAATAACCATACCAATAACCTAAGTCAAATGTGGGAGGAGCTTTCTGTTGATATTCTCAGAAATAGTTCACATACGGTAATAGATGAATTGCGATGAATCTGGCTTTGTAGTAACCCTACCAACAAACATACGCAAATGATTGAGGAGCTTTCTGTAGCTTCCCTCAGAAATGCTTCACATCATGCAATAAATGAAATGTATTGATTGTGTGTGTGTACTGAACATACCAACAAACAGATGTAAGTGAGGGACGAGCTTTCTGCAGCTTCTCTCAGAAATACTTCACATAGGGTGAAAGATGAAATGCTATGATTCTGGCTTTGTAGTAACCTTAAGAACAAACAAACACAAAAGAGGTTGGAACGTTCTGTAGCTTCCATCAGAAATACTTCACATCAGGTAATGTGTGATATGTAATGATTGAGTCTGTGTACTAATCATATCAACAAACAGATGCAAGTGAGAGCGAAGTATTCTGCAGCTTATCACTGAAATACATCACATAATGTAATAGATGAACTGTGATGATACTGGCTTTGTAGTAACCATACCAACAAACAAACGCAAATGAGGGAGAAGCTTTCTGTTGATTTCCTCAGAAATATTTCACAGAGTTTAATAGATGAAATGCTATGATTCTGGCTTTGTACTAACCATACCAACAATCAGATTAAAGGAAGGGTGGAGCTTTCTGCAGCTTCTCTCTGAAATACATCACATTGGGTAATAGATGAAATGCAATGATTCTGGCTTTGTAGTAACCACAGCAACAAACTAATGCAAATGACGCAATAGCTTTCTGTAGCTTTTCTCAGAAATACTTTACATAGGGTAATAGATAAAATGTGATGATTCTGGCTTTGTATTAACTATACCAACAACCAAATTCAAATGAGGGAGGAGCATTCTGTAGCTTACCTCAGAAATACATCACATCAGGTAATGGATGAAATGTAATGACTGTGTCTCTGTACTAATCATAAAAACAACCATATGCAAGTGAGGGAGGAGCTTTCTGAGCTTCTCTCTGAAATACATTACATAGGGTAATAGATGAATTGTGATGATTCTGGCTTTGTAGTAACCATACCAACAAACTAATGCCTATGAGGGAGAAGCTTTCTGTAGCTATTCTTAGAAATACTTCACTAAGGGTAATAGATGAAGTGCGATTATTCTCGCTTTGTAGTAACAATACTAACAAACAAACGTAAGTGATGGTGCAACTTTCTGTAGCTTCCCTCAGAAATACTTCACATCAGGTAATGGATAAGTAGCTGGAACTATTCTAGAATTTGTATCTATCATCGCCACCAAAAAATGACAGAGTCCAGCAATTCTACCTGCTATTCCACCTACTGACATGCAATCGCCACCACATTGCGCAATCACTGTAATAGAGTACTATAATGATGTACAGTGATGGATCAGCTAAATGGATGTGTTAGTGTGCTCAAATATAAGGTAATTTATAACTGAGTTTATGTACCTACCTTGATTTTTCTCCTTACCATAACACCTATCAGGTTCCTCTCCGTTTGAACTAAAGTGTTTTCCGAGTGTCAATTCTGAAAGAACAATAAAGACCAGTGTTTTTGCTAATTAATGCCTCTTGAACATAAAAAAAGAAAGTTAATGAAAGTAATTTTCCTAATAAAACAGCTTATTAATGCATTGTTGCCAACATTAAATTAAGAGTTCGAGAGGCTGAGGCTTATAAAGTTTTGCTTCATAAATGATCTCATTACTGCCTGTTGTAAATCACAGAAGGTGAGTCAGTATCTTACATCTATGTTAATTTTGTGTGTCAATGTAGTAAAAGTGGAAAACTGCAGTGTGGGACATTATATACTCAAGTCTGCTAAGTGTTTGTCTCTGATGTGTATTAGAAGTGCTTATTAATAATATAACAGGATCCACAGTTTGTATATTGGGTTAATGCTTGGTAACAAGTAACAGAAAGACCACTAATTAGGAAAACCTTAATTTCTTTAATCAAATGATAGTGAGGAGCAACCTGTAAGCAGATTCAAATTAACTTTCATTTTAAATAGTAACGCACTTAACTGAGAGAGACTTAACCTATATCCAATTAATGATTCTGCAGTTAGTAGTAATAATGTTATAAAGACCATTCAGTTTGTGTAAGCCCTGAAAGTAATAGTGTGTTTCAGTATCTGTTATAATTTTGCAAATAGTTTGTGCTGCTTTAACTGTTAGTTTCAATCGTACCG
Organism: Schistocerca gregaria; assembly: GCF_023897955.1. Lineage (NCBI taxonomy): Eukaryota > Metazoa > Arthropoda > Insecta > Orthoptera > Acrididae > Schistocerca > Schistocerca gregaria. Next base: position 3,596,650 of record NW_026061713.1, on the reverse strand, counting down.
TACCCACATGAATGTGTCAAGAGAATACTGCTCTCGCATGTGACAAAATATAGGTTGTGTTTATCCATTCAAGTTACTAATAACTATTTTCTTGAACGAGAATGTTAATCATTCTCTTGCCTACTTAGGCTGGCGACCGTTTTCTTTACCTGTTAAACAGTGCAGATAGGCAAAATTTTGTTTATTACTGTTCAAATATTTCCGTAATTCTGACTTTCATTTCCGATAAGCCACTTCCGTTAGGTACAACACGATAAACACAACAAAATTCCTCCCAGAGGGTAACACTGCTCTGTTGCATTATACCATAATTGCTTTAATAATATTGTTTTACTTCACAACCTGCTTTAAGGTTATGGTTCAGCAGCAGCAGACAATAGTGTTATAAGCTTTCTGCAGCTTCCCTCAGAAATATTTCACATCAGGTAATGGATGAAATGTAATGATTGTGTCTGTGTAGTAATCATTCCAACAAACAGATGCAAGTGAGGGAGGAGCTTTCTGCAGCTTCCCTCTGAAATACATCACATAGGGTAATAGATGAAATGTGATGATTCTGGCTTTGTAGTAACCACACCAACAAACGAACGCAAATGACGGAGGAGCTTTCTGTAGCTTCCCTCAGAAATACTTCACATCAGGTAATGGGTGAAATGTAATGATTGCGTCTGTGTACTAATCATTCCAACAAACAGATACAAGTGAGGAAGGAGCTTTCATCAGCTGAAATAAATCACATAGGGTAATGGATGAAATGCAATGATTCTGGCTTTGTAGTAACCACACCAACAAACAAACGCAAATGACGGAGGAGCTTTCTGTAGCTGCCCTCAGAAATACTTCACATCAGGTAATGGGTGAAATGTAATGATTTTGTCTGTATACTAATCATTCCAACAAACAGATACAAGTGAGGAAGGAGCTTTCATCAGCTGAAATAAATGACATAGGGTAATGGATGAAATAAAATGATTCTGGCTTTGTAGTAACTATACCATCAAACAAACGAAAATGAGGGAGGAGCTTTCTGTAGTTTTCCTCAGAAATACTTAACATTGGGTAATAGATGAAATGCGATGATTCTGGATTTGAAGTAGCCATAGTAACAAACAAATGCAAATGAGGGTGGAGTTTTCTGTAGCTTCCCTCTGAATTGTTTGACATCAGGTAATGGATGAAATCTAATCATTGTGTCTGTGTACTAATCAGATACAAGTGAGGGAGGAGCTTTCTGCTGTTTCCCTCTGAGATACATCAAATAGGGTAAAAAATTAAATCCAAAGATTCTGGATTTGTGATAACCATACAGACAAACTAATGCAAATGAGTTAGGAGCTTTCTGTAGCTATTCTCAGAAATAATTCTCATAGGGTACTAGATGAAATGCGATGTTTCTGGCTTTGTAGTAACCATACCAACAAACAAAATCCAAATGAGGGGGGAGCTTTCTGTAGCTTCCCTCAGAAATACTTCACATTAGGTAATGAATGAAATGTAATGATTGTGTCTGTGTACCAATCATACCAACAAACAGATGCAAGTGAGGGATGAGCTTTCTGCAGCTTCTCTCTGAAATACATCAAATAGGGTAATAGATGAAATGCAATCATTCTGGCTTAGCAGTAATCTTACCAACAAATGCACGCCATATAGGGAGGAGCTTTCTGTAGCTTCCCTCAGAAATACTCCATATCAGGTAATGGATAAAATGTAATGATTGTGTCTGTGTACTAATCATACCAACAAACAGATGCAAGTCAGGGAGGCGCTTTCTGTAGCTTCCCTCAGAAATACTTCACATCAGGTAATGGATGAAATGTAATGATTGTGTCTGTTTAATCAAACCAACAAACAGATGCAAGTGACGGAGGAGATTTAGGATCTTCTCTCTGAAATACATCACATTGGGTAATAGTTGAAATGCGATGATTCTGGATTTGAAGTAACCATGCCAACAAACAAATGCAAATGAGGGGGGAGCTTTCTGTAGCTTACCTCAGAAATACATCACATCAGGTAATGGAAGAAATTTCATGATTGTGTCTGTGTACTAATCATACCAACAAACAGATGCAAGTGACGGAGGTGTTTTCTGTACCTTTTCTCTGAAATACATCACAGAGGGTAATGGATGAATTGCAATGATTCTGGCTTTGTAGTAACCATACCAACAATCAAACGCAAATGAGGGAGGAGCTTCCTGCAGCCTCTGTCTTAAATACATCACAAAGAGTAATGGATGAGATGCAATTATTCTGGCTTTGTATTAACCATACAAACAATCAAACCAAAATGAGGTGGGAGCTTTCTGTAGCTTGTCTCAGAAATACTTCACATAAGGTAATGAATGAAATGTAATGATTGTGTCTGTGTACTAATCATACCAACAAACAGATGCAAGTTAGGGTGTAGCTTTCTGCAGCATCTGTCTTAAATACATCACATTGGGTAAAATATGAAATACGATGACTCTTGCTTGCTAGTAACCATACAAAAAAACAAACGCAAATGTGGTAGAAAGCTTTCTGTAGCTTTTGTCAAAAATATTTCTCGAAGTCCAATAGATGAAATGTGTTGATTCTGGCTTTGTAGTAACCATACCAACAAACAAACGTAAATGAGGGGCGAGCTTTCTGTAGCATCCCTCAGAAAAACTCAACATCAGCTAATGGATGAAATGTAAAGATTGTGTCTGTGTGATAATCATACCAACAAACAAATGCATGTGAGGGAGGAGCTTTCTGCAGCTTCTCTCTGAAGTGCATCATTAAGGGTAAAAAATGAAATCCGATGATTCTGCCTTTGTAATAACCATACCAATAAACTAAGGCAAATGTGGGAGGAGCTTTCTGTAGCTATTCTCAGAAATAGTTCACATAGGGTAATAGATGAATTGCGATGAATCTGGCTTTGTAGTAACCATACCAACAAACATACGAAAATGATTGAGGAGCTTTCTGTAACTTCCCTCAGAAATACTTCACATCACGCAATAAATGAAATGTATTGATTGTGTGTGTGTACTAAACATACCAACAAACAGATGTAAGTGAGGGACGAGCTTTCTGCAGCTTCTCTCAGAAATACTTCACATTGGGTGAAAAATGAAATGCTATGATTCTGGCTTTGTAGTAACCTTAAGAACAAACAAACACAAAAGAGGGTGGAACGTTCTGTAGCTTCCATCAGAAATATTTCACATCAGGTAATGTGTGATATGTAATGATTGAGTTTGTATTCTAATCATATCAACAAACAGATGCAAATGAGGGTGAAGTATTCTGCAGCTTCTCTCTGAAATACATCACATAATGTAATAGATGAACTGCGATGATACTGGCTTTGTAGTAACCATACAAACAAACAAACGCAAGTGATGGAGGAGCTGTCTGTAGTTTCTCTCAGAAATTCTTCACATTGTGTAATAGATGAAACGCGATGTTTCTGGCTTGTAGTGACCATACCAGCAAACAGATGCAAGTGAGTGAGGAGCTTTCTACATCTTCCCTCAGAAATACTCCACATCAGGTAATGGATGGAATGTAATGATGGTGTCTGTGTACTAATCATACCAACAAACGGATGCAAATTACGGAAGAGGTTTCTGGAGCTTCTCTGTGAAACATATCACGTAGGGTATTGTGTGAAATGCAATGATTCTTACTTGGTAGAAAACATACCAACAATCAAATGCAATTGAGGAAGGAGCTTTCTTTAGCTTCCCCCAGATATACCTCACATCTGGAAATGGATGAAATGTAATGATTGTGTCTGTGTACTAATCATACCAACAGACAGTTGCAAGTGAAGGAGAAGCTTTCTGCAGCTTCACTCTGAAATACATCACAAAGGGTAGTTGATGAAATGCAATGAATCTGGCTTTGTAGTAACCATACCAACAAACAAACGCAAATGACGGAGGAGCATTCAGTAGCTTCTCTCAGAAATACTTCACATCATGTAATAAATGAAATATAATTGTTGTGTCTGTGTACTAATCATACCAACAAACAGATGCAAGTGAGGGAGTAGCTTACTGCAGCATCTGTCTGAAATACATCACATATGGTAAAATATGAAATACGATGTTTCTTGCTTTGTAGTAACCATACCAAAAACCAAACCAAATGAGGTAGGATCTTTCTGTAGCTTTTCTTGAAAATATTTCACATAGTGCAATAGATGAAATGCGTTGATTTGTAGTAACCATACCAACAAATAAACGTAAATGATGGGCGAGCTTTCTGTAGCATCCCTCAGAAATACTCCACATCAGGTAATGGATGAAATGTAGTGATTGTGTCTGAGTACTAATCATACCAACAAACAGATGCACATGAGTGAGGAGCTTTCTGTAGCTTCTCTCACAAATACTTCATATACGTATAGGATGAATTGCGATGATTCTGGCTTTGTAGTAACCATACCAACAAACAAACGCAAATGAGGGAGGAGCTTTCTGTTGATTTCCTCAGAAATATTTCACATAGTTTAATAGGTGAAATGCTATGATTCTGGCTTTGTACTAACCATACCAACAATCAGATTAAAGGGAGGGTGGAGCTTTCTGCAGCTCATCTCTGAAATACATCACATAGGGTAATTGATGAAATGCAATGATTCTGGCTTTGTAGTAACCACAGCAACAAACAAATGCAAATGACGCAATAGCTTTCTGTAGCTTTTCTCAGAAATACTTTACGTAGGGTAATAGATAAAATGTGATGATTCTGGCTTTGTAGTAACCATACCAACAACCAAACGCAAATGAGGGAGGAGCTTTCTGTAGCTTACCTCAGAAATACATCACATCAGGTAATGGATGAAATGTCATGACTGTGTCTCTGTACTAATCATAAAAACAACCATATGCAAGTGAGGGAGGAGCTTTCTGAGCTTCTCTCTGAAATACATTACATAGGATAATAGATGAATTCTGATGATTCTGGCTTTGTAGTAACCATACCAACAAACATACGCAAATGATTGTGGAGCTTTCTGTAGCTTCCCTCAGAAATATTTCACATCAGGTGATGGATTAAATATAATGATTGTGACGGTGTACCAATCATACCAACAAACAGATGCAAGTGAGAGATAAGCTTGCTGAGGCTTCTATCTGAAATACACCACATAGGGTAAAATATGAAATACGATGAATTTGGCTTTGTAACAACCATCCCAACAAACTAACGCAAATGAGGGAGAAGCTTTCTGTAGCTATTCTTAGAAATACTTCACTAAGGGTAATAGATGAAGTGCGATTATTCTCGCTTTGTAGTAACAATACTAACAAACAAACGTAAGTGATGGTGCAACTTTCTGTAGCTTCCCTCTGAAATACTTCACATCAGGTAATGGATAAGTAGCTGGAACTATTCTGGAAATTGTATCTATCATCGCCACCAAGAAATGACAGAGTCCAGCAATTCTACCAGCAATTCCACCTACTGACATGCAGTCGCCACTACATTGCGCAATCCCTGTAATCGAGTACTATAATGATGTACAGTGATGGATCAGCTAAATGGATGTGTTATTGTGCTCAAATATAAGGTAATTTATAACTGAGTTTATGTACCTACCTTGATTTTTCTCCTTACCATAACACCTATCAGGTTCCTCTCCGTTTGAAGTAAAGAGATTTCCGAGTGTCCCTACTGAAAGAACATTAAAGACCAGTGTTTTTGCTAATTAATGCCTCTTGAACATAAATAAAGAAAGTTAATGAAAGTAATTTTCCTAATAAAACTGCTTATTAATGCATTGTTGCCAACTTCAAATTAAAAAGTTCGTGAGGCTGAGGCTTATAAAGTTTTGCTTCGTAAATGATCTCATTACCGCCTGTTGTAAATCACAGAAGGTGAGTCAGTATCTTACATATATGTTAATTTTGTGTGTCAATGTAGTAAAAGTGGAAAACTGCAGTGTGGAACATTATATACTCAAGTCTGCTAAGTGTATGTCTCTCCTGTGTATTAGAAGTGCTTATTAATAATATAACAGGATCCACAGTTTGTATATTGGGTTAATGCTTGGTAACAAGTAACAGAAAGACCACTAATTAGGAAAACCTTAATTTCTTTAATCAAATGATAGTGAGGAGCAACCTGTAAGCAGATTCAAATTAACTTTCATTTTAAATAGTAACACACTTAACTGAGAGAGACTTAACCTATATCCAATTAATGATTCTGCAGTTAGTAGTAATAATGTTATAAAGACCATTCAGTTTGTGTAAGCCCTGAAAGTAATAGTGTGTTTCAGTATCTGTTATAATTTTGCAAATAGTTTGTGCTGCTTTAACTGTTAGTTTCAATCTTACCGTACCCACATGAATGTGTCAAGAGTATACTGCTCTCGCATGTGACAATGTATAGGTTGTGTTTATCCATTCAAGTTACTAATAACTATTTTCTTGAACGAGAATGTTAATCATTCTCTTGCCTACTTAGGCTGGCGACCGTTTTCTTTACCTGTTAAACAGTGCAGATAGGCAAAATTTTGTTTATTACTGTTCAAATATTTCCGTAATTCTGACTTTCATTTCCGATAAGCCACTTCCGTTAGGTACAACACGGTCAACTCAACAAGATTCCTCCCAGAGGGTAACACTGCTCTGTTGCATTATACCATAATTGCTTTAATAATATTGTTTTACTTCACAACCTGCTTTAAAGTTATGGTTCAGCAGCAGCAGACAATAGTGTTATAAGCTTTCTGCAGCTTCTCTCAGAAATATTTCACATCAGGTAATGGATGAAATGTAATGATTGTGTCTGTGTAGTAATCATTCCAACAAACAGATGCAAGTAAGGGAGGAGCTTTCATCAGCTGAAATAAATCACATAGGGTAATGGATGAAATGCAATGATTCTGGCTTTGTAGTAACTATACCATCAAACAAACGAAAATGAGGGAGGAGCTTTCTGTGGATTTCTTTAGAAATACTTAACATTGGGTAATAGATGAAATGTGATGATTCTGGATTTGAAGTAGCCATACTAACAAACAAATGCAAATGAGGGTGGAGTTTTCTGTAGCTTCCCTCAGAATTATTTGACATCAGGTAATGGATGAAATCTAATCATTGTGTCTGTGTACTAATCATACCAACAAACAGATACAAGTGAGGGAGGAGCTTTCTGCTGTTTCTCTCTGAAATACATCAAATAGGGTAAAAAATTAAATCCAATGATTTTGGACAAACTAATGCAAATGAGTTAGGAGCTTTCTGTAGCTATTCTCAGAAATAATTCTCATAGGGTAATAGATGAAATGCGATGATTCTGGCTTTGTAGTAACCATACCAACAAGCAAATGAAAATGACGCTTGAGCTTCCTGTAACTTTTTTTCAAAATACTTCACAAAGGGTAATAGATAAAATGCGATGATGCTGGCTTTGTAGTAACCATACCAACAAACAAACACAACTAAGGGAGGAGCTTTCGGTAGCCCCCCTCAGAAATACTTCACATCAGGTAATGGATGAAATGCAGAGATTGTGTCTGTGTACTATTCATAACAAAAAACAAGTGTAAGTGAGATAAGAGCTTTCTGCAGCTTCCCTCAGAAATATTCCACATCCGGTAATGGGTGAAATGTATCGATTGTGTCTGTGTACTCATCATACCATAAACAGATGCAAGTGCGGGAAGAGCTTTCTGCAGCTATTAACTGAAGTACATCATGTAGGGTAATAGATGATATGCAATGATTCAGGCTTTGTGGTAACCATACTAACAAACAAACGCAAATGAGGGAGGAACTTCCTCTAGCTTCCCTCAGAATTACTTCACATCATGTAATAAATGAAATGTAATGATTGTGGCTGTGTACTAATCATTCCAACAAACAGATGCAAGTGAGGGAGGAGCTTTCTGCAGCTTCTCTCTGAAATACCTCACATAGGGTAATGGGTGAAATGCAATGATTCTGGCTTTGTAGTAACCATACCAACTAACAAACGCAAATGAGTGAGGAGCTTTCTATAGCTTCCTTCAGAAATATTTCACATCAGGTAATGGATGAAATGTAATGATTGTGTCGGTGTACTAATCATACCAACAAACAGATGCAAATGAGGGAGTAGCTTTCTGCAGCTTCTATCTGAAATACATCACATAGGGTAAAATATGAAATAAGATGATTCTGGCTTTGTAATAACCAGCCCAACAAACTAACGCAAATGAGGGATGAGCATTTTGTATCTATTCTTAGAAATACTTCACATAGGGTAATAGATGAAATGCAACGATTCTGGCTTTGTAGTAACCATACCAACAAACCAAACGCAAATGACACTTGAGCTTCCTGTAGCTTTTTTTAGAAATACTTCACATAGGGTAATAAATGAAATGTGAAGATTCTGGCTTTGTAGTAACCATACCAACAAGCAAACACATATGTAGGAGGAGCTTTCTGTAGCTATTCTCAGAAATACTTCACACAGGGTAATAGATGAAATGCGATGAATCTGGCTTTGTAGTAACCATACCAACAAACTAAACGCAAATGACACTTGAGCTCTCTGTAGCATTTTTTAGAAATACTTCACATAGGGTAATAGATGAAATGTGATGATTCTGGATTTGTAGTAACCATACCAACAAACAAACACATTTATCTCATAAATACTTCACATCAGGTAATGCATGAAATGAATGATTGTGTCTGTGTACTAATCGTACCATCAATCAGATGCAAGTGAGGGAGAAAATTTCTGTAGTCTCTTTCTGAAATACATTGCATGGAGTAATAGATGATATTCAAATATTCTGGCTTTGTAGTAACCATACCAACCAACAAATGCAACTTAGGTAAGATCTTTCTGTAAATTCCCTCAGAAATACCTCACATCAGGTAATGGATGAAATGTTATGGTTGTGTCTGTGTACTGATAAGAACAACAAACAGATGCAAGTGAGGGAAGAGCTTTCTGCAGCTTCCCGCAGAAATACTTCACATCAGGTAATGGATGTAATGTAATGAGTGTGTGTGTGTATTAATCATTATAACAAACAAATGCAAGTGAGGGAGGAGCTTTCTGCAGATCCTTTCTGAAATACATCACATAAAGTAATAGATGAATTGTGATGATTCTGACTTTGTAATAACCATACCAACAAACTAAAGCAAATAAGGGGGGAGCTTTCTGTAGCTATTCTCAGAAATTCATCACATGGGGTAATAGATGAAATGCGATGATTTTGGCTTTGTAGTAACCATACCAACAAATGAAACCCAAATGAGGGTTGTGCTTTCTGTAGCCTCCGTCTGAAATATTTCACAACAGGTAATGGATGAAAATTAATGATTGTGTCTGTGTACTAATCATAACAAAAAAAGGAGCAAGTGAGGCACGAGCTTTCTTCAGCTTCTCTCTGAGATACATCACATAGGATAATGGATGAAATGTGATGATTCTGGTTTTGTAGTAACCATAAAAACAAACAAACGCAAATGACACTTGAGCCTTCTGTAGCTTTTCTCAGGAATACTTCACATAGTGTGATAGATGAAATGCGATGATTCTGGCTTTGTAGTAATAATACCAACAAACAATCGCAAATGATTGAGGAGCTTGCTGTAGCCCCCCTCAGAAATACTTCACATCAGGTAATGGATGAAATGAAATGATTGTGTCTGTGTACTAATCATACCAACAAACAGATGCAAGTGAGGGAAGAGTTTTCTGCAACTTCTCCCTGAAATACATCACATAGAGTAATAAATGAAATGCAATGATTCTGGTTTTGTTGTAAGAATACCAACAAACAAATGCAAGTGAGGGAGGAGCTTTCTGCTGCTCCTCGCTGAAATACATCACATATCGCAATGGATGAAATGCAATGATTCTGGCTTTGCAGTAACGGTAGCAACAAACAAACGCATATAAGACAGGAGCTTTCTGTAGCTATTCTCAGAAATAAATCGCATAGGGTAATAGATGAAATGCGTTGATTCTGGCATCGTAGTAACCCCACCAACAAACAAACGCAAGTCATGGAGGAGCTTTCTGTAGCTTCCATTTGAACTATTTCACATCAAGCAAAGGGTGAAATCTACTGATTGTGTCTGTGTAGTAATCATTCCAACAAACAGATGCAAGTGATTAAGGAGCTTTCCTCGGCTGAAATACATAGGGTAATGGATGAAATGCAATGATTCTGGCTTTGTAGTAACCATACCAACAAACAAACGCAAGTGACGCTTGAGTCTTCTGTAGCTTATCTCAGAAATACTTCACATCCCGTAATGGATGAAATGCGATGATCCTGGATTTGTAGTAATGATACCAACAAAGAAACACAACTGAGGTAGGAGCTTCCTGTAGCCCCCCTCAGAAATACTTCACATCAGGTAATGGAGGAAATGCAGTGATTGTGTCTGTGTAATAATCATACCATAAACAGATGCAAGTGAGGGAAGAGCTTTCTGCAGCTTTGACATGAAATACATTACATAGAGTAATAGATGAAATGCAATGATTCTGGTTTTGTGGTAACCAAACCAACATCCAAATGCAAATGAGGGAAGAGCTTTCTGTAGCTTCCCTCAGAAATATTTCACATCAGGTTATGGATGAAATGTAATGATTGTAACTGTGTACTAATCATAAGAACAAAGAGGTGCAAGTGTGGGACGAGCTTTCTGCATCTTCTCTCCGAGATACATCACGTAGGGTAATGGATAAAATGCAATAATTCTGGTTTTGTAATAACCATACCAACAAACAAACGCAAATGAGGGAGTAGCACTCTGTAGCTAATCTCAGAAGTATTTCACATAGGATAATAGATGAAATGCAATGATTCTGGCTTTATAGTAACCATTCCAACAAACAAACGAAAATGAGGGAGGAGCTTTCGGTAGCTTCTCTCAGAAATACTTCACATCAGGTAATGGACGAAATGTAATGATTGTGTCAGTGTACTAATCGTACCAACAAACAGATGCAAGTGAGGGAGGAGATTTCTGCAGTCTCTCTCTGAAATACATCACAAGGGGTAATAGATGGAATGCAATGATTCTGGCTTTGTAGTAATAATACCAACCAACAAATGCAACTAAGGGAGGTTATTTCTATAGCTTTCCTCAGAAGTACTTCACATCAGGTAATGGATGAAATGAAAAAATTGTGTCTGTGTACTGATCAGAACAACAAACAGATGGAAGTGAGGGAATAGCTTTCTGCAGCCTCCCTCAGAAATGCTTCACATCAGGTAATGATGAATGTAATGATTGTGTCTGTGTACTAATCATTCCAAAAAACAGTTGCGAGTGAGGGAGATGCTTTCTGCAGCTTTTTTCTCAATTACATCACATAGGGTAAAAAAAGAAATATGATGATTCTGGCTTTGTAATAACCATACCAACAAACAAACGCAAATGGCGCTTGAGCTTTCTGTAGCTTACCTCAGAAATACTTCACATAGGGAAATAGATGAAATGCGATGATTCTGGCTTTGTGGTAACCATACCAACAAACAAACGCAACTGAGAGAGGAGCTTTCTGTAGCTTCCCTCAGAAATATTTCACGTCAGGTATTGGATGGAGTGTAATGATTGTGTCTGTGTACTAATCTCAACAACAAACAGATGCAAGTGTGGGAGGAGCTTTCTGCAGGTTCCATCAGAAATAATTCACTTTAAGTAATGGATAAAATGTAATGATTGTGTCTGTGTACTAATCATACAAACAATCAGATGCATGTGAGGGAGTAGCTTTCTGCAGCTTCTCTCTGAAATACTTCATATAGGAGAATAGATGAAATGCAATTATTCGTGCTTTGTAGTAACCATACCAACAAACAAACACAAATGAGGGAGGAGCTTTCTGTAGCTTTTCTGAGAAATATTTCACATATGGTAATAGATGAAATCCAATGATTCTATCTTTGTAGTATCCATACCAACAATCAAACGCAAATGAGGGAGGAGCTTTCATTAGCTTCCCTCAGAAATACTTCACATCAGGTAGTGGATGAAATGCAATGTTTGTGTATACGTACTAATCATACCAACAAACAGATGTATGTGAATGAAGAGCTTTCTGCAGCTTCTCTCTGAAATAAATAACATATTGTAATAGATGAAATGCGATGATTCTGGCTTTCTAGTAACCATACCAACAAACAAACGCAAATGAGAGAGGAGCTTTCTGTAGCTTCCCTCAGAAATACTTCACATCAGGGAATGGATGAAATATAAGGATTGTGTCTGTGTACTAATTATTCCAACAAACAGATGCAAGTGAGGGAGGAGGGTTTTGCAGCACCTCTCAGAAATACTTCATATAGGACAATAGGTGAAATGCAATTATTTTATCTTTGTAGTAACCATACCAACAAACAAACACAAATGAGGGAGGAGCTTACTGTAGCTTTTCAGAGTAACATTTCACATAGGGTAATATATGAAATGCGATGATTCTGGCTTTGTAGTAACTATACCAACAATCAAACGCTAATGAGGGAGGAGCTTGCTGTAGCTTCCTGTCAGAAATACTTCACATCAGGTAATGGATGAAATGCAATGATTGTGTCTGTGTACTAATCATACCAACAATCAGAAGAAAGTGATGGAGGAGCTTTCTGCACCTTCTCTCAGAAATACTTCACGTAGGGTTGCGTACTAATCATACCAACTATCAGGCTTTAGCATTCTGCACCTTCTCTCCTAAATACATCACATAGGGTTATAGATGAAATGCGATGATTCTGGCTTTGTAGTAACCATACCAAAAAACAAACGCAAATGAGGGAGGACCTTTCTGTAGCTTTTCTCAGAAATATTTCACATAGGGTGATAGATGAAATGCCATGATTCTGGGTTTGTAGGAACTATACCAACAAACAAACGAAATGAGTGAGGAGCTTTCTGTAGCTTCCCTCAGAAATATGTCACATCAGGTAATGGATGAAATGTAATGATTGTAGTAACCATACATAGGGTAAAGAATGAAATGCAATGATTTTGACTTTGTAGTAACCATTCCAACAAACAAACTCCATAAAAGAAATGTAATGATTGTGTCTGTGTACTAATCATACTAACAAAGTGATGCCATTGAGGAGGCCTTGCGCCACCACTTTTATTCCATCTTAGCCACGTATCACGGCTCTGGCATTGTCTACACTGTTGGTTCGGTGGTTGCTGGTCGTGTCGGTTATGCCCTAACTCTAGTGGAACATTGTGAACAACTTTCATTACCGGCTGGCTGCAGTTTTTACACTGCTGACGTGGTCACCATCTTTCGAGCTCTAGAGTATCTCCGCTCCTGCTCAGGTGAGTCCTTCATTATCTGTGGCGATTACCTGAGCGGTTTACCAGCTCTCGACCAGTGTTTCCCTCATTCTCGTCTGGTGATGGCTATCCAGTTGTCCCTGCATAATCTTGCCCGTTGCGGCGGATCTGTTGTCTTTGTTTGGAACCCAGGCTATGTTGAGATAGCTTGCAATGAAACTGTTGACTGCCTGGCGAAAGAGGCCACCAGTAAAGCATCTCTGGAGATTAGCCTCCCGGCGACTGATTTGCGGGCACTATTACGCCAAAAAGTTTTAGATTTATGGGACAGTGATTGGCGCAACCTGCCCATGAAAAACAAACTCCGTCATAACAAGGAGACGATGACTGTGTGGTTGTCATCCATGCGAGCCATCGCAGGGACTCAGTCGTCCTTTGTCGTCTCCGCATTGGCCACACCTGACTGATGCATAGTTATTTCCTGTGTCGTGAGGATCCACCTCTTTGTCGTTGTGGGGCTTCCTTGACAGTGGTCCATATTCTGTTGGAGTGCGCCCTTTTAACTGTGCTCAGGCAGACTTTTGCGATGGCTGAAATGCTCTCTGCGCTTTTAACTTATGACTGTTCCATAGCGGACTTAGTTTTGCATTTTATTCGGGCAGGGGGATTTTATCGCTTAATGTAAATGTGTGTGTTTTTGTGTTGATTCTGGCCTATAGGCTACAATTTTAGTCTGCTTTTTTTAATGTGTTTCTCGGTGGTTGGCTTTTCCTTTTCTGTTTCTATGGTCGGCCACCCACCGTCACTCTCCGTGTGATTTTAGTTCGTCTTGTCTGGTCTTTATCTCAGTTTCTCTCATTCTGTGTCATCTGTCCTCTCGTTTGTTGATTGTTCTTATTCTCTGTGGGTGTTTTTAGTATTAGAAAAAGGGACCAATGATCGTAACAGTCTGGTCTCTTTAACCCCCAAAAACCAACCAATCCTAAGATGTCTACCTGAGTCGGAGATGAAATGTCAGAAATAATTTTATTCATCGACTGTGCCGTCCTCCCACAAGCCAGTCCAGAAGTTTTGACTAACGTGAACAGTCGCTGTGAAAGCCTATGTTGTGTAAATGTGTGCTTGTCTCCTGAAGTGTACCTTGTGAAAGGAGGAGTAGGAGGTGATTTAATGCTCGTGGTGTGAGTAGCTTCACAGTATTTTCTATTATTCTTGTAACATGTGTTTTCATTCTTGATAAAACACTGAATATTAGTCATCGAGAAAGTATTTGTTGTAGCTCGTGTATTTAGAGGAAACAGCACTAACCTGGCGTACATGTTTCCTTGGGATTGAACTAGAATGTCGTGAATTTCAGCCACAGTCTCCAACTTTTGTCACTATTTAACTTAAATTATTATAGGACCTGTCTGAGGAAATGTGTGTCAAGTAATGTACTTCAAAAGGCCTTTCTGCTGTGCTCTAATTCCTCATGTTCATATACAGGATTGAAGCAGTTGAGAGTTGAGAATCGTTATGGGTTTGGGAAAGAATAAGATCTTTAGTCGATGTGAAAACACAGACAATGCTATTGTGGTAAACTGCAGTATTAAAAATTCTGTAACTTTACAAAAGGTCTAAAAGAGTCAGTAGAATCAGGTGTGACTGGTAAACCATTCTTTTTCAGGTGGTATACATTTTGTTATTTTTCATTTATAAATGTATATCTATCTGCTCCAGGAGATACATTTTCCTGCCACTGTAATGAATATGCAGGTTTTTCTGCATATCATTAACAATGTGTTTGTTGTAGAACATGTCTTCCACAGTGGCCGACATTGAAAAATGATTTGAGTGAAAGCCATTTCCTTCTGTAAATGAGTTATCTATGTCTGTGTGGTAAGGCAGGGCAACTTGGCCATTGTATTTTATATTCTGTACCATTGCAAGTTGAAATCAAGCTTCACACACACACACACACACACACACACACACACACTAACTACGTAGATCTTCTTTAGTTACATCTGAGCTTCCAGTGAACATTATTCATATTTATGCATTATATTTAGCACATGGGGAACATGTGCAAACTCAGTTGATGAGAAATAAAGGATATAATGTAAGTAACTAATTCATTTTTCACCTAATTAAATCTCTCCTCACTTTCAGGCAGAAAGCCTTAATCTATGTCACAGTGAAAGCCACGTGCAGAAAGTGGCCAATAGCCGCTCTCTCCGGTTTCGTAATAGGGACCCGCTCTGCCCTAGTCCAGCCAGTCTGGTACTCGCTCTGGGTTTTGTTTCTATCTCGGTGGTAGTGCATTCTGGTTGTTGCTCGTTGTTGACATTTGCCTGGCTCTGGTTCCGAGTGGATTTACGTTTGGTGTTTGGTGTCCACAAGCCTCTGTTGTTTATCTCTTCCTCCTTGTGTCGCCTATAGTCGGTAGCGGTTGGTTGTTGTCAGGTGTCATTGGTCTGTCGTCCGACTTGTCCTGGGTTTACCTTGTGGTGCGTGCTCCACCGCTGGCGTCTTCCCTGCCTGGCGGCTCCGATCCACAGCCCAAGCCATTCCTGCTGTTGGTTGTGGTTACCACAATTTACTTCGCTCCTACCACATTGTCGTCAGTAATTGCAGTAGTCATTTTCAACATCTTCTCAACCATCTTTGAAACATTTGTACCACTTGTAAACTCTTGTACTCGTAGTAGAGTCGCCAAAAGCCACATTCGATGTTTCCAATGCGATACTGCACTTTGTTCCATTTTTAAACAAAATTTAATGGAGAATCTTTGATCCATCTTTTTCGAAAGTAAAAATTCTCTGAGCACTCAAAAACAAAGACCTCCTTTTCCACTGTCAACAATGAACTAAATACTGAAAATAGATGTAAATATATGTACGGTACATCAGGAACACATGTACTAACAAGAAAAGAACAAAAATGTATACAGCCGACAGAATTAAATTCCTGTAACTTTTTGATCACACCTCGTATGCAGTGTCTGGAAAAAGGAAATAAAGCACCCATAACAGTGTAACTTTGTACAAGTACAAACTATTAGCGGGCATGTAAACAATTAGAGCAGTGGTTCTCAGCAAAAGTAGAAAGGCCACTAGTGTTGATGGTGGAGGGTATACAAGAGGTGTGAGCACCATCGGGTAGGCTACTGATGAGAGGTGTCACATTGTGTTCAGTGTTGAATCACGGTTCTGCACTATCCCCGATGACCACTGTCAGCACGTGTGGCGGCAGCTTGGGGGACATTCCATTCTTCCAGTGTTTTGGAAAGGCACAGTATGGCCAGCAAATGGTTATGAATGTAGGTTGCAGTTGATAGTGATTGAGGGAACTGTGACGGAACAACAATCATTCAGATGTCGATAATCCTCGTGTTACATCTTGTATGACAGTATCGTGATGTTATTTCCAACACAACAGTGCTCATCCACATAGTGACATGTGTATGTATCACTTGTATGCATGGTATTAGCTGCTCCCATAGTCAGCAAAATCCTTAGATATGTTCCCTGCAGAGCATATGTGGCACGAGCTTGGACATAAACTCTGCCCCAGTGTCAGTATCCAGAATTTTGTGGACCATTACAACAGTTTGAGGCCAGCTTGCCCGAGGAAGGAATCTAGTGGCCTTATGACACCCTCCCAAACAAACAAGTGTATGCAAGAAGGGCAATTGGGTGCATGTCATATTGATAAGTGAGCTCATACTGCCAAGTTCTTTGTAAATCTGACTCAATTTTGTAATCACTAAAGTAACATCACATACCGACTGAACCCATGGCATTTCTTTTCTTTCTGTGAATTTCAATTTCTTAGCCGGGCAGTGTTTATGAACATCTTGGGCTGAAAGAAAATCAGCATGATATAGAGACGTAAAACTATTAGAGACGTAATGAAATGTAAAAGTGTCACTAAAAACACATTTAAAGTGAAAAGCCTGAAAAAACACCAAGTTGTGTGTCCAGAAAATCTGTATCACAATGGGTTAACAGTGAGCAGCAACTGCAACCAAATGGGAAAAATATCTTCTTCCGGCCCAGGATGTTGTAGCAGATTTTCTGCAACTTCATATTCCTAATGCTTCTGTATATTTTTTCCTGTTTCTACAAAGTCCATTCCTGGCAACTATAATTTAAAATGATCCAAGTCACTGTCCTTCTTCTTTGTATACTAAGGTGTCTGTCTGTAAATAATTTACTCTTATTTCTTAAGGCTTGGGCATTCCAATTCTTCTCTTAATATCCACTAGCTTTTGCCCTCAACTATGTTGGCACGGATCTTGAACCTGCATGAATTTTGAGTAGCCCTGAAACTTATTATCCATGGGAAAAATGGATATAAAGAACTGAAAGTGAAGTTGTCAAAACGATCCAATGGTAAAGAATTGATATGTTTGTAAGCACAGATACAGATATTTGAAGTATGAAATAGCAAAACGCCTGGATAGGGGAACAAGCTAGTGGCGTATTTAATGAAAATACAAAAAATTAAAGAATCTGTAGTTACAAATAAGTCAGTTCTTTACTGTTGCACCCTTTTGACAGTGTCACCTTCAGTCTTTTATATCTGTTTTTCTTGCTAGTAAACTTCAGGATATTTATGAACATTCATGTCAATGAAGTCGTTTGCTTAATAAGCGTATCAGTGACAATAGTTTCAGTAATTTGTGAATGAATTCAAGAATGTCTGTGGGTAATGGAATTAAACTGTTAACATTAGTAATATTTTGGAAAGTTTCATCATCATAACACTATTTACTACTTTTTACTGATTTTTCTCATTTCTGGTCCCGGTTTGTTTCGTTTAGTTTTGTAAAACTTCCACTGTCCCGATGTTTTTTTCTTCCAGTATAATGAAATGATGCTTATATGAAACTGAGTTGATCCACATAAAGCACTTGCAGTACCTTGCAGGCCTGCATACAATAAAAAGTATTTAATATTGCATTTTTTGTAATCAGTTCAGCATGCAACTCTTTATACATAACCTGTCAGTAGCTGCCCACAGAGTTATTTTCAATTTTCCTGTAATTTAATAACATAAAACATGATAAATAGATGTAAAAACTTTTTATAATATGGAAAAATGCCTGTACACCATTATTATTTGCAGTATGTAGATAGTCACAGGATATGTGATGCATTCCCTTATGGATCTGAGTTACTGGGTACACATTTGTTTCCATACTATTCGGGCCCACATAGTTAAATGTACAGTTCAGTTTATCATGTTTTATAGATAATTTCACTTCAAAATTTCTCTGAGGGTTGAAATGCTTTTATAAATATGTAATGTTGAATCATTGGCTGTTGTCAGCTTAG
The DNA here is from genome assembly GCF_023897955.1 of Schistocerca gregaria. NCBI lineage: Eukaryota > Metazoa > Arthropoda > Insecta > Orthoptera > Acrididae > Schistocerca > Schistocerca gregaria. The sequence goes on along the minus strand of NW_026061713.1, from coordinate 3,578,080 downwards.
CATATAATTTTAATGGTCTTTTATCCATTCTGGATCTTTCTGAACTCAACAGCTGTGAACAAATGTTGATTAAGAATGCAACCAACCATGAGTACTTCTAAAAGTATTTATTTAAATGCCATTACCAGTCTCAAGCTATTATGTCTGTCTACAGGTTTTTATTTTATTTACTTACCTTTTTTTAAGTAATTGCAACAATGTGCTAATATACGTGTATTTGATCAAATATAAAATGAAATACTTACATACCCTCGATTTGTTTTGTCGGTATCATTTTGGCTTTCTTTGGTCCTTAAGCATTTTCAGCATGACACACGAAGAGTTCAGAATTATAGACAATGCACTTATTCTAAACAATCCACTGTGTTGTGCACACACTTCACAGTATTTTTCATCAGTTGCAGCCTTTGACAAGTACTTCACATGTAATGATTTTGCTTACAGTGAAAAGTCTATCCACTGACCAACGATATCACTCATTTCTCAACAAGGAAACATCTCATCTACTGTATGTTAAGTAAAGAATGTGTGGACGATACAAATCTAAATAACAGAAAAATGCTTTGTCCAGAAAAGTGCACTTCTTACAAGTGAGGAACTCTAATTGTAGCATGTCATAGGAGAAATTAACAAGAAGATTTATCAGGCTACTCTCGAGAAGCAATGGCATGTGTTTTGATTTTGGTCCCTGACAATATTCTTCAATGGATGTTAAGTTGGGCAACTAGTGGAATAAGGATACCCTTGTTCAGAGTCCTAACACAGACCAATCATGTTTAATTTGTGTGAAAAGTGCAATGAACATTTTCAGGATTGTTTGTTAGCCAGCTGTAGTTGCTCATTTAGAATTTGCTGAGATGAATTGAAGGTGTGAATGCATATTTCTAGTTATTTTAAGATACCCATTTTCCTCCATAAGTTAGTTGTATATTTTGTTTGTAGATTATCTTTAGTGTTGGAATGCTGTATCTATATTGAGCCATGTGAGTGGCAGTTGCAGATGTAGTTAAATGTTTTTAGTCTAAAGGCAGCCTTTTATTTAAGATATCTTGAAGTTGCTGCCAGTCAGGCCAAGATAAAATCTGATGCAATTGTCACAATCAGTACTGTGTACTCCTCAGTTTTTAGAGATCCAGCCCAATGGTTTTGGTTTTATGTACTATGTTATGTTGCAGCATTTAGTGTGCATCTATGGGCTTAAAGTCGAAATTGTGCAGAAAATATTAGTAAGTTACTTTATTCAACCATAGAATGTTTATGAAATATTACATATGTCATGTTAATTGAAAGAGGAAACAGTATTTTAATTAACTAATCCATACATACAGCAATAACATCTTTTACAGTTGTAGATGATGATGATCTGCTGTTAATTTTGAAGTGTTTTGTACAATTTTTTATACACATTGCCAAACAAGTTTACAATTTACGTAAAAAAAAAAATACAGTTAGTGTCGGATAACTACACACTGGGTGAGCAAATATTTGTAGTTTGGGCACTGCATTTCAGCTGTCTTAAGTACCTTGACAATACTTTTAGCATCCCCTTGTATTCTTTGTGTTGTCTCTTTAGCCCATTTGAAAAAGCAGAGTCATCAGCTCACCACAATTACCTTTGATGTTTACATTCTGTATGTAGCAAACATCACTATAGAAATCTGCCATTATGCTGCTTGTAAAAGTTGTAACTGCTTGATAGTAATTTGTCATGTTGACATAATGATTATTCCTTAATCTAGAATGTTTCTAGTTACGTAAGTACTTTTATTCATGTTATATAGTTACCTGTTTATACATTATGTATGTAAATGTTTATTGTTTGCTAGGAAACTTAAGTTTGGGTCAACACAATTCCAAACAGACAGTTATAATTTATGATAATAATTAAAATAGTTTATGCACAATTATCTTAAAATATTCAAAATTAAATGTAAACTTAGTAACATTTAGATTAATGTTTAAAGACATTCTTTCCTTTCTTACTGTACACTGATTTCTGCAGGCATTTTTAAGTGTAAAGATGCCTTGCTGGTACCTGGTACTTAATGCTGTAAATGTTAGCTGTGTTAGCTTCAGTTTTGCTTGGTTACTTTATATTTGTATGCATCATATAGGAGAAGTCAAAACAATACTACTTTTGTGTAAAACAAATGAGCTCTGTATTCGCATGTTAACAATACTATCAGAGCTAATGACATTCTGTGATAATCAGAAACGTCATTTCTACGATGTTTCTGGATGTAACAGCATAACTAGTGCTATGATGGGGCTGATTTGACGATGGGACTAGTGCTACAGGACTGGCGTGGAGATGAAAACATTCTTGAGTGGATGACCATCTCTGGGGTGCAAGAATTTCTCTTGATAGGTGTGCACCCACCAGGATTACGCTCTGTTCCTAGCTGTACTGGACATTCCATATTTCTTAGACTCCTGGATCAATCTGTACTGCTATCACGCTGTCTACCACACTCTGTTCTTTGTACCTCCCTTTGCAGGTGCAGTGGGTAACATGTCACTTGTGAAGAGGCTTCAGTTTCCTTTCCAAGAGAAAATTGGTCCTACACAGACCCATCCTCACTCCACTCATGAACAACAGTTCTCAAATTTTATATGGATATGAATCTGTATGTGCATCAAAGCCCTTCTTATGCAACACAAGACATGGGTAGCCGACATACGTTTGCGGCACTGTGAACTGTAACTTGACAGCTTACCACTACCTTATCCAAGACTGCCTCTAAAGTAGTGGCAATAAAGGCTGTGCATATGTGGCATGTACTTCTTTTTGAGAACATCCATCAAGGGTTTCAGAGTATTTAATTCTACAGCATCAAATGTGTCACGAAGTGCTCTTTGACCCAGTTAAGTTATAACATTATATAAATAACACACAGCACAGTGAACAGTATTAATGGCGATGATAACGATGTCGATGACATGAACAACAATTATAATAGTCTATTCACTGGACAGTAAATTTGTAATTATTTATTTATTCTGTTAGATGAGTTGATTGTTAATCAGTGCAATGATGACTGCACCACCTGAAGCAAGACTGCTTAATACAAATTTCTGCTTTATTCAATAAATTTTTGGTGTGCACATATGTTGCTGCAACAATAAAGTAAAATTAAATGATATGATTGAATTGTTCATTTGATGGAATTGTGTATTCATTTGGATGTTAAATACACCAGTGTATCATTTCTTTAATGCCTCATCTGAATCCTTGTCAGTATAGCCATTTTTATCTCGAATTTATGTATAGCATTGCCTAACACTTGTTTGTAATTTAGTTTTCAAAGTTATAATTGTAAAGAAAAGTTGTTTGTGTTTAATATGTTGTTTAAGTTTAGTATGTTGTTTCACTGTTAGTATGTTCTGAACATTAAAGAATATTACTAACTATCCTGAAATACATTATTAAAGTTATCCCCTACTGTCACTCGCAGTGTTTTTTGTAAGTCATTGTAATATGTTGATGCTGATTTACACTTTTATGGCCACTTACCATTATTTTGTTACTGATCTCTTATAAAAGCAAATTCTTGATTTATATACATCATCTATTTTTATATCTTTATTGCCTGTTGCGGAAATTGGATGTTAACAATGTTGTTGAATTATAGTGTAAGCGGCTATGCCTTCATCCAGAAAGAAATAAAAATATGTTTGACTTGTATAGGTATTTTAATTCATCTCCCTAAGGATATCTCACATATAACTTATTTCATCTCTGGCAGTGTTTATTAATTTGATGTGGTAGTCAGGAAGCAACCTCAAGATGTAAATCAAACTCTTGCAACGTTTTTGTCCATAAAATTTGGAATTGGGAAGAAAGATAATGGTGGCAAGTGCTGTTATCAAATACACAACACTGAAATGGTTGTATCTGAGTGGTTATACACTACATTAGAACAGAATTTTCCAATAATCAAAATTTCTTTTGTGACAGCATTATGGGATAATTTTCTCCTATTCCCACATGAGGGTGCACAGATAGCTTGAGCATTTGGGAGCTTCTTCCATACTCAGTTAAGAGAGTTAGCTCTGCCAGTAACACTGTGACAGTTTTTTACATACAGAGGATGACAGTGTGCGGTTCAACAGGCAGGTCCTGTCAATAACAGAGAAGCTGTTAAAAGCTTGATTTCTCCCTAAAAGCTTAAGGGGCAAGTAAATCTGAAAAACATATCTAAAAATTTCATAATCTTGTTCTGATTGTGTAGAAACAATTGTTACTCCTAAGTAACACTCGGACGCAATAAATAAGCCCTGTTGTGGTAAGTAAATTTACACTCGTATTTAGGGTACGCTAATTATCACATTCATTTAGGGAGTGACTCTTTATCATGTTAAGGCACCATTTTCAAAATTTTAAGTGGTATGTAAAATCTTGTGGCTTTTGCAAACTGAAAAAGAGGAACTTGCAGTTTATTCCATGCCATCGACAGGAAAACTGTGAAGGCCTAATGATGTAAACAGAAAGGTATACTAGGGTTTAACGTCCCATTCCTAATTATGCTTTCACCGTGCTCTCCCAGAAAGTGGGTGGTCACAAGTGCATGGCATACTGTCTCATCTGTTCCAAAACACAAATATTAGGGTATGAGATTGATAACCATTTACCATTCATTGTTCCACAGTGAGAAATATTTATTGGATTTTTCAGATTGGTGCAACAGGTAAATCAAATATACTGGTGCCCGTTGAAATTTATTGCTTCAAAATACCTATAGAAACAACTGTGGGAGCTCTCACACAGAATCTTTGGTTTGTCATCTCTCTGTACTTATGTCTGGTTTAGGCAGCGCACGTTCCACATCTCCATTCAACAACCTGTAGTAGTATTCATGGAAATCCATAGGAAACCCACCGTTCCATAGTAACACTCTTGTCTCTCATTTGCTGTGAATAGATCTTTAAATTTGCTGCTGCACTTTGTACTTTCTTGATGCAGTGGAGCTGCTGTGCAGTACCAATACTTCTGGCCATGTAATTTTATTTCTGTTTGCTGATGATTGAGGACCGTAAGAAAGCACATATCTACTCAGACTCACGATAAAGTAATTTAACCACTCTTAACAAACTCCTCTAATGAGACGAGTGTTCAACTGAAACAATGGTATTGTCAGGAATGCCCCTAGGGAAGTGTTTTCTGTAAACATAATGATTTGGCAGGCAGGGTGGGGAATAATCTGCGGTTGTTTGCAGATGATGCTGTGGTACAAGATGATTTAGACAACATTTATGGTTGTGTGTGTGTGTGTGTGTGTGTGTGTGTGTGTGTGTGTGTGTGTGTGTGTGTGAGAGAGAGAGAGAGAGAGAGAGAGAGAGAGAGAGAGAGAGAGAGAGAGAGAGAGACAGACAGAGAGAGAGAGAGAGAGAGAGAGAGAGAGAGAGAGAGAGAAGGATGTGTTAACGGTATTTTCAAATGACATGTAAGTTGTACATAGATGCTTTGGAAACTCGTATGGGAATCCCTGGAGAGAAAGCAATATTCTCTTTAAGGAACACTGTATAGAGAAATTTAGAGAACTGGCATCTAAAGCCGATTGCAGAATGATTCTACTGCCAGCAGCATACATTTTGCATATGAATTGTAAAGATAAGCTATAAGATACTGGGGCTTACACAGACGCATATAGATATTCATTTCTCCCTCACTCTTTATGCGAGTGGAAGAGGAAATGGAATGACTAGTAGTGGCACAGGGTACACGCACACTACAGCTTCTGGTGGAATATGTATGTAGGTGTGGCCAGGCTCATAACAGGAGCTCTCATTCAATCTTGCTGTGACAGAAAAGTTTCTGGATCATTGTCGCCAGTGTCCATTTTCTCCTCGAGTTCAAAGACACTGCCAAGCCATGACTTCAACCCACAGGTGGACCTCCACAGCAGGGTGGAAGCACAAACACTGCTGTGAGTTGCTGATCTTAATGAGTTAACTCCACTTTTCACAAATCTATACATACACGACAAAGGGCACACACGGTTGGTTGGCCCACACTTACTGATTACTTAAAATATGTTTTTAACAATTACGAATGTCGTTCCTCGGCGTGAGAGATAATACATGCATTTCAAGTTCTTGTTAAGATTTATCACACTTATAACATTTCCAGTTAAGTGTAATAGTATGTAATTAATTCGTAAGGACATAGTTTATAACCATGTTTTGGTGGAAATAGTTTAACTGTTCTTTACCATAGGGAGTCACATGCTGATGCTGGGTTCTGTACTGCACTACGTTACTTCAAATCTGATTTGTGACAAATATTAAATGGTGTCTCTGTATAGGTTGACTTGTCATTTTCCAGCTAAGTCTCTTTACTTTTGACTATTTTGGAGACTATGTCATTATTGTGACACAACATCACATTGCAGCTTAAGATATTTGTAGCACCAACATTTACAACTCAATTTTTGGACAGACACTGTGTACATATATTATTTTTGAGATGATATTGTCCCTTCTTTTATATCTCCATACAAAAATAGTATAGGTAATTTCCTCTATGTATCCACCTGACCCCAGGTAACACCATCCCTCCTATGGGTCCGTCTATGTCCCCCTCACTTCCATACATAAAATGGGGTTCACTGAACTTAAAAATTGAAACTATATCTCTTTCTGTGTCAAAAGTGTCTACATAGCATATTTAAGTTTTACTTGATACATGGTTTCCTACTACTTTCCATTCTCTCACTCTTACTGTGCCTTTCACAGAGTCATACCTTCCCTCTATGTTATATTAACATATAATAATGTGCTTTCTCTGATACAAACTTAAGATTAACTACAGACTGTTCATTAAGACCTCATTTGCTGTTACACACGGAAATGTTGTTATCCAGCTTGTTCTTATCAATAGAGTTGTGCACCACTCATTTTGAAATCATGAAGTAGTACTGAGAATACAGAAGTTTCCTTTAATTTGTTACTTTTCCTCTCAACTACTTTGTCATATACTAGGTATATATGTGATACAGCAGCTTTTCACTTTCCACTGAGAACACATCTATCTTTTTGTTAATCCCAATTGAAAAAAACATTAAATTATCAAACTCAAAACCTTTATTTATTGTGTGTCAAACACTTTATGCCCAATTATGTAACATATGTATAACTATCAGCTTTTTCATACACTTTGACGCGTATAAGGTTCACACACAAGTTAATAGCATTTTCGTTTCGCATGTTGCTACGGGTTTCTTTATCAATTTCCATTTTAATTTGTAGTTCACTGTTGCTATCTCAGTTTACATTTTTCCATTTGGAGATAGTGAGTTGAGCTGTGGACGCTAGAAAGTGGAGTGCCAAATGGAATAATCTGAACATTTTCTTCTTGAGTTCAGTAGAGGGGTGACAGCAGTGAAGGCAGCCAGAAACATCTGTACCATATGTGGGGATAATGCTATTCATCAGAGCACAGCAAGAATATGGTTTTCTCATTTAAAGGAGGACCATTTTCACATTAGTGACCCACTAAGTTCATAAAAATGCGAAGGCCTTCCTGAAGATCATGGAAAGATTAATCCACAGTGATGCATGCCAGTGTATTCAAGATCTGGGTCATTGATGATCATGATCATTCCACCACTGTGCAAATTTTGCATGCAACAGAAAGGTTACAAAATGAGGTGTATGAGTACCGCATGTCCGAAGTGAAAATCGCAAAAATCAGTTGGTGGCCATATCTATCTCTATTTGCTCATCATCAAGCGGCTCATGAAATACTGAACATTACAATTGTGGTGGGGTTAGGGGTCAAGCCCGGGACTCCACATGGCAGACCAGAAGCTGGGACCCACCACACCGTATTTCGTCAGGAGGCCGAGCAAGTTCAAGAATTTTGAGAGGCAGTGCAGTGTGATACAGCAGTATTCAGTAACATTGCTTTATTCAGCTAATTTACAGTATTTGATGGTGAAGCGTAGTGTCAGCTTGCTGCCCGCCCGATGTCCTGCACGTCCAGCCAGCTCAGCAGACTCCTGGTATGCCGATGCCACTGCTGTTGTTATCAAGGCTGCCTGCCAACGGAACTTGGCCGCCGCTCTCCCGGTCACCACCCAGCGATGAGTAGCGCCTTGCGACTTACTCCGCCCCATTAGGCCTGCTCTGCCTGACCAAGGGATGAAGGTGGATGTACTGGTCACCCGTAGCCCTCAGGCCACCGCTGCTCCCAACACATGACCTGACTCAAACCCACGCGCACCTGGATTCTGTGCTGAAATTTTCCGCTAATGGTGCTTGCCGGATGGCAACACCCACTGCCATCTCTGGCGCTGTCGTAGCGCTGCTCTGCTACCCTCAGGGTACGCCTCGCCCGGACCCAGTATGCCAGGTGGGAAGCAAACTTGGCCACTACACTAGAGTGGAACTGAGTCCCTCCTGGACCTGCTGCAGACCTCTCTCACTGCCAATTTTCAGGCAGACCGTGCTATCTCCAAGTGGAAGGATGCCATTCCACCCTCCCCCTGGCGTTGTGTCCCCCGATGCAGAATATAGCCCGAGCAACAACATAGAAACAAAGTACAAATTTATACAGAATGCTTATAATATTGCTGCCAGACTGGCCACTGTAAGCATAGAGCAGCACAGGTCTGTCCCGACGTTCTACTGACCTGGCAGACCCTGTCAAGCTAAACTTGCCCGTCTATTTATATTGGTTTCTCCCTTGCTTCTGACATAGTGTCAGAGAGAGACACTAACAATTGTAGGATAAATTTCTACAGGTCAGCCATTTACAAATATCCACTCCTGGCTCTGGCCTAGTGCCCCACCTAATATATCCACTAACTAAGAGCAACGCTGCAGTTTCCTACCCTGTTGTTGCTCCACTCAAAACAAATCGTGCATGCAATACCGCTGTCGCAGCTCTGCGCCGGCAGTTGCCATGTTTACCTTGCCTGGCCTGCTGGCTGTCGTCCAATATGCCACTCTGCCAGCGGCCCCAGATTTCATCCCCCAACAGTGCCTTCATTGAATTTCGAAAAAATTTCCCTTTCCCTTGACTAGATTGACACTAGTGCAGCACTATCCTGGTGATGAAAAATTGTGTCTGTATTCTAACATAAGGAAAGGAAAGGATTGGTTGAGGCCAAACAAAGGAGCAACATCCCATACAAAAATCTGCATGCTTTCACAAAAGATAATGTTATGCATCTAGTGGAACGACGATGGTGGGGTGTATTATGAATTGCTTCCACAAGATGTAACCGTCATTGCTGACATTTTCTGTCAACAGAAAAGATGTCTTGCATATACAGTCTAAGAACAGCAACCAGGAAGTCCACTTGAAGCAATATTGATCCATGAGAGAGCCTGCCTGCATTCCGTACAGTATTTTTTTGTCAGTCTAGCAAAAGTTGGGTTGGGAAGTCATGTCACACCCACCTTATTCACCTGATCTTGTGCCTCAGATTTGAGCCTTTTCCACTCTCTATCAAATAACTTTCATGGAACTTCCCTTTCGGATTAAGAAAGTGTTCTGAACATGACTCAATGAATTCTTCCCCAGAAAACCATGCCATTTACATTTCGCAGAATCGAAAATTTCCCCAATGTTTGCTGTCCATTGTAAGCACTGAAGGATGATATATTATTGTACGCTGAAGTCTCTGTTATGTTTATTAAACCTATAGAAAAAGTATACAAACTAATGCACCAGCTACATACCTGTGTTGGGGCCTAGCGCAATGGTTATCATATAAACATGATGTAGAAGGTTGTTGGATCAAAAAACGACAAATGAAACTTTTTTTCAATTTATAAATCCGATCAAAAGAATTTGATTATTATTTTTATTCAATTAATTCGTTTACATGTAATTTTTGATATTATTGTTTGTTTTATTTACCCTTATTTTTCTTTCTGTCATTTTTTTTCTCCTGGAATCTGCCTGTGTCACCTATAATGTCGAAATAATTGTTAATGTGTGTGTGTCCGTCTTGAGTTGCTTCATAGAGGTTAGCTTTAACCACCATAAACAAAGCAAGTGCGATTTTTAAATCTGCACAGATTGTTGATTGCTATTCTCTCTGATGCATTTCACATCATGGGGTTGTGGTTAGCTTAGGACACAAATTTGAATTCAGGGCTTTGTCTGCCATGGTTGTCATTTCTCACTTAGAATCAGCTGTCCATAGACCATCTCACATTTCCAATGTACCTGGAAGTGGCTGCCTCTGACATTACTTTGCATTAATTGGTGCATAGTAATGAAGTAAAACAAATTAATATTTCTACTTTGACAGTTCTCTGCAATTTATTGCATAATTTGGTAAACCATAGTGTTTTTTCTGACATGCTCTGGTGGTTTCCGGTGATTAAGGGTGTCAGTGTGGTACTGGTGTGCAAGACTCACACTCCCTCTTGGCTATCAAACTTACTTGGAGTTGCTTCGCCGATCATCTTTTCAGGATAGCCAGCTGTGATGTCCTGCACGACTTCTTCTCTGAATATAGGATGCTACATGGAGGAAATTTTTTATACTTTAAAATATTCTCGAGTGTACAGAGTTATTTTAAAACTCAATCTCACTGTATTTTCAACACACACAACAGTTTCTGACAGACTGGAAGGTTCCAAGCTTACAAAAAATGTTTTAGTTGTATGAAAACTATCACATTAATTTTTCCATAAATACAGTCTACAAATCTCACAAAGTTTAACAAGACAACTCTCTAGACCTTACTTATTGATTCTTTCTCTTACATTTGTAATTGTCCCTTCTCTTCTTTCAACAACATTCAAATGTTCACACAGTAATGTTTCATGTCGCATGGAGTATGGCGCGTTTATTCCTTGAGCTGGATGTGTAACTATAGGCGACTACCTGCCCACGCCAATCATCCGTCCCATACACGTCCGTCCTGCACACACATAACTGTGGTGCAGTAGACACAGATCTACTCATCTCTAAAATAACGCGTGTTCAAGACGGTGGAAATACGAGGGTCTCTAGAATTTACTCCAAAATTCCTTAGGCATTACAATGCCTTCCAGAATGCTGGAAGTTAGAAAAGTATAATTATTAAATTGTCATTACTTCAACACCCCCCCCCCCCCCAAATCAATTTAATAATTTCCTAAATTGCCCATAAAATTCACTATCCCTAGCTTTTAACACAGTCTACTGAAACGAGCACTCTTAGCTACTTTTGGTAAAATATGGGCCATTTGTTCCTCGGAGCTAATGTATTGAACATTCAGATGGCCTTTGTTGTATAGCTCTTGTGTAGAACGGATTTCACATCCACATGCTTCAGTCATCTATGTTCCCACTTCCGTAATTGACAGATTCTTCAAGAAGATGCTTAACCCATGGGGTGTCTGTCATAGCTGTCGACGAAGCTGGATATTCTGCTTCTATTTCATAGTGAAACTCATCTGTCTCCTTGTCACAAGAAACAGTATTTTCAAACAAAAAACTATAAGAAAGTGAAGAAGACAGAAGATCTACAACATAACACAGTCAGAATCAACATAGCAGTAATAGCATTTAAAATTTCCTTTTTGTATCACAGGCCAACATCAAGTGTTCCTTTAATATATCAAAGAATTCATTTCAAAAATTTCTACTCTAATTCTGTTGGTTTATTTTGCTGTCTACTAAAATAGTTAAGTGATGCACTTCGTCTGGTCATAGCTGTCATTATTTACATTGAAAAACACAGTAATTGTCCATCTGGTTTAAATTCATCCATTTGACCACAAGAATCTCCACTGCATTTGACTTCCATCGATGTTCTCAGAGTTTACAGTCTTCCATGTTGAATATTTTCAATAAGTATTCAAGATGAACATAGTGACAAAGAAACATTTTGCCACTGTTGCTCTGCATATTTATTCTGAGGAATGATTTTGGTTCTCCAAGTTCTCACATTCGACATTTTAACTAGTTCTTAATGTAGGTGACTTTTTTTTTACTATTACATCCAGCTGGAATATTATCTACATATGGAAGCAAATTGAGTATAATGATCATCAATGCTTTCAACATAGAGACATCTGCCAATTTTGGGTTGTCGAAACATGATTTCCTTCATAAAACTGTCAAAAGTTTTTTTTTTTTTTTAGTTTGCATACAAGACTTTTCTTAATGCAGGTCTCAATGCAGGAATCAATTTTGTACATCTGTTTGTTCCATAAATGAATTATGTTCCTTCACCACACAAAGGAGCATTCTTAGTGTTGTGAATTGAGCAAGTGGAGTATAGTCATATCTCTTTCAATATTTCCAGACATGTCTATTTTTACTTTGAACATCCTCTTACTGTCAGTGATACTTTTATTTGCTGTAAGTGGTGCATAAGTCAAAGTTCCATTAGATGACTGAGGGCCAGTTTTTCCATTATTGCTTTTTTTCCATTCTTCTTCTACTTCTTCTTCATGATGCCTTACCTGAACGTCTTCAGACTTCTGAGGTAATTTTTCCCACGAATGTTTTTGCATTCAAGGGAAACACTGGATAATCCTTGAAAAACATAATTTTCTTGTTATTCTATTGCTTTTCCGCAAAGTTTCTGCTGGCTTCCACTTCTTCTGACATTGTGGGCCTTGAGTTCCCTTCAACAGTTTGCACAAAATCAAGGACTTCAAAACAGAACTAACTTTGAGGAAACTGAAGAATGTTCTGAATTACATTGTTCACTTGAATGGTCTTCTTCAAGATCCAATCATCACTGCTTTCACCTTCAAATAGAAACATATCTTTTTCAAAAATTAAATCTCTCCCAAATACAACCTTGTGTAGCTTGGCACACCATATTCTGTGGCTAATTAGACAGTTTCCAGTCACGAAACATTTTAATGGGCTAGTTCCTTTTCAATACTTTCCTTGGAATGTGCCACTATGCAACACACCCAAAGTCATATTTGTTCAAATTTGGCTTTCTTCCATCCGATAGCATTTCTAGAATTTCTGCATCTAAAACTGAAGTATAACTATGGTTAATGATAAAAGTATCTGCCAGTAACTTTTGACTAAAATTGCTTTCGAACTTCGCGTCCAAAAATTGTGCAATGAGCCTTTTCAATGACAGTATGATTTAGTCGCTCTGCCACTCCATTTCGTAATTGACTTTGCAAATATACTCATGACCGTTGTCACTTTTAAATCTCCTGATTTTCAGCAAATACATACTTTGGAAATACGAAGCAAGAATTGTTACCAATATTGTATCGACCACTATGCCATACAGTTCAGTGAGCAGACACATGGGTATTATATACTGTAGGACTGAAAGTTTCGGAGTGTTTTTCTGGTGAGTGGCTAGCCATCTGGCCGTATGGCTGGGGCGTTGTAACTCTATGGGGTAGTGCTGCCTACACATGCCATCCCACTCTTAACTTCATTTCCCAACCCTCGCACTCCCCTTGTTAGTGTGTGTATATACACGATTGAATCATTTCTGTGAGCTGCAGCTATAGCTATCACACTTTTGAACTGAACCCGCTGAATTTTTAGAAACAAGCATCATCCAGCCATTTATAGTTTATGCACTGACAATTAATTATTTAGTGAACCTGACACTAGAAGAGCACCTTTTAGTTTTAATTTGAAATTCCAGTCCACAAACTATGCTTTCAACATAAATTTCTCCAACCTTTATTCTTATTTGATTCACCAGTTTGTTCACATCCATCAAAGAACAGATTAATTAACTAAATATCCTGTTACCCTCAAATCTAGAAACCAATCCACTTTGCCACCTGGAAAACTTCCAGTAACAGCTGAGAAAGAAAAATTATTTTCATTTCTGTTTATTTTTTGGAGAGATTTAGCTAAATTTGCAGAACTATACTTCTATGCGTTTGTGGCAATCTAACATTGTATTTTTCCCCAATAATGGCATTGTTTCCCACGTCTGTAACACATATATTGGGTTGATACATAAGTTTGTTGCGTTTTTCTGTACGTTTGATAAACACAACAGATACACATACACACCCTACTCATCCATAATTATTCTCCTTCACTATTTACAACAGTCTATCAAAGCTGAGATAACTTTTTGATTCCATTACTGTAGACATCGAGTGGTTTTGAGGTGAAGAACTCGTCGAGCCATGGTAGGAGAACCTTTTGCATCCGGCAAAGCTTAGCTTGAAGTTTGTTTGATAGGGAGCAGGAAAAACTGAGGGTGCAAGATCAGTTGAATAAGGTGAGTGCAGAATGACCTCCCAACCCAACTCTAGTATAAAGTTTTTGGTCAGTCTAGCAGAATGGGCGCGGGCGTTATCGTGGAGTAGCATCACTTTTCGCAGTCTGCCTGGTCGTTGTCCTCGAATTGCGTCCACAAGATGTCTCAGTTACTGACAATAAATATCATCAGTGATGGTTACATCTCAGGGAAGCAATCTGTACTACACCACACCATCACTGTTCAACTAGATGCATAATATTATGGATGCATGCAGGCTTTTATATGGGGAGTTGCTGCTTTGTTTGGGGGCAACCATTCTTTTCTTTTCCTTATGATCTTAGGATAAAGACACCATTTCTTGTCACCTATAAGGCTATAACGATACAAGTTAGGAATGGTCAACGTTGCTTTCAAGCAAATTGATCACGAACAATGAGAAAAGCACATACATTCACCTGCTGATTTATGTGTTTTCGGCTTAGAGCATGTGGTACCTTTTTTCAACCTTCTCCATTGCATGCAAATGTCTCACAATGGTAGAATGATCACAGTTAATAACATTTGCCAGTTCTCGAGTTTGCTGACATTGATTATTGTGGGTTAATGTGTTTAAACAATCTTTATGAAACTTCGACTGTCTTCCTGAATGTGCTGAATCACTTATGTCAAAATGATCCTTCTTAAAACGAGAAAACCGCATTCTTGCCATGATCTGTCTCATGGAATTATCCCCCTCCCACATGTGGCATGAATGTTTCTGACTGCCTCCGTAGCTGTCATTCCTATTGAACTTTAATAGAAGAATACATCAGAAATGTTTAGATTTCTCCACTAGGCACTCCATTTTCTAGTGTCCAAACCTCCACTCATTATTTCTATATTTCAAAATGACAATATGTGAACTCATATAGCAACAGTGAATTACAAAGTAAAAAATGACAACTCCTAGCATCCACAATATCAACCAAAATCTTATTTTTAGACAAAGCTTTGGCTGCATCATACATAGCTTGAGGCTTGGTTGTCTCTGAATACATCCTTTTACCTTTCTGTCAGATGATGTCGACGATGGCAATTCATTTACTGTCCAGTTGTTACCTTTAGAATTATTAAGTTTTGCTTCTTTGTCTAGTAATCTACCCTTTAAGAAATCCGGTTCCAATTCCTCACTTGAGAAGGTATTCAGAGCAGTAACAACTACTTAGGATTCTGGTGGAATTGTTTGTAAGTAACTGCATACTATATCAGTTCCTCCAATATTATCATCCGATCCTTCAAATTACCCATTAACTTACGAAACTCCAAAAAGTTAATTTCAAGAGTTATTGTCATTTGCAGTAAACTTTAAAGGTCGTTCTTAATAAAAGCCATACCTTTCAGCTCAAATGTTTGAATTAATGTATTTCTTATTTTTGGTGTAGGCCTACTCCAAGCAACTTTGTGAAATTCTTTGGATTACTTGAGACTTACACTTCTTATCGGTTTTGCCATTCAGCTGTCTCAGCCATGTCCATGTATCTCTTTCACACAAAACTCACTTCCAGCTCACATAGAAGTATTTCAGTCCTAAATTTTCAGTTGCTAAAGTTCTTCCCACTAAACAACAGTACCTTGTATTCCTCCTCTTCTTGAGCCATGACTCTAAATTAGGTACTGAATTAATTTTTTCCACCTTTATTTGTTGTACTGCAACACCTGGCACCTGGGTCCATGACCACTTGCTAAGAAAATAACACTTATTTAGGATAAATAATTTCAACTCGTTACTTCACACAATTTACAATTACAACCACGGGACAACAATGAAGACAAAATACAAACAGAGCGAAGAAACACAGAAAAAACACATAAAAAAGACAAAGAGAAAATAACTGAAAGGATTATTATTACATTATCATCATTTCAACACACTTTGTATTAGATAGGAAACTCCATGTCCAAACAATGAACAATGGCACCATTTAACCAAGATACAGAACATAGCCTTGATTTTAGAAATCTGAAATCATTAACTGATCATTGCTCTGAATTGTGTGAATTTTTGGTCCATATGTGTACAGTGAAATATCAAACAAGCTGCAAGTGCATGAATGATTTTTATAAAATTAATAATCACTGTGAATGAGACTTTTATACAATGTGTAGCTATCTCCATACTGTTGTCTTTGTCCATGTTTGTACTGTATTGTAACACTCTTTTGGTCTCCTTCAACTATTATTTATGCTACTTGTCAACTCAGATTATACAACCTGGGTCCAGCAAAAATTGTCATTTTAACAGCCCCGGACATCTGCTGCCGTTTAGGTTACGGAATCTTCTTGTTGATACAGTTATGAAGTGTAGTGGCATGACCGAGAGGGAATTTGTTCTCGCTTGATATGGCTAATAACTATATGACATTGTTTGTCGTCTATCTTGATACATACACTCCTGGAAATTGAAATAAGAACACCATGAATTCATTGTCCCAGGAAGGGGAAACTTTATTGACTCATTCCTGGGGTCAGATACATCACATGGTCACACTGACAGAACCACAGGCACATAGACACAGGCAACAGAGCATGCACAATGTCGGCACTAGTACAGTGTATATCTACCTTTCACAGCAATGCAGGCTGCTATTCTCCCATGGAGACAATCGTAGAGATGCTGGATGTAGTCCTGTGGAATGGCTTGCCATGCCATTTCCACCTGGTGCCTCAGTTGGACCAGCGTTCGTGCAGGACGTGCAACCGCGTAAAACGACGCTTCATCCAGTGCCAAACATGCTCAATGGGGGACAGATCCGGAGATCTTGCTGGCTAGGGTAGTTGACTTACACCTTCTAGAGCATGTTGGGTGGCACGGGATACTTGCGGACGTGCATTCTCCTGTTGGAACAGCAAGTTCCCTAGGAATGGTAGAACGATGGGTTCGATGACGGTTTGGATGTACCGTGCACTATTCAGTGTCCCCTCGACGATCACCAGAGGTGTACAGCCAGTGTAAGAGATCGCTCCCCACACCATGATGCCGGGTGTTGGCCCTGTGTGCCTTGGTCGTATGCAGTCCTGATTGTGGCGCTCACCTGCACGGCGCCAAACACGCATACGACCATCATTGGCACCAAGGCAGAAGTGACTCTCATCGCTGAAGATGACACGTCTCCATTCGTCCCTCCATTCACGCCTGTCGCGACACCACTGGAGGTACGATACATGATGTTGGGGCGTGTCCGGAGCAAGTATGGTTGGTCTGACACATCAGTGTCAATGTGTTCTTTTTTCCATTACCAGGAGTGTATATAAGGCTGTAAAAATGAATTTTACTGCAGATGTTTTCCCCAGTATTCAGAAAAACAGTATCTCCTGGCGTAATGGTGTACATTAGAGGTGACAAGAAAATAACATAACTGATAGAAATAACTGGTTATTGAGAAGTAGCAGTTACTGTGATAAGGGCTCATCTGATACTAGCAGTTACTTAAATAACAGTGCTTTGCGCCACCTGTTTACAGAAGATCATACTATGCTTTCACGTCAACTAATCTGAGATCTGGCTATGATAGAGAGGGATATATCATCTGGAAGAGGTTCTACATGTCATGGAAATAACAGAGACTATGCGCCATCTATTGATACAACTATGTGTTATTTTGTGCGCTCTCACTACTTTCAGCACAAAAATGTCAGAGTGGTTGCTGATAGGAGCAAACTTATAGGTATTGTACATGTACTAGAGTTCCCTTGGGTCATTAGTTTGGGCAGTTAGTACAAGTAAAGCAATTGGAGCGACAATGGAAATAACTGTGAGAGGTTGTTATTTTTCTCTAGCTGTTATTATTCTCTCTAAGTTTCATTCTCTGACACTTAACACGCTACCACTACAGGTAACCCAGTGACATTTCCGGAGAGAATAGTTACTGGAGTGAGCAAAATATTTTTGTACCGCTATGGAAATAACTATCTAGAACCCCCAGTGTCCAGCAGTTGACAACTAATGGGATTCTGTTCTTTCCATTTCTTGTAGTTCCTGTAACAGTTGACCTTCTATCTGGCCTTCGGTTGTGTTAGAGGGTATTGTTAATGGTTTTTAGGGTTTTACACATATTGAAATATTTGAGCATTGTAGGTGATCTAAAAATGGAAAATAGTGGAGTACCTTCTCAAAGAACACCATAGCCCCAATGCCTAGTGGCACCATTATGATGAAAAAACGCTGCTGCTGTATGTAATTAGTGTATCTTATCAACTTGAGTACAAAAAACATGTGTAATTTCATAAAACTTGTCTTTGTGGCTTTACTAAGAAAAATGAGCTTTCTCAATATGTACATATACACTGCAAATGGACTTTTTTTATTTAATTAATTATTGGCTACTGATTTTGAATCATTTTCCACATAGTATTGAGCACATCAGTTTTATACAGGGAAATTGTACAATGGAATATTTACACTTCACACACAAGTATGGAAAATTAACCATTTGATCGCAGCATAGATGGAATGAATACAGGTATGCTTACAACAATAGTCAGATCAGGTACTTTGTCAGGAGCATTCAAATAAAAATATAGATTTACTTATATTAGGGTCTTCTTGTACTTGGGCATTCTACATGAAATGTTTTGAATAATATATGCTCTTTCTGTTTTGAAAGAGGCCAAGGGAGTTCATTTTGGCCCTTTGGCCCTTTATTTTAAGTGCTCATCTATCTCGTTCATGAATTAGTGTAATACATATTCAAATAATGGAAAATCCAGGATAGAATGTAACAATATTACGAGAAAGAAAGCTGCTACTCACTATCTAGCAGAGATGCTGTGTCACTGATACACACAACAACGACTCTCACAATTCACACACACACACACACACACAGACACACACACACATACACACAGCAACATTGCATGATGGGAGTGGCAACTGGGTGGGGGTATGGAGGATACTGGGGCAAGGAGGGAGGGTGGGTAGTGATGTAGAGTAAAGTGCTGCAGGTTAGACCACGGGCAGGGGAGAGGTGGGGAGGGGGGCAGAAGTAGCAGAAACGGAGGGAAATAAAAAGACTGGGTGTGGTGGTGGAATAATGGCTGCATAGTGCTGGAACGGGTGCAGGGAAGGTGTGGGATGGATGAGAACAGTGACTAATGAAGGTTGAGACCAGGAGGGTTATAGAAATATCGGATGTATTGCAGGGAAAGTTCTCACCTGCACAATTCAGAAAAGCTGGTGTTGGTGGGAAGGATCTATATAGCACACACTGTGAAGCAGTCATTGAAATATCATGTTTTGCAGCATGTTCAGCAACAGGGTGGTCCACTTGTTTCTTGGTTGCAGTTTGTTGGTGACCATTTGTGTGGACAGACAGCTTGTTGATTCTCATTCCTACATAGAATGCAGCACAGTGGTAGCAACTTAGCTTGTAAATCACATGACTAGTTTCACAGGTAGGCCTGCCTTTGATGGGATTAGTGGTGATGGTGCCTGACCTGGAGTAGGTGGTTTCAGGAGAATGTATGGATGTAGGTGTGTTGCAGAGGTATGAGCCATGAGGTACGGAATTGGGAGCATTGGTTGTGTAAGGATGGGTACATTATGTAGGTTCGGTGGATGACAGAATACCATGTGAGGCATGGGAAGGATAGTGGTCCGGATACTTCTCATTTCAGGCCACGACAAGAGGTAATTGAAACCCTGGCATAGAGTGTAATTCGGGTTTCTCCAGTCCTGGGTGATGCTGAGTTATGAGGGGCATGGTCGTCTGTGGTCAGACAGTGGGATTTTGGGAGGTGGTGACAGACTGAATAGATACAGCATGCAAGATTTGTTATTATACAAGGTTTGGAGGATAATTATGGTCGGTGAAGGCTTTAGTGAGATATTTAGATTGGGACTGCTCATCACTGCAGATGCGGTGACCAAGTGGGGATAGGCTATACGGAAGGGACTTCTTGGTATGGAATGGATGGCAATTGTTGAAGTGGAGGTATTGCTGGTGGTTAGTAGGTTTGATATGGACAGAGGTACTGATGTAACCACATTTGAGGTGGAGGTCAACATCTAGGAAGGTAGATTGTTGGGTTGAGTAGGACCTTGTGAAGCAAATGGGGGAGAAGTAGTTGAAGTTCTGGAGGAATGTGGATTGGGTATCCTTATCCTCACTCCAGATAGCAAAAATGTAATCATTGAATCTGAACCAGGAGTGGGGTTTAGGATTCTCTGTTTT
This sequence comes from Schistocerca gregaria, assembly GCF_023897955.1. Classification (NCBI taxonomy): domain Eukaryota; kingdom Metazoa; phylum Arthropoda; class Insecta; order Orthoptera; family Acrididae; genus Schistocerca; species Schistocerca gregaria. The sequence continues at coordinate 3,557,709 of NW_026061713.1, read as the reverse complement.
TAGGAAGGGTTCGTTTATATGGCCCATGAATAGGTTGGCATTAGATGGTGCTATGAGGGTGCCCATAGCCATACCCTGAATTTGTTTGTGGGTAATGCCTCCAAAGCAGAAGAAATTGTGTGTGAGGATAAACTTGTCATGGTGACTAGATTGTTGGTTTTGAATCTGTCAATCTTTGGGAAAGGGAGTGTTCAATAGCAGGAAGGCTATGGGCATTAGGAACATTAGTGTACAGGGAGGTGGCACCAATAGTGACAAGCATGGCACTTTGTGGTAAAGAGTCAGGAACTGTGGAGAGTCAGTGAAGGAAATTGTTCAAATGCCTCTGAGCACTACGGGACTTAACTTCTGAGGTCATAAGTCCCCCAGAATTTAGAACTACTTAAACCTAACTAACCTAAGGACATCACACATATCCATGCCCGAGGCAAGATTCGGACCTTCAACCATAGCGGTCGCGCGGTTTCAGACTGTAGTGCTTAGAACCACTCGGCCATTCTGGCTGGCTGGAGGAAATGGTTGGTATCTTTTAAATAGGAAGGTATGTTAGGGGTAATAGATTGTAGGGGTTGGTCTATGAGAGCAGCAATTCTCTCAGTAACCGGCCACAATGGGGCGTCTTGGGTGATTAGGTTTATGGACTTTAGGAATCATGTAGAAGGTAAGATTTATTAGTGGAGTGAGAGAGGTGAGCCGAGGCATGGACTCCAGGGAGAGGGTCTGAGGTGGGCATAAGGATTTGAGTAGTGATTGGAGATCTTGCTGGATTACTGGAATGGGGTCGCTGTGGCAAAGTTTGTAGATAGAAGTATCTGACAGCCAGAAGAGTCCTACTGCCAGGTAATCCTTGCAGTTAAAAACAACAGTGGTGGAGCCTTTGTCCACAGGTAGGATTAGAAGGTCAGGATCAGTTCTTATGTGGTGGACTGCAGCTATTTCTGCAGATGTAAGGTTAGAATGCATGTTGAGGGATTTGGGGAAAGATAGTGAGGCAACTGTTTATGCCATGCTCTGGCAGTTTCCGGTGATTAAGGGTGTCAGTGTGGTACTGGTGTGCAAGACTCACACTCCCTCTTGGCTATCGAACTTACTTGGAGTTGCTTCTCCGATCTTCTTTTCAGGATAGCCAGCTGTGATGTCCTGCACAACTTCTTCTCCCAAGATAAGATGCTACTTTGGAGGAAACGTTTTATACTTTTAAAATAACTCTGTACACTCGAGAATATTTTGAACTCAATCTCACTGTATTTTTATCACACATAACACTTTTCATACAACTAAAACATTTTTTCCCCTCATCAACCATGGACCTTGCCGTTGATGTGGAGGCTTGCGTGCCTCAGCGATACAGATGGCCGTACCGTAGGTGCAACCAAAACGAGGGGTATCTGTTGAGAGGCCAGACAAACATGTAGTTCCTGAAGACGGGCAGCAGCTTTTTCAGTAGTTGCAGGGGCAACAGTCTGGATGATTGACTGATCTGGCCTTGCAACATTAACCAAAACGGCCTTGTTGTGCTGGTACTGGGAAAGGCTGAAAGCAAGGGGAAACTACAGCCGTAATTTCTCCTGAGGACATGCAGCTTTACTGTATGATTAAATGATAATGGCGTCCTCTTGGGTAAAATATTCTGGAGGTAAAATAGTCCGCCATTTGTACCTCCAGGCGGGGACTACTCATGAGGACGTCATTATTAGGAGAAAGAAAACTGGCGTTCTACGGATCGGAGCATGGAATGTTAGATCCCTCAATCGGGCAGGTAGGTTAGAAAATTTAAAAGGGAAATGGATAGGTTAAAGTTAGATATAGTGGGAATTAGTGAAGTTCTGTGCAGGAGGAACAAGATTTTTGGTCAGGTGAATATAGGGCTATAAATACAAAATCAAACAGCGGTAATGCAGGAGTAGGTTTAATAATGAATAAAAAAATAGGAGTGCGGGTAAGCTACTACGACCAGCATAGTGAACGCATTATTGTGGCCAAGATAGACACAAAGCCCATGCCTACTAGAGTAGTATAATTAATATGCCAACTAGCTTTGCAGATGATGAAGAAATTGATGAAATGTATGATGAGATAAAAGAAATTATTCAGGTAGTGAAGGGAGATGAAAATGTAATAGTCATTGGTGACTGGAATTCGTCAGTAGGAAAAGGGAGAGAAGGAAACATAGTGGGTGAATATGGATTGGGGCTAAGAAATGAAAGAGGAAGCTGTCTGGTAGAATTTTGCACAGACCATAACTTAATCATAGCTAACACTTGGTTGAAGAATCATAAAAGAAGGTTGTATACATGGAAGAATCCTGGAGATACTAAAAGGTATCAGATAGATTATTTAATGGTAAGACAGAGATTAAGGAATCAAGTTTTTAATTGTAGTAGATTTCCAGGGGCAGATGTGGACACTGGCCATAATCAATTGGTTATGACCTGTAGATTAAAACTGAAGAAACTGCAAAAAGGTGGGAATTTAAGGACATGGGATCTGGATAAGCTGAAAGAACCAGAGGTTGTACCGAGTTTGAAGGAGAGCATAAGGGAACAATTGGCAGGAATGGGGGAAAGAAACACAGCAGAAGAAGAATGGGTAGCTCTGAGGGATGTAGTATTGAAAGCAGCAGAAGATAAAGTAGGTAAAATGACGAGAGCTGCTAGAAATCCTTGGGTAACAGAAGAATTATTGAATTTAATTGATAAAAATGCAGTAAATGACGGAGGCAAAAAGGAATACAAAAGGTCTCAAAAATGAGATTGACAGGAAGTGAAAATGGCTAAGCAGGGATGGCTAGAGGGCAAATGTAAGGATGTAGAGGCTTATCTCACTAGGGGTAAGATAGATACTGCCTACAGGAAAATTAAAGAGACCTTTGGAGAAAAGAGAACCACTTGTATGAAGATCAAGAGCTCAGATGGAAACCCAGTTTTAAGCAAAGAAGGAAAGGCAGAAAGATGGAAGGAGTATATAGAGGGTCTATACAACGGCGATGTACTTGAGGACAATATTATGGAAATGGAAGAGGATGTAGATGAAGATGAAATGGGAGATAAGATACTGCTTGAAGAATTTGACAGAGCACTGAAAGACCTGAGTCGAAACAAGGCCCCAGGAGTAGACAACATTCCATTAGAACTACTGACAGCCTTGGTAGAGCCAGTCATGACAAAACTCTACCAGCTGGTGAGCAAGATATATGAGACAGGCGTAATACCCTCAGACTAAAAAAAGAATACAATAATTCCAATCCCAAAGAAAGCTGGTGCTGACAGATGTGAAAATTACCTATCAGTTTAATAAGTCACAGCTGCAAAATACTAACGCGCATTCTTTACAGACGAATAGAAAAACTGGTAGATGCGGACCTCGGGGAGGATCAGTTTGGATTCCGTAGAAATGTTGGAACACGTGAGGCAGTACTGACCTTATGACTTATCTTAGAAGAAAGATTAAGAAAAGGCAAACCTACGTTTCTAGCATTTGTAGACTTGGAGAAAGCTTTTGACAATGTTGACTGGAATACTCTCTTTCAAATTCTGAAGGTGGCAGCGATAAAATACAGGGAGCGAGAGGCTATTTACAATTTGTACAGAAACTAGATGGCAGTCATAAGAGTCGAGGGGCATGAAAGGGAAGCAGTGGTTGGGAAAGGAGTGAGACAGGGTTGTAGCCTCTCTCCGATGTTATTTAATCTGTATATTGAGCAAGCAGTAAAGGAAACAAAAGAAAAATTCGGAGTAGGTATTAAAATTCATGGAGAAGAAGTAAAAACTTTGAGGTTCGCCGATGACATTGTAATTCTGTCAGAGACAGCAAAGGACCTGTAGGAGCAGTTGAACGGAATGGACAGTGTCTTGAAAGGAGGATATAAGATGAACATCAACAAAAGCAAAACGAGGATAATGGAATGTAGTCAAATTAAATCGGGTGATGCTGAGGGAATTAGATTAGGAAATGAGACGCTTAAAGTAGTAAAGGAGTTTTGCTATTTAGGAAGTAAAATAACAGATGATGTTCGAAGTAGAGAGGGTATAAAATGTAGACTGGCAATGGAAAGGTAACCATTTCTGAAGACGAGAAATTTGTTAACATCGAGTATAGATTTATGTATCAGGAAACCGTTTCTGGAAGTATGGAGTGTAGTCATGTATGGAAGTGAAACATGTACGATAAATAGTTTGAACAAGAATAGAATAGAAGCTTTCGAAATGTGGTGCTACAGAAGAATGCTCCATTCTTTTGCAGTGTTTGTAAGTTCAAATTTGGATGATTCCTGGCTAGCGCTACCGCCTTAACTTTTACTTCAAGGGGTATAGAGCTGTAGTTAAGTCGTTTAGTAACCGGTTCGTGATACTCATGGGGAACGGATGAAGCACATATTCCCAGAGAAGTGGAGATTTCTGAAGTGTTATGACAATTTAGCGATTCACTAGTCGGGATATCTTCCACTGAATCACCTTCTGCTTCGTCCTCATGGTATAGTACCTCAGTATCAAGAAAAGTCATTTCGTTCGTCACCACCAAACATCTCTCGACCATAGCCGTTCTTATCAAACTGGAACGCCGAGAAACAGACCTGGCTGCTTCCGGTAGTGCGTTGATAATGCATCTGTATTTTGCAAACCAAAACACAGTGACGGTAACTTCCCGCTTGCCATCGTCTGTGACAGGCTCCCAACTATATATTACAACGCTAGTCGAAGGGAGTACATCCTCCGTTACTCAGATTATGCACCTGAAAGATATGACAACAAATAATAACTAGTTACTACGGCATAAACAGACGAGCTAATTTCTACAAACTACATACAACACTCGTCATATGTTACTTACAGAATAACACTGTATTCATTCACGAAACTTATTTCATTCGGCACATTAATGATGGAAAAATCACTACTGTATCCGCCAGGATCGCGGCAGCCTAATGACGGAAAACAACTCTTTCCGATTTACGTCTATAAGGCTCGTGCTGGACACCTTCTCTCTTCCAGATTCAGAACTATGATATGACGAAGAGGCAACCGGGACAACATAACTCTCCCCGCGTGCATTCTGTCCCGTGCCTCGCTGTAAACAACCGTCGCGCGGTTGGCTGTCTGTGATCCCTCGTGAGGAATTCGAAGCACTCTTACAAGGGGAGGCCGCCAATTGTGAAATTCAGATTCAATTCATACTGCGCATAATAAAAGCTCATAGCCAGAGGTGCTATGTGGGAAAGCACCAAGATATACTTCTCAGCCGCTGTCGAGAAAATCGACAGTTAAAAGAAACTGTTGCGGTGAAATACTCACTACGATTGATAGTTTTCTACAGCGTCGTGGCGCAGCGGTAAGCTCTCGGGTTCGGGTTTGTAATTCCGAAGTACGCCGGTTCGAATCTCGCGCCATTCAACCATTTTTTTTAGTATTTGTTTTTTGTAATTCAAATGTGTGTACATACACACAATATATATATATAATTCCCAGCAATCAGTTGCAACAATTATGCATATAATAAGTTTTGAAAGTCGTTTGTCGTGGAAAAACTGGCAACTTCGAACATCATTATGTTTTCCGCAAAGAAAGTTGTATTTCATTAATGTTATTAATTGTCTTCATAATGTTAACCAAGTATAGTTAACGGAAGACGCGGAAACGATATTCCGAAACGAATACGTATAGCGTAAATCAAACGTTCGAATTAGAATACAAACCCCACGTACACAAATTTGCTGTGGCAGGTATGAAATATAAACTCCGTTACTCGCTCGTTACACTCGAAGGACAGATGTTGAATGGGCCGAAACGAGCCGCCGCATAACAGCGTAGTTGCCTGCCAACTTCGAAAGAAGGTAGGTGCGGTCCCTAGCGCAACTTATAACATCGTCGAAAATCAGTGCGGACGTGAGAGCTTTGGTACACCCTGTTAAACAAACAGAAAAATTGAGGCGGTACAATTGGACAGCGATCCGCCTTCACCAACATGTGTAAGCAATTCATATATGAATTACAAAACACTAATAATAAAAAATGTTGCATGGCGCGAGATTTTTTTTTTATTTTTCCGCCTCTCCCGACACGCTTCATATACCCTGCACTGCTTATGCTGCTAATTAGTTGGTTAGGCGTTCCATTGATTTTTTTATTTTGTTTATTTTTTTTATTTCAATTTTGTTCATTGTATCTGCTCGGGGCGGACATCGCAAGACACCCGTTTCAGTTAGTCGTTGATCCATTAACTCAGTTTTTTTATTACAGACGGCAGCTAACACACTGACCGAACACGCAAAGCTACCGTGCCGGCTGTTCGATCCGGCCACCTTCGGATTACGAACCCGAGCGTTTACCGCTGATCCACGACGCTGTAGAAAACTATCAATCGTAGAGAGTATTTCACCGCAACGGTTTCTTTTAACTGTCGATTTTCTCGACAACGGCTGAGAAGTGCATCTTGGTGCTTTGCCACATTACACCTCTGGCCATGAGCTTTTATTATGCGCAGTAGGGATCGAATCTGAATTTCACAATTGGCGGCCTCCCCTTGTTAGTCGTAGTTGTGGTCATGTGACAAGGCTTAAAAGTTTAATACTTTACTAACCAACGGCGTTGGGGTCATTAGTTTGCCTACTTTATTATTATCATTCTTTATTAATTTACTTACCTTATTAACCATCCTATCCCTATCAATTGAGATATGGAAAAATACAAACGAAAATAATAACAACCGCTAGGATTCTCCGATTCCCAGCCAGTTAGTTACCTTAGCTGTTCCGCTATCGCCGCTGTCGGCGAAAAGCGTTTACCATGTGGGTACAGGAGCGACAATTGTAAAAGTTTCTTTCCTCAATTTTTGGAAAAGTTTGCGTTTGCGGACCCCATACCTGATGATGAAAAATGCTCTATTTACAATTATCTATCGATCGCTCTAATTCTGAGTCCGTTGCTCGTCAAAACCTTTAGGGTTGATTTTCTCAAAATTGCGGGGGTGTTGACCCAAAAGATCTTGGACTATTTCATTTTAGGTTCTACACAAGCAACCTGCCAAATTTGAGCCGAATCGGTTGGCCGTGTCTGAGGCCTTCCCCTTGTTAGCCAGGATCGGCGACTACCTGCCCGCGCCTATCATCCGTCCCATACATGTCCGTCCTGCACACACATAATTGTGGTGCAGTAGATACATTCTACTATACCACACTCGTCTCTAAAATAACCCGTGTTCAAGACGGTGGAAATACGAGGGTCTCTAGAATTTACCCCGAAATTCTCGAGACACTACAATGCCTTTCAGAATGCTGGAAGTTAGCAAAGTATAATTATTAAATTGTCATTACTTCAACACCCCCATCAATTTAATACTTTTCTTAATTACCCGTAAAATTCACTATCCCCAGCTTTTGACATATTTTACCAAAAGCAACTAGGACTGGACATTTCAGTAAACTGCCATTTGTTCCTCGGAGCTAATGTATTGAACATTTAGATGGCCTCGCCCTGTATAAAGAACAACAGCCGTTCTATCACATTTCGTTGTCTCTGATGAACCCTCACCATCGAGGACAACATACTGCGTACTATTTTTCAAGAAGTTTTCGAGCCATTCACATATCTGTGAACTTATTCGATATGCTCGTAGATTCTTTAACAATCTGCAATGGGGCACGATGTCAAATTCTTTCCGGAAATCTAGAAACATGGAATCTGCCTGTTGCCCTTCATACATAGTTCTCAGTATGTCACGTGAGGAAAGGGCAAGCTGAGTTTCGCACTTACGATGCTTCCTAAAGCCATGTTGATTCGTCGACGTATGTTGCTTAGCCTCACGTAAGTCTATTATAATCGAACTGAGAATGTGTACAGGGAGTCTGCAGCAATCAGAAGTTTGCGATATTGGTCTCTAATTTTACGGGTCCGTTTCTTTACCTCTCTATATACTGGAGTCATCTGCGCTTTTTTTCCAGTCGCTTGGAACTTCGCGCTGGGCGAAGGATCTACAACAAATGCAGGTAAGGGACCAATGACGTATAACACTCCTTGTAAAATCCAAAACCTATAACAATATTAATATACAGAAGAAAACGCTGCGATCTTATGCACCATCCTAATAGCTTGCGATCTCAGAATTTGCGGCGTGAGGCACCGTCACACGTCGCGAGGGCCAGGGAAGACCACACTCCCTTGGAAAAAGCACTTGCATTAACGTGCCTGTATACTAGACTTGCAGTCATTACGACACTCGCTTTCTAAGTGGCGCACACAACCGCCAGTATCACGGTTATCGCCTGCTCGTTAGACAGCCAGCTATACACGCCAGCTCCTATCTAGCTCAGCTCCACCTGTCTGTCAAAACAGTGCGCATATAGCCGCGCCAGTCTCTCGTACTCTGCGCGAGAAAATTCAACATTTCTTCTTTTAAAATATGTAAAATTAAATCAATACGTTTTTCAGTTTACTGCAAATATTACTTTTTGAAGCACTGTAATCATTTTCTTTCTTTAACTACAAATAGTGGGGATAATATGAAAAGTGTTCTCAAACATAATTTTGAGTGTCGAGTGTAGAGTATATACGAAATTTGGAAGGCTTCCTAACACCAAACGCTGACTGGAAGTATCTTGTATGATGAGGGGCCCTGTAGTCTGCAGGTTGACAGAAACTGTTCCGTCAGTGGAGGCGCGCTTATTTGGTAAAACATCCACACCACGTCTCCGTGCGACTTATCGCCAGCCACGGGTGGGTCTTGAACCTGTCCTGGAGAGTGGTGGCGTGTTTCAGCCCGAATTAATGGAGTGCTCTGTTAGTTCAGAGACAGGTCTCCGTGCCGGCGCTGACGCACGGCGTGGTAGGAGGTCCGCAAAACCTCAGGCGTGGTGGGGATGTTTTGGACTTTGCGAGGGAAATAAGGAATCAACTTTTACATTAGTATGGCCAGTGTAGCGGGCTGTGTGTAGCCTTCTTATCTTGAGAATCTGCAACTCTATTGGAATTTTCGTAAGAATCTTTACATACTTCTGCAGAACTGATATTTTTCATGTTCATTAGTGAATGACGGCGCTGCTGTTATTACGCAGTTTAATCTTAGTGATTCAGCTCATATAATGTGAGTTACTTTTTCGTTGCTTAATGAAGCTGTTTAATTAAACAGTAATAAAGTACCCAATATCAATCTGGAAATATCCACCAGGCTGTGGCTAAGCCATGTCTCTACAAAATCCTTTCTTCCAGGAGAGCCAGTTCTGCAACGCTCGCAGAAGAGCTTCGGTGAATTTAGGAAGGTACAATTGAAGCTGTGAGGACGGGTCGTGAGTCGTGCTTGGGTAGCTCAGACGGCAGAGAACGCCGTGAGGCAAATATCCCGAGTTCGAGTCTCGGTCCGGCACACAGTTTTAATCTGCCAGGAAGCGCCAGTAATAAAGTAAACTTTCATTACATCAGATTGTTGCTGCTTACAAGTGTTACTCCACAGTAATGGCCCATACGAAGGAATGAACACCGCAGCTGCAACAAATCCCAGCCACCAGGTTATGCTATGAAAGCTGCCTCGTTGTGGGATTGTGGTTCTGGCTCGGAACCTGGGTCATTTTCTTGCAGGTATCGCCAGTTTTTCTCATCCAGATCGTTGCCCGAGTCAAAATGTGTGGCATGAGAACACCCATGCGTAGCGGTCTAGATATGAGATGCACACAGACGTATATCTCATTAAGGATATTATGAATGCAGTTACCATGTTAGTTTGGTCGCGGTACGTGGTAGTGGCTGAGTGAAGTAGGCAAAATCCGCGAAATATGGAGCAATAAATACTCTTCGGTAATACTAAATAATATGCACTGAAGCGCCAAACAGACTGGTATAGGCATGCGTATTCAAATACAGGCTGAATACGGCGCTGCGGTCGGCAACGGCAATATAAGAGAACAGGTGTCACGCTCAGTTGTTAGATCGGTTACTACTGCTACAATGACAGGTTATCAAGATTTAAGTGAGTTTTAACGTGATGTTATAGTAGGCGCACGAGCTATGGGACACAGCATCTCCAAAGTAGCGACGAAGTGAGGATGTATGTGTAGTGAACCGTGAATATCAGGAATCCGGTAAAATATCAAGTCTCCCACATCGCTGCGTCCGAATCATTTAACGAAACATCATCGATATGGGCTTTCGGAGCTGAAAGCCCACTCGTGTATTCTTGATAACTGCACGACACAAAGCTTTACGCCTGCACTAGGCCCTTCAACACCGATATTGGACTATTGGTGACTGGAAATATGTTGCATGGTCGGACGACTCTCGTCCAAAAGAACGGACACAATTGCTGACCTGAGGCCGTCTAGAACGAAATTACGATTGTATTAATACCTTGAGCTGCTGACGGGCGTTGACGTATAGCAACGGGGACTGGTGAAAATGTGTGCCCGACCGGGATAGAGCGTCCATCATGTAAGCAGGAGATCCCGGGTTCGAGTCCCGGTCGGGGCACACATTTTCACCTGTGCTCGTTTATATATATCAAAGCCCATCAGCAGCTGAAGGTGTTAATGTAATTCTAACCTCAGACATTAGTCGAGCCATGCCACGTCGAGTTGCGGTACTTCCGTGTACTCACGGGGGCTTTACACGATGTTTGGGAGGTGTCCCAGTTTCTTTGGCTCTTCAGTGTATATGACTTAAGAGCATTGCCATATATGTAAAAGTGTTTTGATTGTATCACTTATGATGCAATTTAGTGGTGATAGAGTCTACAACGTGTTTCATCAGTACTGTGGTGGCCCGAGGTGAGTGATTGTGGTTGGCAGATACCTCAGTGTACTGTGGGATGTAGAACACTTAGTTCTGTCAGAAAAGGCTATATTCTCTATTACCTTTGAACTTTACCGCATTACTTAATATACTCGCTTATACAATCCTCTCCCTGTTGCATCCATACTGGCATTAACGTTGCGTTACGCGACATATTTAACAGCAGTAATACTCTCTTAAAATAATGCTATTTAAATGAAGCTCGAAATGCGAGGAAGCTGCCTTATGTCATTAGGCATGTACTTTTCATTGCATATATGTAATATATTGTTTTCATAATATTTTCTTACAGACTATATTTGCAGTTACTGACGGAAACGCGCAAAATCGTGAAAAGCATTATACATATGAAGAAAAAGCGAAATGCTTATGCGAGATCACTGTAGAGAATCGTTCGGTTACTCATTTGTTTGTTACGAGTGGTTTTACCTCGTAGTATATCTGGATTTTTTTTTCTTTGTGACTCTGTTGATTGTCGGCAAACTGCAATTAACGAAAACGCACTGGAACATTAAAAACTGATATATTTATTAAAGTTTGAATAATGAAACTGGGCAAGCATCGTATGGCGTCTGTCAAATGAAACAATAAACGCATTTTCATATGTACGGTAAAGTTCGTAAATCACAGAGTATGTAGCTCTTCCTAAGAGTATTTGTTGCTCAGTATTTCGCGAATTTCTGTTCGCCACACTTATCCACAGTCACGCACCAAGACAGAAGTCCCTTACTATCTTACCAACAGCGTGAGACCAAGCGATAGCTACGAACATAACAAGGAGTCGGTGGCAGTCCGTCATGCAGGAAAGTGTGTAAGTAAAAGAAAGAAAAGAAAAGAAAAGAAAAAAGAAACATTCCTACGGCCTACCCAAACCATTGTTTCTTGTTTCCCAATCGCGGTAGATGGCGCTGTAATCGACGAATATCCACTGTGCCTGTTTTTGCATTTAAGACACAAAGTATTTACGATGTAAATGAAAACCTTCCTGTTCAAAAGGTACATACTGATCTTCAGACATTGCTTGAGTGTGTTGTAAATGTGTACGGGGCAAATAAAAGACATTTCTAGCAAATAAGCTACTTGTATGGTAACGTAGTTTTCTGTTTCCTACGGGGTGGCTGTGATTGTATCACTTATGATGCAATTTAGTGGTGATAGAGTCTTCAACGTGTTTCATTAGTATTGTGGTGGCCCGAGGTGAGTGATTGTGGTTGGCAGATACCTCAGTGTACTGTGGGATGTAGAACACTTAGTTCTCTCAGAAACCACGTGAATTCTTCGCCGGGCGTTGTGGCCGAGCGGTTCTAGGCGCTTCAATCTGGAACCGCGCGATCGCTACTGTCGCAGGTTCCAATCCTGAGTTCTGAGTTGTAGGGCACTGATGACCTCAGATGTTAAGTCCCATAGTGCTCAGAGCCATTTGAACCATTTGAAGCTGAATGCTTCACTTCGGTCGCCTCCCTCGAACTCCTCCAACAGGGTGACTGATTTAGATGTGCGTTTCCGCCCAACCGCTGTAAATCTCCCGCTGGCCGCTACGCGGAACACAAACCACAACCACTCTAATAAGTTAAAATGCCCACAAGGTGATAATGACAGGCTCGCCTGCCATGGATACTCAACAAAATCAAGCATTCCAATGGTGAGCGGCATGGGTGCTCAGCGATAGTAAGCATCCCGATGGGAACAAAATAGTATTACCTCAAAATCTTGTTACCGGATCACGTTAAACGTCGATTCTAAGCAGACACTGGAACCGGTAACCACGTTACACTCTACAGGCCAATTTGGAAGAGTCAAGTAGGTATCCCACTGCTGTCCAGGGCGCCTCCAGACACACTTTCGCTCAGTTCGAAGCGGGACTCAAGAATGAAGACAGCTGTACCCCAGCCAATGAGATTCCAGGCCGAAAGCGTTTGTGGAAACCTCATGGACAGTGGTGGTATACCACCATACGACCCGACAACCAGGAGTCATGCTCCGGGGTGCCATTACTTTTCACAGTAAGGCCTCTTTGGTTGTCAGCCGCGACACCCTTACAGCACAGCAGTCCAAGACATTGCATGTGCTGTTTTTTTTTTTTTTTTTGTTCTTCATGAGAAGCCATTCTGGTCTGACACTTCAGAAAGACAATGCCTGTCAGCACACGGCGAGAGTTTCTACTGCTTGTCTTCGTCCTTGCCAAACCATACCTCGGCCGGCAAGATCGCCTGGTCTCTCTCCAACTGAGAACGTTCGGAGCATTATGGGCAGCACCTCATCTGCATGGATACTGTGCAAATTACATTGAAGTGCCTGGCAGAGGGATCATAGAACCACCTTCACAATCCTCTATTATTCGAAACTCATAAACCTCGCGGAAACAACGAACACCCTTATCTTTTCGTACGAGCTCTGCTTTCCCTAATCATGGTGATCGTTTCTCCCTGTGTAGTCAGTGTCAGCAACATATTTTCGCATTCGGAGGGGAAGGTTGGTGAATTTCATGACAAGATTCCGTCGGAACGAAAAACGGCTTTCTTTTAATGATGTCCAGCCCAAAACCTGTATCATTTCTGTGGCACTCTCTCCCATATTTCGCGATTATACAATACGTGCTGCCCTTCTTTGAACTTTTTCGATGTACTCAGTCAGTCGTATCTGGTAAGGAACCCACACCACGCAGCAGTATTCTAAACGAGGACGGACAAACGTAGTGTAGTCAGTCTCGTTAGTAGATCTGTTACATTTTCTATGTGTCCTACTAATAAAACGGAGTCTTTGTTTAGCCGTCCCCACAACATTTTCTTTGTGTTCCTTCCAATTTTTGGTTGTTCGTAATTGTAATTCCTAGGCATTTAGTTGAATCTACGGCCTTCATATTTGACTGATTTATCGTGTAACCGAAGTTTAACTGATTCCTTTTAGCACTCAAATGGATGACCTCACGCTTTTCGTTATTTAGGGTCAATTGACAATTTTCGCAGTATACAGATATATTTTCTAAATCGTGTTGTAATTTGTTTTGCTGTTCTCACGACTTTACTAGTCGATAAACGACAGCGTCATCTGCAAACAATCTATGACAGCTACTCAGATTGTCTTCCAAATCGTTTATAAATATAAGGAACAGAAAAGGGCCTATAACAGTACCTTTGGAACGCCAGAAGTCACTTCTGTTTTACTCAATGGCTTTCCGTCGATTGCTACGAACTGTGACTTCTCTGACAGCGAATCACAAATCCAGTCACAAAACTGAGACGATGTTCCAAAGCACGCAATTTCACTAAAAGCCGCTCATGTGGTACAGTGTCAAAAGCCTTCTGGATATCCAGAAATACGGAATCGATTTGAAATCACTTGTCAATAGCAGTCAACACTTCACATGTTACATAAGAACGATCTTCACTAAATCCATGTTCACTGTGTGTCAATAGGTCGTTTTCTTCGAGGTAATTCATAATGTTATCCTACTACCTTTCTTGAATATTGGTGTGACCTGTGCAACTTTCCAGTCTTTGGGTATGGATCTTTCGTCGGGATTTCGCCGATCTAACGCGTCAGTTCGACAGAATTTTGGCACGATATACCTCAGGAGAACATCCAACAACTGTACTTAATAATGCCGAATCGAATAAATACCTGAATAAGCACCAGATGTGGATCAACGCGTTACTTACTTGCTCGATTTCTGAAGCACTTTCCGTTGGATAAATCATCCACATTGTTCTGTACATGTACTACACATCGACGGATTTTCGTCTCATTCGCATTATTCTTTCATGGGCTATAGTTTTTGTGTGTGTTACAACGTATATCCATACTCCCAGAATGACTAGGAAGATGCGTTATAAATATGGTGAAAATACTGTTTAATTATTTGCAGTATCCTTAATATGGGAAAACCAATAATAATTAGTCTACAACAGACTGCTGTTCAAAAAGGACTGTCATCTGTTTTTTGCAAAGCATTTGCTGAAGAGAACGCTTCTGCTCATATAATGTGTTTACCTTTAATCAGTTTCAACAGATGGTTCAAATTGCTCTGAGCCCTATAGGACTTAACATCTGAAGTCATCAGTCCCCTAGACCTGGAACTACTTAAGCCTAACTAACCTAAGGACATCACACACATCCATGCCCGAGGCAGGAATCGAACCTGCGACCGTAGCAGCAGCCCATTCCCGGACTGAAGCGCCTAGAACCATTCGGCCATTGCGTCCGGCAAATTCCAATAGATCATCGAACATTGAGAACAGCTGAAATCTCTCAAATTGAATGAAGCTCCATGGCTCGACCGATCCCTTAACACGGTGCATTGTATTTGCAGCTGCGTTAGCAGTTCTGTTAACTATAATCCATCGCCCATCGCACGAACAAAAGCCCTGCCCAGTAGTTGGAAGAAATCACAGATCGTACCCGGTATCCTTGATATCGATTTGTTATAGAATCTTCGAATATATTCTAAATTTAAAAAATTACGAGGTATCTCTGACAGAATGACCTCCCCATGGCAACCTGTATGATTTCCGAAAACAATGATCACGTGAAACCCAACCCGCTATTTTATCAGATGACTGCTAAAAGTAATGGACGAAGGCAGATAAATGCAGTATTTTTCGATTTTCGAAAAGTATTTGATTCAGTACCACGGCTATACTATTATCAAAAGTAAGGCACTATGAGGTATCAATGAAAATTTGCGTCAGTTGAGGATATTTGATAAGGAGAATGTAGCTTGTAATCCTGGATGAAGAGTCATCATTAAATATCAAAGTAACTTAGATTGTGCCCCAGGGAAGTGTCTTGGAAGCCTTGCTGTTGATATTGTGCAGGGATATGCTAAAGTCCGTATTATTTCAAAAGTCAATATTTCACGGAATAATGCAGGTAGAGAGAGCCGCACGCGGTAGCCGATTTGTCTTGGGCACCTTGCCACGGTTCGCACGGCTCCCCTCGGAGGTACGAGTCCTTCCTCGGGCCACGGGTGTGTGTTTTGTCCGTAATGTAAGTCAGTTTAAGTTAGGGACCGATGGTCTCAGCTGTTTGGTCCCATAGGAACTTACCACAAATTTCCCAAATTTAGGTTTTTACTGAAACTAAAGGAAGTGCAAATGACAAATAATCCTGAGTTAATAACGAGCATCAAAACCGTTATAGGGATTAGTGAACACAGGGTTGTCGTAGTGAGACTGTATATTGTAATCCCGAAATCCTCGAAAAACAAACAAAAAGTATACCTATTCAAAAATGCTGATAAAAATTCACTTGACGCCTTCCTGAGAGACTCATTCCAAATTAATAATATAAGTGTAGACCAGAAGTCGTTTGCATTCAAAAAATAGTATCGGCAACAATTGAGAGAAATAAGAAACGGCGGAGCTGATCCTCCGTGGTACACAAAACGGGTTAGAACACTGTTGCAGAAACAACGAAACAAACATGCCAAATTTAAACAGACGCAAAATCCCTAAGATTGCGCTAAATTCCGGGCTTCTCTAAAGGATAGCCAGAGTTCAATGCGAGATGCCTATAACAGTTTCCACGACGAAACTTTGTCTCGAAACCTGGCAAACAAATCCAAGATATTCTGGTCGTATATGAAGTATGCTAGTGGCAATTTACAATCAATGCCTCCTACATCTACATCTACGTCTACATGACTACTCTGCAATTCACATTTAAGTGCTTGGCAGAGGGTTCATCGAACCACAATCATACTATCTCTCTACTATTCCACTCCCGAACAGCGAACGGGAAAAATTAACACCTAAACCTTTCTGTTCGAGCTCTGATTTCTCTTATTTTATTTTGATGATCATTCATACCTATGTAGGTTGGGCTCAACAAAATATTTTCGCATTCGGAAGAGAAAGTTGGTGACTGGCACAACTTGACCAGAAGAAGGAATTGGTTGGTAGGACATGTTCTGAGGCATCAAGAGATCGCCAATTTAGTATTGGAGGCCAGTGTGGAGGGTAAGAATCGTAGAGGGAGGCCAAGAGATGAATACACCAAGCAGACTCAGAAGGATCTAGGTTGCAGTAGGTACTGGGAGATGAAGAAGCTTGCACAGGACAGAGTAGCATGGAGAGCTGCAGCAAACCAATCTCAGGACGGAAGACCACAACAACAACCACAACAACAACAGTGTAATGGACGAAATGCGATGATTCCGAGTTCGTAATAACCTTACCAACAAAGATATGCCTATGAGGGAGGAGCTTACTGCAACATCACTCAGAAATACTTCACATAGGGTAATGGAGGAAACGCCATGATTCTGGCTTTGTAGTAACCATACCAACAAAGAGAAGCAAATGAGTGAAAAGCTTTCTTCAGCTTCTCTCAGAAATACTGCATATAGGGTAAAGGGTGAAGTGCGATGTTACTGGCTTCATAGTAACCATACCAACAAAGACATGCAAAGGAGGGAGGAACTTTCTGTAGCTTCTCTCAGAAATATTTCACATAGGGTAATGCATGAAACGTGATGATTCTGTCTGTGTAGTAATCATACCAACAATTAGACGCAAATGAGGGAGGAGCCTTCTGTGGCTCTTCTCATAAATACTTCACATCAGGTAAATGCTGAAATGTCATGATTGGGTCTGTGTACTAATCATACCAACAAACAGATACAAGTGAGGGAGAAGCTTTCTGCAACATCTCTCAGAAATACTTCAAATAGGGTAATAGAAGAAATGCGATTATTCTGGCTTTGTACTAACCATACCAACAAAGAGACGCAAGTGAGGGAGGAGCTTTCTGTGGCTTCTCCCATAAAAACTTCACATCAAGTAATGGATGAAATGAAATGATTGTGTCTGTGTACTAATCATAGCAACTAACAGATGCAAGTGTGGGAGGAGCTTTCTGCAGCTTCTCTCTGAAACACATCCATAGGGTAATGGATGTAATGATAAGATTCTGGCTTTGTACTAACCATACCAACAAAGAGACGCCAGTGAGGGAGCAGCTTTGAGCAGCTTCCCTCAGAAATCCTTCACATCAGGTGATGGATTAAATATAATGATTGTCACCGTCTACTAATCATACCAACAAACAGATGGAAGTGAGGGAGGAGCTTTCTGTAGCTTCTATCTGAAATACACCACATAGGGTAAAAAATGAAATCCGATGATTTTGGCTTTGTAATAACCATACCAACAAACTAATTAAAATCAGGGAGGAGCTTTCTGTAGCTATACTCAGAAATACTTCACATAGGGTAATAGGTGAAATGCGATGATTCTGGCATTATAGTAACCATACCAACAATCAAACGCAAATGAGGGAGGAGCTTTCTGAAGCTTCCATCAGAAATACTTCACACCAGGTAATGGATAAAGTGTAATAATAGTGTCTGTGTACTAATCATACCAACAAACAGATGCAAGTGAGGGAGAAGCTTTCTGCAGCTTCTCTCAGAATTACATCAAATAGGGTAGTGGACAAAATGCGATTCTTGTGGCTTTGTAGTAACCATACCAACATAGTGACACAAATGAGGGAATAGCTTTCTGTGGCTTCTCTCATAAATACTTGACATCAGGTAAAAGATGAAAAGTCGTGATTGTGTCTGTGTACTAATCATACCAACATACAGATGCAAGTGAGGGAGGAGCTTTCTGAAGCTACTCTTTGAAATACTTCACATAGGGTAATGAATGAAATGCGATTATTCTGGATTTGCAGTAACCATACCAACAAAGAGACGCAAATAAGAGAGGAGCTTTCAGTGGCTTCTATAATAAATACCTCACATCAGTTAATGGATGAAATGTAATGATCTTTTCTGTGTAACAATCAAACCAAAAAAGAGATGCAAGTTAGGGAGGATCTTCCAACAACTTCTCTCAGAAATACTTCACTTAAGGTAACGGATGAAATGCAATGATTCTGGCTTTCTAGTAACCATACACAAAAAAAAGAAACTCAAATGGGGGATGAGTTTTCTGTAGCTTCCCTCAGAAATACTTCACATCAGGTAATGGATGAGATGTAATGATTGTGTCTGTGTACTAATCATACCAATAAAAGATGCAAGTGAGGGAGGAGCTTTCTGCAGCTTCTTTCTGAAATACATCACGTTAGGTAATAGATGAAATGCGATGATTCTGGCATTGTAGTAACCATACTAACAAACAAACACAAGTACGGGAGGAGCTTTCTGTAGCATCCCACAGAAATATTTCACATCAGGTAAGGGATGAAATGTAACCATAGTGTCTGTGTACTAATCATACCAACAAACAGATGCAAGTGAGGGATGAGCTTTCTGCAGCTTTTCTCTGAAATACATCAAATAGGGTAATAGATGAAATGCAATGATTCTGGCTTAGTAGTAAACTTACCAACAAATGCACGCAAATGTGGGGGTGCTTTCTGTAGCCTCCCTCAGAAATACTTCACAACAGGTAATGGATGAAATGTAATGATTGTGTCTGTGTACTAATCATACCAACAAACAGATGCAAGTGAGGGAGGAGCTTCCTGCAGCTTCACTCAGAAATACTTCACATAGGGTAATAGATGAAATGCGATGATTCTGGGCTTGTAGTAACCGTACCAACAAACAAACACAAGAACGGGTGGAGTTTTCTGTAGCCTCCCACAGAAATATTTCAGATCTGGTAAGGGATGAAATGTAACCATAGTGTCTGTGTTGTAATTTTACCAACAAACAGATGCAAGTGAGAGAGGAGCATACTCCAGCTAGTCTCAGAAATACTTCACATAGGGTAGTAGATGAAATGCGATGTTTCTGGCTTTGTAGTAACCATACCAACAAACAAATCCAAATGAGGTGGGAGCTATCTGTAGCTTCATTCAAAAATACTTCACATTAGGTAATGAATGAAGTATAAAGATTGTGTCTGTGTACTAATCATACCAACAAACTGATGCAAGAGAGGGAAGAGCTTTCTGCAGCTTCTCTCTGAAATACATCTAATAGGGTAATAGATGAAATGCAATGATTCTGGCTTAGTAGTAAACTTACTATAAATGCACGCCAATGAAGGAGGAGCATTCTGTAGCTTCCCTCAGAAATACTCCATATCAGGTAATGGATGAAATGTAATGATTGTGTCTGAATACTAATCATACCAACAAACAGATGCAAATGAGGGAGGAGCATTATGTAGCTTCCCTCAGAAATCCTTCGCATCAGGAAATGGATGAAATGTAATGATTGTGCCTGTTTAATCAAATTAACAAACAGATGCAAGTGAGGGAGGAGCGTTCAGCATCTTCTCTCTGAAATATATCACGTAGGGTAATAATTAAAATGCGATGATTCTGCCTTTGGAGTTACCAGGCCAACAAACAAACGCAAATGATGGGGGAGCTTTCTGTAGCTATACTCTGAAATACTTCACATAGGGTAATAGGTGAAATGTGATGATTCTGGTTTTGTAGTAACCATACCAACAATCAAACATAAATAAGGGAGGAGCTTTACGATGCTTCCGTCAGAAATGCTTCATACCAGGTAATGGATGAAGTGTAATGATAGTGTCTGTGTACTAATCATACCAACAAACAGATGCAAGTGAGAGAGAACCTTTCTGCTGCTTCTCTCAGAAATACATCAAATAGGGTAGTGGACAAAATGCGATTATTGTGGCTTTGTAGTAACCATACCAACATAGTGACACAAATGAGGGAGTAGCTTTCTGTAGCCTCCCTCAGAAATACTTCACAACAGGTAATGGATGAAATGTAATGATTGTGTCTGTGTACTAACCATACCAACAATCAGATGCAAGTGAGGGAGGAGCTTTCAGCATCTTCTCTCTGAAATATATCACATAGTGTAATAATTAAAATGCGATGATTCTGCCTTTGGAGTTACCAGGCCAACAAACAAACGCAAGTGATGGGGGAGCTTTCTGTAGCTATACTCTGAAATACTTCACATAGGGTAATAGGTGAAATGTGATGATTCTGGTTTTGTAGTAACCATACCAACAATCAAACGCAAATAAGGGAGGAGCTTTCCGATGCTTCCGTCAGAAATGCTTCATACCAGGTAATGGATGAACTGTAATGATTGTGTCTGTGTACTAATCATACCAACAAACAGATGCAAGTGAGGGAGAAGCTTTCTGCAGCTACTCTCTGAAATACTTCACATAGGGTAATGATTGAAATGCGATTATTCTGGCTTTGCAGTAACCATACCATCAAAGAGACGCAAATAGGGGAGGAGCTTTCAGTGGCTTCTATAATAAATACCTCACATCAGTTAATGGATGAAATGTAATGATTGTTCCTGTGTACTAATCATACCAAAAAAGAGATGCTAGTGAGGGAGGATCTTCCAGCAGCTTCTCTCAGAATTACTCCACTTAAGGTAACAGATGAAATGCGATGATTCTGGCTTTGTAGTAACCATACCAACAAACAAACACAAATGAGGGAGGAGCTTTCTCTAGCTACCCTCAGAAATAATTCACATTAGGTAATTGATGAAAGGTATTGAATGAGTGTGAGCACTAATCTTACCAACAATCAGATACATGTGATGGAGGAGCGATCTGCAGCTTCCCTCACAAAAACTTCACATAGAGTATTAGATAAAATGCGGTTATTCTGGCTTTGAAGTTACCATACCAGCAAACAAATGCAAATGAGGGATGAGCTTTCTGTAGCTTGTCTCATAAATACTTTACATCAGGTAATGGATGAAGTGTAATAATTGTGTCTGTGTCCTAATCATACCAACAACAGATGCAAGTGAGGGAGGATCTTTCTGCAGCTTCTCTCAGAAGTACATCACATAGGGTAATAGATGAAATGCGATGATTCTGGGCTTCTAGTATCCATACCAACAAACAAACACAAGTGCAGGTGGAGCTTTCTGTAGCATCCCACAGAAATATTTCACATCAGGTAAGGGATGAAATGTAACCATAGTGTCTGTATAGTAATCTTACCAACAAACAGATGCAAGTGAGGGAGAAGCGTTCTGCAGCTTGTCTCAGAAATACTTCACATAAGGTAGTAGATGAAATCCGATGTTTCTGGCTTTGTAGTAACCATACCAACAAACAAAATCCAAATGAGGGGGGAGTTTTCTGTAGCTTCCCTCAGAAATACTTCACATTAGGTAGTGAATGAAGTGTAATGATTGTCTCCTTGTACCAATCATAACAAAAAACAGATGCAAGTGAGGGATGAGCTTTCTACAGCTTCTCTCTGAAATACATCAAATAGGGTAATAGATGGAATGCAATGATTCTGGCTTAGTAGTAATCTTACCAACAAATGCACGCCATAGAGGGAGGAGCTTTCTGTAGCTTCCCTCAGAAATACTCCATATCAGGTAACGGACATAATGTAATGATTGTGTCTTTGTACTAATCATACCAACATACAGAGCAAGTGAGGGAGGAGCTATCTGCTGCTCCTCTATGAAATACCTCACTTAAGGTAATAGATAAAATGCAATGATTCTGGCTTTGAAGTAACCATACCAACTAACAAATGCAAATTATGGAGCAGCTTTCTGTAGCATCCCTCAGAAATACTTCACATCATCTACTAAATGAAATTTAATGTTTGTGTATGTGTACTAATAATATCAACAAACAGATGCAAGTGAGGGAAGAGCTTTCCACAACTTCTCTCTGAAATATATCACATAGAGTAATAAATGAAATGCGATGATTCTGGTTTTGTAGTAACCATAAAAACAAACAAACACAAAAGACACTTAAGCCTTCTGTAGCTTCACTCAGGAATACTTCACATAGGGTAATAGATGAAATGCGATGATTCTGGCTTTGTAGTAATAACACCAACCAACAAACGCAAATGATTGAGGAGCTTGCTGTAGCCCCCCTCAGAAATACTTCACATCAGGTAATGGATGAAATGAAGTGATTGTGTCTGTGTACTAATCATAACAAGAAACAGATGTAGGTGATGGATGAGCTTTCTGCAGCTTCCCTCATAAATACTTCACATCCGGCAATGGATGAAAAGTAATGATTGTGTCTGTGTACTAATCATACCATAAACAGATGCAAGTGAGGGAAGAGCTTTCTGCAGCTTCCCTCAGAAATACTTCACATCAGGTAATGTATGTTATGTAATGAGTGTTTGTGTGTATTAATCATTATAACAAAGAGATGCAAGTGAGGGTAGAGCTTTCTACAGCTCCATGCTGAAATACATCACATAAAGTAATAGATGAATTGCGATGATTCTGGCTTTGTAATAACCATAGCAAAAAACTAAAGCAAATGTGTGAGTAGCTTTCTGTAGCTATTCTCAGAAATACATCTCTTGGGGTAATAGATGAAATGCGATGATTCTGGCTTTGTAGTAACCATACCAACAAACAAACGCAACTGTGAGAGGAGCTTTCTGTAGCTCCCCTGAGGAATACTTCACATCATGTAATGGATGAAATGTAATGATTGTGTCTGTGTACTAATCATAACAACAAACAGATGCAAGTGTGGGAGGAGCTTTCTGCAGCTTCCCTGAGAAATACTTCACATCCGGTAATGGATGAAATGTAATTATTGTGTCTGTGTACTCATCATACCATAAACAGAAGCAAATGAGGGTTGAGCTTTCTGCAGCTTTTCTCTGAAATACATCACATAGGGTAATAGATGAAATGCGATGATTCTGGCTTTGTAGTAACGATACCAACCAACAAACGCAACTGAGGGAGGATTTTATTGTAGCTTCACTCAGAAATGCTTCCCATCCGGTAATGGATGAAATGTAATGATAGTGTCTGTGTACTGATCAGAACAACAAACATATGCAATGAGCGAAGAGCTTTCGGCAGCTTCCCTCAGAAATACTTCACATCAGGTAATGGGCGAAATGTGATGATTGTGTCTGTGTATTAATCATTCCAACAAACAGATGCAAGTGAGGGGGGAGCTTTCTGCAGCTTCTTTCTGAAATACATCACATTAGGTAATAGACGAAGTGCGATGATTCTGACATTGTAGTAACCATACCTACAAACAAACGCAAAGGAGTGAGAAGCTTTCTGTAGCTTCCCTGAGAAATACTTCACATCAGGTAATGGACGAAATGTGATGATTGTGTCTGTGTATTAATCATTCCAACAAACAGATGCAAGTGAGGGAAGAGCTTTCTGCAGCTTTTATTTGAAATACATCACATAGAGTAATAGATGAAATGCAATGATTCTGGTTTTGAGTTAAACATACCAACAAACAAACACAAATGGGAGTGGAGCTTTCTGTAGCTTCCCTCAGAAATATTTCACATCAGGTAATGGATGAAATGTTATGATCGTGTCTGTATACTAATCATAACAACAAACAGGTGCAAGTGAGGAATGAGGATTCTGCAGCTTCTCTCTAAAATACATCACATGGGGTAATAGATGAATAGCAATGATTCTGGCTTTGTAGTAACCATACCAAAATCAAACGCAAATTAATGAGTAGCTTTCTGTAGCTATTCTCAGAAATACTTCACATAGGGTGATAGATGAAATGCGATAATTCTTTCTTTATAGTAACCATTTCAACAAACAAACGCAAATGAGGGAGGATCTTCCTGTAGTTTCCGTCAGAAATACTTCACATCAGGTAATGAACAAGTGTAATGATTGTGTCTGTGTACTAATGGTGCTAACAATCAGATGGAAGTGAGGGAGGAGATTTCTGCAGTCTCTCTCTGAAATACATCACATGGGGTAATAGATGAAATGAGATAATTCTGGCTTTGTAGTAACGATACCAGCCAACAAACGCATCTGAGGGAGGTTCTTTCTGCAGTTTCCCTCAGAAATACCTCACATCAGGTAATCGATGAAATGTAATGACTGTGTCTGTATATTAATCATTCCAAAAAACAGATGCAAGTGAGGGAGGAGCTTTCTGCAGCTTCCTTCTGAAAGACATCACATTAGGTAATAGATGAAATGCGATGATTCTGCCATTGTGGTAACCATACCTACAAACAAATGCAAAGGAGTGAGGAGCTTTCTGTAGCTTCCCTGAGAAATACTTCAATCATGTAATGGACAAAATGTGATGATTGTGTCTGTGTATTAATGATTCCAACAAACAGATGCAAGTGAGGGAGGAGCTTTCTGCAGGTTCTCTCTGAAGTATATTACATAGGGTAATGGATGAAATGCAATGATTCTGACTTCGTAATAACCATTCCAACAAACAAACGCAAATGAGGGAGGAACTTCTATAGCTTCCTTCAGAAATATTTTACATCAGGTAATGGATGAAATGTAATGATTGTGTCGGTGTACTAATCATACCAACAAACAGATGCAAATGACTGAGGAGCTTTCTGGTACTTCTATCTGAAATACATCACATAGGGTAAAAAATGAAATCAGATGATTCTGGCTTTGTAATAACCAGCCCAACAAACTAATGCAAATGAGGGAGGAGCATTTTGTGTCTATTCTCAGAAATACTTCACATAGTGTAATAGATGAAATGCAACGATTCTGGCTTTGTAATAACCATATCAACAAACTAACGCAAATGAGGTAGGAGTTTTCTGTAGCTATTCTCAGAAATACATCACATGGGATGATAGATGAAATACGATGATTCTGGGTTTGTAGTAACCATACCAACAAACTAAACGCAAATGACACTTGAGCTTTCTGTAGCTTATTTAGAAATACTTCACATAGGGTAATAAATGAAATGCAATTATTCTGGCTTTGTAGAAACCATACCAACAAGCAAACACGTATGATGGAGGAGCTTTCTGTAGCTATTCTCAGAAATACTTCACATATGGTAATAGATGAAATGCGATGATTCTGTCTTTGTAGTAACCATACCTACAAACTAAATGCAAATGACACTTAAGCTTTCTGTAGCATTTCTTAGAAATACTTCACATATGGTAATAGACGAAATGCGATGATTCTGGTTTTGTAGTAACCATACCAAAAAATAAATGCAAATGAGGGAGGAGCTTTCTGTAGCCCCCCTCGGAAATACTTCACATCAGGTGATGGATGAAATGCAGAGATTGTGTCTGTGTACTTTTCATAACGAAAAACAAGTGTAAGTGAGATAAGAGCTTTCTGCAGCTTCCCTCAGAAATATTCCACATCCGGTAATGGATGAAAAGAAATGATTGTGTCTGTGTACTAATAATACCATAAACAGATGCAAGTGAGGGAAGAGCTTTCTGCCGCGTATCTCTGAAATACCTCACATAGGGTAATGGATGAAATGCAATGATTCTGGCTTTGTAGTAACCATACCAACCAACAAACTCAGATGAGTGAGGAGCTTTCTATAGCTTCCTTCAGAAATATTTCACATCAGGTAATGGACGAAATGTGATGATTGTGTCTGTGTATTAATGATTCCAACAAACAGATGCAAGTGAGGGAGGAGCTTTCTGCAGGTTCTCCTTGAAGTATATTACATAGGGTAATGGATGAAATGCAATGATTCTGGCTTCGTAGTAACCATTCCAACAAACAAACGCAAATGAGGGAGGAGCTTTCTGTAGCTTCCCTCAGAAATACTTCACATCAGGTAATGGACGAAATGTAATGATTGTATCTGTGTACTAATGGTACAACAACAATCAGATGAAAGTGAGGGAGGAGATTTCTGCAGTCTCTCTCTGAAATACATCACATGGGCCAATAGATAAAATGCGATAATTCTGGCTTTGTAGTAACCATACCAGCAAACATACGCATCTGAGGGAGGATCTTTCTGTAGTTTCCCTCAGAAATACTTCACATCAGATAATGGATGAAATGTAATGATTGTGTCTGTGTATTAATCATTCCAAAAAACAGATGCAAGTGTGGGAGGAGCTTTCTGCAGCTTCTTTCTGAAATACATCCCATTAGGTAATAGTTGAAATGCGATGATTCTGGTTTTGTAGTAACCATTCCAACAAAAAAACGCAAATGAGGGAGGAGCTTTCTGTAGCTTCCCCCACAAATACTTCACATCAGGTAATGGATGAAAGGTAATGATTGTGTCTTAGTACTAATCATATCAACATACAGAGCAAGTGATGGAGGAGCTTTGTGCTGCTCCTCTCTGAAATACCTCACATAGGTTAATAGATAAAATGCAATGATTCTGGCTTTGTAGTAACCATACCAACAAGCAAACACATATGATGGAGGAGCTTTCTGTAGCTATTCTCAGAAATACTTCACATATGGTAATAGATGAAATGCGATGATTCTGGCTTTGTAATAACCATACCAACAAACTAAATGCAAATGACACTTAAGCTTTCTGTAGCATTTTTTTAGAAATACTTCAAAAAGGGTAATAGACGAAATGCGAAGATTCTGGATTTGTAGTAACCATACCAACAAACAAACACATTTCTCTCAGAAATACTTCACATCAGGTAATGGATGAAATGTAATGATTGTGTCTGTGTACTAATCATACCATAAACAGATGCAAATGAGGGATGAACTTTCTGCAGCTGTTCTCTGAAATATATCGCACAGGGTAATAGATGAAATGCGATGATTCTGGCTTTGTAGTAACCATACCAATGAACAAAACGGAAATAAGGGTGTTGCTTTCTGTACTATTCTCAGAAATACTTCACATAGGGTAATAGATGAAACGAATGATTCTGGCCTTATAGTAACCATTCCAACAAACAAATGCAAATGTGGGATGTGCTTTCTGTGGCTTCCCTAAGAAATACTTCACATCAGGTAATGGACAAAATGTAATGATTTTGTCCTTGTACTAATCATACCAACATACAGAGCAAGTGTGGGAGGAGCTTTCTGCTGCTTCTCTATGAAATACTTCACATAGGGTAATAGATGAAATGCAATTATTCTGGTTTTGTAGTAACCATAAAAACAAACAAACTCAAATGACACTTGAGCCTTCTGTAGCTTTTGTCAGGAATACTTCACATAGAGTAATAGATGAAATGGGATGTTTCTCGCTTTGTAGTTATAATACCAACAAACAAACGCAAGTGATTGAGAAGCTTGCTCTAGCCCCCCTCAGAAATACTTCACGTCAGGTAATGGATGAAATGAAATGATTGTGTCTGTGTACTAATCATAACAACAAACAGATGTAGGTGATGGATGAGCTTTCTGCAGCTTTCCTCATAAATACTTCACATCCGGTAATGGATGAAAAGTAATGATTGTGTCTGTGTACTAATCATACCATAAACAGATGCAAGTGAGGGAAGAGCTCTCTGAAGCTTCCCTCAGAAGTACTTCACATCAGGTAATAGATGATATGTAATGAGTGTGTGTGTGTATTAATCATTATAACAAACAGATGCAAGTGAGGGTGGAGCTTTCTGCAGCACCATGCTGAAATACATCACATAAAGTAATAGATGAATTGCGATGATTCTGGCTTTGTAATAACCATAGCAAAAAACAAAAGCAAATGAGGGAGTAGCTTTCTGCAGCTATTCTCAGAAATACATCTCATGGGGTAATAGATGAAATGCGATGATTCTGGCTTTGTAGTAACCATACCAACAAACAAATGCAAATGACCCTTGAGCTTCCTGTAGCTTTATATAGAAATATTTCACATAGGGTAATCGATGAAATGCGATGACACTATATTTGTAGTAACCATACCAACAAACTAACGCAACTGAGAGAGGAGCTTTCTGTAGGTCCCCTGAGAAATATTTCACATCAGGTAATGGATGAAATGTAATGATTGTGTCTGTGTACTAATCTAAACAACAAACAGATGCAAGTGTGGGAAGAGCTTTCTGCAGCTTTCCTGAGAAATACTTCACATCAGCTAATGGATGAAATGCTATGATTGTGTCTGTGTAGTAATCGTACCATAAACAGAAGCAAATGAGGGATGAGCTTTCAGCAGCTTTTCTCTGAAATACATCACATAGGGTAATAGAGGAAATGCGATGATACTATCTCTGTAGTAACCATACAAAACCAACATACGCAAATGAGGGAGGATTTTATTGTAGCTTCACTCACAAATACTTCACATCAGGTAATGGACGAAATGTGATGATTGTGTCTGTGTATTAATCATTCCAAAAAACAGATGCAAGTGAGGGAGGAGCTTTCTGCAGCTTCTTTCTGAAATTCATCACATTAGGTAATAGACGAAATGCGATGATTCTGGCATTGTAGTACCCATACCTACAAAGAAACGCAAAGGAGTGAGGAGCTTTCTGTAGCTTCCCTGAGAAATACTTCACATCAAGTAATGGACGAAATGTGATGATTGTGTGTGTGTATTAATCATTCCAACAAACAGATGCAAGCGAGCTAAGAGCTTTCTTTAGCTTTAATTTGAAATACGTCACATAGGGTAATAGATGAAATGCAATGATTCTGGTTTTGAGTTAACCATACCAACAAACAAACGCAAATGGGGGAGGAGCTTTCTGTAGATTCCCTCAGAAATATTTCACATCAGGTAATGGATAAAATGTTATGATTGTGTCTATATACTAATCATAACAACAAACAGGTGCAGGTGAGGGATGAGGATTCTGCAGCTTCTCTCTAAAATACATCACATAGTGTACTGGACGAAATGCTTTGAATCTGGGTTTGTAGTAACCATAAAACAAACAAACGCAAATGAGGGGGGAGCTCTCTGTAGCTTCCATCAGAATTACTTCACATCAAGTAATAAATGAAATGTAATGATTTTGGCTGTGTACTAATCATTCCAACAAACAGATGCAAATGAGGGATGAGCTTTCTGCAGCTTTTCTCTGAAATACATCACATGGGGTAATAGACGAAATGCAATGATTCTGGCTTTGTGGTAACCATACCAAATACAAACGCAAATTAAAGAGTAGCTTCCTGTAGCTATTCTCAGAAATACTTCACATAGGGTAATTGATGAAATGCGATAATTCCTTCTTTATAGTAACCATTTCAACAAACAAACGCAAATGAGGTAGGATCTTCCTGTAGCTTCCGTCAGAAATACTTCACATCAGGTAATGGACCAAATGTAATGATTGTGTCTGTGTATTAATCATTCCAAAAAACAGATGCAAGTGAGGGAGGAGCTTTCTGCAGGTTCAATCTGGAAGACATCACATTAGGTAATAGATGAAATGCGATGATTCTGTCATTGTAGTAGCCATACCAACAAAGAAACGCAAATGAGGGTTCTGCTTCCTGTAGCTTCCCTCAGAAATATTTCACATCAGGTAATGGATGAAATGCAATGATTGTGTCTGTGTACTAATCATACCATAAACAGAAGCAAATGAGGGAGGAGCTTTCTGGAGCTTTTCTCTTAAATACATAACATAGGGTAATAGATGAAATTCGATGATTCTGGCTTTGTAGTAACCATACCAACAAACAAACGCAACTGAGGGAGGATTTTATTGTAGCTTCACTCAGAAATACTTCACATCAGGTAATGGATGAAATGTAATGATTGTGTCAGTGTACTGATCAGAACAACAAACAAATGCAATGAGTGAAGAGCTTTCTGCAGCTTCCCTCAGAAATACTTCACATCAGGTAATGGACAAAATGTGATGATTGTGTCTGTGTATTAATCATTCCAACAAACAGATGCAAGTGAGGGAGGACCTTTCTGCAGCTTCTTTCTGAAATACATCACATTAGGTAATAGATGAAATGTGATGATTCTGGCATTGTAGAAACCATACATACAAACAATCGCAAAGGAGTGAGGAGCTTTCTGTAGCTTCCCTGAGAAATACTTCACATCAGGTAATGTAATGATTGTGTCTGTGTACTAATGTTAGCAACAATCAGATGGAAGTGAGGGAGGAGATTTCTGCAGTTTCTCTCTGAAATACATCAAATGGGGTAATTGATAAAATGCGATAATTCTGGCTTTGTAGTAACCATACCAGCCAACAAAAGCATCTGAGGGAGGATCTTTCTGTAGTCTCCCTCAGAAATACTTAACACCAGGTAATGGATGAAATGTAATATTTGTGTCTGTGTATTAATCATTCCAAAAAACAGATGCAAGTGAGGGAGGAGCTTTCTGCAACTTCTCCCTGAAATACATCACAAACAGTAATAAATGAAATGCAATGATTCTGGTTTTGTAGTAAGAATACCAACAAACAGATGCAAGTGAGGGAGGAGCTTTCTGCAGCTTCTCTCTGAAATACATCACATAGGGTAATAGATGAAATGCGATGATTCTGGCATTGTAGTAATAATTCCAACAAACAAACACAAATGCGGGAGGAGCTTGCTGTATCCCTCTCAGAAATACTTCACATCAGGTAATGAATGAAATGAGGTGATTGTGTCTACGTACTAATCATAACAACAAACAGATGTAAGTGAGGGAAGAGCTTTCTGCAGCTTCCCTCAGAAATACTTCACATCCGCTAGTGGATCAAATGTAATGTTTGTGTCTATGTACTAATCATACTATAAACAGATGCAAGTGAGGGAAGAACTTTCTGCAGCTTTTATTTGAAATACATCACATAGGGTAATAGATGAAATGCAATGATTCTGGTTTTGAGTTAAACATACCAACAAACAAACGCAAATGGGGGAGGAGCTTTCTGTAGCTTCCCTCAGAAATATTTCACATCACGTAATGGATGAAATGTTATGATTGTGTCTGTATACTAATCATAACAACAAACAGCTGCAATTGAGGGATGAGGATTCTGCAGCTCCTCTCTAAAATACATCACATAGGGTAATGGATGAAATGCTTTGAATCCGGGTTTGTAGTAACCATAAAACAAACAAACACAAATGATGGGGGAGCTTTCTGTAGCTTCCCTCATAATTACTTCACATCATGTAATAAATGAAATGTAATGATTTTGGCTGTGTACTAATCATTCCAACAAACAGATGCAAATGAGGGGTGTGTTATCTGCAGCTTTTCTCTGAAATACATCACATGGGGTAATAGATGAAATGCAATGATTCTGGCTTTGTAGTAACCATACCAAAAACAAACGCAAATGAATGAGTAGCTTTCTGTAGCTATTCTTAGAAATACTTAACATAGGGTTATAGATGAAATGCGATAATTCTTTCTTTATAGTAAACATTTAAATAAACAAACGCAAATGAGGGAGGATCTTTCTGTAGCTTCCGTCAGAAATACTTCACATCAGGTAATGGATGAAATGTAATGATTGTGTCTGTGTACTAATTTTACCAACTATCAGATGGTAGTAAGGGAGGAGATTAATGCAGTCTCTCTCTGAAAACATCACATGGGGTAATAGATGAAAAGCGATAATTCTGGGTTTGTAGTAACCATACGAGCCAACAAACTCATCTGAGGGAGGATCTTTCTGTAGTTTCCTTCAGAAATAATTCACATCAGGTAATGGATGAAATGTAATGATTGTGTCTCTGTATTAATCATTGCAAAAAACAGATGCAAGTGAGGGAGGACCTTTCTGCAGCTTCTTTCTGAAATACATCACATTAGGTAATAGATGAAATGCGATGATTCTGGCATTGTTGTAACCATACCTACAAACAATCGCAAAGGAGTGTGGAGCTTTCTGTAGCTTCCCTGAGAAATACTTCACATCAGGTAATGGTCGAAATGTGATTTTTGTGTCTGTGTATTAATCATTCCAACAAACAGGTGCAAGTGAGGAAGGAGCTTTCTGCATGGTCTCTCTGAATTACATTACATAGGGTAATGGATGAAATGCAATGATTCTGGCTTCATAGTAACCATTC
Organism: Schistocerca gregaria; assembly: GCF_023897955.1. Classification (NCBI taxonomy): domain Eukaryota; kingdom Metazoa; phylum Arthropoda; class Insecta; order Orthoptera; family Acrididae; genus Schistocerca; species Schistocerca gregaria. Next base: position 3,525,264 of record NW_026061713.1, on the reverse strand, counting down.
CAACAAACAAACGCAAATGAGGGAGGAGCTTTCTGTAGCTTCCTTCAGAAATACTTCACATCAGGTAATGGATGAAATGTAATGATTTTGTCTTAGTGCTAATCATACCAACATACAGAGCAAGTGAGGGAGGATCTTTCTGCTGCTCCTCTCTGGAATACCTCACATAGGGTAATATGTAAAATGAGATGATTCTGGCTTTGTAGTAGCCTAGCAACAAACAAATGCAAATGACGGAGGAGCTCTCTGTAGCTATACTCAGAAATACTTCACATAGGGTAATAGATGAAATGCGATGATTCTGGCTTCGTAGTAGCCATACCAACAAACAAATGCAAATTAGGGAGGAACTTTCTGTAGCAACCCTCAGAAATACTTCACTTCATGTGATAAATGAAATGTAATGTTTGTGTCTGTGTACTAATCATACAACAAAATGATGCAAGTGAAGGAGGAGCTTTCTGCAACTTCTCTCTGAAATACATCACATTGGGTAATAACTTAAATGGGATGATTCTGGCTTTGTAGTAACTATACCAACAAACAAATGCAAATTAGGGAGCTGCTTTCAGAGCATACCTGAGAAATACTTCACATCATCTAGTAAATGAAATTTAATGTTTGTGTATTCTCAGAAATACTTCACATAGGGTAATAGATGAAATGCAATAATTCTGGCTTCGTAGTAACCATACCAACAAACAATTGCAAATTAGGGAGGAGCTTTCTGTAGCATCACTCAGAAATACTTCACACCATGTAATGAATGAAATGTAATGTTTGTGTCTGTGTACTAATCATACAACAAAATGATGCAAGTGAAGGAGGAGCTTACTGCAACTTCTCTCTAAAATACATCACATAGAGTGATAAATGAAATGCGGTGATTCTGGTTTTGTAGTAAGAATACCATAAACAGATGCAAGTGAGGGAGGAGCTTTCTGCAGCTCCTCTCTGAAATACATCACATTGGGTAATGGATGAAATGCAATGATTCTGGCTTTGTGGTAACAATACCAACAAACAAACGCAAATGATGCTTGAGCTTTCTGTAGCTCTTTTCAGAAATACTTCACACATGGCAAAAGATGAAATGCGATGATTCTGGCTTTGTGGTAACCATACCAACAACAAAACGCAAATGAGGGAAGAGCTCTCGCTAGCCCCCCTCAGAAATACTTAACATCAGGTGATGGATGAAATGCAGTGATTGTGTATGTGTACTAATCATACCATAAACAGATGCAAGTGAGGGAAAAGCTTTCTGCAGGTTTTTCTTTCTGAAATACATCACATAGGGTAATAAATGAATTGCGAAGATTCTAGATTTGTAATAACCATACGAAGAAACAAATGCAAATGAGGGATGAGGTTTCTATAGCTATTCTCAGAAATATTTGACATAGGGTAATAGATGAAATGTGATGATTCTTACGTTGTAGTGATCATACAAACAAAGAAATGAAAATTAGGGAGAAGCTTTCAGTAGCAGCCTTCAGTAATATTTCACATCATGTAATAAATGAAATGTAATGATTGTGTCTGTGTACTAATTATACCAACAAACAAACACAAATGAGGGAGGTGCTTTCTGTAGTAATCATTCCAACGAACTGATGCAAGTGAGAAAGGAGCTTTCTGCAGCTTTCCTCTGAAATACATGTGTCTGTGTACTAATCATACAAAAACAGATGCAGACGAGGGAGGAGATTATTGCAGCTTCTCTCTGAATTACATCTATTGCAGCTTCTCTCTGAAATACATCACGTAGGGTAATAAATGTAATGGGATGAATCTGGCTTCATAGTAACCATACCAACAAAAAAATGCAAATTAGGGAAGAGCTTTCTGTAGCATATCTGAGAAATAATTCACATCATCTTGTAAATGAAATTTAATGCTTGTGTTTGTGCACTAATAATACCCACAAACAGATTCAAGTGAGATAAGAGCTTTCTGCAAACATCACCCTGAAATACATCACATAGAGTAATAAATGAAATGTGATGATTCTGGTTTTGTAGTAACCCCACCAACAAACAAACGCAAATGACGGAGGAGCTTTTTTAGCTTCCCCCAGAAATACTTCACATCCGGTAATGGATGAAATGTAATGATTGTGTCTGTGTACTAATATTGCCATAAACAGATGCAAGTGAGGAAAGAGCATACTGCAGCTTCTCTCTGATATACATCACATGGGGTAATGGATGAAATGCGATGATTCTGGCTTTGTAGTAATCATACCAAAAAACAAACGCAAATGAGGGAGGTGCTTTCTGTATCTTCCCTCTGATATATTTCACATCAAGTAATGGATGAAGTGTAATGATTGTGTCTGTGTACTAATCACAACAACAAACAGTTGCAAGTGAGGGATGAGCTTTCTGCAGCTTCTCTCTGAGATACACCACATAGGATAATGGATGAAACACAATGTTACTGGCTTCACAGTAACCATACCAACAAACAAACGCATCTGAGGGAGGATCTTTCTGTAGTTTCCCTCGGAAATAATTCACATCAGGTAATGAATGAAATGTAATGATTGTGTCTCTGTATTAATCATTCCAAAAACAGATGCAAGTGAGGGAGGAGCTTTCTGCAGCTTCTTTCTGAAATACATCACATTAGGTAATAGATGAAATGCGATGATTCTGGCATTGTAGTAACCTTACCAACAAAGAAACGCAAATGAGGGTTGTGCTTCCTGTAGCTTCCCTCAGAAATATTTCACATCAGGTAATGGATGAAATGCAATGATTGTGTCTGTGTACTAATCATACCATAAACAGAAGCAAATGAGGGAGGAGATATCTGCAGCTTTTCTCTTAAATACATCACATAGGGTAATAAATGAAATGCGATGATTCTGGCTATGTAGTAACCATACCTACCAACAAACGCAGCTGAGGAAGGATTTTATTGTAGCTTCACTCAGAAATACTTCACATCAGGTAATGGATGAAATGTAATGATTGTGTCTGTGTACTGATCAGAACAACAAAAACAAATGCAATGAGCGAAGAGCTTTCTGCAGTTTCCCTCAGAAATACTTCACATCAGGTAATGGACAAAATGTGATGATTGTGTCTGTGTATTAATCATTCCAACAAACAGATGCAAGTGAGGGAGGACCTTTCTGCAGCTTCTTTCTGAAATACATCACATTAGGTAATAAATGAAATGCGATGATTCTGGCATTGTAGTAACCATACCTACAAACAATCGCAAAGGAGTGAGGAGCTTTCTGTAGCTTCCCTGAGAAATACTTCACATCAGGTAATGGTCGAAATGTGATGTTTGTGTCTGTGTATTAATCATTCCAACAAACAGATGCAAGTGAGGGAGGCGCTTTCTGCATGGTCTCTCTGAATTACATTACATCGGGTAAAGGATGAAATGCAATGATTCTGGCTTCGTAGTATCCTTTCCAACAAACAAACGCAAATGAGGGAGGAGCTTTCTGTAGCTTCCCTCAGAAATACTTAACATCAGGTAATGGATGAAATGTAATGATTGTGTCTTAGTACTAATCTTACCAACATACAGAGAAAGTGAGGGAGGAGCTTTCTGCTGCTCCTCTCTGGAATACCTCACATAGGGTAATAGGTAAAATGCGATGATTCTGGCTTTGTAGTAGCCTAGCAACAAACAAATGCAAATGACGGAGGAGCTCTCTGTAGCTATACTCAGAAATACTTCACATAGGGTAATAGATGAAATGCGATGATTCTGGCTTCGTAGTAACCATACCAACAAACAAATGCAAATTAGGGAGGAGCTTTCTGTAGCATCCCTCAGAAATACTTCACTTCATGTAATAAATGAAAAGTAATGTTTGTGTCTGTGTACTAATCATACAACAAAATGATGCAAGTGAAGGAGGAGCTTTCTGCAACTTCTCTCTGAAATACATCACATTGGGTAATAAATGAAATGGGATGATTCTGGCTTTGTAGTAACTATACCAACAAACAAATGCAAATTAGGGAGTTGCTTTCAGAGCATACCTGAGAAATACTTCACATCATCTAGTAAATGAAATTTAATGTTTGTGTATTCTCAGAAATACTTCACATAGGGTAATAGATGAAATGCAATAATTCTGGCTTCGTAGTAACCATACCAACAAATAATTGCAAATTAGGGAGGAGCTATCTGTAGCATCCCTCAGAAATACTTCACACCATGTAATGAATGAAATGTAATGTTTGTGTCTGTGTACTAGTCATACAACAAAATGATGCAAGTGAAGGAGTAGCTTACTGCAACTTCTCTCTAAAATACATCACGTCGAGTAATAAATGAAATGCGGTGATTCTGGTTTTGTAGTAAGAATACCATAAAGAGATGCAAGTGAGGGAGGAGCTTTCTGCAGCTCCTCTCTGAAATACATCAGATTGGGTAATGGATGAAATGCAATGATTCTGGCTTTGTAGTAACAATACCAACAAACAAACGCAAATGACGCTTGAGCTTTCTGTAGCTTTTTTCAGAAATACTTCACACATGGCAAAAGATGAAATGCGATGATTCTGGCTTTGTGGTAACCATACCAACAACAAAACACAAATGGGGGAAGAGCCCTCGCTAGCCCACCTCAGAAATACTTAACATCAGGTGATGGATGAAATGCAGTGATTGTGTATGTGTACTAATCATACCATAAACAGATGCTAGTGAGTGAAAAGCTTTCTGCACGTTTTTTTTTTCTGAAATACATCACATAGGGTAATAAATGAATTGCGAAGATTCTAGATTTGTAATAACAATATGAAGAAACAAATGCAAATTAGGGATGAGTTTTCTATAGCTATTCTCAGAAATATTTGACATAGGGTAATAGATGAAATGTGATGATTCTAACTTTGTAGTGATCATACAAACAAAGAAATGAAAATTAGGGAGAAGCTTTCAGTAGCAGCCTTCAGTAATATTTCACATCATGTAATAAATGAAATGTAATGATTGTGTCTGTGTACTAATCATACCAACAAACAAACACAAATGAGGGAGGTGCTTTCTGTAGTAATCATTCCAACGAACTGATGCAAGTGAGAAAGGAGCTTTCTGCAGCTTTCCTCCAAAATACATGTGTCTGTGTACTAATCATACAAAAACAGATGCAGGCGAGGGAGGAGATTATTGCAGCTTCTCTCTGAATTACATCTATTGCAGCTTCTCTCTGAAATACATCACATAGAGTAATAAATGAAATGTAATGATTCTGGTTTTGTAGTAAGAATACCAACAAACAGATGCAAATGAGGGAGGAGCTTTCTGCAGCTTCTCTCTGAAATACATCACATAGGTTAACAGATAAAAAGCGATGATTCTGGTTTTGTAGTAACCATACCAACAAATAAACGTAAATGAGGGAAGAGCTTTCTGTAGTTTCCCTCAGAAATACTTCGCATTAGGTAATGGATGAAATGTAATGGTTGTGTCTGAGTACTAATCATATCAACAAACAGATGCCAGTGAGGGAGGAGCTTTGTGCTGCTTCCCTCAGAAATACTTCACTTAGGATAATAAATGAAATGCAATGATTCTGGCTTTGCAGTAACCATACCAACAAAGAAACACAAATGTGGGAGGAGTTTTCTGCAGTTTTTTTCAGAAATACTTCACATTGGGTAATAGATGAAATGTGATGGTTCTGGCTTTGTAGTAACCATACCAACAAACAAACGCAGATGAGGCTGGAGCTTTCTGTAGCTTCCCTCAGAAATATTTCACATCAGGTAATGGATGAAATGTAATGATTGTTCTGTGTACTAATCATAACAACAAACAGGTGCAAGTGAGGGACAAGGATTCTGAAGCTTTTCTCTGAAAATAGGTGAAATGCAATGATTCTAGCTTTGTAGTAACCATACCAACAATCAAACAAAAATGAGGGAGGTGCTTTCTGTAGTAATCATTCCAACGAACTGTTGCAAGTGAGAAAGGAGCTTTCAGGAGCTTTCCTCTGAAATACATGACATAGGGTAATAGATGAAATACGATGATTCTGGCTTTGTAGTAACCCCACCAACAAAAAAACGCAAATGACGGAGGAGCTTTTTTAGCTTCCCCCAGAAATACTTCACACCCGGTAATGGATGAAATGTAATGATTGTGTCTGTGTACTAATCACAATAACAAACAGTTGCAAGTGAGGGACGAGCTTTCTGCAGCTTCTCTCTGAGATACACCACATAGGATAATGGATGAAACACAATGTTTCTGGCTTCACAGTAACATTACCAACAAACAAACGCAAATGAGGGAGGAGCTTTCTGTACCTTCCCTCAGAAATACTTCACATCAGGTAATGGATGAAATGTAATGATTGTGCCTGTGTATTAATGATACCAACATACAGAGCAAGTGAGGGAGGAAATTTCTGCTGCTCCTCTCTGAAATACCTCAGATAGGGTAATAGATGAAACGCGATGATTCTGGCTTTGTAGTAACCATAGCAACAAACAAATGCAATTGATGGAGGAGCTTCCTGTAGCTATTCTCTGAAATACTTCACATAGGTTAATAAATGAAGTGCGATGATTCTGGCTTTGTAGTAACCATACCAACAAACAAATGCAAATTAGTGAGGAGCTTTCTGTAGCATCCCTCAGAAATAATTCACATCGTGTAATAAATGAAATGTATTGTTTGTATCTGTGTACTAATCATACAACAAACAGATGCAAGTGAAGGAGGAGCTTTCTGCAAGTTCTCTCTGAAATACATCACATTGGGTAATAAATGAAATGGTATGATTCTGGCTTTGTAGTAACCATACCAACAAACAAATGCAAATAAGGGAGCTGCTTCCAGAGCATCCCTGAGAAATACTTCACATCATCTAGTAAATGAAATTTAATGTTTGTGTATGTGTACTAATAATAGCAACAAACAGATGCAAATGAGGGAAGAGCTTTCTGCTACTCCTCCCTGAAATACATCACATAGAGTAATAAATGAAATGCAATGATTCTGGTTTTGTAGTAAGAATACCAACAAACAGATGCAAGTGAGGGAGGAGCTTTCTGCTGCTCCTCGCTGAAATACACCACATATCGCAATGGTTGAAATGCAATGATTCTGGCTTTGTAGTAACCATAGCAATAAACAAACGCATATAATGCAGGAGCTTTCTCTAGCTATTCTCAGAAATAAATCCCATAGGGTAATAGATGAAATGCGTTGATTCTGGCATCGTAGTAACCCCACCAACAAACAAACGCAAATCATGGAGGAGCTTTCTGTAGCTTCCCTTTGAAATATTTCACATCAGGCAATGGGTGAAATGTACTGATTGTGTCTGTGTACTAATCATTCCAACAAACAGAGGCAAGTGATTAAGGAGCTTTCATCGGCTGAAATACATCACATAGGGTAATGGATGATATGCATTGATTCTGGCTTTGTAGTAACCATACCAACAAACAAACGCAAGTGACGCTTGAGCCTTCTGTAGCTTTTCTCAGAAATACATCACAAAGGGTAATAGATGAAATGCGATGATCCTGGATTTGTAGTAATAATACCAACAAACAAACACAACTGAGGTAGGAGCTTCCTGTAGCCCCCCTCAGAAATACTTCACATCAGGTAATGGATGAAATGCAGTGATTGTGTCTGTGTACTAATAATAACAACAAACAGATGTAAGTGAGGGAAGAGCTTTCTGCAGCTTCCCTCAGAAATACTTCATATCTGGTAATGGATTAAAAGTACTGTTTGTGTTTGTGTACTAATCATACCATAAACAGATGCAAGTGAGGGAAGAGCTTTCTGCAGCTTTTCCATGAAATACATTACATAGGGTAATAGATGAAATGCAATGATTCTGGTTTTGTGGTAACCATACCAACAAACAAATGCAAATGTGGGAGGAGCTTTCTGTAGCTCTCCTCAGAAATACTTCATATAGGGTAATAGATGAAATGCGATGATTCTGGCTTTGTAGTAACCATTCCAACAAACAAACTCCATAAAAGAAATGTAATGATTGTGTCTGTGTACTAATCATACCAACAAAGTGATGCCATTGAGGGAGGAGCTTTCTGCAGGTTCCCTCAGAAATACTTCACATCAGGTAATGGATGAAATGTAATGATTGTGTCTGTGTACTAATTATACCACATAGTGTATGCTGCCTTGGTGTGTGCCTCGCCCTTGCCTTCGGCTGTAATTGGCACAGTGCACGAAGGACTCAGTCCGTCCGGAGGTCTTGCGCCACCACTTTTATTCCATCTTAGCCACGTATCACGGCTCTGGCATTGTCTACACTATCGGTTCGATGGTTGCTGGTCGTGTTGGTTATGCCCTAACTCTAGGGGACCATTGTGAACATCTTTCATTTCCGGCTGGCTGCAGCTTTTACACTGCTGACGTGGTCACCATCTTTCGAGCTCTAGAGTATCTCCGCTCCTGCTCAGGTGAGTCCTTCATTATCTGTGGCGATTACCTGAGCGGTTTACCAGCTCTTGACAAGTGTTTCCCTCATTCTCGTCTGGTGATGGCTATCCAGTTGTCCCTGCATAATCTTGCCCGTTGCGGGGGATCTGTTGTCTTTGTTTGGAACCCAGGCTATGTTGGGATAGCTTGCAATGAAACTGTTGACTGCCTGGCGAAAGAGGCCACCAGTAAAGCATCTCTGGAGATTAGCCTCCCGGAGATTGATTTGCGGGCACTATTACGCCAAAAAGTTTTAGATTTATGGGACAGTGATTGGCGCAACCTGCCCATGCCAAACAAACTCCGTCATAACAAGGAGACGATGACTGTGTGGTGGTCATCCATGCGAGCCACCACAGGGACTCAGTCATCCTTTGTCGTCTCCGCATTGGCCACACCTGACTGATGCATAGTTATTTCCTGTGTCGTGAGGATCCACCTCTTTGTCGTTGTGGGGCTTCCTTGACAGTGGTCCATATTCTGTTGGAGTGCGCCCTTTTAACTGTGCTCAGGCAGACTTTTGCGATGGCTGAAATGCTCTCTGCGCTTTTAACTTATGACTGTTCCATAGCGGACTTAGTTTTGCATTTTATTCGGGCAGGGGGATTTTATCGCTTAATGTAAATGTGTGTGTTTTTGTGTGTGTTTTTGTGTTGATTCTGGCCTATGGGCTACGACTTTAGTCTGCTCTTTTTAATGTGTTTCTCGGTGGTTGGCTTTTCCTTTTCTGTTTCTATGGTCGGCAACCCACCGTCACTCTCCGTGTGATTTTAGTTCGTCTTGTCTGGTCTCTGTCTCAGTTTCTCTCGTTCTGTGTCATCTGTCCTCTCGTTTGTTGATTGTTCTTATTCTCTGTGGGTGTTTTTAGTATTAGAAAAAGGGACCAATGACCGTAGCAGTCTGGTCTCTTTAACACCCAAAAACCAACCAATCCTAAGATGTCTACCTCAGTCGGAGATGAAATGTCAGAAATAATTTTATTCATCGACTGTGCCGTCTTCCCACAAGCCAGTCCAGAAGTTTTGACTAATGTGAACAGTCACTGTGAAAGCCTATGTTGTGTAAATGTGTGCTTGTCTCCTGAAGTGTACCTTGTGAAAGGAGGAGTAGGAGGTGATTTAATGCGCGTGGTGTGAGTAGCTTCGCAGTATTTTCTATCCTTCACGTATCATGTGTTTTCATTCTTGATAAAACACTGAATATTAGTCATCGACAAAGTTTTTTGTTGTAGCTCGTGTATTTAGAGGAAACAGCACTAACCTGGCATACATGTTTCCTTGGGATTGAACTAGAATGTAGTGAATTTCAGCCACAGTCTCCAACTGTTGTCACTATTTAACTTAAATTATTATCGGACCTGTCTGAGGAAATGTGTGTCAAGTAATGTACTTCAAAAGGCCTTTCTGCTGTGCTCTAATTCCTCATGTTCATATACAGGATTGAAGCAGTTGAGAGTTGAGAAGCGTTGTGGGTTTGGGAAAGAATAAGATCTTTAGTCGACGTGAAAACACAGACAATGCTATTGTGGTAAACTGCAGAATTAAAAATTCTGCAACTTTACAAAAGGTCTAAAAGAGTCAGTAGAATCAGGTGTGACTGGTAAACCATTCTTTTTCAGGTGGTATACATTTTGTTATTTTTCATTTATAAATGTATATCTATCTGCTCCAGGAGATACATTTTCCTGCCACTGAAATGAATATGCAGGTTTTTCTGCATATCATTAACAATGTGTTTACACACACACACACACACACACACACACACACACACACTAACTACGTAGATCTTCTTTAGTTACATCTGAGCTTCCAGTGAACATAATTCATATTTATGCATTATATTTAGCACATGGGGAACATGTGCAAACTCAGTTGATGAGAAATAAAGGATATAATGTAAGTAACTAATTCATTTTTCACCTAATTAAATCTCTCCTCATTTTCATTCAGAAAGCCTTAATCTATGTCACAGTGAAAGCCACGTGCAGACAGTGGCCAATAGCCGCTCTCTCCGGTTTCGTAATAGGGACCTGCTCTGCCCTAGTCCAGCCAGTCTGGTACTCGCTCTGGGTTTTGTTTCTATCTCGGTGGTAGTGCATTCTGGTCGTTGCTCGTTGTTGACAATAGCCTGGCTCTGGTTCCAAGTGGATTTACGTTTGGTGTTTGGTGTCCACAAGCCTCTGTTGTTTATCTCTTCCTCCTTGTGTCGCCTATAGTCGGTAGCGGTTGGTTGTTGTCAGGTGTCGTTGGTCTGTCGTCCGAATTGTCCTGTGTTTACCTTGTGGTGCGTGCTCCACCGCTGGCGTCTTCCCTGCCTGGCGGCTCCGATCCGCAGCCCCAGCCATTCCTGCTGATGGTTGTGGTTACCACAATTTACTTCGCTCCTACCACATTGTCGTCAGTAATTGCAGTAGTCATTTTCAACATCTTCTCAACCATCTTTGAAACATTTGTACCACTTGTAAAGTCTTGTACTCGTAGTAGAGTCGCCAAAAGCCACATTCGATGTTTCCAATGCGATACTGCACTTTGTTCCATTTTTAAACAAAATTTAATGGAGAATCTTTGATCCATCTTTTTCGAAAGTAAAAATTCTCTGAGCACTCAAAAACAAAGACCTCCTTTTCCACTGTCAACAATGAACTAAATACTGAAAATAGATGTAAATATATGTACGGTACATCAGGAACACGTGTACTAATAAGAAAAGAACAAAAATGTATACAGCCGACAGAATTAAATTCCTGTAACTTTTTGATCACACCTCATATGCAGTGTCTGGAAAAAGGAAATAAAGCACCCATAACAGTGTAACTTTGTACAAGTACAAACTATTAGCGGGCATGTACACAATTAGAGCAGCGGTTCTCAGTGAAAGTAGAAAGGCCACTAGTGTTGATGGTGGAGGCTATACAAGAGGTGTGAGCACCATCGGGTAGACTACTGATGAGAGGTGTCACATTGTGTTCAGTGTTGAATCACGGTTCTGCACTATCCCCGATGACCACTGTCAGCACGTGTGGCGGCAGCTTGGGGGACATTCCATTCTTCCAGTGTTTTGGAAAGGCACAGTATGGCCAGCAAATGGTTATGATTGTAGGTTGCAGTTGATAGTGATTGAGGGAACTGTGACGGAACAACAATCTTTCAGATGTCGATAATCCTCGTGTTACATCTTGTATGACAGTATCGTGATGTTATTTCCAACACAACAGTGCTCATCCACATAGTGGCATGTGTATGTATCAATTGTATGCATGGTATTAGCTGCTCCCATAGTCAGCAAAATCCTTACATATGTTCCCTGCAGAGCATATGTGGCACGAGCTTGGACATAAACTCTGCCCCAGTGTCAGTATCCAGAATATTGTGGACCAGTACAGGAGTTTGAGGCCAGCTTGCCCGAGGAAGGAATCTAGTGGCCTTATGACACCCTTCCAACCAAACAAGTGTATGCAAGAAGGGCAATTGGGTGCATGTCATATTGATAAGTGAGATCATACTGCCAAGTTCTTTGTAAATCTGACTCAATTTTGTAATCACTAAAGTAACATCACATACCGTCTGAACCCATGGCATTTCTTTTATTTCTGCGAATTTCAATTTCTTAGCTGGGCAGTGTTTATGAACATCTTGGGCTGAAAGAAAATCAGCCTGATATAGAGACGTAAAACTATTAGAGACGTAATTAAATGTAAAAGTGTCACTAAAAACACATTTAAAGTGAAAAGCCTGAAAAAACACCAAGTTGTGTGTCCAGAAAATCTGTATCACAATGGGTTAACAGTGAGCAGCAACTGCAACCAAATGGGAAAAATATCTTCTTCCGGCCCAGGATGTTGTAGCAGATTTTCTGCAACTTCACATTCCTAAAGCTTCTGTATATTTTTTCCTGTTTCTACAAAGTCCATTCCTGGCAACTATAATTTAAAATGATCCAAGTCACTGTCCTTCTTCTTTGTATACTAAGGTGTCTGTCTGTAAATAATTTACTCTTATTTCTGAAGGCTTGGGCATTCCAATTCTTCTCTTAATATCCACTAGCTTTTGCCCTCAACTATGTTGGCACGGATCTTGAACCTGCATGAATTTTGAGTAGCCCTGAAACTTATTATCCATGGGAAAAATGGATATAAAGAACTGAAAGTGAAGTTGTCAAAACGATCCAATGGTAAAGAATTGATATGTTTGTAAGCACAGATACAGATATTTGAAGTATGAAATAGCAAAACGCCTGGATAGGGGAACAAGCTGGTGGTGTATTTAATGAAAATACAAAAAATTAAAGAATCTGTAGTTACAAATAAGTCAGTTCTTTACTGTTGCACCCTTTTGACAGTGTCACCTTCAGTCTTTTATATCTGTTTTTCTTGCTAATAAGCTTCAGGATATTTATGAACATTCATGTCAATGAAGTCGTTTGCTTAATAAGCTTATGGGTGACAATAGTTACAGTAATTTGTGAATGAATTCAAGAATGTCTGTGGGTAATGGAATTAAACTGTTAACATTAGTAATATTTTGGAAAGTTTCATCATCATAACACTATTTACTACTTTTTACTGATTTTTCTCATTTCTGGTCCCGGTTTGTTTTGTTCAGTTTTATAAAACTTCCACTGTCCCGATGTTTTTTTCTTCCAGTATAATGAAATGATGCTTATATGAAACTGAGTTGATCCACATAAAGCACTTGCAGTCCCTTGCAGGCCTGCATACAATAAAAAGTATTTAATATTGCATTTTTTGTAATCAGTTCAGCATGCAACTCTGTATACATAACCTGTCAGTAGCTGCCCACAGAGTTATTTTCAATTTTCCTGTAATTAAATAACATAAAACATGATAAATAGATGTAAAAACTTTTTATAATATGGAAAAATGCCTGTACACCATTATTATTTGCAGTATGTAGATAGTCACAGGATATGTGATGCATTCCCTTATGGATCTGAGTTACTGGGTACACATTTGTTTCCATACTATTCGGGCCCACATAGTTAAATGTACAGTTCAGTTTATCATGTTTTATAGATAATTTCACTTCAAAATTTCTCTGAGGGTTGAAATGCTTTTATAAATATGTAATGTTGGATCATTGGCTGTTGTCAGCTTAGCATATAGTTTTAATGGTCTTTTATCCATTCTGGATCTTTCTGAACTCAACAGCTGTGAACAAATGTTGATTAAGAATGCAACCAACCATCAGTACTTCTAAAAGTATTTATTTAAATGCCATTACCAGTCTCAAGCTATTATGTCTGTCTACAGGTTTTATTTTATTTACTTACTTTGTTTTAAGTAATTGCAACAATGTGCTAATATACATGTATTTGATAAAATATAAAATGAAATACTTACATACCCTCGATTTGTTTTGTCGGTATCATTTAGGCTTTCTTTGGTCCTTAAGCATTTTCAGCATGACACATGAAGAGTTAAGAATTATAGACAATGCACTTATTCTAAACAATCCACTGTGTTGTGCACACACTTCACAGTATTTTTAATCAGTTGCAGCCTTTGACAAGTACTTCACATGTAATGATTTTGCTTACAGTGAAAAGTCTATCCACTGACCAATGATATAACTCATTTCTCAACAAGGAAACATCTCATCTACTGTATGTTAAGTAAAGAATGTGTGGACGATACAAATCTAAATAACAGAAAAATGCTTTGTCCAGAAAAGTGCACTTCTTACAAGTGAGGAACTCTAATTGTAGCATGTCATAGGAGAAATTAACAAGAAGATTTATCAGGCTACTCTCGAGAAGCAATGGCATGTGTTTTGATTTTGGTCCCTGACAATATTCTTCAATGGATGTTAAATTGGGCAGCTAGTGGAATAAGGATACCCTTGTTCAGAGTCCTAACACAGACCAATCATGTTTAATTTGTGTGGAAAGTGCAATGAACATTTTCAGGATTGTTTGTTAGCCAGCTGTAGTTGCTCATTTAGAATTTGCTGAGATGAATTGAAGGTGTGAATGCATATTTCTAGTTATTTTAAGATACCCATTTTCCTCCATAAGTTAGTTGTATATTTTGTTTGTAGATTATCTTTAGCGTTTGAAATGCTGTATCTATATTGAGCCATGTGAGTGGCAGTTGCAGATGTACTTAAATGTTTTCAGTCTAAAAGCATCCTTGTACTTATGATATCTTGAAGTTGCTGCCAGTCAGGCCAAGATAAAATCTGATGCAATTGTCACAATCAGTACTGTGTACTCCTCAGTTTTTAGAGACCCAGCCCAATGGTTTTGGTTTTATGTACTATGTTATGTTGCCGCATTTAGTGTGCATCTATGGGCTTAAAGTCGAAATTGTGCAGAAAATATTAGTAAGTTACTTTATTCAACCATAGAATGTTTATGAAATATTACATATGTCATGTTAATTGAAAGAGGAAACAGTATTTTAATTAACTAATCCATACATACAGCAATAACATCTTTTACAGTTGTAGATGATGATGATCTGCTGTTAATTTTGAAGTGTTTTGTACAATTTTTTATACACATTGCCAAACAAGTTTACAATTTATGTAAAAAAAAAAAATACAGTTTGTGTCGCATAACTACACACTGGGTGAGCGAATATTTGTAGTTTGGGCACTGCCTTTCAGCTGTTTTAAGTACCTTGACAATACTTTTAGCATCCCCTTGTATTCTTTGTGTTGTCTCTTTAGCCCATTTGAAAAAGCAGAGTCATCAGCTCACCACAAAGTTAAGATGACAAAATTGGATGAAGGATGGAAATTATCCATCACAGACACTGGGTGCAGAATTTCACATTATTTCTAGTTAAATAATAATAATTTTTTCAATGCCTGCATGATGTTACATAAATAATCATGGACTTTTTAGTATTAACTATTTGAGAGGTATGCTTCATTTTTTTTTAATATTAGGGTTTTAATGTATTCAAAAAAATTATGGTGCAGTTTTATTCCTTTGTAGAAAATATTGGCTGTTGTTTTGTTTATCTTGAAACATGAGTCGGCAAAACTGATATTTACTCAGATCATGTGAATACAGCCGTTTGTGAGATAACTGCTTTGTTCTGTATAAGCCAAAAATATTGTTATTCAGTCTGATATTATGTAATTGCCCAAACTATGAGGTTTGTGGTGGGATTATTTGGGACAGAGATGCTACATATTAGTATGTTGTGCAAACAACAATGTGAAATGAATGACTTACAGAGGATGATGTGAAGTTTGCACTATGTGCATATTTAGACTGCTCAGCTATAACTGAAGTTGTATTTACCAAATGTTGAAAATTGATCTTCTACCTTAAACTTATAATTACCTTTGATGTTTACATTCTGTATGTAGCAAACATCACTATAGAAATCTGCCATTGCGCTGCTTGTAAAAGTTGTAACTGCTTGATAGTAATTTGTCATGTTGACATAATGATTATTCCTTAATCTAGAATGTTTCTAGTTACGTAAGTACTTTTATTCATGTTATATAGTAACCTGTTTATACATTATGTATGTAAATCTTTATTGTTCGCTAGGAAACTTAAGTTTGGGTCAACACAATTCCAAACAGACAGTTATAATTTATGATAATAATTAAAATAGTTTATGCTCAATTATCTTAAAATATTCAAAATTAAATGTAAACTTAGTAACATTCAGATTAATGCTTAAAGACATTCTTTCCTTTCTTACTGTACACTGATTTCTGCATGCATTTTTAAGTGTAAAGATGCCTTGCCGGTACCTGATACTTAATGCTGTAAATTTTAGCTGTGTTAGCTTCAGTTTTGCTTGGTTACTTTATATTTGTATGCATCATATGGGAGAAGTCAAAACAATACTACTTTTGTGTAAAACAAATGAGCTCTGTATTCGCATGTTAACAATACTATCAGAGCTAATGACATTCTGTGATAATCAGAAACGTCATTTCTATGATGTTTCTGGATGTAACAGCATAACTAGTGCTACGATGGGGCTGATTTGACGATGGGACTAGTGCTACAGGACTGGCGTGGAGATGAAAACATTCTTGAGTGGATGACCATCTCTGGGGTGCAAGAATTTCTCTTGATAGGTGTGCAGCCACCAGGATTACGCTCTGTTCCTAGCTGTACTGGACATTCCATATTTCTTAGACTCCTGGATCAATCTGTACTGCTATCACACTGTCTACCACACCCTGTTCTTTGTACCTCCCTTTGCAGGTGCAGTGGGTAATATGACACTTGTGAAGAGGCTTCAGTTTCCTTTCCAAGAGAAAATTGGTCCTACACAGACCCATCCTCACTCCACCCATGAACAACAGTTCTCAAATTTTATATGGATATTAATCTGTATGTGCATCAAAGCCCTTCTTATGCAACACAAGACATGGGTAGCCGACATACGTTTGCGGCACTGTGAACTGTAACTTGACAGCTTACCACTACCTTATCCAAGACTGCCTCTAAAGTAGTGGCAATAAAGGCTGTGCATATGTGGCATATACTTCTTTTTGAGAACATCCATCAGGGGTTTCAGAGTATTTAATTCTACAGCATCGAATGTGTCACGAAGTGCTCTTTGACCCAGTTAAGTTATAACATTACGTAAATAACACACAGCACAGTGAACAGTATTAATGGCGATGATAATGACATTGATGACATGAACAACACTTATAATAGTCTATTCACTGGACAGTAAATTTGTAATTATTTATTTATTCTGTTAGATGAGTTGATTGTTAATCAGTGCAATGATGACTGCATTACCACCTGAAGCAAGACTGCTTAATACAAATTTCTGCTTTATTCAATAAATTTTTCGTGTGCACATATGTTGCTGCAACAATAAAGTAAAATTAAATGATATGATTGAATTGTTCATTTGATGGAATTCTGTATTCATTTGGATGTTAAATACACCAGTGTATCATTTCTTTAATGCCTCATCTGAATCCTTGTCACTATTGCCATTTTTGTCTCGAATTTATGTATAGCATTGCCTAACACTTCTTTGTAATTTAGTTTTCAAAGCTATAATTGTAAAAAAAAAGTTGTTTGTGTTTAATATGTTATTTAAGTTTAGTATGATGTTTCACTGTTAGTATGTTCTGAACATTAAAGAATATTACTAACTATCCTGAAATACATTATTAAAGTTATCCCCTACTGTCACTCGCAGTGTTTTGTAAGTCATTGTAATATGTTGATGCTGATTTACACTTTTATGGCCACTTACCATTATTTTGTTACTGATCTCTTATAAAAGCAAATTCTTGATTTATATACATCATCTATTTTTATTTCTTTATTGCCTGCTGCGGAAAGTGGATGTTAACAATGTTGTTGAATTATAGTGTAAGCGGCTATGCCTTCATCCAGAAAGAAATAAAAATATGTTTGACATGTATAGGTATTTTAATTCATCTCCCTAAGGATATCTCACATATAACTTATTTCATCTCTGGCAGTGTTTATTAATTTGATGTGGTAGTCAGGAAGCAACCTCAAGATGTAAAACAAACTCTTGCAACGTTTTTGTCCATAAAATTTGGAATTGGGAAGAAAGATAATGGTGGCAAGTGCTGTTATCAAATACACAACACTGAAATGGTTGTATCGGAGTGGTTATACACTACATTAGAACAGAATTTTCCAATAATCAAAATTTCTTTTGTGACAGCATAATGGGATAATTTTCTCCTATTCCCACATGAGGGTGCACAGATAGCTTGAGCATTTGGGAGCTTCTTCCATACTCAGTTAAGAGAGTTAGCTCTGCCAGTAACACTGTGACAGTTTTTTACATACAGAGGATGACAGTGTGCAGTTCAACAGGCAGGTCCTGTCAATAACAGAGAAGCTGTTGAACGCTTGATTTCTCCCTAAAACCTTAAGGGGCAAGTAAATCTGAAAAACATATCTAAAAATTTCATAATCTTGTTCTGATTGTGTAGAAACAATTGTTACTCCTAAGTAACACTCGGACGCAATAAATAAGCCCTGTTGTGGTAAATAAATTTACACTCATATTTAGGGTACGTTAATTATCACATTCATTTAGGGAGTGACTCTTTATCATGTTAAGGCACCATTTTCAAAATTTTAAGTGGTATGTAAAATCTTGTGGCTTTTGCAAACTGAAAAAGAGGAACTTGCAGTTTATTCCATGCCATCGACAGGAAAACTGTGAAGGCCTAATGATGTAAACAGAAAGGTATACTAGGGTTTAACCTCCCATTCTTAATGATGCTTTCACCGTGCTCTCCCAGAAAGTGGGTGGTCACAAGTGCATGGCATACTGTCTCATCTGTTCCAAAACACAAATATTAGGGTATGAGATTGATAACCATTTACCATTCATTGTTCCACAGTGAGAAATATTTATTGGATTTTTCAGATTGGTGCAACAGGTAAATCAAATATACTGGTGCCCGTTGCAATTTATTGCTTCAAAATACCTATAGAAACAACTGTGGGAGCTCTCACACAGAATCTGTGGTTTGTCATCTCTCTGTACTTATGTCTGGTTTAGGCAGCACACGATCCACATCTCCATTCAACAACCTGTAGTAGTATTCATGGAAATCCGTAGGAAACCCACCGTTCCATAGTAACACTCTTGTCTCTCATTTGCTGCGAATAGATCTTTAAATTTGCTGCTGCACTTTGTACTTTCTTGATGCAGTGGACCTGCTGTGCAGTTCCAATACTTCTGGCCATGTAATTTTATTTCTGTTAGCAGATGATTGAGGTCCTTAAGAAAGCACATATCTACTCAGACTCATGATAAAGTAATGTAACCACTCTTAACAAACTCCTCTAATGAGACGAGTGTTCAACGGAAACAATGGTATTGTCAGGAATGCCCCTAGGGAAGTGTTTTCTGTAAACATAATGATTTGGCAAGCAGGGTGGGGAATAATCTGCGGTTTTTTGCAGATGATGCTGTGATACAAGATGATTTAGACAACATTTATGGTTGTGTGTGTGTGTGTGTGTGTGTGTGTGTGTGTGTGTGTGTGAGTGTGAGTGAGTGAGTGAGAGAGAGAGAGAGAGAGAGAGAGAGAGAGAGAGAGAGAGAGAGAGAGAGAGAGAGAGAAAGAGAGAGATAGAAGGATGTGTTAACGGTATTTTCAAATGACATGTAAGTTGTACATAGATGCTTTGGGAACTCGTATGGGAATCCCTGGAGAGAAAGCAATATTCTTTTTGAGGAACACTGTATAGAGAAATTTAGAGAACTGGCATCTAAAGCCGAATGCAGAATGATTCTACTGCCAGCAGCATACATTTTGCATATGAATTATAAAGATAAGCTATAAGATACTGGGGCTTACACAGACGCATATAGATATTCATTTCTACCTCACTCTTTATGCGAGTGGAAGAGGAAAGGGAATGACTAGTAGTGGTACAGGGTACATGCACACTACAGCTGCTGGTGGAATATGTATGTAGGTGTGGCCAGGCTCATAACAGGAGCTCTCATTCAATCTTGCTGTGACAGAAAAGTTTCTGGATCATGGTCGCCAGTGTCCATTTTCTCCTCGAGTTCAAAGACACTGCCAAGCCATGACTTCAACCCACAGGTGGACCTCCACAGCAGGGTGGAAGCACAAACACTGCTGTGCCTTGCTGATCTTAATTAGTTAACACCACTTTTCACAAATCTATACATACACGACAAAGGGCACACACGGTTGGTTGGCCCACACTTACTGATTACTTAAAATATGTTTTTAACAATTACGAATGTCGTTCCTCGGCGTGAGAGGTAATACATGCATTTCAAGTTCTTGTTAACTTTGATCACACTTATAACATTTCCAGTTAAGTGTAATAGTATGTAATTAATTCGTAAGGACATAGTTTATAACCATGTTTTGGTGGAAATAGTTTAACTGTTCTTTACCATAGGGAGTCACATGCTGATTCTGGGCTCTGTACTGCACTACGTTACTTCAAATCTGATTTGTGACAAATATTAAATGGTGTCTCTGTACAGGTTGACTTGTCATTTTCCAGCTAAGTCTCTTTACTTTTGACTATTTTGGAGACTATGTCATTATTGTGACACAACATCACATTGCAGCTTAAAATATTTGTAGCACCAACATTTACAACTCAATTTTAGGACAGACACTGTGTACATATATTATTTTTGAGATGATATTGTCCCTTCTTTTATACCTCCATACAAAAATAGTATAGGTAATTTCCTCTATGTATCCACCTGACCACAGGTAACACCATCCCTCCTATGGGTCCGTCTATGTCCCCCTCACTTCCATACATAAAATGGGGTTCACTGAACTTAAAAATTGAAACTATATCTCTTTCTGTGTCAAAAGTGTCTACATAGCATATTTAAGTTTTACTTGATACATGGGTTTCCTACTACTTTCCATTCTGTCACTCTTACTGTGTCTTTCACTGAGTCATACCTTCCCTCTATGTTATATTAACATTTAATAATGTGCTTTCTCTGATACAAACTTAAGATTAACTACAGACTGTTCATTAAGACCTCATTTGCTGTTACACATGGAAATGTTGTTATCCAGTTTGTTCTTATCAATAGAGTTGTGCACCACTCATTTTGAAATCATGAAGTAGTACTGAGAATACAGAAGTTTCCTTTAATTTGTTACTTTTCCTCTCAACTACTTTGTCATATACTAGGTATATATGTGATACAGCAGCTTTTCACTTTCCACTGAGAACACATCTATCTTTTTGTTAATCCCAATTGAAAAAAAACATTAAATTATCAAACTCAAAACCTTTATTTATTGTGTGTCAAACACTTTATGCCCAATTATGTAACATATGTATAACTATCAGCTTTTTCATACACTTTGACACGTATAAGGTTCACACACAAGTTAATAGCATTTTCGTTTTGCATGTTGCTGCGGGTTTCTTTATCAATTGCCATTTTAATTTGTAGTTCACTGTTGCTATCTCACTTTACATTTTGCCATTTGGAGATAGTGAGTGGAGCTGTGGACGCTAGAAAGTGGAGTGCCAAATGGAATAATCTGAACATTTTCTTCTTGAGTTCAGTAGAGGGGTGACAGCAGTGAAGGCAGCCAGAAACATCTGCACCATATGTGGGAATAATGCTATTCATCAGAGCACAGCAAGAATATGGTTTTCTCGTTTAAAGGAGGACCATTTTCACATTAGTGACCCACTAAGTTCATAAAAATGCGAAGGCCTTTCTGAAGATCATGGAAAGATTAATCCACAGTGATGCATGCCAGTGTATTCAAGATCTGGGTCATTGATGATCATGATCATTCCACCACTGTGCAAATTTTGCATGAAACAGAAAGGTTACAAAATGAGGTGAAGTGAAAATCGCAAAAATCAGTTGGTGGCCATATCTATCTCTATTTGCTCATCATCAAGCGGCTCATGAAATACTGAACATTACAATTGTGGTGGGGTTAGGGGTCAAGCCCGGGACTCCACATGGCAGACCAGAAGCTGGGACCCACCACACCGTATTTCGTCAGGAGGCCGAGCAAGTTCAAGAATTTTGAGAGGCAGTGCAGTGTGATACAGCAGTATTCAGTAACATTGCTTTATTCAGCTAATTTACAGTATTTGATGGTGAAGCGTAGTGTCAGCGTGCTGCCCGCCCAATGTCCTGCAAGTCCAGCTGGCTCAGCAGACTCCTGGTATGCCGATGCCACTGCTGTTGTTATCAAGGCTGCCTGCCAACGGAACTTGGCCGCCGCTCTCCCGGTCACCACCCAGCGATGCATAGCGCCTTGTGACTTTCTCTGCCCCATTAGGCCTGCTCTGTCTGACGAAGGGATGAAGGTGGATGTACTGGTCACCCGTGGCCCTCAGGCCACCGCTGCTCCCAACTAGTGACCTGACTCAAACCCACGCGCACCTGGATTCTGTGCTGAAATTTTCCGCTAATGGTGCTTACCGGATGGCAACACCCACTGCCATCTCTGGCGCTGTCGTAGCGCTGCTCTGCTACCCTCAGGGTACGCCTCGCCCGGACCCAGTATGCCAGGTGGGAAGCAAACTTGGCAACTACACTAGAGTGGAACTGAGTCCCTCCTGGACCTGCTGCAGACCTCTCTCACTGCCGTTTTTCAGGCAGACCATGCTATCTCCAAGTGGAAGGATGCCATTCCACCCTCCCCTGGCGTTGTGTCCCCCGATGCAGAATATAGCCCGAGCAACAACATAGAAACAAAGTACAAATTTATACAGAATGCTTATAATATTGCTGCCAGACTGGCCACTATAAGCATAGAGCAGCACAGGTCTGTCCCGACGTTCCACTGACCTGGCAGACCCTGTCAAGCTAAACTTGCCCGTCTATTTATATTGGTTTCTCCCTTGCTTCTGACATAGTGTCAGAGAGAGACAGGAACAATTGTAGGGATAAATTACTACAGGTCAGCCATTTACAAATATCCTCTCCTGGCTCTGGCCTAGTGCCCCACCTCATATATCCACTAACTAAGAGCAACGCTGCAGTTTCCTACCTTGTTGTTGCTCCACTCAAAACAAATCGTGCATGCAATACCGCTGTCGCAGCTCTGCGCCGGCAGGTGCCATGTTTACCTTGCCTGGCCTGCTGGCTGTCGTCCGTTACGGCACTCTGCCAGCGGCCCCAGATTTCATCCCCCAACAGCACCTTCATTGAATTTCGAAAAAATTTCCCTTTCCCTTGACTAGACTGACACTAGTGCAGCACTATCCTGGTGATGAAAAATTGTGTCTGTATTCTAACATAAGGAAAAGAAAGGATTGGTTGGGGCCAAACAAAGGAGCAACATCCCATACAAAAATCTGCATGCTTTCACAAAAGATAATGTTATGCATCTAGTGGGACGACGATGGTGGGGTGTATTATGAATTGCTTCCACAAGATGTAACGGTTGTTGCTGACATTTTCTGTCAACAGAAAAGATGTCTTGCTTATACAGTCTAAGAACAGCAACCAGGAAGTCCACGTGAAGCAATACTGATCCATGAAAGAGCCTGCCTGCATTCCGTACAGTATTTTTTTGTCAGTCTAGCAAAAGTTGGGTTGGGAAGTCATGTCACACCCACCTTATTCACCTGATCTTGTGCCTCAGATTTGAGCCTTTTCCACTCCCTATCAAATAACTTTCATGGAACTTCCCTTTCGGATTAAGAAAGTGTTCTGAACATGACTCAATGAATTCTTCACCAGAAAACCATGCCATTTACATTTTGCAGAATCGAAAATTTCCCCAATGTTTGCTGTCCATCGTAAGCACTGAAGGATGATATATTATTGTACGCTAAAGTCTCTGTTATGTTTATTAAAACTATAGAAAAAGTATACAAACTAATGCACCAGCTACATACCTGTGTTGGGGCCTAGCGCAATGGTTATCATATAAACATGATGTAGAAGGTTGTTGGATCAAAAAACGACAAATGAAACTTTTTTTCAATTTATAAATCCGATCAAAAGAATTTGATTATTATTTTTATTCAATTAATTCGTTTACATGTAATTTTTGATATTATTGTTTGTTTTATTTACCCTTATTTTTCTTTCTGTCATTCTTTTTTCTCCTGGAATCTGCCTGTGTCACCTATAATGTGGAAATAATTGTTAATGTGTGTGTGTCCGTCTCGAGTTGCTTCGTAGAGGTTAGCTTTAACCACCATAAACAAAGCAAGTGCGATTTTTAAATCTGCACAGATTGTTGATTGCTATTCTCTTTGATGCATTTCACATCATGGGGTTGTGGTTAGCTTAGGACACAAATTTGAATTCAGGGCTTTGTCTGCCATGGTTGTCATTTCTCACTTAGAATAATCTGTCCATAGACCATCTCACATTTCCAACGTACCTGGAAGTGGCTGCCTTTGACATTACTCTGCATTAATTATTGCATAGTAATGAAGTAAAACAAATTAATATTTCCACTTTGACAGTTCTCTGCAATTTATTGCATAATTTGGTAAACCATAGTGTTTTTTCTGACATGCTCTGGTGGTTTCCGGTGATTAAGGGTGTCAGTGTGGTACTGGTGTGCAAGACTCACACTCCCTCTTGGCTATCAAACTTACTTGGAGTTGCTTCGCCGATCATCTTTTCAGGATAGCCAGCTGTGATGTCCTGCACGACTTCTTCTCTGAATATAGGATGCTACATGGAGGAAATTTTTTATACTTTAAAATATTCTTGAGTGTATGGAGTTATTTTAAAACTCAATCTCACTGTATTTTCATCACACACAACAGTTTCTGACAGACCGGAAGGTTTCAAGCTTACAAAAACTGTTTTAGTCGTATGAAAACTATCACATTCATTTTTCCATAAATACAGTCTACAAATCTCACAAAGTTTAACAAGACAACTCTCTAGACCTTACTTATTGATTCTTTCTCTTACATTCGTAATTGTCCCTTCTCTTCTTTCAACAACATTCAAATGTTCACACAGTAATGTTTCATGTCGCGTGGAGTACGGCGCGTTTATTCCTTGAGCTGGATGTGTAACTATAGGCGACTACCTGCCCACGCCGATCATCCGTCCCATACACGTCCGTCCTGCACACACACATAATTGTGGTGCAGTAGACACAGTTCTACTCATCTCTAAAATAACGCGTGTTCAAGACGGTGGAAATACGAGGGTCTCTAGAATTTACTCCAAAATTCCTTAGGCATTACAATGCCTTCCAGAATGCTGGAAGTTAGAAAAGTATAATTATTAAATTGTCATTACTTCAACACCCCCCCCCCCCCCAATCAATTTAATAATTTCCTAAATTGCTCATAAAATTCACTATCCCCAGCTTTTAACACAGTCCATTGAAACGTGCACTCTTAGCTACTTTTGGTAAAATATGGGCCATTTGTTCCTCGGAGCTAATGTATTGAACATTCAGATGGCCTTTGTTGTATAGCTCTTGTGTAGAACGGATTTCACATCCACATGCTTCAGTCATCTATGTTCCCACTTCCGTAATTGACAGATTCTTCAAGAAGATGCTTAACCCATGGGGTGTCTGTCATAGCTGTCGCCGAAGCTGGATATTCTGCTTCTATTTCCTAGTGAAACTCATCTGTCTCCTTATCACCAGAAACAGTATTTTCAAACAAAAAACTATAAGAAAGTGAAGAAGACAGAAGATCTACAACATAACACAGTCAGAATCAACATAGCAGTAATAGCATTTAAAATTTCCTTTTTGTAACACAGGCCAACATCAAGTGTTCCTTTAATATATCAAAGAATTCATTTCAAAAATTTCTACTCTAATTCTGTTGGTTTATTTTGCTGTCTACTAAAATAGTTAAGTGATGCACTTCGTCTGGTCATAGCTGTCATTATATACATTGAAAAACACAGTAATTGTCCATCTCGTTTAAATTCATCCATTTGACCACACGCATCTCCACTGGATTTGACTTCCATCGATGTTCTCAGTGCTTACAGTCTTCCATGTTGAATCTTTTCAATAAGTATTCAAGATGAACATAGTGACAAAGAAACATTTTGCCACTGTTGCTCTGCATATTTATTCTGAGGAATGATTTTGGTTCTCCAAGTTCTCACATTCGACATTTTAACTAGTTCTTAATGTAGGTGACTTTTTTTTAACTATTACATCCAGCTGGAATATTATCTACTTATGGAAGCAAATTGAGTATAATGATCATCAATGATTTCAACATAGAGACATCTGCCAATTTTGGGTTGTCGAAACATGATTTCCTTCTAAAACTGTCAAAAGTTTTTTTTTAGTTTGCATACAAGTCTTTTCTTAATCTTTACACCAGGTCTCAATGCAGGAATCAATTTTGTACATCTGTTTGTTCCATAAATGAATTATGTTCCTTCACCACACTAAGGAGCATTCTTAGTGTTGTGAATTGAGCAAGTGGAGTATAGTCATATCTCTTTCAATATTTCCAGACATGTCTATTTTTACTTTGAACATCCTCTTACTGTCAGTGATACTTTTATTTGCTGTAAGTGGTGCATAAGTCAAAGTTCCATTAGATGACTGAGATTCCAGTTTTTCCTTTATTGCTTTTTTTCCATTCTTCTCCTACATCTTCTTCATGATGCCTTACCTGAACGTCTTCAGACTTCTGAGGTAAGTTTTCCCACGAATGTTTTTGCATTCAAGGGAAACACTGGATAATCCTTGAAAAACATAATTTTCTTGTTATTCTATTGCTTTTCCGCAAAGTTTCTGCTGGCTTCCACTTCTTCTGACATTGTGGGCCTTGAGTTCCCTTCAACAGTTTGCACAAAATCAAGGACTTCAAAACAGAAATAACTTTGAGGAAACTGAAGAATGTTCTGAATTACATTGTTCACTTGAATGGTCTTCTTCAAGATCCAATCATCATTGCTTTCACCTTCAAATAGAAACATATCTTTTTCAAAAATTACATCTCTCCCAAATACAACTTTGTGTTGCTTGGCGCACTACATTCTGTGGCTAATTAGACAGTTTCCAGTCACGAAACATTTTAATGGGCTAGTTCCTTTTCAATACTTTCCTTGGAAAGTGCCACTATGCAACACACCCAAAGTCATATTTGTTAAATTTGGCTTTCTTCCATCCGATAGCATTTCTAGAATTTCTGCATCTAAAACTGAAGTATAACTACAGTTAATGATAAAAGTATCTGCCAGTAACTTTTGACTAAAATTGCTTTCAAACTTTGCGTCCAAGAATTGTGCAATGAGACTTCTCAATGACAGTATGATTTAGTCGCTCTGCCACTCCATTTCGTAAATGACTTTGTAAATATACTCATGACCGTTGTCACTTTTAAATCTCCTGATTTTCAGCAAATACATACTTTGGAAATACGAAGCAAGAATTGTTACCAATATTGTATCGACCACTGTGCCATACAGTTCAGTGAGCTGACACATGGGTATTATATACTGTAGGACTGAAAGTTTCGGAGTGTTTTTCTCGTGAATGGCTAGTCATCTGGCCGTATGGCTGGGGCATTGTAACTCTATGAGGTAGTGCTGCCAACACATGCCATCCCACTCTTAACTACATTTCCCAACCCTCGCACTCCCCTTGTTAGTGTGTGTATATACACAATTGAATCATTTCTGTGAGCAGCAGCTATAGCTATCACCCTTTTGAATTGAACCTGCTGAATTTTTAAAAACAAGCATCATCCAGCCATTTATAGTTTATGCACTGACAATTAATTATTTAGTGAACCTGACACTAGAAGAGCACCTTTTAGTTTTAATTTGAAATTCCAGTCCACAAACTATGCTTTCAGCATAAATTTCTCCAACCTTTATTCTTATTTGATTCACCAGTTTGTTCACATCCATCAAAGAACAGGTTAATTAACTAAATATCCTGTTACCCTCAAATCTAGAAACCAATCCACTTTGCCACCTGGAAAACTTCCAGTAACAGCTGAGAAAGAAAAATTATTTTCATTTCTGTTTATTTTTTGGAGAGATTTAGATAAATTTGCAGAACTATAACTCTATGCTTTTGTGGCAATCTAACATTGTATTTTTCCCCAATAATGGCATTGTTTCCCACGTCTGTAACACATATATTGGGTTGTTACATAAGTTTGTTGCATTTTTCTGTACGTTTGATAAACACAACAGATACACATACACACACTACTCATCGATAATATATTCTCCTTCACTATTTACAACAGTCTATCAATGCTGAAATAACTTTTTGATTCCATGACTGTAGACATCGAGTGGTTTTGAGGTGAAGAACTCGTCGAGCCATGGTAGGAGCACCTTTTGCATCCGGCAAAGCTTAGCTTGAAGTTTGTTCGATAGGGAGCAGGAAAAACTGAGGGTGCAAGATCAGTTGAATAAGGTGAGTGCAGAATGACCTCCCAATCCAATTCTAGTATAAAGTTTTTGGTCAGTCTAGCAGAATGGGCGCGGGCGTTATCGTGGAGTAGCATCACTTTTCGCAGTCTGCCTGGTCGTTGTCCTCGAATTGCGTCCACAAGATGTCTCAGTTACTGACAATAAATATCATCAGTGATGGTTACATCTCAGGGAAGCAATCTGTACTACACCACACCATCACTGTTCAACTAGATGAATAATATTATGGATGCATGCAGGCTTTTATATGGGGAGTTGCTGCTTTGTTTGGGGGCAACCATTCTTTTCTTTTCCTTATGATCTTAGGATAAAGACACCATTTCTTGTCACCTATAGGGCTATAACGATACAAGTTAGGAATGGTCAACGTTGCTTTCAAGCAAACTGATCACGAACAATGAGAAAAGCACATACATCCAACTGCTGATTTATGTGTTTTCGGCTTAGAGCATGTGGTACCTTTTTGCAACCTTCTCCATTGCATGCAAATGTCTCACAATGGTAGAATGATCACAGTTAATAACATTTGCCAGTTCTCGAGTTTGCTGACATTGATTATTGTGGGTTAATGTGTTTAAACAATCTTTATGAACTCCATTTTCTGGTGTCCGAACCTCCACTCATTATCTCTATATAACAAAATGACAATATGTGAACTCATATAGCAACAGTGAATTACAAAGTAAAAAATGACAACTCCTAGCATCCACAATATCAACTAAAATCTTATTTTTAGACAAAGCTTTAACTGCATCATATATAGCTTGAGACTTGGTTGTCTCTGAATACATCCTTTTACCTTGCTGTCAGATGCTGTCGACGATGGCAATTCATTTACTGTCCAGTTGTTACCTTTAGATTTACTAAGTTTTGCTTCTTTGTCTAGTAATCTACCCTTTAAGAAATTCGGTTCCAATTCCTCACTTGAGAAGGTATTCAGAGCAGTAACAACTACTTCGGATTCTGGTGGAATTGTTTGTAAGAAACCGCATACTATATCAGTTCCTCCAATATTATCATCCGATCCTTCAAATTACCCATTAACTTACGAAACTCCAAAAAATTAATTTCAAGAGTTATTGTCATTTGCATTAATCTTTAAAGGTCGTTCTTAATAAAAGCCATAACTTTCAGCTCAAATGTTTGAATTAATGTATTTCTTATTTTTGGTGTAGGCCTACTCCAAGCAACTTTGTGAAATTCTTTGGATTACTTGAGACTTACACTTCTTATCGGTTTTGCCAAGCTCTCCCAGAAGAGTTTTCTTCCATGCACACTATTCAGCTGTCTCAGCCATGTCCATGTATCTCTTTCACACAAAACTCACTTCCAGCTCATATAGAAGTATTTCAGTCCTAAATTTTCAGTTGCTAAAGTTCTTCCCATTAAACAACAGTACCTTGTATTCCTCTTCTTCTTGAGCCATGACTCTAAACTAGGTACTGGATTACTTTTTTCCACCTTTATTTGTTGTACTGCAACACCTGGCACCTGTGTCCATGACCAGTTGCTAAGAAAATAACAGTTATTTAGGATAAAAAATTTCAACTCGTTACTTCACACAATTTACAATTACAACCATGGGACAACAATGAAGATAAAATATAAACAGAGCGAAGAAACACAGAAAAAACACATAAAAAGGCAAAGAGAAAATAACTCAAAGGATTATTATTACATTATCATCATTTCAACACACTTTGTATTAGATATGAAACTCCATGTCCAAACAATGAACAATGGCACCATTTAACCAAGATACAGAACAGCCTGCCACCACAAGTAAAAAACATAGCCTTGACTTTAGAAATCTGAAGTCATTAACTGATCATTGCTCTGAATTGTGTGAATTTTTGGTCCATATGTGTACAGTGAAATATCAAACAAGCTGCAAGTGCATGAACGATTTTTATAAAATTAATAATCACTGTGAATGAGACTTTTATACAATGTGTAGCTATCTCCATACTGTGGTCTTTGTCCATGTTTGTACTGTATTGTAACACTCTTTTGGTCTCCTTCAACTATTATTTATGCTACTTGTCAACTCAGATTATACAACCTAGGCATAGCAAAAATTGTCATTTTAACAGCCCTGGACATCTGCTGCCGTTTAGCTTACGGAATCTTCTTCTTGATACAGTTATGAAGTGTAGTGGTATGACCGAGAGGGAATTTGTTCTCGCTTGATATGGCTAATAACTATATGACATTGTTTGTCGTCTATCTTGATATATACACTCCTGGAAATTGAAATAAAAACACCGTGAATTCATTGTCCCAGGAAGGGGAAACTTTATTGACACATTCCTGGGGTCAGGTACATCACATGATCACACTGACAGAACCACAGGCACATAGACACAGGCAACAGAGCATGCACAATGTCGGCACTAGTACAGTGTATATCCACCTTTCACATCAATGCAGGCTGCTATTCTCCCATGGAGACTATCGTAGAGATGCTGGATGTAGTCCTGTGGAACGGCTTGCCATGCCATTTCCATCTGGCGCCTCAGTTGGACCAGCGTTCGTGCTGGACGTGCAACCGCGTGAGACGACGCTTCATCCAGTCCCAAACACGCTCAATGGGGGACAGATCCGGAGATCTTGCTGGCCAGGGTAGTTGACTTACACCTTCTAGAGCACATTGGGTGGTACGGGATACATGCGGACGTGCTTTGTCCTGTTGGAACAGCAAGTTCCCTTGCCGGTCTAGGAATGGTAGAACGATGGGTTCGCTTACGGTTTGGATGTACCGTGCACTATTCAGTGTCCCCTCGACGATCACCAGAGGTGTACAGCCAGTGTAAGAGATCGCTCCCCACACCATGATGCTGGGTGTTGGCACTGTGTGCCTCGGTCGTATGCAGTCCTGATTGTGGCGCTCACCTGCACGGCGCCAAACACGCATACGACCATCATTGACACCAAGGCAAAAGTGACTCTCATCGCTGAAGACGACACGTCTCCATTCGTCCCACCATTCATGCCTGTCGCGACACCACTGGAGGCACGATGCACGATGTTGGGGCGTGTCCGGAGCAAGTATGGTTGGTCTGACACATCGGTGTCAATGTGTTCTTTTTTCCATTTCCAGGAGTGTATATAAGGCTGTAAAAATGAATTTTACTGCAGATGTTTTCCCCAGTATTCAGTAAATCAGTATCTCCTGGCGTAATGGTGTACATTAGAGGTGACAAGAAAATAACGTAACTGATAGAAATAACTGGTTATTGAGAAGTAGCAGTTACTGTGATAAGGGCTCATCTGATACTAGCAGTTACTTAAATAACAGTGCTTTGCGCCACCTGTTTGCAGAAGATCATACTATGCTTTCACGTCAACTAATCTGAGATCTGGCTATGATAGAGAGGGATATGTCATCTGGAAGAGGTTCTACATGTCATGGAAATAACAGAGACTATGCGCCATCTATTAATACAACTATGTGTTATTTTGTGCGCTCTCACTACTTTCAGCACAAAAACTAAATAACGTTAATGTCAGAGTGGTTGCTGATAGGAGCAAACTTAAAGGCATTGTACATGTACTAGAGTTCCCTTGCGTCATTAGTTTGGGCAGTTAATACAAATAAAGCAATTGGAGCGACAATGGAAAGAACTGTCAGAGGTTGTTATGTTTCTCTAGCTGTTATTATTCTCTCTAAGTTTCATTCTCTGACACTTAACACGCTACCACTACAGGTAACCCAGTGACATTTCCGGAGAGAATAGTTACTGGAGTGAGCAAAATATTTTTGTACCGCTATGGAAATAACTATCTAGAACCCCCAGTGTCCAGCAGTTGACAACTAATGGGATTCTATTCTTTCCATTTCTTGTAATTCCTGAAACAGTTGACCTTCTATCTGGCCTTCGGTTGTGTTAGAGGGTATTGTTAATGGATTTTAGGGCTTTACACATATTGAAATATTTGAGCATTGTAGGTGATCTAAAAATGGAAAATAGTGGAGTACCTTCTCAAAGAATACCATATCACCAATGCCTAGCGGCACCATTATGATGAAAAAACGCTGCTGCTGTATGTAATTAGTGTATCTGATCAACTTGAGTACAAAAAAACTTGTGTAATTTCTAAATACTTGTCTTTGTGGCTTTACTAAGAAAAATGAGCTTTCTCAATTTGTACATATACACTGCAAATGGACTTTTTTTATTTAATTAATTATTGGCTACTGATTTTGAATCATTTTCCACATAGTATTGAGCACATCAGTTTTATACAGGGAAATTGTACAATGGAATATTTACACTTCACACACAAGTATGGAAAATTAACCATTTGATCGCAGCATAGATGGAATGAATACAGGTATGCTTACAACAATAGTCAGATCAGGTACTTTGTCAGGAGCATTCAAATAAAAATATAGATTTACTTATATTAGTGTCTTCTTGTACTTGGGCATTCTACATGAAATTTTTTGAATAATATACGCTCTTTCTGTTTTGAAAGAGGCCAAGGGAGTTCATTTTGGCCCTTTGGCCCTTTATTTTAAGTGCTCATCTATCTCGTTCATGAATTAGTATAATATATATTCAAATAATGGAAAATCCTGGACAGAATTAACAATATTACGAGAAAGAAAGCTGCTACTCACTATCTAGCGGAGATGCTGTGTCGCTGATACACACAACAACGACTCTCACAATTCACACACACACACACACACACACACACACACACACACACACACACACACACAGACAGCAACATTGCATGATGGGAGTGGCAACTGGGTGGGGGTATGGAGGATACTGGGGCAGGGAGGGAGGGTGGAAGTGATTTAGAGTAAAGTGCTGCAGGTTAGACCACGGGCAGGGGAGAGGTGGGGAGGGTGGCAGAAGTAGCAGAAACGGAGGGAAATAAAAAGACTGGGTGTGGTGGTGGAATAATGGCTGCATAGTTCTGGAACGGGTGCAGGGAATGTGTGGGATGGATGAGAACAGTGACTAATGAAGGTTGAGACCAGGAGGGTTATGGGAATATCAGATGTATTGCAGGGAAAGTTCCCACCTGCACAACTCAGAAAAGCTGGTGTTGGTGGGAAGGATCTATATAGCACACACTGTGAAGCAGTCATTGATATATCATGTTTGGCAGCATGTTCAGCAACAGGGTGGTCCACTTGTTTCTTGGTTGCAGTTTGTTGGTGACCATTTGTGTGGACAGACAGCTTGTTGGTTCTCATTCCTACATAGAATGCAGCACAGTGGTAGCAACTTAGCTTGTAAAGCACATGACTAGTTTCACAGGTAGGCCTGCCTTTGATGGGATTAGTGGTGATGGTGCCTGACCTGGAGTAGGTGGTGGCAGGAGAATGTATGGATGTAGGTGTGTTACAGAGGTATGAACCATGAGGTAAGGGATTGGGAGCAGGGGTTGTGTAAGGATGGGTACATTATGTAGGTTCGGTGGATGACAGAATACCATGTGAGGCATGGGAAGGATAGTGGTCTGGATACTTCTCATTTCAGGCCACGACAAGAGGTAATCAAAACCCTGGCATAGAGTGTAATTCAGTTTCTCCAGTCCTGGGTGATGCTGAGTTATGAGGGGCATGGTTGTCTGTGGTCAGACAGTGGGATTTTGGGAGGTGGTGGGAGACTGAATAGATAAGGCATGCAAGATTTGTTATTATACAAGGTTGGGAGGATAGTTATGGTCAGTGAAGGCTTCAGTGAGGTAGTTAGATTGGGGCTGCTCATCACTGCAGATGCGGTGACCAAGTGGGGATAGGCTATACGGAAGGGACTTCTTGGTAAGGAATGGATGGCAATTGTTGAAGTGGAGGTATTGCTGGTGGTTAGTAGGTTTGATATGGATGGAGGTACTGATGTAACCACATTTGAGGTGGAGGTCAACATCTAGGAAGGTAGATTGTTGGGTTGAGTAGGACCTTGTGAAGCAAATGGGGGAGAAGTAGTTGAAGTTCTGGAGGAATGTGGATTGGGTATCCTTATCCTCACTCCAGATAGCAAAGATGTAATCACTGAATCTGAACCAGGAGTGGGGTTTAGGATTCTCTGTTTTTAGGAAGGGTTCGTTTATATGGCCCATGAATAGGTTGGCATTAGATGGTGCTATGAGGGTGCCCATAGCCATACCCTGGATTTGTTTGTGGGTAATGCCTTCAAAGCAGAAGAAATTGTGTGTGAGGATAAACTTGTCATGGTGACTAGGTTGTTGGTTTTGAATCTGTCAATCTTTGGGAAAGGGAGTGTTCAATAGCAGGAAGGCTATGGGCATTAGGAACATTAGTGTACAGGGAGGTGGCACCAATAGTGAGAAGCATGGCACTTTGTGGTAAAGAGTCAGGAACTGTGGAGAGTCAGTGAAGGATATTGTTCAAATGCCTCTGAGCACTACGGGACTTAACTTCTGAGGTCATAAGTCCCCCAGAATTCAGAACTACTTAAACCTAACTAACCTAAGGACATCACACATATCCATGCCCGATGCAAGATTTGGACCTTCAACCATAGCGGTCGCGCGGTTTCAGACTGTAGTGCTTAGAACCGCTCGGCCACTCTGGGTGGCTGGAGGAAATCGTTGGTGTCTTTTAAATAGGAAGGTATGTTAAGGGTAATAGATTGTAGGGGTTGGTCTATGAGAGCAGCAATTCTCTCAGTAACCGGCCGCAATGGGGCGTCTTGGGTGATTAAGTTTATGGACTTTAGGAATCATGTAGAAGGTAGGATTTATTAGTGGAGTGAGAGAGTTGAGCAGAGGCATGGACTCCAGGGAGAGGCTCTGAGGTGGGCATAAGGATTTGAGTAGTGACTGGAGATCTTGCTGGATTACTGGAATGGGGTCGCTGTGGCAAGGTTTGTAGATAGAACGGAGGGGTATCTGTTGAGAGGCCAGACAAACATGTGGTTCCTGAAGAGGGGCAGCAGCCTTTTCAGTAGTTGCAGGGGCAACAGTCTGGATGATTGACTGATGTGGCCTTGCAACATTAACCAAAACGGCCTTGTTGTGCTGGTACTGGGAAAGGCTGAAAGCAAGGGGAAACTACAGCCGTAATTTTTCCTGAGGACATGCAGCTTTACTGTATGATTAAATGATAATGGCGTCCTCTTGGGTAAAATATTCTGGAGGTAAAATAGTCCGCCATTTGTATCTCCAGGCGGGGACTACTCAGGAGGACGTCATTATTAGGAGAAAGAAAACTGGCGTTCTACGGATCGGAGCGTGGAATGTTAGATCCTTTAATCGGGAAGGTAGGTTAGAAAATTTAAAAAGGGAAATGGATAGGTTAAAGTTAGATATAGTGGGAATTAGTGAAGTTCTGTGCAGGAGGAACAAGATTTTTGGTCAGGTGAATATAGGGCTATAAATACAAAATCAAATAGCGGTAATGCAGGAGTAGGTTTAATAATGAATAAAAAAATAGGAGTGCGGGTAAGCTACTACAACCAGCATAGTGAACGCATTATTGTGGCCAAGATAGACAGAAAGCCCATGCCTACTAGAGTAGTATAATTTATATGCCAACTAGCTTTGCAGATGATGAAGAAATTGATGAAATGTATGATGAGATAAAAGAAATTACTCAGGTAGTGAAGGGAGACGAAAATGTAATAGTCATTGGTGACTGGAATTCGTCAGTAGGAAAAGGGAGAGAAGGAAACATAGTGGGTGAATATGGATTGGGGCTAAGAAATGAAAGAGGAAGCTGTCTGGTAGAATTTTGCACAGAGCATAACTTAATCATAGCTAACACTTGGTTGAAGAATCATAAAAGAAGGTTGTATACATGGAAGAATCCTGGGGATACTAAAAGGTATCAGATAGATTATTTAATGGTAAGACAGAGATTAAGTAATCAAGTTTTTAATTGTAGTAGATTTCGAGGGGCAGATGTGGACACTGGCCATAATCTATTGGTTATGACCTGTAGATTAAAACTGAAGAAACTGCAAAAAGGTGGGAATTTAAGGACATGGGATCTGGATAAGCTGAAAGAACCAGAGGTTGTACCGAGTTTGAAGGAGAGCATAAGGGAACAATTGGCAGGAATGGGGGAAAGAAACACAGCAGAAGAAGAATGGGTAGCTCTGAGGGATGTAGTATTGAAAGCAGCAGAGGATAAAGTAGGTAAAATGACGAGAGCTGCTAGAAATCCTTGGGTAACAGATGAAATATTGAATTTAATTGATAAAAATGCAGTAAATGACGCAGGCAAAAAGGAATACAAAAGGTCTCAAAAATGAGATTGATAGGAAGTGCAAAATGGCTAAGCAGGGATGGCTAGAGGGCAAATGTAAGGATGTAGAGGCGTATCTCACTAGGGGTAAGATAGATACTGCCTACAGGAAAATTAAAGAGACCTTTGGAGAAAAGAGAACCACTTGTATGAATATCAAGAGCTCAGATGGAAACCCAATTCTAAGCAAAGAAGGAAAGGCAGAAAGGTGGAAGGAGTATATAGAGGGTCTATACAACGGCGATGTACTTGAGGACAATATTATGGAAATGGAAGAGGATGTAGATGAAGATGAAATGGGACGTAAGATACTGCGTGAAGAGTTTGACAGAGCACTGAAAGACCTGAGTCGAAACAAGGCCCCAGGAGTAGACAACATTCCATTAGAACTACTGACAGCCTTGGTAGAGCCAGTCATGATAAAACTCTCCCAGCTGGTGAGCAAGATGTA
The DNA here is from genome assembly GCF_023897955.1 of Schistocerca gregaria. Taxonomy (NCBI): domain Eukaryota; kingdom Metazoa; phylum Arthropoda; class Insecta; order Orthoptera; family Acrididae; genus Schistocerca; species Schistocerca gregaria. Next base: position 3,488,265 of record NW_026061713.1, on the reverse strand, counting down.
TGAGACAGGCGAAATACCCTCAGACTAAAAGAAGAATACAATAATTCCAATCCCAAAGAAAGCAGGTGCTGACAGATGTGAAAATTACCTAACTATCAGTTTAATAAGTAACAGCTGCAAAATACTAACGCGCATTCTTTACAGACGAATGGAAAAACTGGTAGATGCGGACCTCGGGGAGGATCAGTTTGGATTCCGTAGAAATGTTGGAACACGTGAGGCAGTACTGACCTTATGACTTATCTTAGAAGAAAGATTAAGAAAAGGCAAACCTACGTTTCTAGCATTTGTAGACTTGGAGAAAGCTTTTGCCAATGTTGACTGAAATACTCGCTTTCAAATTCTGAAGGTGGCAGGGGTAAAATACAGGGAGCGAGAGGCTATTTACAATTTGTACAGAAACTAGATGGCAGTCATAAGAGTCGAGGGGCATGAAAGGGAAGCAGTGGTTGGGAAAGGAGTGAGACAGGGTTGTAGCCTCTCCCCGATGTTATTTAATCTTTATATTGAGCAAGCAGTAAAGGAAACAAAAGAAAAATTCGGAGTAGGTATTAAAATTCATGGAGAAGAAGTAAAAACTTTGAGGTTCGCCGATGACATTGTAATTCTGTCAGAGACAGCAAAGGACCTGGAAGAGCAGTTGAACGGAATGGACAGTGTCTTGAAAGGAGGATATAAGATGAACATCAACAAAAGCAAAACGAGGATAATGGAATGTAGTCAAATTAAATCGGGTGATGATGAGGGAATTAGATTAGGAAATGAGACGCTTAAAGTAGTAAAGGAGTTTTGCTATTTAGGAAGTAAAATAACAGATGTTGTTCGAAGTAGAGAGGGTATAAAATGTAGACTGGCAATGGAAAGGTAACCATTTCTGAAGACGAGAAATTTGTTAACATCGAGTATAGATTTATGTATCAGGAAACCGTTTCTGGAAGTATGGAGTGTAGTCATGTATGGAAGTGAAACATGTACGATAAATAGTTTGAACAAGAATAGAATAGAAGCTTTCGAAATGTGGTGCTACAGAAGAATGCTAAAAATAAGGTGGATAGATTACGTACCTAATGTGGAGGTATTGAATAGAATTGGGGAGAATAGCAATTTGTAGCACAACTTGACTAGAAGAAGGGATCCGTTGGTAGGACATGTTTTGAGGCATCAAGGGTTCACAAATTTAGCATTTGAGGGCAGCGTGGAGGGTAAAAATCGTAGAGGGAGGCCAAGAGGTGAATACACTTTAGCAGATTCAGAAGGATGTAGGTTGCAGTAGGATCTGGGAGATGAAGAAGCTTGCACAGGACAGAGTAGCATGGAGAGCTGCAGCAAACCAATCTCAGGACTGGAGACCACAACAACAACAATAACAAAACATTTTTCGCAAGCTCAGGACCTTCTGGTCCGTCAGAAACTATCACATTCATTTTTCCATAAATACAGTCTACAAATCTCACAAAATTTAACAAGACATCCGTCTGGACCTTACAAAAGTAAGAGAAAGAATGAATAAGTAATTGTTCCTTCTTCTCTTTCAACAACATTCAAATATTCACAAATAATGTTTGACATCGCACTGAGACGGCGCGTTTGTTCCTTGAGCTGGACGTGTAACTCCTTACAAATGGAAGGCCTTAGACATGGCCAACCGATTCGGCTCAAATTTGGCAGTCGCTTGTGTACAACCTAAAACGGAGGAATCTAAGATATTTTAGGTCAACACCGCAGCGTTATTGAAAAAATCACTCCTAAAAGTTATGAAGAGCAATCGACTCAAAATTGGCGGGATCGATAGATAATTGTAAATAGAGCATTTTTCATCATCAGCTATGGTATCCCAAAACGCATACTATTCCAGAAACCGAGGAAAGAAAGTTTTACAACTGTCGCTTCTGTTCAACTTTTTAAACGGTTTTTGCAGGCAGCACTGATAGCGCAACAGCCAAGGTAACTGGCTGGGAATCTGAGAACCCTGGTTCGAATCGCGAGGAAACCCAGTGGATGTTATTATTTTCGTTTGTATTTTTCCATATCTCAATTGATAGGAATAGAAGGGTTAATAAGGTAAGGAAATCTATAAGGAACGATAAAAATAAGGTAGGCAAATAAATTTCTGAAACTTCTTGGGGTAGTAAACAACTAAAATGTTACTCCAGGTCACTTTAGAATGGCTCTTCCAGTCACTGTTACGTGTCCTCATTTTTCGTCGAACAACGAGATGGGTGGAACTTGTCACATAAAAATTTGAAACAAATATACTCACGGCACCAAGAACATCTAATGAATTCAATCTTTCGAGAGCTACACTGTTCCTTCCCAAGAGTAGGCGGAAAACAAACTTGGTTTACATTTCAAAATGTCTTTTTCGGGAATTAATTTTGATGCGTACCACGCATACGATATCATTGCGTGAAAAATCGATGCTGAAAGTTGGTTATGAATTATGTTGTAAATAGTTATTGTATCCGTGCGGTTGTCCAATTCCCACTGGGTTTCCAGAAGCACACTGCAATCCTGAAGCCTGGAAATAAAGTTTTTAACCTGGCGATCGAAATCAACATCACACAGCTGGTACACAGGTGTACAGTTGGGCGGTATTACTTTTACCGTGAACGTCGGCTGACCCTCGCCATCTATAATCATTGTGTCATATAATATAGCATTACTTTGTCCACTCCAGGAATCCACTACTAGAAAAAACTTGCTATCAGAAACGTATGGTCTTAAAACATTCTCAAGAAATGTTCTGTAAATCGCATTCGTCAGTTTGGAGAAGGTAATGTAAACATTTTTCAACGAGTCTGTTAAACGGTTGACCTCTTCTATAACCTGAGGACCAAATGTAACATTCGTTTCTTGTAAACACAGGAAAACCTTACGTAACAGATTTCCAGAGGCTGTAGTGGCATGTTGCGCCGTGTACGAATGTGTTACTAGGTTTTTACTACCAACTGCGACAAGGTTTCGTTTTTCTCCCTTATGCGATAACGTGCGTCGAATGTTCACCCAATGCTCGCATCCTGTATGACCGGTGTTGATCACGTAATCACTATTAAAACCGCTCATAAGTGACGCCGTTTGCCTGTTGAAAAGAGCTCCCACTTTCTGTATATCTTCTATATTTTGTACTTCCTTATGAGAGACGTATTTAGTGACGCGCCGTTGACGAATTTTATACCCCGATCTGAAATTTTTTGCCAAAGATAATGATGCAGCAGACGTAGAATCCTTGTTGGCCGTATATTGAAGCGCTGCACCTGCAGCCCACTCCTGAAGTATTCTCGCTGTTACATTCTCGTTACGTCAACAAGATTCGACAATTCGGTCGTATGTCCACATATTAATCGCCTGGTATTTGTCGTAACTTGTCCCTCCTTTAACGATATCACTTTCCCACAATTTCAAGTCCTTCTTCCGTTCCAGGGCTGTTGTTGATCCATTCTTTTGCAGTGTTTGTAAGTTCAAATTTGGATGATTCCTGGCTAGCGCTACCGCCTTAACTTTTACTTCAAGGGGTATAGAGCTGTAGTTAAGTCGTTTAGTAACCGGTTTGTGATACTCATCGGGAACAGATGAAGCACATATTCCCAGTGACGTGGAGATTTCTGAAGTGTTATGACAATTTAGCGATTCACTAGTCGGGATATCTTCCACTGAATCACCTTTTGCTTCGTCTTCATCGTATAGTACCTCAGTATCAAGAAAAGTCATTTCGTTCGTCACCACCAAAAATCTCTCGACCATAGCCGTTCTTATCAAACTGGAACGCCGAGAAACAGACCTGGCTGCTTCCGGTAGTGCGTTGATAATGCATCTGTATTTTGCAAACCAAAACACAGTGACGGTAACTTCCCGCTTGCCATCGTCTGTGACAGGCTCCCAACTATATATTACAACGCTAGGCGAAGAGTGTACATCCTCCGTTACTCAGATTATGCACCTGAAAGATATGACAACAAATAATAACTAGTTACTACGGCATAAACAGACGAGCTAATTTCTACAAACTACATACAGCACTCGTCATATGTTACTTACAGAATAACACTGTATTCATTCACGAAACTTATTTCATTCGGCACATTAATGATGGAAAAATCACTACTGTATCCGCCAGGATCGCGGCAGCCTAATGACGGAAAACAACTCTTTCCGATTTACGTCTATAAGGCTCGTGCTGGACACCTTCTCTCTTCCAGATTCACAACTATGATATGACGAAGAGGCAACCGGGACAACATAACTCTCCCCGCGTGCATTCTGTCCCGAGCCTCGCTGTAAACAAGCGTCGCGCGGTTGGCTGTCTGTGATCCCTCGTGAGGAATTCGAAGCACTCTTACAAGGGGAGGCCGCCAATTGTGAAATTCAGATTCAATTCATACTGCGCATAATAAAAGATCATAGCCAGAGGTGCTATGTGGGAAAGCACCAAGATATACTTCTCAGCCGCTGTCGAGAAAATCGACAGTTAAAAGAAACTGTTGCGGTGAAATACTCACTACGATTGATAGTTTTCTACAGCGTCGTGGCGCAGCGGTAAGCTCTCGGGTTCGGGTTCGTAATTCAGAAGTTCGCCGGATCGAATCTCGCGCCATGCAACCATTTTTTTTTTTTTTTTTAGTATTTGTTTTTTGTAATTCAAATGTGTGTACATACACACAATATATATATATATAATTCCCAGCAATCAGTTGCAACAATTATGCATATAACAAGTTGTTGAAAGTCGTTTGTCGTGGAAAAACTGGCAACTTCGAACATCATTATGTTTTCCGCAAACAAAGTTGTATTTCATTAATGTTATTAATTGTCTTCATAATGTTAACCAAGTATAGTTAATGGAAGACGTAGAAACGATATTCCGAAAAGAATACGTATAGCATAAATCAAACGTTCGAATTAGAATACAAACCCCACGTACACAAATTTGCTGTGGCAGGTATGAAATATAAACTCCGTTACTCGCTCGTTACACTCGAAGGACAGATGTTGAATGGGCCGAAACGAGCCGCCGCATAACAGCGTAGTTGCCTGCCAACTTCGAAAGAAGGTAGGTGCGGTCCCTAGCGCCACTTATAACATCATCGAAAATCAGTGCGGACGTGAGAGCTTTGGTACACCCTGTTAAACAAACGGAAAAATTGAGGCGGTACAATTGGACAGCGATCCGCCTTCACCAATGTGTAAGCAATTCATATATGAATTACAAAACACTAACAATAAAAAATGTTGCATGGCGCGAGGTTTTTTTTTATTTTTCCGCCTCTCCCGACACGCTTCATATACCCTGCGCTGCTTATGCTGCTAATTAATTGGTTAGGCGTTCCATTGATTTTTTTATTTTGTTTATATTTTTAATTTCATTTTTGTTCATTGTATCTGCTCGGGGCGGACATGGCAAGACACCCGTTTCAGTTAGTCGTTGATCCATTAACTCAGTTTTTTTATTACAGACGGCAGCTAACACACTGACCGAACACGCTAAGCTACCGTGCCGGCTGTTCGATCCGGCCACCTTCGGATTACGAACCCGAGCGTTTACCGTTGCGCCACGACGCTGTAGAAAACTATCAATCGTAGAGAGTATTTCACCGCAACGGTTTCTTTTAACTGTCGATTTTCTAGACAACGGCTGAGAAGTGCATCTTGGTGCTTTGCCACATTACACCTCGGGCCATGAGCTTTTATTATGCGCAGTAGGGATCGAATCTGAATTTCACAATTGGCGGCCTCCCCTTGTTAGTCGTAGTTATGGTCATGTGACAAGGCTTAAAAGTTTAATCCTTTACTAACCAACGGCGTTGGGGTAATTAGTTTGCCTACTTTATTATTATCATTCTTTATTAATTTACTTACCTTATTAACCATCCTATCCCTATCAATTGAGATATGGAAAAATACAAACGAAAATAATAACATCCGCTAGGGTTCTCCCATTCCCAGCCAGTTAGTTACCTTAGCTGTTCCGCTATCGCCGCTGTCGGCGAAAAGCGTTTACCATGTGGGTACAGGAGCGACAATTGTAAAAGTTTCTTTCCTCAATTTTTGGAAAAGTTTGCGTTTGCAGACCCCATACCTGATGATGAAAAATGCTCTATTTACAATTATCTATCGATCGCTCTAATTCTGAGTCCGTTGCTCGTCAAAACCTTTAGGGTTGATTTTCTCAAAATCGCGGGGGTGTTGACCCAAAAGATCTTGGAGTATTTCATTTTAGGTTCTACACAAGCAACCTGCCAAATTTGAGCCGAATCGGTTGTCCTTGTCTGAGGCCTTCCCCTTGTTAGCAAGGATCGGCGACTACCTGCCCGCGCCTATCATCCGTCCCATACATGTCCGTCCTGCACACACATAATTGTGGTGCAGTAGATACATTCTACTATACCACACTCGTCTCTAAAATTATCCGTGTTCAAGACGGTGGAAATACGAGGGTCTCTAGAATTTACCCCGAAATTCTCGAGACACTACAATGCCTTTCAGAATGCTGGAAGTTAGCAAAGTATAATTATTAAATTGTCATTACTTCAACACCCCCATCAATTTAATACTTTCCTTAATTACCCGTAAAATTCACTATCCCCAGCTTTTGACATATTTTACCAAAAGCAACTAGGACTGGACATTTCAGTAAACTGCCATTTGTTCCTCGGAGCTAATGTATTGAACATTTAGATGGCCTCGCCCTGTATAAAGAACAACAGCCGTTCTATCACATTTCGTTGTCTCTGATGAACCCTCACCATCGAGGACAACATACTGCGTACTATTTTTCAAGAAGTTTTCGAGCCATTCACATATCTGTGAACTTATTCGATATGCTCGTAGTTTCTTTAACAATCTGCAATGGGGCAAGATGTCAAATTCTTTCCGGAAATCTAGAAATATGGAATCTGCCTGTTGCCCTTCATACATAGTTCTCAGTATGTCAAGTGAGGAAAGGGCAAGCTGAGTTTCGCACTTAGGATGCTTCCTAAAGCCATGTTGATTCGTCGACGTATGTTGCTTAGCCTCACGTAAGTCTATTATAATCGAACTGAGAATGTGTACAGGGAGTCTGCAGCAATCAGAAGTTTGCGATATTGGTCTCTAATTTTACGGGTCCGTTTCTTTACCTCTCTATATACTGGATCATCTGCGCTTTTTTTCCAGTCGCTTGGAACTTCGCGCTGGGCGAGAGATCTACGACAAATGCAGGTAAGGGACCAATGACGTATAACACTCCTTGTAAAATCCAAAACCTATAACAATATTAATATACAGAAGAAAACGCTGCGATCTTATGCACCATCCTAATAGCTTGCGATCTCAGAATTTGCGGCGTGAGGCACCGTCACACGTCGCGAGGGCCAGGGAAGACCACCCTCCCTTGGAAAAAGCACTTGCATTAACGTGCCTGTATACTAGACTTGCAGTCATTACGACACTCGCTTTCTAAGTGGCGCACACATTCCGCCAGTATCACGGTTATCGCCTGCTCGTTAGACAGCCAGCTATACACGCCAGCTCCTATCTAGCTCAGCTCCACCTGTCTGTCAAAACAGTGCGCATATAGCCGCGCCAGTCTCTCGTACTCTGCGCGAGAAAATTCAACATTTCTTGTTTTAAAATATGTAAAATTAAATCAATACGTTTTTCAGTTTACTGCAAATATTACTTTTTGAAGCACTGTAATCATTTTCTTTCTTTAACTACAAATAGTGGGGATAATATGAAAAGTGTTCTCAAACATAATTTTGAGTGTCGAGTGTAGAGTATATACGAAATTTGGAAGGCTTCCTAACACCAAACGCTGACTGGAAGTATCTTGTATGATGAGGGGCCCTGTAGTCTGCAGGTTGACAGAAACTGTTCCGTCAGTGGAGGCGCGCTTATTTGGTAAAACATCCACACCACGTCTCCGTGCGACTTATCGCCAGCCACGGGTGGGTCTTGAACCTGTCCTGGAGAGTGGTGGCGTGTTTCAGCCCGAATTAATGGAGTGCTCTGTTAGTTCAGAGACAGGTCTCCGTGCCGGCGCTGACGCACGGCGTGGTAGGAGGTCCGCAAAACCTCAGGCGTGGTGGGGATGTTTTGGACTTTGCGAGGGAAATAAGGAATCAACTTTTACATTAGTATGGCCAGTGTAGCGGGCTGTGTGTAGCCTTCTTATCTTGAGAATCTGCAACTCTATTGGAATTTTCGTAAGAATCTTTACATACTTCTGCAGAACTGATATTTTTCATGTTCATTAGTGAATGACGGCGCTGCTGTTATTACGCAGTTTAATCTTAGTGATTCAGCTCATATAATGTGAGTTACTTTTTCGTTGTTTAATGAAGCTGTTTAATTAAACAGTAATAAAGTACCCAATATCAATCTGTAAATATCCACCAGGCTGTGGCTAAGCCATGTCTCTACAAAATCCTTTCTTCCAGGAGAGCCAGTTCTGCAACGCTCGCAGAAGAGCTTCGGTGAAGTTAGGAAGGTAGGAGACGGGGTACTGGCACAATTGAAGCTGTGAGGACGGGTCGTGAGTCGTGCTTGGGTAGCTCAGACGGCAGAGAACGCCGTGAGGCAAATATCCCGAGTTCGAGTCTCGGTCCGGCACACAGTTTTAATCTGCCAGGAAGCGCCAGTAATAAAGTAAACTTTCATTACATCAGATTGTTGCTGCTTACAAGTGTTACTCCATAGTAATGGCCCATACGAAGGAATGAACACTGCAGCTGCAACAAATCCCAGCCACCAGGTTATTCGATGAAAGCTGCCTCGTTGTGGGATTGTGGTTCTGGCTCGGAACCTGGGTCATTTTCTTGCAGGTATCGCCAGTTTTTCTCATCTAGATCGTTGCCCGAGTCAGAATGTGTGGCATGAGACCAGCCATGCGTAGCGGTCTAGATATGAGATGCACACAGACGTATATCTCATTAAGGATATCATGAGTGCAGTTATCATGTTAGTTTGGTCACGGTACGTAGTAGTGGCTGAGTGAAGTAGGCAAAATCCGCGAAATATGGAGCAATAATTACTCTTAGGTAATACTAAATAATATGCACTGAAGCGCCAAACAGACTGGTATAGGCATGCGTATTCAAATACAGGCTGAATACGGCGCTGCGGTCGGCAACGGCAATATAAGAGAACAGGTGTCACGCTCAGTTGTTAGGTCGGTTACTACTGCTACAATGACAGGTTATCAAGATTTAAGTGAGTTTTAACGTGATGTTATAGTAGGCGCACGAGCTATGGGACACAGCATCTCCAAAGTAGCGACGAAGTGAGGATGTATGTGTACTGAACCGTGAGTATCAGGAATCCGGTAAAATATCAAGTCTCCCCCATCGCTGCGTCCGAATCATTTAACGAAACATCATCGATATGGGCTTTCGGAGCAGAAAGCCCACTCGTGTATCCTTGATGACTGCACGACACAAAGCTTTACGCCTGCACTAGGCCCTTCAACACCGATATTGGACTAATGGTGACTGGAAATATGTTGCCTGGTCGGACGAGTCTCGTCCGATAGAACAGACACCATTGCTGACCTGAGGCCGTCTAGAACGAAATTACGATTGTATTAATACCTTGAGCTGCTGACGGGCGTTGACGTATAGCAACGGGGACTGGTGAAAATGTGTGCCCGACCGGGATAGAGCGTCCTTCATGTAAGCAGGAGATCCCGGGTTCGAGTCCCGGTCGGGGCACACATTTTCACCTGTGCCCGTTAATATATATCAACGCCCATCAGCAGTTGAAGGTATTAATGTAATTCTAACCTCAGACATTAGTCGAGCCATGCCACGTCGAGTTGCGGTACTTCCGTGTACTCACGGGGGCTTTACACGATGTTAGGGAGGTGTCCCAGTTTCTTTGGCTCTTCAGTGTATATGACTTAAGAGCATTGCCATATATGTAAAAATGTTTTTATTGTATCACTTATGATGCAATTTAGTGGTGATAGAGTCTTCAACGTGTTTCATCAGTACTGTGGTGGCCCGAGGTGAGTGATTGTGGTTGGCAGATACCTCATTGTACTGTGGGATGTAGAACACTTAGTTCTCTCAGAAAAGGCTATATTCTCTATTATCTTTGAACTTTACCGCATTACTTAATATACTCGCTTATACAATCCTCTCCCTGTTGCATCTATACTGGCATTAACGTTGCGTTACGCGACATATTTAACAGCAGTAATACTCTTTTAAAATAATGCTATTTAAATGAAGCTCGAAATGTCGAGGAAGCTGCCTTATGTCATTAGGCATGTACTTTTCATTGCATATATGTAATATATTGTTTTCATAATATTTTCTTACAGACTATATTTGCAGTTACTGACGGAAACGCGCAAAATCGAGAAAAGTATTATACATATGAAGAATAAGCGAAATGCTTATGCGAAATCACTGTAGAAAATCGTTCGGTTACTCATTTGTTTGTTACGAGTGGTTTTACCTCGTAGTATATCTGGATTTTTTTTTCTTTGGGACTCTGTTGATTGTCGGCACACTGCAATTAACGAAAACGCACTGGGACATTAAAAACTGATATATTTATTAAAGTTTGAGTAACGAAACTGGGCAAGCATCGTATGGCGTCCGTCAAATGAAACAATAAACGCATTTTCATATGTACGGTAAAGTTCGTAAATCACAGAGTATGTAGCTCTTCCTAAGAGTATTTGTTGCTCAGTATTTCGCGAATTTCTGTTCGCCACACTTATCTTCTATCACGCACCAAGACAGAAGTCCCTTACTATCTTACTAACAGCGTGAGACCAAGCGATAGTTACTAACATAACAACGAGTCGGTGGCAGTCCGTCATGCAGGAAAGTGTGTAAGTAAAAGAAAGAAAAGAAAAGAAAAAAGAAACATTCCTATGGCCTACCCAAACCATTGTTTCCCAATCGCGGTAGATGGCGCTGTAATCGACAAATATCCACTGTGCCTGTTTTTGCATTTAAGACACAAAGCATTTGATTCTACGTTTCATTTACGATGTAAATGTAAACCTTTCTTTTCAAAAGGTACATACTGATCTTCAGACATTGCTTGAGTGTGTTGTAAATGTGTACGGGGAAAATAAAAGACATTTCTAGCAAATAAGCTACTTGTATGGTAACGTAGTTTTCTGTTTCCTACGGGGTTGGCTGCGATAAGTGCCCAAACCACGTGAATGCTTCGCCGGGCGTTGTGGCCGAGCGGTTCTAGGCGCTTCAATCTGGAACCGCGCGATCGCTACTATCGCAGGTTCCAATCCTGAGTTCTGAGTTCTAGGGCACTGATGACCTCAGATGTTAAGTCCCATAGTGCTCAGGGCCATTTGAACCATTTGAAGCTGAATGCTTCACTTCGGTCGCCTCCCTCGACCGATTTAGATGTGCGTTTCCGCCCAACCGCTGTAAATCTCACGCTGGCCGCTACGCGGAACACAAACCACAACCACTCTAATAAGTTAAAATGCCCACAAGGTGATAATGACAGGCTCACCTGCCATGGATACTCAACGAAATCAAGCATTCCAATGGTGAGCGGCATGGGTGCTCAGCGATAGTAAGCATCCCGATGGAAACAAAATAATATTACCTCAAAAACTTGTTACTGGATCACGTTAAACGTCGATTCTAAGCAGACCCTGGAACCGGTAACCACGTTACACTCTACAGTCCAATTTGGAAGAGTCAAGTAGGTATCCCACTGCTGTTTTTTTTTTTTTTTTTTTTTTTGTTCTTCATGAGAAGCCATTCTGGTCTGACACTTCAGAAAGGCAATGCCTGTCAGCACACGGCGAGAGTTTCTACTGCTTGTCTTCGTCCTTGCCAAACCATACCTCGGCCGGCAAGATCGCCTGGTCTCTCTCCAACTGAGAACGTTCGGAGCATTATGGGCAGCACCTCATCTGCATGGATACTCTGCAAATTACATTGAAGTGCCTGGCAGAGGGATCATAGAACCACCTTCACAATCCTCTATTATTCGAAACTCATAAACCTCGCGGAAACAACGAACACCCTTATCTTTTCGTACGAGCTCTGCTTTCCCTTATCATGGTGATCGTTTCTCCCTGTGTAGTCAGTGTCAGCAATATATTTTCGCATTCGGAGGGGAAGGTTGGTGAATTTCATGACAAGATTCAGTCGGAACGAAAAACGGCTTTCTTTTAATGATGTCCAGCCCAAATCCTGTATCATTTCTATGGCACTCTCTCCCATATTTCGCGATTATACAATACGTGCTGCCCTTCTTTGAACTTTTTCGATGTACTCAGTCAGTCGTATCTGGTAAGGAACCCACACCACGCAGCAGTATTCTAAAAGAGGACGGACAAACGTAGTGTAGTCAGTCTCGTTAGTAGATCTGTTACATTTTCTAAGTGTCCTACCAATAAAACGGAGTCTTTGGTTAGCCGTCCACACAACATTTTCTTTGTGTTCCTTCCAATTTTTGGTTGTTCGTAATTGTAATTCCTAGGCATTTAGTTGAATCTACGGCCTTCATATTTGACTGATTTATCGTGTAACCGAAGTTTAACGGATTCCTTTTAGCACTCAAATGGATGACCTCACGCTTTTCGTTATTTAGGGTCAATTGACAATTTTCGCAGTATACAGATATATTTTCTAAATCGTGTTGTAATTTGTTTTGCTGTTCTCACGACTTTACTAGTCGATAAACGACAGCGTCATCTGCAAACAATCTATGACAGCTACTCAGATTGTCTTCAAAATCGTTTATAAATATAAGGAACAGAAAAGGGCCTATAACAGTACCTTTGGAACGCCAGAAGTCACTTCTGTTTTACTCGATGGCTTTCCGTCGATTGCTACGAACTGTGACTTCCCTGACAGCAAATCACAAATCCAGTCACAAAACTGAGACGATATTCCAAAGCACGCAATTTCACTAAAAGCCGCTCATGTGGTACAGTGTCAAAAGCCTTCTGGATATCCAGAAATACGGAATCGATCTGAAATCACTTGTCAATAGCAGTCAACACTTCACATGTTACATAAGAACGATCTTCACTAAATCCATGTTCACTGTGTGTCAATAGATCGTTTTCTTCGAGGTAATTCATAATGTTATCCTACTACCTTTCTTGAATATTGGTGTGACCTGTGCAACTTTCCAGTCTTTGGGTACTGATCTTTCGTCGGGATTTCGCCGATCTAACGCGTCAGTTCGACAGAATTTTGGCACGATATACCTCAGGAGAACATCCTACAACTGTACTTAATAATGCCGAATCGAATAAGTACCTGAATAAGCACCAGATGTGGATCAACGCGTTACTTACTTGCTCGATTTCTGAAGCACTTTCTGTTGGATAAATCATCCACATTGTTCTGTACATGTACTACACATCGACGGATTTTCGTCTCATTCGCATTATTCTTTCATGGCCTATAGTTTTTGTGTGTGTTATAACGTATATCCATACTCCCAGAATAACTAGGAAGATGCGTTATAAATATGGTGAAAATACTGTTTAATTATTTGCAGTATCCTTAATATGGGAAAACCAATAATAATTAGTCTACAACAGATTGCTGTTCAAAAAGGACTGTCATCTCTTTTTTGCAAAGCATTTGCAGAAGAGAACGCTTCTGCTCATATAATGTGTTTACCTTTAATCAGTTTCAATAGATGGTTCAAATTGCTCTGAGCCCTATGGGACTTAACATCTGAAGTCATCAGTCCCCTAGACCTGGAACTACTTAAGCCTAACTAACCTAAGGACATCACACACATCCATGCCCGAGGCAGGATTCGAACCTGCGACCGTAGCAGCAGCGCATTCCCGGACTGAAGCGCCTAGAACCGCTCGGCCACAGCGTCCGGCAAATTCCAATAGATCATCGAACATTGAGAACAGCTGAAATCTCTCAAATTGAATGAAGCTCCATGGCTCGGCCGATCCCTTAACACGGTGCATGGTATTTGCGGCTGCGTTAGCAGTTCTGTTAACTATAATCCATCGCCCATCGCACGAACAAAAAGCCCTGCCCAGTAGTTGGAAGAAATCACAGATCGCACCCGTTTACAAGAAGGGCAGTACACGTGATCCTCAAAACTTCCGTCCGGTATCCTTGATATCGATTTGTTATAGAATCTTCGAATATATTCTAAATTAAAAAAATAGCGAGGTATCTCTGACAGAATAACCTCCCCATGGCAACCTGTATGATTTCGGAAAACATTGATCACGTGAAACCCAACTCGCTATTTTCTCAGATGACTGCTAAAAGTAATGGACGAAGGGAGGTAAATGCAGTATTTTTCGATTTTCGAAAAGTATTTGATTCAGTACCACGGCTATACTATTATAAAAAGTGAGGCACTATGACGTATCAATGAAAATTTGCGTCAGTTGAGGATATTTGATAAGGAGAATGTAGCTTGTAATCTTGGATGAAGAGTCATCATTAAGTATCAAAGTAACTTAGATTGTGCCCCAGGGAAGTGTCTTGGAAGCCTTGCTGTTGATATTGTGCAGGGAAATGCTAAAGTCCGTATTATTTCAAAAGTCAATATTTCACGGAATAATGCAGGTAGAGAGAGCCGCACGCGGTAGCCGAGTTGTCTTGGGCGCCTTGCCACGGTTCGCACGGCTCCCCTCGGAGGTTCGAGCCCTTCCTCGGGCACGGTTATGTGTTTTGTCCGTAGTGTAAGTCAGTTTAAGTTAGGGACCGATGGTCTCAGCTGTTTGGTCCCATAGGAACTTACCACAAATTTCCCAAATTTAGGTTTTTACTGAAACTAAAGAAAGTGCAAATGACAAATAATCCTGAGTTAATAACGAGCATCAAAACCGTTATAGGGATTAGTGAACACAGGGTTGTCGTAGCGAGACTGTATATTGTAATCCCGAAATCCTCGAAAAACAAACAAAAAGTATACCTATTCAAAAATGTTGATAAAAATTCTCTTGACGCCTTCCTGAGAGACAATCTCGACTCATTCCAAATTAATAATATAAGTGTAGACCAGAAGTGGTTTGCATTCAAAAAATAGTATCGGCAGCAATTGAGAGATTTATACGAAATAAACTAACAAACGGCGGAGCTGATCCTCCGTGGTACACAAAACGGGTTAGAACACTGTTGCAGAAACAACTAAACAAACATACCAAATTTAAACAGACGCAAAATCCCTAAGATTGCGCTAAATTCCGGGCTTCTCTAAAGGATAGCCAGAGTTCAATGCGAGATGCCTATAACAGTTTCCACGACGAAACTTTGTCTCGAAACCTGGCAGACAAATCCAAGATATTCTGGTCGTATATGAAGTATGCTAGTGGCAATTTACAATCAATGCCTCCTCTGCGCTATAACACTGGAGATACTATCGAAGACAGAGCTACCGAAGTAGAGTTACTAAACGCAGCCTTCCGAAATGCCTTCACAAAAGAAGAAGTAGTAAATGTTCCAGAATTCGAATCGAGAACAGCTGCCAACGAGAGCAACGTAGAAGTAAATATCCTTGGAGTAGTGAAGCAACTCAAATCACTTAATAAAAGCAAGTCTTCTGCTCCAGACTGTATAAAAATTAGGTTCCTTTCCGAGTATGCTGATGCATTAGCTCCATGCTTAACAATCATATACAACCGTCCGCTCAACTTGAGATCTGTACCCCAAGACTGGAAGGTTGCACAGGTCACACCAATATACAAGAAAGGTAGTAGGAGTAATCCACTAAATTGCAGGACCATATCGTTAACGTCGATATGCAGCAGGACTTTAGAACATATATTGTGTTCGAACATTACGAATTACCTCGAAGGAAACGGTCTATTGACACGCAGTCAACATGGGTTTAGTAAAGATCGTTCCTGTGAAACACAACTAGCTCTTGTTGAGTGCTATTGACAAGGGATTTGAGACCGATTCCGTATTTCCGGAAGGCCTTTGACACTGTACCGCACAAGCGGCTCGTAGTGAAAATGCGTGCTTATGGAATATCGTCTCAGTTTTGTGACTGGATTGGCCATTTCCTGTCACGAAGGTCGCAATTCTTAGTAACTGACGGAATGTCATCTAGTAAAGCAGAAGTGATTTCCGGCGTTCCCCAAGGTAGTGCTATAGGCTCTTTTCTGTTCCTTATCCATATAAACGATTTGGGAGACAATCTGAGCAGCCGTCTTTGGTTGTTTGCAGATGACGCTTCCGTTTATCGACTAATAAAGTTATCAAAAGATCAAATTCAAATTGCTCTGAGCACTATGGGACTCAACTGCTGTGGTCATTAGTCCCCTAGAACTTAGAACTACTTAAACCTAACTAACCTAAGGACATCACACACATCCATGCCCGAGGCAGGATTCGAACCTGCGACAGTAGCAGTCCCACGGTTCCGGACTGCGCGCCTAGATCAAAAGATCAAAATAAACTGCAAAATGATTTAGAAAAGATATCTGATTGTGCGAAAAGTGGCTGCTGACCCTAAATAACGAAAAGTGTGAGATCATCCACAAGAGTACTAAAAGGAACTCTTTAAACTTCGGTTACACGATAAATAGGTCTAATCGAAAAGCCGTAAATTCAACTAAATATCTAGGTATTACAATTACGAACAAGTTAAATTGGACAGAACACATAGAAAATGATGTGGGAAAGGCTCACCAAAGGCTGCGTTTTATTTTCAGGACACTTAGTAGGTCGGTTACATTTTCTAAGGAGACTGCCTGCAGTACACTTGTCCGTCCTCTTTTAGAATACTGCTGCGCGGTATGGGATACTTACCAGATAGGACTGACGGAGTACATCGAAAAAGCTCCAAGAAAGGCAGCACATTTTGTTTTATGGCGAAATATGGGAGAGAGTGTCACCGAAATGATACCGGAAGTGGGTTGGGCATCATTTAAGGCGTTTTTCGTTCTGACGGAATCTTCTCACGAAATTCCAATCACCAACTTTCTCCTCCGGGTGCGAAAATGTTTTGTTGACACCGAACTATATAGGGAGGCACGATCACCACCATAAAATAAGGGAAATCAGAGCTCGTACGGAAAGATACAGGTTTTCATTCTTTCCCCGCGCTATACGAAATTGGAATAATAGAGAATTGTGAAGGTGTTTCTATGAACCCTCTGCCAGGCACTTGAATGTAATTTGCAGAGTATCCATGTAGATGTAGATGCAGATGTACACCAACAGATGGCTCTTTATATGATACAAAAGCAATATTTAGCATAGCAATGGAGTTTTGAAGATGTTACTTATAACAAATGCTCAGTATGTCGGCCGTCATTCACCCACAGTGCCTGTAGTCAGGCGACAACGTTGTGAAATGCTCTGTACAACTTACCAGTTGGTATGGTGAAAAACTGCCGTCGAGTGTTGTCTTTTAGCATCGTTAATGCGGTCGGACGATCGCGGGTGACTTGAGACTTCAGCTAAGCCCACAGCCAATAATCACACGTACTGAGGTCTGGGGAGCCGGGAGTGGCTGCTCAGCTCGTGATCCTCACTAAATAATGTGCGCGAGACATCTTGCACACGTGTAGCAGTGCGGAGTGGGGCGCCGTCCTGGATAAAAGTCGTACCTTTCGGAGAGTGTTTATTAGCCAGACATGGGACGATGCGATTTACTAACATCGCCCTACCTCGCACCCGCCACGCTGACAGTTTGCAAAGTTGCCCGTCTGTTGCCCAGTTTTACTGTCTTTTTACATTTCAATAAAAGCCGATGCCATTTCAGGCATTTGTTTCACTTTTTACCACTCGACCGAAATTGTTCTGTGAATTAGGCTACAGGAAAGTTAAGGAGGTATTCGAGAAAAAAAGAGAAGCAGCTGTACGAATATAAAGATCTCAGATGGAGAACCAGTCTTCAGCAAAGATGGGAAAGGTGGGAGGTCGAAGGAGTATGTAGAGGGTCTATACAAAATGTAGGGCAGCGGCTTAACAGTAGTCATTGTAATCACTCACGTTGTTGTTGTTGTTGTTTTGGTCTTCAGTCCTGAGACTGGTTTGATGCAGCTCTCCATGCTACTCTATCCTGTGCAAGCTGCTTCATCTCCCAGCATCTACCCCAAACTACATCCTTCTGGATTTGCTTAGTGTAGTCATCTCTTGGTCTCCTTCTACGATTTTTACCCTCCACACTGCCCTCCTGTACTAAATTGGTGATCCCTTGATGCCTCAGAACATGTCCTACCAACCTATTCCTACTTCTAGTCAAGTTGTGCCACAAACTCCTCTTCTCCCCAATTCTATTCAATACCTTCTCATTAGTTATGTGATCCACCCATCTAATCTTCAGCATCTTTGTATAGCACCACATTTCGAAAGCTTCTATTCTCTTCTTGTCCAAACTATTTATCGTCCACGTACTCCATACAAATACTTCTCAATCTATACTCGGTGTTAACAAATTTCTCTTTTTCAGAAACGCTTTCCTTGCCATTCTCGGTCTACATTTTATATCCTCTCTACTTAGAATATCATCAGTTATTTTTTTCCCCAAATAGCAAAACTCCTTTACTACATTAAACGTCTCATTTCCTAATCCAATTCCCTCAGCATCACAGGCCTTAATTCGACTACATTCCATTATCCTCGTTTTGCTTTTGTTGATGTTCATCTTATATCCTCCTTTCAAGACACTGTCCATTCCGTTCAACTGCTCTTCCAAGTCCTTTGCTGTCTCTGAGGTTCGCGAATGACATTGTAACTCTGTCAAAGTTTTTATTTCTTCTCCATGAATTTTAATACCTACTCCGAATTTATATTTGGTTTTCTTTACTACTTGCTCAATATACAGATTCAACAGCATCGGGGAGAGGCTACAATCCCGTCTCAATCCCTTTCCAACCACTGCTTCCCTTTCGTGCCCCTTGACTCTTATAACTGCCATCTGGTTCCTGTTAAAATTGAAAATAGACTTTCGCTCCCTGTATTTTACCCCTGCCACCTTCAGAATTTGAAAGAGAGTATTCCAGTCAACACTGTCAAAAGCTTTCTCTAAGTCTACAAATGCTAGGAATGTAGGTTTGCCTTTCCTTAATCTTTCTTCTAAGATAAGCCGTAGGGTCAGTATTGCCTCACGTGTTACAGCATTTCTACGGAATCCAAACTGATGTCTCTTGAGTTCGGCTTCTACCAGTTTTTCCATTCTTCTGTTAAGCATTCGTGCTAGTATTTTACAGCCGTGACTTATTAAACTGATAGTTCGGTAATTTTCACATCTGTCAACACTTGCTTCATTTGGAATTGGAATTATTATATTCTTCTTGAAGTATGAGGGTATTTTGCCTGTCTCATATATCTTACTGACCAGATGGTAGAGTTTTGTCAGGGCTGGCTCTCCCAAGGCAGTCAGTAGTTCTAATGGAATGTTGTCCACTCCCGGGGCTTTGTTTCGACTCAGGTCTTTCAGTGCTCTTTCAAACTCTTCATGCAGTGTCATATCTCCCATTTCATCTTCATCTACATCCTCTTTCATTTCCATAATATTGTCCTCAATTACATTGCCCTTGTATAGACCCTCTATATACTCCTTCAACCTTTCTGCTTTCCCTTCTTTGCTTAGAACTGGGTTTCCATCAGAGCTCTTGATATTCATGCAAGTGGTTCTCCTTTCTCCTTTCTTCCTGTAGGCAGTATCTATCTTACCCCTAGTGAGATAAGCCCTCTACATTCTTACACTTGTCGTCTAGCCATCCCTGCTTAGCCATTTTGCACTTCCTGCCGATCTCATTTTTGAGACGTTTCTATTCCTTTTTGCCCGCTTCATTTACTGCATTTTTTCCTTTCTCCTTTCATCAATTAAATTCAATATTTCTTCTGTTACCCAAAGATTTCTAGCAGCTCTCGTCTTTTTACCTACCTGATCCTCTGCTGCCTTCACTACTTCATAACTCAGTGCTACCCATTCTTCTTCTGCTGTATTTCTTTCCCCCATTCTTGTCAATTGTGCCCTTATGCTCTCCCTAAAACTCTGTACAATCTCTGGTTTAGTCAGTTTATCCAGGCCCCATCTCCTTAAATTCCGCCTTTTCGCAGTTTCTTCAGTTTTAATCTACAATTCATAACCAATAGATTGTGGTCAGAGTCCACATCTACCCTTGAAAATGCCTTACAATTTGCCGGCCTGAGTGGCCGAGCGGTTCTAGGTGCTACAGTCTGGAACCACGCGACCGCTACTGTCGCAGGTTCGAATCCTGGCTCGGGCATGGATGTGTGTGATGTCCTTAGATTAGTTAGGTTTATTTACTTCGGATTTCTAGGGGACTGATGACCTCAGATTTTAAGTCCCATTGTGCTCAGAGCCGTTTGAACCTTTTTTTGTCATTAAAATTTAAAACCTGGTTCCTAAATCTCTGTCTTACCATTATATAATCTAACTGATACCTTCTAGTATCTCTAAGCTTCTTCCATGTATACAACCTTCTTTCATGATTCTTGAACCAAGTTACATTCACTCATAGGGGGAAATATTTGAAATATTAGAATTATTAGAATTATTTAGAATTTCTGTAAATATTTCTCGCCGTCGTTTACGAGAGCCTGGAACATTTTGATGGTGACAATGTAGTTCGGAATATTTAAACAACTGTGGCGCTTTTTTATCCCAATTTTGCAAGGAATGGCATCAACATAACTGACCAAGCGTTATCACACTGTTGGAAATCCTTTTCACCAACCTCATAGCACTGTGCGACCACACCTCCAACCAGTTCGCGAGGCTGGCCATTTCGCCTATTTCTTCATGCGGAGGCTGCACTACTCCCACTCAGGTCCATGACTGGCTACTGGCAGAGCGGAAGTTGCACTAATCCCTAAACAAAAGCTTCAGCTGGTGGCAAAGTTTCGATATTTGATACCTGAGAAATTCCTGTTGAAGCACATGCTCTCTCTCTCTCTCTCTCTCTCTCTCTCTCTCTCTCTCTCTCTCAAGCAGTCACGTCATGTAGTATGACACTGCCAGGACTGTACGCACCGTTGGTCATGGTTGGTTAAAACCACAAACAAAGCACCATTTACCTAGTAAACCCCAGGTGTGCATGTCTTGGAAATATTCCCGCACTCTATCTGACTGATTGAGTAATTAATTACATCGATACCCTTTTTGTGGACAGTTTTTCCTTGCTTCCTATTGGTGGATAATAGAACTGGAATATTTGATGGTATGTTATCCTACAACCTCCCAGCCGCCCGGAGTGACCGAGCGTTTCTAGGCGCTTCAGTCTGGATCCGCGCGACTGCTGCGGTGGCAGGTTCGAATTCTGCCTCGAGCATGGTTGTGTGTGATGTCCTTAGGTTAGTTAGGTTTAAGTAGTTCTAAGTTCTAGGGGACTGATGTCCTGAGCTGTTAAGTCCCATAGTGCTCACAGCCATTTTTACAACCTCCCAGTATGCAAACCCTACTGTTATTTCTTTCACTTGCCTCCTATCGGTCGGTACTAGTATAGTTACGTCATTTGGTAGAAAGTCCATTAAGTTGAAGGTAACTGAAAATTTCGAAGTTCAGTTCAGTTGCACGCTATGTCTATAAACTATGTGTGGAGGGTTTGTACTGGTGCTACAATGAGATGGAGATGGAGGAGAATGAGCAGGAAGGGTCTACTGCCTGATATGATAGAGACAACAGCAAATACCACTGAAAGACAGAGATCACTGTGATGTATTGAGAAGCACTAAACCTGACACACTTAAACCACCTCCTGATCGTCCACACACAGCGCACCTGTCCCCTCGTACACCGCAATTGCCAACGCTCAGAGGCCAGAGAAAACTGTAGCAGCCATGGATGTGCGTGTATACCAGAATGCACCATCCAAGCCATGGGCGGCGTCCAGGGATAATTGGAGTGGTAGGACTTCGGATTTCATCAATGCGTTCAGGACCAACACTTGGCAGTGATCAATACTGAATTGCTCAATTGTCCATGGAGAATACATGCAACACACGCGATCGAAAAGACAGCTCAACTCGTACTGAGTATCAGTTCGCTATTCAGCTATTCAGAGTGCATAATCGCCGGGAGTTGTCCTGCAGCTGTGCGCAAAAAACGACTAGTCCGCTGGCCTGAACTTTTCTTTGTCTCTACCACTCGCAAGAGCTTTTAGCCAACAAACCCATTTGTTCTGGCCACAGTCTATCTCTGCCACGTGCTCCTCATGACGAATTTTGTCGTCCTAGGAAACCAGCGACGTATTTACCACTATAATTACAATCACATAGTTCGATTGCAGCCCCAACCTGATAACATTAAACAGAGATCGAAGTAACAGAAACACCTCCTCCTGAAGACTGTGGCTCTGGAAATATCAATAACCCTCTTATGACTGGGCATCTCCTTATGGCTATCGATGCCTTGAAACTGCAGTCCCCCATGTCAAACCAATATCTTCCTTATGACTGGACACAGCCGTTTTCTTTGTACATGTTGAAACAATAACCACAGTCACTTCACACCCCCAAAACAAGCTTTATAAGCATGCCATTCATACCGCCAACTAAGTACAATACTTCGCCAGTAACTGAATGCTGGTGGCTCCAAGCAATATTCAGTGGAAAACCGCGATGGATCGACATGCCTCATTTGTTTACCTTGCATGTGTGTCTTAGGAAGAGAGACATAATCGTCTTATGAGCGACCAGATATTAAAAATACGATCGCAAAGACCGTGTTATTGTAACCCCGCATAAAAATCGGTCTTCGTTCTACAGACACCCAAGTATCAACAACGATATCCATGCTGAAAAGTATAACTTCCTTATAAATCGAGGTATGCTAGTGCTTCTGAATGAAGTAGTCTTCCGCACAAATACCAAGATATTGAACGTGGATAGTGATTGCGGTTTCTGTATTAACAGACTGAAAGTGTAGGTGCACATTGCTAGCGATGTAAGCCCGTAATAAAATCAACACTATCACCGAATTTAGAAAGTGATGCAGCTAAGAAACATGGTACTAGTCCAATATTTGCGACTGCTTCTTGCAGCTGCTAGGTATTTGTCACACTAACAAACAGTATTTGTAGCGTCTTCTATATCGATAGTATGTAGACAGTGTAACAGAGGTTCTGCGACATGTCCACGTAGTTATAGGGGAGGTTGATGGTTGATTGAGAATGATCGCATACAGTGGATGGTGTGTTAGATGAGCAATCACTTAAAAATGCATCACTAGATGGACCTCATAAAATATGTATAAAATCCCATGACTTCTCAGGTCTTTAGTGTCAAGCTTTCAGCCAGAAATGCTGTCTGGAATTTAGTACCATTCAGCCACATATTTTGGGTGCATCCTATCGCGTTGTCTTAATGATTACAGCGTCCGGTCCCGTTAGCTGAGTGGTCAGTTCGACAGAATGTCAATCCTAAGCGACCGGGTTCGATTCCCGGCTGGACTGGAGATTTTTTCCGCTCAGGGACTGGATGTTGTGTTGTTCTAACCATCATCATTTCATCCCCCATCGACGCGCAACTCATCGAAGTGGCGTCAAACCGAAAATGTCGTCCTAACCGCCGTCTGCTTCACGTCTGCTGTGCCGCGAGCTACGTTATGTAAGTATTAACTGTATTTTTCTTACTTGTCACTTCTTTTTCCGTGTGTTTTTGCTTTTAGGAAGCTTTAATTGTCGATTGCTATTAATAGTGTTCCATAAATTTCCTGTTAGTTTTGAATACAGTCAGAGAGAGTCCCTTTAGTCAGCCATAGTGCCAGTAGTGCTAGTGATTGTTTTCAATACAGTCCAGAGACGGGTAGTGCTATTTTCATTGTTTTCTACAAGAAGTGGCTAGCAATCACAGTTTAGTCAATAATCAGCCACCTTTAATGAATTAGCAGTAGTTAAAAGTTGATTAAGTCTCTTCAGTAAATTAATTCCTTAGGATGGATAGGATGTGTGACTGCTGTGTACGGACGCACGAGGAGCTGGCCACTCTTCACAAACAGCTGAGCGTGTTGATGGCCGCGGTCATCCGTCTTCAGGCTGCTGCCTCGGAGTGTAGCGGCAGTAGGGAGTCTGGTGCGTCACAAGGTACACCCCAGGTGTTACATGCTTCGCCCACTGTCCCTTCTGTCGAGATACCTTCGCGGGTACCGGGCGCGGTTGGGCCACCCTCTCTGCAAGGGGAGTGGCGGGTTCAGTGGCGTTCGCGGCGCACGAGGCGGAGGGTCAATGTGGAGGCTGGCCGTGTGGCATCACCCGCTCTGTCTGTGAGTGGACATGTGGCTGCTCCTTCAGCAAGGTCCGAGCAGGCACACGGGGGGAGGGGTTTATTAGTTATTGGGAGCTCCAACGTTAGGAGGGTGATGGAGCCCCTTAGGGAAATAGCGGAAAGGTCGGGGAAGAAGGCCAGTGTTCACTCTGTCTGCTTGCCGGGGGGTCTCATCCGAGATGTGAAGGAGGCCCTACCGGCGGCGATAGAGAGCACTGGGTGCACCTGACTGCAAATTGTTGCTCATGTCGGCACGAATGACTCCTGCCGTCTGGGTTGAGAGGTCATCCTCAGTTCGTACAGGCGGTTGGCGGAATTGGTGAAGGCGGAAAGCCTCGCTCGCGGGGTGGAATCTGAGCTAACTATTTGTAGTATCGTTCCCAGAACCGATCGCGGTCCTCTGGTTTGGAGCCGAGTGGAAGGCTTAAACCAGAGGCTCAGACGATTCTGCGGAGAGCTGGGGTGCAAATTTCTTGACCTCCGCTATCGGATGCAGAAATGTAGGGTCCCCCTGAATTGGTCAGGCGTGCACTACAGGCCGGAAGCGGCTACAATGGTAGCGGAGTACGTGTGGAGTGCACATGGGGGTTTTTAGGTTAGAGAATTCCCTCCCTAGGCCCGACAAGACGCCTCCTGAGACGCGGCAAGGTAGGAGTAGGCAAAATGCAACAGGGAATAACAATATTAATGTGCTAATAGTAAACTGCAGGAGCGTCTATAGTAAGGTCCCAGAACTGCTCTCATTAATAAACGGTCACAGCGCCCATATAGTACTAGGGACAGAAAGTTGGCTGAAACCAGACGTAAACAGTAATGAAATCCTAAACTCAGATTGGAATGTATACCGCAGAGACAGGCTGGACAGTGAAGGGGGAGGCGTGTTTATAGCGATAAGAAGTGCAATAGTATCGAAGGAAGTTGACGGAGATCCGAATTGTCAAATGATTTGGGTGAAGGTCAAGGTTAAAGCAGGCTCATACATTGTAATTGGATGTCTCTATAGGACCCCGGGCTCAGCAGCTGATGTGGCTCAGCACCTGAAGAATAATTTGGAAAACATTTCGAGTACATTTCCCCACCATGTTATAGTTCTGGGTGGAGATTTTAACTTGCCGGATACAGACTGGGTGACTCAAACGTTCATAACGGGTGGCAGGGACAAAGAATCCAGTGAAATTTTTTTAAGTGCTTTATCTGAAAACTACCTTGAGCAGTTAAACAGAGAACCGACTCGTGGCGATAACATATTAGACCTTCTGGTGACAAACAGACCCGAACTATTTGAATCAGTTAATGCAGAACAGGGAATCAGCGATCATAAAGCGGTTACTGCATCGATGATTTCAGCCGTAAATAGAAATATTAAAAAGGGTAGGAAGATTTTTCTGTTTAGCAAAAGTGACGAAAAGCAGATTACAAAGTACCTGATGGCTCAACATAAAAGTTTTGTCTCAAATACAGATAGTGTTGAGAATCAGTGGAGAAAGTTCAAAACCATCGTACACTATGCGTTAGATGAGTATGTGCCAAGCAAGATCGTAAGCGATGGAAAAGAGCCACCGTGGTACAACAACCGAGTTAGAAAACTGCTGCGGAAGCAAAGGGAACTTCACAGCAAACGTAAACATAGCCAAAGCCTTGCAGACAAACAAAAATTACGAGAAGCGAAAGGTAGTGTGAGGAGGGCTATGCGAGAGGCGTTCAATGAATTCGAAAGTAAAGTTCTATGTACTGACTTGGCAGAAATCCTAAGAAATGTTGATCCTATGTCAAAGCGGTAGGTGGATCAAAACAAAATGTCCAGACACTCTGTGACCAAAATGGTACTGAAACAGAGGATGACAGACTAAAGGCCGAAATACTAAATGTCTTATTCCAAAGCTGTTTCACAGAGGAAGACTGCACTGTACTTCCTTCTCTAGATTGTCGCACAGTTGACAAAATGGTAGATATCGAAATAGACGACAGAGCGATAGAGAAACAATTAAAATTGCTCAAAAGGGGAAAGGCCGCGGGACCTGATGGGATACCAGTTTGATTTTACACAGAGTACGCTAAGGAACTTGCCCCCCTTCTTGCAGCAGTGTACCGTAGGTCTCTAGAAGAGCGAAGCGTTCCAAAGGATTGGAAAAGGGCACAGGTCCTCCCCGTTTTCAAGAAGGGACATCGAACAGATGTGCAGAACTATAGACCTATATCTCTAACGTCGATCAGTTGTAGAATATTGGAACACGTATTATGTTCGAGTACAATGTATTTTCTGGAGACTAGAAATCTACTATGTGGGAATCAGCATGGGTTTCGAAAAAGACGGTCGTTTGAAACCCAGCTCGCGCTATTCGTCCACGAGACTCAGAGGGCCACAGACACTGGTTCACAGGTAGATGCCCTGTTTCTTGACTTCCGCAAGGCGTTTGACACAGTTCCCCACAGTCGTTTAACGAACAAAGTAAGAGCATACGGACTATCAGACCAATTGTGTGATTGGATTGAGGAGTTCCTAGATAACAGAACGCAACATGTCATTCTCAATGGAGAGAAGTGTTCCGAAGTAAGAGTGATTTCAGGTGTGCCGCTGGGGAGTGTCATAGGACCGTTGCTTTTCACAATAAATGACCTGGTGGATGACATCGGAAGTTCACTGAGGCTTTTTGCAGGTGATACTGTGGTGTATCGAGAGGTTGCAACAATGGAAAATTGTACTGAAATGCAGAAGGATCTGCAGCGAATTGACGCATGGTGCAAGGAATGGCAATTGAATCTCAATGTAGACAAGTGTAATGTGCTGCGAATACATAGAAAGATAGATCCCTTATTTATCTACAAAATAGGTCAGCAACTGGAAGCAGTTAATTGCATAAATTATCTGGGAGTACGCATTAGGAGTGATTTAAAATGGAATGATCATATAAAGTTGATCGTCGGTAAAGCAGATGCCAGACCGAGATACGTTGGAAGAATCCCAAGGATATGCAATCCGAAAAAAAAGGAAGTAGGATGCAGTACGCTTGTTCGCCCACTGCTTGAATACTGCTCAGCAGTGTGGGATCCGCACCAGATAGGTTTGATAGAAGAGACAGAGAAGATCCAACGGAGAGCAGCGCGCTTCGTTACAGGATCATTTAGTAATCGCGAAAGCGTTACGGGATGATAGATAAACTCCAGTGGAAGACTCTGCAGGAGAGACGCTCAGTAGCTCGGTACGGGATTTTGTTAAAGTTTCGAGAACATACCTTCACCGAAGTGTCAAGCAGTATATTGCTCCCTCCTACGTATATCTCGCGAAGAGACCATGAGGATAAAATCAGAGAGATTAGAACCCCCACAGAAGCATACCGACAATACATCTTTCTACGAACAATACGAGACTGGAATAGAAGGGAGAACCGATAGAGGTACTCAGGGTACCCTCCTCCACACACCGTCAGGTGGCTTGCGGAGTATGAATGTAGATGTAGAAAGACTTGCACCCGGCGAACACTCTACCCGACGGGAGGCCACAGTGACACCAGATTTACATTTTCATGATTACAGCCACTGGTAGATTATATTCACGGCACTCTCCTATCTCAAAACTAGTTACCTCTTTCGATCCTGTCTGCTAAGGACCCTGTACGGCAAAACTCCATCGTGATTTTAATCAGTCCCTCTGCACCTTGTAACTCTCCCTCGGTCTCTGGCACGATCTCACTGCAGCCTTGTCCATGTGGTCATCACAGTTTGAGTCGTAACTGAGCCGAAGTTGGAGAGACAAACACGGAGAGCTGAGTTAATGCAACGGGACCATCTTTTTACCGTCTGGTGGAAATGGGAACATTTTGTCGTAGCTCTGCTAACCGGGTGCAATGTGTAAAGCCAGTGCCAAACAAAGCTTTCTCCTGCGACACAAGCTAGTAGGAAAGACAGTACCAGCAGTTACAGTAGTGTTTATGAGGAAAGTTAGGTAGACTCCACATAATATGTGAACTAGAAGATGGACAATGATTTTGCTACAGCTTTGAGGGATGTTTTCAAACTACAAATGGTTCAAATGGCTCTGAGCACTATGCGACTTAACTTCTGAGCTCATCAGTCGCCTAGAACTTAGGTTAGTTAGGTTTAATTAGTTTTAAGGACATCACACACACATCCATGCCCGAGACAGGATTCTAACTTGCGACCGTAGCGGTCTCTCGGCTCCAGACTGTAGCGCCTAGAACGCACGGCCACTCCGGCCGCCAGCGGCGGACTTAGCGCACAGCATCCCTCAGGGTGCATTTCTATCTGTCACGAAAACGTTATCTCTATCTTCGTTATTTTGTACCATCCAATAGAAAGAAACTATGAGCTATAAAAACTTCACTCTCACCCAATAGAGAATTTGATAAGGTGTTACTGTGTTCCTCTCTTCCGATATGTCAAAAACAAGTACCGTCTGTGTGCTATGTGGAGATCCTACTGAAAATATACAGGTACTGCTCGACTGGAGCAGGTAACCAGTGATCGAAGTCGCTTCAGGACCTGCACTGTAGGACCACCATATCCCACAGACTATCAATTAAAAAAGAGTGTCATTGGGCCTTTGTTTGATATGTTGCTTTCCGCTGTAACACATCGAAGTAGTATATGTCTGCAGCTTTGTACACCGCCATACCTTTTTTTTTTTTTATCCACCATGACTTCAAGGTTGTGTCAGGTGTTAAACCGACATAAACACATTTCGATCCATTGGCTCTCACAGAAAGCTGGACATCGCATTGTGCAAACTATGATGCTGTTCTCACAGCACACAGGATGGTTGAAATAAGAGAGAGGCGGTGTTTCTTACTGACAAAAATGTGGAAAACATCACAACATGTGGAAACTGGAAGAGTTTGCGGCATTGTTGAGCGTTTCCAAACAGCTATACAGAGGTGATGACCTGTACATTTAATCTCATCTTCAATAGTGATGGGGGTAGCAGACGTCTTGGTGTTCCATTATGATTGAAACAGATATCACGTACATAGCTGCAATATAAGGAATCGGTGCTGATCATCCCTGGAACGTGTTGCTCTCATAAAGACTCTCTCCCTCTCAAACAGGTGGAGTCGGTCAATCATTATGTGGTAATCAACCATGTACCAGTAGATGGAAAAGATGCCACCGATGCACTGTAATAAGCACCACAGTTGATGGTGCTATCAATTTCAGCAATATTATCAGTTTTTCCATAATGTCAATGCTGACCAGTGACATGGTAGCATGTTTCCCAGGTTCTACATCATCACTAAACTGCCCCCCTCTACTTTGCGAGTACCATTGCGAATGTAGATAGATGACTGGTGCATATGTACAAGAATTATCGATGAATGGATGTACTGCACAAAGTAGACCAGACAGCATCTCTACTTGTGAAGTTAGGTTATCTACATATTTCTAGCAGTTTGATCATACTGCGTAATTTAGTATTACGATTGCCCATCTTTCCCTGCGTGGATGTGGGTCACAGACTATTCTTGCATTGATTAGATAAAGTTGGATATTGAAAGGTCTCCTTGCACTGTCTTTGACCAACCCTCCCTAAAAACTGTCTCCTATTTCATTTTCAACTGACTAGAAGTAGGAGGTTATTATACCCATTAAACCCCAGGTCTCGTGAAGGAACAGAGAGAGCTGAATCCGTAACAGGTGTTCAGGGAGACTATTCTACACCAATCGTACTCACAGCGCATCTCCAGATGCAGACATGTGGAAGAGGTTAGCACCCCTTATCGGTGTATGGTAGATATGAAAGTGTTGTGATGATATAACAGATGATCGTAAAGAAGAAATTTGTGCATGATTGAGCTCCAGACGAATGTAGTTTAGAACTGGTAGCACAGTAGATTCATATAAAATATTCCAAATTATTGGTCCTGTGTTTGGCGCCCATACAAGTACGGTATCAGAAAGAGAGAAATGATCGTGGAACATAAACACATTCCAAGGGCTACATGGTCCTGCATTAAACACGCTATAATGCTAGAGCTGTGCTGCTTGTGACTTCTGAGTCGTGTGGTATACAACGCTGTTAATATTCCAGTGTAATAAAGCGCATGATATACATTCTTCCTGTGACTTTCTTTATGGTGAACTATGGTGACGCACTGTAAGGTGATAAAACTACTACCTATCACGCCAAAGAAGGCATTAATTCTTAGTAAAACAAACACTCCAACTTTGTAAACACCTGGTGTCATACACCTCTGTAAAAGTATGAAGGCCAATTACAGTTCAGAAATTGTGATCTTTTCACAACAGTTCCATAAAATGGTCGTCAGCAGGCAAAAATGCATACGAAGGAACAGCGACAGCTTACAAGGAAATAAGCACTACAGGCAGTGCCAGAGAATGTGTAACAGTCCTACAGTTTACCATAGCCCCTTGTAACCTTCCTCTTGCACACAGATGTCATGGTTCGATTTTAGGTTGCATTGCTCATGTGCACGATAATATTGCCATCTCCGCTATTAAGGTGTCTTTATGTAGCGCCATTCTACCACCCTCCTCCAGAATATGCAGTCCTATTGATTTCGCTAGCTTCATATCTCATGGCATTCTTCTCTAATTTTGTATATTTAACTAGTTTTTCGTGATTTTACATATTTTATCGCATTTCCCTCAATTTCAACGTATTTCACATCAGTATCTCGTGATGAAATCGGTAAAATTCGAGAAAAACCTCGTATAATGCGTTATTCAATTTTTCGTCAAAGTTTCCCATAGGTGTGGTCGTAGTGCTGACATCCCATGTACTGTCTGATATTCTACAAGAATATTGCGTTTATTGTACACCAAACTATTAAAAATCCCAAGACTTGCCCTTTCCCTTATGGTCCACATGCATGAATTTTGGATAGGCCGATCATTAAAAATATAGTAGCAGTCGATTAGTACCTGTATGAGACTCCACTACATCCATCATCTGCGCCAGCCGTTGAAAAACAATTCCGTTTGCTGATATGATCCATGAGAGAGGCTGTCTGCAGACTCATGTAGTGCAGCTCCCGTGGCTTTAGATATTGACTTGTGTTGTGCAACAAATCGCCTCCTTTGCTTTTTCTAATGTTTAGAATTAGCATTCAGTGTAATAGATAGTCTGAACACAAATCAAATGTGCTAATCAGACCCCTGCTGCAAGTATCAAGTCTCAACATCTGCATCTCTTGTAGATGCCCTGTGACACCGTTTGACGCTGATCCAAATCATCAACCTCCCTTCACTGGATATTTGTCTGCCGGCATTTACTTCTCACCATTCAGAACTTGTAGACAGACCTTAAACCCCTGTCTTCCCTCCATCCTCTGTTAGGACACCACAACGTTTAAATTCGTGCTGCTAAAGATCATACCTATTTCGATATAACTTATATTACCAATATTTGTGCAAGACATTTTGCAGGGGCAGATTTGGACTCTGGCCACAATCTATTGGTTATGAAATGAAGATCAAAGCTGAAGAAATTGCAAAAAGGAGGAAATTTAAGGACATGAGACCTGGATAAACTGAAAGAACCAGAGGTTGTACAGAGTTTCAGGGAGAGCATAACAGAACAATTGACAGGAATGGGGGAATTAAATACAGTAGAAGAAGAATGGGTAGCTTTGAGGGATGAAATAGTCAAGGCAGCAGAGGATCAAGTAGGTAAAAACACGAGGGCTAGTAGAAATCCTTGGGTAACAGAAGAAATACTCAATTTAACTGATGAAAGGAGAAAATATAAAAATGCAATAAATGAAGCAGGCAAAAAGGAATACAAACGTCTCAAAAATGAGATCGACAGCAAGTGGAAAATGACTAAGAAGGGATGGCTAGACGATAAATGTAAGGATATAGAGGCTTATCTCACTAGGGGTATGATAGATACTGCCTACAGGAAGATTAAAGAGATCTTTGGAGAAAGGAGAACCAATTGCATGGATATCAAGAGCTCAGATGGAAACCCAGTTCTAAGCATAGAAGGGAAAGCAGAAAGGTGGAAGGAGTATATAGAGGGTCTATACAAGGACAATGTACTTGAGGATAATATTATCGAAATCGAAGAGGATGTAGGAGAAGGTGAAATAGGAGATATGATACTGCATGTAGAGCTTGACAGAGCACTGAAAGACCTGAGTCGAAACAAGGCCCCGGGAGTAGACAAGATTCCATTAGAACTACTGACAGCCTTGGGAGAGTCAGTTCTGACAAAATTCTACCATTTGGTATGAGATAGGCGAAATACCCTCATACTTCAAGAAGAATATAATAATTCCAATCACAAAGAAAGCAGGCGTGGACAGATGTGAAAATTACCTATCAGTTTAATAAGTCACAGCTGTAAAATACTAACGCGCATTCTTTACAGACGAATGGATAAAACTTATAGAAGCCGACCTCGGGGAAGATCACCTTGGATTCCATAGTAATGTTGGAACACGTGAGGCAATACCTACCCTATGACGTATCTTAGAAGAAAGATTAAGGAAAGGCAAATCTACGATTCTAGCATTTGTAGACTTAGTATTACAACCAACATTGTCAAAAGCTTTCTCTCTCTTTCAAATTCTGAAGGTGGCAGGGGTAAAATACAGGGAGCGAAAGGCTATTTATAATCTGTACAGAAAGCAGATGGCAGTTATAAGAGTCGGGGGGTATGAAAGGGATGCAGTGGTTGGGAAGGGAGTGAGACAAGGTTGTAGCCTGTCCCCGTTGTTATTCAATCTATATATTGAGCAAGCAATGAAGGAAACAAAAGAAAAGTTCGGAGTAGGTATTAAAATCCATGGAGAAGAAATAAAAACTCTGACAGAATTACAATGTCATCGGCGAACGTCAGAGACAGCAAAGGACTTGGAATAGCAGTTGAACAAAATGGACAGTGTCTTGAAAGGAGGGTATAAGATGAACATCAACAAAAGCAAAACGAGGGTGATGCTGAGGGATTTTGATTAGGAAATGAGACACTTAAAGTTGTAAAGGAGTTTTGCTATTTGGGGAGCAAGATAACTGATGATGGCCGAGAGGATATAAAATATAGAATGGCAATGGCAAGGAAAGCGTTTGTGAAGAAGAAAATTTTGTTACCATCGAGTATAGATTTAAATGTCAGGAAGTGGTTTCTGAAAATATTTGTATTGGAGTGTAGCCATGTATGGAAGTGAAACATGGACGATAAATAGCTTAGACAAGAAGAGAATAGAAGCTTTCGAAATGTGGTTCTACAGAAGAGTGCTGAAGATTAGATGGGTAGATCACATACTTAATGAGGAGGTATTGAATAGAATTGGGGAGAAGAGGAGCTTGTGGCACAACTTGACTAGAAGAAGGGATCGGTTGGTAGGACATGTTCTGAGACACCGAGGGATCACCAATTTAGTATCGGAGGGCAGCTTTGAGGGTAAAAAACGGCGAGGGAGACCAAGAGATGAATACACTAAGCAGATTCAGAAGGATGTAGGTTGCAGTAGGTACTGGCAGATGATGAAGCTTGCACAGGATAGAGTAGCATGGAGAGCTGCATCAGACCAGTCTCAGGACTGAAGACCAAAACAACAACCAATATTGTCTAGATTCTCCAGTAATAATAAACATGCAAGGTGTACGATTGCTCCTATCACACCTCCTTTTATACTCTAAGAATCCACAGTGATGGCACATGATCACCCCAATCAAACTATTTTGTGAGCTGGATGTCCATTGTACTAATGCACCAATACCCCCAAGGAGGATGAAGCATTTTATGTGTTAAACTGTACCCAGTTATAAGTGGGATATTTCCAGAGTCGGTGTCCAATGTTATGAGATTAGGGCTGCAAGTGTAATACTTAATTCTAATTACAGCGATAAATAAATTTTGCTGGTTTCCTAGGACGACGCGGTTTCGAATGTGAGGCGTGTGCCAGAGGAGGCATGTGCCCAGAACAAATGGGCTTTTCTGGCAATCGGTGGTTACAACGAAAAGTTCCAGTAGTCCAGCTAGTCGGTTATTACACACAGCTACAGGATTAAGTCCCAGCCACAGTGCCCTTTCGATAGCTAAACAGCAAACTAATACACAGTGTGCATTGGGCTGTCTCTGTGATCGCATGTGTTGCATGTATTCCCCTTGGAAAATTGAGTCATTCAATATCGATAACTGCCAAGTGTTGGCAATGAACGTGTTGATAACATCCTAATTCCTACCACTCCAATCACTTCCAGACCCCCACCACGTCAGGGTGGTGCACTCTGGCGGACACACGCGTCCACCAAACTGGCTACGGCCGTCCGACCTCTGAGCGTTGGCGCTGGTTGCTCATGAGGAGATTGGCGAGTGACGTGTGGACACTGGGCATGTGCATTCAGGATGTATTTCAACGATATCCAACATCTGGCCATGACAACTACTGCTACGGCCTGGATTGTGGTATTTTCTGTGTCTTTGTCCTATCCCCTAACACACCCTTTCTCCTCCTCCTCCTCCTCCTCCTCCTCCTCCTTCCGAATGTAGTGGAGAGAACCAATTTAGGAATTCTACAAAGGTTTAAAAATCCAATCGCAATATCCAATCCCCGTTTAATCAATTTATTGTTGTTGCTTTATTGCGAGCACACATACCAGTCCGAAATCTCCACAGATTTTCTATGGACACAGCATGCAGCTGAGCTGAAATTTGAAATTTTCAGCTACCTTCAGCTTAATGGACTTTCTATAAATGACTTAACTGTATCAGTATACACCAATAGGAGGCAACGGGAAAAAATAACAGTAGGGTTCGGAAATTGGGAAGCTGTAGGATCGAATCCCATCAAATATTCTAATCCTAGTAATCCACCAATAGAAAGCAACGGAAAACTGTCCCACACGAAGGGCATCGATTTAATTAATTAGACAATCAATCTGATGGAGATATTACCTCACTCTAAGAAATGCACAGGTGGGGTTTACTAGGTAAATGCTGCTTTGTGTGTGATTCGATCCGACCATGGCCAATGGTGCATGCAGTCCTAGCAGGGTTACACTACAGGACATGACCGGTTGTGAGAAGGGGGGGTGGAGGGAGAGAGAGGGGGATAGGGGTAGGAGAGAGAGAGCGCATGTGCTTGAACAGGAATTTCTCAGCAATCAAATAATAGAGGACAGCCACCATCAGAAGCTCTTTTGTTTGGGGATTACTGCAACGTCTGCTCTCATAGTGGCCAGTCACGGACCTGAGCAGGGGTAGCGTGGCCTCCACATATAGTAATACGTGGAATGACAAGCCCAGTGAAGTGTTTGGGCGTGTGGGCTAAAAAAAAATTTCAAAGTTGTTTAATATTCCAAGTATCTTCTCACCCTCAAAGAATTTGTAAAGAATGGAATTTTGTCTATTTAAATATTTAAAGTAAATAAATGAACTGTATGATATACACTGCCTTGTATCCCTTAAATTGTTTAAATAAAGAATCTTTCACACATTGTCTTGTGTATGAGAAACTTTTTAACCCTTTATTTGGCAAATGGTGAAAATAAAAAAAAATTAAGTGCTTATATCTATTTATTATACTTAAAGAAATACAATTCAGTCAGTTTTAGAAATTTTTGACAAAAATTATGAAAATTATGAAACGTTGCTTACAAGCAACATTGCCAGCAGTAGATCACACTTATACATATTATAGGAAAAAGGAGTTTGCCGATAACCTCAAGCAAAATGTTTGCCGTACGTGAATAATTTAATTTATAAACACATTTATGCATTCTTGCTGCGTAATAGAACTGTTTCATTTTCCATTCTTGTTCTTCTTGCAATGGAATTTTTGGAAACAGTTCCTCTTTGGATCGAAGTACAATACTAGATTGCAATTGGAACACATGACTGTAGAATATTCAGACGGACAATAACGACAACGACCTTTGGGACCGTATGCAGGCCAATGCTCCATATTATCAAATCGGACATCTTGTGTAACAGTCGGAGCTGTTGCCTTCCTCCTCTTCTTTTATGGTGGTGGTTTGTCTGTTGAAGGTCTTCCTACTTTACTTTTACCCGAAAATATCAAACAATTGGCAGTATCTGCCCTAAATGACTTTGATGAGGTCTTCTTGTCCAGAGATTCTCTTCGAAAAATGCAGGCAAGCATTTAAAACACTCAGATCTAGAATAAATCCAAACCATCTCATGTACCATCGCCTAGTTTTCATTGGTACTCTGTAGAGCTCTATCAGCATACCAGCAAGATCAACTCCTCTCATGTGCTTGTTGTACTGACGTACATTACTGGGACAGGGCACATCAATTCTTTTTTGATTGCTGTCCCATCGTTTTCCTGTTGAGAGTGGTTGGACACCAAAAAACGAGCTTGCAAGTGTCACGATTTTATAGCCTGCCCACCTTACAAAAATGAGGTCTGAGTGACTGTCCTTCCTGTAGTCATAGCTGACTCGTCATTCAGTAACCGCTTCTCGTCATGTAGAGGACAGTTCTTTATTCAGTTCTTCCTTATGGTGCCCATGGACTCAATGTTTTGATGTTTTTTAAGTATGTTTTAAGTTCAAGGCTGCAAAATAAATTGTCAAAATAAAAGTATTCCAATTCCATTATTTTCACGTCATCAGCAAGATCAGTTATCATCCCCTTGCCAGTATAGGGAAGAAAATCATAGACAACTCTAGACACACCAGCACGAACAAAAATCTTAAAACGCCACTTGTGTGGCTTATTTGAATATATTGGCGCAAATTGCCTGCTCTTGTACCTTTATATGCAACCATCTTCTCATCTGTAGAAAATGCCGACTCTTGTTTCTGCTCACGGCAGTTCTATACAATTGACTCAAGAACAGGTCTTATTTTCAAAAGTCTTTCAGAACAGTTCACAGCATTCTCATTGCTCGTAAAATGCAGGTATCGGCGGAGTTTCTTAAAGCGCTTCAAACTGAAAATGCTGGTGAATTTTTCACAGTTCATTGACTGAGACCAATAGTCAGTCTACTAAGACATAGAAACAAGACCCATGTATATCAGAACACCGAAAAATTGTTCTATTTAATTTATATTGCTGTTTACTGACGTGTAGTTCGTTGGTCAGAGTTTAAGTTCGTTTCCTGCACAATTTTGTCAATTAGTTCTGAATCAAAGAATCTTCTGAAATAACCCAGTGGTGTATTGCCTTCATCAGAAAACACAGGAGAGAGACTTTCTGCCCTAGCAGTTGTATCTTCCTTTACCCACATGTAAGTGACTGCTTTTGTAATTTACTTTTTCACTTGACTGCCACTTGCACTAGAAGGATTCACTGCAGAAGGTCCTTGCACATGTTCAGCTTCTGAGATTTCACTTCCTAAATCAGAATCAGTGTCTGGTATAACTTGGTTATGGAACTGAGATTGACGCTCTGGAATCACTACAGCCTGCCAAAGCTTCGAGTTCAGTGTCTTCAGATTCACTTAGATCAGACAAAGCCGGGTTTTCTAGTGGAACTACTATTCCTCTCGCTTTTTCAATTCCATAAAATATTCTGGAATCCATTGCTAAACAGCCCCTAAAAATAAAAATATCTTCTCTGTCACACCGTAAACATGTGTAATATACTAATGACACATGTCCCAACTATACGCAATGTTGCTCACAGGCAACATAAAAGTTTTATACTACTTACGTATTTCCAAACAAAGATTGAAATATTTCTGCTGTAAACCTACCTCTGGGTATATCTTGCCAGTAATCTTAGCAGTTTTTCTTCAATCTATTTAAATCCACTCTTTTAGAACCAAAATAAGACACCTCTGTTGCTCACACGAGGAGATCTCTGTAACACCACTGCACAAACTGCTATCTCGTGTGGAAAACCTTAAGCTATTACAAAAACTGGCGTTGGCAGTGTGTAAAGGAATGTTGCCTGGAGGCAGTAATGCCAGTAAAATGCACTGGGAAGAGTTTGTTGTCCCATAAGGCCAAGGTAAATGTGATGTTGCTTGAAAGCAACACTGCCAAATAAAGGGTTAAACAACATTCCATACACTGCAATCAATTTTCCACCTGCTAGCCAATCAATTGGGTCTTTTTCCAGACAAATTCCTGGAGGGGGAGGGGAGGGGAACTGCTGGGGGTGTCCCAGATATGGAGGGGTTAATTAATTGGTCGATTTAATTAATTAGTCAAATGGGTCCATATCATAAGTGTGCTTGCATTGCGAGACAATTTCCAGAGGGGTGGTGGAGAAGGAGGAGAATTGGGGAGAAGGAGAGGGAAGGGAGGAGTGTGGAGGGTTTCTTGGAATGACGGATTATCCTCAGATGGTCATAATCCACTTAGCAAAATAGTAAGTTAAGGACTCGTCAATCAAAAGAGAACAATAGGTTTTCCACTGAATATATGCTTGCTCCTGATGTAGGCAACCTGCGCTAACAAAATGTGCTGATCCTTTCCTTACCCAACTACTCCTGTTCACAGACAAATGTGAGTTCACTGGGGAGGGACTGTGTTCTGAATTCGCTAAACAGCCATGTCTGGCAGCCAAAAACCCTCATGCTAAGCACATTCCGAGGCTTCGGTGCCTGTTGGATATTTGTTTGTTGGCAGGCATTCCAGACTGTCGTGTAACTGGGCCGTACCTCCTTCCACACTAACTGGTCTTGCATATCTTATGTTTCTACAAAAGATATTGGGGCCGTTCTTGAAAGCTGTGCCACTGATTGCCCATCAGGAAATGTGGTTTCAGCATGATGATGCACCAACTCGCTTGTATCGTGCAGTTCGCAGACATCTGAACAAACGATATGGTGACAGATGGACAGGGCGAGGAGTCTTAACACAAACAAATGTGCTTAAGTGCTAAACAGGTGTTCCGTTATGTTTCATTTCGAATTGTTTTGTATTGCCTTATGCGTAATTTAATCCCTCAAACAGAAGTGGATGAGTTAAAAATCGAAGTTGAAACCATTGTAGAACTGAAACGGTACATTCCTGGGCATGGGTTTGTACTCAAAATAATCTTTCCTGTCTCCCTTCTACAAGTCCTAGAAGTTTGTCCGAACACCCGGCATTCAGATTTTTAGTTCGACTATCGATCGTTTATCTGCTTGGACAGCGTTTTGTGTTTGTTCTTAGTTTTGACAATTATTAGCGAAAAGTGTTTTACCGTGGAACACACTTCAGACTTTCACACTTTAATAGACCTTTACTCCATTTTGTTATTCTATTTTGAAATGACAGCATTCACTTTAGGAGTGGTGCACTTTCTTTCTGAAATTACAATTACTCCGGAAAAGTAAGATTTTTGACAAATGAGAGACTGTTCCAAGATACAACATGGTCATGTACCTAGGTACAAATATCAGTTCAAATCGTTGCAATCGAGAAAAAATTTTGTCAGTAGTGTATTTCTCTATGAGAAATGTCTTACGTTATTACTCTACTACACAAGAATAATCAGCAAGCGAAATCAATCGTTTTATCAAAAACCAGTTAGAAGTTAACAACGATCTGAAATAGAAGCTGTTGCAGCTATCACAAATTTCCCTTTTCGAGACTGGTAACTTCGTTAATACATTACATAAACTTACTTCTTTTGCAAATCTCATATACTCCATGGTGCAAGGTCTTCCGTTTGAAGGTACGAGATGGTTTGTGACTCACGAACTATAACTTATTCATCCACACGTTATGTAACTAGTCAAAATTAAACAATATTTTATTCACCACAAAATTCTTTAACCATAGAACAGACAGTATCCTCCAAATATCTTTAATATATTACACAACACTAAATATGTAGAACTCGTTATATTTGCAAACCCTGCAGAAAACAAAACCTCAGGCCCCACAACAGCAGCAGTCGAAAATGCCAGGAACTACTTACCGCGTCCTCTAGTACTGCGAGTGTACCATGATCAATTTGCCCAACCAACGGTATGCCTCTCCAAAACATAACACGTGAGCGCATCGGAACGATTATATGGACAATTCTCGTCGTACCCTCATATGGCCAGAAGTGGGAGCACGTAATGCACCCAGGAACGTCGCCGAATTTCAAGATCACTTACTGTCCTCCAGTTTTTGAGGGGCAAGACGACCCGCAAATGATAAATATAACCTCTTGTATTCGTAAGCTGTTCATCGCAAGGAGACGGTATTTGCGTTGTGCACAGCGGCCAAAATGAACGATCAGTTACTTAACACAATTCGCTCGTGTTGTATGATTATAGAGATCGTTTATTTATTGGCGAGAGATAGTGATTTCGATTTTCCCTTGGTTTGTATTGTTTCAAGATACAGAGATCACAGCTTCCGCAGCAAAAGGAGGAAAAAAGGTCATGCGGACATATGGCCAGAAATGCGTTCCCAGTGAGGTAGGCCATTTTGATGGCGAAGGTAAGAGATCATTATCAGAGAAGATATCAATGACACTTGAGAGCGCGCCAGACGAATGGGAATGTTCTGCCTCTATCAGTGTTCCAGCTGCACACTCTAGGGGGCGCAATGTTATCCACGAGGGCGGTGCACTCGCACTTTATTATCAGGGGCAACGGCCGTGCACCGCAAAGTTATGTGCAGACTATGAACGTAACTATACAGCCGATTTTGGTAGGCTTTACGTTAGTCAAATATTCGAATCAGTTACATTTTCTGAAAATTTGAAGCAAGCCATGTTAATAAGCCAGTATCTTTCACTAATACCTCATTTATCGCTTTTGCCGGCCGTTGTGGCCGATCGTTTCTAGGCGCTTCAGTCCGGAACCGCGCTGCTGCTACGGTCGCAGGTTCGAATCCTGCCTCGGGCATGGATGTGTGTGCTGTCCTTAGAACTACTTAAACCTAACTACCCTAGGTCTAGGGGACTGATGACCTCAGATGTTAAGTCCCATAGTACTCAGAGCCATTTGAACCATTTATCACTATCTCTGTTGGTGTCTCGTTGTTTACATTGACAATAATTCATTAAGATCATAAGAAAGAACTAATTCATTGACCAGAGACTGTTGAATGACGGAAGTCTGTCACCTGTCATAATGTTTTTATTGTACACTAGCTGACAGCCGGCACTGTCGGTCGGGGTGTTCACTTTGCTAGTTTTCCACAACGAGGAACCTTGCACGCACACCTGCCAGTAGGCTCGGCGTGGGATGATGCGCTTGGCACAGCTGCTTCGAGTATCTGCACGCCTCTGTGGCGAGGCCTACAACCGTTTGCGCCTCATAGTTGAAAGCTGCCAAAAGCGCTGCCTGGAGTCACTTCACTCGACTGCACGAGTGGCTCGGCAGGAAAGAGTCCTACAACGATGCATTCATGTAGGCGCATTCAGCGGCGTATGTCGATACCGTCAGCAAAATATGTTGCTAACAGAGTGAGCAGCAAGGATAAATATAAACATTAAGCACACTCCGGCAGTTCTTCACACATCTTGGTGTTCATGACGTCGGATCTCCCGAATTATGTGTGGCATCATGATATAATTTTGTATGTGCCTTTCGCTGCGAATGTCTGCGAAATTTGTTACGAATAGAGTTAGTAGTACAGAAGCAAATTTCAACATCAGGCATGGTGCGGCTGATTTTCATGCATCTCATCGTTTATGATGCCGCACCTCCTGAATTATGATTGTTACCTGTCAGTAAGGGGTATGTGCACAAACTTTGGTCCA
The DNA here is from genome assembly GCF_023897955.1 of Schistocerca gregaria. Lineage (NCBI taxonomy): Eukaryota > Metazoa > Arthropoda > Insecta > Orthoptera > Acrididae > Schistocerca > Schistocerca gregaria. The sequence continues at coordinate 3,446,529 of NW_026061713.1, read as the reverse complement.
TATCAGTCCAGTGGTCTAGGGGGAGATGTGCCACATACGTACATACATCAATTTTTTGTAATTGGTGTGGGTTCTTTCCACGTAAACAGTGCAGTTACAATCGTCTACTGTGTGTATCTGAATAACCCAATTCCTTCTGTCCTTCACTTGAGACAGTTCCACACCACCAGTCAGAGACGTTAATCACACCTACCGTTATCTAAGATTAACACAGCTATTTCATGGAGACTACGAAAATATTCAGATTTCGTAAGTTCCCCAAATAAAAAATAAGAGTAGTCATAACAGTTGTGAGAGAACTAGTTCTGTATTTGTTTTTCGCATTTACCACTACATATTTCCCGTGTGTCTTTCCTAAAATACGCTCGTATAGCATATTGAAATAGTACTGTGTTTACGACACAATAAATTCTTTTAAAGCTGAGGGCCTCATGAGCTAAATGAAGAAGAGAGTTTCAACTACAGGGTGAGGCATAATAAAGAGCGATTTTTGAAAAGCTGTTAAATACAGACACTTTTTCTATTTCATAATCTTAAAATATACGAAAAAGTGTTTTCTGTAACAGTAAAACGTCAGTTACTTTTTCACCGAGCGAGGTGGCGCAGTGGTTAGCACACTGGACTCGCATTCGGGAGGACGACGGTTCAATCCCGTCTCCGGCCGTCCTGATTTAGGTTTTCCGTGATTTCCCTAAATCGCTTCAGGCAAATGTCGGGATGGTTCCTTTGAAAGGGCACGGCCGATTTCCTTCCCCATCCTTCCCTCACCCGAGCTGGCGCTCCGTCTCTAATGACCTCGTTGTCGAAGGGACGTTAAACACTAATGTCCTCCTCCTCCTCAGTTACTTTTTCTAGATAACTGTCTTATTATGGCGTCCGCTTAGAAGCACGCATTCCTCCAGCCAGACCTTGTACTGACTCATCACACTTCCTGTCGCATCCACTCTTTCAGGGCTTCAGTTGTTCAAGGTGGGTTATCTTGCTAAACTTTCCGCTTCAGATAACCCCAAAGAAAAAGTCACAAACATGTGACGTCCAGTGAACGAGAGGGCCATGCAATGTACCCATTTCGGGAGGCCATATCATTTGGAAACAAACGACTGACAATATTCATGCTTACTAGCGCAGTATGGGACGTTGCTCCGTCCTGCTGGAAACATTTACTCCACAACTTGCACACAATGAAGTGAACGATGAGACATAAGTTTTCTAAAACGTCTGCGTATCTCTGCGAAGTCACTGTTACAACTTAAAAATCGTTTGGCCTTATGATCCCTAATTGAAGACATTACGAACCACGCAGTAACTATTGCCCAGTGCAGTGGTTGCTGATGCAGTTCTCTAGTATTAACGTCACTGCAAAATCGAAAGTTCTGCTTGTTCACATAACTGGAGAGACGGAAGTGAGCTTCATCCCTCATCCACAAACGGTTTACAATGTCCTGGTCCCGACTAATCATGACCAAAACTTTTAATCAGAAGCGGCTGCGGATCACATAATCTATTCCCTTAAGGACCTGTACCGTTTAGATTTTGTAGGGGTGAAAGTGCAAATCCTGGGGTAAAATCCTTCCTACCGTTCTCTTTGAAATCCCAAGTGTAGCGCTGTGCCGGCGAACTGAGCGACGAGTGTGTCTCTCAATGGCAACTCTAAAGGCTAGGCGCAGCGCAGCGCGCGTTTTTGCAACTTCACAGGTTCAAATGGGACCGCGCAAACTGCGACGCGACGCGACTGGGACGCGACACGCGCCTGCGCCAGGTCGCGCGGCTTTGTGGTAGCGGCGCAGTTTCTCGCGCCGCGCGTCACGCGGGTACTGACGGATGTGTGAGGCGGGGAGCGGGAGGGCAGTTCTGCCATATACTCACTTCGGCATGGCGCATACGGACAGTGGAAGTATTGTCCATCCGAAGAGTACGGCCTGTAATGTAAACTGAAGTTTTCTATCACTGAGCAGTGTTCTTTTTTTCGCTGTTTAAGCGCTCCGTCCATTTTCGTTAGCACGTAATAGTTTTCATTTACATACATATGTACAGTTCTTTTGTTTTGTTTATTCTTTGTCAAAAAACCCAATGCACAGTTCAATAACCGATGAGCCATTAGCCACTGAAAGTATATCGTCTGCCTCCACAATGTTTTCAGAACGTAAGAAGGGACAGACGATTTACCATGAGGGTAGTGAATAAGGAAGTAAGGAATATTATAAAATCGTGTCATCTAGAAGCAAGACAGGAAAGTAAAACAAGGTTACCTACTTGCTGCCTCTTATGCTGAAGTATCTCTGCGATCCGTTACAAAAAGTCGGAAAGGCATAATTTCCACAGGTATGACCCCTTTGCGCTCCTGGTAAAAAGCGTCCGAGATAGTAAAACTTACGTACTTCATATCATCATGTGGGTATGGGTCTAATAAGAGACGTTATACTTCGTACATTGCAAGCCCGAAATAGTCGAGAAGCCCTCTTAAATAACGATGTTTTAATCGGCTCGTCATGACGAGGAAAAGTATTTCAGTGGTTGCATACACGCTATCAGCGTTAATAAACTAATTACACAACAGGCTACACAAAGGAATTAGTGTCGGTACTAATATAAAAGTAGGAATATCCTGAAAGAGTGTGGTGATATGTAGAAATGTAATGGTGACAAAGGCAGATCTACTTTCATGACAATGTTTTCGGAACGATGTGAACTCTTCCTCTCACAAAGCACACTTGCTGGCTTCCGCATTCCTGTCGATCGATTTATTCGCAGCTGCTGACGATACACTGGCCATTGTGTTGTGCCACGTATCAATTGTTTACTTTTCTCAGTAACAACTATTTTATTCGCGAACCACGGACTGTCAGTTTGGCAAGGCGTTGGTGAGGAACCGGCATCAGTAGTGTGCGTGGTATCCCGCCTGAAGACCACGCTCTTCATTACTTTGCTATTGCTCAGATAAAGAAAAGGAATAAAACTCCTTTGGTAAGTTTCCATTTCAGTCGCTGGTGTTAAAAATAAAATGGGTTGTGGGATTCAACCAAAATTCCAACAGAATTAGCGATTTATTTTCGTGTGAGTTGTTAACCTCTTCTCATTCGAAGAAGCAACACCATTTGCGAGTAACGGCCACACTTCTCTTGTTGAAGGGTTTGAGAGCACTTCTTTTGCCAAAACACAATATGATTTGCATAAACTCATTTTTGCAGCAGTTATTGTGACACACTGTTTCAGAAATCTGTCTCATTAAACAAGTAATTGGCGACCAGAGAGCCGAATATCTTATCAAAAAACTCATTGTGACGGTTTGTGGCAACATAAGAGAAGAAATTTCATGTTTACTTTCATATTAGGACACTCTTGTCTCACTAGCTGTCGATAACTCTTAAAAAATTAGTCAGTGGAATGAAAAAAAATAAACAGGGAAGTGTAACTACTGATATACCGTGATAGATAAGAAAGCTCAGTGTGTTTACGACGTGGCAAAGTATGATTCAAATGGCTCTGAGCACTATGGGACTTAAAATCTGAGGTTATCAGTCCCATAGAACTTAGAACTACTTAAACCTAACTAACCTAGGGGCATGACACACATCCATGCCCGAGGCAGGATTCGAACCTGCGATCGTAGCGGTCACGCGGTTCCAGACTGAAGCGCCTAGAACCACTTGGCCACACCGGCCGGCGTGGCAAAGTACTCTCCTCCTTGTGTCGTCATTCGCCAAAATCTCGTTTCGATGTCTCGAGCGGTTTAGGAAATACCAGTGATGTAGGAATATTTCATTCCCGTGGCGTAAGATTGGGAGTGAATGCGCTACAAGGGATCCATTTTCTCGAAATCGAAGACAGATGGAGACCTCCTCCTAAGTCTAAACAAAAATTTAATATGTTAGCTGAATTTCATACTCATAAACATATGGTGTAATACGCACCAAACGCTACATCATAGCGCCCCCTATTTTTCATTGCAAACTTTTTGAGTTTTGCGTAGTGACTTACTAAAATGTGTAGATCCCAGTAAGCATGACCATTAGCGAGATGATGGGCACTTGGCCAAGACGTTCACACATAAAGCTACAAGTACGGAAAAAAATCAAATATTTTCAGTGAATAGTTTCTGTAAATTATTAGAGAAAGATAAAAAGGTGCGCGCGCTTCGGTTCTGTCATTGCTAAGTACGGTGTACGTGTCGCAATATGCACTGCAGCCGCGCGACTCGTGCGGCACATGCGTGTCGCGCTGTAGTGTCGTGTCAAGGCACACGTGCTATACGCGTTTCATTTGGCGTACACGTTCGATGTTTTTCAGGCGAGCGCACAGTTTTTGGTCTCCCAGTTGGCGCCGTCTCCTCAATGTTCCCCAGCCACTTTTTAATCGCCCAGGCAGGTGCACCGGCCGATTTCGATTAACGCTGAAGTCGTTGCGGATTGCACGACGTGCTAGCTGGTACGAACTACCGTTTTGATAAAATACTTTGACGGTGTACGCTCCATTATGACTAAATGCTATTTCGCTTCAAACGTAACTGACGCTATCCCCTGCACCTCTATCCGACGCAGCTTGATTCACTCGCTTTTTAAAATCGCTCGATATTATATCTCACTGTGCATAAAACTATGAAAAGGTAGCACGTGCAAGAATGTAATGAATCATGAAGAAATCCCAAGAAAGATCATCGAAATGCCAGCAAGATTATTAACGAAGTAGACGCCTTGTGATTAACCGAAGAACCTTAACTTGGAAGCCACGGTCACATTATTTGCTACTTGTGGATGTCTGCTCATGTCCGAGAAAAGTGAACTAATAATACAAATTAAGCCAATAATACTGAAGTAGCCAGATCAGTTATTCATGTTTTCCGAGTGAGCTACGTGGTGTGCTTACAATTTAAAGCCACAGTGGCCACAAGACGGCAGCCTTTTCTGATGAACGGAGTGCTCCAGTATTCATCTACAGACAAGAAAACGAAGTAAACGCGCTCTCGTACGGCTTCTATTTGACTTTCTCTGCAGGAAAGCCACAACAAACGACAAGACTGAAAGAATACTTGCATTAAGGTATATGTCCATTTGGTTTGAATGTTTCTTGTTTTGTCATATTTTGCCTGATAAAGAGGTGATAGCTCGAAACGCGTTGCAATATTAAATAAGTTAAGTAAGTGAACTGGTAGGAATTTCTGAAAAACCTGTTTGTAAAGTCCTGTGATAATATTCTTTTGTACTCTCTTTCGAGAGATGTATTCGAATCCAGACCGATTGCTTCGGTTTACGCTTTCGACGGCACCACCTCAGAATGGGTTTTTGATGTCGCCGTAGAGAACGTCACAACTACTTCTCACCTCAGTTGTGTACAAAACGGTGGGACCCCGAGTGAGTAAACAAAAGAGTTACTATAACGGATTCAGTTTCTAGACTACAATAACGCACCGATAACTGATTACCGCCCGAATGCACGGTTATTGGTTGCGGGACTGAATACACGCAAAAGATAACAGCAGGAACGAATCGCCTAACGTAACAGGTTAAAGAGTGACTGATACGGCGCACTCGGAGTGTCTCTTAAAAACAGTGTAAATTACCAGTCTGTGTGAGAGGATCTCTTGAAAAATACTCAGCCAGTAAGCAACTATGTCGTTGCACTATACGAAAGGTATCGACTGGCTTTATTACCTAATTCTGCCTGAAGTAAAACGTGTGAAAATGTAATTTTATTTACGTTTTGTACTCCTAACACAAAGTACCTCTTAGAAAGCCACCAAATGATTTTATAAAATAAGGGCAACAAAATATATTAGGAAAATACTTTAATCGGTCTTCATGAACAACTCCATTAGCCACGATACACTTCTGGCTACATTTATAAAGCTGGAACCGTTCTTCGGACAGATTGAAGCATTACCGCCACACTACTTCGGATGTCTGTTCGAATACTAACCACACAGCTATACCCAACTACCGTAAAGGCTACCTAAACCGTTCTGGATTGAACTGTTAGTACTACGTTTTTTTGAGGATCAACCTCAATAGCCACGAGGCTAACGATGTAGCTTGGATTCTTATGGGAAACGATTTCGATAAAGGAGAAACCACGAATAGATCTTACATCAAACCTCCTCCATCCTTTCTGTTGCGATAGAAACGCTTGCATATAATTTTATATGCAGGGAACAAAACCAGATCTATACGTAGGCTGGAAAAAAGTTAGCATAAATCAAGAGAACCACCCACAACGTTAATAAATATTGAAGGCATCTTATATTCGTCACTCTTCTTTTAACCTGTAGCGCAAAGTGTCGAATATTTCGAGGTGGGGCTGTCCATCAAAACAAGGAAAAAAAATCCATTACACGTGGATCGGGAAACGCATACTTTCTGTGATCTGCACACTTGTCCATAGGAGCCGTACATCCTGATATCCGTTAATGACATTTCTCATATGAGGTGCTCAACGTGACGTTCCTCCAATGGCAATGTATCGCTCTGATCCTCAGCTTAAGAGATCACGCACTCTCCGAAATACGCTTGCTTGTTGTTGCGTCGAAGACGCGATCCTGTAGTGTCTGGGTATCGTTGACCGGCGTGGCGTCGGCTGAAATGTTACAAGCCATCTGGGTTGCCTCCATCCATTGATAAACTAACACCATCCGCTCCTTATGACGGAGAAATGCTGGAACACGATTCTCATCACTTTATTAAACTCTCATTACTATACTTGATTTTCACTATTGTGCCTGATAAAAATTCCAGAGGTTGTGAGTCTTAACTTACGTCACTTCAGCTGAGAGAATTCGTGGGAAACTCGGAGTTTGTTTCCCCAGGAGTTGTAGAACGTCCGAGGCACACAACAATGGGAATAAGGGAGGGACAGCCAGCTCACCGCTCAAAGCATTGAGTCCCCGGTTATAAGTGCGGCAGGGCAGCTACATTGGGGCCCGCAGGGGTCACGCGCCGTTTGGAGGAGGGTGGGATCTTCGGTGTTGCGTGCGCTACTGGCGGCTAGCAGGTCTGAGTCTCAAGACCCGGCGTTAATTCCTTAGCTTTCTGGGATTGTGACTCGCGACGTCGCGCCAAAGGTACCCAGTGCTGCCGCTAGGTGTCACACTCAGCGAGTCGGCACCAGAGAGGGAGAGAGAGAGAGAGGGAGGCCAACGCCGCGACTGTGCGGCAACCGGGTTTCTCTCCAAAAATGTAGCGGCACATACGAATGGATGACAGCCAAGCGCAAAATCTGTTGTTGTACCTCTGACACTGAGGCAAGAACGTAAGATCAAATTGCGGAAAATGAGGTAGTAAACGAGTTTTGAAGTATTGTACGCTTACTGATTCTATAATGCACCTCCCTAGAGCTATTTACGCTAACAGTGTATACAGTTCTGTACAGACATAGTAAAAATGTACATACATCAAAAAAGTTTCGCATCACCTCGGCTCCAAGGGCTCCGGAACCTGTACACAAAATTGGAATTGAGATCAACATGAATATCCTTTGCACCCTTTTTATTGCTAATGAAAGTCAGGCATTGCATCTTGTACCACGATACAGGGACACCTTCGGAGGTGGTGGTCAAAATTGCTGTACACACCTTTCCCTCTAATAGCCAGTAGCACGTCCTATTGCATCGATTCGTGCCTGTATTCGTCGTGGCATTTTAGCCATAAGTTCATCAAGGCACTGTTGGTCAAGATTGTCCCACTTCTCTACGGCGATTGGGCGTAGATCCCTGAGAGGGTTGGTGCGTCACGTCTTCCATAAACAGCCCTTTTCAATCTATCCCAGACATGTTCTATAGCGTTCATGTCTGGAGAAGATGCTGGCCACCCTAGTCGAGCGATGTCGTTATCCTGAAGGAAGTCATTCACAGGATGTTCACGATGGGGGCGCGTAACTGTCGTCCATGAAGACGAATGCCTCGCCAATATGCTGCCGACATGGTTGTACTATCGGTCGGAAGGTGGTATTCACGTATCGTACAGCCGTTACGGCGCCTTCCATGACCACCAGCGGCGTACGTCCGCCCTCCATAATGCCATCCCAAAAGAGAAGGGAACCTCAACCTTGCTGCACTCGCTGGACAGTGTATCTTGAGGCATTCATCCTGACCGGGTTGCCTCCAAACACGTCTCCGACGATTGTCTGGTTGAAGGCATATGCGACACTCATCGGTGGATAGAACGTGATGCCAATCCTTAGCGGTCCATTCTGCGTGTTGTTGGGCCCACCTGTACGGTGCTGCAAAATGTCGTGGTTGCAAAGATCGACCTCGCCATGGACGTCGGAAGTGAAGTTGCGCATTATGCAGCCTATTGCACAAAGTTTGAGTCGTAACAAGACGTCCTGTGGCTGCACGAAAAGCATTATTCAACATGGTGGCGTTGCTGTCAGAGTTCCTCCGAGCCATAATCCGTAGGATGCGGTCATCCACTGCAGTAGTAGTCCTTGGGCGGTCTGAACGAGGCATGTCATCGACATTTCCTCTCTCTCTGTGTATCTCCTCCATACCCGAACAACATAGCTTTGGTTCACTCCGAGACGCCTGAACCCTTCCCTTGCTGAGAGTCCTTCTTGGCACAAAGTAACAATGCGGACGCGATAGAATACGGTATTGACCGTCTAGGCATGGTAGAATTACAGACAAGACAAGCCTTGTACGTCCTTACTCGTGGAATGACTGGAACTGATCTGCTGTGGGGTTTCCAGCTATTTTGGTGGAACGAATTATGTTTGCAGAAACAAAATAATATAGTCACATAAAACTCTCAGAGTTCATGTGAATAAAGTGAAAGAGCAAATAAATATCGTGATAAGCATCCTTCACAGAAATAGATTATAGTACTTAAAAATTCAAAAGGATAGACTGTATCTGCAGAACGATCTGCTGGTCAACTGCAAATGTGTATTGATTGCCCTTTTTGTACATACTCTAGTCACTGTGAATGTCGAGTATTTCTTTTTTTTCCATTACATGGAGAAACGAACATATAAAACGCACCAGTATTACTGATGGAACCTTCTGGCAGATTATTCTAGTTCTGAGAGGACGTTTCATCGCAGCGCACTCTCTGCTGCAGAGTGAAATTCTTTCTGGGAACTTTATTAGTATAGACAAGTCATTTCACATGTCTGAATCAAATTTTAATTTATTTGATTTGACTCAAATAAAATCGTATTTTCATTAGAATATTATAATTCAGTATTTCCAGTAGACAAAAAGATACAATATTAATACAATTAAAGAAACTGCTGAAAATGAGGTTCTAACCTCGACACTGTTTCAATATGAAACTCAAATACTTACGAATAGGTTTGTATTTAACTGAGCCGGAAAAATATCTCCCTTTTTTTAGAATTAACATTTTTGAGTTTTTTAAAATTGTCACGTTGTTTTAGTAAACTGATGTCTGGGCACAGATTTTCGAATTACATAAATGTACGTAAAGGAAATCGAACAGGGCCAGTCCACAAGCTCCGCTAGCCACATAACAACGTATATATACGCTCACAAGCGTAAAATCTATACCAGCTGCTGTCTGAGCAGGATGAAAGCACATACAGAGCGCATAACAAATCCGGCAATAACTCATGCATTACAGTCATTTTCACGCCTTGAAGAAGAAAGTTTTTCCGAGTCTGACATCCAGTGGCACACATAGTGACGTCCCGAGTCACTACCCCAGGAAGCTCAGAATTTGACGCTCAGTGTCTTACCCGGTAACATCTGGAGAGAACTGACCAGTTCTTGACGAGGAGCGGCCTGCTGCTGTGTGAACCTGACCTGGTGGGGTTCCAGCGGCGTTTGCTTGGCTTGTTGGAAATTCTGAGTTGTTTATACAAGGCTCTGATTCGTCTGCTGTCATTGGACAGAAGTACATAACGTTTTACCTGATATGCTTGTTGCCATGACGGCCCAAACTGAGGAGTTGGATGTGGATGATCGAACACTCTTGGGTCGATCGTCGTAGAGGAGACTTCTCGTGCTCGATCGCTGAGGTGGGGCGAACATTCTGGTGTTCTGCACTAGGAAGTCGTCCCGACAACTTAGCTCGGTCCACAAGTTCCATGGGGGCGCAGATCTCGTGTTGACGCACATCTTAGTGTTACAGGCCCTTTGCTGTTCCTTATCCGTATAAACGATTTGCGAGACAATCTGAGCAGTCGCTTAGGTTGTTTGCAGATGACGCTGTCGGTTATCGACTAATAAAGTCATCAGAAGATCAAAACACATTGCAAAGAAATAGATAAATGGCTCTCAGCACTATGGGACTTAACATCTGTGGTCATCAGTCCCCTATAACTTAGAACTACTTAAACCTAACTGTCTTACGGACATCACACATATCCATGCCCGAGGCAGGATTCGAACCTGCGATCGTAGCGGTCACGTGGTTCCAGACTGTAGCGCCTAGAACTGCACGGCCACAACGGCCGGCAAACAAATTGCAACGACCATAAATAACGAAAAGTGTGAGGTCATCCACATGAGTGCTAAAAGTAATCCGTTAAACTTCCGTCACACGATAAATCAGTCAAATCTAAAGGCCATACATTCAACTAAATACCTAGTAATTACAATTACGAACAACTTAAATTGTAAGGAACACACAGAAAATCATGTGGGGAAGGCTAACCCAACACTACGTTTTATTAGCAGGTACATCGAAAAAGTGCAAAGATGGTAGCATGTTTTGCATCATCGCGAAATAGGGGGGAGAGTGTCACTGAAATGATGGAGGATTTGTGATGGAGATCATTAAAACACAGGCATTTTTCGTTGCGGAGCAATCTTCTCACGAAATTCCAGTCACTAGCTTTCTCCTCTGAATTTGAAAATATTTTGTTGACGCCGATCTAGATAGGAAGAAACGATAACTATGATAAAATAAGGGAAGTCAGAGCTCGTACAGCCGGTCGCTGTGGCCAACCGGTTCTAGGCGCTTCGGTGTGGAACGCGCTTCTGCTACGGTCGCAGGTTCGAATTCTGCCCTGGGCATGGATGTGTGTGTGGTTGGGTTCGTTAATGTTTAAGTAATTCTAAGTCTAGGGGACTGATGACCTCAGATGTTAAGTCCCATAGAGCTTAGAGCCATTTGAACCATTTGAAGAGCTCGTACGAAAAAGATGTAGGTGTTTGTTATTTCCGCGCGCTATACGACATTTGGAGAATAGAGAATTTTGAAGGTGGTCCGAAGAACCCTCTGCCAGGCACTCCAACGTAATTAGCAGAGTATCGATGTAGATTTGGATGTAGATCGAGATGGCTAGTGATTGGTGAGCACACTGTAGCGGCACCAATTAGTCTGGGAGCTTACCATTTTATAGTTGTACACCACCGCAGTACCGTAAGATTCCAGATACGAAGAAAGGTTCTTTTCATTTTAGTCCCGACAAGGAACCACTACATAGTAAAATTCAGATTCGTAGGGTTTATTCACATTGTAATGACACATTCCGACGCAGAGACATACAACACCTTAAAAGCTGCGCCAAAGATCAAATTGAGAGGGATGTAGAATATAATCTCTGTAATGTTCATATTGGATTCGCTTTTGTTTCATACTCCAAGAAGGAGCTAAGAGACACTTTCGATTGTTGCCTTGTGGAGGACGGACGTAATTTCGGACTGTGCGGAAAGGCAGCCATGTTGTTAGTAATCATTATTTGTGCTACGAGCAGAGCAAGTCTTATTGTCTTGTGAATAAATAATTTTCGTAACACTTCGATACTTCTCACTATTTTTTAAAGTGACGTAGCATTGTATTTCCTTGGTTTACACCGTCTACGTGAAGTGAACCGATGCCGACTTAGGAAGGTACACACGGTCAACAAAGAGAAGAACATCGAGGGCGACTAATGAATTAATATTGTGGCAGAAGGACTAATTCTACGTCTAAGGTGAGAACTCTGATTAAATCAACAGTGACGTAGAATTCAAAAATTTAATTAATCGGAATGGTAAATTATATTACAGGCATATTTCACGCAGCACTGAATTTGTCCGCATTCAAGCTGGTCAATACAGCCCGTAAAAAAAGAAAGGCCTTTCAAAAATTCTGAAGTTACAATTCCATGTCCACAATTTTTCCTCTTTACAAAAAACCAATAAATTTAATTTTTTTATTTATTTCGCCTCAACATCGTGGAGGGAATGTGCAGCATGAACACATTATCCTTCCCTGGACATTATGATTTTGCTGATTGTCAATATTAGTCTAACATGATAGACAGTTAGTCTATTGGTTTTCTTGTGTACTAAGAAGACTTTTTGCAATAAATCACCAGTTCATTTTTTACTTGAATTTCATTTCAAGAATTTAGTGTTCCTTTCATTTGATTTGCATTATTAATTGTTTTTAAAATACAGTTATTAAGTAATTTTATACAAATTGTTCACCCTAGGACCTCATGTGAGGGCCAAATTTCAAGTAGCATATTTCCATTGTATTATGTATATCAAAACTGTATCTAAAGGGATTTGTCAGAGTCTAAATAGTCTCCGACTCTGGTAACGATTTCTAATTTCACATACATGTGGTACTGCAAGACTAACGCCTTGAACTGTTCCCATAACCAAAACTACAGAGGACTGAAGTCGAGGGAACAGGGGACCAAGGTGTGCCCCCTCCGCCCCAACCATTCCAAAAGACATGAAGCGTCAGCATCCGATATTCACACACATTGCAGATGAAACGTGACATAATGCATAAACCACATCGGTAGTCTTTACTGATGTGGTACCTCCTCCGACAAGGTAAGCAAAATGTTAACAAGAAGTTGACGATAATGAGCTCCATTAAATGTTTGGAGTAGGATGTATGGCCCTAGTAACTTATCACCAAGAATGTCTATCCATTAGTTGACGGAGAAATGAGGTTGATGTACTCCTTGTACAGCAGCATATGGGTTTTCATAAGCCCACACGTGCTGAGTATGGAAGTTGACAGCACGACCCTTTGTGAACCGCACAGGATCAGAGAAATAAATTCTTTGTCGAAAACAGTGGACCTGCAGCACGCTTCTGTATGGGCCAATGACACAACTATGATTGGCTATCGTGGTCCTCTGGCATTAGTGCCTGGATGTGTTGAAGGTGTTACGGATACAGCAATAGCTCAAGCAGTACCAGCCGGACAACAGGATGACTTATGCCTTCTGTTGGTGTCAATCGCCAAATACCCACACTGCTGTTGCACGTCTTTCGTCCAGAAAATCTGGTATGTCCTCCTGCATCTGAGGTGTGTGAACTGACTCATTCCGTCCACTATTCGTCTTTTGGAAGCTAGAAAATCCGTGTCCTTAAGAAGCCGAAAACTTTGGGTCAACAACTTATCGCATGGTACTCTGCAACGTGGGTATTTTTCTGCGTAGTGGGAACGTGCTTACGGGCTATTTCCAACTGCTAACCCATAGCAGATAATTATATCCGCCATGTCACTTTAAGAGTAGTACGCTTCCATTGTTAACAAGCAGAAGAGAAATGGAAAATTTACCATTCGTGCACAGTGCATTACAAATATCACAGTGACAGTAAACATTGCGATATGACTTACAGGGACTAGATGTTTGTCTGTGAACACATGTAATGTAGAATAACGTGATGCAATTCTGAAATGTACTTAAATGCCATACTCTGAATAAATAAATGCGATACATACTTATTGTTAAAAGCAATTTACTACAAAATAACACACACTAACAACGCTAAAACTATAGTACATGCAACACAACTGCCTGTAGATTACCCAGTGCTCAGACTTGTGTACACTGGAGTACGTCAATACGGAAAGGCACGTACAGTAGTGAACGCTATTGACGGATCATGGGTTGGGGTTCGGTTGTTTGGGGAAGGAGAGCTGACAGTGAGGTCATCGGTCTCATCGGATTAGGGAAGGACGGGGAAGAAAATCGGCCGTGTCCTTTCAAAGGAACCATCCCGGCATTTGCCTGGAGTGATTTAGGGAAACCACGGAAAACCTAAATCAGGATGGACGGACGCGGGATTGAACCGTCGTCCTCCCGAATGCGAGTCCAGTGTGCAAGCCACTGCGTCACCTCGCTCGGTTCACGGATCATGGGGGCAGCACCTGTGGCCATACATCATTTGTTTATTTAATATCTACCTTGCGTGTCAGGCGGACATATTCACACCCGAACGTCTTCAGCCACTATGGACAAGTGTAGAGATCTCACAAAGTATGCATTTCCAGACCCACGTTCAAGGTATTTTTTTTTTCTTGTTCTTGTAGTTGGTATCACCTATCAAAATATTTGCCACTATTTCTCCAATATTCTGTGTAGGTATTCCACCCAAGAGTCTTCAGGCGCATTTGCTCTGGTGTTCCGACAGATATTTTCAATTTCGTGTTTGGAATGTGGAGGTGGAGTCAGCCGAAATTAATACTGTTCATTACGCCTGTCATGACGTGCCACTGTCGCCGCAAAGCGTCGGTTTGTTCCCGGTAAAAAAAAAAAAAAAAAATTAATTTATTTTCAAAGCGGAATTTCACGTACCCATTCGGATGGACGGGCCACAAACTAGTCTACAACGTTTTTCGCTTCATCCATTTGTATTAACAGGAGCGGGAAAACTCTAAGAATAACCGATACTCTAACAGCGACAACAAGGCCCTGGCCCAAATTGATTGCTACCGCCGCTCTCCGTTTTCCAGTTTTCCTGCTAATACGTATCGCTAAAACGAATACCAAGCTGGACTCATCTCGGGCCGCTCTATCGAATGAGAATGTAAAATTCCGCTTCAAAAAGCATTTCGCGTGTAACGGAAACAAACCGAAGCTTTCCTTCGACGTGATGACCAGTACACGTTTGGACTGACTGCATCTACACATTTAAAATATCTACTGAAAAGCCAGAAGAAATGTGCCTGAAGACTTTTAAAAGAGACATCCGGTACATTTATACACTGAAGTGGCAAAAGTCACGGAGCACGTCGTAGCATCGTGTCGGACCTCGTTTCACCCAGTACAGAGCATCATCTCCGTGTGGCGTGTACTCAAAAAGTCGACAGAAGTCCCTTGCAGAAATATTGCACGCTGCCTCTGTAGCCACACATAATTACGAAACGCTGCCTCACCTGTAATCGAACACAGGCAGATGCAGCTCAAGTGCGTTCTGGGTGCTGATATTCTAATAGAGGTGGTGATATCTGGCATAAAAGCTGAAACCTTACTGCCTGCAGTCTACTGTCACAAATCGTCCCGTGTGCTGGATTTTTCCACGTGTAGAACATTCGCACTTACCTTGCTCAGAGATCCGTCCTGTTCCGCACCATTCTGTCGCGAGAGTTCCAGCCACTCATTGTCGTTAAGAGGATTATGTTGTGGGTCAGCGGGTTCGATTTTCTCCAACTGTGGTGGTCCCGCCAAGGCATTCCTATTCTGCTCACGGTCCCCTCATGAGCAGTCTCTGCTTTCGTGGTGTAACGTTTTCTGGCAGCACGCATCCAAAGTGAAAGTTAAAAGAACATTTCGATGTATAATGTTCATTGCAACAAATAATTTATACGTGTTTCTGTTAATTGTATTTCAAAAGGACATTTAAAAGATAATTATGAATTTTGCTATTATAAATGATTATTCAAAGACTGTTAAATACTATCTGTGGCGGAGGATGTGAAAACCGCTACAGAAGAAAGGATATGTTATCAAAAACGACAAAGACTGTACAAAAATTAGGTAAGATATAAATTGGCAATATATTGTAGTAGAATCGCTTGCCTTCTGCACAGACTAAATGGGAGAGGAACCCGCAACGTTGCATTAGGCTATTACGTAGTCTTCATTTGTCATAAGTCGATGATCGACGCCATTTGTAGCTGGGATTGTAAACGGTGTGTAAAGATTTTAATTGTTTCTGTTAAAATATATTTATCTAGTAAAATCTGTTTGTCACAATTACTGCAAAGTTCGCACCGGACATTACCCATTTTATTTTAGAATTTCCAGCATTTTATTGGATATCGCTGGCAGTACGGAGCTGCGCCGTGAGCGAGCATTCTGGAACAGCGGCAGATTAAAATATACCATCGCAATAACGACCACATCCTAAAAAGGGTACAGGTAGAGGTGAACGAAAATAAAAAAGTGTTTCTTTTCACAGCATTCCATACGCAGAATACAAAGAGATAGTAGATTTTATCTTGTGCATTCACAGGTGGATACAAGCTGCAGCTCTTTTAAATTTTCATTCAAAATTAGGAACATATCGTGAAGTGTATTTAAAAGTGGATAATTCTTCAGGAGAGCTTACAAATATAAAAAAGAATTCATAAAGTAAAGATAGTCTTATGCTTCAAAGCTAGTCGGGCTATATCCAGTAAACAAAAATCCAGTGCAACGTGAAAATCTTTGCTAAGTTCGATGGAAAATTATATTTTCATTCTTGTACAAACAGCAGTAGTCCTTGAATAAAAATTATACTTGAATCATTATTTTTGGAACATTCAAAGAAATTCGTTTTTATTAATCTGCAATAGAATATTTCATACCTAAAGTAATAATCACAGATAAAAAATTTATTGCAACCTTTGAAAACTCCCTTTAGAAAAATTTATGAATGATTGTGCTGATAATCTCCTTTACGTTATTTGATTTTCAAACAGCTGAGCAAAACTCAACGTACTCAGACATTTCTCTTTACTTACTCTGATCATCACTAAACGGACTCACAATATTTTAGCGCAACGCAATCTGACTTATAAAATCCCTACAAAAGAATGGCCCCGACTAACAATAACCTATAGCTTTCATGAATCACTAACCTCATAAAAATCTTCCTTACTCGAACTACTGCAATATAGCGAGCGCCAGTACTGCCAGCTACATAAAAGATTCTAAATATTGAAGGCACTAACTAGAAATCAAGTCCTACAAATTTACTCTGATGGACACACGTCCAGATCATCCGCTCTCAAAACTCTGTCATCTCTCTCCCCACATCCAACACTGCTGGCGGCTCACCTCCAACTGCGCTACGCTAAGCGCTGTTCACATCCAACTGCCCAACACTACAATAGCGAATATTTCAACAATGCCAACCAGCCACAGACTGCACACAGCATAATCAGTGATTTTCATACAGAGCGCTATGTGGCGTTACTAACATAAAAAACTAAACAGCCTACTTACACCTTTCATTTCTCATGTCCATCCATGTATATGTTAAGTTCAATCTCAACGGTTTCCCAATCAAATTAAACGCAGAAAACAAAGTTTAAAACCAAACGTCAGCTCCCGAATAATTAAAACAGACGGAAAGGCATTAAAGTGGTTTCTGATCCCACTGCTTCCAGGGTTTTGTGATTGCGTTCGCGTGTCTCTTCATTCCTGTACTGATTTGCCCTATCTTTTTCTATTCCCCAGTTGTTCCCAAATCACCGCCACCCGTTATTGCTATCACCACTCAGCTGATCCCAGCCCCGTAATCGGTCTCACTACGACCGCCCGTTGTTGTCGCTACTACATCTACATTTATACTGCGCAAGCCACCCAACGGTGTGTGGCGGAGGGCACTTTACGTGCCACTCTCATTACCTCCCTTTTCTGTTCCAGTCGCGTACGGTTCGCGGGAAGAAAGACTGCCGGAAAGCCTCCGTGCGCGCTCGAATCTAATTTTACATTCGTGATCTCCTCGTGAGGTATAAGCGGGGGGAAGCAATATATTCGATACCTCATCCAGAAACGCACCCTCTCAAAACCTGGACAGCAAGCTACACCGTGATGCACAGCGCCTCTCTTGCAGAGTCTGCCACTTGAGTTTGCTAAACATCTCCATAACGCTACCACGCTTAATAACCCTGTGACGAAACGCGCCGCTCTTCTTCGGATCTTCTCTATCTCCTCCGTCAACCCAATCTGGTACGGATCCCACACTGATGAGCAATACTCAAGTATAGGTCGAACGAGTGTTTTGTAAGCCACCTCCTTTGTTGATGGACTACATTTTCTAGGGACTCTCCCAATGAATCTAAACCTGGTGCCCGCCTTACCAACAATTAATTTTATATGATCATTCCACTTCAAATCGTTCCGCACGCACACTCCCAGATATTTTACAGACAGAAACGCATAAAAATGGTTTTTGATCCCACTGCTTCCAGGGTTCTCGTGACCGCGTACGTGTGCCCCTTCATTCCTGTACTGATTTACCCTACGTTTTTCTATTCCCCAGTTGTTCCCAAAGGAACTAGGGTGGCCGCGTACGGTCAGTCACTCTGGTCTAGGTTTTCGACTGCGCCCGCAACTGGAATCGTGCGTTTGCGCACCGCGTGACTAGATCGTATACTTAGACACATACTCCCCCAAATCGTACTCGAACTCTTATTGCACCGCTTTAAATGCTTCCAAATCATCCTTTCATTTTGCAAAACGATGAGATATCAGTCCCCTATAACTTAGAACTACTTCAACCTAACTAACCAAATGACATCACACTGAAGCGCCTAGAACCTCATGGCCACACCGGCCGGCTGCATTTGGCAGCTGGGATGATGTGACACATGTGGGTTGGCATTATAGTCAGGCAAATACTGATCAGCTCTGCTTCTCCGAACGTATAAAACAAAAATTGATTAGCCTGTACCATGTGTTCGAGCAAACGGGCGGCGCTCGTAAATCCAGAATATTTAAAGAAGAGTATTACGATAATGATGTGTGGGCTCGTGCAGCCTCCGACCAGTAGGCTGAAAGGAATGTGTGTGAGTGAATTCCTAAAGTACCAAATTGCAGAGATCATCACTTACACTAACCCCAACTAAGAACAACACACAACCCATGCAAGAGACAGGACTCGAACCTCCGGCAGGAAGGACTCTCAATCCGTGAAATGCGCCTCAAACCTCATGGCTACTCCGCCCGGCGCTGAAAGGAAAGCCTGCCGAAATTCCCTTACTGTCGCACAACGCCGCGATCTGGTCCTCATTGGCATGGCAGGTTCCCCGGCTAAGAAACAACGCACGAATCCAGTTGTGTGTGCTGGGCCACACTGGGGAAAGCACAAATTCGAACAGTTCCGACCAGGCATAGGGTGAATTCAGTTAACCGAGTTCAGGAACAACTCAAACTCACGTAGTGAAAGGAAATGCTTAAAACAGAAACTTTGCCTTTCTCTCGCGAAGGTCTGTCCTCCGCCGCGAAAGCCTCCCGCAACATTGCTTTCCCTGTAATCGCACTTATCCTCGCGTTCCGAGTCCCTCTTTGCACTTTATTGCCTGAGGCTCCAACTCCATCAGCCCCTATACATCTACATTTACATGGATACTCAGCAAATTATATTTAAGTGGCTGGCAGAGGGTTCATCGAACCCCGCTCGACCGTTACGGTTGCAGGTTCGAATCCTGCCTCGGGGATGGATGTGTGCGATGCCCTTAGGTTAGTTAGGTTTAAGTAGTTCTAAGTTCTAGGGGACTGATGACCTCAGAAGTTGAGTCCCATAGTGCTCAGAGCCATTTGAGCCATTTCATCGAACAGCCTTCACAATTCCCTATTATTCCAATCTCGTATAGAGCGCAGAAGAAACGAACATATATATCTTTCAATGCGAGGTCTGGTTTCCCTTATTTTATTATGCTGATCGTTTCTCCCTATGTTGGTCTCCGTCAGCAGAATATTTTAGCATTCGGAGGAGAACGTTGGTGATTGAAATTTCGTAGGAAGCTTTCTCTGCAACGAAAAACGCCTTTGTTTTAATGATCTCCATCCCAAAGCCTCCAACATTTCAGTCACACTCTCTCCCCTATATCGTGATAATACACTTTTTCGATGCACCCCGTCAGTCCTATGTGGTAAGGATCCCACACCGCACAGCAGTATTCTAAAAGATAACGGACAAGCATAGTGTAGGCAGTCTCCTTAGCAGATGTATTACACTTCCAAAGTCTCCTGCCAGTAAAATGCAGTCTTGGGTTAGCCTTCCCCAGAACATACTCTGTGTGTGACTTACAATTTAAGTTGTTCGTAATAATAATTCCTAGGTATTTACGACCTTTAGATTTTTCTGATTTATCGTGTAACCGAAGTTTAACGGATTACGTTTAGCACTCATGTGGATGACCTCACACTTTCCGTTATTTAGGGTCAATTGCCAATTTTCGCACCATCCAGATACCTTTTCTAAATGGCTTTGCAATTTGTTTTGATCTTCTGATGATTTTATTAGACGATAAACGACAGGGTCATCTGCAAACAATCAAAGACGGATGCTCAGATTGTCTCCCAAATCGTTTATAGAGATGAGGAACAGCAAAGGACCCTGGATAACGCCAGGAATCACTTCTGTTTTACTCGATGACTTGCACCTCCAAACTCTGATAGGAACCTAATTGGTATACACTCTGGGCCAGAAGACATGCGTTTATTAAGTAATTCAAGTTGCTTCACTACTCCAAGGATATCTACTTCGACGTTACTCATGTTGGCACCTGATCTTGTTTCGAATTCTTGAATATTTACTTCGTGTTCCTTTGTGAACGCATTTCGGATAACTGTGTTTAGTAGCTCTGTTTTGGCAGCACTGTCTTCGATAGTATCTCCATTGCTATCGCGCAGAGAAGGCATTGATTGTGTCTTGCCGCTAGCATACTTCACATACGAACAGAATCTGTCTGAATTTTCTGCCAGGTTTGGAGATAAAGTTTCGTTGTGAAAACTATTATAAGCATGTCGCATTGAAGTCAGCGCTAAATTTCGAGTCTCTTTAAAAGATCGCCAATGTTGGAGATTTTGTTTCCGTTTAAATTTGGTGTGTTTGTTTCGTTGTTTCTGCAACAGTGTTTTGACGCGTTTTGCGTACCAATGAGGATGAACTGCGTCGTTTGTTAATTTATTTGGTGTAAACCTCTGAATTGCCGCCGATACTATTTCTTTGCATTCAAGTCACATCTGGTCTGCAGTGACATAATTAATGTGGAAGGAGTGGAGGAAGATGTTATGTGAATTTTTATGTGCTTTTTTGAACAGGTATATATTTCGTTTATTTGTGGAGGACTTGGGGGTCTGGGTACGTTCAATAATACCAGTATCCGTTTTAATCCTCGTTACTAGTTCAGGATTATTCCTTGTTAACAGGGAAAGCGGGGTTTTCACAACCTTTTACTATTCATGAAGTAACTGCTCGAAATAGTTGTCGGAGAAAGCGTTTAGCAAAATTTCGGATGATGTTTTATGCGTACCTCCGGAATTAAACATGTATTTTCACTAACATGTCGAGGATAGATTAAAGGCACCACGAACTATATTTGTATGAGTCGGGTACGCGTTTGAAATTAAACTCAACTCGTCTTTGAACCTTTCAGCTACTGTATCATCTGAATTGGGAGGTCGGTAAAAGGATCCAGTTATTATTTGATTCCGGTTGCCAAGAATGTCCTCTGTGCATACTAATTCGCAGGAACTGTCTACTTCAATTTCGGGACAACCTGCTTTGAGGTGAGCCACACGTTTCTTCAAGTCACGAGCTACGTATCGTCCCCTCCGGACCAAACCTGGGTGTTGCTCACAGTAGCCGGCAGTCTGTTGCTTTATCGCCACCGCCTGCGGCCGAACTGGTGCTAGCTGTCTCTGCGACGTTAACTCCCGGCTCTCGGCAGCTCTTTGGAACAGGAACTCGGGCGCAGCAAAAGACGGAGTACGTATCGCGCTGATTCTCTGCTCTGCCTGACCCTTCGTGGCTTCCAAACGCCCGGCTGCCGCTCTCTCAGCTCGGGACAGTAGCTCTACGCATTCACTTTGGGACAGCCACGAACGTCGCCATAACCCTGCTCTCCTGTTGTTCGAGCACTCTGTTTAGCGGCAACTGCTCGCTTTCAGCTTCACAGACGCTTCTCGACGACCCTCGACGTTTTCGCTAACTCGATCGCTATTTCATCCCGTAGCATCTTCTAAAGTCATTCGCTTTACTTTCCACGTTCCGTTCGAGCTTAAGATTCGCAGCTTCTAAGTCATCAAATAGCTTTTCATTCACTTTCCTCGGCTCATTAAATTTCTCTTCAGTCCCTTCGTGAGTTCACCAACCGGCATAGAGGTTGTTTGAGAATAGCGGAAAAAAAAAATTTGCATGCAGTTAATGCAATACTAAATCTAACCATAGTACATAACATCGTTAAATGAACCTGTATAATTAATCAATGGATTGTGAATTTGGCACATTAGTTCTACTCATTCTTCTCTCTGGGTACTTCGTTATCACTGTCTTTTTGTGCAGCATATAAAAATCAGGCTAATATTTCAAAGAAAGAAGCAGTTAAGAGCATCGAGTTGCAAGTCTGGCAGCTATTTGGTGCGTTCTGAAGTAGTTAGAGGACACACGATTTGAGTTTTCATGAAACACATTTATTCAAAAATAGCCACAAAGAATTATGGGTGGACATTCTGTAGATATACTTAAGTTGTGCCTGAACACGAAATAAACTAATCTGATCTGGCAAGAAGAAATTACATAGCGCAATTTAACTATGCATACGTGAGGGAAAAGAGAGGAAAGGGAACAGAAACATATGACTTCAGTTATCCAATCAAGCTTCACACGAAAACGACGAAATTCAGAGGAACATTACCTGCATTGCCTGCATGCACTAACATCAAAGGGGTTTACACCGATTGAAACATCTTGTTACAGCAAATACACCACCTGAGAATTCACGCAAGCATCATGAAAAGAAGTCACCTGAGTTGCACATCCAACTGTTTCAAACAGATGTGAGTGAAAATCGCTAAATGCATAAATCAATGAGAGTACACCACTGTAAGAACGAATAGATAATGAATCACACCGAATTCATAATAAAACCATCAAGGCGGAAGGCCCCAATGATTCGAGAAACATATGGCCCCCATTAAACAAAGGCAGCTGCTACACGTTCCCACAAAACACGGAAATGCAGTAACGCAAATATTCACCCATAACTTATCACTTAAAATAACACGGACCAACTATTGAGATTCAGTAATAGAGCGCAACGCTCACAGAATAAAGACAACTCGAGATCACAGCAGAAAATAGAACATGCGATAAACTACAATACATAAAAAGAAATATCGCACATACACGAAAACACAAGTTCTGTCATATTCACAAAGCTTTAAAGCACATTAACTCAGGCTAACCATATCCCGTAGAGCGCATTGACACAACAATAGTAGAAAGGAACAAAGCAAACTCCGGACACTGACAAAATCATAGACTCAAGCATCCTATTAAGAGCAATATAAAGCAAGAAGTAATCGAAACACTTCATTCAGGCCAAGAGCTTTTCCGAACGGCTCCACGCATGAAGACCGCGTTTGAAGCTACGACCTATCTCATCACTGGCAGGAGAGGGCTCACTTAAGAGCACAGCTACATCCACCGAGTTCAGTCCGGAACCGCGCGACTGCTACGGTTGCAGGTTCGAATCCTGCCTCGGGCATGGATGTGTGTGATGTCCTTAGGTTAGTTAGGTTTAAGTAATTCTAAGTTCTTGGGGACTGATGACCTCAGAAGTTACGTCCCATAGCGCTCAGAGCCATACATCCACCGACAGCCACCGCTCGGCTCGGAGCGCATGGAAAGCCCACACGGGAAACGGACAATACCAACTTGACAACCACGAAGCTGTCGAACAGCACCGATAGACCTCTTTGCCCACGTAAGAGGTACAAAATTGGTTATCCTGTGCTTCTAGCAGACGAAAAGCAGCTCAAGTACCAAATGCAAGACAAACCTGAAAAGACACATAAAAAGACCTGGTCACACAAGATAGGCTAATGGACGAACTTTATAAATATGGGTCTCGATTACACATGGAATATAAATGGATCACTTAAGGTACTGACATACTGATGCGCAGAACGAGTTGCTTGCACTTAACGTCAGATTATCACTGAAACTTCCCAGTCCTTCTGGGACAGTTAGTAGAACCAACTGCAGACAAACAGAATCAAACAGTCTTATCAAGCGACTCTACACAGACATTTCAACATATCATAAACACACTAATTATAATCCTTCATGCAGTGATTTATGCGTTTCCTCCTGTTGAGTTACGGGGTACTTTTAATGATATGAGCGTCCACTATCTACATCTATATGTACATGGGTAGACTGCAAATCACACTTAAGTGCTTGGCAGAGGGTTTATCGAACCACCTTCACAATAATTCTCTATTATTCCAATCTCGAACAGCGTGGTGGAATAACTAACACGTATATCTGTCAGTGAGAGCTCTTATTTCCCTTATTTTACTATGATGATCTTTTCTCCCTATGTAGGTCAGCGTTAACAAAATATTTTCACGTTCGGAGAAGAAAGTTAATGACTGAAAATCCGTGAGAAGATTCCGCCGCAACGAAAAAGCCTTCGTTTTGATGACGTCCTCTCCTAACTGTGTATCATGCAGTGACACTCTCTCCCCTATTCCATATTAATACAAAACGAGCAGCGCTTCATTGAAGTTTCTCGATGTACTCCGTTAATTCCATCTGGTATCAATTCCACACCGCGCAGCAGTACTTCGAAAGGAGACGGACAACCACAGTGTAGCTAGACTCTTCAGTAGATCTGTTACATACTTTAACTGTTCCGCCAAATAAACGCAGTCTTTGGTTTCTCTTCCCCGCATCATTTTCTCTCTCTTCTTTCCACTTAAGTAGTTCGTAACTGTAATTCTTAGGTATTAATTTAAAATTAGGGCTTTTAGATTTGATTTATCGTGTAGCCGATGTTTAACGGATTCCTAGTAGCACTCTTGCGGATAACCCCACACTTTTCATAGCTTTGCGCTAATTGCCAACTGCCAACTTTCGAACCATACAGATATCTTTACTAAATTGTTTTGCAACTGATTTCGATCTTCTGATGACTTTACTAGACATTACCTACAAACAGTGATCGTAGATGGCAGCTACTCATGATCGCAACAGAGTTTCACTGGACACGGGGAGAAGAACATTTTTCCATAACACATCCGTCAGTAGTTCTCTTTGATGAACAGGATGTGCTTCACTTCAGCAACTGCTTCATTTCTGCACTACAACAGGGTGTCTCACGGAAACCTAGGAGCTATAAAGGGCTTGGAAAATCCCTGTCGGCTAGTCTCATAGTCTTTAAACCGGAGATGCTTATTTTGCTGTAATTGGTTTTGTGGAACCGAGAATTCATGCAGACTTTTCCCCATGGGAGTAATGTCTCAAACTTACGCTTTGATCGATCCCTGGAAGACCAGTAGTAGGTTCCGAAGCACATCTGGAGGCATTCTGTAATCTGTTGACCTTCAGTGTGTTGACGAAACACAGAAATTGCATAGGGATTGAATAAAAAAAGCCTCCATACGCACGTTTCTTCATGGGAGTAATGTCTCAAACTGTCTACGCTTAGATATTTCCCTGTAGGACCAGTAGTAGTTTCCGAAGCACATCTGGAGGCATTCAGTTACCTTTGGACCTTCAGAGTGTTGATGAAACACAGAAATTGCATCGGGTTTGAATACAACAGGCACCATGTGGACTTTTCCCATGGGAGTAATGTCTTAAAGTGTCTATGCTATGATCGTTCCCTGGAAGACCAATAGTGGTTTCCGAAGCACATCTGGAGGCAGTCTGTAATCTGTGGACATTCAGAGTGTTGATGAAACACAGAAGTAGCATCGAGATTAAATACAAAATTCACCATGCGGACTTATCTCAATGAGAGTAATGTCTCAAACCCTCTATGCTTTGATTGTTCCCTGGAACACCAGTAGCATTTTCCGAAGCAGATCTGGAGGCATTCTGTAATCTGTGGACCTTCAGAGTGTTTATGTAACAAAGAAATTGCATCGAGATTGAATACAACAGTCACCATGCGGACTTTTCTCCATTGGAATAATCTCTCAAATTGTCTACTCGTTGATCATTCCCTGGAGGACCAGTAGTAGTTTCCGAATAACATCTGGAGGCATTATGTAATCTGTGGACCTTCAGAGTGTTGATGAAACGCAGAAATTGCATCGACCTTGAATACAACATTCACCATGCAGACTTTACTCCATGCAGTAATACTGAAATTGTCTACTCTTTGATCGTTCCCTGGAAGTCCAGTAGTAGTTTCCAAAGCACAACTTGAGACATTCTGTAATCAGTGGACCTTCAGAGTGTTGATAAAACACAGGAATTGCATCGGGATTGAATATAACATTCACCATGCGGACGTTTCTCCATGGGAGTAATGTCTTAAACTGTCTATGCATTGATCGTTCCCTGGAAGACCAGTAGTAGTTTCCGAAGCACATCTGGACCCATTCTGTAATCTGTTGACCTTCAGTGTGTCGATGAAACAAAGAAATTGCAACGGGATTGAATACAAAAGTCTCCATACGCACGTTTCTTCATGGGAGTAATGTATCAAACTGTCTACGCTTAGATATTTCCCTGTAGGAACAGTAGTAGTTTCCGAAGCACATCTGGAGGCACTCTGTAATCTGTGGATCTTCAGAGTGATGATGAAACACAGAAATTGCATCGAGATTGAATACAACAGTCACCATGCGGACATTTCTCCATGGGAGTAATGTTTTAAACTGTCTACGCTTTGATCGTTCCCTGGAAGACTCGTAGTAGTTTCCGAAGCACATCTGGAGGCATTATGTAATCTGTGGATCTTCAGACTGTTGATGAAACACAGAAGTTGCATCGGGTTTGAATACAACAGGCACCATGCTTACTTTTCTCCATGGGAGTAATGTCTCAAACTGTCTACGCTTTGATTGATTCCTTGGAGGCCAGTAGTAGTTTCCGAAGCACATCTGGAGGCATGCTGTAATCTTCCGACCTTCAGAGTGTTGATGAAACACAGAAATTGCATCGAGATTGAATACAACAGGCACCAATGCTGACTTTTCTCCATGGGAGTAATGTCTCAAACTGTCTACGCTTTGATCATTCCCTGGAGGACCAGTAGTAGTTTCCGAAGAACATCTGTAGGCATTATGTAATATGTGCACCTTCAGAGTGTTGATGAAAAAAATAAATTGCTTCGGGATTGAATAATACATTCCCCATGAGGACTTTTCTCCATGGGAGTAATGTCTCAGACTGTCTCCGCTTGGATCGTTCCCTGGAAGACCAGTAGTAGTTTCCCAAGCAAATCTGGAGGCATTCTATTATCTGTGGACCTTTAGAGTGTTGATGAAACACAGAAATTGCATCAAGATGGAATACAACATTCACCATGCGGACTTTTCTCCATGGGAGTAATGTCCCAAACTGTCTACGCTTTGATCGTTCCCTGGAAGACTAGTAGTAGTTTCCGAACCACATCTGGAGGCATTCAGTAATCTTTGGACCTTCAGAGTGTTGATGAAACGCAGAAATTGCATCGAGATTGAATACTACAGGCACCATGCGGACTTTTCTCCATGGGAGTAATGTCTCAAACTGTCTACGCTTTGATCGTTCCCTGGAAGACTAGTAGTAGTTTCCAAAGCACAACTGGAGGCATTCTGTAACCGCTGGACCTTCAGAGTGTTGATGAAACACAGAAGTTGCATCGGGTTAGTAAACAACAGGCACCATAATTACTTTTCTCCATGGGAGTAATATCTCAAACTGTCTACGTTTTGATCGTTCCCTGGAAGACTCGTAGTAGTTTCCGAAGCACATCTGGAGGCATTCAGTAATCTTTGGACATTCAGAGTGTTGATGAAACACAGAAATTGCATCGTCATTGAATACAAGAGGCACCATGCGGACTTTTGTCCATGGGAGTAATGTCTCAAACTGTCTACGATTTGATCGTTCCCTGGAAGACCAGTAGTAGTTTCCGAAGCACATCTGGAGTCATCCTGTAATCTGTGGACCTTCAGAGTGTTGATGAGGGATAGAAATTGCATCGTGATAGAATACAACAGGCACCATGCGGACTTTACGCAAGAGAGTAATGTCTCAAACTGTCTACGATTTGATCGATTCCTGGGAGACAAGTCGTAGATTCTGAAGCACATGTCGAGGCATTCATTAATCTGTGGACCTTCAGAGTGTTGAAGAAACACAGAAATTGCATCGGGATTGAATACAACAGGCGCCATGCGGACTTTTCTCCATGGGAGTAATGTCTCAAATTGTCTACGCTTTCATTGATTCCTGCGAGACCAGTAGTAGTTTACGAAGCACATCTGGAGGTATTCTGTAATCTTCCGACCTTCAGAGTGTTGATGAAACAAATAAATTGCTTCGGGATTGAATACAACATTATCCATGAGGACTTTTCTCCATGGGAGTAATGTCTCAAACTGTCTATGTTTTGATAGTTCCCTGGAAGGCCAGTAGTAATTTCCGAAGCACATTTGGACGCATTCAGTAATCTTAGGACCTTCAGAGTGTTGATGTAAGACAGAAATTGCATCGAGATGGAATACAACATTCATCATGAGGACTCTTCTCCATGGGAGTAATGTCTCAAATTGTCTACGCTTTCATTGATTCCTGGGAGACCAGTTGTAGTTTCCGAAGCACATCTGGAGGTATGCTATAATCTTCCGACCTTCAGAGTGTTGATGAAACAAATAAATTGCTTCGGGATTGAATGCAACATTATCCATGAGGGCTTTTCTCTATGGGAGTAATGTCTCAAACTGTCTCCGCTTGGATCGTTCCCTGGAGGACCAGTAGTAGTTTCCGAAAAACATCTGGACTCATTCTGTAATCTGTTGATCATCAGTGTGTTGATGAAACACAGAAATTGCATCGGGATTGAATACAAAAGCCTCCATACCCACGTTTCTTCATGGGAAAATGTCTCAACTCTGTCTACGCTTAGATATTTCCCTGTAGGATCAGTAGTAGTTTCCGAAATACATCTGGAGGCATTCTATAATCTGTGGACCTTCAGAGTGTTGGTGAAACATAGAAATTGCATTGTGATTAAATACAACAGGCACCATGCTTACTTTTCTCCATGGGAGTAATGTCTCAAACTGTCTACGCTTTGATCGTTCCCTGGAAGACTAGTAGTAGTTACCGAAGCACATCTGGAGACATTCAGTAATCTTTGGACCTTCAGAGTGTTGATGAAAATCACAAATTGCATCGGCATTGAATACAACAGGGCCCATGCTGCCATTTCTCCATGGGAGTAATG
Organism: Schistocerca gregaria; assembly: GCF_023897955.1. NCBI lineage: Eukaryota > Metazoa > Arthropoda > Insecta > Orthoptera > Acrididae > Schistocerca > Schistocerca gregaria. Next base: position 3,417,451 of record NW_026061713.1, on the reverse strand, counting down.
TCTCAAACTGTCTACGCTTTGATCGTTCCCTAGAAGACCAGTAGTAGTTTCCGAAGCACATCTGGAGGCATTCAGTAATCTTAGGACATTCAGAGTGTTGATGAAACACAGAAATTGCATCGGCATTGAATACAACAGGCACCATGCGGACTTTTCTCCATGGGAGTATTGTCTCAAACTGTCTACGCTTTGATCGTTCCCTGGAAAACCAACAGTAGTTTCCGAAGCACATCTGGAGGCATTCTGTAATCTGTGGACCTTCAGAGTGTTGATGAAAGATAGAAATTGCATCGGGATAGAATACAACAGGAACCATGCGGACTTTACTCCATGGGAGTAATGTTTCAAACTGTCTACGCTTTGATCGATTCCTGGGAGACCAGTCGTAGATTCCAAAACACATGTCGAGGCATTCATTAATCTGTGGACATTCAGAGTGTTGATGAAACACAGAAATTGCATCGGGATTGAATACAACAGGCGCCATGCGGATTTTTCTCCATGGGAGTAATGTCCCAAACTGTCTATGTTTTGATCGTTCCCTGGAAGACCGGTAGTAGTTTCCGAAGCACATCTGGACTCATTCTGTAAACTGTTGACCTTCAGTGTGTTGATGAAACACAGAAATTGCATAGGGATTAAATAAAAAAGACACCATACGCACGTTTCTTCATGGGAGTAATGTCTCAAATTGGATACGCTTAGATATTTCCAGGTAGGACTAGTAGTAGTTTCCGGAGCACATCTGGAAGCATTCAGTTATCTTTGGACCTTCAGAGCGTTGATGAAACACAGAAATTGCATCGAGATTGAATTCAACAGGCACCATGCGGACTTTCCTCCATGGGAGTAATGTCTCAAACTATCTACGCTTTGATCATTCCCTGGAGGACCAGTAGTAGTTTCCGAAGCACATCTGGAGGCATTATGTAATCTGTGGACTATCAGAAGCTTTATGAAACAAATAAATTGCATCTGGATTTAATACAACAGGCACCATGCGGACTTTTCTCCATGGGAGTAATGTCTCAAACTGTCTACGACTTGATCGTTCCCTGGAAGACTAGTAGTAGTTTCCGAACCACATCTGGAGGGATTCAGTAATCTTTGGACCTTCAGAGTGTTGATGAAACACAGAAATTGCATCGAGATTGAATACTACAGGCACCATGCGGACTTTTCTCCATGGGAGTAATGTCTCAAACTGTCTACGCTTTGATCGTTCCCTGGAAGACTAGTAGTAGTTTCCAAAGCACAACTGGAGGCATTCTGTAACCGGTGGACCTTCAGAGTGTTGATGAAACACAGAAGTTGCATCGGGTTAGAAAACAACAGGCACCATGCTTACTTTTCTCCATGGGAGTAATGTCTCAAACTGTCAACGCTTTGATCGTTCCCTGGAAGACTCGTAGTAGTTTCCGAAGCACATCTGGAGGCATTCAGTAATATTTGGACATTCAGAGTGTTGATGAAACACAGAAATTGCATCGACATTGAATACAAGAGGCACCATGCGAACTTTTGTCCATGGGAGTAATGTCACAAACTGTCTACGCTTTGATCGTTCCCTGGAAGACCAGTAGTAGTTTCCGAAGCACATCTGGAGGCATCCAGCAATCTGTGGACCTTCAGAGTGTTGATGAGAGATAGAAATTGCATTGTGATAGAATACAACAGGCACCATGCGGACTTTACGCCAGGGGAGTAATATCTCAAACAGTCTACGCTTTGATCGATTCCTGGGGGACAAGTCGTAGATTCTGAAGCACATGTCGAGGCATTCATTAATCTGTGGACATTCAGAGTGTTGATGAAACACAGAAATTGCATCGGGATTGAATACAACAGGCACAATGCGGACTTTTCTCCATGCGAGTAATGTCTCAAACTGTCTACGCTTTGATCGTTCCCTGGAAGACTAATAGTAGTTTCCAAAGCCCAATTGGAGGCATTCTGTAATCGGTGGACCTTCAGAGTGTTGATGAAACACAGAAATTGCATCGAGATGGTATACAACATTCATCATTCGGACTTTTCCCCATGGGAGTAATGTCTCAAACTGTCTACGCTATGATTATTCCCTGGAGGACCAGTAGTAGTTTCCGAAACACATCTGTAGGCACTCTGTAATCTGTGGACCTTCAGAGTTTTGATAAAACAAATAAATTGCTTCGGGATTGAATACAACATTCCCCATGAGGACTTTTCTCCATGGGAGTAATGTCTCAAACTGTCTATGTATTGATCGTTCCCTGGAAGACCAGTAGTAGTTTCCAAAGCACATCTGGACACATTCTGTAAACTGTTGACCTTCAGTGTGTTGATGAAACACAGAAATTGCATAGGGATTAAATAACAAAGCCTACATACGCAGGTTTCTTCATGGGAGTAATGTCTCGAACTGTCTACACTTACATATTTCCAGGTAGGACCAGTAGTAGTTTCCGAAGCACATGTGGAGGCATTAAGTTATCTTTGGACCTTCAGAGTGTTGATGAAACACAGAAATTGCATCGAGATTGAATTCAACAGGCACCATGCGGACTTTTCTCCATGGGAGTAATGTCTCAAACTGTCTACGCTTTGATCGTTCTCTGGAAGACCAGTAGTAGTTTCCGAAGCACATCTGGACTCATTCTGTAATCTGTTGATCTTCAGTGTGTTGATGAAACACAGAAATTGCATCGGGATTGAATACAAAAGCCTCCATACCCACGTTTCTTCATGGGAGTAATGTCTCAACTCTGTCTACGCTTAGATATTTCCCTGTAGGATCAGTAGTAGTTTCCGAAATACATCTGGAGGCATTCTATAATCTGTGGACCTTCAGAGTGTTGGTGAAACATAGCAATTGCATTGTGATTAAATACAACACTCACCATGCTTACGTTTCTCCATGGGAGTAATGTCTCAAACTGTCTACGCTTTGATCGTTCCCTGGAAGACTCGTAGTAGTTACCGAAGCACATCTGGAGACATTCAGTAATCTTTGGACCTTCAGAGTGTTGATGAAAATCAGAAATTGCATCGGCATTGAATACAACAGGGCCCATGCTGCCATTTCTCCATGGGAGTAATGTCTCAAACTGTCTACGCTTTGATCGTTCCCTGGAAGACCAGTGGTAGTTTCCGAAGCACATCTGGAGGCATTCAGTAACTTTAGGACATTCATAGTGTTGATGAAACACAGAAATTGCATCGGCATTGAATACAACAGGCACCATGCGGACTTTTCTCCATGGGAGTATTGTCTCAAACTGTCTATGCTTTGATCGTTCCCTGGGAGACCAGTAGTAGTTTCCGAAGCACATCTGGACTCATTCTGTAATCTGTTGATCTTCAGTATGTTGATGAAACACAGAAATTGCATCGAGATTGAATACAAAAGCCTCCATACCCACGTTTCTTCATGGGAGTAATGTCTCAACTCTGTCTACGCTTAGATATTTCCCTGTAGGATCAGTAATAGTTTCCGAATTACATCTGGAGGCATTCTGTAATCTGTGGACCTACAGAGTGTTGGTGAAACATAGAAATTGCATTGTGATTAAATACAACAGGCACCATGCTTACTTTTCTCCATGGGAGTAATGTCTCAAACTGTCTACGCTTTGATCGTTCCCTGGAAGACTAGTAGCAGTTACCGAAGCACATCTGGAGGCATTCAGTATTCTTTGGACCTTCAGAGTGTTGATGAAACACAGAAATTGCATCGGGATTGAATACAACAGGCACCATGCGGACTTTTCTCCAAGGGAGTATTGTCTCAAACTGTCTACGCTTTGATCGTTCCCTGGAAAACCAGTAGTAGTTTCCGAAGCACATCTGGAGGCATTCAGTAATCTTAGGACATTCAGAGTGTTGATGAAACACAGAAATTGCATCGGCATTGAATACAACAGGCACCATGGCGACTTTTCTCCATGGGAGTATTGTCTCAAACTGTCTACGCTTTGATCGTTCCCTGGAAAACCAGTAGTAGTTTCCGAAGCACATCTGGAGGCATTCTGTAATCTGTGGACCTTCAGAGTGTTGATGAAAGATAGAAATTGCATCGGGATGGAATACAACAGGCACCATGCGGACTTTACTCCATGGGAGTAATGTCTCAAAGTGTCTACGCTTTGATCGATTCCTGGGAGACGAGTCGTAGATTCCGAAGCATATGTCAAGGCATTCATTAACCGGTGGACCTTCAGAGTGTTGATGAAACACAGAAATTGAAGCGGGATTGAATACAACAGGCACCATGCGGACGTTTCTCCATGGAGGAATGTCTGAAGCTGTCTACGATTAAATATTTCCCTGGAGGACCAGTACTAGTTTCCGAAGCACATCTGGAGGCATTCTATAATCTGTGGATCTTCAGAGTGTTGGTTAGACACAGAAATAGCATCGTGATGGAATACAACATTCACCATGAGGAATTTTCTCCATGGGAGTAATTTCTCAAACTGTCTACGCTTTGATCGGTCCCTGGAAGAGCAGTAGTAGTTTCCGAAAGCACATTTGGAGGCATTCAGTAATCTTTGGACCTTCAGAGTGTTGATGAAACACTGAAATTACATCGGGATGGAGTACAACGGCACCATGCGGACTTTTCTCTATGGCAGTAATGTCTCAAACAGTATATGTTTTCATAGTTCCCTGGAAGACCAGTAGTAGTTTCCGAAGCACATATGGAGGCAGTTCGTAATCTGTGGTCCTTCAGAGTGTTGGTGAAACACAAATATTTGCATCGAGATTGAATACAACATTCACCATGCGGACTTTTCTCCATGGGAGTAATGTCTCATATTGTCTACGCTTTGATCGTTTCCTGGAAGACCAGTAGTAGTTTCCAAGGCACAACTCGAGGCATTCTGTAATCGGTGGATCTTCAGAGTGTTGATGAAACACAGAAATTGCATCGGGATTGAATACAACATTCACTATGCGGACTTTTCTCCATGGGAGAAATGTCTCATACTGGCTATGCTTTGATCGTTCCCTGGAAGACTAGTAGTAGTTTCCGAAGCACATCTGGACTAATTCTGTAATCTCTGAACCTTCAGTGTGTTGATAAAACACAGAAATTGCATCGGGATTGAATACAAAAGCTTCCATGCGCACGTTTCTTAATGGGAGTAATGTCTCAAACTGTCTACACTTTGATATGTTCCTAGCAGACCAGTAGTAGTTTCCGAACCACATCTGGAGGCATTCTGTAATCCTTGGACCTTCAGAGTGTTGATGAAACACAGAAATTGCATCGAGATGGTATACAACATTCACCATGCGGACTTTTCTCCATGGGAGGAATGTCTCAAACTGTCTACGCTTAGGTATTTCCCTATAGGACTAGTAGTAATTTCTGAAGCTCATCTGGAGGCACTCTGTAATCTGTGGACCTTCAGAGTGTTGATGAAACACAGAAATTGCATCGGGATTGAATATAACAGGCACCATGCGGAATTTTCTCCATGGGAGTAATGTCTCAAACTGTCTACGCTGTGATCGTTCCCTGGAAGACCAGTAGTAGTTTCTGAAGGACATCTGGAGGCATTCTGTAATCCGTGGACCATCAGAGTGTTCATGAAACACAGAAAGTGCATCGGGATTGAATACAACAGGCACTATGCGGACTTTTCTCGATGGGAGTAATGTCTCAAACTGTCTTTGCTTACATCGTTCCTGGAAGAGCAGTAGTAGTTTCCGAAGCACATGTGGAGGCACTCTGTATTCTGTGGACGTTCAGAGTGTTGATGAAACATAGAAATTGCATTGTGATTAAATACAGCAGGCACCATGCTTACTTTTCTCTATGCGAGTAATGTCTCAAACTGTATACGTTTTGATCATTCCCTGGAAGACCAGTAGTAGTTTCCGAAGCACATCTGGAGGCATTCTGTAATCTGTGGACCTTCAGAGTGTTGATGAAAGATAGAAATTGCATCGGGATTGAATACAACAGGCACCATGCAGACTTTTCTCCATGGTTGGAGAGGAATGAAGAAAATTGGGAAGTAGAAGTAGGTGAGAACCAATGATAATGCAACACAGAGTCTGTGACAATGGCAAAAAAGAAGAGAGACGGTGTGTCAGTGAGAAGATACAGCAGCAGTAGGAAGGAGTGAAACAGATAGTAGCAGTAAGATAGAGCAAGCCAGAGACAGTGACAGCAAGAGGAAATGCTACTACTACTACTACTACTACTACTACTACTAGTAGTAGTAGTAATTGTAGTTGTAGTAGTAGTAGTGAGTGAGTGAGAATGGGCAAGCCATGGTGAGGGGTATGAGTGATATATTAGTGAGAAGAGAACAAGTATATTTGTGTACCAAAAGTGTTGGGAAATTTTTGGGAAGGTGCTGGGTAAAGTAGGATGAGGCAGCTGGAATCAGATTTTTCAGTCAATTATTTATAAAGGAGCATACACACTTATTTGTGCTTAGAGAGGAGCATTTTCCCATTGGTAGATGAAACACTCAAAAAATATTACGTGTAACTGAAGCAAGTCATCAGGTTCTTCCATTTTCTCCCTATATAACACTTAAAATGCTGAGATGAAGTGGGAGATATGATACTGCGCAAAGAGTTTGACAGAGCACTGAAAGACCTAAGTTGAAACAAGGCCCTGGGAGTAGGCAACATTCCTTTAGAACTACTGACAGCCTTAGGAGAGCCAGTCCTGACAAAACTCTACCATCTGGTGAGCAAAATGTATGAGACAGGTGAAATACCCTCAGACTTCAAGAAGAATATAATAATTCCAATCGCAAAGAAAACAGGTGTTGACAGATGTGAAAATTACCGAACTGTAAGTTCAATAAGTCACAGCTGCAAAATACTAACGAGAATTCTTTACGGATGAATGGAAAAACTGGTAGAAGCTGACCTCGGGGAAGATCAGTTCGGATTCCGTAGAAATATTGGAACACGTGCAGCAACACTGACCCTATGACTTATCTTAGAAGCTACATTAAGAAAAGGCAAACCTGTGTTTATAGCATTTCTAGACTTGGAAAAAGCTTTTGACAATGTTGGCTGGAATACAGGGAGTCGTTTCTGAAAGTATTTGTATGGAGTGTAGCTTTGTATGGAAATGAAACATGGATGATAAATAGTTGGACAAGAAGAGGATAGAAGCTTTCGAAATGTGGTGCTACAGAAGAATGCTGAAGATTAGATGGGTAGATCACATTACTAATGCGGAGGTATTGCATACAATTGGAGAGAAGAGGAGTTTGTGGCACAGCTTGACTAGAAGTAGGGATTGGTTGGTAGGACATGTACTTAGGCATCAAGGGATCACCAATTTAGTATTGGAGGGCAGTGTGGAGGGTAAAAATCATAGTGGGAGACCTAGAGATTAATACACTAAGCAGATTCAGAAGGATGTAGGCTACAGTATGTACTGGGAGATGAAGAAGCTTGCACAGGATAGAGTAGCATGGAGAGCTGCATCAAACCAGTCTCAGGACTGAAGATCACAACAACAACAACAACAACAACAACAACACTAAAAATCTTGAAAACGGCTTAATGTTTTTCCCATTTGTGTGTTATTATTAGTGTATCAAAGAAATAAAAGAAGAAACTACTCCGTCTTCATCAGTGACCCATTATAAAGTTAGTTAGTTGCTCATTCCATGGACAATTTTGCATGACAGATTGTAATGATGTGGAGAATCTCATTTTACATTGACATTCCAAGTTAATTTGTACATATAATTACTTTCTGATCATTTCCTAGATTGTGTTTTTTCTTTATTATTTACAAAAAGAAATGTGTGTTCAGATTTAAGTTAGTAATTCCTGTTCACCATAGTATCCTTTGCATCACATACATGATGTAGGTATTGTCATAATAAGATACAGCATACATACATCACAATTCTAGATGTTAATATAACTAATATGAAATTAACATTATACAATGTGTTTAAAAAATTTCATAATGGACTAATGGATTGGTATTAGATGTGCCCTATAACAATTCTGACATACAAGCAGTACACTTCAAGAAACAAGAATATACAAACAATATTTAATATTTACAATGAGAACAGCATGTTTGAATGACACTGAAAAGAAAACAAGAGGTTATTAGTCATCAAGGAATTCAAAATACTCATCCATGATATAGAAACATTAATTTAATACTTAAGTTTTATTTCTGACTTAAATTTTTTGTCATCCATAATTCCCTTGATCTAAATTGACAGTGTGTTATACAGCTTTATTCCATAATGGCTCAACCTGTTTTGAGTTTTTGTTTTTATAGCTCTTTCTACATGCAGATTCTTACTGAAGTGTGTTGTACTTCTGTAAATCTGAATTCATATGTAAATTACTTGTGTGTGTACTTCTATCAGACATACTTTTGAATATGAACAACAATGGTACTGTAAGTATTATTAACTGCATGAATAAGGGCTTGCAGTGTGTTTGTGGAGAGCTGTATTTAATAATTTTAATGACATTTTCCTGTCATTTCAAAGTATCTGGAAGTGAGGTTTTTTGACACCTCAGAACATTCTTCTATAAGATGCAGCAGACTGGAAATAAGCAAAATACACTAACGGTGTGCATTGTTTGCAACAAATTCCATAAATTATGCTCGGTGCAAAACATGCAGAATTGAGTTTTTTGGATATGTAAATGCAATGGCTTTTCCAGCTGAAGACATGGTCAGTGTGCATGCCCAATAATTCTGTAAACTTTACTTTCTTTATTTCATGGTCACTCAATAAAAACTGGAGGATATACTTCTCATTTCCTTTACTGTACTGTAGGTAATTTATTTTATTTAAATTAAATGTTAACTTATTAGGAAGAAACCACTGCAGCACGGAATTCACAACTTTTTCAGCAGTAATAGATAAGGATATTCCATCATCACCAAATTATGGTTGTATGGTCTGCAAATAACATCATTTTTGACAAACTGTTTGGGCTTTTAATGTCAATTATCTAGATCAGAAATTATAGGTGGGGCCATGAACAGTACCCTACAGGACACCTGTTGCCACCCTCTTAGCATCTGATAGCCACTTTATTTTTTGCCAGTTTTGAGACCCTGTGAGTTCCAAAACCTGTGTTCTATGTTGTAGATAGGATTAAGTTAGTTCCTTGCCAATATCTTTGATGCTATAGCTTCCAGTTTCTAATGGAGTATTTAGTGGTTCACTGTATCAAAGGCATTGATAAGATCTTGGTTGATTCCTACAACACTTTTGTTATGGTCTAAATTCCTTCTGGCTCCTTCATGAGACTTGTATGGCTCCTGTGTTATAACCTGTATGAAAGCTGTGTTGATTACAATTCAGAAGATTGGAGGTGTCGAGATAGCTTATGATCCTGATTTTCATCAACTTCCTAAAGATTTATGAAAGAGATTGAAGGAGGGACATACGTCTGCAGTTTTCTACCTAGCATGAATACCCATTTTTGAACAGAGTTCTAACCTTAGAAATTTTCATCCTCTGTGTGAACACACCTTCACTGAATGAGAAATTGGCAGTATGTACCAGTGGCTACAAAATTTGTGGAGCAACTTTTTTATTTGTGACACTTGCACTTTATCCATTTCTGCAGACATTTTTGGCCTCAGACTATTAATTACCTCCACATTTAATATTCATTAGTGGAACTTATTCTCCTACTGATGCCTACTTTCGTGCTGTTATTTTCTTTTGTTTGTTAAAGTTCATAATAGTTTCTCAAGTACACTTAGAAAGTAGTTAATAATGTAATTGAGCAAATGCTTCTTTTTTTAGTTGATTGTTATCTCCAGATATAAGTATAGTCTCCTGTTCCTTACTGCTTTTCCCAGTTCTCTTTAACAATTTACCATGTTCTGCTTGATTCATTGTCTGACTCCCTTACCAATCTATAATTATGTAATATGTATGCTACATTAATTATCCTTTTTATACACTTACATTTGCAGTTTCATACTTTTTTTTCCTTTTTAGTGTCAGAAAAAATTTTCACTTCAGTGTAGAAATTTCTCAGTGTGTGTTTGTAAGTGTATGTGAGTTGACTTTCATGAATCTTTATAGACAGCACATTTCCAGATCTATCATGGAAAGAGAGAACATGTCATTTGTATTTGTTTGTGACAATACGTATGCCGAGGATTGGTCAGTCACTGTGGGAGTAAACTGGTGGCAGTTTTCAGGGGAGAAAATTCTTTTGTACCTATGATGTACTATTGTTGTATTTACGGGAAGTGTGAAAACTGTAATGAGTGCATTGTGGTCAGATAAGCCTAGGTCAATGTTCCTTACTTCTATATCTGAGGTTTCTAGATTTGAAGATGTATTGTCTATGAAACTTTTTGAAGAGTTTGTTAGCATAGCTGGGATATTTACACACATGCCGGAAAAGTTTTGCATCATCCCAGTTCCAAGAACTCCTGAAGATAGATGTTGACTGTGGATATTGTATTACAGACACAGTCCCTTTGACTGTTAAGAGATGTCACTAAACCCACCCAAAGATGTATACAACCATGCATGAGCAGCACCTCTTAGACGGAGGGGCTCCGACAGCCAATAAGTTCGAGTCATTCCACCTGGAAGGAGGTAGACAGCTCATGTTTTCTGAAGTTCAGCCATGCCTAGATGGCCAATACTGTGGTTTGATCACATCCACTTAGTTACTTTGTGCTAGGAAGGGCTCTCAACAGGGGAAGTGTCCAGGCATCTCGAAGTGAACCAAAGTGATAGTGTTCAAATATAGAGGACATACAGAGATACAGGAACTACTGATGACAATCCCCCCTCAAGCCACCCAAGGGCTACTACTGCAGTGGATGATTGCTAGCTATGGCTTGTGGCTCATAGGAACCCTGACAGCAATGCCAGAATAATGTTTTTTGTGCAGCCACAGGATGTTGTGTTATGACTCAAACTGTGCACAACAGGCTGCATGATGGGCAACTTCACTCCTGACATCCATGGTGAGGTTAATTTTTGCAACCATGGCAACATGCAGTGTCTTACAGATGGGTCCGACAACATGCTGAACAGGCCACTCAGGATTGGCATCACATTCTCTTCACTAATGAGTATCATATATGCCTTCAACCACACAATCGTTGGAGATGTGTTTAGAGGCAACACGGTGAAGCTGAACACCTAAGACACACTGTCCAGCAGGTGTAGTTTCACTATGTGGGGCTGATGTATGTTGCTGCTGGTCATGGAAGGCATCATAATGGCTGTATGATACATGAATGCCATTCTCCAACCAATAGTGCAATGATATCCTCAGCATATTCGTGAGGCATTAATTGTTGTGGACGAGAATTCATACCCCCATGAATGACTTCCTTCAGGATAATTATATTGTTTAACTAGAGTGGCCAGCATGCTCTCCAGACAGAACCCATCAAACTTGTCTGGGATGGATTGAAAATGGCTGTTTATGGATAACATGACCCGCCAACCACTCTTGGGGATCTATGCCAAATCGCCATTGAGGACTGTGACAATCTGGACCAACAGTGCCTTGATGAACTTGTGGATGGTATGCCATGACAAATACAGGCATGCATCAATGCAAGTGGATGTGCTATTGGGTATTAGAGGTACCAGTGTATACAGAAATATGGACCCCCACCTGTGAAGGTATCACTGTATAGTGGTACAACATGCAGTGTGTGGTTTTTATGAGCAATAAAAAGGGCAGAAATGTTATGTTGATTTCTATTCCAATTTTCTGTACAGGTTCTCTACTCTCCAACTCTAGGGAATGAGGTTATGCAAAACTTTTTTGATGTGTGTATTAGAATAAAAGTTGAAACTACATAGAAAATTAAGGAACGGAATTTTAATTGCACTGTGTACCAACATATTGACATTATAAAGTCCCAAGATACAATTATTGACTTTTTCTCACCACATAAGATGCTCAGTCTAATTTATAAAAATGTCTGGATCACAGATCTTGTTTCTAGAACACTTTCACAGCTGCCACACTTTCTATACCAAGAAGTCTCTTCCATACAGCCTAGTCATCCATGGCTGTTGCATCAGTAGTGATGAGCAGTTCCTCTGAAAATGTGCTGAGGATCTCACTGAGGCCTTCACAGACTGTTATTACCTTCCCAGCTTTGTACAACAACACATCCCCGTGCCTTATTGCTCCAGTCACCCACCACCTCGCAAAGATACAGCATTCCACTCATGACATGGTAGTACAATCAGGACTGGAGCAACCATATCATATTCTCCTTCTCCCCTGCAGGTCCAGGGTTTAGAGTAGGCCCGAGGTATTCCTGCCTGTCGTACAAGGTGACTAAAAGGAGTTTCACATGTTTCAGCCCTTATGTGATGGCCTCCTGTAGGGTTTGACTTCCATTCTTCAAACTTTTCCAAAAGAATGAGCCAATTGGAGAAGGGAGCCTTAAAAGGTCCATTGTGTCCTTCGTGAATTAAGATCTTTAGACCCGTGACCACACAGGCATTGTGCTGCTGATGCCTGCACTGTTAACTCCCTGCATATGCCAAGGGGTAGATGCCCATCCTCCTGGGGCACCGGGACTCCCAGCAAAGGCCATCCTATCAGGTGGCGCCTGTTGGGAGAGCCATTGGTCAGAGTGGGCGGCATCAGGGTGGATGACAAACGATGAAGCGCAGTCCATCATCTCTTGCTGGTGGTGAAACACCAGCAGTTTCTAAGCTATCACAAGCACAATTCAACACACAAAAGTACAAGTAAGAGTACAAGACCCTAGACTGAATGACCTACACTGAGGCTAAGAGAAAATTTGAACACATGCATCCTGTGTGTATGACATAGTCTTGCACCACCCCTACAACAGTTCTGACACCATGAGCTCTGCCAAACCAGGTCACCTCTCAGAGCTGGTAGACTCACCTGCCCCCTTGATGTTGGAGAGCATTTCCATCCCTGTTGATCCTGCACCACCTACTTGAGGAGCAACACGCCCCCCCGCCCCCCCCCCCCCCGCCCCCACCACCACCATCATTGCGCAACAATCAAGGCTAGAGCTGGAGAAGCGTAAGTGTTCTTCAGCTTCTCTCCCTAGGAAGTGGTCCCTTGGGTCACTCCATTCCTAGGTATCTTCTAGTGGGAAACATGCTGGCCAGGGTAGATGACTTACACCTTCTATAGCACGTTGGGTGGCAGGGGATACATGCGGACGTGCATTGTCCTGTTGGAACAGCAAGTTCCCTTGCTGGTCTAGGAATGGTAAATCAATGGGTTCGATGACGGTTTGGATGTACCGTGCACTATTCAGTGTTCCCTCGACGACCACCAGAGGTGTACAGCCAGTGTAAGAGATTGCTCCCCACACCATGATGCTGGGTGTTGGCCCTGTGTGCCTCGGTCGTATGCAGTCCTGATTGTGGCGCTCACCTGCACGGCACCAAACACGCATACGACCATCATTGGCACCATGGCAGAAGCAACTCTCATCGCTGAAGACGACACATCTCCATTCGTCCCTCCATTCACGCCTGTCGCGACACCTCTGGAGGCGGGCAGCACGATGTTGGGGCGTGAGCGGAAGACGGCCTAACGGTGTGCGGGACCGTAGCCCAGCTTCATGGAGACGGTTGCGAATGGTCCTCGCCGATACCCCAGGAGCAACAGTGTCCCTAATTTGATGGAAGTGGCAGTGCGGTCCCTACGGCACTGCGTAGGATCCTACGGTCTTGGCATGCATCCGTGCATCGCTGCGGTCTGGTCCCAGGTTGACGGGCATGTGCATCTTCTGCCGACCACTGGCGACAACAACGATGTACTGTGGAGACCTCACGCCCCACGTGTTGAGCAATTCGGCGGTATGTCCACCCGGCCTCCCGCATGCCCACTATATGCCCTCGCTCAACGTCCGTCAACTGCACATACGGTTCACGTCCATGCTGTCGCGGCATGCTACCAGTGTTAAAGACTGCAATGGAGCTCCGTATGCCACGGCAAACTGGTTGACACTGACGGCGGCGATGCACAAATGCTGCGCAGCTAGCGCCATTCGACGGCTAACACCACGGTTCCTGGTGTGTCCACTGTGCCGTGCGTGTGGTCATTGCTTGTACAGCCCTCTCGCAGTGTCCGGAGCAAGTATGGTGCGTCTGACACACCGGTGTCAATGTGGTCTTTTTTCCATTTCCAGGAGTGTAGATCTCGCCAGACCCTCTCACATGATGGATATAAACTATTCAGGCAATAAATCAGTGGAAGCAGGTGACTGTGAGCCGTACAGTGCTTCACTGAATTTTCCGTGCCTTCCCAGTCTCACGATGTCATCGTCCAGTGGAACTGTGGTGGTTTTATCCACTGCCTGGCTGAGCTACAGCAACTGTTGAGGTTTAAACCTGCTATCTGCATTGCCCTCCAGGAAACCTGGTTCCCTGCCCTCCGTCACTATAAGGCATATTACAGCAAACCACAGTGACTATAATCGATTGACAGGTGGAGTTTGCTTTTATGTTCTAAACTCAGTCTGTAGTGAACATGTGCCCCTTCAAAACTCTCTTGAAGCTGTGGCTGTCAGAATAAAGATGATGCACGAAATAACTGTCTGCAATGTGTATCTTCATCTAGATGGTGCAGTACCCCTGAATGTATTAGCTGCACTAATTATTAAACTGCCTAAACCTTTCCTTCCTCGGGAGATTTTAATGCCCATAACCCCTTGTGGGGTGGTACCATAGTTACTGGCCGAGGCAGGGTTGTCGAAATTTACTGTTGCAATTTGACCTCTGACTCTTAAATACTGGGGCCACCACATGCTTCAGTGTGGCTCATGGGAGTTACTCAGCCATTGACGTATCAATCTGCAGCCCAGGACATCTCCCATCTATCCACTGAAGGGCACATGACTACCTGTGTGGTAGTGAGCACTTCCCCATCTTCCTGGCAGTGCCCCAGCATCAGGCACACAGATGCCTGCCCAGATGGGCTTTGAACAAGGCTAACTGGGTAACTTTCACCTTAGCTGTCACCGTTGAATCTCCCCCACATTGTAATATCGATGTGATGGTTGAGCAGATGACTAGCACAATTGTTTATGTCACAGAAAACGGAATCCCTCGCTCTTTAGGTTGCCCAAGGAGTAAGGCAGTCACTTGGTGGTCGCCGCAAATCGTTCAGGCAATTGAAGAGTGTCTGCAAGCTTTACAGCCCGTAAGTGGCACCCTTCCCTGGAGCACATCATAGTCTTTAAATGGCTCCGTGCCAGTGTTCGCTACCTTATCAAACAACAGAAGGAGTGGTGTTGGGAGAGATAAGTCTCCACCATTGGAGGCCACATGTCTTCCAAAGTCTGGAAAAAGATGAAATGTCTCTTTGGGTACCAAGCCTCAATGGCTGTCCCTGGTGTTACCATAAATGGCGAGTTATGTACCGACACAAATGTGATTGCCGGGCACTTTGCCGGGCACTGCATTGGATAATCACCCCCCAAGGTTTCGCACACTGGAATGGTGGCTGAAAGGTAATGTACTCTAATGCACTACATGCTGTGGTGAATCCTATAATGCCCCATTTACAAAGTGGAAGCTCTCAGTGCTCTTGCACATTGCACCGACACAGTTCCTGGGCCTGACCGCACCCACAGCCAGGTGATTAAACATATCTCATCTGACTGCAAGTGACATATAATCATCATCTTCAACCGGCTATGGTGAGATTGTCTTAAACCTCACTTGATGTTGACAGCTATCACCCCATCTAGCATTTGTAGACTTAGAGAAATTTTTGACAATGTTGATTGGAATACTCTCTTTCAAATTCTAAAGGTGGCAGGGGTAAAATACAGGGAGCGAAAGGCTATTTGCAATTTGTACAGAAACCAGATGGCAGTCATAAGAGTCGAGGGGCATAAAAGGGAAGCAGTGGTTGGGAAGGGAGTGAGACAGGGTTGTAGCCTCTCACTGATGTTATTCAATCTGTATATTGAGCAAGAAGTAAAGGAAACAAAAGAAAAATTCAGAGTAGGTATTAAAATCCATGGAAAAGTAATAAAAACTTTGAGGTACGCCGATGACATTGTAATTCTGTCAGAGTCAGCAAAGGTCTTGGAAGAGCAGTTGAATGGAATGGACAGTGTCCTGAAACGAGGATATAAGATGAACATCAACAAAAGCAAAATGAGGATAAAGGAATGTAGTCGAATAAAGTCAGGTGATGCTGAGGGAATTAGATTAGGAAATGAGACACTTAAAGTAGTAAATGAGTTTTGCTATTTGGGGAGCAAAATAACTGGTGATGGTTGAAGTAGAGAGGATATAAAATGTAGACTGGCAATGGCAAGGAAAGCATTTATAAAGAAGAGAAATTTGTTAACATCGAGTATAGATTTAAGTGTCAGGAACTCTTTCCTGAAAGTATTTGTATAAAGTGTACCCATGTATGGAAGTGAAACATGGATGATAACTAGTTTGGACAAGAAGAGAATAGAAGCTTTCGAAATGTGGTGCTAGAGAAGAATGCTGAAGATTAGATGGGTAGATCACATAACTAATGAGGAGGTATTGAATAGGATTGGGGAGAAGAGAAGTTTGTGGCACAACTTGACTAGAAGAAGGGATCCGTTGGTAGGACATGTTCTGAGGCATCAAGGGATCACCAATGTAGTATTGGAGGGCAGCGTGGAGGGTAAAAATCATAGAGGGAGACCAAGAGAAGAATACACTCAGCAGATTCAGAAGGATGTAGGTTGCAGTAGGTACTGGGAGATGGAGAAGCTTGCACAGGATAGAGTAGCATGGAGAGCTGCATCAAACCAGTCTCAGGACTGAAGACCACAACAACAACAACAAAAACAACATTTTAAAAGGAGACAAGGGGACCACAATATTACTGATACACCAAGAACAATACATTGACAAAACACAAGAAATCATTTTACAAAATAGCATTACAAATTTAAAATCAGACATGACATTCAGATTAAAGACGAAAGTAAAAAAAAAAAAAAAAAACTCTGAAAAATATTGACATCATACTGGATAACATAGAGAAAAGAAAGTTGTCATAGATCAGTCCCACTGCGCTGGTTCTCCGAAGCCAACCGAAAATCCACAAACCGAATGTTCTGTGAGGCCAATACTGGATTTTAGAAAATCCCCCCACATTAAAGCTTGCAGGATACATGTTAAAATTTCTGTCTGAAAATTTCAAATTACAAGAAGACAGAACTATTAAAAACACTACACAGCAAATACAATGAACAAAAGATACAACCCTCCTTTCATTTGTTATAGAAAACATGTATTGCAACATACCAGTACCAGAAATGGTTCAAATGGCTCTGAGCACTATGGGACTTAACATCTGAAGTCATCAGTCCCCTAGATCTTAGAACCACTTTAACCTAACTAACCTAAGGACAACACACACACAGTCATGCCTGAGGCAGGATTCGAAACTGCAACCTTAGTGGCTGCGTGGTTCCTGACTGATGCACCTAGAATTGCTTGGTCACACCGGCCAGGAGTACCAGAAGTAATAGAAATTATACATAAGTACCTGAAAACTTATAGTCACCTTCCTGATGAACAGATTAAGGAAATATGCACAGTAATAAAGCTCATAACACAACGAAATTACTTCAAATTCAGTAATGAAATTTATTTAGAAGAAGATGGGTTACCAATTGGGTCCCCAGTTTCAGAAGCCTTAGCAGATATTTTTGTAAACCACATTTAACAGATCATTTTCACAAAAATATTTGCAAAAGAATACAACATATTATACTGGTTCAGATACATGGATGACATCCTTTGCTTAACAGATGTACCACAAAGAAAAATTGAAAAACTACATACTGACATCAGCAAGATCCATAAAAATATAAAATTCACAATTGAAAGAGAACAGAACAACCAAATTAACTTCCTGGATATAACAATAAAAAAACAGAACCATAAGCATATGTTTGAAATTTACCGTAAACCCACAGCAACAGACAATATGATTCCTCAATCCTCTAACGACCCGCTCACACAAAAGCAAACAGCACTTCAACACATGCTCCACAGACTCAACACAGTACCACTTGCCAAAGAAGGCTACCAAAAAGAATTGGACATAATGATGCAGGAGGCACAAAATAATGGTTACAACAGTAACACAGTAACCAAGCTTAACAACAAAATTAAAAGTAAAATAAAAGCAGAAAGCTCCAAACCACAGACAACAACACAACAGAACCAAACACAAACATGCAGTCTCATAACAACTGCACAGGATAATCAGAAAAAGTTGAAAGAAAACAGTAGATGATACACAATGACATACAAACGCAAACTCACCTATCAAATCACCAACATTTTCAAGAGATAAGGAATAAACATAGCAGACACAATAGACAGTTCTATTCAAAAATACACCCCAAAACTGACAAATAACAGAGACATATACCAGAAAGCAGGTATATACCAGCTACAGTGTAACACTTGTGAAGGCAGTTACATAGAGCAAACAGGGGAACATTTGATGTCAGATACAAAAAACACATGAGAGTTTGGAAATATGGGACAAACCACATCACATTTGCAGAATGCCTAAGAGAAAATGACCACAAACCAACCACTAGAGACAATGACATAAAGTAATTAGAATCGACAGTAAAACAACACCTCCTAATAATGCAAGAAAATTACCACATACAGAAAACCAAAGCAGAAGGGAAAATCCTGTTGAATGACCAAATACATATGCCAAGCCATTCATTATTTAAAATAATAGAATACCATCTGCAAAAAGGATTAATAGAATAATACAGTCCAATATAATAATAATAGAATCCAAAAAATCCATGAACCCCTCCACAGAATATTGAAAGGAAAAGTCAAATCAGCTGTCGCTGTCACCAAAGTTCTCAACCACTCACTAATAGCTTGTACTCCCGCCTCCACTGCCCCCCCCCCCCCCCATTAAAACTCATCAGCTCTATCACCCTCCCTCCCTCTCTCTCAATCATACGCACACGCAGTATAAACATTAGAAATAGAAGTTAGTCTCAAACATATACTTTGTTACATTTGCAACAAATAGATAAACTTCTCAAAGAAGATGAAACAAATAATGTAGTTGCAATATTTACGTTGAGAAAAACAGTGTACGACGAAATAGTTGTATCGAGTGACAAAAGAACAATAGTCGACTACAAAAAGGTGAGAAATATGGTGAATGGTGTATGGAAGGTGAGAACACAAAGATGTGATTATATGGCAGTGATAAAAGTGGTAGTGTGACCTTCAGACCAGATGTGAGGATAAGCAAATTAGCAAATCATAAGTAATTACTTTTTTTTTACAAAGGGAACTGTTTAATAATCTAAAAGTAACAAAGTTGTATCATTATATATCCCACTGATGATGCCTTAGAACAGGAGAAGGCGAAACACATATGGGATAAATAAAGTAACTAGCAGAAGGAAAAGGAAGCTTTATTTACAAACCAAAAATATATATCACAGTACCCTGGAATGGGGAATGTATTAAGCACTATCTTTTACATCCCTTCCACAATAGTATTCCACTGACCACTGAACCTAGATATTATCACTACTACACAACCCCTGCTCGCTGCCCTTTACCTCGTGGCTCATGCCCCTGTAATAGACATAGATGCAAGACTTGTCCCATACATCCTCCCTCCACCACCTACTCCAGTCCACTCACAATTGTCACTTGTCCAATCAAAGACAATGCTACCTGTGAAACCAGTCATGTGATCTAAAAGCTAAGCTGCAACCACTGAGCTGTATTTTATGTCGACACGGCAACTGACGAAATGTATGTTCACATGAATGACAACCAAAATCCTGTGATGAAGAAACAGTTGGGCCAATCAATTGCTGAGCATGTTGCGCAGCATGATATTTGTCATTTCAGTGACTGCTTCACAGCCTGTGCCTTCTGGATTCTTCCCACCAACACCAACTTTTCTGAATTGCACTAGTGGGAACTCTCACTACAGTATAGCCTACATTTAAGTAACCCTCAACCTCCATTACTCACTGTCTACCACCAAACTATACCATTCCTTGTTCCCATTCCAGAACACAATTCCAGTAATGCACCCACAGTTTTTATAGCTACCTCCTTTTCTGATGGCCCTCCCGCCCCCCCTGCCGACATCTGTCTAATCTCCTGACTCCAACTAGCTGCCGTACCCTCTCCCCGCTTTGTCCATGTAACCGTCCACAAGCAGCACATAACTGTCCCCCTACCCTGCTATCTCTCCCTGCCCCATTCTCCTCCTTCCCCACCACCTGTTTGCTTCTCCCACCATGTGCTTCTGCTTGCAGTCTGGTCTTGGGTGCCAGAGCTTGTGTGCTTTTGTGTTTGTTTTCCTTGCTCTGATGAAGATTTGTTATGATTATTAATATGCATCCAATATGCAAGGTATCAACATTCTATTAAGGAATGGGATTATCATTGTCTACCGTCAAAGAAAAGCTCTACAGTTGGGTGCATTTCCTTGAAGAAACTTCTGGCTTTGAAACATTTAAAACACTGTGGGCTCAATCTTATTTCTGTTATCTCTCTCTGAAAATAATGCTAATAATCAAGAACATATATTTAAGATTATTTCTATTTTCTTTCATCTGTGATCAGATTCTACAAATTTCCAAAAATTTACTTATTTTCAGTTTTAATATCTATTGAGCAATAGTGACTGTTTACTAGCACTGAAGTTAACTAAAACAAAACAATAGTTGTTAGCAACACTATCCCACAAGAATTTTTGTGCATGATCTTTCACACAGCACTGAAGATGAGTTCCCACTGTCGTATTTGTAGTCCTCTACTGTTTCATGTTTCAGGTTCAGAACCCACTAAATTATTCAGATGTTCACCATCATGATGATGGTTCAAGTAAGGTTAAACCATGTAATGGATAGAATGGGAACTTCATTGCAGAAGACAATAGAAAATATACCATAGATGTTATGTTACATCAATAGTTGTGATACAAGCCGTTCAGAAGCTGTACAGTTTCAGAGGATCAGCACCTGAAATTGCTGTTGATAGTTCCGTCCTTAAAATGGATAGCCAGAAGTTTCTTTTATAAGGTCAAAATTATGAGCTCACCAATCTTTAATCATGTCTTTAAGATCCTATTGGGGATGACCAGATCTCTTACAGTTTCTAATGATGTATGCAGACAGGTACTTAGTATGGACATCCGTGGAGCACAATACTTATTATGTCTTCAGAAAGTAAATGTGCACACAATACAGATGAAGTGATCAAAAGTTGTTTCACATACAGTTAAGTAAAACATGGCAAAGAATGATTGTTGTAAACACAAATATCATTAAACAAAACTGAAACACACACATAATGATATTTATTGCTCATAATTGTAAAATAAGTTCTCTCAGCCTGACTTAAATGAATGGAGAGGCAACACAAATAATTCCCAAGAGTGGTCTAGAATGCAGCCTAGCTAAACTGAAGCATACCTGAAGAAGATTAACAGCAGAATCAAGAGAGTGGAGTGAATGTAGGCCGTAAACAGATTTATTCTATGGTACTAATGAACTGTGTTAATTTATTATTGTTTACAAAACCTGTGAGCCAGTAGGCTAAGTTTTATTGGCTGTGGATAATGTCATTATATTTTGTTTGTAGCAGTATGTTACTTCGCATGAGTAGCGTCTATTCAAAAGTTCAATTCTAATTTATGCCTATGCATTGGAAATCATGGGCTTATTATTATTATGGGACCCAACTTGCTTATTAAAATGTAGTTACTGAAAAATCTGTAATTTTTAATTCAGGACTCTTGCTCATTAGTACTGGTGTCAATAGAAATTAGAAAAATCAGATGATCAAAAGTGTATCAACAGATCCTGGAAATTCACAGCAATATGTCCATAACTGGCACTACAAATCTGGATAAAGTTAAACTAACAATTATCAATATCTTTTAATGCATATAACAAAGAAAGTTGCTGTGACTTACCAAATGAGGAAGTGCTGGTAGATAGACACAATAAAAAATACACAAACACACACACAAATTCCAAACTTTCACAACCCAAAGTTGAAGCAACCTTGGGTTGCGAAAGCTTGAAATTTGTGTGTGTATTTGTGTATTATTTATTGCATCTGTCTACCAGTGTTTTATCATTTGGTGAGTCACAGCATCTTTGTTTTTTATGTATATTTTTACCATGTGGAATGTTTCCCTCTATTATATTCAATATCTGTTAAGATAGTTAAGTTTACTGAAAAGAGGAAAAATAGCCCTTTAATTTGAAAGTGATCTTTCCTTCAAAATATACCTATTAACTCGTAAGACTTTGCATAAAGTATGAACTTCATCATCAGAATTTTGAAAATAAAGCTACCAAAAGGCTTATGAGGATCTTAATATACGATACGGGAGTGGTGCCACTGCTCCACACTTCTCTCCAGTGCTAAACTAGTGATCCGTTAACATCTTAGAATGCATCCTGTCCACTAATCCTTTCTTTTAGTCAGATTGTGTAGGAAATTTCTTTTCTCTCCAAGTCCATTCACACACCTTAAGTTCAGTATACATCTGTAGCACCACATTTCAGAAGCTTCTATTCTCATCCTGTCTAAGCTGTTTGATATCCATGTTTCACTTCGTATATGACAACAATCAATACAAATGTTTCCAGAAAAATCTTTGTAACACCTAAATCTACAAACATGTTGTGAATATTGCAGTTCCATGTTGTGAATATTTCAGTTGTCTTTATTTCTGTGTCTAAGAAAATTAGAGAGAAATTTCCCCTCTCTTTTTTTTCGGGCATGTTCATAGCTGTGTTTTCACACAAACCTGTTTCAGCATTTTCTGTACTATCTGAAGATTGCAAAAAAAAAAGTGCTGAAAAATGTCTCACTGAAAACAAAGCTACAAAGGTGTCTTGCATAAAGTGCAATTACTCTACAACCTAAGTTTATATTCAATGCTCCAAAATTTCTCTTCTTCAGAAACACTTTCCTCTCCATTGTCTGCCTAGATTTTATATCATCTCTACCTTGAACATCATTAGCGATTTTGCTGCCCAAATAGCAAAAATCATCGTCTTTAAGTGTCTCATTCATTAATCTAATTCCCTCACATCACCTGATTTAATTTGACTACATTCCATTATCTTCTTTTGCTTTTGTTTATGTTCATATCATATCTTCCTTTCAAGAACTGTCCATTCCGTGCAACTGCTCTTGCAGGTCCTTTGCTGTCTCTGACAGAATTACAATGTTGTCAGCAAACCTCAATGTTTTTATTTCTTCTCCATGTATTTTAATTCCTATTCTGAACTTTTCTTTTGTTTCTTTTACTGGTTGCCCAATATACAGTTTGAATAACGTCACGTATAGGCTACAACCCTGTGTCACTTGCTCCCCAACCACTTCTTCCCTTTCATGCCCCTCAACTGTTATAGCTGCCATCTGGTTCTGTAAAAATTTTAAATAGTGTTTCACTCCCTGTATTTGATCCCTGCTTCATAATTTGAGGGAGAGTATTCCAGTCAACATTGTCAAAAGCTTTCTCTAAGTCTACAAATGGTACAAACATAGGTTTGCCTTTCCTTAATGCATCTTCTAAGGTACGTTGTAGGGTCAGTATTGTCACATGTGGTCCTACATTTCTCCAGAATCCAAAGTTATCTTCTATGAAGTCAGTATCTGCTGATTTTTGGTCCTTTTATAAAGAATTTGTGTTTGTATTCTGCAACGACAAATTCCTAAACTGACAGTTTGGGAATATTCACACTTCTCAGCACCTTATTTCTTTGGAAGCGAAATTAATACATTCTTAGTGAAATTTGTGGATATTTCACCAGTTTTGTACATCTAGCACAGCAAATGGAATAATTTTGTCATTGTTGTCTCTCCCAATGCTATCGGTAGTTTTGACAGAATGTTGTCTACCCCTGGGTACTTGTTTCCTTGTTTCACTGTGAGTCTTCAGTGCTCAGTCAAATGCTTCTCACAGTATATCTCCCTTGTTACCTTCATCTGTCTCTTCTACTATTTGCATGATGTTGCCCTCAGTTATATCTCCCTTGTATAGATCCCCTATACACCGAGGAGCCAAAACATTATGACCACTGCCCACTGTGATGTCGGATGCCACCTGATAGCGTTACAGGCATATGACACTCTAAAAACAGTAAGTAAGTGGGAAGCAGATGCATATGGGGATCACCCTAATGAAGATACAGGTCCTCACAGCTTTACTTCTGCCAGTATCTCGTCTCCTATCTTCCAAACTTTACAGAAGCTCTCCTGTGAACCTTGCAGAACTAGCACTCCTGAAAGAAAGGATACTGTGGAGATATGGCTTAGCCACAGCCTGGGGGATGTTTCCAGAACAGTTTTAATCTGCCAGAAAGTTTCATATCAGTGCACACTCCACTGCAGAGTGAAAATCTCATTCTGGAAACATCCCCCAGGCTGTGGCTAAGCCATGTCTCCGCAATATCCTTTCTTTCAGGAGTGCTAATTATGCAAGGTTCGCAGGAGAGCATCTGTAAAGTTTGGAAGGTAGGAGCCGAGATACTGGCAGAATTAAAGCTGTGAGGACCGGGCGTAAGTCATGCTTTGGTAGCTCAGATGGTAGAGCACTTGCCCACAAAAGGCAAAGTTTCTGAGTTCGAGTCTCGGTAGGGCACACAGTTTTAATCTGCCAGGAAATTTCATATCAATGCACACTCCGCTGCAGAGTGAAAATCTCATTCAGGAAACCAACAAAATGATTGTATTGTGAGGGGGCTTTGTGCAGCTTCTGTCCCATAAAGCACTTAGGATTATGTATGAAATGGGATGACTGTTGCTTTGTAGTAACCATACCAACACAGTGTAATAGAGTGAGAGGAGCTTGCTGGAGCTTCTTTCAGAAATAATTCACATAGGGTTTTGGATGAAGTGTGATGATTGTAACTTTGTAGTAACTATACCAACAGGATGATAGTATTGTGAGGGGAGTTTTCTCAAGCTCCTTTCAGAAATAATTCACATATGACTATGAATGAAATGCAATGATTGTGGCTTTTTAGTAACTGTACCAAAACTCGTGGTATTGGTCGGAAAGCTTTTTACAGTTTCTTTTGGAAATAATTCACATAGGACTACGAATGAGATGAGATGATTGTGGCTCATTAGTAATTATACTGGAAAAGTGATAGTATTGTGAGGGGAGCTTTCTGCGGCTTCTTTCAGGAATAAATCACATAGGCTTATGGATGAAATGCTAGGATTGTATCTTTGTAATAGCTATACCAACAGATTGATACTTGAGTGAGAGGAGCTTGCTGCACCTTCTTTCAGAAATAATACACATATGGTTATGGATTAAATGCAATGGTTGTATGTCTTCAGTAACTATAACAACAAAGTGATAGTATTGTGAGGGAATCTTCCTGCAACTTCTTTAAGAAATAAATCTCATAGTGTTATGGGTGAGATGCCCTGTATGTGGTTTTGTTGTAGCTATAGCAACAAAATGATTCTACAGTGAGAGTACCTTTGTGCAGCGTCTTTCAGAAATAATTCACATAGGGTTATGCATAAAATGCTATGGATATGACTTTGTAGTTACTATGCCGACAAGGTGATAGTATTGTGAGCTTTCTGCAGCTTCTTTCAGAAATAATTCACATACCATTATGAGTGAAGTGCAATGATTGTCACTTTTTAATAACTATACCAACACTTTGGTTCTAGAGTGAATGGAACTTTTTGCAGATTCTTTCAGAAATATTTCACAGCATGCTATGAATCAAATGCAATAATTGTGGCTTTGTAGTAACTACACCATCAAGGTTTATAGTATTTTGAGGGGAGCGTTCTGTGGCTTCTTTCAGAAATAATTCACATGACGTTACAAATTAAATGCAATGATTGTTGCTTTGTAGTAGCTATATGAACAGATTGATTGTTAAGGAAGAGGATCTTACTGCAGATTCTTTCAGAAATAATTCACAAAGTGTTATGAATGAAATGTGATGATTCTGGCTTTATGGTAACTACACCAAGAAAGTGATTGTAGTGTGAGAGGAGCTTTCTGCAGTTTCATCCAGAAATAATTCACATAGTGTTATGGCTGAAATGAGACGACTGTGGCTTTGTAGTAACTAACCGTGAAAGTGATTGTAGTGTGAGAGGAGCTTTCTGGAGCTTCTTCCAGAAATAATTATCATAGTGTTAAAGATGAAATGCCATGATTGTGGCTTTTTTGTAACTATACCAACAAAGGGATAGTAATTTGAGAGGAGCTTTTGTCAGCTTCTTTCAGAAATAATCTTCATAGGGTTATCGATAGAATGCAATGCTTGTTGCTTGTTGCGGACCTTTCCTACAAGGGAGTGCAAGAATTCAAATAGCTAGGGGCACTTTCCACTGTGAACTTATCATGTGATGTAGAGATCAATGCCAGAATACAAGCAGGAAACCGATCTTTTCACAGCCTAGCACAACTGCTTTGGTAGAAATATCTCTCCAGACAGTTCAAGATTCAACTGTACAAAACATTTATCCAGCCTCTTGTTCTATATGGCTGTGAGACATGGAGTATCCGGAAACAGGGCTTCCATAAGCTCCTTGTTTTTGAGAGAAAAGTGCTTCGGAAGATTTTTGGTACAGTTCTGGATGCAGATACCGGGGAATGGAGGATCAGATACAACGAAGAGCTTGAGGAACTATACCAGCGGCCCAACGTAGCAGGTACCCTGAAAGCCAAACAAATGCAGTGGGCCGACATTGTAGCTTGGATGGAGGATCACACCTACAGGAAAGAGACTGCCAGGGAGACCCAAGAACAATTGGAGGGGTGGACCCCATGAAGATTTAATCCAAGTGTCAATAGATGTGGACGAATGGCAGATAGCAGCATTGGACAGAATACAGTAGAGGAGGAAACTTGTAGATGTGTGTGGTCTACTGGGCCTGATCACGTAGTAGTAGTAGTAGTAGTAGTAGTAGTAGTAGTAGTAGTATTGCTTTGTGTAAAATTTCAAACAAAGTAACAGTACTGAGAGAGGTGCTTTTGCAGCTTCCTTCAGAAATAGATCACAACTGAACCAACAATGTGATAGTAATGTGAGAGAATCTTTCTGCAGCTTCTTTCAGCAATAATTTCCACAGGGTTATGGATGAAATGCGATGAATGTGCCCTTGTAGAAACTGTACCAACAAAGTGACAGTACTGTGAGCAGAGCTACAAGCAATTCGTTTCAGCAATAATTAACGTATGGTAGTGGATGAAATCAGAAGATTCTGGCCTTGTGGTAACTATACCATGAAAGTGATAGCAGTGTGGTAGGAGCTCCCTGCAGTTCCTTTCAGAAATAATACTCATAGGGTAATGGATTAAATGTGATGATTCTGTCTTTGTAGTAACTGTAGGATCAAAGTGTAGTAGTGTGAGTGGAGCTTTCTGCAGCTCCTCTCAGAAATATTTCAGGTAGTGTAATGGATAATATGCAATGATTCTGGCTTTTTTGGAATCATACCAACAATGTGAAGCTGCTGTGGTATGAGCGTTCTGCTGATTCTCTTGAAAAAAAAAAAAAAAAAATCACATATGGAAATGCATGAAATGCGATGATTCTGGCTTTGTAGTAATCATACCAACAAAGTGATGCAAATGTGGGAGGAGCTTTCTGCAGCTTCTTTCAGAAATAATTCTCACAGTGTAATGGGTGGAATGCGATGATTCTAGCTTTGTAGTAAAGATACCAACAAAAGTGTGTCTGCTGTGGGAGGAGCTTTCTGCAGCTTCTTTCAGAATTAATTCACATAGGGTAAAGGATTAAACTGCAATGATAATTTCTGTGTAGTACTCAAGTCAACAATGTGACACAAATGTGGGATTAGCTTTCTGCAGCATCATTCAGAAATAATTCGCATAGGGTTATTTATGAAATTCAATGACTCTGGCTTTGTAGTAATCGTACCAACAAAGTGATGCGAATGTGGGAGGAGCTTTCTGCAGCTTCTTTCAGAAGTAATTCGCATGGTGTAATTGATGAAATGTAATGATTCTGGCTTTGTAGTGTTACGCAAGTGTGGGAGGAGCTCTTTGTAGCATCATTTAGAAATAATTCTCATAGGGTAATGGATGAAATGAAATGATTCTGGCATTGTTGTAATCATAGCAACAAAGTGATACAATTGCGGCAGGACCTTTCTGCAGCTCCTTTCAGAAATAATTCACATAGGGTAATCAAAGAAATGCAATGATTCTCACTTTGTAGTAATCATACCAAGAAAACAATGCAAATGTGAGAGGCGTTTTCTGGAGCTTCTTCCGGAAAAAATTCAAATAGGTTAACAGATGAAATGTTGTAATTGTGGATTTGTATTAATCATACCAACAGAGTGACGCCGTTCTGGGTGGAACATTTTGCAGCTTTTTTCAGAAGTAATTCACATAGTGTAATAGATAAAAATGGATGATTCTGACTTTGTAGTAATGACACCAACAAAGTAACGCAAATATGGGTGGAGCTTTCTGTAGCTTCTTTCAGAGAAAATGCACGTAGTGTAATGGATGAAATGTTTTGATTCTGGTTTTGGAGTAATCATACCAACAATGTGACGCTGCAGTGGGAGGTTCTTTTGGCACTGCCTGTGAGAAATAATTCACATAGTCTTATGGATGAAATGAGATGATTATGGCTTCGTAGTAATCATACCAACAAAGACACGGTGCTGTGGGAGGAGATTTCTGCAACTTCTTTCAGAAATAATTCACATAGCATGATTGATGAAATGGGATGTTTCTCACTGTGCAGTAATCATAGGAACAATGTGACGCTGCTGCCTGAGGAGCTTTCTGCAGCTTCTTTTTGAAATAGATCAGATACGGTTATGGATGAAATGTGATAATTCTGGCTTTGTTGTAATGATACCAACAAACAGATGCTGCTGCAAGAGGAGCTTTCTGCAGCTTCTTTCATAAAATAACCACATACAGTAATGGATGAAATTGGATCATTTTGGCTTTGTAATAATCATACGGAGAAAAAGACGCAGCTGTGGGAGACGCTTTCTGTAACTTCTTTGAGAAATAATTCACATAGGGTAATGGATGAAATGCGATGATTCTGGCATTGTAGTAATCATAGCAACAAAGAGATGCTGCTGCAGGAGGAGATTTCTGCAGCATTGTTCAGAAATAATTCACTTAGGGTAATAGATGAAATAGGATGATTCTAGCTTTGTAGTAATCATAACAACAGAGAGGTGGTGAGGTGGGAGAAGCCTTCTGCAGCTTCTTTCAGAAATAATTCACATAGGATAAGGGATGAAATGCGATGATTCTGGCTTTGTGGTAATCATACCAACAAATAGACACTGCTGCCGGAGGAGGGACAGCAGCTTCTTTCAGAAATAATTCGCATAGGGTACTGGAAGAAATGCGTGATTCTGGCTTTGTAGTAATCATATGAACAAAAAGATGCTGCTGTGCTAGGAGCTTTTCTGCAGCTCCTTTCAGAAATAATTCGCATAGGGTAATGGATGAAATTCGATGATTCTGGCTTTGTAGTAATCAGACGAAGAAAGAGACGCTGCTGTGCTAGG
Organism: Schistocerca gregaria; assembly: GCF_023897955.1. NCBI lineage: Eukaryota > Metazoa > Arthropoda > Insecta > Orthoptera > Acrididae > Schistocerca > Schistocerca gregaria. Next base: position 3,387,905 of record NW_026061713.1, on the reverse strand, counting down.
AGCTTTTCTGCAGCTCCTTTCAGAAATAATTCACATAGTGTAATGGATGAAATTCGATGATTCTGGCTTTGTAGTAATCTGATGAAAAAAGAGAAACTGCTGTGGAAGGATATTTCATACACATATGGTAATGAATGAAATGGAATGATTCTGGCTTTGTAGTAATCATATGAACAAAAAGAAGCCGCTATGTGAGGAGCTTTTTGCAGCTCCTTTCAAAAATAAATCACATATGCCAATGGATTAAATGCAATGAATCTGGCTTTGTAGGAATCATACAAGCAAGGAGACGCTACTGTGGAAGGAACTTTCTGCTGCTTCATTCACAAATAATTCACTTAGTGTAATGGATGAAATGCGATATTTCTAGCTTTGTAGTAACCATACCAAGAAACAGGTGGTGCTGCGAGTGAAGCCTTCTGCATCTTCTTTCAGCAATAATTCACATAGGATAATGTATGAAATGTGTTGATTCTGGCTTTGTGGTAATCATACCAACAAAGAGACGCAAATGATGGAGGAGCTTTTTGCAGCTTCTACATCTACATCTACATCTACATCCATACTCAGCAAGAGACCTGACTGTGTGTTTTTGGAGGGTACCCTGAGTACCTCTATCGGTTCTCCCTTCTATTCCAGTCTCGTATTGTTCGTAGAAAGATGTATTGTCGGTATGCTTCTGTGTTTGCTCTAATCTCTGATTTTGTAGCCATGGTCTCTCTGCGAGGTATATGTAGGAAGTAGCAATATAATGCCTGACTCTTCGGTGAAGGTATGTTCTCGAAACTTTAACAAAAGCCCGTACCGAGTACTCTCCTGCAGAGTCTTCCACTAGAGTTAGTCTATCATCTCCGTAACCCTTTCGAGATTACTAAATCATCCTGTAACGAAGTGTGCTGCTCTCCGTTGGATCTTCCCTATCTCTTCTATCAACCCTATCTGGTACGGATCCCACGCTGCTGAACAGTATTCAAGCAGTGGGCGAACAAGTGTACTGTAACCTACTTCCTTTGTTTTCGGATTGCATTTACTTAGGATTCTTCCAACGTATCTCAGTCTGGCATATGCTTTACTGACGATCAAATTTATATGATCATTCCATTTTAAATCACTCCTACTGCGTACTCCCAGATAATTTATGGAATTAACTGCTTCCAGTTGCTGACCTGCTATTTTGTAGATAAATGATAAGGGATCTATCTTTCAGTGAATTCACAGCACATTACACTTGTCTACATTGAGACTGAATTGCCATTTCCTGCACCATGCGTTAATTCGCTGCAGATCCTCCTGCAGTTCAGTACAATTTTCCGTTGTTACAACCTCTCAATACACCACAGCATCATCTGCAAAAAGCCTCAGTTAACTTCTGATGTCATCCACAAGGTCATTTATGTATATTGTGTGTAGCAACAGTCCTATGGATGTCTCTATAGGCCCCCTGGCTCATCAGCTGTTGTCGCTGGGCACCTGAAGGATAATTTGGAAAATATTTTGAGCAGATTTCTCCACCATGTTATAGTTCATGGTGGAGATCTTAATTTGCCAGATATAGACTGGGATACTCAAACGTTCACAACGGGTGGCAAGGACAAAGAATCCAGTGAATTTTTTTTTTTAAGTGCTTTATCTGAAAAATACCTTGAGCAGTTAAACAGAGAACCAACTCGTGGCGATAACATATTAGACCTTCTGGTGACAAAATTACCTGAATTATTTGAAACAGTGAATCCAGAACAGGGAATCAGCAATCATAAAGCAGTTACTGCATCGATGATTTCAGCCATAAATAGAAAAATTAAAAAAGGGAGGAAGATTTTTCTGTTTAGCAAAAGTGACAAAAAGCAGATTACAGAGTACCTGACACCTCAACACAAAAGTTTTGTCTCAAGTACAGATAGTGTTGAGGGTCAGTGGACAAGGTCAAAACCATCGTACAATATGCGTTAGATGAGTATGTGCCAAGCAAGATCGTAAGAGATGGAAAAGAGCCACCATGGTACATCAACCGAGTTAGAAAACTGCTGCGGAAGCAAAGGGAACTTCACAACAGACATAAACATATCCAAAGCCTTGCAGACAAACAAAAATTATGCGAAGTGAAATGTAGTGTGAGGAGGGCTATGTGAGAGGCACTTAATGAATTCAAAAGTAATGTTCTATGTACTGACTTGGCAGAAAATTTAAGAAATTTTGGTCTTATGTCAAAGCGATAGGTGGATCAAAACAAAATGTCCAGACACCACAGATGACAAAAGGGTAGATACCGAAATAGACGACAGAGTGATAGAGAAAAAATTAAAATCACTCAAAAGAGGAAAGCCCACTGGACCTGAAGGGATACCAGTTCGATTTTACACAGAGCACACTATGGAACATAGCCCTCTTCTTGTAGCAGTGTACCGTAGGTCTCTAGAAGAGCATAGCATTCCAAAGGATTGGAAAATGGCATGGTCTTCCCCATTTTCAAGAAGGGACTTCGAACAGATGTGCAGAACTATAGACCTATATCTCTAATGTTGATTAGTTGTAGAACTTTGGAACATGAATTATGTTATAGTATAATGAGTTTTCTGGAGACTACCAACCTACTCTGTAGGAATCAGCATTTGTTTTGAAAAAGATGGCCATGTGAAACCCAGCTCTAGCTAATCATCCACAAGACTCAGTGGACCATAGACATGGGTTCACACTTAGATGCCGTGTAACTTCTTTCAGAAATACTTCACTTAAAGTAATGGATAAAATGCAATGATTCTGGCTTTGTAGTAACCTTACTAACAAAGAGAAGAAAATGAGAGATTAGCTTTCTGTAGCTCCTCTCAGAAATACTTCACATAGTGTGATGGATGAAATGCGATGAATCTGGCTTTGTAGTAACCATACCAACAAACAGACGCCAATGGGGGATGAGCCTTCTGCAGTTTCTCACAGAAATGCTTCACATAGGGTAATGGATGGAATGCATTGATTCTGGCTTTGTAGTAACCGGACCAACAGAGAGAGGCAAATGAGGGAGGAGCTTTCTGTAGCTTCCCTTAAAAAATTTCACATAGGGTAAAGGACAAAATGTGATGATTCTGGCTTTGTAGTAACTTCTCCAATAAAGAGACACCTATGAGGCAAGCACATTCTGCAGCTCCTCTCAGAAATACTTCACGAAGTGTAATGGATAAAATGCGATGATTCTGACTTTGTAATAACGTTACCAACAATGACACGCCTTTGAGGGAGGAGCTTTCTGCAGCTCCTCCCAGAAATAGTTCACATAGGGTAAGGGATGAAATGCGATGATTCTGGCTTTGTAGTAACCATACCAACAAAGAAACAGAAATGAGGGATGAGCTTTCTGTAGCTTCTTTTATATACCTCACATCAGGTAATGGATGAAATGTGATGATTCTGTCTGTGTAGTAATCATACCAACAAACAGATGTAAATGAGGGAGGAGCTTTCTGTAGCTTCTCTTATATATACCACATCAGGTAATAAATGAAATATGATGATGCTGTCTGTGTAGTAATCATACAAACAAAGAATTGCAAATAAGAGAAGGGCTTTCTGTAGCTTCTCTCAGAATTACTTCACATAAGGTAATGGATGAATTGCGATGATCCTGGCTTTGTAGTAACATTACCAACAAATGTACGCGTATGAGGGGAGAGCTTCCTGCAGCTTCTCTCTGAAATACTTCACATGGGGTAATAGATGAAATGCGAATATTCTGGCCTCTGTAGTAATTATACCAACAAACAGTCACAAATGAGGGAAAAGCTTTCTTTAGCTTCTTTCAGAAATACTTCACATTGTTTAATGGACACCCCATGAACAATGGACCTTGCCAATCGTGGGGAGGCTTGCGTGTCTCTGTGATACAGATAGGCATACTGTAGGTGCAACCACAACGAAGGGGTATTTGTTGAGAGGCCAGACAAATGTGTGGTTTCTGAAGAGGGGCAGCAGCCTTTTCAGTAGCTGCAAGGGCAACAGTCTGGATGATTGACTGATCTGGCCTTGTAACAATAACCAAAACGGCCTTGCTGTGCTGGCACTGTGAATGGCTGAAAGCAAGGGAAAACTTCCTGACGGCATGCAGCTTTACTGTATGATTAAATGATGATGGGGTCCTCTTGGGTAAAATATTCCAGAGGTAAAATAGTCCCCCAATCGGATCTCCGGACGGGGACTACTAAAGAGGATGTCGTTATCAGGAGAAAGAAAACTGGTGTTCTACGGATCGGAGCATGGAATGTCAGATCCCTTAATCTAGCAGGTAGGTTAGAAAATTGGTGAAGTTCGGTGGCAGGAGGAACAAGACTTTTGGTCAGGTGACTACAGGGCTATAAACACAAAATCAAATAGAGGTAATGCAGGAGTAGGTTTAATAATGAGTAGGAAAATATAAATGCGGTTAAGCTACTACAAACTGCATAGTGATAGCATTATTGTGGCCAAGATAGATACGAATCCCACACCTACTACAGTAGTACAAGTTTATAGGCCAACTAGCTGCAGATGATGACTAAATTGAAGAAATCTATGATGAGATAAAAGAAATTATTCAGATAGTGAAGAGAGGTGAAAATTTAATAGTCATGGGTGAGTGGAATTCGAGTGTAGGAAAAGGGAGAGAAGGAAACATAGTAGGTTGATATGGATTGGAGCTAAGAAATGAAAGAGGAAGCCGCTTGGTAGAATTTTGCACAGACTTCAACTTAATCATAGCTTACACTTGGTTTAAGAATCATGAAAGAAGGTTGTATACATGGAAGAACCCTGGAGATACTAAATGGTATCAGATAGATTATATAATGGTAAGACAGGGATTTAGGAATCAAGTTTTAAATTGTAAGACATTTCCAGGGGCAGAGGTGGACTCTGACCACAATCTAATGGTTATGACCTGTAGATTAAAACTGAAGAAACTGCAAAAAGTTGCGAATTTATGGAGATGGGACCTGGATAAACTGAAAGAACCAGAGGTTGTAAAGAGTTTCAGGGAGAGCATAAGGAAACAATTGACAGGAATGGGGGAAAGAAATACAGTAGAAGAAGAATGGCTAGCTTTGAGAGATTAAGTAGTGAAGGCAGCAGAGGATCAAGTAGGTAAAAATACGAGGGCTGCTAGAAATCCTTGGGTGACAGAAGAAATATTGAATTTAATTGATGCAAGGAGAAAATATAAAAATGCAATAACTGAAGCAGGCAAAAAGGAAATCAAACGTCTCAACAATCAGATCGACAGGAAGTACAAAATGGCTAAGCAGGGATGGCTAGAGGACAAATGTAAGGATGTAGAAGCTTATCTCACTAGGGGTAAGATAGATACTGCCTACAGGAAAATTAAAGAGACCTTTGGAGATAAGAGAACGACTTGTATGAACATCAAGAGCTCAGATGGAAACCCAGTTCTAAGCAAAGAAGGGAAAGCAGAAAGCTAGAATGAGTATATAGAGGGTCTATACAAGGGTGATGCACTTGAGGACAATATTATGGAAATGGAAATGGAAGAGGATGTAGATGAAGATGAAATGGGAGATACAATACTGTGTGAAGAGTTTGACAGAGCATTGAAAGACCTGGGTCGAAACGAGGCCCCCAGAGTAGACAACATTCCATTGGAACTACTGACAGCCTCGGGAGAGCCAGTCCTGACAAAACTCTTACCATCTGGTGAGCAAGATATATGAAACAGGCGAAATACCCTCAGACTTCAAGAAGAATATAATAATTCCAATCCCAAAGAAACCAGGTGTTGACAGATGTGAAAATTACTGAACAATCACTTTAATAAGCAACAGCTGCAAAATACTAACACGATTTCTTTACAGACGAATGGAAAAAATAGTAGAAGCTGACTTCAGGGATAATCAGTTTGGATTCTGTAGAAATACTGGAACACATGAGGCAATACTGACCTTACGACTTATCTTAGAAGAAAGATTAAGGAAAGGCAAACCTATGTTTCTCGCATTTGTAGACTTAGAGAAAGCTTTTGACAATGTTGATTGGAACACTCTCTTTCAAATTCTAAAGGTGGCAGGGGTAAAATACAGGGAGCGAAAGGTTATTTGCGATTTGTACAGAAACCAGATGGCAGCCATAAGAGTCGAGGGGCATGAAATAGTAGCAGTGGTTGGGAAGGGAGTGAGACAGGGTTGTAGCCTCTCACTGATGTTATTCAATCTGTATATTAAGCAGGCAGTAAAGGAAACAAAATAAAAATTCAGAGTAGGTATTAAAATACATGAGGAAGAAATAAAAACTTTGAGATTTGCCGATGACATTGTAATTCTGTCAGAGACAGCAAAGGACTTGGAAGAGCAGTTGAATGGAATGGAGAGTGTCTTGAAAGGAGTATATAAGATGAACATCAACAAAAGCAAAATGAGGATAAGGGAATGTACTCGAATTAAGTTGGGTGATGCTGAGGGAATTAGATTAGGAAATGAGACACTTAAAGTAGTAAAGGAGTTTTGCTATTTGGAAGCAAAATAACTGATGATGGTCAAAGTAGAGAGGATATAATATGTAGACTGGCAATGGTAAGGAAGGCATTTCTGAAGAAGATAAATTTGTTAGCATTGAGTATAGATTTAAGTGACAGGAAGTCATTTCTGAAAGTATTAGTATGGAGTGTAGCCATGTATGGAAGTGAAACATGGACGATAACTTGTTTGAACAAGAAGAGGATGCAAGCTTTCTAAATGTGGTGCTAAAGAAGAATGCTGAAGATTAGATATGTAGATCATATAACTAATGAGGAGATATTGAATAGGTCTGGGGAGAAGAAAAGTTTGTGGCAGAACTTGACCAGAAGAAGGAATCGGTTGGTAGGACATGTTCTGAGGCATCAAGAGATCGTCAATTTAGTATTGGAGGCCAGTGTGGAGGGTAAAAATCGTAGAGGGAGACCAAGAGATGAATACACCAAGCAGACTCAGAAGGATGTAGGTGTCAGTAGGTAGTGGGAGATGAAGAAGCTTGCACATGATAGAGTAGCAGGGAGAGGTGCATCAAACCTGTCTCAGGACGGAAGACCACAACAACAACAGTGTAATGGACGAAATGCGATGAATCTGACTTTGTAATAACCTTACCAACAAAGATATGCCTATGAGGGAGGAGCTTACTGCAGCATCTCTCAGAAATACTTCACATAGGGAAATTGATGAAACACGATGATTCTGGCTTTGTAGTAACCATACCAACAAAGAGATGCAAATGAGTGAAAAGCTTTCTTCAGCTTCTCTCAGAAATACTGCCTATAGGGTAAAGAGTGACGTGCAATGATTCTGGCTTCATAGTAACTATACATGCAAAGGAGGGAGGAACTTTCTGCAGCTTCTCTCTGTAATACATCACATTGGGTAATAGGTAAAATGCAATGATTCTGGCTTAGTAGTAAACTTACCAACAAATGCACGCCAATGAGGGAGGAGCTTTCAGTAGCTTCCCTCAGAAATACTTCACATCAGGTAATGGATGAAATGTAATAATCGTGTCTGTGTACTAATCATACCAACAAACTGATGCAGGTGAGGGAAGAGCTTTCTGCAGCTTCTCTGTGAAACACATCACATAGGGTAATGGGTGAAATGCAATGATTATTACTTTGTAGTAACCATACCAACAAGCAAATGCAAATGAGAAAGGAGCTTTCTGTAGCTTCCCACAGAAATACTTAACATCAGGAAATGGATGAAATGTAATGATTGTGTCTGTGTACTAATCATACAAAAAATCAGATGCAGTTGAGGGAGATGCTTTCTGCAGCTTCACTCTGAAATACATCACATAGGGCAATGGATAAAATACATTGATTCTGAATTTGTAGTACCCATACCAACAAACAATGCAAATGAGGGAGGAGCTTTCTGTAGCTCTCCTCAGAAATACTTCACATAGGGTAATAGATGAAATGCGATGATTCTGGCTTTGTAGTAACCACACCAACAAACAAACGCAAATCAGGGAGGAGCTTTCTGTAGCTACCCTCAGAAATATTTCACATCATGTAATGGATGAAATGTATTGATTGTGTCTGTGTACTAATCATACCAACAAACAGATGCATGTGAGGGAGGAGCTTTCTGCAGCTTCTCTCAGAAATACTTCATATAAGGTTTGTTTACTAATCATGTCATCAATCAGAAGAATGTGAGGGAGGAGCTTTCTGCATTTTCTCTCTGAAATACAACACATAAGGTTATAGATGAAATGTGATGATTCTGGCTTTCAAGTAACCGTACCAACAAACAAACGCAAGTAAGGGAAGAGCTTTTTGTAGCTTTTCTCAGAAATATTTCACATAGGGTGATAGATGAAATGCGATGATTCAGGTTTTGTAGTAACCATACCAACAAACAAATGCAAATGAGGGAGGAGCTTTCTGTAACTTACCTCAGAAATATTTCACATCAGATAATGGTTGAAATGTAATGACTGTAGTAACCATACATAGGGTAATGGATGAAATGCTATGATTTAGGCTTTGGAGTAACCATACCAACAAACAAAATCCATAAAGGAAACGTAATGATTGTGTCTCTGTACTAATCATACCGAACAAAGGGATTCAATTGAGGGATTAGCTTTCTGCAGCTTCCCTCAGAAATAATTCACATCAGGTAATGGATGAAATGTAATGATTGTGTCTGTGTACTAATCATACCAACAAACAGGTGCAAGTGAGGGAGGAGCTTTCTGCAGCTTCTCTCTGAAATACATCACATATTGTAATTGGTGAAATGCAATGAATCTGGCTTTATAGTAACCATACCAACAAACAGATGCAGGTGAGGGAAGAGCTTTCTGAAGCTTCTCTCTGAAATACGTTTTATAGTGTAATAGATGAAATGCAATGATACAGACTTTGAAGTAACCATACCAACAAACTTATGCAAATGAGGGAGGATCTTTCGGTAGCTTCCATCAGACATACTTCACATCAGGTAATGGACGAAGTGTAATGATTGTGTCTGTTTACTAATCATACCAACAAACAGATGCAAGTGAGGGAGGAGCTTTTTGCAGCTTCTTTCGGAAATACTTCACATAGGACAATAGCTGAAATGCAATTATTCGTGCTTTGTAGTAACCATACCAACAAACAAACACAAATCAGGGAGGAGCTTTCTGTACCTTTTCTGAGAAATATTTCACATAGGGTAATAAATTAAATGCAATGATTCTATCTTTGTAGTAACCATACCAACAATCAAACGCAAATGAGGGAAGAGCTTCCATTAGCTTCCCTCAGAAGTAGTTCACATAAGGTAATGGATGAAATGCAATGTTTGTGTATGCGTACTAATCATACCAACAAACAGATGTATGTGAATGAAGAGCTTTCTGCAGCTTCTATCTGAAATACATAACATATTGTAATAGATGAAATGCGATGATTCTGGCTTTGTAGTAACCATACCAACAAACAAACGCAAATGAGGGAGGAGCTTTCTGTAGCTTACCTCAGAAATACTTCACATCAGGTAATGGATGAAATATAAGGATTGTGTCTTTGTACTAATCATTCCAACAAACAGATGCAAGTGAGGGAGGAGCTTTCTGCACCTTCTCTCTTAAATACATAACATATTGTAATAGATGAAATGCGATGATTCTGGCTTTGTAGTAACCATACCTACAAACAAACGCCAATGAGTGAAGACCTTTCAGTAGCTTTTCTCAGAAATATTTCACGTGGGGTGATAGATGAAATGCCATGATTCTGATTTTTTAGGAACCATACCAACAAACAAACTAAATGAGGGAGGAGCTTTCTGTAGCTTCCCTCATTAATATGTCACATCAGGTAATGGATGAAATGTAATGATTGTAGTAACCATACATAGGGTAATGGATGAAATGCAATGATTTAGGCTTTGGAGTAACCATACCAACAAACAAAATCCATAAAAGAAATGTAATGATTGTGTCTCTGTACTAATCATACCAAACAAAGGATTCAATTGAGGGATTAGCTTTCTGCAGCTTCCCTCAGAAATAATTTACATCAGGTAATGGATGAAATGTAATGATTGTGTCTGTGTACTAATCATACCACATAGTGTATGCTGCCGTGGTGTGTGCCTCGCCCTTGCCTTCGGCTGTAATTGGCACAGTGCCCGAAGGGCTCAGTCTCTCCTGAGGCCTTGCGCCACCACTGTTATTCCATCTTAGCCACGTATCACGGCTCTGGCATTGTCTACACTGACGGTTCGATGGTTGCTAGTCGTGTCTTTTATGCCCTAACTCTAGGGGACCATTGTGAACAACTTTCATTTCCGGCTGGCTCAGCTTTTACACTGCTGACGTGGTCACCATCTTTCGAGCTCTAGAGTATCTCCGCTCCTGCTCAGGTGAGTCCTTCATTATCTGTGATGATTACCCGAGCGGATTACCAGCTCTCGACCAGTGTTTCCCTCGTTCTCGTCTGGTGATTCCTATCCAGTTTTCCCTGCATAATCTTGCCCATTGCGGCAGATCTGTTGTCTTTGTTTGGAACCCAGGCCATTTTGGGATACCTTGCAATGAAACTGTTGACTGCCTGGCGAAAGAGACCACCAGTAAAGCATCTCTGGAGATTAGCCTCCCGGCGACTGATTTGCGGGCACTATTACGCCAAAAAGTTTTAGATTTATGGGACAGTGATTGGCGCAACCTGCCCATGCCAAACAATCTCCGTCATAACAAGGAGACGATGACTGTGTGGTGGTCATCCATGCTAGCCATCGCAGGGACTCAGTCATCCTTTGCTGTCTCCGCATTGGCCACACCTGACTGATGCACAGTTATTTCCTGTGTCGTGAGGATCCACCTCTTTGTCGTTGTTCGGCGTCCTTGACAGTGGTCCATATTCTGTTGGAGTGCGCCCTTTTAACTGTGCTCAGGCAGACTTTTGTGCTGGCTGAAATGCTCTCTGCGCTTTTAACTGATGACTGTTCCTTAGCGGACCTAGTTTTGCGTTTTATTCGGGCAGCGGGATTTTATCGCTTAATGTAAATGTGTGTGTTTTTGTGTTGATTCTGGCCTATGGGCTATGATTTTAGTCTGCTTTTTTTAATGTGTTTCTCGGTGGTTGGCTTTTCCTTTTCTGTTTCTATGGTCGGCCACCCACCGTCACACTCCGTGCGATTTTAGTTCGTCTTGTCTGGTCTTTGTCTCAGTTTCTCTCGTTCTGTGTCATCTGTCCTCTCGTTTGTTGAATGTTCTTATTCTCTGTGGGTGTTTTTTGTATTAGAAAAAGGGACCGATGACCGTAGCAGTCTAGTCTCTTCAACCCCCACAAACCAACCAATCCTAAGATGTCTACCTCAGTTGGAGATGAAATGTCAGAAATAATTTTATTCATCAACCGTGCCGTCCTCCCACAAGCCAGTCCAGAAGTTTTGACTAATGTGAACAGTCGCTGTGAAAGCCTATGTTGTGTAAATGTGTGCTTGTCTCCTGAAGTGTACCTGGTGAAAGGAGGAGTAGGAGGTGGGTTAAGGCTCGTGGTGTGAGTAGCTTCGCAGTATTGTCTATCCTTCACATAATATGTGTTTTCATTCTTGATAAAACACTGAATATTGGTCATCGACAAAGTTTTTTGTTGTAGCTCGTGTATTTAGAGGAAACAGCACTATCCTGGCGTACATGTTTCCTTGGGATTGAACTAGAATGTCATGAATTTCAGCCACAGTCTCCAACTGTTTTCACTATTTAACTTAAATTATTATAGGACCTGTCTGAGGAAATGTGTGTCAAGTAATGTACTTCAAAAGGCCTTTCTGCTGTGCTCTAAGTCCTCATGTTCATATACAGGATTGAAGCAGTTGAGAGTTGAGTGTTGAATCACGGTTCTGCACTATCCCCGATGACCACTGTCAGCACGTGTGGCGGCAGCTTGGGGGACATTCCACTCTTCCAGTGTTTTGGAAAGGCACAGTATGGCCAGAAAATGGTTATGACTGTAGGTTGCAGTTGATAGTGATTGAGGAAACTGTGACGGAACAACAATCTTTCAGATGTCGATAATCCTCGTGTTACATCTTGTATGACAGTATCGTGATGTTATTTCCAACACAACAGTGCTCATCCACACAGTGGCATGTGTATGTATCAATTGTATGCATGGTATTAGCTGCTCCCATAGTCAGCAATATCCTTAGATATGTTCCCTGCAGAGCATATGTGGCACGAGCTTGGACATAAACTCTGCCCCAGTGTCAGTATCCAGAATATTGTGGACCATTACAACTGTTTGAGGCCAGCTTGCCCGAGGAAGGAATCTAGTGGCCTTATGACACCCTCCCAAACAAACAAGTGTATGCAAGAAGGGCAATTGGGTGCATGTCATATTGATAAGTGAGCTCATACTGCCAAGTTCTTTGTAAATCTGACTCAATTTTGTAATCACTAAAGTAACATCACATACCGTCTGAACCCATGGCATTTCTTTTCTTTCTGTGAATTTCAATTTCTTAGCTGGGCAGTGTTTATGAACATCTTGGGCTGAAAGAAAATTAGCATGATATAGAGACGTAAAACTATTAGAGATGTAATTAAATGTAAAAGTGTCACTAAAAACATATTTAAAGTGAAAAGCCTGAAAAAACAACAAGTTGTGTGTCCAGAAAATCTGTGTCACAATGGGTTAACAGTGAGCAGCAACTGCAACCAAATGGGAAAATTATCTTCTTCCGGCCCAGGATGTTGTAGCAGATTTTCTGCAACTTCACATTCCTAATGCTTCTGTATATTTTTTCCTGTTTCTACAAAGTCCATTCCTGGCAACTATAATTAAAATGATCCAAGTCACTGTCCTTCTTTGTATACTAAGGTGTCTGTCTGTAAATAATTTACTCTTATTTCTGGTGGCTTGGGCATTCCAATTCTTCTCTTAATATCCACTAGCTTTTGCCCTCAACTATGTTGGCACGGATCTTGAACCTGCATGAATTTTGAGTAGCCCTGAAGCTTATTATCCATGGGAAAAATGGATATAAAGAACTGAAAGTGAAGTTGTCAAAACGATGCAATGGTAAAGAATTGATATGTTTGTAAGCACAGATACAGATATTTGAAGTATGAAATAGCAAAACGCCTGGATAGGGGAACAAGCTAGTGGCGTTTTTAATGAAAATACAAAAAATTAAAGAATCTGTAGTTACAAATAAGTCAGTTCTTTACTGTTGCACCCTTTTGACAGTGTCACCTTCAGTCTTTTATATCTGTTTTTCTTGCTAATAAGCTTCAGGATGTTTATGAACATTCATGTCAATGAAGTCGTTTGCTTAATAAGCTTATCAGTGACAATAGTTACAGTAATTTGTGAATGAATTCAAGAATGTCTGTGGGTAATGGAATTAAACTGTTAACATTAGTAATATTTTGGAAAGTTTCATCATCATAACACTATTTACTACTTTTTACTGATTTTTCTCATTTCTGGTCCCAGTTTGTTTCGTTTAGTTTTGTAAAACTTCCACTGTCCCGATGTTTTTTTTTTTCCAGTATAATGAAATGATGCTTATATGAAACTGAGTTGATCCACATAAAGCACTTGCAGTCCCTTGCAGGCCTGCATACAATAAAAAGTATTTAATATTGCATTTTTTGTAATCAGTTCAGCATGCATCTCTGTATACATAACCTGTCAGTAGCTGCCCACAGACTTATTTTCAATTCTCCTGTAATTAAATAACATAAAACATGATAAATAGATGTAAAAACTTTTTATAATACGGAAAAATGCCTGTACACCATTATTATTTGCAGTATGTAGATAGTCACAGGATATGTGATGCATTCCGTTATGGATCTGAGTTACTGGGTACACATTTGTTTCCATACTATTCGGGCCCACATAGTTAAATGTACAGTTCAGTTTATCATGTTTTATAGATAATTTCACTTCCAAATTTCTCTGAGGGTTGAAATGCTTTTATAAATATGTAATGTTGGATCATTGGCTGTTGTCAGCTTAGCATATAATTTTAATGGTCTTTTATCCATTCTGGATCTTTCTGAACTCAACAGCTGTGAACAAATGTTGATTAAGAATGCAACCAACCATGAGTACTTCTAAGAGTATTAATTTAAATGCCATTACCAGTCTCAAGCTATTATGCCTTTCTACAGGTTTTTCTTTTATTTACTTACTTTTTTTTAAGTAATTGCAACAATGTGCTAATATACATGTATTTGATAAAATATAAAATGAAATACTTACATACCCTTGATTTGTTTTGTCGGTATCATTTAGGCTTTCTTTGGTCCTTAAGCATTTTCAGCATGACACACGAAGAGTTAAGATTGATAGACAATGCACTTCTTCTAAACAATCCACTGTGTTGTGCACACACTTCACAGTATTTTTCATCAGTTGCAGCCTTTGGCAAGTACTTCACATGTAATGATTTTGCTTACAGTGAAAAGTCTATCCACTGACCAAAGATATCACTCATTTCTCAACAAGGAAACATCTCATCTACTGTATGTTAAGTGAAGAATGTGTGGACGATGCAAATCTAAATAACAGAAAAATGCTTTGTCCAGAAAAGTGCACTTCTTACAAGTGAGGAACTCTAATTGTAGCATGTCATAGGAGAAATTAACAAGAAGATTTATCAGGCTACTCTCGAGAAGCAATGGCATGTGTTTTGATTTTGGTCCCTGACAATATTCTTCAATTGATGTTAAGTTGGGCAGCTAGTGGAATAAGGATACCCTTGTTCAGAGTCCTAACACAGACCAATCATGTTTAATTTGTGTGAAAAGTGCAATGAACATTTTCAGGATTGTTTGTTAGCCAGGTATGTTGCTCATTTAGAATTTGCTGAGGTGAACTGAAGGTGTGAATGCATATTTTTAGTTATTTTAAGATGCCCATTTTCCTCCATAAGTTAGTTATATATTTTGTTTGTAGATTACCTTTAGTGTTTGAAATGTTGTATCTATATTGAGGCATGTGAGTGGCAGTTGCAGATTTACTTAAATGTTTTTAGTCTAAAAGCATCCTTGTATTTATGATATCTTGAAGCTGCTGCCAGTCAGTCCAAGATAAAACCTGATGCAATTGTTACAATCAGTACTGTGTATTCCTCAGTTTTTAGAGACCCAGCCCAATGGTTTTGGTTTTATGTACTATGTTATGTTGCAGCATTTAGTGTGCATCTATGGGCTTAAAGTCGAAATTGTGCAGAAAATATTAGTAAGTTACCAGATTCAACCATAGAATGTTTATGAAATATTACATATGTCATGTTAATTGAAAGAGGAAAGAGTTTTTTAATTAACTAATCCATACATACAGCAATAACATCTTTTACAGTTGTAGATGATCTGCTGTTAATTTTGAAGTGTTTTGTACAATTTTTTATACACATTGCCAAACAATTTTACAATTTACGTAAAAAAAAAATACAGTTTGTGTCGCATAACTACACACTGGGTGAGCGAATATTTGTAGTTTGGGCACTGCCTTTCAGCTGTCTTAAGTACCTTGACAATACTTTTAGCATCCCCTTGTATTCTTTGTGTTGTCTCTTTAGCCCATTTGAAAAAGCAGAGTCATTAGCTCACAACAATGTTAAGATGACAAAATTGTATTAAGTATGGAAATTATCCATCACAGACACTGCGTGCAGAATTTCACATTATTTCTTATTAAATAATAATAATTTTTTCAATGCCTGCTTGATGTTACATAAATAATCATGGACTTTTTAGTATTGACTATTTGAGAGGTATGCTTCATTTTTTTTAATATCAGGGTATTAATTCATTCAAAAAATTTATGGTGCAGTTTTATTCCTTTGTAGAAAATACTGGCTGCTGTTTTGTTTATCTTGAAACATGAGTCGGACAAAACTGACATTTACTCAGATCATGTGAATACAGCCGTTTGTGAGATAACTGCTTTGTTCTGTATAAGCCAAAAATATTGTTATTCAGTCTGATATTATGTAATTGCCCAAACTATGAGGTTTGTGGTGGGATTATTTGGGACAGAGATGCTACATATTAGTATGTTGTGCAAACAATAATGTAAAATGAATGACTTACAGGGGATGATGTGAAGTTTGCACTATGTGCAGATTTAGACTGCTCAGCTATAACTGAAGTTGTATTTACCAAATGTTGAAAATTGATCTTCTACCTTAGACTTATAATTACCTTTGATGTTTACATTCTGTATGTAGCAAACATCACTACAGAAATCTGCCATTGCGCTGCTTGTAAAAGTTGTAACTGTTTGATAGTAATTTGTCATGTTGACATAATGATTATTCCTTAATCTAGAATGTTTCTAGTTACGTAAGTACTTTTATTCATGTTATATAGTAACCTGTTTATACATTATGTATGTAAATGTTTATTGTTCGCTAGGAAACTTAAGTTTGGGTCAACAGAATTCCCAACAGACAGTTATAATTTATGATAATAATTAAAATAGTTTATGCACAATTATCTTAAAATATTCAAAAATTAAATGTAAACTTAGTAACAATCAGATTAATGCTTAAAGACATTCTTTCCTTTCTTACTGTACACTGATTTCTGCAGGCATTTTTGAGTGTAAAGATGCCTTGCTGGTACCTGGTACTTAATGCTGTAAATGTTAGCTGTGTTAGCTTCAGTTTTGCTTGGTTACTTTATATTTGTATGCATCATATGGGACAAGTCAAAACAATACTACTTTTGTGTAAAACAAATGAGCTCTGTATTCGCATGTTAACAATACTATCAGAGGTGATGACATTCTGTGATCATCAGAAACGTCATTTCTATGATGTTTCTGGATGTAACAGCAAAACTAGTGCTGCAATCGGGCTGATTTGACGATGGGACTAGTGCTACAATGGGACTGGCGTGAAGATGAAAACGTTCTTGAGTGGATAACCCTCTCTGGGGTGCAAGAATTTCTCTTGATAGGTGTGCAGCCACCAGGATTATGCTCTGTTCCTAGCTGTACTGGACATTCCATATTTCTTAGACTCCTGGATCAATCTGTACTGCTATCATGCTGTCTACCACACCCTGTTCTTTGTACCTCCCTCTGCAGGTGCAGTGGGTAACATGACACTTGTGAAGAGGCTACAGTTTCCTTTCCAAGAGAAAATTGGTCCTACACAGACCCATCCTCACTCCACAAATGAACAACAGTTCTTAAATTTTATATGGATATGAATCTGTATGTGCATCAAAGCCCTTCTTATGCAGCACAAGACATGGGTAGCCAACATACGTTTGCGGCACTGTGAACTGTAACTTGACAGCTTACCACTACCTTATCCAAGACTGCCTCTAAAGTAGTGGCAATAAAGGCTGTGCATATGTGGCATGTACTTCTTTTTGAGAACATCCATCAAGGGTTTCAGAGTATTTAATTCTACAGCATTGAATGTGTCACGAAGTGCTCTTTGACCCAGTTAAGTTATAACATTATATAAATAACACACAGCAGAGTGAACAGTATTAATGGCAATGATAACAATGTCGATGACATGAACAACAATTATAATAGTCTATTCACTGGACAGTAAATTTGTAATTATTTATTTATTGTGTTACATGAGTTGATTGTTAATCAGTGCAATGATGACTGCATTACCACCTGAAGCAAGACTGCTTAATACAAATTTCTGCTTTATTCAATCAATTTTTGGTGTGCACATATGTTGCTGCAACAATAAAGTAAAATTAAATGATATGATTGAATTGTTCATTTGATGGAATTCTGTATTCATTTCGATGTTAAGTACACCAGTGTATCATTTCTTTAATGCCTCATCTGAATCCTTGTCACTATAGCCTTTTTTACCTCGAATTTATGTATAGCATTGCCTAACACTTGTTTGTAATTTAGTTTTCAAAGCTATAATTGTAAAAAAAAAAAAAAAAAAAAAAAAAAAAAAAAAAAAAAAAAAAAAAACATGTTGTTTGTGTTTAAAATGTTGTTTAAGTTTAGTATGTTGTTTCACTGTTAGTTTGTTCTGAACATTAAAGAATTTTACTAACTATCCTGAAATACATTATTAAAGTTATCCCCTACTGTCACTCGCAGTGTTTTGTAAGTCATTGTAATATGTTGATGCTGATTTACACTTTTATGGCCACTTACCATTATTTTGTTACTGATCTCTTATAAAAGCAAATTCTTGATTTATATACATCATCTATTTTTATATCTTTATTGCCTGCTGCAGAAAGTGGATGTTAACAATGTTGTGGAATTATAGTGTAAGCGGCTATGCCTTCATCCAGAAAGAAATAAAAATATATTTGACATGTATAGGTATTTTAATTCATCTCCCTAAGGATATCTCACATATAACTTATTTCATCTCTGGCAGTGTTTATTAATTTGATGTGGTAGTCAGGAAGCAACCTCAAGATGTAAAACAAACTCTTGCAACGTTTTTGTCCATAAAATTTGGAATTGGGAAGAAAGATAATGGTGGCAAGTGCTGTTATCAAATACACAACACTGAAATGGTTGTATCTGAGTGGTTATACACTACATTAGAACAGAATTTTCCAATAATCAAAATTTCTTTTGTGACAGCATTATGGGATAATTTTCTCCTATTCCCACATGAGGGTGCACAGATAGCTTGAGCATTTGGGAGCTTCTTCCATACTCAGTTAAGAGAGTTAGCTCTGCCAGTAACACTGTGACAGTTTTCTACATACAGAGGATGACAGTGTGCGGTTCAACAGGCAGGTCCTGTCAATAACAGAGAAGCTGTTGAAAGCTTGATTTCTCCCTAAAACCTTAAGGGGCAAGTAAATCTGAAAAACATATCTAAAAATTTCATAATCTTGTTCTGATTGTGTAGAAACAATTGTTACTCCTAAGTAACACTCGGTAGCAATAAATAAGCCCTGTTGTGGTAAATAAATTTACACTCATATTTAGGGTACGTTAATTATCACATTCGTTTAGGGAGTGACTCTTTATCATGTTAAGGCACCATTTTCCAAATTTTAAGTGGTATGTAAAATCTTGTGGCTTTTGCAAACTGAAAAAGAGGAACTTGCAGTTTATTCCATGCCATCTACAGGAAAACTGTGAAGGCCTAATGATGTAAACAGAAAGGTATACTAGGGTTTAACCTCCCATTCTTAATGATGCTTTCACAGTGCTCTCCCAGAAAGTGGGTGGTCACAAGTGCATGGCATACTGTCTCATCTGTTCCAAAACACAAATATTAGGGTATGAGATTGATAACCATTTACCATTCATTGTTCCACAGTGAGAAATATTTATTGGATTTTTCAGATTGGTGCAACAGGTAAATCAAATATACTGGTGCCCGTTGCAATTTATTGCTTCAAAATACCTATAGAAACAACTGTGGGAGCTCTCACACAGAATCTTTGGTTTGTCATCTCTCTGTAGTTATGTCTGGTATAGGCAGCGCACGATCCTCATCTCCATTCAACAACCTGTAGTAGTATTCATGGAAATCCGTAGGAAACCCACCGTTCCATAGTAACACTCTTGTCTCTCATTTGCTGTGAATAGATCTTTAAATTTGCTGCTGCACTTTGTACTTTCTTGATGCAGTGGACCTGCTGTGCAGTTCCAATACTTCTGGCCACGTAATTTTATTTCTGTTTGCAGATGATTGAGGACCGTAAGAAAGCACATATCTACTCAGACTCACGATAAAGTAATGTAACCACTCTTAACAAACTCCTCTAATGAGACGAGTGTTCAACGGAAACAATGGTGTTGTCAGGAATGCCCCTGGGGAAGTGTTTTCTGTAAACATAATGATTTGGCAGGCAGGGTGGGGAATAATCTGCGGTTGTTTGCAGAGAGAGAGAGAGAGAGAGAGAGAGAGAGAGAGAGAGAGAGAGAGAGAGAGAGAGAGAGAGAGAGAGAGAAGGATGTGTTAACGGTATGTTCAAATGACATGTAAGTTGTACATAGATGCTTTGGGAACTCGTATGGGAATCCCTGGAGAGAAAGCATTATTCTTTTTGAGGAACACTGTATAGAGAAATTTAGAGAACTGTCATCTAAAGCCGATTGCAGAATAATTCTACTGCCAGCAGCATACATTTTGCATATGAATTATAAAGATAAGCTATAAGATACTGGGGCTTACACAGACGCATATAGATATTCATTTCTCCCTCACTCTTTATGCGAGTGGAAGAGGAAAGGGAATGACTAGTAGTGGTACAGGGTACACGCACACTACAGCTGCTGGTGAAATATGTATGTAGGTGTGGCCAGGCTCATAACAGGAGCTGTCATTCAATCTTGCTGTGACAGAAAAGTTTCTGGATCATTGTCGCCAGTGTCCATTTTCTCCACGAGTTCAAAGACACTGCCAAGCCATGACTTCAACCCACAGGTGGACCTCCACAGCAGGGTGGAAGCACAAGCACTGCTGTGCCTTGCTGATCTTAATGAGTTAACTCCACTTTTCACAAATCCATACATACACGACAAAGGGCACACACGGTTGGTTGGCCCACACTTACTGATTACTTAAAATATGTTTTTAACAATTACGAATGTCGTTCCTCGGCGTGAGAGATAATAAATGCATTTCAAGTTCTTGTTAAGATTGATCGCACTTATAACATTTCCAGTTAAGGGTAATAGTATGTAATTAATTCGTAAGGACATAGTTTATAACCATGTTTTGGTGGAAATAGTTTCACTGTTCTTTACCATAGGGAGTCACATGCTGATGCTGGGTTCTGTACTGCACTACGTTACTTCAAATCTGATTTGTGACAAATATTAAATGGTGTCTCTGTACAGGTTGACTTGTCATTTTCCAGCTAAGTCTCTTTACTTTTGACTATTTTGGAGACTATGTCATTATTGTGACACAACATCACATTGCAGCTTAAAATATTTGTAGCACCAACATTTACAACTCAATTTTTGGACAGACACTGTGTACATATATTATTTATGAGATGATATTGTCCCTTCTTTTATACCTCCATTCAAAAATAGTTTAGGTAATTTCCTCTATGTATCCGCCTGACCCCAGGTAACACCATCCCTCCTATGGGTCCGTCTATGTCCCCCTCACTTCCATACATAAAATGGGGTTCACTGAACTTAAAAATTGAAACTATATCTCTTTCTGTGTCAAAAGTGTCTACATAGCATATTTAAGTTTTACTTGATACATGGGTTTCCTACTACTTTCCATTCTGTCACTCTTACTGTGTCTTTCACTGAGTCATACCTTCCCTCTATGTTATATTAACATTTAATAATGTGCTTTCTCTGATACAAACTTAAGATTAACTACAGACTGTTCATTAAGACCTCATTTGCTGTTACACATGGAAATGTTGTTATCCAGTTTGTTCTTATCAATAGAGTTGTGCACCACTCATTTTGAAATCATGAAGTAGTACTGAGAATACAGAAGTTTCCTTTAATTTGTTACTTTTCCTCTCAACTACTTTGTCATATACTAGGTATATATGTGATACAGCAGCTTTTC
Organism: Schistocerca gregaria; assembly: GCF_023897955.1. Lineage (NCBI taxonomy): Eukaryota > Metazoa > Arthropoda > Insecta > Orthoptera > Acrididae > Schistocerca > Schistocerca gregaria. The sequence goes on along the minus strand of NW_026061713.1, from coordinate 3,366,426 downwards.
ACTTTCCACTGAGAACACAACTATCTTTTTGTTAATCCCAATTGAAAAAAACATTAAATTATCAAACTCAAAACCTTTATTTATTGTGTGTCAAACACTTTATGCCCAATTATGTAACATATGTATAACTATCAGCTTTTTCATACACTTTGACACGTATAAGGTTCACACACAAGTTAATAGCATTTTCGTTTTGCATGTTGCTGCGGGTTTCTATATCAATTGCCATTTTAATTTTTAGTTCACTATTGCTATCTCAGTTTACATTTTGCCATTTGGAGATAGTGAGTGTTGCTGTGGACACTAGAAAGTGGAGTGCCAAATGGAATAATCTGAACATTTTCTTCTTGAGTTCAGTAGAGGGGTGACAGCAGTGAAGGCAGCCAGAAACATCTGCACCATACGTGGGGATAATGCTATTCATCAGAGCACAGCAAGAACATGGTTTTCTCGTTTAAAGGAGGACCATTTTCACATTAGTGACCCACTAAGTTCATAAAAATGCGAAGGCATTCCTGAATATCATGGAAAGATTAATCCACAGTGATACATGCCAGTGTATTCAAGATCTGGGTCATTGATGATCATGATCATTCCACCACTGTGCAAATTTTGCATGCAACAGAAAGGTTACAAAATGAGGTGTATGAGTACCGCATGTCCGAAGTGAAAACAGCGAAAACCAGTTGGTGGTCATATCTATCTCTATTTTCTCATCATCAAGTGGCTCATGAAATACTGAACATTACAATTGTTGTGGGGTTTGGGGTCAAACCCGGGACTCCACATGGCAGACCTGAAGCTGGGACCCACCACACCGTATTTTGTCAGGAGAGCGAGCAAGTTCAAGAATTTTGAGAGACAGTGCAGAGTGATACAGCGGTATTCAGTAACATTGCTTTATTCAGCTAATTTACAGTATTTGATGGTGAAGCGTAGTGTCAGCGTGCTGCCCGCCCGATGTCCTGCAAGTCCAGCCGGGTCAGCAGACTCCTGGTATGCCGATGCCGCTGCTGTTGTTATCAAGGCTGCCTGCCAACGGAACTTGGCCACCGCTCTCCCGGTCACCACCCAGCGATGCATAGCGCCTTGCGACTTTCTCCGCCCCATTAGGCCTGCTCTGCCTGACCAAGGGATGAAGGTGGATGTACTGGTCACCCGTAGCCCTCAGGCCACCGCTGCTCCCAACACGTGACCTGACTCAAACCCACGCGCACCTGGATTCTGTGCTGAAATTTTCCGCTAATGGTGCTTGCCGGATGGCAACACCCACTGCCATCTCTGGCGCTGTCGTAGCGCTGCTCTGCTACCCTCAGGGTACGCCTCGCCCAGTCCCAGTATGCCAGGTGGGAAGCAAACTTGGCCACTACACTAGAGTGGAACTGAGTCCCTCCTGGACCTGCTGCAGACCTCTCTCACTGCCGTTTTTCAGGCAGACCGTGCTATCTCCAAGTGGAAGGATGCCATTCCACCCTCCCCTGGCGTTGTGTCCCCCTATGCAGAATATAGCCCGAGCAACAACATAGAAACAAAGTACAAAGTACAAATTTATACAGAATGCTTATAATATTGCTGCCAGACTGGCCACTATAAGCATAGAGCAGCACAGGTCTGTCCCGACGCTCCACTGACCTGGCAGACCCTGTCAAGCTAAACTTGCCCATCTATTTATATTGGTTTCTCCCTTGCTTCTGACATAGTGTCAGAGAGAGACAGGAACAATTGTAGGGATAAATTCCTACAGGTCAGCCATTTACAAATATCCACTACTGGCTCTGGCCTAGTGCCCCACCTCATACATCCACTAACTAAGAGCAACGCTGCAGTTTCCTACCTTGTTGTTGCTCCATTCAAAACAAATCATGCATGCAATACCGCTGTCGCAGCTCTGCGCTGGCAGATGCCATGTTTACCTTGCCTGGCCTGCTGGCTGTCGTCCGTTACGGGACTCTGCCAGCGGCCCCAGATTTCATCCCCCAACAGCGCCTTCATTGAATTTCGAAAAAATTTCCCTTTCCCTTGACTAGACTGACACTAGTGCAGCACTATCCTGGTGATGAAAAATTGTGTCTGTATTCTAACATAAGGAAAGGAAAGGATTGGTTGAGGCCAAACAAAGGAGCAACATCCCATACAAAAATCTGCATGCTTTCACAAAAGATAATGTTATGCATCTAGTGGGGCAACGATGGTGGGGTGTATTATGAATTGCTTCCGCAACATGTAACCGTCATTGCTGACATTTTCTGTCAACAGAAAAGATGTCTTGCATATACAGTCTAAGAACAGCAACCAGGAAGTCCACGTGAAGCAATATTGATCCATGAGAGAGCCTGCCTGCATTCCGTACAGTATTTTTTTGTCAGTCTAGCAAAAGTTGGGTTGGGAAGTCATGTCACACCCACCTTATTCACCTGATCTTGTGCCTCAGATTTGAGCCTTTTCCACTCTCTATCAAATAACCTTCATGGAACTTCCCTTTCGGATTAAAAAAGTGTTCTGAACATGACTCAATGAATTCTTCGCCAGAAAACCATGCCATTTCTATTTCGCAGAATCGAAAATTTCCCCAATGTTTGCTGTCCATTGTAAGCACTGAAGGATGATATATTATTGTACGCTGAAGTCCCTGTTATGTTTATTAAACCTATAGAAAAAGTATACAAACTAATGCACCAGCTACATACCTGTGTTGGGGCCTAGCGCAATGGTTATCATATAAACATGATGTAGAAGGTTGTTGGATCAAAAAACGACAAATGAAACTTTTTTTCAATTTATAAATCCGATCAAAAGAATGTGATTATTATTTTTACTCAATTAATTCGTTTACATGTAATTTTTGATATTATTGTTTGTTTTATTTACCCTATTTTTCTTTCTGTCATTGTTTTTTCTCCTGGAATCTGCCTGTGTCACCTATAATGTGGAAATAATTGTTAATGTGTGTGTGTGTCCGTCTCGAGTTGCTTCATAGAGGTTAGCTTTAACCACCATAAACAAAGCAAGTGCGATTTTTAAATCTGCACAGATTGTTGATTGCTATTCTCTCTGATGCATTTCACATCATGGGGTTGTGGTTAGCTTAGGACACAAATTTGAATTCAGGGCTTTGTCTGCCATGGTTGTCATTTCTCACTTAGAATCAGCTGTCCATAGACCATCTCACATTTCCAATGTACCTGGAAGTGGCTGCCTCTGACATTACTTTGCATTAATTGGTGCATAGTAATGAAGTAAAACAAATTAATATTTCTACTTTGATAGTTCTCTGCAATTTATTGCATAATTTGGTAAACCATAGTGTTTTTTCTGACATGCTCTGGTGGTTTCCGGTGATTAAGGGTGTCAGTGTGGTACTGGTGTGCAAGACTCACACTCCCTCTTGGCTATCAAACTTACTTGGAGTTGCTTTGCTGATCATCTTTTCAGGATAGCCACCTGTGATGTCCTGCACGACTTCTTCTCTGAATATAGGATGCTACATGGAGGAAATTTTTTATACTTTAAAATATTCTTGAGTGTACGGAGTTATTTTAAAACTCAATTTCACTGTATTTTCATGACACACAACAGTTTCTGACAGACCGGAATGTTCCAAGCTTACAAAAAATGTTTTAGTCGTATGAAAACTATCACATTCATTTTTCCATAAATACAGTCTACAAATCTCACAAAGTTTAACAAGACAACTGTCTGGACCTTAATTATTGATTCTTTCTCTTACATTCGTAATTGTCCCTTCTCTTCTTTCAACAACATTCAAATGTTCACACAGTAATGTTTCACGTCGCACGGAGTACGGCGCGTTTATTCCTTGAGCTGCACGTGTAACTCCAGGTGACTACCTGCCCACGCCGATCATCCGTCCCATACACGTCCGTCCTGCACACACGTAACTGTGGTGCAGTAGACACAGTTCTACTCATCTCTAAAATAATACGTGTTCAAGACGGTGGAAATACGAGGGTATCTAGAATTTACTCCGAAATTCTTTAGGCATTACAATGCCTTCCAGAATTCTGGAAGTTAGAAAAGTATAATTATCAAATTGTCATTACTTCAACACCCCCCGCCCCCCAATCAATTTAATAATTTTCGAAATTGCCCATAAAATTCACTATCCCCAGCTTTTGACACAGTCTATTGAAACGTGCACTCTTAGCTAATTTTGGTAAAATATGTGCCATTTGTTCCTCGGAGCTAATGTATTGAACATTCAGATGGCCTTTGTCGTACAGCTCTTGTGTAGAACGGATTTCACATCCACATGCTTCAGTCATCTATGTTCCCATTTCCATAATTGACAGATTCTTCAAGAAGATGCTTAAGCCATGGGGTGTCTGTCATAGCTGTCGCCGAAGCTGGATATTCTGCTTCTATTTCCTAGTGAAACTCATCTGTCTCCTTATCACCAGAAGCAGTATTTTCAAACAAAAAACTATAAGAAAGTGAAGAAGACAGAAGATCTACAACATAACACAGTCAGAATCAACATAGCAGTAATAGCATTTAAAATTTCCTTTTTGTAACACAGGCCAACATCAAGTGTTCCTTTAATATATCAAAGAATTCATTTCAAAAATTTCTACTCTAATTCTGTTGGTTTATTTTGCTGTCTACTAAAATAGTTAAGTGATGCACTTCGTCTGGTCATAGCTGTCATTATATACATTGAAAAACACAGTAATTGTCCATCTCGTTTAAATTCATCCATTTGACCACACGCATCTCCACTGGATTTGACTTCCATCGATGTTCTCAGTGCTTACAGTCTTCCATGTTGAATCTTTTCAATAAGTATTCAAGATGAACATAGTGACAAAGAAACATTTTGCCACTGTTGCTCTGCATATTTATTCTGAGGAATGATTTTGGTTCTCCAAGTTCTCACATTCGACATTTTAACTAGTTCTTAATGTAGGTGACTTTTTTTTTAACTATTACATCCAGCTGGAATATTATCTACTTATGGAAGCAAATTGAGTATAATGATCATCAATGATTTCAACATAGAGACATCTGCCAATTTTGGGTTGTCGAAACATGATTTCCTTCTAAAACTGTCAAAAGTTTTTTTTTAGTTTGCATACAAGTCTTTTCTTAATCTTTACACCAGGTCTCAATGCAGGAATCAATTTTGTACATCTGTTTGTTCCATAAATGAATTATGTTCCTTCACCACACTAAGGAGCATTCTTAGTGTTGTGAATTGAGCAAGTGGAGTATAGTCATATCTCTTTCAATATTTCCAGACATGTCTATTTTTACTTTGAACATCCTCTTACTGTCAGTGATACTTTTATTTGCTGTAAGTGGTGCATAAGTCAAAGTTCCATTAGATGACTGAGAGCCCAATTTTCCTTTATTGCTTTTTTCCATTCTTCTTCTTCTTCATGATGCCTAACCTGAACGTCTTCAGACTTCTGAGGTAAGTTTTCCCACGAATGTTTTTGCATTCAAGGGAAACACTGCATAATCCTTGAAAAACCTAAATTTTCTTGTTATTCTATTGCTTTTCCACAAAGTCTCTGCTCGCTTCCACTTCTTCTGACATCGTGGGCCTTGAGTTACCTTCAACAGTTTGCACAAAATCAAGGACTTCAAAACAGAACTAACTTTGAGGAAACTAAAGAATGTTCTGAATTACGTTGTTCACTTGAATGGTCTTCTTCAAGATCCAATCATCACTGCTTTCACCTTCAAATAGAAACTTATCTTTTTCAAAAATTACATCTCTCCCAAATACAACTTTGTGTTGCTTGGTGCACCATATTCTGTGGCTAATTAGACAGTTTCCAGTCACGAAACATTTTAATGGGCTAGTTCCTTTTCAATACTTTCCTTGGAATGTGCCACTATGCAACACATCCAAAGTCATATTTGTTCTAATTTGGCTTTCTTCCAGCCGATAGCATTTCTAGAATTTGTGCATCTAAAACTGAAGTATAACTATGGTTAATGATAAAAGTATCTACCAGTAACTTTTGACTAAAATTGCTTTCAAACTTCGCGTCCAAGAATTGTGCAATGAGCCTTTTCAATGACAGTATGATTTAGTCGCTCTGCCACTCCATTTCGTAATTGAATTTGCAAATATACTCATGACCGTTGTCACTTTTTAATCTCCTGATTTTCAGCAAATACATACTTTGGAAATACGAAGCAAGAATTGTTACCAATATTGTATCGACCACTATGCCATACAGTTCAGTGAGCGGACACATGGGTATTATATACTGTAGGACTGTAGGTTTCGGAGTGTTTTTCTCGAGAGTGGCTAGCCATCTGGCCGTATGGCTGGGGCATTGTAACTCTATGGCGTAGTGCTGCCAACACATGCCATCCCACTCTTAACTTCATTTCCCAACCCCCGAACTCCCCTTGTTAGTGTGTGTGTTTACACGATTGAATCATTTCTGTGAGCTGCAGCTATAGCTATCACACTTTTGAATTGAACCCGCTGAATTTTTAAAAACAAGCATCAGCCAGCCATTTATAGTTTATGCACTGACAATCAATTATTTAGTGAACCTGACACTAGAAGAGCACCTTTTAGTTTTAATTTGAAATTCCAGTCCACAAACTATGCTTTCAACATAAATTTCTCTAACCTTTATTCATATTTGATTCACCAGTTCATTCACATCCATCAAAGAACAGATTAATTAACTAAATATCCTGTTACCCTCAAATCCAGAAACCAATCCACTTTGCCACCTGGAAAACTTCCAGTAACAGCTGAGAAAGAAAAATTATTTTCATTTCTGTTTATTTTTTGGAGAGATATAGCTAAATTTGCAGAACTATACTTCTATGCATTTGTGGCAATCTAACATTGTATTTTTCCCCAATAATGGCATTGTTTCCCACATCTGTAACACATATATTGGGTTGGTACATAAGTTTGTTGCGTTTTTCTGTATGTTTGATAAACACAACAGATACACATACACACCCTACTCATCCATAATATATTCTCCTTCACTATTTACAACAGTCTATCAATGCTGAGATAACTTTTCGATTCCACGACTGTAGACTTCGAGTCGTTTTGAGGTGAAGAACTCGTCGAGCCATGGTAGGAGCACCTTTTGCATCCGGCAAAGCTTAGCTTGAAGTTTGTTCGATAGAAAGCAGGAAAAACTTAGGGTGCAAGATCAGTTGAATAAGGTGAGTGCAGAATGACCTCCCAACCCAACTCTAGTATAAGGTTTTTGGTCAGTCTAGCAGAATGGGTGCGGGCGTTATCGTGGAGTAGCATCACTTTTCGCAGTCTGCCTGGTTGTTGTCCTCGAATTGCATCCACAAGATGTCTCAGTTACTGACAATAAATATCATCAGTGATGGTTACATCTCGGGGAAGCAATCTGTACTACACCACACCATCACTGTTCAACTAGATGCATAATATTATGGATGCATGCAGGCTTTTATATGGGGAGTTGCTGCTTTGTTTGGGGGCAACCATTCTTTTCTTTTCCTTATGATCTTAGGATAAAGACACCATTTCTTGTCACCTATAAGGCTATAACGATACAAGTTAGGAATGGTCAACGTTGCTTTCAAGCAAACTGATCACTAACAATGAGAAAAGCACATACATCCACCTGCTGATTTATGTGTTTTCGGCTTAGAGCATGTGGTACCTTTTTTCAACCTTCTCCATTGCATGCAAATGTCGCACGATGGTAGAATGATCACAGTTAATAACATTTGCCAGTTCTCAAGTTTGCTGACATTGATTATTGTGGGTTAATGTGTTTAAACAATCTTTATGAAACTTCGACTGTCTTCCTGAATGTGCTGAATCACTTATGTCAAAATGATCCTTCTTAAAACGAGAAAACCGCATTCTTGCCATGATCTGTCTCATGGAATTATCCCCCTCCCACATGTGGCGTGAATGTTTCTGACTGCCTCCGTAGCTGTCATTCCTATTGAACTGTAATAGAAGAATACATCAGAAATGTTTAGATTTCTCCACTAGGCACTCCATTTTCTAGTGTCCAAACCTCCACTCATTATCTCTATATAACAAAATAACAATATGTGAACTCATATAGCAACAGTGAATTACAAAGTAAAAAATGACAACTCCTAGCATCCACAATATCAACCAAAATCTTATTTTTAGACAAAGCTTTGGCTGCATCATACATAGCTTGAGACTTGGTTGTCTCTGAATACATCCTTTTACCTTGCTGTCAGATGCTGTCGACGATGGCAATTCATTTACTGTCCAGTTGTTACCTTTAGAATTATTAAGTTTTGCTTCTTTGTCTAGTAATCTACCCTTTAAGAAATTCGGTTCCAATTCCTCACTTGAGAAGGTATTCAGAGCAGTAACAACTACTTCGGATTCTGGTGGAATTGTTTGTAAGAAACCGCATACTATATCAGTTCCTCCAATATTATCATCCGATCTTTCAAATTACCCATTAACTTACGAAACTCCAAAAAATTAATTTCAAGAGTTATTGTCATTTGCATTAAACTTTAAGGGTCGTTCTTAATAAAAGCCACACCTTTCAGCTCAAATGTTTGAATTAATTTATTTCTCATTTTTGGTGTAGGCCTACTCCAAGCAACTTTGTGAAATTCTTTGGATTACTTGAGACTTACACTTCTTATCAGTTTTGCCAAGCTCTCCCAGAAGAGTTTGCTTCCACGCACACTATACAGCTGTCTCAGCCATGTCCGTGTATCTCTTTCACACAAAACTCACTTCCAGCTCACATAGAAGTATTTCAGTCCTAAATTTTCAGTTGCTAAAGTTCTTCCCATTAAATAACAGTACCTTGTATTCCTCCTCCTCTTGAGCCATGACTCTAAATTAGGTACTGGATTAATTTTTTCCACCTTTATTTGTTGTACTGCAACACCTGGCACCTGGGTCCATGACCAGTTGCTAAGAAAATAACAGTTATTTAGGATAAGTAATTTCAACTCGTTACTTCACACAATTTACAATTACAACCACGGGACAACAATGAAGACAAAATAGAAACAGAGCGAAGAAACACAGAAAAAACACATAAAAAAGACAAAGAGAAAATAACTCAAATGATTATTATTACATTATCATCATTTCAACACACTTTGTATTAGATAGGAAACTCCATGTCCAAACAATGAACAATGGCACCATTTAACCAAGATACAGAACAGCCTACCACCACAAGTAAAAAACATAGCCTTGATTTTAGAAATCTGAAATCATTAACTGATCATTGCTCTGAATTGTGTGAATTTTTGGTCCATATGTGTACAGTGAAATATCAAACAAGCTGCAGTGCATGAATGATTTTTATAAAATTAATAATCACTGTGAATGAGACTTTTATACAATGTGTAGCTATCTCCATACTGTTGTCTTTGTCCATGTTTGTACAGTATTGTAACACTCTTTTGGTCTCCTTCAACTATTATTTATGCTACTTGTCAACTCAGATTATACAACCTGGGTCCAGCAAAAATTGTCATTTTAACAGCCCTGGACATCTGCTGCCATTTAGCTTACGGAATCTTCTTCTTGATACAGTTATGAAGTGTAGTGGTATGACCGAGAGGGAATTTGTTCTCGCTTGATATGGCTAATCAGTATATGACATTGTTTGTCGTCTATCTTGATATATACACTCCTGGAAATTGAAATAAAAACACCGTGAATTCATTGTCCCAGGAAGGGGAAACTTTATTGACACATTCCTGGGGTCAGGTACATCACATGATCACACTGACAGAACCACAGGCACATAGACACAGGCAACAGAGCATGCACAATGTCGGCACTAGTACAGAGTATATCCACCTTTCGCAGCAATGCAGGCTGCTATTCTCCCATGGAGACAATTGTAGAGATGCTGGATGTAGTCCTGTGGAACGGCTTGCCATTCCATTTCCACCTGGCGCCTCAGTTGGACCAGCGTTCGTGCTGGACATGTAACCACGTGAGACGACACTTCATCCAGTCCCAAACATGCTCAATGGGGGACAGATCCGGAGATCTTGCTGGCGAGGGTAGTTGACTTACACCTTCTAGAGCACATTGGGTGGCACGGGATACATGCGGACGTGCTTTGTCCTGTTGGAACAGCAAGTTCCCTTGCCGGTCTAGGAATGGTAGATCGATGGATTCGATGACAGTTTGGATGTACCGTGCACTATTCAGTGTCCCCTCGACGATCACCAGGGGTGTACGGCCAGTGTAAGAGATCGCTCCCCACACCATGATGCAGGGTGTTGGCCCTGTGTGGCTTGGTCGTATGCAGTCCTGATTGTGGCACTCACCTGCACGTCACCAAACATGCATACGACCATCATTGGCACCAAGGCAGAAGCAACTCTCATCGCTGCAGACGACACGTCTCCATTCGTCCCTCCATTCGTCCCTCCATTCACGCCTGTCGCGACACTACTGGAGGCAATATGCACGATGTTGGTGCGTGTCCGGAGCAAGTGTGGTTGGTCTGACACATTGGTGTCAATGTGTTCTTTTTTCCATTTCCAGGAGTGTATAGAAGGCTGTAAAAATGAATTTTACTGCAGATGTTTTCCCGAGTATTCAGTAAATCAGTATCTCCTTTTGTAATGGTGTACATTAGAGGTGACAAGAAAATAACATAACTGATAGAAATAACTGGTTATTGAGAAGTAGCAGTTACTGTGATAAGGGCTCATCTGATACTAGCAGTTACTTAAATAACAGTGCTTTGCGTCACCTGTTTACAGAAGATCATACTATGCTTTCACGTCAACTAATCTGAGATCTGGCTATGATAGAGAGGGATATGTCATCTGGAAGATGTTCTACATGTCATGGAAATAACAGAGACTACGCGCCATCTATTGATACAACTATGTGTTACTTTGTGCGCTCTCACTACTTTCAGCACATAAATTAAATAAAGTTAATGTCAGAGTGGTTGCTGATAGGAGCAAACTTAAAGGCATTGTACATGTACTAGAGTTCCCTTGGGTCATTAGTTTGGGCAGTTAGTACAAATGAAGCAATTGGAGCGACAATGGAAATAACTGTCAGAGGTTGTTATTTTTCTCTAGCTGTTATTATTCTCTCACAGTTTCGTTCTCTCACAGTTTCGTTCTCTGACACTTAACAGGCTACCACTACAGGTAACCCAGTGACATTTCCGGAGAGAATAGTTACTGGAGTGAGCAAAATATTTTTGTACCGCTATGGAAATAACTATCTAGAACCCCAGGTGTCCAGCAGTTGACAACTAATGGGATTCTATTCTTCCCATTTCTTGTAGTTCCTGAAACAGTTGACCTTCTATCTGGCCTTCGGTTGTGTTAGAGGGTATTGTTAATGGTTTTTAGAGTTTTACACATATTGAAATATTTGAGCATTGTACGTGATCTAAAAATGGAAAATAGTGGAGTACCTTCTCAAAGAATACCATATCCCCAATGCCTAGCGGCGCCATTATGATGAAAAAACGCTGGTGCTGTATGTAATTAGTGTATCTTATCAACTTGAGTACAAAAAAAAAAAAAAAACTTGTGTAATTTCATAAAACTCGTCTATGTGGCTTTACTAAGAAAAATGAGCTTTCTCAATTTGTACATATACACTGCAAATGGACTTTTTTTTATTTAATTAATTATTGGCGACTGATTTTGAATCATTTTCCACATAGTATTGAGCACATCAGTTTTATACAGGGAAATTGTACAATGGAATATTTACACTTCACACACAAGTATGGAAAATTAACCATTTGATCGCAGCATAGATGGAATGAATACAGGTATGCTTACAACAATAGTCAGATCAGGTACTTTGTCAGGAGCACTCAAATAAAAATATAGATTTACTTATATTAGGGTCTACTTGTACTTGGGTATTCTACATGAAATTTTTTGAATAATATATGCTCTTTCTGTTTTGAAAGAGGCCAAGGGTGTTCATTTTGGCCCTTTGGCCCTTTATTTTAAGTGTTCATCTATCTCGTTCATGAATTAGTATAATACATATTCAAATAATGGAAAATCCAGGATAGAATGTAACAATATTACGAGAAAGAATACTCACTATCTAGCAGAGATGCTGTGTCGCTGATACACACAACAATGATTGCATGATGGGAGTGGCAACTGGGTGGGTTTATGGAGGATACTGGGGCAGGGAGGGAGGGTGAAAGTGACGTAGAGTAAAGTGCTGCAGGCTAGACCACGGGTATGGGAGAGGTGGGGAGGGGGGCGGAAGTAGCAGAAACAGAGGGAAATAAAAAGACTGGGTGTGGTGGTGGAATAATGGCTGCATAGTGCTGGAACGGGTGCAGGGAAGGTGTGGGATGGATGAGAACAGTGACTAATGAAGGTTGAGACCAGGAGGGTTATGGGAATATTGGATGTATTGCAAGGAAAGTTCTTACCTGCACAATTCAGAAAAGCTGGTGTTGGTCGGAAGGATCTATACAGCACACACTGTGTAGCAGTAATTGAAATATCATGTTTGGCAGCATGTTCAGCAACAGGGTGGTCCATTTGTTTCTTGGCTGCAGTTTGTTGGTGGCCATTTGTGTGGACAGACAGCTTGTTGGTTCTCATTCCTACATAGAATGCAGCACAGTGGTAGCAACTTAGCTTCTAAATCACATGACTAGTTTCACAGGTAGGCCTGCCTTTGATGGGATTAGTGATGATGGTGCCTGAACTGGAGTAGGTGGTGGCAGGAGAATGTATGGATGTAGGTGTGTTACAGAGGTATGAGCCATGAGGTAAGGGATTGGGAGCAGGGGTTGTGTAAGAATGAGTACATTATGTACGTTCGGTGGATGACAGAATACCATGTGACGCATGGGAAGGATAGTGGTCTGGATACTTCTCATTTCAGGCCACGACAAGAGGTAATCGAAACCCTTGCAGAGAGTGTAATTCAGTTTCTCTGGTCCTGAGTGGTGCTGAGTTATGAGGGGCATGGTCGTCTGTGGTCAGACAGTGGGATCTTGGGAGGTGGTGGGAGACTGAATAGATAAGGCACGCAAGATTTGTTTTTATACAAGGTTGGGAGGATAATTATGGTCAGTGAAGCCTTTAGTGAGATATTTAGATTGGGGCTGCTCATCACTGCAGATGCGGTGACCGAGTGGGGATAGGCTATATGGAAGGGACTTCTTGGTATGGAATGGATGGCAATTGTTGAAGTGGAGGTATTGCTGGTGGTTAGTAGGTTTGATATGGATGGAGGTACTGATGTAACCACATTTGAGGTGGAGGTCAACATCTAGGAAGGTAGATTGTTGGGTTGAGTAGGACCTTGTGAAGCAAATGGGGGAGAAGTAGTTGAAGTTCTGGAGGAATGTGGATAGGGTATCCTAATCCTCACTCCAGATAGCAAAGATGTAATCATTGAATCTGAACCAGGAGTGGGGTTTAGGATTCTCTGTTTTTAGGAAGGGTTTGTTTATATGGCCCATGAATAGGTTGGCATTAGATGGTGCTATGAGGGTGCCCATAGCCATACCCTGGATTTGTTTGTGGGTAATGCCTTCAAAGCAGAAGAAATTGTGTGTGAGGATAAACTTGTCATGGTGACTAGGTTGTTGGTTTGGAATCTGTCAATCTTTGGGAAAGGGAGTGTTCAATAGCAGGGAGGCCATGGGCATTAGGGATATTAGTGTACAGGGAGGTGGCACCAATAGTGACAAGCATGGCACTTTGTGGTAAAGAGTCAGGAACTGTGGAGAGTCAGTGAAGGAAATTGTTCAAATGCCTCTGAGCACTACGGGATGGCTACAGGACAAATGTAAGGATGTGGAGGCTTATCTCACTTGGGGGAAGATAGATACTGCCTACAGGAAAATTAAAGAGACCTTTGAAGAAAATAGAACCACTTGTATGAATATCAAGAGCTCAGATGGAAACACAGTTCTAAGCAAAGAAGGAAAGGCAGAAAGGTGGAAGGAGTGTATAGAGGGTCTATAAAACGGCGATGTACTTGAGGACAATATTATGGAAATGGAAGAGGATGTAGATGAAGATGAAATCAGAGATAAGATACTGCGTGAAGAGTTTGACAGAGCACTGAAAGACCTGAGTCGAAACAAGGCCCCAGGAGTAGACAACATTCCATTAGAACTACTGACGGCCTTGGGAGAGCCAGTCATGGCAGAACTCTACCAGCTGGTGAGCAAGATGTATGAGACAGGCGAAATACCCCCAGACTAAAAGAAGAATACAATAATTCCAATCCCAAAGAAAGCTGGTGCTGACAGATGTGAAAATTACCTAACCATCAGTTTAATAAGTCACAGCTGCAAAATACTAACGCACATTCTTTACAGACGAATGGAAAAACTAGCAGAAGCTGACTTCAGGGATGATCAGTTTGGATTCTGTAGAAATGTAGGAACACGTGAGGCAATACTCACCTTATGACTTATCTTAGAAGAAAGATTAAGAAAAGGCAAACCTACGTTTCTAGCATTTGTAGACTTGGAGAAAGCTTTTGACAATGTTGACTGGAATACTCTCTTTAAAATTCTGAAGGTAGCACGGGTAAAATACAGGGAGCGAGAGGCTATTTACAAATTGTACAGAAACTAGATGGCAGTCATAAGAGTCGAGGGGCATGAAAGGGAAGCAGTGGTTGGGAAAGGAGTGAGACAGGGTTGTAGCCTCTCCCTGATGTTATTTAATCTGTATATTGAGCAAGCAGTAAGGGAAACAAAAGAAAAATTCGGAGTAGGTATTAAAATTCATGGAGAAGAAGTAAAAACTTTGAGGTTCGCCAATGACATTGTAATTCTGTCAGAGACAGCAAAGGACCTGGAAGAGCAGTTGAACGGAATGGACAGTGTCTTGAAAGGAGGATATAAGATGAACATCAACAAAAGCAAAACGAGGATAATGGAATGTAGTCAAATTAAATTGGGTGATGCTGAGGGAATTAGACTAGGAAATGAGACGCTTAAAGTAGTAAAGGAGTTTTGCTATTTAGGAAGTAAAATAACAGATGATGTTCGAAGTAGAGAGGATATAAAATGTAGACTGGCAATGGCAAGGTAACCATTTCTGAAGAAGAGAAATTTGTTAACATCGAGTATAGATTTATGTATCAGGAAATCGTTTCTGAAAGTATGGAGTGTAGTCATGTATGGAAGTGAAACATGTACGATAAATAGTTTGGACAAGAATAGAATAGAATCTTTCGAAATGTGGTGCTACAGAAGAATGCTGAAAATAAGGTGGATAGATCACGTAACTAATGAGGAGGTATTGAATAGAATTGGGGAGAAGAGCAATTTGTAGCACAACTTGACTAGAAGAAGGGATCCGTTGGTAGGACATGTTTTGAGGCATCAAGGGATCACAAATTTAGCATTGGAGGGCAGCGTGGAGGGTAAAAATCGTAGAGGGAGACCAAGAGGTGAATACACTAGGCAGATTCAGAAGGATGTAGGTTTCAGTAGGATCTGGGAGATGAAGAAGCTTGCACAGGACAGAGTAGCATGGAGAGCTGCAGCAAACCAATCTCAGGACTGAAGACCACAACAACAACAACAACAAAACATTTTTCGCAAGCTCGGAACCTTCTGGTCCATCAGAAACTATCACATTCATTTTTCCATAAATACAGTCTACAAATCTCACAAAATTTAACAAGACAACCCTCTGGACCTTACAAAAGTAAGAGAAAGAATGAATAAGTAAGTGTTCCTTCTCTTTCAACAACATTCAAATATTCACAAATAATCTTTGACGTCGCACTGTTCCTTGAGCTGGAAATGTAACTCCTTACAAATGGAAGGCCTCAGACACGGCCAACCGATTCGGCTCAAATTTGGCAGGTCGCTTGTGTACAACCTAAAACGGAGGAATCTAAGATATTTTAGGTCAACACCGCCGCGTTATTGAAAAAATCATCCCTAAAAGTTATGAAGAGCAATCGACTCAAAATTGGTGGGATCGATAGATAATTGTAAATAGAGCATTTTTCAGTATCAGCTATGGTATCCGAAAACGCATACTATTCCAGAAATCGAGGAAAGAAAGTTTTACAACTGTCGCTTCTGTTCCAACTTTTTAAACGGTTTTTGCCGACAGCACTGATAGCGCAACAGCCAAGGTAACTGGCTGGGAATCTGAGAACCCGGGTTCGAATCGCGAGGAAACCCAGTGGATGTTATTATTTTCGTTTGTATTTTTCCATATCTCAGTTCATAGGAATAGGAGGGTTAATAAGGTAAATCTATAAGGAACGATAAAAATAAGGTAGGCAAATAAATTTCTGAAACTTCTTGGGGTAGTAAACAACTAAAATGTTACTCCAGGTCACTTTAGAATGGCTCTTCCAGTCACTGTTACGTGTCCTCATTTTTCGTCAAACAACGAGATGGGTGGTACTTGTCACATAAAAATTTGAAACAAATATACTCACGGCACCAAGAACATCTCATGAATGCAATCTTTCGAAAGCTACACTGTTCCTTCCCAAGAGTAGGCGGAAAACAAACTTGGTTTACATTTCAAAATGTCTTTTTCGGGAATTAATTTTGATGCGTACCACGCATACGATATCATTGCGTGAAAAATCGATGCTGAAAGTTGGTTATGAATTATGTTGTAAATAGTTATTGTATCCGTGCGGTTGTCCAATTCCCGCTGGGTTTCCAGAAGCACACTGCAATCCTGAAGCCTGGAAATAAAGTTTTTAACCTGGCGATAGAAATCAACATCACACGGCTGGTACACAGGTGTACAGTTGGGCGGTATTACTTTTACCGTGCATGTCGGCTGACCCTCGCCATTTATAATCATTGTGTCATATAATATAGCATTACTTTGTCCACTCCAGGAATCCACTACTAGAAAAAACTTGCTATCGGGAACGTATGGTTTTAAAACATTCTCAAGAAATGTTCTGTAAATCGCATTCGTCAGTTTGGAGAAGGTAATGTAAACATTTTTCAACGAGTCGGTTAAACGGTTGGCCTCTTCTATAACCTGAGGACCAAATGTAACATTCGTTTCTTGTAAACATAGGAAAACCTTACGTAACAGTTTTCCAGAGGCTGTAGTGGCATGTTGCGCCGTGTACGAATGTGTTAGTAGGTTTTTACTGCCAACTGCGACAAGGATTCGTTTTTCTCCCTTATGCGATAACGTGCGTCGAATGTTCACCCAATACTCGCATCCTGTATGACCGGTGTTGATCACGTAATCACTATTAAAACCGGTCATAAGTGACGCCGTTTGCCTGTTGAAAAGAGCTCCCACTTTCTGTATATCTTCTATATTTTGTACCTCCTTATGAGAGACGTATTTAGTGACTCGCCGTTGACGAATTTTATACCCCGATCTGAAATTTTTTGCCCAAGATAATGATGCAGCAGACGTAGAATCCTTGTTGGCCGTATATTGAAGCGCTGCACCTGCAGCCCACTCCTGAAGTATTCTCGCTGTTACATTCTCGTTACGTCAACAAGATTCGACAATTCAGTCGTATGTCCACATATTTATCGCCTGGTATTTGTCGTATCTTGTCCCTCCTTTAACGATATCACTTTCCCACAATTTCAAGTCCTTCTTCTGTTCCAGGGCTGTTGTTGCTCCATTCTTTTGCAGTGTTTGTAAGTTCAAATTTGGACGATTCCTGGCTAGCGCTACCGCCTTAACTTTTACTTCAAGGGGTATAGAGCTGTAGTTAAGTCGTTTAGTAACCGGTTCGTGATACTCATCGGGAACGGATGAAGCACATATTCCCAGTGACGTGGAGATTTCTGAAATGTTATGACAATTTAGCGATTCACTAGTCGGGATATCTTCCACTGAATCACCTTCTGCTTCGTCTTCATGGTATAGTACCTCAGTATCAAGAAAAGTTATTTCGTTCGTCACCACAAAAATCTCTCGACCATAGCCGTTCCTATCAACCTGGAACGACGAGAAACAGACCTGGCTGCTTCCAGTAGTGCGTTGATAATGCATCTGTATTTGGCAAACCAAAACACAGCGACGGTAACTTCCCGCTTGCCATCGTCTGTGACAGGCTCCCAACTATATATTACAACGCTAGTTGAAGGGTGTACATCCTCCGTTACTCAGATTATGCACCTGAAATATATGACAACAAATAATAACTAGTTACTACGGCATAAACAGACGAGCTAATTTCTACAAACTACATACAGCACTCGTCATATGTTACTTACAGAATAACACTGTATTCATTCACGAAACTTATTTCATTCGGCACATTAATGATGGAAAAATCACTACTGTATCCGCCAGGATCGCGGCAGCCTAATGACGGAAAACAACTCTTTCCGATTTACGTCTATAAGGCTCGTGCTGGACACCTTCTCTCTTCCAGATTCACAACTATGATATGACGAAGAGGCAACCGGGACAACATAACTCTCCCCGCGTGCATTCTGTCCCGTGCCTCGCTGTAAACAAGCGTCGCGCGGTTGGCTGTCTGTGATCCCTCGTGAGGAATTGGAAGCACTCTTACAAGGGGAGGCCGCCAATTGTGAAATTCAGATTCAATTCATACTGCGCATAATAAAAGCTCATGGCCAGAGGTGCTATGTGGGAAAGCACCAAGATGTACTTCTCAGCCGTTGTCGAGAAAATCGACAGTTAAAAGGAACCGTTGCGGTGAAATACTCACTACGATTGATAGTTTTCTACAGCGTCGTGGCGCAGCGGTAAGCTCTCGGGTTCGGGTTCGTATTTCCGAAGTTCGCCGGATCGAATCTCGCGCCATGCAACCATTTTTTTTTTTTAGTATTTGTTTTTTGTAATTGAAATGTGTGTACATACACACAATATATATATATAATTCCCAGCAATCAGTTGAAACAATTATGCATATAATAAGTTGCTGAAAGTCGTTTGTCGTGGAAAAACTGGCAACTTCGAACATCATTATGTTTTCCGCAAACAAAGTTGTATTTCATTAATGTTATTAATTGTCTTCATAATGTTAACCAAGTATAGTTAACGGAAGACGTAGAAACGATATTCCGAAACGAATACGTATAGCGTAAATCAAACGTTCGAATTAGAATAGAAACCCCACGTACACAAATTTGCTGTGGCAGGTATGAAATATAAACTCCGTTACTCACTCGTTACACTCGAAGGACAGATGTTGAATGGACCGAAACGAGCCGCCGCATAACAGCGTAGTTGCCTGCCAACTTCGAAAGAAGGTAGGTGCGGTCCCTAGCGCAACTTATAACATCGTCGAAAATCAGTGCGGACGTGAGAGCTTTGGTACACCCTGTTAAACAAACGGAAAAATGGAGGCGGTACAATTGGAGAGCGATCCGCCTTCACCAACATGTGTAAGCAATTCATATATGAATTACAAAGCACTAATAATAAAAAATGTTGCATGGCGCGAGATTTTTTTTTTTTTATTTTTCCGCCTCTCCCGACACGCTTCATATACCCTGCTCTGCTTGTGCTGCTAGTTAGTTGGTTAGGCGTTCCATAGATTTTTTTTATTTTGTTTATTTTTTTATTTAATTTTTGTTCATTGTATCTGCTCGGGGCGAACGTCGCAAGACACCCGTTTCAGTTCGTCGTTGATCCATTAACTCAGTTTTTTTTATTACAGACGGCAACTAACACACTGACCGAACACGCTAAGCTACCGTGCCGGCTGTTCGATCCGGCCACCTTCGGATTACGAACCCGAGCGTTTACCGCTGCGCCACGACGCTGTAGAAAACTATCAATCGTAGAGAGTATTTCACCGCAACGGTTTCTTTTAACTGTCGATTTTCTAGACAACGGCTGAGAAGTGCATCTTGGTGCTTTGCCACATTACACCTCGGGCCATGAGCTTTTATTATGCGCAGTAGGGATCGAATCTGAATTTCACAATTGGCGGCCTCCCCTTGTTAGTCGTAGTTGTGGTCATGTGACAAGGCTTAAAAGTTTAATACTTTACTAACCAACGGCGTTGGGGTAATTAGTTTGCCTACCTTATTATTATCATTCTTTATTAATTTACTTACCTTATTAACCATCCTATCCCTATCAATTGACATATGGAAAAATACAAACGAAAATAATAACATCCACTAGGGTTCTCCGATTCCCAGCCAGTTAGTTACCTTAGCTGTTCCGCTATCGCCGCTGTCGGCGAAAAGCGTTTACCATGTGGGTACAGGAGCGACAATTGTAAAAGTTTCTTTCCTCAATTTTTGGAAAAGTTTGCGTTTGCGGATCCCATACCTGATGATGAAAAATGCTCTATTTACAATTATCTATCGATCGCTCTAATTCTGAGTCCGTTGCTCGTCAAAACCTTTAGGGTTGATTTTCTCAAAATTGCGGGGGTGTTGACCCAAAAGATCTTGGAGTATTTCATTTTAGGTTCTACACAAGCAACCTGCCAAATTTGAGAAGAATCAGTTGGCCGTGTCTGAAGCCTTCCCCTTGTTAGCCAGGATCGGCGACTACCTGCCCGCGCCTATCATCCGTCCCATACATGTCCGTTCTGCACACACATAATTGTGGTGCAGTAGATACATTCTACTTTACCACACTCGTCTCTAAAATAACCCGTGTTCAAGACGGTGGAAATACGAGGGTCTCTAGAATTTACCCCGAAATTCTCGAGACACTACAATGCCTTCCAGAATGCTGGAAGTTAGCAAAGTATAATTATTAAATTGTCATTACTTCAACACCCCCATCAATTTAATACTTTCCTTAATTACCAGTAAAATTCACTATCCCCAGCTTTTGACATATTTTACCAAAAGCAACTAGGACTGGACATTTCAGTAAACTGCCATTTGTTCCTCAGAGCTAATGTATTGAACATTTAGATGGCCTCGCCCTGTATAAAGACCAACAGCCGTTCTATCACATTTCGTTGTCTCTGATGAACCCTCGCCGTCGATGACAACATACTGCGTACTATTATTCAAGAAGTTTTCGAGCCATTCACATATCTGTGAAGTTATTCGATATGCTCGTAGTTTCTTTAACAATCTGCAATGGGGCACGATGTCAAATTCTTTCCGGAAATCTAGAAATATGGAATCTGCCTTTTGCCCTTCATACATAGTTCTCAGTATGTCACGTGAGGAAAGGGCAAGCTGAGTTTCGCACTTACGATGCTTCCTAAAGCCATGTTGATTCGTCGACGTAAGTTGCTTAGCCTCAAGTAAGTCTATTATAATCGAACTGAGAATGTGTTCAGGGAGTCTGCAGCAATCAGAAGTTTTGGATATTGGTCTCTAATTTTACGGGTCCGTTTCTTTACCTCTCTATATACTGGAGTCATCTGCGCTTTTTTTCCAGTCGCTTGAAACTTTACGCTGGGCGAGGGATTTACGACAAATGCAGGTAAGGGACCAATGACGTATAACACTCCTTGTAAAATCCAAAACCTATAACAATATTAATATACAGAAAAAACGCTGCGATCTTATGCACCATCCTAATAGCTTGCGATCTCAGAATTTGCGGCGTGAGGCACCGTCACACGTCGCGAGGGCCAGGGAAGACCACCCTCCCTTGGAAAAAAGCACTTGCATTAACGTGCCTGTATACTAGACTTGCAGTCATTACGACACTCGCTTTCTAAGTGGCGCACACATTCCGCCAGTATCAGGGTTATCGCCTGCTAGTTAGACAGCAAGCTATACACGCCAGCTCCTATCTACACTCCTGGAAATAGAAATAAGAACACCGTGAATTCATTGTCCCAGGAAGGGGAAACTTTATTGACACATTCCTGGGGTCAGATACATCACATGATCACACTGACAGAACCACAGGCACATAGACACAGGCAACAGAGCATGCACAATGTCGGCACTAGTACAGTGTATATCCACCTCTCGCAGCAATGCAGGCTGCTATTCTCCCATGGAGACGATCGTAGAGATGCTGGATGTAGTCCTGTGGAACGGCTTGCCATGCCATTTCCACCTGGCGCCTCAGTTGGACCAGCGTTCGTGCTGGACGTGCAACCACGTGAGACGACGCTTCATCCAGTCCCAAACATGCTCAATGGGGGACAGATCCGGAGATCTTGCTGGCCAGGGTAGTTGACTTACACCTTCTAGAGCACGTTGGGTGGCACGGGATACATGCGGACGTGCAATGTCCTGTTGGAACAGCAAGTTCCCTCGCCGGTCTAGGAATGGTAGAATGATGGGTTCGATGACGGTTTGGATGTACCTTGCAATATTCAGTGTCCCCTCGACGATCAGAGGGTGTACAGCCAGTGTATGAGATCGCTCCCCACACCATGATGCCGGGTGTTGGCCCTGTGTGCCTCGGTCGTATGCAGTCCTGAGTGTGGAGCTCACCTGCACGGCGCCAAACACGCATACGACCATCATTGGCACCAAGGCAGAAGCGACTCTCATCGCTGAAGACGACACGTCTCCATTCGTCCCTCCATTCACGCCTGTCGCGACACCACTGGAAGCGGGCTGCACAATGTTGGGGCGTGAGCGGAAGACGGCCTAACGGTGTGCGGGACCGTAGCCCAGCTTCATGGAGACGGTTGCGAATGGTCCTCGCTCGCCGATACCCCAGGAGCAACAGTGTCCCTAATTTGCTGGGAAGTGGCGGTGCGGTCCCCTACGGCACTGCGTAGGATCCTACGGTCTTGGCGTGCATCTGTGCCTCGCTGCTGTCCGGTCCCAGGTCGACGGGCACGTGCACCTTCCGGCGACCACTGGCGACAACATCGATGTACTGTGGAGACCTCACGCCCCACGTGTTGAGCAATTCGGCGGTACGTCCACCCGGCCTCCCGCATGCCCACTATACGCCCTCGCTCAAAGTCCGTCAACTGCACATACGGTTCACGTCCACGCTGTCGCGGCATGCTACCAGTGTTAAAGACTGCGATGGAGCTCCGTATGCCACGGCAAACTGGATGACACTGACGGCGGCGATGCACAAATGCTGCGCAGCTAGCGCCATTCGACGGCCAACACCGCGGTTCCTGGTGTGTCCGCTGTGCCGTGCGTGTGATCATTGCTTGTACAGCCCTCTCGCAGTGTCCGGAGCAAGTATGGTGGGTCTGACACACCGGTGTCAATGTGTTCTTTTTTTCATTTCCAGGAGTGTAGTTTAGGCGACAAGACTTCATAAACACTGACTGCGTGGAAAACTACCATATCATGCAAGACGTTTAAATCTATTACTTAGTTGCTACTTATTCTATTCGCAACATTTTTTGCAGACAATATCTACATTTGTACCTACAATATATCATTCTACAACTCATCTCAGTATTTGACATGTCTCCTGAACCATGAGTGAAAAACGTTCAGATTATGCATGACGTTTTAATTTATCACTTATTAGAAACCAACTCTAGTCGCAAACATCATTCATATATGCCGCTCAACGTACCTACAAAAATATATAATTTTATAACAAATAGTTCAAAAGATATGACGTCATAAACACTGAGATGCGCGAGAAACTGTCAGATGATCTGTGACGTTTTAATTTATTACTTCTTTACTGCCAACTGTGTTCACAACGCATTTCGCAGATAGTGGCCACGTATACTGCTGGATCTACCTGGAAAATTATCTCATTGTACAACACATATTTCATAAACATTTAGCTATATGAAAACACAACAGCAGGGTGAAAATTCGCTAGGCATACAGGTGAAATATGTATACAAATATGATCGAAATTGGTCTGAAATTAGGTGACGTGTACGTATACGAGCAAACTAGCGGTAAAATGCTCATCCTAATCCTTGAAACGACTTCAGTCATATTTGGCACACATATTTGTCCCTGTCTAGAATTAAGAGCTAAAATCCACCAGCTTCCTGCTGGGGTGAGCGTGATAGCGTGGAGAGAGACGAGGGGAGGAGGAGGAGGAGGAGGACAGGGACAGCAGAAGAGAGGAAATGGACAGAGAGAGGGGAGTGGACGAGATGGCAAGAGAGAGGGGAGATGTGGAGGCCGTGGATAAAGGAGGGGCGGGAGAGAAGAGTGGATAAAGAGAGAGAGAGGATGGCTAGAGAAAGGGGGGGAAGGAGGTGGACAGAGTGAAGCGGGAGGAAGAGATGGAATAACAGAAGACTAGAAGAAATAAATACCTGCTCAATGCCTGGTTTCTCTTCTAGTTAGAGTACTTAATTTTTTGCTCATTCAGGCTTCGAAAATTAATAGACAGTGAAGCTACATCAGGCAGTGACAAGCGGCAGCACATCGAGACGAACTAAGCTCGTGTGACAGACAGGGGTGCCGCGAGGCATTCCACGCTGATACGACTCTGTATCGTACGGAATGGAGGGTGGTGATCCGCCACACAGAATACCAAAATATCACAAGAGTAGCGACTATGTTAAGGTACGGTCGCAGAGACCGACACTAGCGCTCCAAATGGCCTGGCGGTGAACTTTGAATTCGGGGAAGTATGACGTGATAATCTGTATTCTTGCTCTGCAAAATGCGAGTACTATATGATATTATATTTCATTTATATGAGTGGGTCTGGTGCCAAAGTGCATTTATTTTAAAACCCAATAATGCAATTTCTACCGTTTGGCTGTAATCGAGTTGAAATTATGTTCCCGATTAAGACATCTCTACCGCTAGAGTTTTAGGAGACTGGTCACCTCAGATGTTAAGTCCCATAGTGCTCACAGCCATTTAAACCACTTGAGGACCTCTCTGTGTGTATTGCACTCTTTGAATTGCATTGCAAATACGTTGCTCGTATTCTGTTTAATTTTTGCTGACATCCGTATTATAGGGTGAACTAAATGCTTCTGTATTTGTTTTTGTTGCATACTAAAGGACGCTGGTTTTGTCGCGCGGTGTTCTGCAGACTCACGTATTTTTATTACAGCTTAAGAACCTCGATTGAAATCCATTGTTAGTGTACTCTTCGTATCCTTTGTTATTTTTGTTCCCATTCGTTTTTCGTACTCCACCAAAATTTTCGTTGACTTTTGCTAAAATGCACTATCTGCACTGCCTGTTAATAACGTGTGAAAACATTTGCTAGTTACTGAGACTACGAAACAGACGTCTACACCTACATCGACACTCTTCGAGCCATTGTGAAACGCATGGCATCCAGTGACGAGAAGCAACAGCACTCAATGCAGAATTAGATACAAGTTCCGCAACAGATGTAATAATGTGGAATAGCAATACTGCCGACACCCGCTAAGATGGAGTTCTTCATTAAAAGCGTGAAAGTACAGGACACGTATGTAAACAGATATAAAGTGTTGTGTTGGCAGAAGAGCCAACACCGTGTTACTAGAGGAGGGCGAAATGCACGCGTTGTAGCTCACGCAGGCTGGCGTGAGGAGGAAAGTACTATACTGACGTCAGATCTGGAACATGACAAGGAATTAGAATTCAGAAAGCGGACGTAATTATTTTGATACTTAACTTTAATCCATTAATGATGAACGTCGCTCTTGACGGTACATGATTCACAATATTATCTGTTCAGAATACATTCATATTAACTGAATATGGCGCCTTGCTAGGTCGTAGCAAATGACGTAGCTGAAGGCTATGCTAAACTGTCGCCTCTGCAAATGAGAGCGTATGTAGACAGTGAACCATCGCTAGCAAAGTCGGCTGTACAACTGGGGCGAGTGCTAGGGAGTCTCTAGACTATACCTGCCGTGTGGCGGCGCTCGGTAAGCAATCACTGATAGTGGCGACACGCGTGTCCGACGTATACTAATGGACCCCGGCCGATTTAAAGGCTACCACCTAGCAAGTGTGGTGTCTGGCGGTGACACCACATAAAGTATAATAAAAGCAGCGTTCTTAACAATTGTCTAAATCGCGTAGTTAACACACAGATTCGTAAGTGGTAACAAAAATCATAAATCTCAGAACATCATGTGAAGAAACCAACTTCTGTTTTATATGAACAACAACCAAATATGGAATCATTTACCCGACCCAGTATTACTGATGTCAACAGAGCTCAATCACAATATGAGCAACATACTTACAACGTAACTCAAAGAGTGCAAAGCACACAATAAGGAATAAGAAGCACAATGATTTGAAACGAGCATCTGTTAAGTTCCGTTCACTACGGAACGAAAACAAACACAGAACCTAACGATCATCCAATAAGAAAGCGACATGATGCATTAATAAACTTGCAGCACTGCAAGTGGCCTGACAGCGAACCGAAGTCGTGTTACGTGTAGCCCCTACACGGGTTTCACCCCCTGTTGTGGCTATCTCTGCACAGTTCGTAGCCAGTGTTTCTGGTGTCTGTTTAAAGCAACAGTCTGTAACGCTCTGTATCGACGCAAAGAGGATTATATACTGAGCATGGTGGCGCAGTGGTTACCACACTGGACTCTAGTTAGGGAGAACGACGGTTCAAACCCATTCCGCCATCCTGATTAAGGTTTTCCGTGATTTCCCCAAATCGCTTCAGGCAAATGCCGGGATGGTTCCTCTGAAAGGGCATAGCCACCTTTCTTCCCCATCCTTCCCTAATGTGAGGGACCGATGACCTTGCTGTTTGGTGCCCTCCAACAATTCAACCAACCAACAGTGGATTACATGTACCGAAATCCTGGCCAAAATTATTTTTGATAGTTTCAAACCTTTAAAGCACTCCCTTTCACTACTAGGTTAACTGTAGTTGTGAATACCCCTAAACTACTCCACTGCCGTCCATAGAGAGGTGCCTGGGATGACTCGGCATGCATTTGTTAGTTTGTGTGCCTGTCTTTCAGTTTGTACCATGCCACTTACCACAAGTTCTTAACCTTTTGTACTTGAAAATTTCAAAGTAGATTCGTGTGATACCCTTAATTTGCTGTAACGATTTTACTGGTGACGTGATGACAGGACTGCTTCTACTAGGGCACCGAATTGCTCGTCACGTGTATGATTGTTCCATATGTAGTTAGTTTGCCATACTTTTCTCGCAATTTTTAAATGCGCCTTCAAGCTAATTATAGCTATGTACTGTGTTATATATGTGCGTATTGAGAAGTGTATGTTAGTGTGTGTAATCTAGGTTGGTTCTGCTACGTTCATTTGTCTAATGTTACCGATCACAGCAGGTGATTGTCCCAGGCCTGTCGCAAAGTTCTTTTCAATTGCACGTTGGTTTACTTTCTAACTTCTCGCAGTTCACAGCCTGATGCGAT
Organism: Schistocerca gregaria; assembly: GCF_023897955.1. Taxonomy (NCBI): domain Eukaryota; kingdom Metazoa; phylum Arthropoda; class Insecta; order Orthoptera; family Acrididae; genus Schistocerca; species Schistocerca gregaria. The sequence continues at coordinate 3,339,290 of NW_026061713.1, read as the reverse complement.
AGATGGTGCTGCATGCAGCGCTAGATTGCAAGCAAAATCTATCGACGTAGGGGGGCAACACATCTGTACGCTTCACCGTGACGTAATCCAGCAAATCAGATGCCTTCCTGTGAGTATGAAAGAGGGAACCTTGCCAGTTCACGACAGTCAGTTTTAGTCCCTGACGACGATGGTGGAGGGTATCATCGAAAGCGTGGAATTTTCTGAAAATTTGACGAGGCAAGTGAACCGAGAATCTTTCATGTACTTGCTACAATAGTTGACCAAACGTCCATTTTTGCCATTTTGGCCATAATTTCGGTAAATATGCTCCGGTGTGAGGCACAGTTCAGCACAGCAAGGGCAACATGCGATGTTGCTGCAATGTGTTGAAAGATAATGTCAGGAACATCTCGAAGAAGGGTCATAGCCACCGTCCTTAAGGCGCCAGAAATGTGATAGGTACAGTCCAAATTACCATCTGTGTGGACAAGACGCGATCATCTTATTTACCCAGTGGTACCCCATACCAACAAGTCAGATGATGAGCCCATGAGAAGATGACGAAAGCAGTCTGGCAACGTTCGTCCTCCTCAGAGCTTGCATGCACGGATACGTCCAATGTGATGTTGTACACAGGACTGGGACTCCTCTGCAAAGACGACATAGTGCCACTTTGGTATGTCCAGTCTCCTTGTTGGGAGTTCCACTGTCGGCCGCCTCGGTCTGCTGTCGCGTCGATGTGGGCTTCGACAGCAGTTGTCGCTGGACGTCGCCGCACTGTCCGTGAGGGCGCTCTTCTGGCCACCAGTGAGCTCGCTGTGTTCCCAGACACAGGGGACCTGGTGTGTCTGTGTGCTCCTGCACAGCCAACCAAACAGCATGTCGAGCCTCTCAGGCGCTAGTCACGTAGGGCCATTAACAGCCTACGTGACCCTCGCGAACCGATAGGCACCGTATACACGTGACAGCGCGAGCAGCGTAACGACAAACTGCAGTCTCGGACTTTGGTACGTGCTGGTAGACGTTTCCCCTTCGTACACAAGGTGTCACACAGTCTTCCCACAAACAAACAACACTCAAATGCGATTTCTGAACGACAAACCCGCTGTAAAATCTTTACTTACATACAGATCATAGTGGCAGCTGTAGAAAATCAATGTCCACATCTACCCTATACCCTGCAAGCCGTGTAATATGGTGTGGCAGATGGTGGAGTCCGTGCTGGATACAGTGGTCGATGCGCAGGGAAAAGTTACTGAGCGAGTTCATTTGTTTCTTTAGGCGGGGCCGATCTTGTCTGGTCACTTCCAGCCGGCTGGCGACACACTGCGATGGCAGAAGCGAGCCACACGCCCTGCGTTCTTCCTCAAACGATTTTACAGATACTATTCCGTAAAAAAAAAAAAAAAAAAAAAAAAAAATCATTTTTCCCTACTTATAGCTTTATATGCCAGCTTCGTGTGACGTGCCCATCATTTCGTTAATGGTGACAGTTATTATGGTACATCGATTTAAGTAAGACACTGTATGAAACATGAAAAAGTTTAAAATAGAAAATAGGGGTTGCTAAGATTTTGCGTTTGGTACACATTACATAATATGTTGCCGCGTATAAAATTCAGCTGAGATAATGAATTTTTCTTTATAGACTTTGGTGGAAGTCTCAGTCACCAATGACGGAAAAATTAACCTGATGTAGCGCACTCATCTGCAACCGTCCGAGCCAGCGAAAAAGCCAGAATGAGATATTCTCAACATTCCTCACATCTCAAACGGTTTGAGATATGGAAACAAGATTTTGGCAAATGACAGCACGCAAAGACAAGAGTGCTTTGCCGTATGGTTAACATGCAAAACTTAATTATTGACCGCATTATACGATGAAACAATGTAATTATTAAGGGGCATCGATAGCTTGTGAAACGAGACATACTGTGGGATATAGTACAACGTAAGTGAAGACATTACAAGCTCATTTTTGTATCGGCGATGTGCTTTTTCATAAACGTTTCCTCCCTATTTTTCCTCAGTTTCTTACTTAAAAAACTTCATAACCACTGTCCATTTTCAATTTCTCGCGGCGTAATGAACAGTCCATTAAATTTTGGGCACGCAGGCGCGCAAATAAAATTTCCTCCACTGATATTTCGGCCGCGTATCGTCCGGCCATCCTCAGAGTGAGTCATAAGACTGACGACAAGATGCCAAGCGCGGCCTTAGATGCTCCACCGCGGCGGTACTGCGCATGCGAGTCAGAGATGGTCGGCGGCAAAGAAATACGCTTATACATGCACCGCCTGTGGCGAAGGCGTACAAACATTCGATTCGCTTATCGATGTATGATCGGCGGCGGTGACACCGTGACGACTTCTCTGCAGTTCAATTACCCCAAGAGCCGGATTCCATGCTTTGTCCAAATTAAAACCATTATCTCTGTTAATTAAATTATTAGCTGCTCTAATCTCTATACCTTGAAGACAGATTCCCAAAAGGAAGACGTGGATGTTAAAATATTCACATCACTGTAATTCATGGAATGACCTGTACCAAGACAATGTTCGGCCACAGCTGACTTGTCTGGCTGTAATAAGCGTTTGTATCTTCGATGCTCTACACATCTCTCATGAACGGTGCGTGTTTGATCTCTGTACGATTTCTCACAATTTCCGCTATAAATCTGATACACACCCGCTTTACAAAGCTGTAAATCGTCCTTCACAGAGTATAGCTGCAGCAGTCGTCGTTGGGGGGGGGGGGGGGGGGGGGGGTGAGAGACCACCACAACACAGAGTTTCTCAAGAATACACCCACATCGGCAAAAAAGTACTAGATTTGAAAGAATTAATATCTTCTTCCTAGGTTTTACATTGAATGCTCTACAAATTTGTTGCGGGGAAAATCCATTCGATTTAAAAATGCTCTTAAGGTATGTAAGCTCTTGTTGCAAATTGTCTTTATCGGAAATAGAGTGTGCCCTATGCACTAAGGTCTTAAGAACACCTACGGTCTGTGAAGGGTGATGGCAGCTACTGGCATGAACATATAGATTTGTATACGTTGGTTTCCGGTATACGGCGTGTCCTAATGTGCCATCAACTTTACGGCGAGCGACAACATCCAAAAATGGGAGGTAAACGTCTTTTTATATTTCCATAGTAAATTTGATACTAGAATGGATGGAAATCTAATGCTCAAGAAATCGATGTAATTCATTCATCCCGTGCGGCGATACCACAAATGTGTCGTCCACGTACTTCCAGAAGACCGTTGGTTTAAAACTTGCTGAGTCCAGTGCCTTGTCCTCGAAGTCTTCCATGAATAAATTAGCTACCAGAGGGTAGAGGGGGCGTCCCATGACAACACCATCGATCTTGTATGAATGCATAGTTTCTCGGCGATATGAATTAATAAAATGTTCTCAGGCTTCCAGCGGTTAAAATCGCACGAGCTTCCGACCGAGCTCTCCCCGGTCATTGTCAAGTGGTAAGACTGACTACTGTGTCGCCGTGGCTGCGTCGTTATACAGCCGCACTGCTAGCTGTGACGTCACTGGTGCTCTCTTCCTCGACAAACAGGGTGTTGCAAAAAGGTACGGCAAACTTTCAGGAAACATTCCTCACACAAATAAAGAAAAGATGTTATGTGGACATGTGTCCGGAAACGCTTAACTCCATGTTAGAGCTCATTTTATTACTCCTCTTCAAATCACATTAATCATGGAATGGAAACACAAATCAACAGAACGTACCAGCGTGACTTCAAACACTTTGTTACAGGAAATGTTCAAAATGTCCTCCGTTAGCGAGGATACATGCATCCACCCTCTGTCGCATGGAATCCCTGATGCGCTGATGCAGCCCTGGAGGATGGTGTATTGTATCACATCCGTCCACAATACGAGCACAAAGAGTCTCTACATTTGGTACCGGGGTTTCGTAGACAAGAGCTTTGAAATGCCCCCATAAATGAAAGTCAAGAAGGTTGAGGTCAGTAGAGAGTGGAGGTCATGGAATTGGTCCGCCTCTACCAGTCCATCGGTCACCGAATCTGTTGTTGAGAAGCATACGAACCCTTCGACTGAAATGTATAGGAGCTACATCGTGCATGAACCACATGTTGTGTCGTACTTGTAAAGGCACATGTTCTAGCAGCACAGGTAGGGTATCCCGTATGAAATCATATTTACGTGCTCCATTGAGCGTTGGTGGAAGAACATGGGGCCCAATCAAGACATCACCGACAAATAATGCCTGCCCAAACGTTCACAGAAAATCTGTGGTGATGACGTGACTGCACAAATGCGTGCGGATTCTCGTCAGCCCACACATGTTGATTCTGAAAATTTACAATTTGATCACGTTGGAATGAAGCCTCATCCGTAAAGAGAACATCTGCACTAAAATGAGGATTGACACATTATTGGATGAACCATTCGCAGAAGTGTACCCGTAGAGGCCAATCAGCTGCTGATAGTGCCTGCACACGCTGTATATGGTACGGAATCAACTGGTTCTCCCGCAGCACTCTCAATACAGTGACGTGGTCAACGTTACCTTGTACAGCAGCAACTTCTCTGACACTGACATTAGGGTTATTGTCAACTGCACGAAGCATTGTCTCGTCCATTGCAGGTGTCCTCGTCGTTCTCGGTCTTCACCAGTCGCGAGTCATAGACTGGAATGTTCCGTGCTCCCTAAGACGCCGATCAATTGCTTCGAACGTCATCCTGTCGGGACACCTTCGTTCTGGAAATCTGTCTCGATACAAACATACCTCGCCACGGTTATTACCCCGTGCTAATCCATACATCAAACGGGCATCTGCCAACTCCGCATTTGTAAACATTGCACTGACTGCAAAACCACGTTCGTGATGAACACTAACCTGTTGATGCTACGTACTGATGTGCTTGATGCTAGTACTGTAGAGCAATGAGTCGCAGGTCAACACAAACATCGAAGCCAACATTACCTTCCTTCTATTTTGCCAACTGGAGGTGAACAGAGGAAGTACAGTACATACTGACGAAACTAAAATGAGCTCTAACATGGAAATTGAGCGTTTCCGGACACATGTCCACATAACATCTTTTCTTTATTTGTGTGTGAGGAATATTTCCTGAAATTTTGCCGTCCCTTTTTGTAACACCCTGTATATAGTCATGTTTTCATTCCGCGTCCGTCGCGCCCGTTTTAACATCGCGATAGTCGGGTTCCGTCCTTGTTGATGGTGTTTTCAGCGGTTTTTATTTCAATAGCTTCTTTTATGACGCTATCGCAAAATCCCTCCTTCATATCGACATGTTTCGTCGAATAGAATTCGATGTCCACTTTCTAAGGCGTGTTCTTCCACGGCTGAATTTTCTGGATAGCGTAGGTGTAAGCACCTCTCGTGTTCCTTCCCGACGTTGCTCTACCATGCGTACTGTTTGGCTGACGTAGTAACAGCCACACTGACATGGTATCTTGTACACTCGAAGCGTTCTAAGATCTAGATCGTCCTTCACAGGCCTCATGAGCTGACGAACTTTTGCTGGGTACCTGAACACCGATGAAATGTTATATCCCTTCAGTAGCCTGCTAATCTTTCCCGACACTGTACCACAGAAAGGCTAAAACACAAGTTTCTTGTTTTCTTCTTCGGTGGTGTTCTCTTTTCTCTTAGTTTGTTTTTTGCGTGTCGCGCCAGATATAGCCTGTGATACCTGTCCGTGGCTGTACCCGTTTTCCCGGAAGACGTTTCGGAGGTGTCTCAGTTCTAGTGGCAGACTTGCTGCGTCTGGGACGACTTTAGCACAATGAAAGAGGGTATTCAGAAGGCCACTTTTTGTGCCGGATGGTGGTGGCTGAGTTACCGATCTGTGTGTGTAGGTTTCCTGCGGGCACTGTGGCTGAGGTGCCCGTTGGTTTTCCGTCGAACGAGTACGTCAAGCAAGGGCAGTGCATCATCTGTCTCGACTTCCATCGTAAACTTGATGTGGCCGAGGAGAGCTCGGTCGAAAGTTCGTTGGATTATAACCACCTGACGCGGCTGGAAGCCCGAGAAAATCTTATTAATTCATATCGTTACGAAACCACGCATTCATACATGGCGTACCTCTACGGAGGGGGGGGGGGGGGGGGGGGGGGGACGTGGCGCCTAGGGAACCTGCTTGGAAAGAAGGCTAACCTGTTAAGCTCTGTAGCCTTCCTGCTACGCTGTTGAGATGAGAACGCGATTCCACGATTTACCTCGGCAGCCAGGTGAATCTACCGTTCAGCCAGCTCTGCCCTGTTGCGGGAAACGATATACTTCACTAGGAGGCAGCTGGATTTAAAAGGTCGCGAACTGCTGGCTATACATCTGCAGTTGACAGAGGTAATCTCACAATTAGATTTTGAGTGGGTCGACGCTGCCACCACAGCAAAAGAAGGCCACAGAGAAACAGAAAGGGTAGTTCGCGCGGATATCTTAACAACAACACGGTGCAGAACGGAAATCAACAGAAGGAACTGTCATCAATATGACGGAGAAAGAGGTCGATGCGGGTGCCATTTCGGCGCTTATGAAAGGTCTTAACTTCGCAACAGCGCCTCAGAGCATCCCTGTCTATGATGATATAAGTGGGGTTGAACAAGCAATCCGTAAGATGCCTAGTGAGAATGCTGACGAAATTCATCGCGAAACGTGTCGCATCATTTCAAAATCTAAACCACCGAGGTCTAACTTGACTAGGGCTAAACGCAATAGTCTTCACGCACTCCGCAACGACGCACTCATCGTGGTTCTGTCAGTCGACAAGGGCAATGCATCCGTCATTCTAAATAAAGCTGACTACGATGCCAAAATTCCGTTAATGCTTGAAGAGGATATATAGCGTTAACTGCCACGGGACCCGACGTCAAGAATAATGAGGAAGACATCAGAGCTTCTAAAACAGTCAATGCTGGAAGAGGGCTTTATTAAGACTCTGCTCCCTCAGGCGCCGAGACCACCTACGCTTTATGGACTACCAGAAATCCACAACCGGATTCTCCTCTTCGTCCCATTGTGAACACCATTGGGTCACCCACTTATAGACTGTCAGAACACCTGACCAGCCTCCTTGCACCGCATGTGGGTCGTTGTGTGCATCACATCAAGAACACCGTCGACTTTCTCAACAGAATTGAACAATTGTGTCTTAGTCAAGTAGATATGATGGTTAGTTTTGGTGTGGTCTCACTGTTTACACGTGTTCCGGTCAAAGACTGTATAGATCTCCTCTCACAATTATCTGATAGCACAATTGTGGGACTGTTTAAGCACACAGTGACATAGTCGTACTTCCTACATGGCGGCCAGTATTTCGACCAGTTGGACGGCGTGGCTATGGGAAGCCCTCTGGCTCTATCCATAGCCAAACATTTTATGGCAAAATTTGAAGACTTCGCCTTGGACACGGCTCCAGCTAAACCAAGTTGCCTTTAGCGTTACGTTGATGACACTTTCATCATGTAGCCCCATGGTCGTGAATTTTGGAACACGTGAACAGCATTCACGGCCACATCAAGCGTAAGATGGAAGTCGAGACAGAGGGTACATTGCCCTTGCTTGACGTCCTCATTCGACTGAAAACCAAGGGGCACCTCAGCCACAGTGTCTACAGAAAACCGACACACACACACACACACACACACACACACACACACACACACACACACACACACACACAGATCAGTATCTGCACGCTCTCAGCCACCACCATCCGGCACAAAAACGTGGCGTTCTGAATACCCTCGTCCATCGTGCTAAAGTCGTCCCAGGCGCAGCAAGTCTGCCACTAGAACTGAGCCACCTCCGAAACGTCTTCCGGGAAAACGGGTACAGCCACGGACAGGTGTCCAGGCTATATCTGGCGTGACACGCAAGAAACACACCAACAGAGAAGAGAACACCACCGAAGAAGAAAGCAAGAAACTTGTGTTTTAGCCTTTCTGTGGTACAGTGTCGGGAAAGATTAGCCGACTCCTGAAGAGATATAACATTTCATCGGTGTTCAGGCCCCCAGCAAAAATTCGTCAGCTCATAAGGCCTGTGATGGACTACCTAGGGCTAAGAACGCCTGGAGTGTACAAGATACCATGTCAGTGTGGCTGTTACTACGTCGGCCAAACAGTACGCATGGTAGAGCAACGTCGGAAAGGAACACGAGAGGTGCTTACACCTACGCTATCCAGAAAAATCAGCCGTGGAAGAACACGCCTTAGAAAATGGACACCGAATTCTATTCGACGAAACATCTGTCGTTATGAAAGCGGAGGGATTTTGCGATAGCGTCATAAAAGAAGCTATTGAAATAAAAACCGCTGAAAACACCATCAACAAGGACGGATGTTTGCAGCTCAGCACAGCCTGGGACCCGGCTATCGCGATGTTAAAACGGGCGCGATGGACGCGGTATGAAAACATGATCATATATGGCGTGGAAGAGAGCACCAGTGACGTCACATCCAGCAGTGCGGCTGTATAACGACGCGGCCACGGCGACACAGCAGTCAGTCTTACCACTTGAGAATGACCGGGGAGAGCTCAGTCGAAAGCCCGTGGGATTTTAACCACCCGACGCGGCTGGAAACCAGCAAATTTTTATTAACTATCCAATCTTCTCATAAAATTCACCATTAAACTGGAAATAAGATGATAAAAGCACATGTTCAAATAAGGCCGTAATGTTCTTATCAAGATGTTGGCTGATAAGAGAAAGAGTCCTTTAAAGGTACCGGTGCATAATGACAGCAACGTCAGGCTAAATAATAATGATGTGGTAGTTAGTTTTGACGTGTTAAGTCTCTGAATAAAATCCATAGAATTACGAATGTGGTGACTCCATTTTCCTACCAATTGTTTTAATTAGGAAGCCAAGTGTTTGGCAGAAAAATACGTCGGTGAACCAATAGCGCTCGTTATAGGTCTCATAGACCTCTACACTCTCATACTTAGACATTTTGTGAACTTTAGGAAGACCATAATATCTCGGTGGTACTTCTTTTGACTTCCTTTGGTAGTGATGAAGCGTTCAGCAAGGCAGCAGTCCATACTGTCACCTTGATAGTAGGATCTTTGTTAATCTTCCGGTATGCACCAGAACTAAGTAGACCACATAGCTCTTCCTTGTAGACTTTCTGAGGCAAAAGGACCGGAGCATTACCCGCACGCGCTGCAGTCGGAAAACTATAAGCGCGACGCCATAGATAGTACAAGGGTACTAATATCGATACGCGCTGCTGCTGCGACTCACGGAGAGAGAGGATAACAGCATAACCGCGAGAGACTAATCACAGAATATCAACCAAAACCAAGATTTAATGGGAAGCATAACACGAGCCAGCCACGGCTCAACCTCCCGCCCTCAAACAAACACGATGCCGGAAGGGGGGGGGGGGGAGGGGTGGCTACTTAACCATCAGACTAACTAACTGGATTTAACCTGGCTAAGGTGAACCCAGTACTGGTTACCGGAATGGTTATCCTTAACCAGCAGATTCACCGGGCCTAAAATGCGCAAATTGGTGCTAGGCCCCAGAAAATGAGGAGTAAATTTACTCATATTTCCGACACGCACCTGCCTACTGGGGAAACTACGGACATAGACCTGATCTCCTGGCCTCCCTCTAAAGGTTCGCCGATTACGATTGTAACGCTCACCTTGATTATTATGGACCCTGAGTATATTACGTCTGGGACGGTTCCAGTTTTCATTGATGACTTGAGGAACTAGATCTTGAATTCCCCTCAAGTTCGAAAAAGGGGAATTAACAGGATAGGAAAGGATCAAAGAGGCGGGAGTAGCTCCAAAGGCTTCATGATTGGCGGTATTAAAAGCAAAACTAAGCCAAGGAAGACTAGAGTCCCACTTACTAGGCGTTTTCTGAAATCAAAGCGGATTTACGATTTCGGTTAACCCTCTCCGTAAAGCATGCCTGCGGATAATACGACGCAGTCGTGATATGCTTGACACCGTTCTGAAAATAGGACGCCTTGAAAGGAGCCGAAAGGAAGGCCGGCGCATTATCGCTAACAATTTTCTTAGGGGGGCCAAAAACAATGAAAACTTTAGTTAAATGAGAAATAGTGGTGGTAGCAGTGACGTTACGGCTCGGAAGGAGCCAAGTGAATCCGGAGAACGCATCAATAATAACTAACACGTATCGATGACCTTTCTTAGTACGAAGAAAGGGTCCTAGATAATCGATATAGAGCTTGTGCGTAGGACAGGACTCGCGCTCAGAGCTCAGCAAACACTGTTGAAGAGCATTCTTGGGTTTGACTACATTATACAGCCGATATTGCTATACCATCTCTCTGACATTTCGCTCCATGGTGGGCCAAGTCAAATGCTCCTTGACTTTTTTCAGAGTCTTAGGAACTTATAAGTGGCTACCCACCAACGAATCATGAAAGTACCGAAAAACCGGGCGCACCAGAGCTACTGGCAAACTTCTTTAACTGCTTCGCATGCCCGACCCTTTTACGCAGAATGCAACTGTTAATAATATACTCATGCGACAGTTCCCCAGCCAAATAGGGTCCTGATCCCGACGCTGAGCGACATCAAACTAAAGAGGAATTTCTCCCAATCCTGCCTCCATCTGTCTCCCGGGTTCCCTCACTAGGTGTAGATTCGGCGAACTACCGGCTGAGGACATCCGCAAGGATATTTTCAGTGTCTCTCACGTGTTTAACTTCAAATTAAATGCGTACCTCTCATCTGGCACTACGGCCAGTTTTACGCGGCCTAGCCAGCACCCACCTCAAAGCCTGATTGTCGGCTTCTAACTGAAATTCCCGATGCTCAAGGCAGAAGTGGTACTTCTCCAATGCAAACAAAACGGCCAACGCCTCGCACTCGTAGATGGAGTACTTAAGTTCGGCGCCAGTGAACCGACGAGACGCGTAAGCTAATGGCTGCGTCTGACCTTCGAACAGCTCAAATACCAGCATTAGATGTGTCATTTTGGACAATAAGCCTTTTATTAAAGTATGGTACTCCTAGAAATGGAGGATTGGCTACAGCTGCCTTAATATACTCAAACGCGGGCTCCTGGACAGGTCCTTATTCAAAACGCACTCTCTTCCGGCACTGTTCGTTTGAGGTCGCGGCCAACTAAGCAAAATTAGGGGCAAAACGATAAAATAGTTCAACATGCCTACGAACCTAGCAAATTCCGCGTTTATCAGTATGCGGAGGCAACGCCCGTATGGTCTTAGTTCGCTCTTGTTCGATGCGAATACTCTGACCTGACACTAGGTGACCTAAGAAGAACACCTGCTGCGTTTCTAATGTCATCTTACTGGGTTTAACAGTCAGCCCGGCTCCCTGAAACCTCGAAAGAACTTTCTGGATATGATCCAAATGGTCCTGAAACGAACGGCTATAGATGACTAAATCGTCCAAATAATTATAGGCAAACACTAATTTCAAGTCCCTAAGGATATTATCCAGCAAACGAGTTGCCAAACCAAAAGGAACTCTGTCAAACAGATTCCAATCAGTACAAAATGCGGTAACATGTTTACATTCTTCAGCTAATGGAATCTGATAACAGGCTTGGTTCAAACCAAGAACAGTAAACAAATTAGTACCGGCAAACCAGGTAAAAGTTATGTAGATCAGAGGCAGAGGCACATTCGAAGATAACCTTAGTGTTCAAGCACCCGGTAGTTAACCACAGGTCTGAAATAGTGCTCCTGATCCTTGGGAACATGGCATATGGGGGAAGCATAAGTAGATGTAGAAGGCGTAATAACTCCTTGTTGGAGCATTTGTGATATTCTCGCCTTCAGTATCTTCACCTTAGGAGGTGAGAGGTGACGTGGGGGCTGCCTGACAGGACTATCGTCGGATAGAAGGATATGGTAATTAAGAACATTAGTGACACTCAAGTTATCACTAAGAAGCTCAGGAAATCTCTGTAACAAATCCCGTAATTGAGAAGCGTGATGCGGCGAGAGATGGGTAAGATCAAACTCATTAGCCACATCCTGAACGGCCAATGCATCTGCATTTCGATGCACAATACGTTTAGCGCACTTATAAAACGAAACATAAGGTGGCTTGCGGAGTATGGATGTAGATGTAGAAACTTCTCCACAGGACCTAACTTAAAGAAAAAGGTGTGCCCAGAACAATCCAAGACTAACCCAGTATTTACTGAAATCACATCCCAAAATTAGATCGACCGGCACCTCCTTGACCGAGGCTAATGACAATGGCCAGGAAAAATCCCCCATCGATATACTCCCTCGGACCCAATCATGCAGAGGCAACACCTGGTCATTGGCCACCCGACATCTCTGCACCGGAGAAAGCACCGACCGAAGTTTCGTAAAATGACCAACTTCCAAAAACCACTCGAAGCACAATAATGAAAATGAGCTACCAGAATCGGAAAGAGCACAGATCGGTTCGCCACCTACTCGAGAACAAACTTTATGCGAGGGCGGTGAAGAGGGAGCGACAACACGGGTACGCCAGCGTCTAAAGGCTCGATCACGAGATAGCTGCCCAGTCCGGCGTCATTTATTGGCTCTGAGAGCGCGAGGCTGAATCCGAGAGAGCTCCAAGTGAGCCGTGCTGCCGCACCTGAAACAACACCGGGGTTCCAGTTTTACTGCTTCAGCGGACGCAGACACTTCGGAATTTCCCTTGCCAGCGCCGGTGGCCTGCCCCTTAACTTCGTGACATACATCGTATCCAAGCGGCAACGCCCATATCGCTACAACCGCGGCACGGAGTTCTTCCCAAGCTGAAGGCTGATTACGGAAGACATAGTGCTACTTATCCGCAACGCGCATTCCCCTAAGAACAATAGACACCGGCTGTTGTTCAGGCAAATCGATTAACAAAGCCAAGGACGCCGTCTGAACTCTGTCCACATACTGATGTAACTGCTCTTTATCCCGCTGCAACTCCCAAATGTAACGACATTCAAGCGGTTTTCGAACTCCTGTGGTCAATCTCTGCCTAATGACGAGCTTCCTGAACTGCTGTAAGGAGAACACTTCAGCCATGGCTCGGAAGAGGAGGTTCTGCAACTCACTTCTAGCTAACAGGTACGGCAGTGACAAAATTACTTGGTGTGGAACCACGAAAGGGAGAAGCATAAAGTTCAAGACGAACCGACAACCGTAATAATTTTTCGACCTGTTCAAGCCGCTCCACGACTAATTCAGTAATATCACGAGAGGATTAGGCAACTTGGCAAACATTGCGTCTAACTTCACCAAGGACGTAACAGTACCATCCGGGCAGGCTCTCGCCCTCTCCCGAACACAGCAAGTCCCGCTACTCAATCCTCCTCTCACCAACTCTAAACACGTAAGATTAAACTGCAATGCACTAACCAAAGAGCCCAATTCGGCGGCTAATTTTTAATGGTGATCTTCCAAAGCTAACATGCCCAAATCCGCTTTCCGATTTGTTAAATACATTAACTGGGCCAACACCGTATCCAATAGACTGGCACTAGGTTGAGTGCCTTCCAAAACGCAAATAGTGTCCTCAAGGCCCCTAACAGCCTTCAACAAAAATTCAGTGGCCGCTCCTGTCTCACCCAACACCGCCGGCGTGACGTCAACCGGCTGAAAAACGGCAGCACCTAAACGGGCCACTAAATCCGGATCACTGCTCTCAGTAGCTTGGCGCCTTATTTCCAACTCGTAAACAAGATGTTCCTGAGCAGGCCGATCCCCGGACTCTGACTGACCGCCATTACAATACACCTGAAACAATCAACACCCAAAACAATGTGGTGTCACAGAACAGAAATAAAATTGAAACTAACAGTAACTGAAATGGCAAGAACACAAACGTAACCACGCTCTGCTACCAGTGAAATCCCTGGGCTAGCAGGACGGAGCGGATGCGGTTATATTTGTGGAAAGAGGTCAAAATATGTTACTGTCAGTTGCACACCATCATACAAAATTTATTTCTTAAAACACACAATCAGACAAGCAAGAATCAAAACTCTCAAGGTTTTAAGGAAAGACCTCCTTTGATTTAATTTATATCGGCTGAAGGCCACATCGAAAATCCAAGGCACAAGGCCTAAGCAAGGTACAGGAGTTCTTCTGGCGGTTTCACTTCTTCAGAATTTTTTTTATCTTCAATATAAATAGGTTGAAAGCCTTAGCTTCAATTTTATCCCATATAACGCGGCTGAAGGCCTCACGTTAATCAAGAATAGTGTCGTGGCTTAAGGCCGAGACAAAGATTTTCAAAGTTTAATTTAAATTGGCTGAAAACTCGGTTGAAGGCCGCATATCAACAAAACAATTTTACGGATTTTGCCTGGGAAGAAGAGCTTTCAATTTGAAAAGGCTGAAGGCCTGATCTCAAAATACTTCGTGTAAAACTCTGCTGCAGGCCTCATATTAAAAAATAACAATCTTATGACTTAAGGGCAAGACAAGGATTTTGAATTTTTAATTTAATAGAGATTAAAACACACATCATGGAGAAAACAATTTTACGACTTAAGGCCTAAAGGAAGAGATTCTGAATTTCAACTAAAATAGGCTAAACTCTTTATCCTAAAATGCTTCACATAACACTCGGCTGAAGGCCACATACGAAACTCAAACAATCTCACGTCTTAAAATTAAAAATTGGAAATTTCTTTGTCTGGGCTTTAACTGAAAAACTCGCCTGAAGGCCACATAAAAACTACAAAATATTTCTTCCGGCTTAAATCCTAGACAAAATTTTCAACTCTTGATTTTAAAAGGCTGAAAACTCGGCTGAAGGCCACATACCAGTCAAGAAACTTTTTTTACGCCTTAAGGCCTAAGAAGAAAAGCCTTGAAATTTCAATAAGAAAAAACTCCGCTGAAGGCCACACACAGTACTTAAGACTAAAAAGGAAATCACTCTGTAAAACACAAGGAGCGGCGCTCAGAAGGTTCCAACCTGGGGAAGTAACTAACGCACTTTTAGGTGAAACAGGCAGCCAGACCGACAACTTCTTAATCAAAAGGCAACCCAACAAAAAGCCAGCCGAGGAACCAACCAACAACATCAGTTCTACTGCATCTGAACAGCAAAACGACAACAAGATGTCAATCGCAAAACGTTCCGGATACTGGTGGCCAATCAAGCCAAATGAGAATAAACGCCCAAAACTACCAACACCTTAGCTGTCACACTACACGCTGTGCTGTACAATACCAACACGATGTGGAAAATACACTGCCATAAACTACGTCAACAACCACTTTAGGTCACTGGAACGTCAACGGCCACAACACAGGAGATACCTCTGGTACACTTAATTTAAGTCATTCCTTCATTAATGAAGTTTAACACCACACAGGAAGACGGCTGCAATTCTAGTCGACTTCAATGCACACACGTTGTTGCTCGCGTGGATCTCTCAGAAAGTGACAACCAGGATCAAACCAAGAGATGTGATAGCACTTGAGGCTTGATAGTAGGTTAAGTGAGCACTCAACTATAGTGTCCAGTTTCGGTGGCTGACGAACTTCGTAACCCTCGCAACAAGCGCCTCACAACTCCAACCGCACGTGCACGCCGCCAGCGGCTCCGGTCTGACCACGCGCCACAGAGACTTCTTCGTTGCTCTGACCCAACGGACCGACTGTCACACACAGCACACCCGGAAAACATATCCGCCACACCAGACATAGTACAGCAGTACTAGTATCGATACACACTGCTGCGGCTCACGGAGAGAAGACAGAACGTTATTGCGGTA
Source organism: Schistocerca gregaria (assembly GCF_023897955.1). Lineage (NCBI taxonomy): Eukaryota > Metazoa > Arthropoda > Insecta > Orthoptera > Acrididae > Schistocerca > Schistocerca gregaria. The sequence goes on along the minus strand of NW_026061713.1, from coordinate 3,323,571 downwards.
ACCACTGGGCTACAACAAATGATTAAAAAAAAAAAAAAAAAAAAGCAAGGCACCCATCCAGCCAGTCACGGCTCACATACGTTGCAAAGAGCAATGGTGCTGACAATTCTTTTCAGTATTCAATACTGCCTTCTCACGTTGCCATCCTGATAAGTCAATGTTGACTTTTATAGAAGAGATATTCATTTTCCAAAAACATCGCAGTTCTTCCACATAAAACATGTTCCTTAATTCTACAACAGTTATTCAAAAAATGGCTCAAAGCACTATGGGACTTAACATCTATGGTCATCAGTCCTCTAGAACTTAGAACTACTTCAACCTAACTAACCTAAGGACAGCATACAACAGCCAGCCATCACGAGGCAGAGAAAGTCCCTGACCCCGCCGGGAATCGAACCCGGGAACCCGGGGGTGGGAAGCGAGAACGTACAACAGCTATTGTTTCTATACAGGCTACACTTTAGTTTCTCTTTTTGGCGTGCTTCTGCCTAGAGCGGAATGCTGTCTGTGTATTTCATTGGTCAAATTTTTCAGTGTAACGAAAATATGATTCTCTATAAATTGTTCGAAACAAAGAGTAGGATATGACCAAATGAGGAAGCAAATAGACCAGCGTGAGGCCTAGTTTTGCGAAAAACGATTTAACTTCTTTAAATAAATCAGGGTAACTGAGAAAAAGTTAAATCTTTCGTTGCTGATGGGATACATCTGTCATACTAAAGTCATACGCAGTGTTTAGAATTGTCACGTCGATGTCTCATATCTGCCTAGTGTTAGCGAGATGCTTTAGGAGCTTTAAGTAGAATGCTATGGACCACAGGGTGTACTCAAAAAATGTCTGAAGTAACTAATTGTGTTTTCTTATACATCGTAGGTATTGTTTTGCAACACTACTATAAATCTCAGAAATTCTGCTGGTTTGTACATAATGCGGATGTAGTGGAACATAGATGCTCCAGAAAATGGCGCAAAATGTGCAAAATATTGATTTGTGTTATGTCAAAGTCATCTGTAAATATTATGTCGAAATTTTGTGACCATACTTTGTCCATAATTAGCGTCCTGATACAATCGCTCTAAAACAAAAAATTTAAGTCTGAAATCCTAGGTTCACTTGAAAATATGTATCTATTAGGCTGGTGCAGAAGTTCACAGCTTTTTCTTTTTTTTTTTTTTTTTTGTCAGCTGGTATTCAGGTTGCTATGGGTTTATTTAACGATTGTCAGTTTTTATTTTTAGTTTACTGTTGCTATTTGAGTTTACACGTTGAAATATTGTGTCTGAAGATAGTGAGTGGAGCTGTCGATGCTACAAAATGGAGTACAAACAGGAGTAATCGGAACATTTCCGACATTTTTCACGGTCTCAGTTCATTCGAGGGGCTACAGCAACGGAGGCACCCAGAAACATTTGCACCGTGTGTGGGGATAATACTATTGGACTATTGGACAGAGAACTCTAAGGAAGTGGTTTTCTCTTGTTAAGAAGGATCGTTTTGACGTTAATGATTTCGCTGTTTGATGGAAGTCGTTCACACTCATGAACCCACAATGATCCACGCGAGTGTACTCGAGAGCTGGTAAATGTGGTAAACTGCAATTATTTCACCACCGTACGAATTTAAGTGTAATGGGAAAGGCTCAAACATCAAGAGTACGGGTGCCGCGTGCCCTAAGCCAAAATCACAAAATCAGCAGGTGACCACATGTGCATCATTGCTTGGCTCATGAACAACACCGACGATGACTACTCCGTACCGCTACTGGGGTGCAAAATAACTGATGATGGTCGAAGTACAGAGGATATAGAATATAGACTGGAAATGGCAGGGAAAGCGTTTCTGAAGAAGAAAAATTTGTTAACATCGAGTATAGATTTCAGTGTCAGGAAGTCGTTTCTGAAAGTATTTGTATGGAGTGTAGTCATGTATGGTTCAAATGGTTCAAGTGGCTCTGAGCACTATGGGACTTAACATCTATGGTCATCAGTCCCCTAGAACTTAGAACTACTTAAACCTAACTAGCCTAAGGACAGCACACAACACGCAGTCATCACGAGGCAGAGAAAATCCCTGACCCCGCCGGGAATAGTACCCGGGAACCCGGGCGTGGGAAGCGAGAACGCTACCGCACGACAGCCGTGTATGGAAGTGAAACATGACGATAAATAGTTTGGACAAGAAGAGAATAGAAGCTTGCGAAATGTGGTGCTACAGAAGTATGCTAAAGATTAGATGGGCAGATCACATAACTAACGATGAAGTATTGAATAGAATTCGGGAGAAGAGGAGTTTGTGGCACAACTTGACAAGAAGAAGGGACCGGTTGGTAGGACATGTTCTGAGGCATCAAGGGATCACAAATTTAGCACTGGAGGGCAGCGTGGAGGGTAAAAATCGTAGACGGAGACCAAGAGATGAATACACTAAGCAGATTCTAAAGGATGAAGGTTGCAGTAGGTACTGGGAGATAAAGCAGCTTGCACAGGATAGAGTAGCATGGAGAGTTGCATCAAGAAAGTCTCAGAACTGAAGACAGCAAACAACAACAATGCTAACACAGGGAAACGAAAGGAATGGTTGAGCTTAGCAAAGCAGCAACTCCCCGAACAACGACCTGTAATCATCTACAAAAGATGATGTTATGCATCTGGTGCGCTACGAATTGCTTCCCCGAAACTGCTGACGTTTATTCTCAGCAACCGCGACGTTTTGCAGACGCAATCCAAGAACGACAAGGAGGAAGACCGCGTGAAGTGATGCTACTCCACGATAACGACCACCCGCATTTTGCTAGGCTGAGGGAAGACACTATACGGGAGTTGTGTTGGGGAGTCCTTCCGCAACCACGTTATTCAGCTGATCTGGTGTCCTCATACACAGATACAACCTTGAAGGAACTTCCCTTTCCAATGAAGATGCTCTATGAACATGGCTCGACGAGTTCTTCGCCTCAAAACCACGTGATTTCCACAGTCGCGGAATATAAAACGTACTCCAGCGTTGACGGATTGTTTTAAATAGAGAAGGAGAACGTATTATTGATAAACGTCTGTGTTACGTTAGAACTTATGCACCAGCCAAATACCTTTTCTGCATGAGACACGGCAGTCCGCAGAGCTTACCGGTGTGACGGGATGCCGCAGCGTGAGGGGAACGTGCATCCAGCCATGAGGTTGCCCCGCTGAACCGCATGCGTTCATGTACAGTACAAGGCGTAGGGTAGTATCTGACAACTTCTCGCGCTTCAAACTACCCATTTCAGCGGTAGTATTGCTCGTAACGGGAATATTTTTCAGTCTCTGAGTTTTGACGTTATAACAACAGCAGTTGCCGAAGAGCACTGAAACACATAAATCAAAAGAAGGCAGCTGTAGTAGACGAAATTCCTTCAGAGTTCTTGAAACTCTGGGTGAACTTACCTTCGTAGCACCATTAAACTTGGTAAGCGAGATATATGCATCGAGTAACACATACTCTGACCTCAATAAAAAATATAAAACAGCAATTCGGAAGATGCTGACATCTGTGAAGAATATTACGGCTACGAAGAAGTCTCGGACGAAATATCAGCACAGGTCAGTTACTGGATGCAGCAGTATTCCGAGCACTTTATTCACCGTGGTCGTTTCTTTACGTTTGATTAGCCAGATAGGATTCTACAAGCAGTCAGCTGAATTACTTCTTAGCAGCTTCCCTTACGGTTGGGCAATGCCTTTGCCACACACATAAAGAAAGACGTATTTCACAAAAAAATTGTCAATGTAAAAGGATTCTTTTCCTGGTTAATGGTTGGTTTACGATATCTCTCAGCATTCGCAACCACTGTGTCCTGATGATTAGTAAATCTTCTTGGGCTCAGTATCATCCACAGGCAATTATCGTCCTAACTTACAGGCAAAGCAAGTGGAGGTCCTTCTGTACATACAAAAGCTTGGTGAATGTTGGGCGGTCACATCATTGTCCGGCGAGTTGCAATACCTACCTGTCACTCTGGGAATGATGGGATTCCCTCAAACATATATACATGAGATAGTCCTTCGGATGTACGCGTGAGACTCCTAGCAGTTGACGTCTAAATGTGGTTTTTTATGTATTTATTTGCAATGGATTTCGGTGTCTCTCCATTTTCTGGCATGTCTACGGTACCACGTGATCAGGCGTGTACCGGGTAATCATCAATATACACATGTCTCATAGAGGGTATAGCACCAAAAATGCAGACAAAGTACCGTCTGCAACATCCAAAATTTTCGCCGTTTAATTTTCGTTGATATCTTGCACTATACTCTTGATTCTGATGCTATATGCTGCACTACAGAAATTAAATACATCAATACTTCGATTACGTATTAAATAAAAATTTGACTGTATATAATTGATTGTAATTATAATAGAAATATTATAAATTGCCGGGTAATAGCCAAGGGAGCTTTATTGAGATGTATCAATAGCAACGACGAAATGATAATAGCTGTACCGATGTTTATCTTTGCGCATGGAGAGCCTCTGTCGCGTGGCGTGCAGATGGGAGGCAGAGCAGTTTGTGTCATGAAAGAGTGCGGAAGTGTTTGTTGAACGCTCCGGCCGACCCGGTGTGTACCTATACTCGCGCCAGTGTAGACATCCCTCACTCGTTAACCTGCGATTACTGAGAGCACGGTAGGAGTGGACAGGCGGGGGAAGCTGCAGTTTCAGCTGTTGCCTGTCCCGTAAGTATCCGTGGCTCTGGAGACGACTCGGGGTTCCTCTCATCAAGCAGCAGCAGCAACAGCAGCTCCGCATTGTCGTCGGCTACATACTTGTCATCCGCACAGCTACAATATCGAAGGACTGTTAACTGACAAACATTGTAGTGTAGAGAGGCTTCAACCAGCAACATTTCATTCACAGAGTATGAATAACTTGAATAATAACTTGCAACAGTTAAAATTTCTAGGACACCTGTGTTGCATTGTCCTCACACATTATTACCATGCAGGGTCCCTTTCCTTTCCATGCAATCATCGAGTGTCATAAGAATATCAAAACTGATTCAGCAGATTGTAGCGCAGTCGTTAGGCATTTGTACAGGTTAGTTGATATATTCTTTGCGTGTTCCGCTTGCGTTATCTAGGCACGTTCTCGTGTTTCGGTAACTGTTGTGAAACATCGATTAGAATGGACAGGGACTGCGATTGCTGTGTTCGGATGAGGGTTGACTTGGCATCCCTTCGCTCACAGCTGCAATCGGCGCTGACTTCGGTCGCGCAGCTTGAGGCTGTTGCCAATGGGCACCACTGTGGGGAGCCGGGCTCGGGTATCACGGGGATGTCAACCTCGTCCCGTCTGTCCCCAGATCGGTCTGCCGCTGTGGTTGCCCCGGTTGCTGCCCGCAGTGGGGCTGAGCCCTCGCCTGTGGTTGATTGGGAGGTCGTTCCAAGGCGTGGCAGGCAGCGAAAGGCGTCCCCGGAGGCTGATCAGAAAGCCTCCCCTGTGCGTCTGACAAACCGGTTTCAGGCACTGTCTCTGGCTGAGCCAGATGTAGCTGCCTGCCCTGTTTAAGAGGATCATTCTCAGCCTTCAAGGTCCGGGCAATCGCAGAGGGTGGGCTTACTGGTAGTTGGGAGCTCCAATGTTAGGCGATGTAATGGGGCCCCTTAGGGATACGGCGGCTAAGGAGGGGAAGAAATCCAGCGTGCACTCCGTGTGCATTCCGGGAGGAGTCATTCCTGATATGGAAAGGGTCCTTCCGGATGCCATGAAGAGCACAGGGTGCAGCCAGCTGCAGGTGGTGGCACATGTCGGTACTAATGACGTGTGTCGCTTTGGATCTGAGGAAATTCTCTCTGGATTCCAGCGGCTATCTGATTTGGTGAACGCTGCCGGTCTTGCTTACGAGATGAAGGCAGAGCTCACCATCTGCAGCATCGTTAACAGAACCGACTGCGGACCTTTGGTGCAGAGCCGGGTGGAGGGTCTGAATCAGAGGCTCAGACGGTTTTGCGACCGTATTGGCTGCAGATTCCTTGACTTGCGCCATAGGGTGGTGGGGTTTCGGGTTCCGCTGAATAGGTCAGGAGTTCACTACACTCAGCTGGCGGCTACACGGGTAGCGGAGGCTGTGTGGCGTGGACTGGGCCTCGGGAAAGTGCGGGATGGGCTGCAATGTCAAAGGGTGCTTGGCAATTAAAGGACGTGCTTGGATCAAGGAACAGTCGGAATTATAGTTGTAAATTGTTGTAGTTGCGCTGGAAAAGTCCCTGAGCTTCAAGCGCTAATAAAAAGCACAGAAGCTGATATCGTTATAGGTACAGAAAGCTGGCTAAAGCCTGAAATAAGTTCTGCAAAAATTTTTACGAAGTCTCAGACGGTGTTCAGGAAAGATAGATTAGGCAGAATTGGTGGTGGACTGTTTGTGTCTGTCAGTAGTGGTTTATCTTGTAGTGAAGCCGAAGTAGGTACTCAGTGCGAATTCGTATGTGTGGTGGTTATACTTAACAACTGAATTGGCTCCTCCTACCGACCCCCAGACTCCGATGATATAGCTGCTGAACAGTTCAGAGAAAATTTGAGTGTTGTAACAAATAAATACCCTCACTCTAACGGTTATAGTTGGTGGGGAATTCAACCTTCCCTCGTTATGTTGGCAAAAATACTTGTTCAAAACCGGTGGTAGGCGAAAACATATTCCGAGATTGTCCTAAATGCTTTCTCCGAAATTGTTTCGAGCAGTTAGTCCACGAACCCACTTGAATTGTAAATGGTTTCGAAAACACACTTGACCTCTTAGTCACGATGCTATTAGCTCTGGACTGTTTGTGGCTGATACAGGGATTAGTGATCACAAGGTCGTTGTAGCTAGGCTCAATGCCATTTCTTCCATATCCACCAGAAACAAACGCAAAATAAAAGCGGATGAAGTGTCACTAGAAGCCTTCCTAAGAGACAGTCTCCATTCCTTCCGAACTGACTACGCAAATGTAGACGAGATGTGGCTCAAATTCAAAGATATAGTAGCAACAGCAATTGAGATATTCATACCTCATAAATTGGTAAGAGATGGAACTGATCCCCCATGGTACACAAAACAGGGCCGAACGCTATTGCAGAGGCAACGGAAAAAGCATGCGAAGTTCAGAAGAATGCGAAATCCCGAAGATTGGCTAAAATTTACAGACATGCGAAATTTGGCACGGACTTCAATGCCAGATGCTTTTAATAGGTTCCACAACAAAACATTGTCTCGAAATTTGGTAGAAAATCCGAAGAAATTCTGGTCATATGTAAAGTACACAAGCGGCAAGACGCAGTCAATACCTTCGTCGCGCAGTGGCGATGGTACTGTTACCGACGATTGTGAAGCTAAAGCGGACTTACTGAACGCAGTTTTCCGAATTTCCTTTACCAGGGAAGACGAATAGAACATTCCAGAATTTGAAACACGAACAGCTGCTAGCATGAGTTTCTTAGAAGTAGATACCTTCGGGGTTGCGAAGCAACTCTAATCGCTTGATATGGGCAAGTCTTCAGGTCTAGATTGTATACCGATTAGGTTCCTTTCAGATTACGTTGGTACAATAGCTCCCTACGTAGAAACCATATACAACCGCTCGCTCACCGATAGATCTGTATCTACAGATTGGAAAATTGCGCAGGTCGCACCAGTGTTTAAGAAGGGTAGTAGGAGTAATCCATCGAACAACAGACCTGTATCATTGAATACAGTATATGTTCCAAAACCCTACTGAAAACCGACGTCAACCATTATGAATTACCTCGAAGGGAACGATCTATTGATACGTAATCAGTATGGTTTCAGAAAACATCGTTATTGTGCAACGCAGCTAATTCTTTATTCGCACGAAGCAATGGCCACTATCGACAGGGGATCTCAAGTTGATTCAGTATTTCTAGATTTCCGGAAAGCTTTTGATACCGTTCCTCAAAAGCGCCTTCTAATCAAGCTGCGCGCCTATGGGGTATCGTCTCAGTTGTGTGACTGGATTCGTGATTTCCTGTCAGGAAGGTCGCAGTTCGTAGTAATAGACGGCAAATCATTGAGTAAAACTGAAGTGATATCAGGTGTTCCCCAGGGAAGCGCCCTGGGACCTCTGCTGTTCCTGATCTATATAAATGACCTGAGCAATTCTCTTATTTTGTTCGCAGATGATGCTGTAATTTACCGTCTAGTAAGGTCATCCGAAGACCAGTATCAGTAGCAAAGCAATTTAGAAAAGATTGCTATATGGTGCGGCAGATGGCAGTTGCTAAATAACGAAAAGTCTGAGGTGATCCACATGAGTTCCAAAAGAAATCTTCTGGAAATCGATTACTCGATAAATAGTACAATTCTCAAGGCTGTCAATTCAACTAAGTACCTGGGTGTTAAAATTATCAACAACTTCAGTTGGAAGGACCACATAGATAATATTGTCGGGAAGGCGAGCCAAAGTTTGCGTTTCATTGGCAGGACACTTAGAAGATGCAACAAATCCACTGAAGGGACAGCTTACACTACACTCGTTCGTCCTCTGTTAGAATATTGCTGCGTGGTGTGGGATCCTTACCAGGTGGGATTGGCGGAGGACATTGAAAGGGTGCAAAAAATGGCAGCTCCTTTTGTATCATCGCGTAATAGGGGAGAGAGTGTGGCAGATATGATACGCGAGTTGGGATGGAAGTCATTAAAGCAAAGACGTGTTCCGTCGCGGCGAGATCTATTTACGAAATTTCGGTCACCAACTTTCTCTTCCTAATGCGAAAATATTTTGTTGAGCCCAACCTACATAGGAAGGAATGATCATCAAAATAAATTAAGAGAAATTAGAGCTCGAACAGAAAGATTTAGGTGTTCGTTTTTCCCGCGCGCTGATCGGGAGTGGAATGGTAGAGAGATAGAACGAATGTGGTTCGATGAACCCTCTGCCAAGCACGTAAATGTGAATTGCAGAGTAGTCATGTAGATGTAAATGGGGGGTAAGAAATGAAAGAGGAAGCAGCCTGGTAGAATTTCGCACAGAGCACTACTTAATCAAAGCCAACACTTGGTTCAAGAATCGTAAGAGAAGGTTGTATACATGGAAGAATCCTGGTGATACTAGCAGGTATCCGATAGAGATTTAGGAACCAGGTTTTAAGTTGTATCTTACCGTTGTATAGTCTAAGAGATTTCCAGGGGCAGATGTGGACTCTTACCACAATCTATTGGTTGTGAACAGTAGATTAAAACTGAAGAAACTGCAAAAAGGTGGAAATTTAAGTACATGGGACCTGGATAAACTGACTAAACCAGAGGTTGTACAGAATTTCAGGGGGAGCATAAGGGAACAATTGAAAGGAATGGGGGAAAGAAATACAGTAGATGAAGAGTGGGTAGCTTTGAGGGATGAAATAGTGAATGCAGTAGAGGACAAGTAGGTAAAAAGACAAGGGCTAGCAGAAATCGTTGGGTAACAGAAGAAATATTTACTTTAATTGATGAACGGAGAAAATATAAAAATGCAGAAAATGAAGCAGGCAAAAAGGAATACAGACGTCTCAAAATGAGAACCACAGGAAGTGCAAAATGGCTAAGCAGGGATGGCTACAGGACAAATGTAAGGATGTGGAGGCTTATCTCACTTGGGGGAAGATAGATACTGCCTACAGGAAAATTAAAGAGACGGTTTGAGAAAAGAGACCCAACTGCATGAATATCAAGAGCTCCGATGGAAACCCAGTTCTAAGCAAAGAAGGGAAAGCAGAAAGGTGGAAGGAGTATATAGAGGGTCTACGCAAGGGCGATGTACTTGAGGACAATATTATGGAAATGGAAGAGTATGTAGATGAAGATGAAATGGGAGATACGATACTGCGTGAAGAGTTTGAGAGAGCACTGAAAGACCTGAGACGAAACAAGGCCCCGGGAGTATATAACATTCCATTAGAACTACTGACAGCCTTGGGAAAGCCAGTCGTGACAAAACTCTACCATCTGCAGGCGAAATACCCACAGACTTCAAGAAGAATATTATAATTTCAATCCCAAAGAAAGCAGGAATTGACAGATGTGAAAATTACCGATCTGTCGGTTTAATAAGTCACAGCTGCCAAATACTAACGCGAAATCTTTACAGACGATTGGCAAAACTAGTAGAAACCGACCTCGGGGAAGATCAGTTTCGATTCCGTAGATATATTGGAATACGTGAGGCAATACTAACCCCACGACTTATTTTAGAAAATAGATTAAGTCTACAAATGCTAGAAACGTATGTTTGCCTTTCCTTAGAGTATTCCAGTCAACACTGTCAAAAGCTTTCTCTCTTTCAATTTCTGAAGGTAATATACAGGGAGCGAAAGGCTATATACAATTTGTACAGAAACCAGATGGCAGTTATAAGAATCGAGGGGCATGAAAGGGAATCAGTGGTTGGGAAGGGAGTGAGACAGGTTTGTAGCCTCGCCCCGATGTTATTCAATCTGTATATTGAGCAAACAGTGAAGGAAACAAAAGAAAAATTCGGAGTAGGTATTAAAATCCATTGTAATTCTATCAAAGTTTTTATTTCATCTCAATATCATCGGCAAACCTCAGAGACAGCAAAGGACTACGAACAGCAGTTGTGGGGAATGGATAGTGTCTTGAAAGGAGGATAAAAGATGATATCAACAAAAGCCAAACGAGGATAATAGAATGTTGTCGAAATAAGTCGGGTGATGCTGAAGGTATTAGATTAGGAAATGTGACACTTAAAGTTGTAACGGAGTTTTTCTATTTGGGGAGAAAAATAAATGATGTTGGTCGAAGTAGAGAGGATATAAAATGTAGACTGGCAACGGCAAGGAAAGCTTATCTGAAGAAGAGAAATTTGTTAACATTGAGTATAGATGTAGGTGTCAGGAAGTCGTTTCTGAAAGTATTTGTATGGAGTGTAGCCATGTATGGAAGTGTAACATGGGCGATAAATAGTTTAGACAAGAAGAGAATAGAAGCTTTCGAAATGTGGGGCTACAGAAGAATGCTGAAGATTAGATGGGTAGATGACATAACTAATGAGGAGATATTGAATAGGATTGGGGAGAAGAGAAGTTTGTGGCACAACTTGACTGGAAGAAGGGATCGACTTCTAGGACATGTTCTGAGACATCAAGAGATCACCAGTGTAGTGTTGGAGGGGAGCGTGGAGGGTAAAAATCGTAGAGGGAGACCAATAGATGAATACACCAAGCAGATTCAGAAGAATGTAGGTTGCAGTAGGTACTGGGAGATGAAGAAGCTTGCACAGGATAGAGTAGCATGGAGAGCTGCATCAAACCAGCCTCAGGACTGTAGGCTACAACAATATAAATTAAGAGAGCGCAATTTCATTTACTCTGTATTAACCTTAGAGAGTGACTTCTGCTACCTTGGTATTTATTTGATTGTTGTTATTTTAAAAGTGAAACCGATTTCTCATATGCTTAAAGGTAATTCAGTTCAATCTTTCAATAGTCAAAAATAAATGCTTGCCGTTTTCTAAATTTTGCATTAAGTTACACTGAGGTTACTGAACGTCTTTTTTTGCATTACATTTAACGTTACTTTCAAAATTTAGTGTTTCAGAATGAGTAACTTCAAGTAGTGGGGCAACTGATAACGCGATTGATGTTAGCTGATGACACGATTACCGTTATCCAAGATAGTGGCTTTTGGAGGGATGATAGCTCAATTACGCTACCTCTACTAACCTAAAAAAATGGCGAGAAAGAATTGGCTATCTCCACTAACCTAAGTCAACTCTTCCTAGGAAGTAGGCATAAGTCTTTATTTAAACCATTAGAGGTAGTACCACTATCAAGTGTTTTCGCCATGCTCTTGTCAAATGTTCACGAATTTTCCTCTAAGAGCTTACTCCTGCAGCTGATGCAAGTTATTATGATATTGTCATTCAATTCGAATATAATTTTTATAAATTTGTTTAAATATGTTAAAATTTGATTAGATTTCTTTAAATTTATTATCTACCTACGGCATTAGTGTGTTACCACCACGAGGCTGAGATATAGGTTGTCGGTATGTTACATGAAATCATTCAACTCTACACATAAGTCCTTATTAAGCAGTTAGAGCGAAATTAACGTGCATTTTCCAAGAGGATTGTGGTACTGCCTCTAAGAGCTTACTCCCACAAATCATGGGAGTTAGTGTTGTGTTGCCTCCACTAGAGCCTGCTCATTCAATTCGGATATAATTTGTTTAAATTTATTATCTACCTACAGCATTAGTGTCGTGTTGCCGCCATAGGGGGCTAAGATATCGATAGCTCTATTACTTGCACTGGACATAAGTCCTTATTTAAACAATTAGAACCTCTACAACCATCAAGTGCGTTCGCCACCGTCTTTGAGAATGTTCACGAAATTTGCTCTAACACTTTATTCTTGCAGCTGATGAGAGTTAGTATGGTGTTTCCTTTCAATTCGAATATAATTTGTTCAAATTTTTATAAATTTATTGCCTATCTGCTGCATTAGTTTCATGCTACCGCCATAACAGGCTGAGATATGAATAACTGTATTACATGAACTAGACATAAATCTTTTTTTTTAACGACTATAGCACTACAATCATCCACTCTGCTCACGAAATTTGCTCTAGCAGCCGATGGGAGTTAGTAGCGTGTTTCCAATTCACTTCGAATATAATCTCTGTAAATTTGTATTAATTTCTTTAAATTTGTTTAAATTTATTATCTACCTACAGCATTAGTGTTGTATTACCGCCACAAGAGGCTTAGATATCGATGTTTTAATAGCTGTAGTACATGCACTGTATCTACGTGACAGCGTTGTGTTTCGTCCTCGGATAATAAACATCGTCCGGGTAGAGTAGAGTGCGGGAATCGGCATAAGAGGGTGACATACGTAAAAAGAGAGCCAGACTTTGACGCTCAAAACACCAGATCTCTTCCACTGGCCCACAACGGAGCCGGTGTTGGTCTGTATTCTAGACGTTGCAGTTCACACATAAGGCGAATCTGCAAGATGGGTCCTATGGAGAGTCCCTCGAATACCAGGTCGAACGTACACCAGGATCGAGCGTCACCGCGTTGACAGTGCACCATACTACGTTCCAGTGCACGGTAGGACACGTCAATTCGACGACATTAAGCGACCGGCGGCGAAGTAGTGTGCGGCAGGTGACTGGCTGTTGGTAAGCGAGAGACGGGGAGGTTGCCGTACTCCAGGTAAAGCCTGCCAAAGCAGGAAAAGGGCACCCGTGTCTGACCTGAGGGTCAAGGGAACACGGTGCCAGGCCATCCGTCAGTAGGCCGGTGACGCTGGTCGGTCATCGTCGCCAAAGCCTGCGGTGCAAACTAACGAAGAGAAATACTGCTCGATAGTGAACACTGGCAAGGCCAAGTCCGCCTCGTTCTTTCGGAAGAGTGACGGAGTAATATCGAACCTTTAATATCATTCCAGCGCTGACAAAGGAACCGAATGCGGCCACGATGCTCCGAGCTATGTGTTTAGGCATCGGTAGTGTTTGCGCTACGTGCGGAATTCGTGATGCCAGATAGACGTTAACATATTCGGTCCGTTGATGTAGGTCCTACACACGAAGACGAAGATCCACAAGCCCAGCACTTGCAAGAGACTCCGATAATTGATGGTGGTCGTGCGTGAGATGTAGTCCGTGAAGTCGATACCGAGACAACGGATTTTATCGCGCAGTGCCACCCTCGCAGGTGTCATCCCACGCCAGTGTTCAAAACCATTGATTTATGTACATTTACACGGCATCTCGAAGCTTCGAAGTGGCTAACCAATCCAATGATTTGCAAACATCACGTTCGTCACGAAGAGGTAACATCAGATCATCAGCATACGCAGTGCACCTAAAAAAGAAGCCACCAAGAGACAAACCCGTGAGGCGGTGCCGCAGCCCGCACAACAAAGGTTCTACTGCAAGGCGTACAGTATTGTCCATAATAGGCGTACCTGTGTAACACAGCGGCGAATTTACAAGGTGTTCGACAGTCTAACGTTGACAAGCGCTTTCCCTGTTGCGCCACGTAGGAGACGAGTAACACCTCGGAGGAAGCGTCGGGGTAATGCTTATTCTGAAGAACAGCAGTTTAGTACGTATGACTGACGCAATCAAATGCTTGACGAACATCGCAGCCAGAGCTCCCGATACGCGACGCACCTTAGCGAGGGCAATCAGCGGCACAGGGCGGAGCGGATATTATGCGTCCCACCTATCGATGACTCATCAATTGATAGGACACGGGATGTCGTACGCAGAATTCGAGCTGCCACTCGATGCGTGAGATTTAGGAACCAGGTTTTAAATTGTATGACATTTCCAGGGGCAGATGTGGACTGTGACCACAATCTATTGATTATGAACTGTAGATTAAAACTCAATAAACTGCAAAAAGGAATTTAAGGAGATGGGATCTGGATGAACTGAAAGAACCAGAGGTTGTAAGGAGTTTCAAGGAGAGCATAAGGGAACAATTGAGAGGAATAGGGCAAAGAAATACAGTAGAAGAAGAATGAGTAGGTTTGAGGGATGAAGTAGTGAAGGCAGCAGTGGATCAAGTAAGTAAAAAGACGAGGGCTAGTAAAAGTCCTTGGGTAACAGAAGATATATTGAATTTAATTGATGAAAGGAGAAAATATAAAAATGCAGTAAATGAAGCGGGCAAAAAGGAATATAACCGTCTCAAAAATGAGATCGACAGGAAGTGCAAAATGGCTAAGCAGGGATGGCTATAGGACAAATGTAAGGATGCAGAGGCTTATTACAAAAAACTCGATGGTTTGTCACCTAATGGTTCCATGTCACAGACATCAGCGAAAGTTCTTCACCAAATGTTATGCACAGATCACATCTGGATCACCAGTGAAGACGGAACAGGTTAATATTGTTGCTCACATGCCAGTTGCGCAGTGAACTAGCTTTATTGCTGTACACCTGTACTGTGTTGAGGGACAAGGATAAAGTGATGGCATGGCGATGGAACTTGATGAGGTTTGTTTGAAATAGATACATTGACTCTGCACAAAAGAGTAAACAAGTAACCGGCAAATGAAATCTATTTACAATGTCTACTAGCTGGTGAATGCGGTAAATGATGTTCTCACAGGAGTGCACGTTGAGGGCATACAGGCCTCAGTGATATGAGCATGTCGTCCGATCACGTGACCACGGAATAACAATGGACGTAAGTCTGGAGTGAAGCAAACTTTCTTTATGAACCACCAGGCACACTGTACTTATGAACGAAAGCGAAACATGTGGACAGCCCTAAATAAAGCCAAACACATCAGTAGCTCACGTTAAGCTCAACCCAAGTAGTCCATGGCTTGTGCACCAGACCCAGAATACGTGTATACGCGGTACTATAGCCCATCTCAAACTGGTTTGTTTTTTACTCCTGTGTGCATCATACCATTGTCATAATTTGGCCTAACAGAATATTTGCTTGTCAGTGGACACCACGTGCCACACGCTTTGCGCTGATTGCCGTCCACATATTTCTGCGGGACAGCTGTCGTGATAGTCACTAGGGGAAAGATAGACACTGCCTACAGGAAAATTAAGGAGACCTTTGGAGAAAAGAGAACCACTTGCATGGATTTCAAGATTTGAGATGGAAACGCAGTTCTAAGCAAAGAAGGGAAACCAGAAATGTGGAAGGAGTATATAGAGGGTCTATACAAGGGCGGTGTTCTTGAGGACAATAACAGGAGGAAAATGTAGATGAAGTTGAAATAGGAGATATGATACTGCATCAAGAGTTTGACAAAGCACTGGAAGACCTAAGTCGAAATAAGGCCCGAGGAGTAGACAATATTCAATTAGAACTACTGACAGCCTTGGGAGAGCCAAGCCTAACAAAACTACCATCTGGTGACCAAAATGCATGGGACAGAAAAATTACCCTCAGACTTCAAGAAGAATATAATAATTCCAATCCCAAAGAAAGCACGTGTTGGCAAACGTGAAAATTACCGAACTATCAGTTTAGTAAGTCATGGCAGCAAAATACTAACGCGAATTCTTTACAGACGAATGGAAAAACTGGTAGAAGACGACCTCAGGGATGATCAGTTAGGAAATATTGGAATACGTGAGGCAATACTGACCCTACGACTTATCTTAGAAAATAGATTATGTCTACAAAAGCTAGAAACGTAGGTTGGCCTTTCCTTAGAGTATTCCAGTCAACACTGTCAAAAGTTTTCTCTCTTTGAATTTCTGAAGGTGGCATGGGTAATATACAGGGAGCGAAAGGCTATTTACAATTTGTACAGAAACCAGATGGCATTTAAAAGAGTCGAGGGGCATGAAAGGGAATCAGTGGTTGGGAAGGGAGTGAGACAGGTTTGTAGCCTCTCCCCGATGTTATTCAATCTGTATATTGAGTAAGCAGTGAAGTAAACAAAGTTTTTATTTCTTCTCCATGGATTTTAATACATACTCAGAATTTTTACTTTGAGGTTCGGCGATGAAATTGTAATTCTGTCAGAGAGGGCAAAGGACTTGGAAGAGCAAATGAAAGGAATGGATAGTGTCTTGAAGGGAAGATATAAGATGAAAACCAACAAAAGCAAAACGATGATAATGGAATGTAGTCGAATTACGTCGGGTAACGCTGAGGGAATTAGATTAGGAAATGAGACGCTTAAAGTAGTAAAGGAGTTTTGCTATTTAGGAAGTAAAATAACAGATGATGTTCGAAGTAGAGAGGATATAAGATGTAGACTGGTAATGGCAAGGTAACCATTTCTGAAGAAGAGAAATTTGTTAACATCGAGTATAGATTTATGTATTTATTTCATCTCAATGTCATCGGCAAACCTCAGAGACAGCAAAGGACTACGAACAGCAGTTGTGGGGAATGGATAGTGTCTTGAAAGGAGGATAAAAGATTATATCAACAAAAGCCAAACGAGGATAATAGAATGTGTTCGAATTAAGTCGGTTGATGCTGAAGGTATTAGATTAGGAAATGAGACACTTAAAGTAGTAAAGGAGTTTTGCTATTTTGGGAGAAAAATAACTGATAATGGTCCAAGTAGAGAGGATATAAGATGTAGACTGGCAATGGCAAGGAAAGCGTTTTTGAAGAAGAGAAATTTGTTAACATTAAATATAGATGTAAGTGTCAGGAAGTCTTTCCTGAAAGTATTTGTATGGAGTGTAGCCATGTATGGAAGTGAGACATGGACGATAAATAGTTTAGACAAGAAGAGAATAGAAGCTTTCGAAATATGGTGCTAGAGAAGAATGCTGAAGATTAGATGGGTAGATCACATAACTAATTAGGAGGTATTGAATAGAATTGGGGAGAAGTTTGTGGCACAACTTGACTAGAAGAAGGGATCGGTTGGTAGGATCAAGGGATCACCAATTTAGTATTGGAGGGCAACGTGGAAAGTAAAAATGGTAGAGGGAGACCAAGAGATGAATACACTAAGCAGATTCAGAGGGATAGAGAAGCATAAGGAGCTGCTTCAAACCAGTCTCAGGACTGAAGACTCCAACAAAAACAACGTGGGATATGGAGGGCAGTCGTTGATGATTCCAACCATTTGACGAGTTCAAATGATGGTCCCTTCACAGTGTTGACGTGCTCGGTTGACAGTCATCTGTCGAGCCCGTGTTTGTCGCATAACGGAACAATACCTGAGGATGGCGTAGTAAAACTCTGTGATTCCCGGGGGGGGGGGGGGGGGGGGGGGGGGGGTCAGGGATTTTCTCTGCGACGTGATGACCGGGTGTTGTGTAATGTCCTTAGGTTAGTTAGGTTTAAGTAGGCACAGTCTACACGTGTCTCCAACTGCCGGTTGACATTCCGGTGAGATCAGGTAAGCGGGCAGCGCCTACGCCATAGTACTTGTCGTCGAAGCTTGATGGTACAGGCGTAAGCAGTGTGATCAGTAAATGCAGCTGGCCACAACTCGGCTGCCTTGACCGCATCCTCGAGAGAGCGGGATGTATACATCCTTTTAATTCTGCCTGATTAATGTCCCGTAATGTGCGCGAAACCCTATCAGCACAGATGATGATCCAAGTGTCTATCTAATCGAGCTCGCAAATGACAGTGCCGAGTTCTGGGCGTAGTGTATGCTGAGGAATTTGGTCATAGCGAATTGTACAATAAAACTGCCCCCGATCACCATATCATCTATCCTGCCTGGGCATAACTGTGTTAATTCCTCAGTAAAGAACTGAGGAACGTTCACGCCTTTTGTTGGTACCGGACGCTGCGTAATCATTGACGAGGAGTATCTCTGGGATTATAAGAGCCATGCCCCTGGCATTTGATAGGTAACTTATATCGGTCGCTATTAAACTTTCTTTGAAAAGTTTTGCGGGGCCACTTCCTGTATCCAACGCATGTGATACGCGTGTCGTGCATCCAGAGATGTCCTGGAAGCCAAGAATGTATATTTCCTGCAATAAGGCCACCACAGTGTCGGCTGAATAAAGTGTGTCGCGTAACAATGCAAGATTCTCGCGCAACTGGATGATATTGATGTTAATCTTCACGAATCGACATGACTGTCGTTCGCCCTCGACGGCAGCGTCAGTCATCGGTGCACCCGGTGGCGACAGGTTCGCTCACCCGCACGCCACCCTGACGTTACCATTACCATGTTGTCCGCAGGAGATGGGTAGGATGATGTAACTCCCCCTCTTCTGCATGTGGTGTGCCCACCTGAGAGTCGTCCGCCCAAGAGTTACTGGAGAGAGGCTGTCGGTGTGGTTCATCGGCTATCAAAGAAGCCCCTCTTGTTACGATTCCTCGCGGCTGCGTCGGTGTTCCATCGCCCCTCCATCCCCGCACTAGTGTCAGCAAGAAGAAAAGTCCGTCGTGGCAGTTCCTAAGAGTGAGCAGCGTCGGTCGACAACTCCGGAGCACGGACATCCACGACACTGTCGACATCGGTGTGATCGTTTGCCCCTGCCCACAAGAGACAGTCCCGAGACGGCGTGCCTCCGTGCCTCGGCGCCTTCAGAGAGGAAAGTTCGGGTTGGCACGACTCGTGAATCAACATCCAGCCGCTCGTTGTGAGGTGACGATTGCTGTTCAGGTCAATCAGGCGACTCCGTCTGCATAAGGAGGACCGTATGTGGCTAATCAACAGCGTCTTCGCCCGCCTGCGATGGCAGCATGTCCCGATCCCCGCCGCACGACGTCGCAGATGTACATAAGTAACTGGCAGGATCGATGGAGGAACGTGCTGTGCCGCTTCTCTTGAAGGACTCTTGGCGATCCGCCCCTGCAAATAATCAGAGCGAATGTGACTCTCCTGGCTGCTTCCTGAGCATGTGCCCGGTTGTCCATCGTACGCGATAATTGTACGACATCTCATTTTCATTTTGTTCGTTGCATCTGCTCGGGGCGGACGTCGTAAGCCATCCGTTTAAGTTCGTTGTTGCTCGATTATCTCAGTTTTTTTTTTTTTAATACAGAGGGCAGCTAACCCTCTGACCGAGCATGCTGAGCTACCGTGCCGGCGTCCATCTAAGCCACCAAGGGCACAGAGGATAGCGCGACTGCAGGGATTTACCTCTGGCACGCCTCCTGCGAAATCCACATTGTGCGAATGCACGAACAGTGCCCGAACTCTTACGGGAATCGGCAATGCGCCGTGAGGAATGAGTATAATGGGCGGGGACACAACGAATGTAGTGCGGGACAATACGTTGAGAATGTGGGTTTCGCAGGAGGCGTGCCAGAGATAAATCCCTGCAGTCGCACTATCCTCTGTGCCCTCGGTGGCTCATATGGATAGAGCGTCTGCCATGTAAACAGGAGATCCCGGGTTCGAGTCCCGGTACGGGCCACACATTTTCATCTGCCCCCGTTGACGTATGTCAACGCCTGTAAGCAGCTATGGGTGTTCATTTCATTGCAATATCATTCTAACGAGCTGCATGGTCAGCGATGGTATCTGTTCTTTCGGACATGTCCAAGAGAACAGATACCATATATATATATATATATATATATATATATATACTTGAGAGGGGGGGATAACGGACTTCGTGGATACCTCAGAAAGTGGCCTTACACCCCTGCCTGCGTGTTCAGCGGTATCAGCGCCGGTAAGTCCATCAAAGTTCGTAAACTGTGGTTTGTCGGCAGTGCACTGTTCTTCGTCAATCATCTAAATATTGACTACGCTGGCTGTGTGCTAAAAGTGAATACCAGTTGTGTCCTGTGGATCTAGACGCAGTTCGTCACGCAACAAGTTTTCTACTTCGTGTGCTCGCGGTCTCGGATATTCGGCTTGGAATGTAATCTTGGTAGTGTTCTTCCTAAATGAGTTCGTCATGTCATTGCAGTGAGCTTGTAGTAAGCGTCTCGCGCTCGCGAACGCCATGAGGCCGGCGGGGCGGCGACGACGCGTCCTCGCCGGTCCGTCACTGACGGCCAACTTTGGTCGCAGTAATTCTACCGACGTGGAATTCTTATATTTCGACCGTGTCTACGAGTTCGAATAATGATTTCCAAACGAAGCGAAAGGATGAGTTAAATTGCAATGTATCTTGACAAATACTATATCCTAACTATTGTGTTGCTTCTATTTGCAGTCGTAAACAGCAAGCTGAATCTCCACAAATCGCTGAGATGTGAATACAGGCTCTTCTGAACTTGGGCATTGGTAATGCTCTGTTCTTGGACTCTAAATTATTATTTTGCCTAAATTATAATTTTGCCCCTCATTGTACATTAGTCATAGCAGGACGTCAGGTTTTACCGGCCTCTGTGGTCGAACGGTTATAGACGCTTCAGTCCGGAAACACGCGGCTGCTACGGTCGCAGGTTCGAGTCCTGCCTCGGGCATAGATGTGTGTGATTTCTTAGGTTGGTTAGGTTTAAGTAGTTCTACGTTCTAGGGTTAAGTCCCATAGTGCTCAGAGCCATTTGAGCCATTTTAATAATATTGTTTACTTTTTTCGCACTCCACGGGGTCAGTAATCGTGTTCTGATGCAACCACAACTCCAATTGCGAGACGAGCTGCAATAGGTATCCAGGTTGAGGATCCGTGGTGCGAACACACGGATCCAAGTGGTCCCCCAGATTCTCGACTGGTTTTAAATCCGTGGAGTTTGGTGACCTGGTCCTCTTCGAACTACACACGTACACTGCCAACTGTGTGACAAGTTGCATTGTACTGATGATAGATGCAGTGGTGCTGAGGAAAAACGAGCTGCATATAGAAGTCGACACGGTTCACAGTGGTGGATGCATACATGTTATGATCGACTGTGCCTTCCGGAATGACGATATCACCCACGGAAGGCCACGGAAAGATTTCCAGGTCATAACGTTCCCCCCCCCCCCCCCCCTTCCCCATCACCCCCTCCCCCGCCTGGACCATTCCGATGACTGTTGAATGGTACCTGCTTTCAGATGTCTCATTCAGATGAAGCGTAAAACGTTATTTACCTGAAAAGGCCACTCGGTGGACGTCCAGTTGCAGTACTGGCGTGCAAACTCCACCCTTCGTCGCCAGTGAATGGCAAACAGCAGTCGCCACGGGCGCAGTAAGCGGGCGCCTACTGCTCAAGCCCACAAGTAGCACCGTAGGAGTACGCATTAGGAGTGATTTAAAATGGAATGATCATATAAATTTGATAGTCTGTAAAGCAGATGCCAGACTGAGATTCATTGGAAGAATCTTAAGGAAATGGAATCCGAAAACAAAGGAAGTAGGTTACAGTACGCTTGTTCGCCCACTGCTTGAATACTGCTCAGCAGTGTGGGATCCGTACCAGATAGGGTTGATAGAAGAGATAGAGAAGATCCAACGGAGAGCAGCGCGCTTCGTTACAGGATCATTTAGTAATCGCGAAAGCGATACAGATATGATAAACTCCAGTGGAAGATGGAGAGATGCTCAGTAGCTCGGTACGGGCTTTTAAAGTTTCGAGAACATACTTCACCGAAGAGGCAAGCAGTATATTGCTCCCTCCTACGTATATCTCTCGAAGAGACCATGAGGATAAAGTCAGAGAGATTAGAGCCCACACAGAAGCATACCGACAGTCTTTCTTTCCACGAACAATACGAGACTGTAATAGAAAGGGAGAACCGATAGTGGTACTCAGGGTACCCTCCGCCACACACCGTCAGGTGGCTGCAGGGTATGGATGTAGATGTAGATGTAGATGTAGATTATGTCAACGACTGGCAAAGGTCCCGAGTTCGAGTCTCGGTCTGGCACATAGTTTTAATCTGTCAGGAAGTTTCAACGACTGTATTGTTTTCCGCTTCCCTTGACATCTTTCATGTACCCTCCACTGCCACTGCTGCGGCGTGCTGTCTGTGAGTGATTATTGCACGCTGACGTCAGACTTAGGCAGTGGTCACGTGGACTGTCTACATACAGACCATGCACGCCACTGAGCGAGGTGGCGCAGTGGTTAGCACACTGGACTCGCTTTCGGGGGATGACGGTTCAAACCCGTGTCCGGCCATCCTGATTTAGGTTTTCCGTGATTTCCCTACATCGCTTCACACAGATGCCGGGATGGTTCCTTCGAAAGGGCACGGCCGATTTCCTTCCCTATCCTTCCCTAATTCGTGCTTGTGCTCCGTCTCTAATGACCTCGTTGTCGACGGGACGTTAAACTATAATTTCCTCCTCCACAATGCACGCCCTGCCTCCACCACGCTTGCGTGTGACACCAACTGAGCCGTGCTGCGGTCACGTTGGTGCTGTTCTACAACGTACTGTTTTCGCCCTCTGTTTGAGGCCAGACGGTATCGTTTAGTTGGCACGGTTGAGTTTGTTTGTCAGCTTCTCGTGTTGACTGGCGCCACTCGGTTTCGCAAGGGTTGCATGCCAGCTAGTGGCAGCTGCGGCTGTTATCGATATGTAGTAACTGTTGCCCCATCTTTGGGGCGACGTCGTTGGTTTTCTGGGTCGTGTGAGTTGGCCAGTTCGGTTGGGGACTCAGGAGGAGCCAGGCCCGCACAGTGCCAGAACACGTCGGGGCCGCTGGCGGTACGCATGGACTGCCGGATGGAAGGGCTGTGTTCACGAGGGAGTACGACCTCGTCGTAAACCGGATCCAGCAAGCTTTAAGGTCAGTGCATTTCAATCCATGTACAGAAACCTCCACCAATGTGATATCTCGCGATTCTCCAGTGACTTGGGTTCGTGTTGCTGCTCGTAGTTTCGCCGACGCGAAGAGTAGCGAGTGGAGTGCTTGGGAAAGGCAGATCTGATTAGCTTCTTATTACTATTTACTGCGTTCAACTTGTTACAATTTGTTAAGTTCAACAAACGGTAATTTTTTTTTGCCTGGTGGCCGCTAACGTCCCAGTTACCTACCCTGGGGGTTGGTGTGCGTAACGGCAGTGTAAGTTTCCTCGCCTTTCCTCTGCTGTCCAGTAAAGCGCGTAGTTTTGGAAGCTTTCTTGATCGTAGGCCGGCTGGTGATTCTTCTACTCCGGTTGTAGTGATTGCTTTCTCGTTCCGGGGGCTCTAAACACAGTATTCTGGGGACGTAATACAGACTGCCGGTTCCAGCTTTGGCGTATTGTTCCATCGTTGCATTTGGTTTATCAGACGTCACGTAGCTTCACCAAAATTACCATTAGTCATTCGTCTGAATTACCATCTCGTGAAGTGAATGCAACTCTTGGCTGTCAATCTCATCGCTCGCGAAAGTGTTTGTTGCCGGAGCTTCTCTGAGGTCGATTCCTGGAGCACCGTCTGTGGCCCCTTGGTTCTTGTAAGACATGTGTATTCCAAAAGGACTGATGGCCAATAGTTCTGTGTTACGCTCCTTCAGCCCACGCCTTCTGCGGGTATAATCTGCCTCAGTACCCTTTAGGGAACTTATGTACTGGTCCTTGTGTTTTAGTATTGTATTATTTACTACAATACCTTGTAATGCCTACATTAGAGGTTATATATGTCTACTTAATAGTTCTGGTCACCTTCTGGAATAAATCTAGCAGTGTAGTGTTCAGTGGTTGGTTAACTTTGAAAGCGTTGTTTTTTAATTAACCTTTGCTATTGTATTTGCTGTTTTACAGCAGATTTCTAAACTTGTTATATTATTGCCGTTCCTGGCGTGATTGTGGCCATCTGCCTTAAAATTCTAATTTGTCATTCCTGGCCTCTGATGCCTTCTGCTGTGTTTGTGGCGACTTACCTTTAATATTCCAATACCAGTAAGTTGTGAATTGCAGCTAGTTCTTATACAATTCTTAATATATTGCCATTCCTGGCGTGTAAGACATTCTGCCCAGATCACAGTGGCTTGCTTTTAAAACATTATCTGCTGTATCTGTATTTAATGGTGATTTGCTAAATTCTAACACACTGAAAACTCTTTTTTAGACAGTTGTTTACTTCTTCATTATTAACGTGTGATATTTTTTATTTATTGTTGAGTATGGAATTACTGGTTTAAAATAAATTGTGTATAACGGCCCCGTCCACAAGCGTAACCAAATCCTGCTTTCTCTTGCCTAGCAGGTTTCACCAATAACTAACAACGTAAGCCACATGAAGGGGAACGGAACAAAATCGGCAGATGTAAAGGTAAAATGCAGAGTACCACAGGGACGTGTTATAGCACCGTTGCTGTTTACACTATATATATATATATAAGTGTGGGATGCCTTTCAAGGCTATTCGCAGATGATGCAGTTGTCTATACCATAGTAGCAACGCCACAAGATGGTACGAATTTGCATAACGACCTGCACAGATTCGATGAGTGGTGCAGGCTCTGACCGTTGACCCTGAACGTAAATAAATGTAACATTGCATATAAGTAGGAAAAGAAATCCGCAACTACACAGCTATACCATTGATGACAAGCACCTGGAAATAGCATATGCCGTAAAATATCCGATAGGCGTAACTATCCAGAGCGACCTTAAGTGGTATGACCACGTAAAAAGAAATAATGGGAAAAGCAGACACCAGACTCCTATTTCCTTACGATTCTTGCGATCAGTCTAACTCAGCAACGAACGAAGTGGTTTATAAGGCGCTTGTTCGCCCGATTCTTGAGTATTGTCCATCCATCTGGGATCCCTGTCAGTTAGGACAGGAGTTCCAACGAAGAGCGGCGCGTTTCGTCACGGGATCGTTTAGCTGGCGAGAGACCATCACGGAGATGCTAAACAAACTCCACTAGCAAACGTTACAAAAGAGGCGTTGTGCATCACGGAGAGATTTACTACTGAAATTTCGGGACAGCACTTTTCAGGAGGAGTCGGACAACATATTACTTCCCTCCACATACCACGCGGAGAAAATTACAGATCTTAGAGCCAATACAGAGGTTTACAGTCAATCATTCTGCCCACGCAGTATTCGCGAGTGGAACAGGGCTGGAGGGATCAGATAGTGGTACCGTAAGTACCCCCCGTCACACACAATTAGGTGGCTTGCGCAGTATGATGTAGACGTAGACGAAAATCTGAGTTTCTATCATTAAACACGATGTGAAGAGGAGCTGACATTTGCAGTTATTCTCATTTGTAATTAAAAATCAAGCACTCATTTTAACAACTGAACGAATTATATTAGTATTACTCTTGTAATACGTAGTTAGTGTAATTTTTACGAAATTCGTAGTTTTAATGCGATTATTAAAGTTTTTACATCTGGCCAGGTGAAACGTATTGACAGTCCTTTTTACAGGCGACACAGCTACAGTTCTACAATGATTTCCTGGTTCTTGTTTCATTATGGGCCATTTAGTTCACTGCTTCCGCAACAGAAGAAGAGGGAATGTTAGTTTGTCAGGAAGAATAGTTTCCTGACGATTCCTGAAAAATGTTTTTCACCCTTTTGTAACAAATGAGTCTCCGTTTCTGTCCACAGCGTCTGGTTCTTACACAAAAGGAGCGTTTATGTTTTTACGACTTTTACTTACTCCAATACATACACGGAAACATTATCAAGACAAGGTCTTCATATAAGGGTTGATCAAAATGTTTCTGTTCGAAGGCCGTACAATCCAGAAACGATATTTCAATCCGGCGAAATCCCCGTCAGCATTGAGGTACTCGCCCCATCGGTGCACCATGTTGATGAAACACGGTGTCCTGCTGCGTGAAGAAGTCCGTTGCTGCGTGCTACACATCGTCCATCCTTCAGTGGCTTTTCTGAAGGGACGAAAGGTATGACAATCACATGGGGCAGAGATCAGTAGTTGGCACAAATGCGTCACGGCATGTGCAATGTGGAGACGTACGTTATCGTGAAGCACCAGCAGCCCTTAGCGCACGCATTCTTCATTCTCTGAAGGGCGTCTACCGCTGCTTATCCTTCGGCAGTGAAGGAAACAATAACAGCACGTTGGTCCGTTTTCGACGCATTTGGTAATATGCCACGTTTAGACATTTACCGGACACACGTCGGATAGAAAGGGATACCACACTAATCCCTTGCCTGCATCTTACTGTTTATATACCCACATATAAGTCAAGTTACGTTATATATATGCTGCAGCAACGCCCTAAAACGGAACTTTTTGGTCGACTCATATTATACAGAGTGTTACAAAAAGGTAAGGCCAAACTTTCAGGAAACATTCCTCACACACAAATAAAGAAAAGATCTTATGTGGACATCTGTCCGGAAACGCTTAATTTCCATGTTAGAGTTCATTTTAGTTTCGTACTTTCTCTATTCACCGCCATGATTTCATACGGGATACTGTGCTGTTCGAACACGTGCCTTTACAAGTACGACACAACATGTGGTTCATGCAATATGGAGTTCCTGCTCATTTCAGTCGAAGTGTTCGTACGCTTCTCAACAACAGATTCGGTGACCGATGGATTGGTAGAAGCGGACCAATTCCATGGCCTCCACGCTCTCCTGACCTCAACCCTCTTGACTTTCATTTATGGGGGCATTTGAAAGCTCTTGTCTACCAAATATACAGACTCTTCGTGCTCGATTTGCGGACGGCTGTGATACAATACGCCATTCTCCAGGGCTGCATCAGCGCACCAGGGATTCCATGCGACGGAGGGTGGATGCATGTATCCTCGCTAACGGAGGTTATTTTGAACATTTCCTGTAACAAAGTGTTTGTAGGTACGCTGGTACGTTCTGTTGCTGTGTGTTTCCATTCCATGATTAATGTGATTTGAAGGGAAGTAATAAAATGAGCTCTAACATGGAAAGTAAGCGTTTCCGGACACATGTCCACATAATATATCATCTTTCTTTATGTGTGATGAATGTTTCCTGAAAGTTTGGCCGTACCTTTCTGTAACACCCTGTATATATTATACAACGTTCATTATGGAGCAAGCCTTCTAATGAGTTACATATTAACATGTTGTCGTCTTACGATCCTCGTCATTCCCGGAGTTTTAGATCTGAGTACCAACATAGCAATTTCCAAGCCGTGTAAATATCTCTACAAGCACTGTGAAATACTGAAATTTATTCCTGAAATTCAACTTAACTGTAAAAGGTATAGATGTACTACCGATGCGACATTTGAAAATCTGATACCAGGTCCGGCATAAATTTGTTTACAAGGTGTACAACTTTGCTCCCCCCGTTTTTCCCCAACATTTGAGGCTTTAGAGAAAAAAATTGATTACACTTGTATCATTCAAGGTATTTTCGACCGGTGGCCAATACGTTCTCCCATCTTTCGGGCACTGTACGAATCCAGCGTCGAAAAAGTTGTTCATCTTTTGAAACGTTCCAAGAATAGATCCAATTTCCTACTTCTTCACGAGTTCAGAACTTTTCGTCAGCCAGGCCATGCGCCATTGATCTAAACAGGTGACAGAGGGAGCAATGTGTGAAGAATACGGCGAGTGGGGTAGGACCTCCCATTTTAACGTTTCCTAGTACATTTTGACCTCCTTTACAACGTGGGTCGAGGGTTGTCGTGCTGCAAAATCACTTTATCGTGCCTCTCGCTCTATTGCGGCCGTTTCTCTTTAAATGCTCTGCTCAAACGCATTAACTGCGTTCGATAACGAGCACCTGTGATTGTTTCACTTGATTTTAACACCTCATACTGCACCACACGACGCCGAGCTGGTTCCACCAAATGCAGAGCATGATCTCGGAGTCGTGAATATTCGGTTTGGACGAGATATCCCCATGATTTTCTGCCTTTAGGTTATCGTAATGAACCCATTTTTCGTCCCCGGTCACAATGCGATGCAGATCCCTTCCGTTTTTGTCTCTGAAGCAACTATTCACACAAAAACGCCGTTCAACATCTCTCGGTTTCAGTTCACAGGGGATCCACGTTCTTTCTTTCTGAATCGTGCCCATAGCCTTGAGACGTTTTGAAATATCTCGCTGTGTCACTCCCACTAATCGTGCCAATTCTTCTTAAGTTTGACGAGAGTCTTCACTCAGCAATGCCTCCGATTCTGCATCTTCGAAAACATTCTCTATTCCACCACTATGCCGGTCTAAGACGTTAAAATCACCGCTCTTGAATCGTTGAAACCACTCACGCAACATTCTTTCACTAATAGCGTCCTTACCATACGTGCTTGAGAACATTCGATGAGACTCGCCGCTGTTTTGTTCATATTGAAACAAAACAGTAACACCTCCCGCAAATGACGAGAATTAGGATCGTAAACTGACTTTATTACGCAGACACAAATCGACTAATGTCTGAATGAGGTTATGTTGACCGAGGTCAAGGCTAACTGCCTGACGTCTGCGATCTGTTTCTCTCGACCGCTACTTATCGTTGCCGCCACCTATCGGCAAATGGCGGAAGCAAAGTTGAACACCTTATATATTAAAGTTAAGTTGAATTTAAGAACTAAGTTTCTGTGTTTGAAACTGTAGTTCGTCATCAAATATAAATTCAGAAATATTTTTGCTGCTTTGACGTTTAGCTTAAAATTATATTTTCAAAATAAGGGTCCAACCATTCCTTCGCACTTCAACTGTGGGAGAACCGTAACCAGAGTTAAGATTACTCAAGTACGGTGAACAGGAAACAGTAAAAAAGAAAAGACCTTGTAATTTATTTTTCATATTTCATTAATATCTGCAGGTACTTTTACGAAATAGACATTTGATAACCCTTATCAATCAGTTTCCAATTGTAACTGCTAGGTTCCAGATTTTCATTGTGTGAGTATGTGATCCTTACGGAAGCTTGTACAAGACTCGAGAATAAACTATCGGTAGTAGACAGTGGGGAGCGAGATTGTCGCGCAGTGCGGATACTAGTTGAAAATAACATGTGGAGTGGATTCTGACCGACCGCAGGAGAACAGTGACATTGCATTGCATTGCATTGTATTGTATGTTAACCGGGGACCTAGAAACGACGGAGAGGCTCCGTCCCGGCCGCAGCCGCAGTGGTTCACAACCCCACGACGACTACCGCAGTCCACTTCACCGCTCCGCCGCCCCACACCGAACCCAGGGTTATTGTGCGGTTCGGCCCCTGGTGGCCTCTCAGGGAACGTCTCGCACCAGACGAGTGTAGCCCCTATGTTTGCGTGGTAGAGTAATGGTGATGCACGCGTACGTGGAGAACTGTTTTGCGCAGTAATCGCCGACATAGTGTAGCTGAGGCGGAATAAGAGGAACCAGCCCGCATTCGCCGAGGCAGACGGAAAGCCGCCTGAAAACCATCCACAGACTGGCCGGCTCACCGGACCTCGACACAAGTCCGCCGGGCGGATTCGTGCCGGGGACCAGGCGCTCCTTCCCGCCCGAAAACGTGCGTTACACCGCACGGCCAACCGGGCGGGCGAACACTGACATAGTCGGATTAAAGTTTACATTGTCACGGTGAATTAAATACGTTAGGTCGTCTACTCGCAGTTGAAACAATTTTGGAGTAATATTAATAATGACAGCACGAAACAGATTAGTAACTGCAATGCTGTCGGCAATAAAGCCAACATGACACAAATCGAAACTCAGAGTGAGTTTGATGGATATCAGAAATCAAACTTGACAGTGCCGCCCATGACTTGAGTTGGGAACTGTCGCAGAGCTCGAACTCTGGCTGTGTCGATTGGCTAGGGTATGAGAGAGTGCTGCAATTAGGTGCCAAACTGATTCTTATAAACCGGATCCAATCCCCGCGAGTAACCCTTTCGCTACGATGAACTTCTGTAGAAGTCGGGAGCGAATGTGGCGCTCAACCGGTGGACTGGTGCAGCAGTTCCGCTTCGCGTCATACTTCTCCGCTTCACTACGCTCGACTTGTGTGGAAGCTTGACCTATGCACCATCTAGCGGCTTTGTTCAACGTCTGTAGTTAACAACAGTCGCTAGATGCAGTTGCAATCACTTTCAAAGTGTTTGTTTCGCTCATTTCCCGCCTTGATTCTGATCTGAAGTGAAGTGTTGTTAACTTCAGTTTCTACTAGAAGTGATATGGCAGGTAAGCGATATGCTGTGGATGAAACTCTTTCTCTCATACTGGATAGTGACTCTGAGGATGAAAGGGAATCATCGTCCGAATCTGACGATTAATATGGAACACTTATGAGTGATTTGTATAAATCTTGCCTAATAAATATATAGTATAAAGTCCAATAATTGCGACAGCACTACGAGTGTGAAAGCAGGACAGAGCAGAGCTGCAGGGCGTGCAAAAAATGCGGCGTGCAGCGGGCACTGGTGCTCGGCCACAGCGCACGGCGCCGGCATCAAAGGCTGAATATGAACTGCACTCACATAACGCACCAAACACACCAGAAAGTTAATCCTTTTCTCAACATTCATTCCTACGGTACCATTTTTCTGGCAATTTTTGAAGCAGTACATATACACGTGAACTAATATTTAATGCGGATAAAAAAACTGTCATGTTACAATTATGCATGTAATAGATATTTTTAACGGAATTCGTGTACGTCTCCAATGTAACTACACTTTTTGTTTCTGTGATGTGTAAAGTGTAAAACTAACTTGCAGAGACGTTAATCAGCCACACTCAAACTAAATTGGAGGACCGAATAAAATAGTAGAAGTAGACGAATCTTATATATATCAGACGAAAGAACCAGAGAGGACGGCCTTCTAAAAGTGAAGTAGATCATATTTGGGTTATCGGTGGAACAGAAAGGGTGTCCAAATAAAATGGCTCTGAGCGCTATGGGACTTAACATCTATGGTCATCAGTCCCCTAGAACTTAGAACTACTTAAACCTAACTAACCTAAGGACATCACACAACACCCAGCCACCACGAGGCAGAGAAAATCCCTGACCCCGCCGGGAATCGAACCCGGGAACCCGGGCGTGGAAAGCGAGAACGCTACCGCACGACCACGAGATGCGGGCAAAGAGAGTACCGCAAGTGTTGTGAGGGTATTGTCCCGAGACAAGTTGAGTTTAATCGGTCTCATAAAACACTTCATACTGCCTCGAACAAAAGTAATCACACAAGATTTCAGTCGTACCAGACTCTGAAGGCTGAAGGGTTCTACCACGAATTTGTGAACCACTCTAGCGTCTTCCAAAGAGACGAACTCCACAGTGTCCACACCCAGAATATAGAACGGCTGTGGAAGTCTGTCAAGTCTCCCATAAAAAGAGAAGGGCGTCCAGGACAGAGGAACGGACTGTACTCCTTCCAGTACCTGTACTTCCACAACTTGGCGTTTGCAGGGAAAAGTCGACGCATGCGACACTCTTCCGATATTCCTGCGCGATATTGGCAGAGTTTATCCTGGCCACAGGAAAATGGAATTGCCCCTGTACTTTGTACATCACACGGTCTGTTACAAGACGATAACACCAACTACGAGTAAGGTAAGTCGTCTCCTTTGAATTTACAAATGCTTCTCCAACACTTTTCTTTGGTCGTTTTTGTAGTGACAACTTGAAACATACTCATAACGCCCGCCACGAGACTTCCGTAATCGATTTACTATCGCACGTTCGATATGTATCGTTTGGACCCCACCAACTTCGATAGGCAATCATTCTTGGGAATTACCAAAATTTCAGTATCTGTGCACGTACCGGAGACGTCAATATATGAATCTATTTTATACACAAAAATTAGGGCTAACATCCTGAGCAGTGAATCTGACAGACTATATTTTATTTTTCAGATCAGCAAAATTTTATGGAGAAGGTCTGTACACGGCATATAATCTGATATAACAACTAGCATTTTTTCTATTATTGCAGTTAATGGTGCCGAATTTAGCGCACGGTCTGTCAAAGATCATTATAAACAGTCAGCTACTCAGCGAGGAAGGCTTTCCGTTGAGATGTCAGTGAGGAAGAAGTTCACCTGAGAAAGTAAGTCGTCGTTCTTTTCGTTGTCTAAACAAAACTGTTGCACCCACCGTATGAAAAACAAAGAACAGATACGTAGATGCCCTACACCGAGTTATCATCAATTATCGAAAAGCTTACTGAAGGCTTACAATAAATATTAACTAGATGACGTGAAGTGTTAAAAGTACAACAAAAAAGACAGTTTCAACACAGGAATGATGACCGTCACTATTGTGTTTTAATTTAACCGTATTTCTCGCAGCTGATACTGAGTAAATGATTTAGATTTATTTGATAATTCGCGTTACTCGACTGGAAGCTATCCATTTAATTTCGTGATTTTCTCGTGTTACATTAGTTGTGTGATGAAGGCGTTGTATGAGAGTTTGATTTATTGGTGACAGACAATGATAGTTCAGTCTAGCTAAACGAATCACGATGCACTGAAGTACGATTCTTTCCTTTTTTGGCAGTATAGACTTGGTGGATCGAATATTAACACTCGATTGCAGCCCAAGTTGCAAAGAAGACGTGTGTGAAGTATAAAAGCGTATGTATATTGAACAATTGTTACCAGTAAGCTGGTTTGTTAATCGTTTTAGTTCAAAATTAATTGTTGACAACTTAAATTTTGTTAAACTGTCTCGGGAGGGTGCAGTACATGAGTGGCAGAAGACGCAGTTGAACCAAAAATGGATCCATACCTGAGGCGAAAAAAATTAGTTGACAAGTTGAGAGACTGTGTAGATGATATAACCTGAAAACGGAAGAAAATGGACTCTTTAATAGTTTATAAGTTACATAGCCACTTTTGTATCGGAATATTTAAACAACTCCACAAAATATATAAAAGAGTGTCTGTGTCGATGATTACACATTAACAATGAGCGTTTTAATAAAATACCAGCGCGAAAATAATGAGTAATGAAAGAGAGACTGACGACACACATGAAATACTTCCACTTTTAACTGAGTAAGCTTGGTGTCCGCCATTATAAGTGATGCGCGCTAACTTTCCATTACCTGTCATGTGTTCTTGTAGCTTTATAACTGCACCACGTGCTGCATTAGTTTGGCAGCCAGTGGACATCTTTTTCTTTTTTTTTTTTACATTACGTGGGGTGTTTACGTTTACATAATAGGTATTTTCTCGTTAGCTAATATACATTAAACCATATTATCGATCCGTACTTGTACTGTATGCCTGTAGTCAACTAACTTTAATGCCACCTAATAATAATAAAATATATTTTGGGTTCTATGTTTTTATGGGTGATGGGCTGTTTAGGCTCTTTGAGTAAGACCAGTGTACGACTTGCGCAATAATTTCATTTCTTTGTTATGTTATACGTGGAACTGTTTCATGTTTGACTAACATATTCAAACAGAAAGATTTTAAACAAAACGAGCTTTGGTCACCACTTTTATACTGTCAATCATACTATTAAAAAACTACATCGAACATGCCGTTGTGTTAAAATCCTATATCGATCCGATGTGACAACATATAAAACTAACTGACAAGTTCATTTGTAAAATGAAATGAAATGTCGTGTGACGAGGTCCTCCAGTCGGGTAGACCCTTTCGCCTGGTGCAAGTCTTTCGATTTGACGCCACTTCGGCGACTTGCGCGTCGATGAGGATGAAATGATGATGATTAGGACAACACAATACCCAGTCCCTGAGCGGAGAAAATCTCCGACCCAGCCGGGAATCGAACCCGGGCCCTTTGGATTGACAGTCTGTCGCGCTGACCACTATTTTTTAATTTTTATTTTTACTTCTTTTACCAGTAATGAACAGAAAACTAGTAAGTGCACTCGTTGCGTCGAGTTGGGGACGCACGTAACTAAAACCATACTAATAGTTGTAGAAAAGGGCATAAAGAAAGAGAGCAAAGAGCGGGGCGAAGGAAACCATGAAACAAAACTGAAGGGTTGAATCCATACCACCATTAACCAGTGCTACATCTTGCACCGGATGGGAAAACTAAAACTGCGAAGACCTTTTCGCACCGGGGACAAAAAGAGGAAATGGGACAAATACTGCTACAGAGTGTGAGGGTTCCCAACGAAACTCTCCATCTGCTGTATCATCCAGGTATGACTTCTCGTAATGATGAAAGTAGATCCCACCTTGTATCGTGTAGTGTTCTATTATCGTATTGTAATTTTAGCTTCTCTTACCCGTGATGTTCCAGCTACGTGGAGGGTCGTGGAACGCACTCCACAAAAAATTGGAAAAATATTGTCGATACTTTGGGTTACGGAGGATCTTGCAATGCCGTTCCTGCAAATAGTTCCAAAAGTCTAAAGTGTCCTTAGTGCCGTCTTGAAACAAATAGTGCACTGCATGTCCACGAAGCCACGTCGTTGCATTAGTTTTAGTGCGTGGGTAATACGTTTCATCCGGGTATAAGATAGTCTTGGGGTCGATATGATGCGGCGTTACCCGAAGGAAGTATGCTGACATTTGCCTCACTAAGTGCCACACTGCTGTAGACTCGCCACAGCTAAGACGGTGTTCATCGTTGTCTTGAACGCCACAGCTCGTGCACATGGGTGAGTCTACCATGTGGATCGCATGTAGCCTTGATCTGGTCACCTGCTTACCGTTGATAGTGATATACCACATCGCCGTGACGTCAGTGTCTAGTGTTACGTGGTGAATTGTCCTCCACACTACTCGCCAGTTGACGTTTGGGTGCTTCCTCTTCACGTAGTTCGCGACAGATGTCCGTCCATCGGGAGGCTAATAAATATTGAAAAGTCCGGTAAAATTCCAAGGGGAGGCCATCAGGACCCGGAGACTTGTTGACAGCTCCTTTTCTAATGGCGTTGATCACTTCTTCTTCTGTAATTTCTTCCATCAAGGCCGCTTCTATTACCGGGGTGACGGTGCCGTAAATCGTCTGAGAGACGTCCTCCAGTGCTGTCGGATCAGGGGTCTGAGCGGAATAGAGCTGGGATTAATGATTGTAGAACGCTGTGTTTATGTCTTGTTGCGTGGTGAGGCGATGACCGTCCTCCGTGTCGATGAAGCGTATCAGCGCTCGTTGGCGTCGTTTACGTTCACGAAGGACGTGGAACATTGACGGGCGTTCGCTAGGTATCCGATCCTGCGTCCTCGAGCGGATGACTACCCCCTCTAGGTGGCGTCGCATATGAACGAGGATATGAGCCTTAGCACGGTGGACCGCCGTTTGTCGTTCCGGAGACGGCGCCATAGTATCGCAGTCGCGCAGGACCCGGAAGTAAAAGTCGAGTGTATGTCTTCGCCAAGTAGCGTAGTCACGACCGTAGGTTATGAACTTTCGCCTCAGTGACGGTTTGGCGCAGTCCAACCACCAGCGGATCGTTGTGGGATACGCACGGAGGCGATTTTCACACGAATGCCACGTATCCTCAACGGCTTGGCGGCAATCCGGGTACGACAGGTGAGCGATGTTCAATTTCCACGGGCTGCGGCTTCTCCACACTTGTTGCCGCCGCAGGGTGACGGCACAAATGTAAGCTGAGTGGTCCGAGAATGCTGCAGGCCACAGTTCCGCATCCTGTGTTCCAGCGGCGAGAGAGCGTCAGACATAAATCCTGTCGATACGACTGGAAGAGTGACTCGTGAAGTGCGTGAATCCCGGTCGGTGGCTGTGAAGATGTTCCCAAGTGTCCACCATCTGCAGGTCTCGAATTAGCGTCTCCAGTTCCGGGCACGGATTATGTCGTGGGAGTTGGTCTCTGGGCGCCAGTACGCAATTTTAGTCACCTCCAAACAACAGATGGACGTGGGGGCCTTGGAAGAGCGGGGCGACGTCTTCCGCAAAGAATCGTGAACGTTCGCGACGTTTGTCCGTCCCGGAAGGTGCGTAGACATTGATAAGGCGGACACCCAGTACTGTGAGTGCCGTTCCTCTTGCCCCAGGCAGAAACAGGATATCGTCCGCCACTACCCCTTCCCGAAGAAGTACAGCGACACCGCTGCCTTTTGGGGAAGCTGGAGAGACGCAAGCATCGTAACGGTACATGTCTGGGAAGTCGTCGACGTACACTTCCTGGAGGAGGGCTATGTCGATGGAAGCCGAGTTCAACATATCCTGAAGCAAGGATAACTTAGCGCGCGTCCGTATAGTGTTGATGTTTATATTTGCAATGCGATAAGTTTGAGGTCTATCCACAGCATCCGTGTTGGCCATCAGTACCTCTGTAAGGCTGTCTCGTCACTCTACCTAATGGCGGGAAAGGGTCAGCACTGGTGGGATAAATTTCCCCCCGTGTCGTCCGACACGATGGGCAAGGAGTGTGCCTGACAGTCGTCTGCCCAGTCGCCATGAAATACCATCGGCTGTTGGTGGCTGTTAGTGGCTGCTGTGGCACTCGGCGCTGACTCCATCGGCTCTTCTGGCTGGGAATCGGCAGCGGCTGTCTGCTTGTGATCCTGCTGTTCTGTGGGGTCGGAGGGGCTGAAGCCGTCACCACGGCCATCTGTTGAGTTTGAAGTTACAGCGGCCTCTGTACCGCCGGTACCGTCGTCGGAATTTCCACAGTCCATGGCAGACGATTGCTGCAAACACTAGTCCGATGGAGCACGCCGCCGTCTCTTGTGTTTTCGCGGGGAACGCTGTTTACGGACGTGTGCTTCAGTATCTGAATGTGGGTGGATTTCTTCAGCTGCTCCGGTGTCTGGAAGAAAAGCCGCTGTCGGCACAACCCGTGGGTCAATGTCCATCCTGGCATCTACGCCTTCTTGCAAGGTCGGTCGGTGATTATCTTCAGGTGGGGGTGCCGGATCCTGTACTGCAGAAGCCATTATGTTCTCACCATCGAGGGCGGTTATCGGACTAATGTCGTCAGCAGCGGTAAAGGTTGCTGCCCGTGTAACTTCGGCGTAATTGAGAGGAAGGGTCGTCACCGTAGAAGGAGTCATAGATTCACCTGTCGGGATTTGAGTAAGCCGTCGTCGGAGTCAATCCGAACCGACGTGCCCTACTTGGCCACAACCAGAGCAAGTGCGTGGCTGACCGTCATACATAATGATCGCCCTACATCCGCCGATGACAGATATGACGGAACATGTTTGGTCAATTCAATTTTAATCTGTCGTACCCCGTTAAGAACGGGGTACGTTGTAAAGGTGGTCCATTTTTCGGCCATATGGCTGATCACTCTGCCGTTGGGCTGGAAAGCCGCGGTGACTACGTCCAGTGGTACTTCAAAAGGGAGTTCGAAGACGCGTATCGTACGTAGGCCAAGCCCAGCGTGATCGATAGAGACCGCCCGAATATGGCCATCAGAATGTTTGAATTTAAGACCGTTGGCATGTGCGCTTACGATTCTGTTGCACACCTCGTCACTTACTAGCTTGACGTAGACAACACTGCTCGTGATAGAGAGATGGATACCAATTACGTCTCGCGGGTCAATTTTAACGTCGTCACGAAGGAAACGTTCCACTTCAAAAGCTCGCGGTCGTGCATTATCGGGTTGAAAACTGATCTTGATGGTGGTTTGTCTGTATGAATGTGCCATGTTGCGTCGGTAGTGATGGACGCTAAACTAGCGACAACGCAGTAGTAAACAACTACGAGCACTCGCGACCGCGCGGACGGGACGTAAACAAGACGTCCTCGCCGCAGCGCTGCGGAAAGCAGACTGACTCAGCTACCGGGGGCGGACCATTTGTATAAGATTTAGTCATCACAAAATTTCTGATATATGTGGAACCTACACGACACTTGGTGAAATGCACATGTGAGCATTCTGAGCATTCTTCGTTTTCTTTTATACACGCAAATGAATAACGCAAGTGGGTTATTCGGTAACCGGGAGTGGTAGTGCAAACAGATGACATGATCACCACTAGAAATGTAAATAACAAAGTAAAAATTTATTCGAAGATTCGAAATATCTCTGACAGTAGATTATTATTTCAGCACTATCAGCCCAAAATACCTTTAATAAAAATTCATATCATTGTCCAACTGAGACTCTATTCCGTTGGTGTAACTACTTAATCACCAATAGAGGGCTTCACCACGTCAGAAATCCCTGGGTTCGTAAATGACAGAAGTGGATTCAAATCTATGAACAGGGGTAACGATTTCTCTTACACCAACGTCCTCAAAACAGAGACAAACTTAATTGATGTTCAGTTTTCATTCCCTTCAGCAATTTTACAGGAGGGCATATGACTCCGTTTTCGATGTATTGACAGAGAACTGTAAAGTTTTCACTCCAAGAAGCAGTTAACATATGTGCTGTTCCTTTACTTCGGTGACTGAACCTCTTCTTTATGTTGTCCGAAACACACAACCGCGGCCAGGGAATGTTTGTAGAGGCACAAGGACGACGTCAGGACAAAGTGTCATGTTTGTCGGCAGATTGCTAATGTGGTTACTGCAGACAACTGGCGTCGCCCTCCCGTCACCCTACCGCTGAGTGACGTCTTATATAACGTCAAACAAACAAAGGCGGGCAGCCGCCACCCCTAGTCTCGCAGCAGGAGGT
Source organism: Schistocerca gregaria (assembly GCF_023897955.1). NCBI lineage: Eukaryota > Metazoa > Arthropoda > Insecta > Orthoptera > Acrididae > Schistocerca > Schistocerca gregaria. The sequence continues at coordinate 3,284,859 of NW_026061713.1, read as the reverse complement.
CACTTCTGGGAAAGCACCGGCCCTCCACAAAATGCAGCTCCAGATTTGTTTTGCGCCGAAGCTCTGAGGGCGCAGTTAAGAAAGCACATAAACACTGAGAAGGCTTACTTAGCGAGTGGCTACACGTGTTCGAGGCCCTTAGGCATGTTCGAAAAAGTTTGGGTTATAAACGTTATATTGTCCATGATCGACAGTAACTAGTAAACTATAAATGATGCATACAATAATCTTAGATGATTTTAAAGCTTAAGACCTTAGCTACGTAATCTCGCAATAATTTGTAGGCCATATCGTTTTCTCTGAGAGCGAGAGGAGGCAATATTTATGCCGGTCAACTGACGTGATAGGTGCTACAAATCGGTTCAGATCTTTGTTTATTTTGATCAAACAACGTGAACTAATCACATACTGAGTATTGTACTGACATACCCTTGTTGAGGTTACTAATGAGGTAAGTAAATCTGAAGAAATCATTATTGCACTCAACGAACAGCAAGACTAGACAGACTCAATAACTACAGTAATTTATTTATTCCCCAGACATAGGTTATCGATCTAAAATACAAGGTACGAAGTACAAAGCGGATCCTGCTTCGTATTTTTCTAACAATCCCACCAAGACATATACTTGCAGCCTTACAACTTCCCAATTTTATCGCCACGTGTGATAGTCTAATTCGTTGACGAAAGCCGCCGTTCATATGTAAACTATCGTCCAAGTGTCGAGGAAAAAATAAATATGCATCCACGAAGAGAGGGGAAAGGAGTCATAGAGAAAATTAATCTAATATGTCTACAAATCGATAACAAAACTGTATTCCAATATGATTCTTCCGATGTCTCTGTTGGTTGGTTGATTTGGGGAGGGGACCAGACAGCGAGGCAACCGGTCTCGTCGGCTTAGGGAAGGGAGCCGGTCGTGCCCTTTCAAGGGAACCATCCTGGCATTTGCCTGAAGCGATTTAGGGAAATCACGGAAAACCTAAATCAGGATTTGAACCGTCGTCCTCCCGAAAGCGAGTCCATTGTGCTAACCACTGCGCCTCCTCGCTAGGTCCGATATGCCTCTAAGCCATTATTTTAGAAGGTCTTCTGCTATTTCACTTTCTTCATTTGGAAATAATCTTTGATTGTTCATCAGTTTTTTCATACACTGATACCTTCCAAATTTCGTAGAAGCTATAAACGTTTATAGATACACATAGAACCTATACAGGGTGTTACAAAAAGGTACGGCCAAACTTTCAGGAAACATTCCGCAGACACAAATAAAGAAAATATGTTATGTGTCCGGAAACGCTCAATTTCCATGTTAGAGCTCATTTTAGTTTCGTCCGTGTGTACTGAACCTTCTCGATTCACCGCCAGTTGGCCCAATTGAAGGAAGGTAAAGTTGACTTCGGTGCTTGTGTTGACATGCGACTCATTCCTCTACAGTACTAGCATCAAGCACGTCAGTACGTAGCATCAACAGGTTAGTGTTCATCACGAACGTGGTTTTGCAGTCAGTGCAATGTTTACAAATGCGGAGTTGGCAGATGCCCATTTGATGTATGGATTAGCACGGGGCAAAAGCCGTGGCGCGGTACGTTTGTATCGAGACAGATTTCCAGAACGAAGGTGTCCCGAAAGGAAGACGTTCGAAGCGATTGATCGGCGTCTTAGAGAGCACGAAACATTCCAGCCTATGACTCGCGACTGGGGAAGACCTAGAACGACGAGGACACCTGCAATGGACGAGGCTGTTCTTCGTGCAGTTGACGATAACCCTAATGTCAATGTGAGAGAAGTTGTTGCTGTACAAGGTAACATTGACCACGTCACTGTATGGAGAAAGCTACGGGAGAACCAGTTGTTTCCGTACCATGTATCAGCAGCTGATTGGCATCCACATGTACACTTCTGCGAATGGTTCATCCAACAATGTGTCAGTCCTCATTTCAGTGCAAATGTTCTCTTTACATATGAGGCTTCATTCCAACGTGATCAAATTGTAAATTTTCACAATCGACATGTGTGGCCTGACGAGAATCCGCACGCAATTGTGCAATCACGTCATCAACACAGATTTTCTGTGAACGTTTGGGGAAGGCATTGTTGGTGATGTCTTCATTTGGCCTCATGTTCTTCCACCTACGCTCAATGGAGCACGTAATCATGATTTCATACAGGATACTACCTGTGCTGCTAGAACATGTGCCTTTACAAGTGTGACACAACATGTGGTTCATGCACGATGGAGGTCCTGCACATTTTGGTTGGTTGGTTTGTGGGGGTTAAAGGGACCAGACTGCTACCGTCATCGGTCCCTTTTTCCAAATACTAAAAACACCCACTGAGAATAAAGCGATCAACGGACGATAAGACAGACGATAAGACAGACGACACAGAACAAGAGAAACGTAGACAAAGACCAGACAAGACGAACTAAAATCACACAGAGTATGCCGGTGGTTGGCCGACAATACAAATAAAATACGGAAAAGCCAACCATCGAGAAAGACATGAAAAAAATCAGACAAATCGTAGGCCATAGGCCAGAATCAACACAAAAACTCACACACTTACATTAAGCGATAAAATCTCCCTGCCCGAATAAAACGCAGAACTACGTCCGCTATGGAAGAGTCGTCAGATAAAAGCGCAGAGAGCGTATCAGGCAACGCAAAAGTCTGCCTGAGCACAGGTAAAAGGGCGCACTCCAACAGAATATGGACCAACGTCAAGGACGCCCCACAACGACAAAGAGGGGGATCCTCACAACACAGTAAATAAGTGTGCGTCAGTCAGGTGTGGCCAATGCGGAGCCGACAAAGGACGACTGATTCCCTGCGGTTAGCTCGCATGGATGATCGCCACACAGTAGTCGTCTCCTTGATACGGCGGAGTTTGATAGGCACGGGCATGTTGCGCCAATCAGTGTCCCATAAATCGAAAACTTTGCGGCGTAATAGTGCCCGCAAATCAGTCGCCGGGAGGCCAATCTCCAGAGATGGTGCACTAGTGGCCTCTTTCGCCAGGCGGTCAACCGTTTTATTTCTGGGTATCCCAACATGGCCCGGGGTCCAAACAAAGACCACATATCTGCCGCAACGGGTAAGAGTATGCAGGGACTCCTGGATAGCCATCACCAGACGAGAACGAGGGAAACACTGGTCGAGAGCTCGTAAACCGCTCAGGGAATCGCTACAGATAACGAAGGATTCATCTGAGCAGGAGCGGATACACTCCAGGGAGCTAAAGATGGTGACCAGCTCAGCAGTGTAAACACTGCAGCCAGCCGGCAACGAACGTTGTTCAGAATGGTCCCCTAGACTTAGTGCATAACCGACACGACCAGGAACCATCGAACCGTCGGAATATACAACGCCAGAGCCCTGATACGTGGCCAGGATGGAATAAAAGCGGCGTCGGAAGGCCACCGGAGAAACTGAGTCCTTCGGGCCCTGTGCCAAGTCGAGCCGAAGGCATGGGGGTGTACGCAGAGGGGTCCGGAAAGGAGGTGGTACAGGGAAACATCCAAGCCCGTAGAGAAGCTGTTTGACGTGTACGGCGATCGGACAACCCGACCTGGGCCGACGTTCTGGCAGATGGACGAGGGACTGCGGGAAGAGGACACGATAATTTGGATGCTCGGACAAGCTAAAAACAAGGGCAGCATAAGCAGCCAGTAATTGTTGGCGTCGTATCCGCAGTGGAGGGACACCTGCCTCCACAAGTATGCTGTCCACAGGACTGGTCCGGAAGGCACAAGTGGCAAGGCGTATCCCGTTGTGGAGGATTGGGTCCAGCACCCGCAATGCAGATGGGGATGCTGAGCCATTAGCCAGACTCCCATAGTTCAGACGGGACTGGATTAACGCCTGGTAAAGCCGTAGGAGAGTAGATCGGTCGGCGCCCCACCTGGTGTGGCTCAGGCATCGCAGAGCATTTACATGCCGCCAACAAGCCTGTTTAAGCTGCAGCCAAGTCAACCGGGCATCAAAAACCACCCCAAAAACCTATGTAACTCCACCACTGTAAGAAGCTCGCCGTCGAGATAAAACCGCGGCTCTGGGTGAACAGTGCGTCGCCGGCAGAAATGCATGACGCAGGTCTTGGCTGCCGAAAACTGAAAACCGTGCGCTACAGCCCAAGACTGCGCCTTGCGGATTGCGCCCTGTAGCTGACGTTCAGCAGCTGCAATGCCAATAGAGCTGTAGTAAAGGCAGAAGTCGTCAGCATACAGGGAAGCGGAGACAGAATTTCCAACGGCCGCAGCGAGCCCGTTAATGGCTATTAAAAACAGACAGACACTTAGAACAGAACCCTGTGGCACACCGTTCTTCTGGACTTGGGAGGAACTACATGAGGCCGCGACGTGCACACGGAAAGTACGATACGACAGAAAATTACGGGTATAGATCGGCAGAGGGACCCGAAGGCCCCATCCATAAAGCGTAGAAAATATGTGATTACGCCATGTCGTATCATACGCCTTCCGCATGTCGGAAAAGACAGCGACCAGATGCTGATGGCGGGCAAAGGCAGTACGGATGGCCGACTCTAGGCTCACCAGATTGTCGGTGGTGGAGCGGCCTTTAAGGAACCCACCCTGAGACGGAGCCAGAAGGCCCTGAGACTCCAGTATCCAATTCAAGCGCCGGCTCACCATCCGTTCAAGAAACTTGCAAAGAACGTTGGTGAGGCTAATGGGACGGTAGCTGTCCACCTCCAAAGGGTTCTTCCCCGGTTTCAGAATGGGGACAACAAGGCTTTCCCGCCATTGCGACAGAAACTCACACTCGACCCAAATGCAGTTGTAAAGGTCGAGGAGGTGTCGCTGGCAGTCCACTGAAAGGTGTTTCAGCATCTGAGAGTGGATGCTATCTGGGCCAGGAGCGGTATCAGGACAAGCGGCGAGGTCACTGCGGAATTCCCACTCACTGAATGGAACATTGTACAATTCAGGATGGTGGGTGCGAAAAGAAAGACTCCGACGTTGTATCCGCTCTTTAATGGAGCGGAAGCCCAAGGGGTAGTTGGCAGAAGCGGAATTCAGAGCAAAGAACTCTGCCAAGCGGTTTGCAATGACGTCGGAGTCAGTATAAACTGCTCCATTCAGTGAGAGCGCAGGGACGCTGACAGGGGTCCGATAGCCATAGGGGCGGCGAATCTTGGCCCAGACCTGCGATGGAGTGACATGGAGGCCAATGGTGGACACATACTGATCCCAGCACTCCTGCTTGTGTTGGCGGATAATGCGGCGGGCTCGCGCACGCAGCCGTTTGAAGGCGATAAGGTGTTCGATTGAGGAATGTCGCTTGTAGAGCTGGAGCGCCCGCCGGCGAGCTTTAATCGCTTCAGCGATCTCAGGCGACCACCAAGGCACAGTCCGCAGCCGAGGGGACCCAGAAGAACGGGGAATGGCAGATTCGGCGGCAGTAACGATGCCGGTGGTGACCGATTGAACCACTGCATTACTGTCATCGTTAGAGAGAGGCTCAACAGCGGCAGTGGAGGAGAAGAAGTCCCAGTCAGCCTTATTCAGAGCCCATCTGCTAGGGCGCCCAGAAGACTGACGCTGTGGTAGTGACAGAAAGATCGGAAACTGGTCACTACCACAAAGGTCGTCATGCACTCTCCATTGGACAGACGGTAAGAGGCTAGGGCTACAGATCGAAAGGTCTATGGCGGGGTATGTGCCATGCGCCACACTGAAGTGTGTGAAGGCACCATCATTTAATATCGAGAGATCAAGCTGCGCCAATAAATGCTCAACGATGGCGCCTCGACCTGTTGCCACTGACCCACCTCACAGATGGGTATGGGCGTTAAAGTCGCCCAGTAACAAGAAAGGTGGTGGCAATTGGGCTATCCGAGCAGCCAGGACATGCTGCACGAGATCACCATCCAGTGGAAGGTAAAGACTGCTGACGGTAACAGCCTGTGGCGTCCACACCCGAATAGCGACAGCATCTAAAAGTGTTTGGAGAGGTACAGACCCGCTGTGAAGCGAGTTCAGGACATATATGCAGACGCCACCAGACACCCTTTCATAAGCTGCCCAGTTCTTATAATAACCCTGGTAGCCATGGAGGGCGGGGGTTCGCATTGCCGGAAACCAAGTTTCCTGCAGAGCAATGCAGAGGAAAGGGTGAAGGCTGGTAAGTTGGCGGAGCTCAACTAGATGGTGGAAGAAACCGCTGAAGTTCCACTGGAGGATGGTGTGTCCATGGCTGAGAAAGGCGTGACGGGACTGGGAAGGGAGATTACGCCACTGGGTCACCTGCTGCCTCCGATTTAGCACCTGTGATAGTGCTTTCCATGGCGTCTGATGGACCGGCGAGATTGAGGTCCTCAGGGGACGCCAGAATCTCCACCTCATCCTCAGACGCAGAGCTGGAAGGTTGCGGTGGGATGGCTGCCACAACGAGTTCCTTGGGCTGAGAGCTCTTCTTGGGTTTCTCACGCCGTTCCTTGGGTCGCACCGGCTGGGAGGGCTTCACCGATTCAGTCTCCGGGACGGAGGAGGATCGTGAAGCCCTACGACCAGCGGATTGCGGGCACTAACGCCACTGTCAGGCCGTCAGCCTTCTCGCTGGCGGAAACCTGGAAAGGGAGGGACCCCCAAGGGACCCCTTGCAAGCGTGAGAAGCCGAAGAAGTTGGACACTTCTCCGGCTTAGAAGTTGGGATGGACGTCCCCGATGGGTGGGATGGTGTTTCTCCTGAGGTAGGTGGCGCAGGAGCAACCCGGTGGGTAGAGCCCCCACTGGCGAGGGGGCAGGAGGAGTTGTACTACTCGTCGATCCGGCCGCAATTGGAGAAACAGACAGGGCTAGCACAGGTGTTGTAGCAGCAGTGTAGGAAGATGTCATTCTCACAGGATGGAGTCGGTCGTATTTCCTTTTGGCCTCAGTATAGGTTAGTCTGCCCAGGGTCTTGTATTCCATGATTTTACGCTCTTTCTGGAAAATTCGGCAGTCTGGCGAGCAGGGTGAATGGTGCTCCCCGCAGTTGACACAGATGGGAGGCGGGGCACATGGAGTATTGGGATGTGATGGCTGTCCACAATCTCAACATGTGAGGCTGGAAGTGCAGCGAGAAGACATATGGCCGAACTTCCAGCACTTAAAGCACCGCATCGGGGGAGGGATATAGGGGTTAACGTCACCTTGACATTTTCCGGTAATGTATCCCCTTCGAAGGCCAAGATGAAGGCACCGGTAGCAATCTGATTTTCCTTCAGACCCCGATGAACGTGCCGGACGAAATGTACACCTCGGCGCTTTAAAATGGTGCGCAGCTCTTCATCAGACTGCAAAAGAAGATCCCTATGGTAAATAACTCCCTGGACTATATTTAAACTCTTATGGGGTGTGATCATAACGGCAACATCCCCCAACTTCTCACAAGCGAGTAACCGTCGTGACTGGGCAGAGGATGCCGTTTATATGAGGACTGACCCAGAGCGCATTTTGAGAAGCCCTCCACCTCCCCAGACTTGTCCTCTAAATGCTTGACGATGAATTGAGGCTTTGTGGAGAGCAAAGACTTCCCATCAGCCCTCATACAAACTAAGAAGCGGGGCGAATAACTGCTACTGCCATCCTGAGACTTACGTTTCTCCCACACTGTGGCCAGGGAGGGATACGTTTTCGGATCGTACTTCTGAGCGTTAAACTGAGCCCGAGAACGCCTAGAGACTGCTGGCGGCTGGCCACCAGCGAGAGACGATGTACCATGCTTCATTGCGGGTCATCCGCCCTGATGCCACCTACTCCGACCAAGGGCCATCCCCAAAGGCGCCACCCAGCCATGGCAAGAGCCACCTGGCAGGATGGCTGTTGCCGGGAGTCCCGATACCCCAGGAGGATAGGCATCTACTCCTTGGCATACGTGGGGAGTTAACGGCGCAGGCATCAGTAGAGCGATCCCTGTGTAGTCAGGGGGCTACAATCAATAGGGTACATGGCGGCCCCACCACAACAGCCTGGCTACCGTGCTGGATGTTAGGTAACATGTGGTCCATGGTCGCCGTCGTTGCAGAAACAGGCACTGCACAGTGCAAGGTGTAATCTGCACGCAGAAACAGAGTCATGCCCAAGAGATGGAGAGCGGAGAGGACTGCAATTCAACAGTGTATAAGCAGGCGAACGGTCTGATCGCAAGATGGACACAATGCACCAAGTAAGGCGCCCTTCCCCAATCGGCTCGCTCTTCGGGAAATTTTGAGAGATGGAGGTCAAACCCAACAGGGGACCATCATATAAGGCCCAAAAGTTTGAGACTCCTTTTAGTCGCCTCTTAGGACAGGCAGGAATACCGTGGGCCTATTCTAACCCCCGAACCCACACGGGGTCCTGCACATTTTAGTTGAAGTGTTTGTGCGCTTCTCAACAACAGATTCGGTGACCGATGCATTGGTAGAGGCGGACCAATTCTATGGCCTCCACGCTCTCCTGACCTCAACCCTCTTGACTTTCATTTATGGGGGCATTTGAAAGCTCTTGTCTACGCAACCCCGGTACCAAACGTAGAGACTCTTCGTGCTCGTATTGTGGACGGCTGTGATACAATACGCCATTCTCCAGGATTGCATCAGCGCATCAGGGATTCGATGCGACGGAGGGCGGATGCATGTATCCTCGGTAACGGAGGACATTTTGAACATTTCCTGTAACAAAGTGTTTGAAGTCACGCTGGTACGTCCTGTTGCTGTGTGTTTCTATTCCACGATTAATGTGAGTTGAAGAGAAGAAATAAAATGAGCTCTAACATGAAAGGTAAGCGTTTCTGGACACATGTCCACATAATATATCATCTTTCTTTGTGTGTGATGAATGTTTCCTGAAAGTTTGGCCGTACCTTTAGTAACACCCTGTATAAATAAGAATGTTAGATGTCAATGATGCATAACTATTCCATTGAGCGGATTATGTGCGAAAATTTGTTAGCTGACAATGTTCAGGATAAGAAATTTGCCCACGAGCTGCTCAAGGTCATTATCCGTTTAACACAAAAAATGCATACACGTGAGTTTTTTCTAATTACTAGCAGTCTCAAATATTCTCTTCAACCTAATTTTACAATTAACTTATATTTCATCTCTTGCGTTTGCTAACCTCATTTTCATAGAAACAAACAGTATAGAAAATTACTGAAAGCGAAATTTGTAGTGTGAGGAGCTCCTGAAAATACGTTGTCTTGTGTGTTTCACTCAACTGACAACTGTCCAGCAACTGATTTCGTTATCTTTTACATATCTTCCTGTTCTAATGTGGGTGATTATTTGGCACATCATCCTGAATTACTGCTGCAAAGAGTCCATTTTCGTGTATACTCTTTACACCTCCGCCCTCTAATTCTGGTCATCTTACAGCAGCCCTTCTAATTTCTTCTTAGTTACTCTAATACATTATCATCTGCATTTTGTGGTTCCATCACGTTTTACCATTCTCCTTCATGCTTCCATCCTCACTATCTGAAGAATTTCTATGGTCCATGTTACACTTTCAGACAACGATATATTGCTGCAAGACATAATATACCACCAAATCATGTTATGTGTCACGAATAATTTCCTGTTGTTAATGGACATTTTCGTGAACAATATTTGCCAGCTCTTCATCATTGACTCAATTGGCCATAATAATTGAGGAGAGAAACTATCGTTCTAGAAACTTTTTCAGTTTGTAATATAATCTTAGACAACTAAGTAAAATTTGAAATCACTGGGTAAGTTACCAAAAATTTTAGTTGCAATGTTGTGCACCCTTTTTTGTGATAACTAAACTTTAATGTGGAATAATGAATGTCATTTTTGTTCTGGTATTGCAATTTGTTCCTTTTGAACTGAACTGGATTATTTATAGTCAATTTCATGAGGTAATAAATATACTGTGAAGAAGTAGTCAGAACGCCCAACTCCTTAAACAGATGTCAACAAGATGATTATGGGTGAGCACTATATATCATTCTTGCACGACATTTTTGAGCAATGAAGACTTGCTTCCTTAATGATGAGTTATACCAGAACATTATTCCATAGAGGTTATTGAATGAAAATACATGTAAATGTCAACTTTCTGTTTTGTTTCTCCCTAAATTTACAATGATTCTAAGTGTGTTTACATGGACAAAGTTTTTTCGGGAGCAACGAAATGTGCTTTTGCAGTTTAAATTAACTTTAGTTTCGGCACCTAAGAATACTGAAGTTTCCACCCTACTTATTATTCCCCACTATGTGCCTTACCCTGATCATTGATATAGTATCTCTAGATGTTCAAAACTGAGTATGTGTCTTTTTATAATAGAGGGTAAGCCTGTAAGCAGAAAAACAATTATACTTTTAAGAATCTTGTTTACCATCTCATTTGTTAAGATATGTATGCTTGGAACGATTACCATACTAGTGTCATCCACAAAAATAACCAATTCCACTTGCTGTATATTAGACCAAAAATCGTTTACATATATGTGGAACCATAGCAGACCTAAGATTGAGCATTGGGAGACTCCCTATGTGATTATTATGAAAAGCTTTTGTAATGTTCAATCACTGCAGGATCTCTACTTGTTCTTCCCAACATACACTCCAGGAAATTGAAATAAGAACACCGTGAATGCATTCTCCCAGGAAGGGGAAACTTTATTGACACATTCCTGGGGTCAGATACATCACATGATCACACTGACAGAACCACAGGCACATAGACACAGGCAACAGAGCATGCACAATGTCGGCACTAGTACAGTGTATATCCACCTTTCGCAGCAATGCAGGCTGCTATTCTCCCATGGAGACAATCGTAGAGATGCTGGATGTAGTCCTGTGGAACAGCTTGCCATGCCATTTCCACCTGGCGCCTCAGTTGGACCACTTTCGTGCTGGACGTGCAGACCGCGTGAGACGACGCTTCATCCAGTCCCAAACATCCTCAATGGGGGACAGATCCGGTGATCTTGCTGGCCAGGGTAGTTGACTTACACCTTCTAGAGCACGTTGGGTGGCACGGGATACATGCGGACGTGCATTGTCCTGTTGGAACAGCAAGTTCCCTTGCCGGTCTAGGAATGGTAGAACGATGGGTTCGATGACGGTTTGGATGTACCGTGCACTATTCATTGTCCCCTCGACGATCACCAGAGGTGTACGGCCAGTATAGGAGATCGCTCCCCACACCATGATGCAGGGTGTTGGCCCTGTGTGCCTCAGTCGTATGCAGTCCTGATTGTGGAGCTCACCTGCACGGCGCCAAACACGCATACGACCATCATTGACACCACAAGGCAGAAGCGACTCTCATCGCTGAAGACGACAAGTCTGCATTCGTCCCTCCATTCACGCCTGTCGCGACACCACTGGAGGCGGGCTGCACGATGTTGGGGCGTGAGCGGAAGACGGCCTAACGGTGTGCGGGACCGTAGCCCAGCTTCATGGAGACGGTTGCGAATGGTCCTCGCCGATACCCCAGGAGCAACAGTGTCCCTAATTTCCTGTGAAGTGGCGGTGCGGTACCCTACGGAACTGAGTAGGATCCTACGGTCTTGGCGTGCATCCGTGCGTCGCTGCGGTCCGGTCCCAGGTCGACGGGCACGTGCACCTTCCGCCGACCACTGACGACAACATCGATGTACTGTGGAGACCTCACGCCCCACGTGTTGAGCAATTCGGCGGTACGTCCACCCGGCCTCCCGCATGCCCACTATACACCCTCGCTCAAAGTCCGTCAAATGCACATAAGGTTCACGTCCACGCTGTCGCGGCATGCTACTAGTGTTAAAGACTGCGATGGAGCTCCGTATGCCACGGCAAACTGGCTGACACTGACGGCGGCGGTGCACAAATGCTGCGCAGCTGGCGCCATTCGACGGCCAACACCGCTGTTCCTGGTGTGTCCGCTGTGCCATGCGTGTGATCATTGCTTGTACAGCCCTCTCGCAGTGTCCGGAGCAAGTATGGTGGGTCTGACACACCGGTGTCAATGTGTTCTTTTTTCCATTTCCAGGAGTGTACATATTTCCATTTTCCTTTCACAAAATGATTAAACTCCTCTAGTGATCCATGTGTTTTATACGCTTGTTAATGTTCTTCCTGATTTGCTTATGTTAAAAGCTGTCTTCTAATTCTGATATCAATTTATAGTTCCATAAATTAAATTTTAAGTCAACATTTGGCTCGTTATAAATTTTGTCCCATGTCATTGCTTGTAAACCATTCTCAAAAATGATTGTCCTAGCGTCATTAATTACTCTAATTGGTATCGACTTAGACGTCTTATACAGTAAGGCAGTGTCTTATTTATCCTGAGTAACTGTGCATCATGAACTGAGAGAAAATTTATTATTAGTTATGCAGCTATTACCTTGCTTTGAGCTTCATCAAAGGAAACATTGTCACTATGAATCCCTCTGTCTTCTTAAACTATTTTCAAACAGTTATATGAATTTATCATAAAATAAATTAAATTTTGTGTTAGCATTTAGTTCATTATAAATTTCATCCCGTGTTTTTTTCTCGTAAAGCATTCTAAAAAACATTTGTTCTTTAATCATTAATTATTCGGATTTTCACTGAGGAGAGGCACTGTCGTTTTTATTCTAACTGACTGTGCACAATGATAAGAGACAGCATTGTTAGTGAGTGCACAGTTATTTTCTTGCATTCAGCTTCATCAAGAAAATATCATTAGTTGGGGTGCTACTTTTATCCACCCATGTTGGAAGATTAGTCACCGAGATCACACTGTAAGACCAAATATGGTTTCCACATCATACATTCCTGGAAATGGAAAAAAAGAACACATTGACACCGGTGTGTCAGACCCACCATACTTGCTCCGCACACTGCGAGAGGGCTGTACAAGCAATGATCACACGCACGGCACAGCGGACACACCAGGAACAGCGGTGTTGGCCGTCGAATGGCGCTAGCTGCGCAGCATTTGTGCACCGCCCCCGACAGTGTCAGCCAGTTTTCCGTGGCATACGGAGCTCCATCGCAGTCTTTAACACTGGTAGCATGCCGCGACAGCGTGGACGTGAACCGCATGTGCAGTTAACGGACTTTGAGCGAAGGCGTATACTGGGCATGCGGGAGGCCGGGTGGACGTACCGCCGAATTGCTCAACACGTGAGGCGTCACGTCTCCACAGTACATCGATGTTGTCGCCAGTGGTCGGCGGAAGGTGCACGTTCCCGTCGACCTGGGACCGGACCGCAGCGACGCACCGATGCACGCCAAGACCGTTGGATCCTACGCAGTGCCGTAGGGGACCGCACCGCAACTTCACAGCAAATTAGGGACACTGTTGCTCCTGGGGTATCGGCGAGGACCATTCGCAACCGTCTCCATGAAGCTGGGCTACGGTCCCGCACACCGTTAGGCCGTCTTCCGCTCACGCCCCAACATCGTGCAGCCCGCCTCCAGTGGTGTCGCGACAGGCGTGAATGGAGGGACGAATGCAGACTTGTCGTCTTCAGCGATGAGAGTCGCTTCTGCCTTGTGGTGTCAATGATGGTCGTATGCGTGTTTGGCGCCGTGCAGGTGAGCTCCACAATCAGGACTGCATACGACTGAGGCACACAGGGCCAACACCCTGCATCATGGTGTGGGGAGCGATCTCCTATACTGGCCGTACACCTCTGGTGATCGTCGAGGGGACAATGAATAGTGCACGGTACATCCAAACCGTCATCGAACCCATCGTTCTACCATTCCTAGACCGGCAAGGGAACTTGCTGTTCCAACAGGACAATGCACGTCCGCATGTATCCCGTGCCACCCAACGTGCTCTAGAAGGTGTAAGTCAACTACCCTGGCCAGCAAGATCTCCGGATCTGTCCCCCATTGAGCATGTTTGGGACTGGATGAAGCGTCGTCTCACGCGGTCTGCACGTCCAGCACGAACGCTGGTCCAACTGAGGCGCCAGGTGGAAATGGCATGGCAAGCCGTTCCACATGACTACATCCGGCATCTCTACGATCGTCTCCATGGGAGAATAGCAGCCTGCATTGCTGCGAAAGGTGGATATACACTGTACTAGTGCCGACATTGTGCATGCTCTGTTGCTTGTGTCTATGTGCCTGTGGTTCTGTCAGTGTGATCATGTGATGTATCTGACCCCAGGAATGTGTCAATAAAGTTTCCCCTTCCTGGGACAATGAATTCACGCGTGTTCTTATTTCAATTTCCAGGAGTGTATATTTTATCAGAACCCTTTAGTAAGTCCATGTTGAAGTCACTGCAGACCGTTAACGGCTTTCTGCTGTCTGGCAGACAGCGTAATAAGGATTCGAAATTCCTCATAATCGATTCAAAATATCCCAATGGGGGATCTATATATAGTAAACAAGTAATTATGTAATGAGATTAGATTTTCCCTTTGTGCAGTAGAAACTCAGTAAGAGAATTGGAAGTCAAAACTTATCTGAACTGAGAAATTGATGCTCTACATTCCCATATTTTTCTCACTGCAAGATTTAGCAACATACGTATTGCAGATTTGTGCCATGTAACAAGTAACTCTACCTTGAACTATTTCATAGTTCGCTAACGATGGGAAACCGTGTAGGTGAACTTTGTTCGTAAAAGAACGTGCTACATTTTTCTGCGAGGGAAATAATCACAACAGAATTTTCAGATTAATGGCGAAATAAATATCGTGACCTAAACAATCAGTTTGTATAGTAAGTTATTCTAACGCGAAGCGACTCTGCGAATGTGCATGCACGAAAATTAGACATGCCACGTATGAAACGCAGTAGACATTATGCCAGAAGAAGTCCAAAATAGTTTAAAGAGCTTAATATCTGACTATATCAAGACATAAATATCAGAAACATTATATACCTTTTTAAACACAAGTGCCTTATTAAGGAGAGTGGTACTGCCATGCTCAAAAGTACCCGAACGACATGAATCGCGTTTCGCCTGATTTATATGAAATCCCCATAACGCAACTGTCTTGCATACCCTCTGTGGTCTTTTGGATACAGTGGTTTCACTAACTAAAATGGTTATTACAAGAGGCCTCAAAAAATAACTGCCCTTAATGGGTATCAATCCACATACAAATTAATACAGAAAACACGTTATTAGACATGACACGGCCATTACGCTTGCAAACTCAAATTTATTACAGTAAATAACATTTCAAAAAGCAAAATTCAACTTGAAATTATATCACGGACATTTTTGTACTGGAATGAGACTGAAGTCTCCAATCCAGCAATTCTTCTTCATGTTAAGTAACAACGAAAAATTTTAGACATGGTTCAGGTCAAAAGTAACAAGTGTGCGCAGGATTGAATTTGAAATGACATGGCATAAAGTTTGTGGGGGATTGGGATTCGAACCCAGTTGATCCTGAATTGTTAATCGAGCACAATCAAATATTAGATCTGAAATCTTTTCAACAGTAGCAAGACGACTAAAACTGAAATACCGAGGTGAAAAACTTTTGATTTACCGGGATTCGAAACCAGTACCCCTTTTAGTGTTATACAGTCATGAACACATGTTAAAAAACATTTTATTTCACCAGTTGTGAGATGTACAGGTATTTGAACTGCAAATAACATGACGTAAAGCTGTGTGCTGATTGGAAGTCGAGCCCTGCAAATGTCTTCGTTTCGACTACACACGAAGAGGCATTGACTATGAAATACTTTTTCACCAAACTAAGCGACGATGATTGTATATGAAATTAATATGACGAATCGTTCTGATTGCGAGTCGAAACCGGCACCAATCAATAATGTTGAAAGGCATGGAGAGACGTTGAAAGCTATAATTGTCACCTGCAGGCTGGTGTGCGCGTACTGCAGCTTGAAACGTCGTGATGGAAACTTTTTGCCAGACCAGTTGTCGAACCCAGATATGCGCCTTTCGGAGAGACTTTGAGTACTCAGAAACCCAGGGGAAACATTGAATCGTTGGAACTAAATCATCTGAAAGGGGTGAAGCCTGGCGAAGGGAAGGATGAGAGTTCGAATCTCAGTCCCAGACAAATATTTTCAACATCTCGGGTTCAAACACCGTAAGAAATAAGTGTCCTGCGACCTTACATGACGATTCGTTCATTAATTATAATAACTCTCGTATAAGGAAACTTACTGATAACAGAATCGCTATGTAGCGTGACTTCAGCCTCTATTACGTCTCCAACAATTAGCGACTCTCCACCAGTAGACGGAGCGAGATGGCGCAGTGGTCAGCAAAGTGGACTCGCTTTCGGGAGGTCGACGGTTCAGTCCTGCGTCCGACCACCCTGATTTAATTTTTCTTGATTTTCCAAAATCGCTCCAGGCAAATGCTGGGACGGTTCCTGTCAAAGGGCACGGCCGACTTCCTTCCCCATCCTTCCCTAATCCGATGAGACCGGTGACCTTGTTGTCTGTTCTTCTCCCCGAAACAACCCAATCCAACTCCACCAGTATGTAGCGACAGGTCGTCGCGTTTAATGTGGATATGGAAGCACGGTGCAACACAGCACAGCTCAGCCGGCCTTACCACAGGTGAAGTGGGTCTTTTACTTGTTAAAAATGGTTGCCTGATGTGTGAATCCCACCCAGACCTTAAGCACACAGAGAATGTTCATACAAAACACCAAGCATTTGTTCCAGTTTGCGTCGTAAGTAGGGGCGCTCCACGTTGAAAGAGAATTCTGATTCCCTGTAGGTTTATTGCTACTTGTTCGACACATTCATTACCTTGTTCGTCCACATCGATATTCATTATCTGCATTGACAACCACCGGCACTGTGGCCGAGCGGTTCTAGGCGCTTCAGTCCAGAACCGCGCTGCTGCTACGGTCGCAGGTTCGAATCCTGTCTCGGGCATGGAGGTGTGTCATGTCTTTACGTTAGTTAGGTTTAAGTAGTTCTAAGTTCTAGGGGACTGATGACCTCAGATGTTAACTCCCATAGTGCTTAGAGCCCATTTTATTTGCATTGACAACCAAAACTTGCATTTCACATGATTCTATAATCTTTGAAATGAAATCACATAACTCTCAGTGGCACATACTGTCAACACGGTAGTATGCGGAAATTTTTGCTGGAAGTGTTGCTTTCCGTCTGTGATTCTGTGTTGATGTATGTGTTCATGGTCTATTCAAAAATTACAGAGTGTAAACGCAAAAACCAGATCTCAAGTACACTCTCACCCTATGTTTTTAAACCAAATTTCGTGTTATATAACTGAGTAGGTAAGGGCGTTGTGACCTTTTGTCATGCAGCACATTATTTGAGGAGGACTGACCTATGTAATCCACTTGGGCAAAATTTGCCAAAAACGACAGTACAAGTGGGAGGATGACGGCGCTCTGAGGTTTCTGTACAAATTACTTATTTTTATAGATAATAATAATAATAATTATTTAGTGTGGCTCAGAGGCGTGAAACAAGTCTTCGTATTCAACGCCACCAGAGCGACTACCGTGTCCCTAACCTGCTTACGTTATCGAACCGGGTAAAGGCAACCTATATTTTTACGCGGAATCTGAACCACGTGTTGTTCCTCACGATTCCTCACATCGTTGAGATGTGAAGACTAGGTTAAAACGATGAATGAGAAATTGGTGGTCCGATCGAGAAACGATAACGACCTCTCGGTTTCTGCGCTATACCTGCACAGCGCCAGGCCCCAGGGTCGAGCTCTGATTTCATCAATAGGATTTGACGAGTGATTTTGCAAGTAACGAAATATGTGACATATGTGGCCGTATCTTTTGACTACATTGACTTAGAACCTTAAATTATTTACATCGCAAAGGGATCGTTTACCATAGTATAGCCGTTCTTGAGAACGGACAGACAGACGAACAACAAATGACTCTGTATGTTGATGTTACTAGTAGATTATTTTGTCAAGTTCTAGTTAGCTGTTTTAACTTCTGCCAAAGATACAGAGACAACATACAAGTCTATCTATAATATATGACCCTGTGGCTGACGGTATAATATACATCCTAAATGCAAACAAAGAATTTCATCTAGCTGGGTAAGAGTTTCTAGTAACTGAGGAATATCATTTTAATAATTTTCATATTATGGAACATGCAACCTAAATACTGGATGTTACATTAGGGGTAGAATACAGTTTCTACATCAGTGCTTTACTATTTCCTGTGGTTCGTAAATCTCCAAATACTGTAATGTCTATGTTGGAAGTACAAAATATGACATTGGTGCAAATATTAGCAATAATGGGAGCTTCATGAAGTTCAATTAAATGACACAGACATTTTACAATGATTGCAAGAAACGACAGTAATGTAGAAGCTTCAGTAATTGCAATATGAAATACTTATGCTTCCTTTCAAAGGGACCAAATTTAAACAACAGTTACAAATGTGAATAATGATACATTTTGGGAACACAAAATATTTTGAAGAGTGCTTCTGGATAACAGACTCCAAGCACAGAAATTCTGATTTCAGTAACTACTTTGACAAATGCAAATTTATACTACTAATTCTAGTTATCAGAATGTAAACTTACATGAAATCTATTGTATTTTACGCAAACTTTTGAATAAATATCATACAACTGCAATCGAGTGTAAACAAGTCATATCAAAACAGTGAAAATGTCAATAGAAATGTTTAAATGAGGAAACTACGGCTTCTTGAGCTAATAATTCTTTCCTCAGACAGGTGAGAGTAGTGAGAGGTTACTTTATTACAACTGTTTTCAGTCATTTCCCATCCTCACAGTACCAGTATTGTGTAAAAAAAAAAAAAAAAAGACTGAAGAAAACTGAATAAAAAGGGTGCACATATTCTTGACGTATATATATGCCATAACGAGAAACGCAGTGTACCAACCCTAACTTGTGTAAACACACAAAACTGCAATGTCATAAGCAGCTCACTCACTATAGCTAGTTCCATTATAATTACATCATGTCAAGGAACATAAATGTATTACTATGTCTTATTTATGAAGTCTAATATTATGAAGAGGTGGCAATCTGTGGGTCGATCAATCTTAAACAAGTGGCCACCCCTAAGCTTATACACGATCACAATAAACTGCCAGACAACACATACAATTAACTGCTTTGTAATGTAACAATACATCAACCTTTTTATTAGTCTGCTTAGGACAAGAGGTGGGATGTCAACAGTAACAGGCACACAGCATTTCAGATCATATTACAAGCGTGTAATATTTCTATATGCACAGTTGTTCGCTTCAAAGAAAACAATTTACAACTGAATGGCAGTAGTGTGCACAAATATATATTTTCTGGAAAATGTATCATAAAAAGCCTATAACTTTGTGATGTAAGCTCTCCTAGAGAGAGATTAAAAAGCACAGGAGTAACAATACATTCTTGTGTAGCTGCACATGAAATAGTAGTTTGTAGACATACATACGTAGTAGAAAAATATGCTCTGATCTTCATGTACTTCATATAACCTATTTAATAGCATGACAGGAACGAGAGTCATATCGGATTACAGTTATTTCTATGTTCTCAATGCGTACAGTATGCAATAAAAACCTTGGATAGTGAAAAGGCCAAAGGACACAAAGCAGGAATGTAATACATATGTTGCTTTACGTCTTAATTTCAAAAGCATGTGACAGAATTCAAAGGAAAGTGAAGTGTAGCAAACTGACACTGATAATATAGTTTTCATAAACCTGGATTTATTGTAGCTCAGCCAAACCTTGAAAATGTTATGGAAGGCCACAAAAAAACTAAGGGAAATCGTTTGCTATTGGGTTTCTAATTGCTATTATTGCTTCTAATAACTGAGCTTCAAATTATCTGGAGTTGTTTTACACACTGCAGTTTCTTTGAACTTTTGTTACTTTGCAAATGGTGTTTTAAATGTCTGCTATTAGGAATTTTGAGAAGGTTTGAATTTATAATCAATGTTTTTATTTGAAGCAGCTAAGTGCTCTCATTATGAAACAATGGATAAATATAGTGTGTGTTTTTTGTGCATCTTTATCTGTACTGGCTGAAGACATGCACGCCATTTCTGAATACTGTTCTTCTTATGTTTAACCACTGATTCAAGATCATACTTCTTACTGACTACATTCTGACAACAGTTTCATTTTCAGTATTTTTGTAATTACTACCTGCATTTTAAAAAGGAATATTTCTGTTGACCTAGGACACTGTCAGATAAGCAATATGAAACTGGTACTGCAGGCCATGAAGTTAGTCTTTTAGTAATAGCAATGGGATAGGGTTTGGGGGGAAAAAGGCCTTCTGTCCTGTATCTGTCCTCTGATTTCTGATAATTATCAGCCAGCTATTGTGAATGGTGTTTAGTACAAATTTACCATGTTTGCAGATGGCAGCAGTATTCCAATGGAATATCTGTTATGAGGACAAGTGGCACATCTGTGAATTATTGCCAACTTTAGCTGTACTGCTGGCGTCATGGGAATCAAAGGAGAGCAATGTGGAATCAAGTGATGGAGGCCAGTTCAGCAGGACAATGTCTGCAGTGTATGAGCAGTGCTTCCTTGTTTTGAGTGAATGGCACAGCCTTCATTTTGCTGATATACCAGTGCTTATCCGGAATGATGTTCTTACTTGCATGGCAAGACTTCTTACAATTGGAATTGAGGGCAAGATTGCTTGGGATTATTAATCTTCCTTATGGAGTAATATGGTGTCATTTGTGGCTGGCAAAGGACTAATTCTGTAGCTCAGCGTGTACATTCCAAGACATTTCTTTAAGGTAAGAGGAAGAAGTTGGCCAAGCCACTAAGAGGTTTAATTCCCTGGAGCTTGTTCCATGAAGGGAAGACCTGTATTAATCACAAAGAGACACCATTTGCTGACAGACAGCAACACAAAGATCGGAGGGAGTGGAAGAACTAGCAGGCCAAGGTAAGAGGACAGCTGCCTCAGCAGCAGTATCAGCACCCTCATTTCCTCTCAGGTTGCCGTGACCAGGGACCCACAAATACATCACAGTGGCTCCATAAAGGTTCAGCAGGTGAAAGATTTCTTGGATCTGTTTCACTAAGGGATGGACAACATACAGCACAGGCTCTGAAGGGTGTAGGCAGAGCAGATGATACGACTGAAAAGCCTGTGTCGCTATGTGGCCTGATACACAACAAAGAAAACCGCTGTAAATACTGAGCAATGTTTTGACAGCTGATGCTGGAAAGTCTGTACCAATGAAGAACAGAGACCCAACACCAGTCAGAGCCATCCATGTTGACGAAGGTACTACTGCTAATTTCTGCATGAAGGTCGAGAAAGAGGTTAAAAAATCAGCCAGCAAGTCGCAAATACAAGGTGTGGATAAAAGTTTATTATCTCTTCACCATGGTTTTGCTATTTTTACAAATATCTTATTCAGAAGAGCCCAAAAGGGGATGGTGCCCATTGAAGTGCAAAAAGTGAGGAAGTTGCCCAATAAGCTGAAGGATGTCTGCACTGGTAACACACAATGATGGAGAGACGTGGACAATGGAAACAGGAAAGATGAAGTGATGACTGCAACAGCTTCAGTCTGGTGTTCAGTGAGACAGAGTGACAATGAATGTGATTGCAGATGAGCAGTGTGACTCCTCAAATGGAATGCTATCCCATTGGAAGGTGAAAGAGGACTGGAAAGAATACAAAGAAGTTTGAAGCAGTTGTGAGGGCAATTTTGTTTCCTGGAGGGAGAAAACAAGTGGACACTGCAATTGCAAGAGTAGCCATAATCCCTCCTTGTTGGATCTAGTGCTGCGACTGTTCCACTGAAGGGAAGTCACGGTGGGAAAATGGGAAGAGGGAAAGAAGTGACGGGTCGTCACCTCTGTCACCTGTAGTAATGAATCTTCAAAGGCTGGCACTTGGCAGCTACAGTCACTGTAGAGTCCTGTTCTATGTGAGCTACGTGTGTGTCAGCATTCTATCAGAGTCAGTGTGGAGATTCCGGAGTATCCAAATGGTTAGCAGCGTGCACTGGCAAAACTGAGGTTGGGTGGGTGAGGTTATTATTCAGTGAGACTACTGAGGAGGACCAGTGAGTCAGTGAAGAAGAAGACTGTTTGCCTTTGGTGTCTTGCAAGCTTTGCATTCAGTAGATGAAAGCTGAGAAGTTTGTTAGCTTGAAGGAAGTAGGAAGCCTCCACAGAAGCATTTCCTCTGTCCTTTCCATCCTGCTTATTATGTAGCACGTGATTTCGCTGCCAGAGGCAAAGATTTGGCGGCTTGCACAGGTAGAGGAGAAGGTGACACTATTGTTACACTGGGCAAATTTACAGCTGTAGTGATGAATTTGAGGTCAGGTCTGCTTGGATATGTCCTTTGTGCAGCAAGGTGTAGCAAGAACAGTACTGCAAGTGCCAGATGGTAAAATGCAAGGCTTTCAACTAGCCAACAACTTGCAAGCCTTCACTCAGATCTGATGCATGACTTTCTCATCTCAGGATGAGACTGCATGGTCGTCAGTGAAATTTATGCAGGAGGGAGGACAAGGCAGGCAATCACTCATGAGCATCCCTACCACAAGTACATTTTGCTGTGTTGCGACAGGAGTGTTGTTGTTACAGTAGCAGTGGTAACAGCTCGTCTGGCTTCAAATGTGTGGTTGGACTTTGATGACTTCATAACTTGGTCTATCTTTGACAGAGGCGCTACTCTACCAAAAGTGCGAGTATGTACGGACTAAGGTTGCATCAACCTGTTTCATTAACCAATAGACTGCAGTGACACACTCATCAGAAAGGTATATTTCGATTTGTCCTTCATTCTGACCATTGAGCAGCCTGGTGTAAATACCACCACATGAATTCATGATTCGATTGGCCTTACCACTAACATGATAGCTTTGGAGGAGTGAAGCTGCAAGCAGTTGTTGGGCTTGAGGACCACACTTGGTCTCCAAAAGCAAAGTGCAATTACATAAATGAGAGCAGGATTTCACAGGGCCGGCAATTTTGTCAACACCTTTCTGAATAATATGTGGATTACCTGTAGCAAAGAAATGACAATGTCCAGTATGTGGTATGAGGAACCAATTTGAAAGCTGGAACAGTCTGAATGTTTCACCTAATTCCCATTACGTTTAGTAGACACAGATTGGAACTGGCTCATTGTGACAGAATCCCCAAGACCGCCATTATCTCCAAAGGCATAGCATGTTCCTTCCTGCTGTGGGACCCTTCCTCAGAGGGGAGCTCACACTCATTAGGCGATGGATCACACCTCCCAAACTTCTGACAGAGGGACTAAATGGCAATTTGGGAGGGTTACAGATCAAACTACCACCCCTCCCTGGACCTGGCCTGTACCATGTATGTGGAAACCCTACCTGCAGACCTGGGGATGGTCATTACGTGTTACCCCGTCACATGGTACACTTGGGCTGGCCTTCAGAACTGCACAGGGATGAAGAGGAAACAAAGCCAAACCTCAAACGCCAAAATGGAGAACGATAGATTACGAAAGAAGAAACTGTAGTCTGTGTGCTGAAGCTCTAGCACCTCAACGTCATTCACAAAACGTGTCCATGACATGTTCCAAAGGGAGGATAGACATGCAGCACGGAAGTGCAAAGGTGCTACAATGGCAGAGGTCCGATGGTAGCCAAGCCCAAACTCATTGAAAAGTGACGAGCGATTTAGGAGGTTGAATTTTTTGGGATTGATGTTGTGTTATTATGAATCATTTTTCATAACCTGTCTAAATGGTCGCAGTGCCAAATGAATAGGCAGCAACATTGGTACAAGCAGTAATTAACAACAGGGAACTTAAAGGTACCAGAAATAACAAATCAAGGAGGTCATCCGTATCTTGGATTTATAGAAGGAATTTAAGCTGTAATGTGGGAAGAAATTGAGGACAAGTCATCTACATCGTCAGGCTAGTAGGACCATGTTAAGCGTGCATGAAGCAATAGAGAGCATTCTATAATACCATATAGCACACACATACCAATTGTGATGTCTGTTCAAGTTATCTTTGTGTACAAATCAAAACAGCAAAAACTACAAAATTTTAGCCATATGAGGTGGAATATGGTCATAACCTATTGTCTTTCTCTTTTTGTTTTCATATTTCAATAATTGAATGCATGTAACGCATTTGTGAGGGTGGCAAGATAAGAATTGAAAAGGTTGGTTAAGGCAAATAGACTGGCACTGTATAAACAAGAGGGAGCAGTGACTCACAGGGAAAGATCACACCAAGACAAAAATGGCCAATGTGAAATCTATCGAATTCACATACTACAAATAGTAAGACACTACTTTTTATGCAGTGTCATGGCCAATATCAGATTGTGAAACTGTCACCAGTGACTTTCAAAATGCAGTTGTCTACGAGAATTCTGCATGTGGAAATATGAAACATGTGACAAGTCCTTAGATTAACCAAAGAATTGGAGGGCTGAGCCAGAAAGAAAGTGGGAAACAAGTGATGAGTAGCAAACAAGAAGTTTTAAGTGAAACAGCTATAGTAGGTCTACACGGGAAGACCTAGGATGTAAGGGAGTTTTCTTTGTATGTTTGGTACAAGGAAGATTACCTGCTGTACTGGAGCAGTGGATTTTTGCATGAGAGACACATGCACTGTCCTCAGATGACCTATGCCAAGAGAGAAGATAAACCCAGTCTTAAGAGGACTATGGCTTGTCATTGCAGTGGCAGCATTGCAGAACGACAACGTTGACAGTGAGAACTATTCACCAAGCACATCAACAAATGTGTTTATCAAAGGGGGATACAGGTGTTATTTAATGAACGGTAGACATAGAATGAGGTAACATGGTTAGAAGAAGCCCTCAGTAATTTTAAACTGATGGTATGTGATCACAGAATGTTTGAAGGAGTTTCCAGGGTGTGTAGGAGGAAACATGGGAGGATTTGGGGGATGAGGTGACTTAGGCTTTGGGGAATATACCACATACCAGAAGTAGAGGTTGGATCACTGTGTTAGGATGACATGTGGAAACAGTGGGACAGCTGATGAGGTTGATAGAGTGAATGACATAGTAGAAGTAATAAAACAATGGGTAGAATAAGGAAGGCAATAAGTGAGTGCTACAGCACAAAAACTCGTGTTTAAAGAAGGATATGCTCTTACTGCACCAGCTGAATTGGAAGTGTTTATTACACAAAACAGCAGAAGAAATGGTGAATCTTAACTGAGATGTTGCTAAATGAAGCATAAAATTGCATAAAGAACTAATAATTTAGTTGCTACTGTCCTTGGAAGACAGCATGGGGAGAGGGGGGAGAGAGAGGGGGAACTGAGGGGGGATGAGATAGAGGGGGTGAGAGAGATAGAGGGGGTGTGAGAGAGGGGGGTGAGAGAGAGGGGTGTGAGAGAGGGGGGGGTGAGAGAGGGGGGTTGTGTGAGAGAGAGGGGGGGTATGAGAGAGGGGGGGTGAGAGAGAGGGGGAGAGAGGGGGGAGAGGGGAGAGCGGGGGGAGAGAGGGGGAGAGAGTGGGGGTTAGAGAGGGGGGAGAGGGAGAGGAGAGGGAGGGGGAGAGGGAGAGGGAGAGGGAGAGGGAGAGGGAGAGGGAGAGGGAGAGGGAGAGGGAGAGGGAGAGGGAGAGGGGAGAGGGGAGAGGGAGAGGGGGAGAGAGAGGGAGAGAGAGGGGGGAGGGAAAGAGTGGGAGAGAGAGAGAGAGAGAGTGAGATGGGGAGGGGGAGAGAGAGAGAGAGTGAGATGGGGAGGGGGAGAGAGAGAGAGAGAGTGAGATGGGGAGGGGGAGAGAGAGAGAGAGTGAGATGGGGAGGGGGAGAGAGAGAGAGAGGGAGAGAGAGAGAGAGAGAGAGAGAGAGAGAGAGAGAGAGAGAGAGAGAGAGAGAGAGAGATACAGAGACAGAGAGAGACAGTTAGAGAGAGAGAGAGAGACAGAGATAGAGAATTACATGAATCTATGGAACAAGTGAGAAGCCAGCTAGGAGCGGAATTCCTATCACCAGACAATGTCTGGAGGTGCAACGTCAAGTGCAAAAGGAGCCATACCAGAGAGTGTTTGTCCTTTAGCATCATCGTAGCACCTAACCTTTTCATTTTAACCAAGCCACAGCAGAGGAAATGACTAGCAGGGGAAAGTATGGATTTCAATTTCCTTTCCAGAAGCAGTAAGTATGCATAATACCTACATCATGCAGTTCACATGTATCCTCATAAGTGTGAGATGCTGAAGAACTTTCTTGGAGTAAAGGAATAAATCATTGGTTATGGAAGACAAACACAGATTGTCTATATGGAACTAGAAGTTACCGTAGTATTAAAGTAGTGCCATTATGGTTTGTCCAAACAGACTAGGTGGAGAGGGTCAGAAATCCCACGCAGTTAATATTGAAGGAAGACGGGGGAAATTATAAATGAACAGGACACCATGTAAAACAATATTTATTTTTGCTCCACCTGCCACAGTTTCAGGCACAACCCACAGATTATATTGGGCAGGGGAACACATGGAAGTGCTACCAGCCACTAATTTGACTATGTTATATAGAACTTTGGGGCCTGAGATTATATAGTCCACAGACAAATTCATTCTCTGTAAGGCTGGGCCCATCTCCATGGAGACATGGGTGCATCATGAAAGTCAGCACAGGGAGAGTCAGAACCAGAGGGAAATAGCATTGACCAATGTAATAATAGTTAATGCTGTGACACTACCAACTATAGTTCTTGTTTACACATGCTGGAAGTGAATCCCTAGACAAAGCTTGGATCCAGCCAATGTTCGATCTCTTGTGGACTGGATTCCCAGAGACTAGGAAGCAGCAGAGGGAGAGCTGTAGCAATAAACAATCAGGAAACAAGACTTGATATGAGTTGTGAGTTAGGTAACATGATGGTGAAAGAAATCCTTAAAAAGCTGACTGGAGCCATTTGTGGCAGCCAACAGGATCAGTCATTTTAGTGCAATGATGTTCTAAGTCATGATCCAGAAAGCCAGGGCTTGTCTAGGAGGAGGGCACTGTAGCACAGTAATCATATACTGTCTTCCAAAACACGCGAAGTAAGAAGTAGATCACAACTGAGCCTGCCACTGGTGAACACTTACGTTGTTGTTGTTGTTGTTGTTGTTGTCCTCAGTCCTGAGACTGGTTTGATGCAGCTCTCCATGCTACTCTATCCTTTGCAAGCTGCTTCATCCCCTAGTACCTACTGCAACCTACATCCTTCTGAATCTGCTTAGTGTACTCATCTCTCGGTCTCCATCTACGATTTTTACCCTACACGCTGCCCTCCAATGCTAAATTTGTGATCCCTTGATGCCTCAAAACATGTCCTACCAACCGATCCCTTCTTCTAGTCAAGTTGTGCCACAAACTTCTCTTCTCCCCAATCCTATTCAATACCTCCTCATTAGTTACGTGATCTATCCACCTTATCTTCAGTATTCTTCTGTAGCACCACATTTCGAAAGCTTCGATTCTCTTCTTGTCCAAACTAGTTATCGTCCATGTTTCACTTCCATACATGGCTACACTCCAAACAAATACTTTCAGAAACGACTTCCTGATACATAAATCTATATTCGATGTTAACAAATTTCTCTTCTTCAGAAATGCTTTCCTTGCCATTGCCAGTCTACATTTTATATCCTCTCTACTTCGACCATCATCAGTTATTTTACTTCCTAAATAGTAAAACTCCTTTACTACTTTAACTGTCTCATTTCCTAATCTAATTCCCTCAGCATCACCCGATTTAATTTGACTACATTCCATTATCCTCGTTTTGCTTTTGTTGATGTTCATCTTATATACTCCTTTCAAGACACTGTCCATTCCGTTCAACTGCTCTTCCAAGTCCTTTGCCGTCTCTGACAGAATTACAATGTCATCGGCGAACCTCAAGGTTTTTACTTCGTCTCCATGAATTTTAATACCTACTCCAAATTTTTCTTTTGTTTCCTTTACTGCTTGCTCAATATACAGATTGAATAACATCGGGGAGAGGCTACAACCCTGTCTCACTCCTTTCCCAACCACTGCTTACCTTTCATGCCCCTCGACTCTTATTACTGCCATCTGGTTTCTGTACAAATTATAAATAACCTTTCGCTCCCTGTATTTTACCCCTGCCACCTTTGAATTTGAAAAAGAGTATTCCAGTCAACATTGTCAAAAGCTTTCTCTAAGTCTACAAATGCTAGAAACGTAGGTTTGCCTTTTCTTAATCTTTCTTCTAAGATAAGTCGTAAGGTCAGTATTGCCTCACGTGTTCCAACATTTCGACGGAATCCAAACTGATCCTCCCCGAGGTCTGCATCTACCAGTTTTTCCATTCGTCTGTAAAGAATTCGCGTTAGTATTTTCCAGCCGTGGCTTATTAAACTGATAGTTCGGTAATTTTCACATCTGTCAGCACCTGCTTTCTTTGGGATTGGAATTATTATATTCTTCTTGAAGTCTGAGGGTATTTCGCCTGTCTCATACATCTTGCTCACCAGCTGGTAGAGTTTTGTCATGACTGGCTCTCCCAAGGCCGTCAGTAGTTCTAATGGAATGTTGTCTACTCCGGGGGCCTTGTTTCGACCCAGCTCTTTCAGTGCTCTGTCAAACTCTTCACGCAGTATCGTATCTCCCATTTCGTCTTCATCTACATCCTCTTCTATTTCCATAATATTGTCCTCAAGTACATCGCCCTTGTATAAACCTTCTATATACTCCTTCCACCTTTCTGCCTTCCCTTCTTTGCTTAGAACTGGACTGCCATCTGAGCTCTTGATATTCATACACCTGGTTCTCTTCTCTCCAAAGGTCTCTTTAATTTTCCTGTAGGCAGTATCTATCTTACCCCTCTAGTGAGATAAGCTTCTACATCCTTACATTTGTCCTCTAGCCATCCCTGTTTAGCCATTTTGCACTTCCTGTCGATCTCATTTTTGAGACGTTTGTATTCCTTTTTGCCTGCTTCATTTACTGCATTTTTATATTTTCTCCTTTCATCAATTAAATTCAATATTTCTTCTGTTACCCAAGGATTTCTAGCAGCTCTCGTCTTTGTACCTACTTTATCCTCTGCTGCCTTCACTACTTCATCCCTCAGAGCTACCCATTCTTCTTCTACTGTATTTCTTTCCCCTATTCCTGTCAATTGTTCCCTTATGCTCTCTCTGAAACTCTGTACAACCTCTGGTTCTTTCAGTTTATCCAGGTCCCATCTCCTTAATTTCACACATTTTTGCAGTTTCTTCAGTTTTAATCTACATGTCATAACCAATAGATTGTGGTCAGAGTCCACATCTGCCCCTGGAAATGTCTTACAACTTAAAACCTGGTTCCTAAATCTCTGTCTTACCATTATATAATCTATCTGATACCTTTTAGTATCTCCAGGGTTCTTCCACGTATACAACCTTCTTTCATGATTCTTAAACCAAGTGTTAGCTATGATTAAGTTGTGCTCTGTGCAAAATTCTATTAGGCGGCTTCCTCTTTCATTTCTTAGCCCCAATCCATATTCACCTACTATGTTTCCTTCTCTCCCTTTTCCTACACTCGAATTCCAGTCACCCATTACTATTAAATTTTCGTCTCCCTTCACTATCTGAATAATTTCTTTTATTTCATCGTACATTTCTTCAATTTCTTCATCATCTGCAGAGCTAGTTGGCATATAAACTTGTACTACTGTAGTAGGTGTGGGCTTCGTTATGCCTTACATAACAGCAGTTGTGTTTGTGAGGTGAGCTGGTCAGGCACAGTTTTGAAATAGTTGACATAGCAGCATGTAACCTGAAATAAGAGATATCCTAACATATCCTTCCCACCTCTCCTGAAGTAGTCTTCCACGCCTGCACAACCTCCGAAGGATTCTAATCACCCCTTTGACACTCCTATCCCCCATCACCTCTCCATAAGGGTATTATCTCCATTCGAGAACAAGGTGCATAGCCTGTCCAATTCACCAAAACCATGTTTCTAAGTCTGACACAGGATTATCCCAACCTATCAGAGGAAAGGCTACAAGTGAAAACTGTGAAAACTGTGAAAACAGCTTTATCAGATACCAGCTCTCAGATGAATCAGACAAAGACAGACTATGATTTACTGAGGACCAATAACAAATTTGAAGAATCTCTGGGTCCACACACATTTCCCAAAGATACACAGAGCGTCATGGATATTTCAGAATTATATATTGGGAAAGATCTGTTTGAGTACATTAGCAATGAAACCCATGAGTATTACAGTCAACATTGCAATAGAAGGAAACTGCATTAAAAATGTCATATTTGTCAGCATTATGAGATCCGTTTTTATAAAATAGTTTGGGCTTAGTATCCTTATGGGAATTTTCGAAACGCAAGGATCCATGATTACTGATCAACAAATCCATTGATAGACACATATTTCGCAAAGCGATGTCCACAATATATTCAGACAAATATTATCATTTTTACATTTTTCTGACAACAATAAACCAGATAATGCCGACCGGCTTTTTGAAGTGCAAGCTAATGGCATTAGAACGAGCAAACGTGGCCGTCCTCAGATCCGGTGCATGAAACACTGGCTACGTAGTAACATTATTCTAATTTACATCTCTTTGTTGACTGTGAACAGCTCTAATAGATATTCAGAGTTGTCAGTGGTTTAAAAGAATTACTTGTGAAAGAGAAAGATCAAGGAATTTCGTCAAAATATTACGTTGAATTACGTCAATTGAGGCATTACATTGAATTCTGCAGCTGGAAGGAAATTAATAATACAAGACTGATATTTCTGGTAATATTGACATTTACATCTATAGTTTCCTACGGTTGTTACAAGGACGAGTGATATTTACCTGCAAGATTCTCTAACTGTTTTCCCTCGAACATAGCTCGTACAAAAGCAATTACAGAGATTGCCTTTACCTTATTTCCTCCATAATTTGCAGTACTATTCTTCTTTTGGAGCCATGGTAGTACAACCAACTGTCGCGCAATGAGCATTAACAGCGACTATTAGTGCCACAACAAAGGAATTGGATGTCAACTATTGAAGGAAAACAGGCTGTACGCAGGAGCGAGCAGCATCTGTTGATACGAAACAAGTCAGTGACTTATGTGGTTTCACCAACATACAGCGTAAAATGCACTACTTGTTCTGCCATTTGTAGAAGTATGACTAGTTTCATTTCAACACCAAACGATACGCGACACTCTTAAATGACTATTCAGTGAAAAAAACCAAAATTGACAATTTGCGATTCAGTTTCTTGCCTCGCTGTTTTCGGTCAAAAATCTATCATCTTAAACTTATAAGATACATCCTGGGAGATAATGCAACAGGCTTTACTGATTTTGAAAGTTTCAGTCAGGTGACCAAAGAGATGTCTTCAAAACTGTCACATTCAAAAACGAGAATCTTGCCAAGATTAATGGAACGACAATTGGAATCTGAAGGACAGAAAGAATATCCTCAAGAACGAGTCACTGGTTTATAATTTCCTTAAAGGGTTATCTGAGTGCTTCGGCGTTATCTCCAGGGACGAATTGGTCAGGCAAAGTTACGTTACTGGACCTCCGATTCAAACAAGGATTTTCAGCATGAAGGCTATTGCAGAGAAGTAAGCGTTGGTTGTTCAACAAGAACACAGCTCATTTCTGAACCATTTACCACTGTAATGCCAGAGCAACCTGGAATGAGTTTGGTGAAACCAAGAAAGGCACCACGTGCAAAATGCGGAAATTGTAGACTCGGATAAATATGTAGCGGAGGGATATTTGCCTAGAAACAGCGATCCCGTAAACTGGTGAGGAACAAGAAAATTACAGTGGCCGACGCTGTATCAATTTGTTCCAAAAGCGTTATGCATCGGAGCAACATCAGTGCCCTATTAACGAATATTTTTAAAAGCACAACAAATATCCACTGAGGAGAGACATCGACTGAAGAGGGTCAGATTTTATTTATAAATTCCTTTTTTAATACACATATGGTAATACTGACTGAATGAAAGCAGACACACTAATTACAGTTGTAATTTGTATACTGTATTTTTCCAATTGAGGTATCAAGATATAAGAAGGATCACTTGATAAACATTTAGTATTATTTTGCAACATTTGTAACTTTTACAGCAGACGATGTTTAAAACTTTAATATCTCACCATTAATAGCGCAGTAACAATTTTTACTATTTTTAAGTTCTTTAGAACTAGGATCAAACCAGATAAAAATTCAGGGTTAGTGACCTGAATTAAAAAGGCGATGTGACTTCCTTTCACTTATTGTGTGAGAGTGGTGAGTCATGAAAAAGAAGTGTTCTTCCCGGTGGTTGACCAGTTGTGATCC
Source organism: Schistocerca gregaria (assembly GCF_023897955.1). Taxonomy (NCBI): domain Eukaryota; kingdom Metazoa; phylum Arthropoda; class Insecta; order Orthoptera; family Acrididae; genus Schistocerca; species Schistocerca gregaria. The sequence continues at coordinate 3,252,633 of NW_026061713.1, read as the reverse complement.
GATTTCAGAGAAGAAGTTTTGCCCATCTCTAAATCTGCCGCAGCGATTTGCTTGGCTGGAAGAGTGGGCCTCCGACACAGAGAGTTGAGCAAAATGCTCGGCAATCGCGTTTGCGTCGGTAAATAATACGTCATTTATACTAACACTGAACACCTGTTAGGGTCTGGTACCCGAAAAGACACTTGATATTTGCCCAGACTTGCGAAGGTGACACATGGCACCCATTGGTCGAGATTTCTCTCTCCAAACACTCCTGCTTCCATCACTTGGTAAGTTGCCGAACAAGGGCACAGAGCTGTTGTAAAGGCAATGAGGTGCTCCAGGAAGGATGCTGCTTATGCCACTGTAGAGCTCGCCGACGCTCCTTAACTGCTTTAGAGAGTTCTGGTGACCACCAAGGGACTGCCTCACACCTCTGGCACCCTGATGAGCGAGGGACCGCGTTTTTCTGCAGAGCAACAATTTTGTCACCTGCTCAACCATAAGATAGGTGTTACCATGTGGAGGAGAGTCAACGGTAACATCAGAGGTTAAAATTTCCCAGTCTGCCTTGTTTAAAGCCCATGTGGGCAGGCGTCTGTATGCCTGATGCTGGGGCAGTGACAGGAAGATGGGGATGTGGTCACTACTATACAGGCCGTTATGTTCTCTCATCATCGGATTACAGAAGGACGGGGAAGGAAGTCGGCAGTGCCTTTCAAAGAATCCATCCCGGCATTTGCCTAGAGCGATTTAGGGAAATCACTGAAAACCTAAATCAGGATGGACTGACGCGGGATTGAGACTTCGTCCTCCCGAATGCGAGTCCAGTGTGCTAGCCACTGCGCCACCTCACTCTGTCGTTAAGTGATCACCAGTGGATAGATGGGAGAGGTCCTGGGCTGCAAATTGATAAATCAATGGCCGAGTAACTACATCGAGCCACATTGAAATGTGTAGCGGCCCCAGTGTTTAAGAGGTAGAGGTCGAACTGAGACAGTAATGTTTCGATGTCTCTGACTCTGCCAGTAAGCACACTGCCACCTCAAGGGGTTATGGGCGTTCAAATCTCCCAGAAGTAGGAAAGGCTTAGGGAGTTGATCAATCAGTGCACCTAATACAATCAGGTGTACTGCACCATCTGGAGGAAGATATACATTGCACACAGTTATTTCCTGCGTCGCCCATATTCTGACAGCCACAGCTTCAAGAGGGATTTTTTTGGGGGGTTTTAGGGGGCACAACTGCAATTGTAATTAGCGCCCAGACTAAGTTAGGAATGCACCGCGAGGCACAAGGTTAAAACAGCAACTAAAAGGGACAATACTATACAATACGGACAGGCAGAGGATTTAAAAAAAACCTGCATAATCAAATGTCAGACAGGTTTGTCAAGTTGACAAAACGAAGAACGTGAGCACCTGCTCCTGGGTCATCCGCTAAAATGGCATCCAGAGTACATGGCAGGCGAAGATAAACACGCAGTGTATTAAAATTTGGACGGAACTTTAATATGTGGCGGACCGTCAGCAGATGGCGATGGCTGAAGAGGCAGTGTCCAATTCGTAACCGGGCCAAAACGACCTCTTCCCACCGAGAAGGGCGTGAAGAGGACGTCCAAGCCGCGGCAAGAGGTTTCAAGGGCGGAAGCTTGTTGTCCCTAAGTACAGCCCAATCGGCATGACACAGTGACAAAATGCGCTGTCAAATGACCCTGCTACAATCTGATGAAGGGACACAACAAGAAGCTGTCCGAGGCTGGAGGACCACAGCCTTGGCCACGGCATCTGCAGCTTCGTTCCCAGGGATACCGACATGGCCAGGAACCCACAAAGCTAACCGGAGAACCGTCGTCCACCAGCTACTGAAGAGAGCGTTGGACCCGGTGCACAAAAAGGTAAACCGGATACGGATAACTGAGGCTGTGGATAGCGCTCAGGGAATCGGAGCAGATGACATAAGCAGATTGTCGGTGGCGGCAGATGTAAAGAACAGCCTGGTAGAGAGGAAATAGCTCAGTTGCTAAGAGCGAACAATGGCTATGGAGCCGGTATTTGAAACTGTGTGCCCTGACAATAAAAGAACACCCGATACCGTCATTGGTCTTAGAGCCATCTGTATAAATGAAGGTCATATTAAAGAACTTCGAACGAAGTTCGACAAAACGGGAGCGGTATACCGAAGCTGGGGATACCTCCTTTGGGAACGAGCTGAGGCCTAGGTGAACGCGAACCTGAGTCTGGAGCCAAGGTGGCGTTTGGCTCTCGCCCACTCTAAAGGTTGCAGGGAGTGGATATTTAAGTTGCTGAAGGAGGCAACGAAAGCGTACTCCAGGGGGTAGCAGGGCAGAGACATACAGCCCGTATAGACGGTCGAGAGTGTCGTCAAAATAAGGACCTATAAGACGGGCGGTCCGGCATTGACAGTAGCCGACAGGCATAACGACAAATCGCGCAGGTAGGTTAGTGGCAATTCACCGGCTTCAGCATGAGACTCTCGATGGGACTAGTATAAAACGTTCCTATCGCAAGACGTCAACACCGATGTTGTATGGAGTTGAGGCGGCGTAAGATAGACGGCCGTGCAGAGGAGTATCCGAAGCTCCCAATAATCCAGCTTGGAGCGGACGATCGACCGATATATGCGAAGTAGGACAGTTCGATCCGCTCCCTACGACATAGCACTGAGAACACGGAGGAGTTTCCTGTCAAATGTAACACCTAAAAATTTTGTTGTCTCCACAAATGGGAGAGCAATGCTACCGACTCGTAAGGATAGTGGGAGAAACTCTTTGTAGCGCCAGAAGTTAATACAGACCGTCTTCTCGGCGACACTCCAGGAGTAAAGACGGTCAAGAGAACGCTAAAGACAGCGGTCCAGGAAACATGTAAGCTGCGAGCTGCAGTAAATGGTAAAATCGTCCACGAAAAGGGAGCCTGATACATCAGCTGGGATGCAATCCATTATTCGATTGATCGCTATGGCGAAGAGACCGACGCTCAAAACTGAGCCCTGTGGCACCCCATTCTCCTAGCGAAAGGCGACGGACATGACAGAACCCACACGTACCCTGAACTGTCCATCGATTAAAAATGCATGAATAAAATATGGTGCGGAGAATGCCCGCCCTCCAACAAGTGTCGTAAGCTTTCTCCAAATCAAAGAACTCATCTGCGGTCGGGCGCTTGCGCAAGAGGTTATTCATAACGAAGTTCGACAAGGTAACCAGATGGTCAACAGCAGAGCGGCGCCTACGAAATACACATTATACATTGGTAAGTAGGCGTCGAGATTCGAGCAGCCAAACCAAACGAGAGTTATCCATTCGTTTCATCACCTTACAGACACAGCTGGTAAGCGAGATGGGTCAATAACTGGAAGGCAAGTGCTTGTCAGTTCCAGGCGTAGGAATCGTGGCAATAGATTCGCGCCAGCATGTGGGAACACCACCCTCAATCCAGATGGGATTATAAGTACGAAGAAGGAAACCTTTACCCACAGGAGAAACGTTCTTCAGCATCGGAATATGAATAGAATCAGGTCTTGGAGCGGAGGACCGTGACCGGGCAAGTGCATTTTCGAGTTCCCACATGGTGAATGTGGCATTGTAACTTTCACGATTTGAGGAGCGGAAGTTAGGTGGCCTAGGCTCCTCTGCCTGTTTTCGGGGGAGGAAGGCAGGGTGGTAATGAGCAGTGCTCAAAACCTCTGCAATAAAGCGGCCGAAGGCATTGCCGACATCCTTAGGGGCCACAAGGACGTCATTCGCGACCGTCAAGTGAGAAGCTGGTGAATGGACCTTAGTGCTAGATAGCCGGCGCAGGCTACCCCAGACAACAGAAGAAGTAAAACTGTAAAGAGCTTGTGAAAGCAGCCCAGCTGTCTTTCTTGCTTTCTTTAATAACACGACGACACTGTGCACGTAATCGTTTATAATTAATACAATTCGCCATCGTATGGTGGCGTTTAAAGGTGCGTAAAGCATGTCGACGAGCACGTATAGCGTATCTACCTGCTGTGGTCCACCAAGGGACCGGTGCGCGACGTAGAGAAGAAGTAGTGTGAGGGATGGAATATACAGCATCAGTGAGAATGACTTCCGTGAGGTGTGCGACCTGACTATCGCAGCTTGCGAAGGTTTGATCCTGGAAGGTCGCCCTGGAAGAGAAGAGCCCCCAGTCTGCTTTGGAGATGTGCCAACTAGTTGAGCATGTAGATGGGGTATGATGCAGGAGATGGATAACACAAGGGAAGTGGTCACTCTAATATGTAGCAGAAAGTGCATACCACTCAAAACAGCGTGCAAGTTGGGTAGTACATATAGAGGAATAAATGGGGATAGGTGTGAGTTGTGTCCAAAAGAAAAGTAGGGGCGGCATTATTGAGGCTGACAAGATTGAGCTGGTTGAAAACGTCTGCTAACAGAGAGCCCCTCGGACAGGATGCTGGAGAGCCCCAAAGAGGATGGTGAGCATTGATGTCTCCAGTTAACAAAAATGGTGCAGGTAGCTGAGCAATAATTTGCATCATGTCTGCCCCGGTAGCAGCAGATAACGAAGGAGTGTAAACGGTACAAACGGAAAAAGTGAAAGTGGGGAGAGTAATTCGGACGGCAACTGCCTGCAGGCCCGTGTGCAATGTGATGGGATCGTAGTAAATATCATCCTGGACCAGCAACATAACCCCTCCATGAGCTGAAATACCTGCAGCAGTGGCTAGGTCAAAACGCACAGGATATAGTGTGCCAAGGCAATTTGATCGATTCGTTTCCTGGAGAGCTATGACGAGCGGACAGTGCAAGTGGAGCAGCACCTTTAAGTCCTCTCGGTTGGAGCGAATGCCGCGAATATTCCAGTGAGTAAGTGCAATCATGAGAAGAAAAAGAAGATGCAAGAAGGGGGTCATCTCAAAGGCCGCTGAGGGCCTGGCTTTGAGCGAGCACTGCCGCCGCTATCAATAGGCGGATTGTCATTGTCCATTGGTTCAATAGGTTTATCGGCCATCTTGTTAAGATGGCCGGGAGGGGGAGCTTCCTCCAACGGTGAACGGCCAGATGTTGGGCTACCAGCGGTGCGGCCAGGGGAAACGGATGACGGCTTGGAGCGGCAACCGCTGGGTGCAGCAGGAAAAGAAATGCGCCGTGACGGTGAAGGAGATCATTGCTTCCTATGAGCCTTCTTGGAAGGTCGTTTAGTGGTAGTACTGGTCGATAGCTGGGAGTTCAAGGTTCTTAGGAAGTCTGCACTGGACGGTTCCTTCTTGAAGGCCCGTGCATCTGACTTCTGGGTTTTCGTCTTGGCAGAAGCTGATGAAGGTGCTTGTGTCTGAGGGGTGACGGGAGGAAGAGGAGACGTCGACCGGGCGGTCTTAGCACTGGCCGAACGGACGACCGTAGTGCTTAAGATCGATAACTCCCTGGTAGTCCGAGGAGCGTCGAGGACGGTACTATATTTCCCCGCTGGCAGCAGCGTGGGCTTCCAAATAGCAAATAGCTTGCGAGCAGCTGAGGTGAATAGTTTCTCTTTGACCCGAATTTCCTGTATACAGCGTTCTTCCTTGTAGATGGGACAGTCGTGGGAGGATGCTGCATGGTCACTCTTGACAGTTCACAGAATGATGAGATGGAGGTGGACGGTCACCCTCATGGACATCCCTGCCACAAGTGACATTTAGCCGCGTTAAAACAAGACTGGCGAGTGTGATTAAAACGCTTACACTGGTAGCAGCGCGTAGGAGTCGGGACTTAGGGGCGAAAAGAAATAACCTCGTAGCCCGCTCTGATGCACAGCAGCTGCTGAACACTATCAATGGTCAAGAAAAGTGTTCGGGTTGGTACAAGGTCATTGTTGACCTTTTCCATGACCCTATGGACAGCCGTCATGCCCTGCTCAGCTAGGAAAGACTGAATCTCCTCGTCAGTCAGTCCATCGATCTAGTGTATACCACACCATGAGACGAATTTAAAGTGCAGTGAGCCTCCACCCGGACAGGGAACGTTTAGGAGTGTGGCCCGAAGCAGTTTTTGTGCCTGGAAGGTGCTCTCAGTTTCTAGTAACAGGGTACCCTTACGCATCCTGGTACAAGATTTTACACATCCAGAATGGCATCTACGCTCTTCTGGACAACTAAAGGGTTGAAAGATGAAAAATCTTGTCCATCCACAGATCTAGAAACTACGAGGAACTTTGTGGCAGGCGGTAGTACTTTTGGAACTGGTGGCTGGTCAAGTTTCCGTTTTTTGGCAGAAGTCGAGAGAGAAGAAGAGATATCCATTGCGGAGTAATCCCCTTATGATTGCCAGCGTCTCCAATGGCGCGTTCCTTCCTTGTGAGGACCCTCTCAAAGGGCACTCCCACCTCATGTCACACCTCCCAAGAAACAGACAGAGGGAACAATCGGCATGGTCGGAAGGTTTCGCTGCGCCTGGCCTATACCAGGGGGTATGTGCGTGCCTTACTTGTCTACCCAGCGCGGTGAATTATGCGTTACCCCGTCACCGAATACGCGTGTGAACGTGTGGGTCGGCCTTCAGGCACACAGGGAGGAAAGAAGGAGAGGAAAAAGTAGGGAGAGAGGGAGAGAGAGGGCAGACTGTCTCAAACGCCGAGGCAGAGGCCAGGGAAGGAGGAGCAGGAGAAGGAGGGGAGAAGGAGGGGAGAAGGAGGAGGAGCAGGAGGAGGAGCAGGAGGAGGGGGGAAGGAAGAGGATCAGGAGGAAGAGGAGGAGGGGGAGGGGGAAGGAGGAAATGCAGGAGGAGGAGGAGGAGGAGGAGGAGGAGGAGGAGGAGGAGGAGGAGGAGGAGGAGGGGGAAGGAGGATGAGCAGGAGGAAGAGTGGGGAAGGAGTGGGGAAATGAGGGGGAAGGGAGGGGGAGGGGGGAGGAGGAGAAGGAGGGGGGAACAGTGGAGGGGAAGGAGGGGGGAAGGATGGGGAAAGGGTGCAGGGCTGGAAGGAGGGAAAAGTAGGGGGGAAGGATGGGGTAAGGTGGAGGAGGAAGGAAGGTCGGGGGAGAAGGCTGAGGAGGAAGGGGCGGGGGAGAAGGCAGAGGAGGAAGGAAGAGGGGGGAGGAAGAGGGGGACGAAGGAGGAAGAGGGGGAAGGAGAAGGAGGGACGACAGTAAGAGGGAGGAGGACAATGAAAGGAACCAAACAAAGGAAGGAAGAAACCATAATGAGAGAAAAACCAAATGACCACAAACATAAGTAGTGGAACCGTTTCTGGATGCAGGCTCAATCTACGCTCTTGAGGGAGAGGGACTCTTTTTAGTCGCCACTTAGGACGGGCAGGAATACCGTTGGCCTATTCTTGCCCTGGACCCACAGGGGGAAGAGGAATTTGAAAGGGCACAGGTTCACTAGAGAGTTTAGGACAAACATGAACACCACCTGACACTGATATAGACGCTACGGTTCCTGTCATATGCCTTATAACCGCGTAACTGGCCTTCAACAATGCGATCTCACGAGCGCAATCACCAACTATGCCTAAAGCTCTTTTGATAGCGTTTTGGTATTCCTGCGGGGTGAGTGGCCCAGTTATCCTCTGTTTGTTGCCGCCTTATATTGTTAACAAACCTTAGTGCATAAGCCAAAATCCTTTGAGTTTCCTTTAAAGGGGAATACTTACACTACGATTCAGCATTAAGCTCAATAACAGACATCAAAGACACCTACACCCCTTTCTGGCGCATCTCCTATCACAAGTGAAGGACAAGTGCTGTAGTCCAGGTCACTACTGAATAGCCATGACGGGGCAGAGCACCACTGCAAAAGTGAATCCATATGTGCTGCGCTGATGCCACGTGATAAGCAATCAGTGGGAGTGTCTTCTGATTTGATGTGTCTGCAGTTGGAAACAACTAAGTTCCTGAATTTCAGAGACTCTGTTCACAACAAAGGTTTTCCCGTGAGACTACGTTGCAGCCAGCTGAGAACTATTGGAGAATCCGTCCAAATATGGATATCACTACTGTTTACAATGTCTAAGTCACTGGCCAAATTATGAATGAGTCGAGCAAGACGAAAAGCATCTCATAATTCCAGTCACAGAACAGATAGGTCTGTGACGGGGGCTAAACGAGATTCGGCCACAGCCAATGAAACTACAATCTTGTTGGGAAGAACACATATGATGTATACACAGGCATCATATGCCAACTGTGAAACATCACAGAAACATGGAATTTCGAATTTAACGTATTGAGGACAGGGAATGACATGCCTGCTAATAAAAATATCAGTTCGTTAAGGCAGTTACATATAAAGGACATTCCATTCATCAGCTAGGTTGGATAGAAGGACTTAATCCAAATCAAGGCTTAGTTGACACAAGCGCTGCAAGAACAGTTCCATCTTGTGACTAATGGGTCAAAAAGGCCTAGTTGGTCAAAAATGAATGCTGTTGTAGAGAGGCGATCTTTGAGCACCGATGATTCTTCAGCTTCGAGTGGCACTGGAAAGGATAAGAGCTGTGGTACCGTAAGATTCCTAATGTTTTTATTACTTCTCCATCAATGAGATTACAAGGTACAAACGTTTCTGTGTGCTGCACTGGAATTTGTTCCACAACCTTGTGGCTACTGGAGTTCCATTTCCTCAGTGGAAACCATCCAGAAGCAGATAGCTGAGTCACCTGGGTTTCTGAGTTTCAGATTCCATATCTGACTCGCCTATGAAGTCGCCCACATAGAAACTAATCAACTAAGTTTAGGCTGCCACTGAAAACTTGTCTTGATTTTCGAAGCCTAACTGTTGGAGACATGTAGTCGCAATAAAGGCAGCAGGAGCAGTTCCATAAGTGGCTGTGGACAATCCATATTCTTGTATCAGCTCACACGGTGATTCTCACCACAGAATTCTCTGAAAGTTACTACTATCAGGATGGAGAGACAGTGATACCTGGCCTCGTAATTGAATGATAGAAACAGCTCGAAAAACTTGATTTCGGAGCAGCAGATTCCGACATCTCGTAACAAGTTTCTTACTTAAGTGTTTCAATACTATACCTTACCAATTATGTAGTATATCGATGCGAAAATTACGACAGATCACTGGCGACATCCAATGGGAAGTTACTGGCAATGCTTGAGGGAAGTTCGCTTGAGCGGCGGACCACGATTTCTAGTTGAGGTTTGTTTGTAAGCTCCGGATCGTTCCTCGAAACTACTATGACATTATCGAGCAAGGTAACGCAGTAGTACCAAAATGTACTCGTATTCGGGAGTTTGACAGTGCAAACTTGCGTCCGGCCAGTTAAGTATAAGTTTTCTGTAATTTCCCTTAACTATTTACTGCGAATGCCATGTTGGTTCTCTTGAAAGGGCATGGCCGATTTCCTACTCCATCCTTCCATGAATATGCTCCTCCTCATTGTCAACAGGACGTTAAACTTTAACCTGCTACTCCTCCAGCTACGAAATAGGAGTTAATATTTGCCCACATCTATGGATACCACAATTTGCACACGGAATGTGGTATCACTAAAAACCTGTGTGCCATACTTTGCGAACGATTCTTTTGTTCATCAGCAAGTAATTAAAATTGGTGCCATAGCGAAAACATTTATCCGGCTGTGTTGGCTATCGTCAGACGAGGCAAAGGAAACAGAGGCAGCTCAGCGTCGGAAAGCAGGGAAGTCGCATTTGTCATTAGTTTGAGTATAAACGAACTTTATTTGCGTTAATTAGGGCGTATATAACACCCCTTGACACCCACCAATTTACTGGCTGACAGACGACCAATTCCATGACAGCCTACACACGTCGCGACCGACTAAACTCTGTGATTACAGTGCGCGCCTGTTGTCGTAGTTTCTTTATTTTATGTTTAGTTCATTGTGTTTGCCCTATGGGATCCCGCTCGGTTTTTCACAAAAGCAAAAACGGGTGAATCGTGCATTACGAAACAGCTGAACATCATAAAACCATTCTTAAGCGAAAATACTGCAGTCCTGACAGAGGTTGTAAACTTCGAGGAGAGACTGTTAGCTACGTATATTACGATTTGTCGCCAATGGCCGGAGACGTAAGATTCAGTGTTCTTCTGCTGCCACAATTATTAACTAAAGTTGCTCCTGAAATGTGCAACGTGATTTATAGTTGACTGAGAAAATACATCGTGGTAAAGCAAAATAAATAAAACAAAAGTCATTCGTGAAAACATTATTGATTTATTTGTGGATGTAGCACAACAAGATTACCTGTAAATTTCAAAGACCCATATTCGAAGAAGAAAGATTACACATGGTGGAGGCGCGCATCATCTAATAAATACAACAGATGAATAAGAAATGAAGCATTTAGCGACTGTTAGAACTGAAAAAAACTACATGGCAGATGGCATGGATATAGGCTGGAATTTTTCAGTACTTACAACAGTGAGGCAAGTACATTTTATGAATTAACGTCCATGGAATGTCGATACTTCAGTTTTAGATTTCATTTCCGATAAGTATCGGAAATAAAACCTAAAAAGAGAAAGAAGGTCGACAGACTTAACCTCGTGTTGCATAAAGAGAAACCAATATGTATTCGTTAAAAAATGAAACAGGTGCCTCATTTCTTGCATCTCTATTGTTAATACTCCTCGCACGATGTGCCGCAAATACATCAGCAGTCTTTAAATTTCTTTAAAAACTCAGTCCTTAAAGTATCTTCTCCTCGGACGTCGACATGTATATTAGAATACTATTTAATTCCGTCGGCTGTGACAAAACATGAATTTTAGTCGGGGGGTTGGCACGATCACGCACACTCGACACAATCTGTTGGGTCGGCTGTCCAGTGGTGCGTCGCGCCCGACAGTGAAAGTTGGTCGGTCGGTCGGTCAAAACACCGACACACAACCAATTTGTGGGACGGACAGTGGTTGAGGCGCCACGAGAGGCGCTGCTGGCGAGTCACGTGATCAGGCTGACGGCTGCGACAGACGAAAGGAAGAGCTGTGAATCATTCTTCCTGCATTGCTCGTTGAGATAAAGTTCGAAGTGCTTTTTTTGAGCTGTTTGATGGAGTTGGTGTTGTTGGTGGATTAGTTTTCGCTGTTGTTGGAGTTTTACAATAACGTGACCAGTTCTATGTGTGTAATGATTTACAAGCTTTAATTCCTTCTGAACAGAGACCGAAAACCATGAGAAGGGGTTTGCTGGAGACAAATCTTGTGCAGAATGAAGAACAATTTGAGGTGGCTTGAAGAGCTACCCTGACAACACTGAGAAGAGCGAAGAGGAAGTATATCAAGGACATCATCGTGGAGGCAGAAACAGGCGAGAGCAGACAGTGTCACAGTAATGCTTATAACGTTCACAGGCTACAAAGGATATTGTCGAAGATGTAAAATAGTTGCAAACGACTGAAATCGCCAGAAGATGGAAGGAGTACTTCTACCATCTCCAATTGTAATGAAACCAAAGTAGGATTCTATTTCCATTCTAACTACGGCTGACCCACACCACTGTCGTCCCTCCTCGCTCCCCCCCTTTCCCAATGCACACAGCATGATTTCCAAACGAATCAAATAGCTTAAGAAGGGAAGCCCAGGTGAAAACAGAATACAAGCCAAATTGATCCAGACTGGAGGTGAGAAACTTGCAGCAGACTACACCAGCAGATAATTGTAAGGACCAAAGAAGAAATACCAGAAAGGAAAACGCTGCTAATCTATGCAGTCCATAAACGAGGATGATTGACTAAGGAGGGCCACTCAACAATAACACACATTTGTCTAAGATACGTCATCTTGTCCAGCTGCTCGTATAGAGAACTCAACTCTTGAAAATTAGTAATTGATGAATTCAGGGAGGTTTTCAGCCAAGGTTCTGAACAGTAGATCAGATCTTCGTTCTTTGGTAATTCACTGAAAAACAGATGACACAGTAAGGAACCAGATTTAATCTGTTGATTTCACGAAGTTCTATGATTGCAAACACCACAGAAGCCTGTTCATTAGCACTCGTCGACAGGGTCAATATACTGGTCAAGTTGTTACTGTGGGTGGAAGACCAGTCCTGCAACTGAGTTTCACAATGGGAACCCTTCATATCGAATAGAGATCAGCTCCATGATCTATGCAGGGAACCTGTCCTACAGCCCAATGAATCTGTTTTGGTCGAGGTGAATGTCGAGACCATTAAGGATTCAGCTATAAAAAATATTGATCCTAGAAATAGTACTATATTCCTGAGACGAGTCGAGTATCGACTGGACACAGTGGGGAAGGTAACTTTTAGCCACATGCTGTCCTTTGGGTCTGACTGCATGGAACTGAATTGCATTGAGAGAGTAGCAGAGAGACACTGTGGAACAGAGGCGACAGTGGCAGTGGTAGAGATAACTGGTGGAGACCGCTGCTGAGAGTGAGTGGAGCCTAGATTTTTCCAGGCATCGTCACGGTGGGGGGTAGGGGGGGTGGTAGGGGGAACTATTTTCATGTTTTCCACACCCCTATAGCCATCTTTTTGTTCCCCATTTTAGCGGAGTATGAATACTTAACTCAGAGAGATTGGATAAAAGATGTGCAATGTTCCATGTTACAACAGCGTACGTTCATGCACCAAAATGTTTGATGAAGAAACGAGAATGAGACTGTGCAGCTGGTTCCCCACTTTTCTGTCATTGTTTTACAGAGAAACATTTTCACCTGTTTGTTCTCAGGGGAGCATTTTTAAACTGCTGGTATACTACAAAAATGTCAGTGTAGGGGTGACAACCTATTACATGAATGAATACATACATTTGACAGGGGAGGGGGGGGTGACATCTGTAGCCAGTAGCTGGTCTAATAAAAACATTGAAGTAACAAGTGAAAACGCAGTGCCAGTAACTCAAGGTGTAATATGTTAAAGTCACTATGCAGGCAGTCAGAGCATACTGTAAATCTGACTTTGCCTTCTTGTTATGTGAGCACTTTGGTTACAACGATTATAAGAATTGTTCCTGTAACTGGTATTCAATCATGTCTTCCATGTCCCTGGTTGTCACTAAGATGGCGACACTGGTACCGGGCTCTGGGATGGTTATTAATTTCAGGTTGCCTACATTACAGCTTCCAAGGACAACAGAAATTTTATAATTATTATCTCACATAATTGACCAAATTCAGACATTCATAAAGCCATAATTTACTCATTTAGATGTGTAATATAGTGGAAGTTCAACGGAATAACACAAATAGTTAGGAACTTGAGGAACCAAGTGCTTTTTGACTCCCCGTAGATTGTGTGCGTATACCTGGACTTTATCCATTCATTGTTGGCGAAAGAGCGCTTACCAACTTCCAAACTTGACACTCAACTTCAAAACTGTCCTGAACTTTTCGTTTTTACATGTTTCAAGTCAATTAACACAATTTACAGAGCGATGAGTCCTCTACTCTCATGCGTGGGAATCTTTAGAAATTCAAGTTACACTGGTACATTTTTAAGTCCTGTGTCTTTTACATTCAAAATTACATAACCCCACATAGTAACTTTTAACAAACTTCTTTGTTCTTTATGAGAGAATTAAAGTGTCTTGCAAACCAGTATTTGCATAATTCATAACTTCGTTCTTAAATATTATCAGAGTGTTCATACTACTGTGAAGAAACTAATTGTATTGTTCACACCCATAAGCCGTAAAGTCATTGGTTTAATTCGCATGGGGAACTTTGCTATAAATTTTACAGACTTTGTCCAGGTTTCATTGTAGAAATATTACCAGAGAATTTTATGGGCATCATAGAATAACAAGGTATTTCTATTACTGCACAGTAATGTTCATTAAGGAAGATTGAAGGAAAGCTTGTGAAGTGGAAGGAAGTTTATTCACCGCCATATTTCTCTCCAACAAAAACCCCATCATTTACAACTCTCCAAACTTAGTTCATTACGTTAGCTATGTTAACTTTCCAATGAACAATGAACTTCCAAAGACCCCAACTGGTAACACTGGAAGAAACATAGCAATTAGACGTTAACTTCATAATTTTGTGTGTAATAATTGGACGTAATTCCACTTGCTACATAGTAGCAGATGCTGCAAAACTAGATATATAAGACACTTTCATACTGACGCTCAATAAACTGTGCAAAGCATCTGCCATCAATCTGATCACTAATAAATGCAGGGCATTTCACGTTTCCTGTTACACTTTTTGATAGAAAGCTTAGTAGACGAAGTTTTGGTAATGAGCTCATGTCCAGAAATGTACAAACCATGAAGGCCTGTGTTAGGAATTGTGAAACACACTGGACACGGACAACAGCGAGAGCAAACTGCAGATTTTGTATCTTGTTTGTGGTGGCGAGGAGACAAAGTTAATTCACATCACCTGCAGTGCATAAAACAATCTGTCTCGCGTGTGTCTTACTGAACAGATGCCACATCTAAATTGGCAGTCTCAATTTATGAGAAGCTGTTCATAGTATACTTCAATGTAACTGATGTATACACTCAAAACTGCAAGTCTTCAGTTCTTGTATAGCTTGGCATTATGACAAGTCTCTTGACTGTAGTGCTAAAACTAACGAGTGCATTACGGTGGATGTTCACATTCCAGGATACAATTTTTGTAATTAAAAAAATGAGCAGATAACTGCAATAACGAATTTTATCCAAGTCTCTTAATTTTCACATTATAATGAAGTATTACACAGGAGCTCTAAATTCATATAAATTACTGTATTAAAGAAACGTCACTATTCCACTAGCTCTGTCGTCTGTTAAGTTTATCATTGGCCACCCAAATACGACAATGAAAAAGACAGTAACAGAAAGCACACACACACAAAAACCAAAGTTCTGCTGCACAGACTGCATAAAACCCCTTTCGGTGCGAAATAAACACACCAAGGTAGCTGCACAGTAAATATAGATGTATTTTGTAGTAAAAGGACGATACCAAGCTGTTAAACGTTGTTCCATTAATGTATTTATCAGCACTGAACATGTTATATAGTCAAAAACGCTGAACAGTTTATTGCTCATAAGTAAATAGCCAAAATCGTGCTAAATTACTTTCAGTACATTTAATTCATAAATCATGGAATTCTGCCACTTATTATTTGCAAAATATTCATGGGTTTTGTTATCTTATAGATGCCAATTTACCTCACTTATCCAGTGCATTCATTTCAATATGCACATTACACACAACGAAGTCATCTTTCTTGAAATGTTAACCATTTCCTACGTGGTGCAGAACAGACGTAGAGAATAATGCTCAGCTAACATTTATTTACACTGTATTGTATGATTAAATACAATGAATAAGAAAAAAGGTAATAGCAACGCTGTAGGCAAGGCACATACATAAATAGCTTGTGAAGAATACATGAAGTGAAACAACCAACAGGCTCTTTTTTCCAATACTGCCCTTGCTCATGAGATACTTGTGTACTACTCCTCGTCAGAACTAATGTTGCAACAGCGCATCACACCTGTGGGAACTGTGGCTGATGTTACACTGAAGCCAGGTTAACAGAAGTGACTGGGACACAATTTTCTCCTTACAATAACATGTTTCTTTGTACCTTGTTACCTTATATCCCAAGTTCTGAATGGTCTTCTTTGTTGCTGTAGTTCAGTGCGAAGTCAACACAGATATTGGAGAACAGGTGGCAGTTTCTTGTGCCACGTAGCACATTGCACTCTTCTGGTTATCCTATCTCCCTCAAGAAATGTTCTGATGTAAAGCCAGAGACAGGCCAACTTAGGAACAGCGACCCATAGAGTTACCACTGTCCTTCGGCATTTTATAGAGCACCCACAGTACTACAACATCTCACAATTTGGTCCGTGAAACATCTGGATGGTACATCTACTAAGATTGGCATCTCGCACTGTATTCATTCTAAGCTGTCCACTTCCACGCCAGACGAAAGTAGCAGTGCACTGGTATTTAAAATTGCATTCAGCTGAATATTCTGAGATGCAACGATGTGTTCCGAGTGACTGAGGTACAAGCATGTCAGAATCTCACAACATATAGCCACAGGCAGTCGTCGTCAACTGCTCTGTGTATCTTGGTTTCTTGGCTCTTATGCTGGATTTTCCAGCAAAGGTGAGACAAGTACACAACAGGAAGAAACGTGCTGGCTGGTTGGCAGGTAGAGCTTATTTGTCACAATTTTAAGTTTTGTGGAATGATGTTGGCCTACAGGCATCTTATGTCCCTCTTCCAAATAGAAAACAGCAGGTGAAGATTCTTCAGGCCCCTTATCAAGCCGACTGTACATCATGTCATCTTCCTGTTAAAGATGCAGAACCGTCTTCTTCAGTAACTGTCGTATTTCTCCTAGTAGTGGTCACCAGGTTCCAAATGAAGACTATTAGAGCAGACATCCGTTAGATCTGGGGTGACTGACAATCGGGAACATTACATTTTTTGAGATGCTGTGCAATGAACTGTTTTAGGTTGAAGTAAACTGTCGAAACATTGTGGGGCACTGTTGCTGAAATTGAGGAAGCACTTTCACTTCAGTCTTCACATTTCGCACCAGCAACATAACTTTAGTTCTATCCTTCAGTAATGACCAACCCAGTGCATAACGTCACAGTAATTTTGGAACGCCAACCTCATCTGTCTCATTTGTTCATTTCTCTCGGTGCAGTGTTGAAGTGCTAAGCTTCTCTCTAGGATTGTCCCTCTAGTAATGGCTCCAGGAGGGGGGATGATACAAGAGCAGCAACTGTTACCATTTTATGTGGTTTATGTCTCAACTCCTTCAGTTTTGATACAGAGGGATGTCATCAACCACAGGCCACATTGTTCCCAAATGAGAGTAGTAAAGGGTGCATGATGTCTACACACCCATTATGGTATGATCTCGCCATCTTTTCATCAACCTTCATAACTGCGGCTTGTTCTGAAGCTTGTGAGTACTACGATTCTAGCACAGATTACCAGTATTGTCATATTACCCTCAGTCTGGAGGGCGACATTTTGTCTTACAGGTTGGCATTCCTAGCAGGGCTGACTTCACATCTATGGAGGCTCTCCTCCATATGGAATGTAAGATTAGAGAAAGAGAATGAGGGACACCCTCGGGCTTGCAACCTAATACCGTTGGGGTCGAAAAATCAAGAGCTGACCAAGAGAGGCCGACAGGAAAGGAAAACAAAAGTCAAAGTGAGTGGAAGTGGTGTCAGAGCGCTAGGTCATCTAAGGCTATTTGACACAAAGAGAAGGAAGATTTGTGAATTGTTACTTAATGCATAGTACACTCAATACATGCAAGCAAACTGTAAGTAATAAACATTATTTTTTATGCACTGAGAGGAAAGTGCTTTTAACAGGAACAGCACTCACTTAATAAATATAATTTTTACATGTGGACACTTCATAGAGATTTGTTACATGTACCATTCAATTAGACATTGAAAACTGTTTAACTGGTACACACAGGTTACTCCTTAGCTAATAATTAAAGCTGCTTGACATGAAAGTATTTTCCTCATTTTAATAATAGTGGAAGTAATTACACATATTGTTTGATCTGGTACAGAAGTTAAAATACCTCATAATTAAATTGAAATTGTTCCACTGAAATGTTACAATCTTTGTCTAAAATACTAACTTAGATAGTTATTGTGTATCTATAGGAAAGCATCATACAGCAATAACACACTGCATGTTCAGCACAAAGCTAATCTTTAAGAGAGCTGATATGTCTGTCAGTTGAAATACTTTGCAGTGGAATTTATTGTCATGATGATAGCCCATGCATGTTCAGATAACGACTGACTTCAACCAAGACAAAATATATAGACTTTTTAATATGTAGATTACAGAACAGAATAAATTTCTTTTTCGAAAGTCCCCATGTATTTCTATAAGACTTATAGAGGAAGTAATGGGCTTTACTAATTAAAATATTTAAAAAATCCAATTTACAAGCTTAATTTCAGTTAGCATTATTGGCTATTATTTAAAAATATGTTAACAGTATGTATGATGTCCCCCAAAATGTAGAGCACACATTATCAGTCCACATATACAGGGTGTTAACAAAAAGGTATGGCCAAACTTTCAGGAAACATTCCTCACACATATGTCCACATAACATATTTACTTTCTTTGTGTCTGGAAACGCTTACTTTCCATGTTATAGCTCATTTTATTACTTCTCTTCAAGTCACATTAATCATGGAATGGAAACACAGCAACAGAACGTACCAGCGTGACTTCAAACACTTTGTTACAGGAAATGTTCAAAATATCTTCCGTTAACTAGGAAACATGCATCCACCCTCCATCGCATGGAATCCCTGATGCACTGATGCAGCTCTGGAGAATGGCGTATTGTATCACAGAAGTCCACAATGCGAGCACGAAGAGTCTCTACATTTGATACCGGGGTTGCATAGACCAGAGCTTTCAAATGCCCCCATAAATGAAAGTCAAGAGGGTTGAGGTCAGGAGAGCGTGGAGGCCATGGAATTGGTCCGCCTCTACCAATCCATCGGTAACTGAATCTGTTGTTGAGAAGCGTACGAACACTTCTACTGAAATGTGCAGGAGCTGCATCGTGCATGAACCACATGTTGTGTCGTACTTGTAAAGGCACACGTTCTAGCAGCACAGGTAGTATCCCGTATGAAATCATGGCGGTGAACCAATACATACTGGCGAAACTAAAATGAGCTCTAACATGGAAATTAAGCGTTTCTGGACATATGTCGACATAACATCATCTTCCCTTTATTTGTGTGTGAGGAATGTTTCCTGAAAGTTTGGCCGTACCTTTTTGTAACACCCTGTATAACAATAAATGCATAATAGTACGCTTTATATCAAACAGCAACAGAAGAGCATTTAACAATGTGAAGAACAGTAGACAATAAAATTTTATGATTTAAGTTCTGTCCTTTTACTTCAGAACCACACTCTGTAGTGTGAAAACCATAACTGATCTAGTAACAACAGAGAGTCAAGATATAGTTAGCTGTTCAAACTTCTGCCGAAGATACACTTAACACAATATACAAGTCAATCGACATTGTAAGCACCTGTAAGAGAAGGTATAATATACATCCTTCAGGATAATCAGCTAGATGTAACACATCCTTTGTTAAGGATGCCGGTTAAGTGAGCAATAACATTTTAAAATTGTGGAGCATGCAAAGTAAGTAATAGCTGTATGTTACATGAAGAGTAATAAACATTTCTACATCAGCCATCTACAATCTCGTGTAGTATTAATCTGAAAATATTGTTCCATCCACATTGGAAGTACTAAACATGACACTGCATCATCTAACTGAACCCCATGTAGTTCTGATCGTTGCAAATGTTTGTACCAGACTTTTTTTACAGTGCTTGCAAGAACCAACACTAATAGGGACTTCCGATTGCCATTAGCGAAACTATGTTTCCTTTCAAAGCGAACTAATTTCAAAGACTAATAGTACAAACTTAAACTAAGATATATTTGTGGAATACAACTATTTTGGGGAGAGAGTATGGATAACGAAACCATCTCCAAGCACACAAACACCAATTTCATTAATTACGTTGAAACTTGAATTTGGAGTCTACTCCTGCAGTTTTAAGACTGTAAACTAATCCAAAAAATAATTTTACACGAATTGTTGAATACATATGCGAATAACAGTGGCCGGCCGTTGTGGCCGAGCGGTTCTAGGCGCTTTAGTCTGGAACCATGCTGCTGCTACAGTCACAGGTTCGAATCCTGCCTCGGGCATGGATGTGTGTGCGGCCCTTACGTTAGTTAGGTTTAAATAGTTCTATGTCTAGGGAACTGATGACGTCAGATGTTAAGTCCCATAGTGCTCTGAGCCAGTTTTTTAAAAAGCTTTAAGGTCGTATGATTATGGTAAGAGAAAAATTTAACTGCGAACACTATGGCTTCAACTAATAATTCCTTTCACAGAGAGGTAAGTGTAGTGAGAGGTTACTTTTTATTACGACTGGTTTTGGTCATTTACCATTTATGTAAAAGACCAAACACAAGGAAATGGAATCTAACATCAAAATGGTTCAAATGGCTCTGAGCAATATGGGACTTAACTTCTGAGATCATCAGTCCCCTAGACCTTAGAGCTACTTAAAACTAACTAACCTAAGGACATCCATGCCCAAGGCAGAATTAGAACTGCGACAGTAGCAGTCGCGCGGTTCCAAACTGTAGCGCCTAGAACCGCTTGGCCAATCTGGCCAGCAATCTGACATCGAAACGGAACAGAGGACCCAGTAAGATTACTAAATAGAGTTTCTTTTCGAGAAAATTACTATCACATGATCAGAATTCATACCTTTCGTCGTACACGAAAAACGATTATCATAATGAAAATATATGAAACAGTGAACGTAGTGTTCGAATTCTAAAGTAAAAAACTGCCTGTGAGGTACACAGCTAAGATATGAAGTGTCGAAGTTAACAGTTCGAAGATCATGCAAACAAAGAGCGTGAATGTGCATAATACATAACATTAGGTAAAAACACTACTATGTCAAGTTTGTACGAATGTATGACAGTAACAAAGCTGTGTTCAACAAAGGCATTTTAAAAAATTAACCAAATGGCAAACATACGTACAGGGGGCACATGATGTATACATGCCATACAAACGTAATAAAAACAGTGTACAAACCATAACGTGTAGAAAGCAGAAAACACCCATGTCATAAGCAGCTGACTCTCTAAACGTACTGGAGTCAGATATAATTAAATTATATCAAGGAACATAGATGCAGTACTACATCTAGTATTTATGAAGTATAATAATATGAAGAGATGGCAATGTGTATATCAAACTATCGTATCAAAAACTATCTCTCTATAAGCTTCTGCATAATCACATTAAACTAACAAAAAACACACAACAACAATAAATCCTTAATAATGTATCCATACATCGTTCATATTAGTCGTACTTGAGACAAGGTGTGGGGAGTCAACAACAGGCAACCAGTATTACCGATCATACTGAGTGCGCTTGTGACATTTCTCTTTCCACAATTACTAATTATAAAGAAAACTATTCGCAACTGAATCACAGTAGTGTTTACAAATATCTACAAGGAAATATTATACTAAGAACACACATTTGTGATGCAAGCACTCTTACAGAGAGAGGCTCATAAGCGCTAGAGTAACAATGAATTACTTTGTAGCTGCACACACTTTCCAGGTAACACTCTAGATATTACAGTTATTAATAGGAAACCAAGCTCAAACTAACATGTCGTGTACGAGGGTTGACTGAAAGGTAATGCCTTCACCTCCGTAACATTTCAACTGTTGGCAGCATTGGTATGTGGCAGGTACTGGTTTGTTCTGTAGCCTCTCCTCTACAGCTCCAGGTGGCAGGAAGCCTAAGCATTGAACTGTTGTAGTTTTACAGTGTTACAGTGTAAAGTATGGAACCCTGCAGACGGTAGGGCAATGCATTTAAGCAACGTGTAGTCATTTGATTCTTGACAGCAGAATGTGTCACTCCAAAGGAGATTCATCAGAGAATGTAAGCATTTTATGGTGAATGTGTTGATGTGAGTACTGTCCGTCATTGGGCGTGTAAGATTAAAGGTGTTGATGCGAGAACATCTGACTGGCGTGACAGAGTTGGATTTCCTGGAATAGCAACCACTGAGTTTCACAAGCAAACCGATGACTGATTCAGAACGATCGTCTTATCACTCAGAGAGAAATTTCAAGCACAATCAGCATTTCACAAGAATGTGTGGGTCACATTATTGCTTCACGTGTAACCACAGAAGAATTTCAGGGACAATCTCACCACCATGTAACGAAGCAGGGTTGCCCACTGCTATCCTGCTTTGGTCTTACGCTACTTCAGTAACCTAATTAAGCAATGAACGTTTATTGTTTTTTCATTTTCACTACTCAGATCCCGACTACAGATTCTGTGGCCTTCAGCCTCATAGCACAGAATTCAGAAATAGTTTAAATAAAATTCCCCTAGTAAAACCTATTATTTCAGTACATTCTAGTATCTATTCTAAAAGCAATGAGGTAATCAGTTTTATTGGAAATGCATACTATTAACAGTTATGGACAATGACATATTGTGCAATATATATTAAGTAACATTCGAGTGAGCTAATAGATCAAATTCAGCTATAAGACTGCATCCAAAAGAAAGCCTAAATTATACTGATTCCAGCAAAGTGTTTAAATTAACACAAAGTCTGTTAGTTCAATAGATATTAAGACTTAAAATCTGTTGCCTGTATGACTTTCAGTGCCAATTGTGACCAAACTACTAAATAATTCCGAGATCTGTTTTGATACTTTTGATATCTTTATTTTTCTACGTAAAGTGACTCCAGTCTCAACTTTGTAAGTGCATTAATTAAGAATTAAGTAAATTTGAATATGTAAAAATTATTGTTCTAAAAGGCTACCGTGGTTACAAGTCGGGAATTCCCACGGCGGATGCATAAGTTAGTTTCGCGTATTTAAATTGATACAGCTTACTCATGTTAGTTAAATAATAAACCCAATAGTTAACTTAAAAACCAGTTAGAAAGGATCATTTTAACCCTGGGAAATTATAAACTATAATATATTAACAGAATAGTCAAACATTCAAGCGCTCGTCTATATAAGGTCGGAGCTAGTGCAGCTCTAGTTAGTTCTCGGTCAGATTCTCTTGGAGCAAAAGTGCAGCAAGTTGGTCAATTTTTTGGTAATTGTGACTGTGAACTTTGTTAAAGACTGGAAGTTTTTAACCTACCTAATGTGACGATTAAGTGTAAGAGGTCTGGTCACATGAATATTCTGTGTTCGAGTGAAAACAAATAAATCGCACTGTGGTTCACATAAAGGTTCAACAATCAATAAAATCTTGACTTTTGATTTTGGAAAACTTAACCTAGGATTCTGGCTTCTTAATTTCAGTGTGATTTAGGTGAGACAGACGTAGCTACCGGGAAGACAAAATTGAATAAGCAAAGCAAGTTAGATCGAGAACACTGGGCGAGGAAATATTTCAGTACCGGTACATCCGGTTGTGACGTGAACTTTAAATGGCACTACTAAATAAGGACATGTCCCGGCACGTTACATATGGTGCCCCAGGTGAGGAAACAACCCAGCACGTTACAACCATACAGAATCCTCCATACAGTCCAGATTTAGCACCATTTGACTTCCATCTGTTCTTGATAATGAAAGGCGATCTGCTGGAACATTATGCTTCTGAGGAATACGTTGAGAGAACTGTGAGACTGGTTTCAGGAACAGTGTCGACTTCTTCCGTGATGGATTCAGAATACTTGTTCATTGTTGGCAGAAATTTATCCAATTGGCTCGTGTTGATTATGTGGAAAAGTGAATACCTTTAGTTAAGGATCACGTTCTACAGACTATTTCTACATGTGATTTATTAAGATATTGCCATCCAAACCCAATTAACGAAGGTGGAGCATTACTTTTCACTCAACCCTCGTACTTGACTATGGCCTATCACATAATACGACAGGAACAAGTGTTGTACCATATTATGATTGTGTGTTCTTAAAGTTTCAACAGCATGCAATAAAACCCATGAAAAATGATAAAGCTAAAGGATACAAAGCAGAAATTTAATACATTTGTTGTTTTAAGCCTTTATTTTAAATGAATATGATGGATTTTAGAAAACTTTTGTTTAAATTCTCTGACTGGAAATATGGTTTTCATAGGCCAGGATGTATTGGACCTCAAGCAAACTTTGAAAATGCTATGGGAGATGGCCAAATACAAACTAGGAAGAAAAAGTTTACTATTGTGTTCCTAATTGTTATCAGTTACAATTACAATTATTTAAAGCTGTTTTATACACTGCGGTTTCTTTGAATCTCCGGTATTTTGCAAATGATAATATTTTACATATCTGTTGTTCAGCATTTAGAGAAGGTTTGAAATTGTGTCTAATGTCTGTTGGAAGCAACAAAGTGCTCATTATGAAAGTGAGTGTATGTTGTGCATCCTTATCTGCGCTGCCTGATGACCTCTCACCATTTCTGACAAATCCTTTTCTTTGTGTGTTGTAATCATTTAAGATGCAGGAAAATATATGTAACACTGAAAGTAAAATTGTCAGGATTTACTCAGAAATAGGTATGACCTTACATCCAAGATTCATTTCTGTTGAACCAGGAAGCTATCAGATAGGAATGATTAACCAAATTCATGACATGCAGCACTAGATTCAACTTTTAGTAAGATCAGTGGAATAGTGTTTGGGAAAAAAGTGCCTTCAGTCCTGGGTCCATGCTTTTCTGATTTATTTCAATGATCTAATGCAGTTGTGAATGGTGTAGAATAAACTTACCATGTTTTCACATGGCACCAGAATTCTGACACATCTTTTACGACTGAGTGGCAAATCTGCAAATTACAGCCTCCTTGATCTCCACTGGTGGCGCCAAGGGAATCTGAGGAGAGCTGTGTGGAGGAGGCTGGTTAGTTGGTTGTTTGAGGTTTAAGGGACCAAACAGCAAGGTCATCAGTCAATTGTTTCAAATAGGGTCCATGCCGCTAATGGGACATCTGAGGAAAGTCAGAACAATAAAAGGGAAGAAGGCAAAAACGTAAAAGGGCAGTCACGTTGTAAATCGTAAAAAACAAATTGAGGCAAGTTGGCAAGAGAACAAACCCAACGCTATGCTGAAGCAGCATAGGCAAGACCACCTGTGACTTAAGAGGTGCAACCTATGGTAAAAGGAGACTGTTTACCCTTTTTTTAAAGGATTGGTTTGAGTAAAAGGGCAAGAAAAGATTATCTCTGTCAGGGAGATGAGTCTGGAATCTCCAAACATGGCTTACAGTGGGAGACACACAAATACTCACCGCCCTGCCCCAATACCTTAAAACTGAGAATAAAATCCACTTTTCTGGAGAAAACCGAAAACCAGAGAGACCATCCGGGAATCGTCTGCCAACATCAAAGGTAAAGTGTGGGGCAGTCTGTACTTAGCACGCAGAGCCAAAAGAAGGGGGCATTCAACCAAATTATGGGTAACTTACTGGAAGGCTCCACAACCACAAAGTGGGGGTGGCTCATGACGCAAAAGAAAACCATGGGTCAGCATGGTATGGCCAATGCGGAGATGACACAGTGTGGTCAAGTCTTTTGGGAGAGGCGAAAGGAAGAACGCCACAGGCCTGGGGTCACCTTAATCACGCGAAGTTTATTAGAGAGAGGAGTAGCCAACCAAGTATGGGCCCATGATTGTGCGAAGTGGGATTTGATGTGGAGCCGTAAATCCTCTGCAGGAGGGGTTACAGAAAACTGGTGGTAAGTGACTGCACCTCCAGCCAAACGAACAGCGAGCTCAGTACCCGGGATGACGACATGGCCAGGGACCCAAAGAAAGTCAATGGAACAAGCAGCACGGTGAATATCAGCGAGATGGTCATGAATGGCAGAGACCAAGGGATGGCGCGAAAAACACCAGTCAATAGCAAGAAGGCCACTCATCGAGTCCATACATAACAAAATGCGGTTGTGTTGGGACTGTTTAATGAAGGTAAGAGTCTGGGAAATTGCCATCAATTCCTCAGTAAACACCCCACATGTAGGTGGCAGCAGATGATTTTCCGTTCCAATAGAGGACGTGAAGGCATACCCAACATGATCAGTAGATTTAGAGCCATCAGTCTAAAAAACGACAGCATCCCAAAACTCCCACAAAATTCGGCGGAAAAAGGAAAGGAACACCACCAGGGGGGATGGAATCTTTCGGACCACGGCGGAGATCCATCCGAATTCGAGGCCGAGGAACTAACCAAGAGGGGGGGGGGGGGGGGTGGAGGGAAGGGAGCGAGGAAGACAGGACAAAGAAGGAAGCTGAAAATCACGACAAAGAGATGCAAGGCGGAGCCCAACCGATAAACCCGCCTGTGGTCGGAAGTCGGGTGGGCGACGTCCACGGTCTAGGAACGGGATAGAATAGGAAGGATGCGTAGGAGAGGAACGGATAACGAGTGCATAAGACACCAGAAGCTGGGACCGCCGAACAGAGTGGGGGGTGGATCCCAGCTTCAACCAGGAGACTGGTCACCGGTGCCTTCCCTACTAGCCCTGTTGATAAACGGATACCACAATGGTGGACTGGATCCAGCATGTGCAGTGTGGAAGGAGCAACTGAACCATTAACTTGTCAACCATAGTCCAAGCGGGACAGAACTAGAGCATGATAAAGACGGAGAAGGAGGCAACGGTCCGTACCCCAATAGGGGTGGGCAAGGAAGCGAAGGACATTGAGTTTACAGAAACATTCTACCTTCAGGAGTCTGATATGTGGCAGTCAAGTGAGCTTGTTGTCGAAAAGAAGACACAGGAAACGAAACTGTGGGACCACAGGCAATCGTTGTGCAGCGAGATAGAGCTCTGGATCAGGGTGGATCGTAGTACAGAGACAGAAGTGGATCACCTACGATTTCGAAGGAGAGAATTGAAACCCGTGTGAGAGGGTCCATGCAGATGTACGCCATATAGCTCCCTGGAGCTGCCGCTCTGACGATGCCATCGAGGAGGAACTAACCCAAATGCAGAAATCATCCACATACAGGGCAGGGGCAACCAAAGGACTGGCAGAGGCCACAGGTCCATCGACAACAATGAGAAAAAGGACACTCCAGACAGAACCCTGTGGGACACTGGTCGTCTAGGTCTGTGGAGAACTAAAAACAGTACCAACTCAAGCTCTGAATGACCGATAAAAATCGGCAGTGGGCCCCAAAGACCCCACTGATGAAGGGTAAGTAAGATGTGATGGCGCCAGGCCGTGTCATAGGCCATTCGAAGGTCAAAAAACACTGCAACCAAATGTCGGCGCTCCGAAAAAGCATGCCGAACTGTGGATTCCAAGTGAAGAAAATGATCGATTGGAGACTGTCCCTCTCTCGGAAGTTACACTGGAAAGGAGACAATAGATCCCAAGATTCGAGGACCCAATTGAGCCAACGGGCTACCATCCATTCAAATAACTTACAAACAACATTGGTGAAACTAATTGGCCGATAGCTGTCAACAGATAGCGGGTTCTTACCAGGCTTAAGGACAGGAACCATGATGCTATCCCTCCACTGAGAAGGGAAGTCACCCTGGAGCCAGATACGGTTAAACACCCAAAGAAGATGTTGCTGTTGTGGAGCACTGAGATGGTGAAGCAGTTGATTATGAATGAAATCTGGACCAGAGGACGTATCATAAGAAGAAGATAGAGCAGAAAGAAATTCCCATTCAGTAAAAGGTTTGTTTTAAGTTTCTGACTCACAAGGGGAGAAACATAAGGTGGAAGCATCAGGCTGCTGCTTTTGGTGAAGGAAAGCTGCTGGATAGGAGGCTTATGCTGATGCCACTGCAAAATGGGTCGCAAGGTAGTCTGCACAAGCTAATGGGTCCGTACAAAGGCCATCTGGGAGGTGAAGGCCTGGGAGGGTGGACTGCCGATGGCAACTTTGGAGAGAGCGAAGTGTAGCCCATACCCGTGACAGAGGGACAGAAGAACCAAGGGAAGAAACGAATCGTTCCCAACATATCCGCTTGTTCAGTTTGATTAAATACCGGGCTTTAGTGTGGAGGCGTTTAAAAGTAGTAAGGCTGGCTATGGATGGGTGCCTCTTAAGGTGTTGCAAAGCTCAACGTCGATCACGGATGGCAATAGCAATGGCTGTACTCCACCATGGGACTTGCCGGCGACGAAATGGCCCAGATGAGCGGTTGACAGGAAGGCTAGCAACATGAACGATAGCGTCAGACGCGTCACGTAGGATGTCATCAATACAACCGGACAAAGAGGGAGAAAACACGATCTGTGCTGTGTATAGAGGCCAATCGGCACGTTGGAAAGACCAACGAGGTAATGTGTCCATCGGAGAGCGGGAAGGGAGCGAGATAATGAATGGGAAATGTTCACTATCACAAAGGTGGCGACCAGTGTAATGAAGGGAGGAGAGAGGGAAAAGAAAGAGAAAGATCAATGGCAGAAAGCGTACCATGACCGGCACTGAAATGAGTAGGAGAGCCATAATTAAGAAAGCACAAGTCGTGGTCTGCTATAAACTGCCTTTCCATCTAGACGAGGTCTTCTTATAGACCACTGCCCCACAATAGATGATGAGCATTAAAATCCCCAAAAAGGAGGAAAGGAGGAGGAAGTTGCTGAGGAAGGGCAGTTAAGGTAGCAGGTGTAAGACTCCTGTCAGGAGGGAGATAAAGATTGCAAACTGTGAGCGCAGAGTAAGTGGACCCTAACAGCAACCGCTTCCAATGTAGTTTGAAGAGGAATCCACGTGCTAGTAATGTGTGTACGGACCAACGTACAAATGCCACCAGAAGCCCGCAGGGGTTCGACCCGATTTCGACAGAAAACACGGAACGCAAGGAGGGGCGGTGAGTGAGCACCAGTAAAATGAGATTCCTGGAGAACCACGCAAGCTGCATAGTAGGACGAAAGAAGGGATTTCAATTCCGGAAGCCGACGATTGGATTTAGCGTGTTCAGCCTCCCTTTAAACCATCGTTCTGTGGTTCTCCAACGGAATTGTAATGGATCCTGTCATACCGCAGGGTCCCCACCCGTCACCGACAACGAGGGGGCGACATCCATGAACGACAGGTCAGAATCCGGTTGTGAAGTCGGAGAAGGGACCTCCGGTGACACCAGAGGCTCTTTGTCCCGGGACTTATGTTTCTTCTTCTTTTCAGGCTGAGATCGAGGAGGGCTGTGTGGCATAAAGGAGCCAGCTGCAGCAAGATCAGGAACAGAAAGAGTCCGGGCGACTTGGGGGCCAACAGATCGCGGCTCTCTCGGTCGTTGCAGGGCAGCAGACCTTTGGCCTGGAAGGTGCCAGGAAGGGGCATCCCGGGGAGGCGCCCTTGACCGGCAGACGCCGAAGGAGTGGAACACTTCTCTGGCTGGGGAGGGAGGGCAGACCCCAGGGGAGAAGGTGTGGGAGCCGCAGGGGAGGGGGGGGGGGGGGAAGAGGGATCCAGGATGAGGGTAAGGAAGGGTGAGGAAGGGGAGAAAATGTAACCAAGCCGTAACTAGATGTCACAGACACAGGGTGAAATCATGTATATTTCTTAGGTGCCCTCTGTGTAGGTTAAACGATCGAGTGACTTATACTCCTTTCTTCTTATATACTGGGCAATCTGGTGAATGTGGAGAATGACTGCTGTGACAATTTACGCACACAGGAGGGGGAACACAGGCACTCCTCTCATGGAGTGGACGTCCACAGTCGCAATAGAGAGGTGCCTGTGAGCAGCGGGAAGACATGTGTCCAAAACGCAAGCACTTAAAACTCCTCATAGGAATTGGGATGTACGGCTTCCCATCACATCGATAGACCATAATCCTAACTTTCTGAGGGAGGGTATCTCTTTCAGAGGCCAGGATAAAGGCACCAGTATCAATACGATTGTCTTTAGGACCCTTCTGAACACGCTGAACCAAGTAAACACCCCGCCATCCGAGATTGTCCTGAAGTTCCTCATCAGTTTGAAGTATGAGGTCCCTGTTAAAACCACACCTTGTACCATATTTAGAGACTGTTGCTGATAAAAATTGCTTCAGCTGCCCAATCTGCAGCCCTACGTGCCTGTATCCATCTTGGCACAATTGCTGTGTCCATTACCCCCCACCAAACCCGACCGCATCTTGCTCGGGGAGTCCACTTCCACAAAGAATAAAGGTTTGGTATTGGTGAAAGTATCTCCATCAGTCCTAGTGCAAACTAGATAATGGGGGAAAGGTTTTGCCCCTAGCTGACGGGCCTGACCTTCTTCCCAGGTGTAGCCACGGAAGGGAAGGCCGAAGGGACAAGAGAAGCAGCACTTGAGGAATCAGTTCCACACGGAGACATGGCCACAGAAGAACGCCCAGAGTTCAGGACCCGTATGCGTTTCATTTGCATAGCGTCCGCCCTGATACCCTCCCCTCCGATCAGGGGCTCTCCTCACGGACGCCACCTATCCACAGCAAGGGCCGTCTGGCACCGCGTCCATTGCCAGGAGTTCCAATGCTCCAGGATGACGAGCAACCACTCCAAGGCATGCATGAGATGAGGATGTCACAGGGATCACACTTCTGATACCTGAGCTGTGTGTTCAGGGGGCTCAACAAAAAGGGTACATAGCGACCCCACCACATGGGCTGGCTACCGTGCTCGCTATGCACCCTAGTGTCAGACAACGACGTGAAAGAGAAGGTAGAATGTACTAGGAGGGCGCATGTCGGAGACACTAGGTAAGGTGCTTTTCCCCAAATGGTTCACACTATGGAGGAGAAATTTTGTAACGGAGGTCAAACCCCAGAGGGGGGACCAAGGAATGCCAAAAGAAGGAAATGATTATGGAACAAAGCCGAATTGTACAACCAACAGAACCAGGATGATAACAGGGGCCAACATAAGCAAGGAAACCAACAGAGGGAGAGGAGAGGGGGAGGGGAAAGGAGCAAGGAGGGGAAAGGAGGGGAAGGGAAAGGAAATGCAGCACTGGAGAGAAAGAAGGCTGCAATGGCTCGGGGCCCCATGCTCGCCACGCACATATTCACAAAAGACTTATTGACCCCCGGGAGGGTGGAGGCTGGTGGGGCAAGACAATGATATCTGCAATATACGGGCAGTGATAGCACATTTAAAGTAATTGTCTGATGAATGGCGGTGCCTTGATTCTGCTGATATGGCAGTGCTTAAATGGAGTGATGTCCTTCTTACAATAGTGGATTTAGGCAGAGGAGAATGGACTTCCCTACAGAAGTAATATGTTACTTGTTGGTGGCTAACGATTAATTCTTTACATCAGCTTACACATCCCTATATATTTCTATACTTCCATCGTGATTGAAGACGTCTTGCATTTTGGTGGCTCAAAACTTGGGTACGAGAAGGAGCAGCACTTCCGTGGGTCAATTTACTTCCGCTGATCGTGGCAGTATTAAGATACTGACTGTGACTTAACCTAAGACGTTTGTCATCTCACAAGAACCTTCCCAAGTTTTACGGAACACTCCTCATCTGTCACATGCAGCACATGGCATTGTGTGTGACAAGTGTTGTAATCAAACCTATTATTATTTCATTAACACATGGACAGAAAACACGACAGTACGTTAAACATAGGTTCTCACTAGTTATATTCAATGGAAGGTTACTGAAGCACTGCTGCCAACCTTTGATGGGTTTGACGTACCTGTATAGAGATGTGGATTTACCTAAAGATCGTAGCAGAATGTGATTAACTGATGGAGATAGCCATGTGATTAGTAATTCGGAATGAATTTGAAATTGAGGATACCACCGTTATGCTGTCATAGTTATCTTGTGAGTGTCCTTGCTATGGCTATCAATTTTACGATGCTGGCTTCCAGAAACTAATTATGGTTGATTTGAGACTGTGTAAAATGTGTGTGACGTGTGCTTGGATGGGCATTTGATGTCCAGTAAATGTTGGCGTCTGAAATGTGACGTCAGTTGCTACCAACCGGAGGTTAACGGCTGTTAGTAGCACAGTGGACTGTGGCAGCTTGGGTTGGCCATGGTTTCGTCAGGGGAAGCTACGTTGCATTCTGTTAAACCTAGTTTTTTCCTGTCTTTCAAATCTTTATTATTGCATTTGCTGCATCATACATTTCAATATTCCCTTAGGTCCAAGGTGTGTAAATAGTGTTGAGATTTTAATTCATTCCCCATTGTTAAGTGGCCTGCATGTCTGTTTCACTCACTGACTGTTTGCACGATTATTTTCTGATTTAAAAAAAGTTGTCTCAGTGTTCCAAGAATTTGCAATATTTGAAGGATCTATGTTAATT
Source organism: Schistocerca gregaria (assembly GCF_023897955.1). Taxonomy (NCBI): domain Eukaryota; kingdom Metazoa; phylum Arthropoda; class Insecta; order Orthoptera; family Acrididae; genus Schistocerca; species Schistocerca gregaria. Next base: position 3,220,887 of record NW_026061713.1, on the reverse strand, counting down.
AAATGTATGGTTCTTGCGAATCCTTTCAACTTCATGCTCTTCATTAGTCTACTTTGACGTAAAAAATTTGGAAAGTAATGGTTATTAAAACTAAACGTTTTTGAGTGTTACTCTGCGTTTTAAGACCCAGTGCAGGCTCCATATACCACTTGGTATGCTTAATTGCTTTGCTTGGGCTGGCTAAGGAGTAGTTGACAGCTATTACGCAATTTATATGAAGTGACGAAAAGCCAGATTAACACAAAGACAGTCAACAGCCAGCAGGTGAGTTGGTAGCACCACGTTCCTGGGCATTTGCGCCAGCTTCCAACTACGCTGGGAACATGGCGTTCATTCAACTGAGCAAAAGTGAGATCAGCAGCCTTTACATCAAAACGTCTCTCATATTGGAGACGAAACGGTCACAAAAACAGCTTACGTTGTTTCTGTGCACTCTATGAAAAGAAACCTAATTATCTTCTGGGCCACCTATTCTCTTCCTCATACTACCTTCACTGCTTAGTGAAGTGAGTAAACTCGTGTGTGAACTAAGTTCAAGAATCTGTTTCGCGTATTCTCAGTTGGCTAAACTGATTTGCTTCTCGATACATTTAGTTCTCTAATGTGTTGCTATCAAGGACTCCATTGTCTGAACAACTCAGCATTTCACATGTGTAACTCCAAATAAATGAATGCTGTAGTCCACTTCTGAAGTAATATTCCATGAGCTTTTGAGCTCAGTGGGAGGGAGATTAAAAAGTTACAGAGCAGCATACTTACCACCTCCTCACAGCAGGTTGCATAACTGGCATTCATTGTCTCTCACCCCTTATGCTACCCCTCTTGCGCATCATATGAACAGACTCCTTATCTAAGGTAAGAAGAAGCTTTCTAGTTTCACAATTGACAGCTGTTTCAGGGGTCTATTTAGCTTCACATCCGTAGGTGTTCTCTGAAAGTGTCCCACATGTGACCACCGCGTGGTGCTAGTAGAGCAACAACTGTCTGCCAGACAATCGCTGTACGTCTTCTTAATGTATTCCAAGACCTTACTGGACAGAGAGGGAACGAATCAGTACATAAAAAGCTCCTTTTGTAGGGCCACATCTCTAGGAGAATGGGAGCAGGTGTTTATGTCAAATGAACGTCGAGAACGTTAGCAGAAATTCTACAGAACATGCTGTTCAAAAGCAATGATATGTCCCACAGGGAAGTCGTTCAGATAATGGAAATCAACTACGCTATACAAGAGAAAATGGTGTGACACGATACTGTTGGTGCGACATACACAATGCTTACCGAGTAGGCAGGCAACACGTCTGTACTAAAATAGAAATGGTTACCTGCTAACCAACTCACGACACTATTACGTTACCACCTAAACTGACGAACTAATCTCTTTCCTTGGTCGACATGTTATTCAAACATTCGTTAAGTAGGCGGTAGAAAAACGACATACATTTTGTTTGCAATGCTGAAGACGGTTGCATTCAGTTAAGTAGCTTGGAATTGGAGAACGGCACAAACTCACGTTTGGCACTGCTGATGGGAACCATAACTCAAAATTTTGTCAGATTTCCCTCATTTTCAATACTGTCTCGCTCCAGCAGGAATCGGAGGAACAATCCCATTGATGATGTTAATTCCTATGTTGCAAAGGGTACCTACAAACAGGAATTGAATACAGGCATTCATCGTTTTACACGAAGTCATACCATTCAGTTATATCTGCCGATAACGGCAACAGCTTTTTGAGGGCGGTTACTGTAACAGCGAAGATGCATGTACCCTGAGGATATTCAAAGAATATATTCGAAGCTGAGACAAGAAATATTAGAAACTCTACAAGTTACAACTACTCAGGACCTTTGCCTTTAATCTGCCAAGAAGTTTATTTTCAGTACACAGTTTTATTGTTCAAACGCTCTACCGAGTGTTCCAGGCACGTAGGAGCAACGCTCTCTAACTTTATCGCCACTTTCTATAGACTTCTGGAACGCGAACTGGTAATAGGGATTGGTCAAACAAATGGACAGCCAGCCAGCTTTTGCCCCCAGACGAAACAGTGCATGCTAAGTCTTGGCCATCTCATACTGATGCAAACTTTCAGAAGATGATGCCTACATCTTTGGCTTTTATTAATTTGTTTGAAGCCTAGGGTATCATCGGGAGACTGGGCCTAATATATGAAGTGGTAATGAAATCCCAATTCAAAAGGTTAAAGAATCTTGAAAGCATGTTTTGTGACATGATACCAGGTCACTGTAGTAAATACAATCAGTAGCTAGGAATTCCTCCTCAATGGCTCACATGAAGGTGCAATATTAGTCCCAATGCTACTTACACTTCACATCGTGGATGTGCCAGAAATAATATCTAAGAAATTTGCTTACGTTGCTGATTGGATAATAAGAACGAGCAAAATTTTTTGTTAAAATACGGAAGACGTCCTCACATATAATTTGTCTGCACTGACAGTACTTCTGAAAACGGAGGCTTACAGCTAACATTAGTGAAACGCCACCTCTGACGACGCAGGGAGCACAACATATACGCAATTTGTTGACGCCGTCCACGCCAAGGAGCAGGTGCCTGTCCTAGGAACACCGGGGCTCTGAACAAATGGCTTCTGTCATTCCAGGTGGTTTGCTGTTTTTTGATGTACGGCGCAAAGATTTTGTTCTTTCTTGCCAACGTCAGAACTGTAGAACACGAAGATGAAAAAGGGGTTAAAACGACTAAACGGTAAACTCAATTGATGGAGGAAAAGACAGCTTAAAAACAAAGACTGATAAAGGTCTATAAAATACACCATAGAGACAATGGAGGTGCTACACTGAAGATTAAATGTCCTTCGCCATATTGCTACAACAGATCGAGAGTAAAACACGGTCGATAGCGGCCGCACGCCTGATAACGTAGACGGCAAACGTAAATGAGAACATAAGTGGTTAAGAAAAGTGCATTGTGAACCGTCAGAGACTCAGGATAATGAGTACAAAGTGGTAAGTGATCACCTCTAAACTAAGGACGATGGCTAAGAAGAGAGTGCCCAATACGCAACCCAGCTAAGATGATCTGACGTCAAGACGGCAGAGGAGGAGGTTGTCCAAGCCACTGGGAGAGCCTTAAAAACCCAGGGATTATTCCTAGAATGGAGGACAACTGGTGATGCCAAAGTGACACCACCTGCTGGCAGACAGGGACAGAGATCATCTGGGAGAATATAAAAACCAGCAGGCTGAGGTACGAGGACTGCAGTCTAGGCAGCAGCGTCAGCAGCCTCATTTCCTGGCAGACTGACCTGAGCAGGAAACCACATGAACATCACAGTGGATCCCTCAGGAGTGAGAAACTGTTTTCCTGGACTCGTTGCACCAAGGGATGGGCAGTGTACAGTGGTCAGACTCTGTGCCCTTTAGTCTTCGTGCACAGGACAATGGAAAAGCCTGTGTCACCAGATCTATTCTGGCCTCAGAGGGCGAAGAGCTCTGCTGGAAATACTGAGTAGTGTTGCAAAGGCAGATACTGAAAAACGTTGGTGCAGATGACAACGGCACACCTGATACCACAGTCAGAGCCATCAGCATACAGAAAGGTACTATTAAAAAGTCGCGTGTGTAGGTAGTGGAAGTCAAGGCAATAGAACGAGGCTGCAGTAGTGTCCTTGGGGAGCAAATGAAGGCTAAGGTGAACACAGGCTGCCACAGAAAGCCAAGGTGGAGAAGGGTTCACTCCCACTAGGATAGTTGCAGGTAGTGTAAAGTTCGGCTGCTGGAGCAAGAACTGAAAATGGGCTCCAGGAGGTAACTGAAGAGGAGTGGGCCCGATACTGGCTATCAAAGTAGTCATCGAAGGAGGCATAGGATGGGTGGCCTGGCATGGCGGAAAAACTCCATGTTTATCTCTCGAGGATAACTTTAGTATGACTGGTAATTCAACAGCTTCGGCATACGCGCTGAACTGGGCTACCATAAAAGGCGCCACTGGCCAAACAGATGCGACGATGGTGGGTAGTGTTGAGATGGCATACGAGGGACAGACGCGCAGATGCATAAACAAAGCACCAATATTCTAGTTTTTATTGGACAAGGGACCAGTACGAACCGATAAGGGGGGTTCAATCTGCCCCCAGGAAGTATCATTGAGGACATGTCCTACATTGAGGAACTACGTACAGTGGGCTCCCGGGTGGGACACGCGTGAGAACGAACAGTTTCCTATTGAGCATGAGCCACAGGAATTTCGTAGTTTCAACTAACAGAAGAGCAGCAGGCCAAAGTTGAGAATATGGGGGGAGAAATCAACTGCACTGACAGGAACCAACACAAACGGTTTTGTCAGTGGAAAAAACAATACCATTCTCGATGCTCCATGAGTGAAGAAGTTAGAGACGTCGCTCAATGTGAGAGGTTCCTGGAGGACTGCAATGGATGGCAGAATCGTCAACAAAAAGGGAGCCAGAGGTGCTCAGCAGGAGGCAGGCCATTAGAGCGTTAATGGCGATAGCAAAGAGGACAACGCTGAGGATGGAAATTGAGGTACACCGTTTTCCTGGATAAAGTTGTCTGACGAGGCACAACCCACATACACCTTGAAAACTCCATCTTCTAAAAATTGCTGAGGTGAACAGGGAATCTATGTGTAGAATACAGACATACCAGTCCTCCAGCAGGTGTCTTCCACAGAATCGAAAAATATTGCTTGCCAGGGATTTCCACAGAAAGCCCTTCATGGCATAGGTGGACAAAGCGAAGAAATGGTCAACTGGAGAATGGCGGACTCTAAATCCACATTGGGCACTGGGTAGTAAATTGCAGGACTAACCACCACGCCCGGTGGGATGAATCATATGTTCAATAACCTTGCAAACAGCTGCTGAGAGAATTGGGGCAGTAGCTGGAAGAGTGCTTCTCCTTATCCTGCTTATGCTTGGGTGTGACGGTGGCTTCAGTCCAGCATCTCGGAAACCTTCCCTCCACCTAGAGGGGATTGTCCGTTTGGAGGATAAAATACTTGCCTGCAAGAGAAGGTGCTGCAACATCTGAACGTTAACATCGTCCAGCCCTGGGGAACAGAATCGGGATTAAGTGAGATTATAGTACAACTCTCTCATAGTAAATACGGCATTGTAGCCTCAAGATTCTGAAAAAGCAAGGTTATTGTCCAAGCCGCCTCCACTTTTTTCCGATGGAGGAAGGCCGGGTAATAATGCGTAGAGCTCGAAATCTCCACAAAACAAAGCTCCAGGATGTTTAAGATAGCGATAGAGTCCACTATGACATCTGGTACTGTCATCCAGAGATCTGAGAAAGGCCCTTTCTCCCAGATATCCCTACGAGTTTGGCGCAAATGACAGAAGAGCGAGAGGAACTTAGCAAAAACGTATATGGATTTCATTTACTAATTTTGTCTCTAAGAATGCAGTGGCACTGTGCACGCAACTGTTTACAACAGATGTAGTTTGCCATCGTAGGAGGACAGTTATAAACGCGGAGAGCACGGTTCCGCGCACGAAGTGCCTCGCAGTACGCCTCAGTCCACCAAGGGACCAGGACACAGAGCAGTAGAGAGGAAGTTCAAGGAATGAAATTTTCGGATGCACTAAGGGTAACGTTTGTGAGGTATTCTACCTGCTCATCGCTAGTGGGGAAGTTTGTTCATCGAAGGTCGCCAGCGAGGAGTGAAGCCTCCATTCAGCCTTAGAAAGCTACCAATCAATTTTGCACATATGTAGGGGTATGTGTGAGCAAACGGAAAGCACACAGGAAACAGTTGCTGGAGTACACGTCACAGAACGGGCCACTCTACAAGCTGTGCAGTGCAGAACGAGGAGTCCAAATAGTGATAGGTGTGTGTGGAGTGGGTGCTCCAATGTTAAGGCGGATGAGGTTGAGTTAATTGTGAATGTCAGCAAAGACGTCACGCCTCTGTCAGGTTCTTGAAGAGCCCTGAAGGGGCTTCCATTTCATTTCATGTCCCTCGACTCTTACAACTGCCATCTGGTTTCTGTACAAATTGTAAATACTCTTTCGCTCCCTGTATTTCACCCCTGCCACCTTCAGAATTTGAAGGAGAGTATTCCAGTCAACATTATCAAAAGCTTTCTCTAAGTCTACAAAAGCTGGAAACGTAGGTTTGCCCTTCTTTAATCTAGCTTCTCAGATAAGTCGTAGGGTCAGTATTGCCTCACTTGTTCCAATATTTCTACGGAAACCACACTGATCTTCCTCGAGGTCGGCTTCTACTAGTTTTTCCATTCGTCTGTAAAGAATTCGCGTTGGTATTTTGCAGCTGTCACTTATTAGACTGATAGTTCGGTAATTTTCACATCTGTCAACACCTCCTTTCTTTAGGATTGGAATTATTATATTCTTCTTGAAGTCTGAGGGTATTTCGCCTGTTTCATACATCTTGCTCACCAGATGGGAGAGCCAGTCCTGACAAAACTCTACCAAGGCCGTCAGTAGTTCCAATGGAATGTTGTCTACTCCGGGGGCCTTGTTTCAAATCAGGTCTTTCAGTGCTCTGTCAGACTCTTCACACAGTATCTTATCTCCCATTTCATCTTCATCTACATCCTCTTCCATTTCCATAATATTGTACTCAAGTACATTGCCCTTGTATAGACCCTCTATATACTCCTTCCACGTTTCTGTTTTCCCTGTTTGCTTAGAACTGTGTTTCCATCTGAGCTCTTGATATTCATACAAGTCGTTTTCTTTTCTCCAATGGTCTCTTTAATTTTCCTATACGCAGTATCTATCTTACCCCTAGTGCGATAAGCCTCTACGCCCTTACACTTCTCCTCTAGCCATGCCTGCTTAGCCATTTTGCACTTCCTGTCGATCTCATTTTTGAGACGTTTGTATTCCTTTTTGCGTGTTTCATTTACAGAATTTTTATATTTTCTCCTTTCATCAATTAAATTCAATATTTCTTCTGTTACCCAAGGATTTCTACTAGTCCTCGTCTTATTGCCTACTTGATCCTCTGCTGCCTTCACTACTTTATCCCTCAGAGCTACCCATTCGTCTTCAACCGTATTTCTTTCCCCCATTCCTTTCACTTGTTCCCATATGCTATCCCTGAAACTCTGTACAAGCTCTGGTTTAGTCAATTTATCCAGGTCCCATCTCCTTAAATTGCCACATTTTTGCAATTTCTTCAGTTTTAATCTACAGTTCATAACCAATAGATTGTGGTCAGACTCCACATCTGCTTCTGCAAATGTCTTACAATTTAAAACCTGGTTCCTAAATCTCTGTCGTACCATTATATAATCTATCTGAAACCTGCCAGCATCTCCAGGCTTCTTCCATATTTACAGCCTTCTTTTATGATTCTTGAACCAAGTGTTAGCTATGATTAAGTTGTGCTCTGTGCAAAATTCTACCAGGCAGCTTCCTCTTTCATGTCTTAGCCCCAATCCATATTCACCTGCTATGGTTCCTTCTCTCCCTTTTCCTACTTTCGACCTCCAGTCACCCATGACTATTACATTTTCGTCTCCCTTCACTACCTGAATAATTTCTTTTATCTGATCATGGAGTTCTTGAATTTCTTCGCCATCTGCAGAGGTAGTTGGCATATAAACTTGTACTGCTGTAGTAGGCATGGGCTTCGTGTCTATCTTGGCCACTATATTACGTTCACTATGCTGTTTGTAGCAGCTTACCCGCACTCATATTTTTTTATTCATTATTAAACCTACTCCTGCATTACCCCTATTTGATTTCGTATTTATAACCCTGTATTCACCTGACCAGAAGTCTTGTTCCTCCTGCCACCGAACTTCACTAATTCCCACTATATCTAACTTTACCATATCCGTTTCCCTTTTTAAATTTTCTAACCTACCCGCTCGATTAAGGGATCTGACATTCCACACTCCGATCCGTAGAATGCCAGTTTTCTTTCTCCTGATAACGACGTCCTTTTGAGTAGTCCCCGCCCGGAGATCCGAATGGAGGACTATTTTACCTCCGGAATATTTTCCCAAGAGGACGCCATCATCATTTAACCATACAGTAAAGCTGCATGCCCTCGGGAAAAATTGCGGCTGCAATTTCCCCTTGCTTTCAGCCGTTCGCAGTACCAGCACAGCAACGCCGTTTTGGTTAATGTTACAAGGCCAGATCAGTCAATCATCCAGACTGTTGCCCCTGCAACTACTCTTCAGGAACCACACGTTTGTCTGGCCTCTCAACAGATATCCCTCCGTTGTAGTTGCACCTGTTGTGGTTGGCAGGAGAGCCAACCGTGTTAGTAAAGGAGGCCGAAATGCTCGCGTTTTAGCTCACGCAGGCTCGCGTGAGGTCTGTAACATGACAAGGGAATTAGAATTGAGAAAAACGGACGTAGCTGGTGGAATACTTAACTTTAATCCATTAATGGAGAACGTCGCTCTTTATGGTACATGATTCACAATATCAATAATACGGATAATGGCGCCTTGCTGGGTCGTAGCAAATAACGTAGCTGAAGGCTATGCTAACTATCGTCTCGGCAAATGAGAGCGTAGAAGTCAGTGAACCATCGCTAGCAAAGTCGGCTGTACATCTGGAGCGAGTGCTAGGGAAGTCCCTCTAGACCTGCCGTGTGGCGGCGCTCGGTCTGCAATCATTGATAGTGGCGACACGCGGGTCCGACGTATACTACCGGACCGCGGCCGATTTAAAGGCTACCACCTAGCAAGTGTGGTGTCTGGCGGTGACACCACAGCACCTACGGTACGGATATCTGTACCGTTGAGGCACGCAAGCCTCCCCACCAACGGCAAGGTCCGTGGTTCATGGGGGGAGGGCCCTGAAGGGTATGGTGTACATTAAAGTCACGAAGTAGCAAAAAGAGGTGAGGGTGTTGGCCACTGCTAACATCAAATGCTGGAGTGATGTCAATAATAGAAAGGGAACAAGTGATGAAAGGAAATTCAGACTGTAACAGCTTGCAGCCAAGTGTTCAGTGAGAGTGATTGAATATGAACGTCAACCAATAGGAGCAGCATGAATCCTTCACGAGATGGAATGTAATCATTGGGAGGAAGGGGGGAGATTAAAGTGGACTGGAAAGAAACGGAAGACGTCGAAGCCATCACAAGGGCAATTTTGTTTCCTCGGGCAGGGATTCCAAGAGCAGTTTAAATCCTCATTGTTGGATGTAGTGACAAACATTCCACTGGAGGGAAGTCATGACGGATATGGGAGGAGGAATAATGGTGGGTTGTCACCTCATGGGCTGCTGAGTGTCAGCCTTCAAAGAATCAATGCTATAGGGCGTAGTGGCTGGAGGATCCAGTTCCATGCAACCTACGAAAGTGTCGGCATCCTCACTGAGTAAGTGTGCAGGTTCCATGGCACGAAAAAGGTTGGCACTGGCAGAACGGAGCTTGGGCAGGTGAGGGTGTCATGTGACGACGCTGCTTATGAGGACCAGCGAGTCAGCGAAAGGAAAGACAGTTTTCCTTGGATATCTGAGCCTTTGCTGTCGGCAGATGAAGTTTCAGATGTCTGTTGGCTTGAAGGATGTTTAAAATCTTCACAGGGCACTTTAGTCCTTGATTTCTAGCCTGCTGGTTGTGTAGCAGGTGATTTCGCCGCCAGAGGTGAAGATGTTGCGAGTTGCAGCTTCGGAGAAGGAGAAGCGGATACTACCGTGACACTAGGCTATTTTACAACTGCGATGCTGCATTTGAGAACGCATGTCCGTGTGGCGATTTCCTTTGAGGAGCGAGGAGTATCGAGATTTATACTTTTAGTAGCAGATGGTGGAAAACACAGCTTTCACTATCCAACAGCTTGTTAACGATAGGTTAAGGCTCTTTTTCCTTCACTCTGATCGCCTTGACAGCTTACTCACGGAGATACAGAGGAAATTAACGAGATGAGGCAGCATAGTTGATATTGTAATTTATGCAGCAGGGAGAAGGTGGTGGGCAATTGCACTCATGAGCATCCCTACCACAAGTACTACATTCGGCTGTGCTTCGTCAAGATATTTGAGTATGGTTGTAATGTAGACACCAGCAACAGCTGACTGGGCTTGTCATGTGGCACGTGATGAACTACTTAGCTTGCCGTGATCTGACAGAAGCACTACTACATCGGACATGGAACAGTGTGTGTAGGCACTATGGTTTTGTCAACCTGTTTCATTACCTGATGGTCTTCATCCATCCAGATAACACTCGCTGCAGAAAAACCAGAAATATCAGTGGAAGTTCGAAAAATACGTCCCACTGGTGAGAGTATTAAAATCCTAAAGGTAAACTTCAACTAAGTGCCAGAGTTTGAGGTGCTCATCAAAAGCAGTGATGCTCACATTATGGTAGGTACAGAAAGCTGGTTCAAATCCGAAATGGTAGATTTTTAGGGAAAATTTAGGTGTACATCGAAAGTATAGCCAAATGACAAATACAGGTCGTGTATTTGTCGCAGTACAGTAACTCAAATCCACAGAGAGAAATTGAAGCTGCATGTGGGTGACTGCACAAGACTGAGTACCACGGGTGGGTATAAAAGGATCCTATCGCCCAACAGACTCCTCTACTGATGTAACCGAACACTTGAACAAAACTAATTTTCCCAGTTAATTGTTGGATGATTAAAGTCTCCTCCACTGATTACAATATGATTGGGGAACTTGTTGAGAAGTGAACTGAGGTTTCGTCTAGTGGTGGGTATGGTAGGGCGTCCTGTGAAAGTTCACTAACAATTACTGTTAACTGACAGTTAAGAACCCTAGTTATGATGGAAATATATTGGATTTAATGCAACGAACATACCTGAATTCTGAGGATACCCACATCGAAACTGGGATCAGTGACCATGGTGGGGTTCTGGCAACAGTGATTATTGAAGTACAGAGGTCTACTAGAGCAGAAAGATAAGTATGTTCTGTAAACTAGATGAAAACGGATGTTGTCATATGTGAATGAGGAACTGGCAACACAAGGCAGGAGCATGTAGAAGAAATATGGCTCAAATTTGAAAGGGTAATTGACCACATGCTGGATAGATGTGTGTCCCACAGAACAGTTCATAATGGGAGATAACCTCCATGGTATAGAAACGCTGTAACGGAACTTTTAAAGGAACATTAGTGCAAAATAGGTCTGAAAGCGTAGGGCTATAGATAGGTGCTGAATGAAATGTTTGAAGGGATCACGCTCTGTTGACAGGCAGTGACTACCGTAGCAAAATATGTGAATGTAGGCTTTCCCGGCGTGTACTGCTGATGAAATCTTCTCGGGCTTCCATCCGGGTATCTGCGTCGAAAACCCGCGACGTTTCGATGAGGACATTTAACGTATATAGAGATGGGCAGCACGAATGGTCACAGAGTTAATTCGTGGGAGAGAGAATGAAAGAACTAATTCTCGAATACAGAAGCTATCCCGAGAAAGTGTTAAAGTTTCAAGAACCGGCTTTAAATGATTACCCTAGGATATATTACCATCCCAATTGCTCACATTGGGATCGTGAGTATATGATAAAAGTACTGCACGCACAGGGGCATACGAATGATCGTTCTTTCCGTGCTGTATACGTAAATACAAGAGGAAGAAGCTCTAGTAACTGGTACAATGGGACGTAACTTCTGCCATGGACCTCACGGTGGATTGCGGAGTATAGATGCAGATGCAGACTTAGACGCTACCACCTTGAAACTCATCTGCATCGTCCTCTTGTTTCTTCCCTTACAAGCCAATTATCTTACTTTTTCTTTTGGCAGTCAAAAACTGGCGGAACTGTTGTCGTAGCTCTATTCTTTTTTGACAAGTTCTCTTTACTTGGGCGTCCTCGCTTTGATTTCTCTTAACGGCTAATAGTCCACCCGCAATTTCCGCTTTTAATTTGCGCAGTGGAATGTGTTGTTCTTGAAGTAACCTGCAGTCCATTCGAGTCACCTGGTGATCACCGCAATTTTAATTGCATCCCGGAAGCTGTATAAATACTAAATCATCGATGCTATGTAGTATTTCTATAGTGATGATAATTTGTCAATCAAATACGACCCATACAGGTGTTGTAAGGTGCAATGACCCATCTTAGGACTTGCACGTATTGTCTTTGTGGAATGTTCCACCTGTGTCTCACCGTGAGTCTCAATACCAACGAAAGATGAATGCAGAGTAAGACGTTTGTTATCGTACGTATTACTACAATGGATCTCCTGTATCTTCTATTGGACATGCTATTGCTCCTCGTTCTCCAGCCTTCATGTCTTTTGTTGGGGAGGTCAATCTTTCAGCATATTTGCTCCTAATACTCAAGAGAGTACTAAAGAGTGTCACTCATAAAGAAATTGTCGGCGAGCACCTTGAAATTGTGGTTTTCTGTCAATGTGTGGTTTTTTGTAGTTTTCGGGCGCAAACTACAGTGGTCATTAGCGCCCAGACTAAATTATGAATGCACTGTGAGGCACAATGTTAAAGCAGCAACTAAAAAGGACAACACTAATAAAAGGCACATTAACAGGCAAGGAATAATAAAAAACAGCATAATCAAATGTCAGACAGGTTTGTCGAGTGGATAAACGATGAACGCGAGCATCTGCTTTTGGGTCATCCGCTAAAATTTCATCCAGAGTACATGGAGGGCTATGATCAAAGCGCAGTGCACTAAAATTTGGACAGGACATTAAAATGTGGCGTACAGTTAGCGATTGCCTACATGGGCAGAACGGCGCCGACGCAGCCGTCAGCAGATGGCGGCGGCTGAACCGGCAGTGTCCAATCCGTAACCGGGACAAAACGACCTCCTCCCGCCGAGAAGGGCGTGAAGAGGTTGTCCAAGCCGTGGGGAGAGGTTTCAAGGTCCGAAGCTTGTTTTCAATAAGTGTAGACCAATTGGCATGTCACAGCGATAAAATGCGCTGACAAATGACCCTGCTGAAATCAGATGAAGGCACACAACAAGAACCTGTCCGAGGCTGGAGGACCGCAGCCTTGGCGGCGGCATCTGCAACTTCATTCCCAGGGATACCGACATGGCCAGGAACCCACATAAAGGTAACCGGAGAACCATCGTCAGCCAGCTGCTGAAGAGAGCGTTGGATCCGGCGCACGAAAGGGTCAACCGGATACGGATCACTGAGGCTCTGGATGGCGCTCAGGGAATCAGAGCAGATGACATAAGCAGAATGTCGGTGGCGGCGGATGTATAGAACAGCCTGGTAGAGGGCAAAGAGCTCAGTTGTGAAAACGAACAATGGCCATGGCGCCGGTATTTGAAACTGTGTGCCCCGACAATTAAAGAACACCTGACACTGTCATTGGTCTTAGCGCCATCTGTATAAATGAAGTTCGTATTAATGAACTTCGAACGAAGTTCGACAAACCGCGAGAGATATACTGAAGCTGAGGTTACCTCCTTTGGGAACGAGCTGAGGTCAAGGTGAACGCGAACCTGAGCGTAGGGCCAAGGTGGCGTTTGGCTCTCGCCCACTCTAAAGGTTGCAGGGAGTGGATAATTAAGTTGCTGAAGGAGGCAACGAAAGCGAACTCCAGGGTGTAGCAGGGCATATACATAGAACCCGTATTGACAGTCGAGAGAGTTATCAATAAAGGAACGATAAGACGGCTGGTTGGCCACTGATAATAGCCGACAGGCATACCAACATAGCAGTACATCGCGCTGGGAGGTTAGTGGCAATTCACCGGCTTCAGCATGAAGACTCTCGACGGGACTAGTATAAAACGCTCCGATCGCAAGACGTAAACCCCGATGTTGTATGGAGTTGAGACGGCGTAAGATGGACGGCCGTAAAGAGGAGTGTACAAAGCTCCCACAATCCAGCTTGGAGCGGACGATTGACCGATATAAGCGAAGTAGGACGGTTCGATCCGCTCCCCACAACGTACCGCTGAGAATATGGAGGGCATTTAGAGAACGGGTACAACTGGCAGCCAAATAAGACATGTGGAGATCAGCTAAGTTTCCTGTCAAATGTAAGACCTAAAAATTTTCTTGTCTCCACGAATGGGAGAGCAACGGAGCCCAGATTTAAGGACGGTGGGAGAAACTCTTTGTAGCGCCAGAAGATAATACAGACCGTCTTCTCGGCAGAAAAACGGAAGCCATTGGCGACACTCCATGAGTAAAGATGGTCAAAATAACGCTGAAGACAGCGCTCCAGGAATCATGTACGCTGTGCGCTGCAGTAGATGGTAAAACCGTCCAAGAAAAGGGAAACTAATACATCAGCTGGGAGGCAATCCATTATTGGACTGATCGCTATGGCGAAGAGAGTGACGCTCAAAAATGAGCAATGTGGCACCCCATTCTCCTAGCGAAAGGCGTCGGACAGCACAGAACCCACAAGTACCCTTATCTGTCGATCCATTAAAAGTTCACGAATAAAAAGAGGGAGGCGACCGTGAAATCCCCATGTAAGCATGGTGTGGGTAACGCCCGCCCTCCAAAAGGTGTCTTAAGCCTTCTCCAAATCAATGAACACAGCTACTGTCTGGCACTTCCGCAAGAAGTTATTCATAATGAAGGTCGACAAGGTAACCAAATGGTCAACAGCAGAGAGGCGCCTACGAAATCCACATTGTACATTGGTAAGTAGTTTGGTTTGGCTGCTCGAATCTCGACGCCTAAAGTAGATGGTAAGCGAGATGGTCGCTATCAATAGGCGGAGAGTCCTTGTCCATTTGTTCAATGGGTTCGTCAGCCATCTTGTTAAGACGGCCGGGAGGGGGAGCTTCCTCCGGCGGTGAACGGCCAGATGTTCGGCTACCAGCGGTGCGGCCAGGCGAAACGGATGACGGCCTGGGGGGGCAACTGCTGGGTGGCGCAGGAGAAGAAACGCGCCGTGGCCGAGAAGGAGAACTGTGCTTCCTATGAGCCTTCTTGGAAGGTTGTTTAGTCGAAGTACTGGTCGATGGCTGGGAGTTCGAGGTACATAGGAAGTCTTCACGGGACGGTTCCTTCTTGAAGGCCCGTGCAGCTGACTTCTGGGTCTTCGACTAGGCAGAAGCTGATAAAGGTTCTTGTGTCTTAGGGGTAACGGGAGGAAGAGGAGACGTTGACCGGGCGATCTTAGCACTGGCCGAACGGACGACCGTAATGCTAAAGGTCAGATAGCATGCCTGTGTCGACACCTACCTAGTAGACGAAGGAGGGGCGGGGACAGTACTGTATTTCCTTGTTGGGAGCAGCGTGGGCTTCATACTAACAAATAGCTTGCGAGCAGCCGAGGTGGACACTTTCTCTTTGACCCGAATTTCTTGTAAACAGCATTAATCCTTGTAGATGGGACACTCGCGGGAGGATGCTGCATGGTCACCCTGACAGTTCACACAACAAGGTGACTGAAACAGACAGTCACCCCCATGGGCGTCCCTGCCACAAGTGACGCATTTATCGGCATTACAACTAGACTGGCGGGTGTGATTAAAGCGATGACACTGGTAGCAGCGAGTAGGTGTCGGGACGTAAGGGCGAACAGAAATAACTTCATAGCCCACTTTGATGCGCGACGGCAGCTGAACACTGTCAAAGGCAAGAAAGCTTTGTTAGTTGGTTGGTTGTGTGGGGTTTATAGGACCAAACAGCAAGGTCATCAGCCCATTGTTGCAAATGTGGTCCATTCCACTTGTTTGACATCTCAGGAAAGTCAGAACAATAAAAGGGAAGAAGGTGAAAACGTAAAAGGGCAGTCATGTTGTAAATGGTAAAAAACAAAATGAGGGAAGTCAGCAAGACAACGAACCCAACACTATGCTGAAGCAGCATAGGCAATACCACCTATGACTTAAGACGTGCAACCGCTAGAATGTAGAAGTACCTATGGGAAAAGGAGACTAACCAATCCTTTAAAAAAGGGTAAAACAGAGTAAAAGGAGAAGAAAATATTATCTCTGTCAGGGCGGTGAGTCTGGAATCTCCAAACATGGCTTACAGTGGGAGACACCCAAGCACTCACCGCCCTGCCCCAACACCTTAAAACTGAGAATAAAAACCACTTTCCCGGAGGAAACAGAACCTGAGAGGCCATGTGGGAATCGTCAGCCAACATCAGAGGTAAAGTGTGGGTGAGTCTGTACTTAGCACACAGAGCCAAAAGAAGGGGGCATTCAAGAAAAATGTGGGCTACTGACTGGAAGGCTCCACAACCACAAAGTGGGGGTGGCCCATCCCGCAAAAGCCTGGTATGGCCAATGCGGAGACGACACAGTGTGGTCGAGTCCTTTCGGGAGAGGCGGAAGGAAGAACACCACGATCCTTGTATCACCTTGATCGCACGAGGTTTATTAGACAGGGGAGAAGCGTCCCAAAAGTTGGCCCATGCCTGTGTGAAGTGGGATTTGATGTGAAGCCGTAAATCCGCTGCAGGAGGGGTTACAGAAAACGGGGGGGTAAGTGACTGCTTCTCCAGCCAAATGATAAGCGAGCTCATTACTAAGGATACCCACATGGCCAGGGACACAAAGGAAGTCAATGGAACAAGCAGCACAGTGAATATCAACGAGATGGTCATGGATGACAGAGACCAAGGGACGACGCAAAAAACATCAGTCAATAGCAAGAAGGCCACTCATTGAGTCCTTACATTAACAAAACACAGTTGTGTTGGGCCTGTTTAATAAAAGTAAAGGGCTGGGAAATTGCCATCAATTACACAGTAAAAACCCCACATGTAGGTGGCAGCAGGTGATTTTTCGTTCCAACAAGGGGCCGTGAAAGCATACCCCACATGATCAGCAGATTTAGAGTCATCAGTGTAAAAACGACAGCATCCTGAAACTCCCATTAAGTTAGGCGGAAAAAGGAATGGATCACCATTGGGGAGATGGAATCTTTTGGACCTTGGAGGAGATCAATCCGAGTTAGAGGCTGAGGAACTAGCCAAGGGGGGGGGGGGGGTGGAGGGGAGAGAGCGAGGAAGACAGGACAAAGAAGAAAGCAGAAAATCACAGCAAAGAGACGCAAGGCAGAGTCCAACCGGTAAACCCGCCCGAGGGCTGGAATGGGGTGGGCGACGTCCATGGTCTCGTAACAGGACAGAATAGGAAGGATGAGAGGGAGGGACAGCGAGTGCTTAAGACACCAGGAGCTGGGACCGCCGAAAAGAAAAGGGGGGAGGGGAATCCCAGATTCAACCAGGAGACTATCAACAGAGGTAGTAGGGAAGGCACCGGTGGCCAAATGGATACCACAATAGTGGACTGGATCCAGCACGTGCAGTGTGGAAGGAGCAACTGAACCATAAACTTGACAACAATAGTCCAAGCGAGACAGAACTAGAGCATGATAAAAATGGAGGAGGGGGGAACGGTCTGCACCCGAAGAGGAGTGGGTAAGGAAGTGAAGGACATTGAGTTTACAGAAACATCCTACCCTCAGATGTCTGATATGGGGCAGCCAAATGAGCTTTTTGTGGAAAAGATAACCCAGGAAACGAAACTGTGGGACCATTGGCAATCGTTGTGCATAAAGATAGGGCTCTGGATCGGGGTGGATCATAGTACGGCGGCAGAAGTGGACCACCTGCGATTGTAGAGGAGTAAATTGAAACCCGTGGGAGAGGGTCCATGCAGAGGCACTCCGTGTAGCTCCCTGGAGCTGCCGTTCTGCAGATGCCATCGAGGACGAACTAACCCAAATGCAGAAACCATCCATATACAGGGCAGGGGCAACCAAAGGACAAGCCACACGTCCATCGATAGCAATGAGGAAAAGAAGGACACTCAAGACAGAACCCTGTGGGATACCTGTCTCCTGGGTCTGTGGAGAACTAAAAACAGTACCAACTCAAACTCTGAATGACCGATGGAACAGGAACTGGCGGATAAAAATCGATAGTGGGCCCCAAGACCCCTCTGATGAAGGGTAAGCAAAATGTGATGGCGCCAGGCCATGTCATAGGCCTTTAGAAGGTCAAAAAACACTGCAACTAAATGGTGGCGCTGGGAAAAAGCCTGCCGAACTGCAGATTCCAAGTGAAGTAAATGATTGGATGATTGGAGACCGTCTCTCTTGGAAGCCACACTGGTAAGGGGACAATAGATCTCGAGACTGGAGGACCGAATTGAGCCGACGGGCTACCATCCATTAAAGTAACTTACAAACAACATTGGTCAGACTAATTGGCCAATAGCTGTCTACAAATAGGGGGTTCTTAACAGGCTTAAGTACAGGAACCACGATGCTATCCCTCCACAGAGAAGGGAAGTCGCCCTGGAGCGGATACAGTTAAACAGCAGGAGAAGATGTTGTCATTGTGGAGCACTGAGATGTTGAAGCAGTTCGTTATGAATGGAATCTGGGCCAGGGGCCGTATCATGAGCAGAAGATAGAACAGAAAGAAATTCCCATTCAGTAAAAGGTTTGTTTTAAGATTCTGACTCACAAGGGGTAAAACATAAGATGAAAGCTTCAGCCACCAGTTTCTGGTGAAGGAAAGCAGCTGGATAGGAGGCTGATGCCAGTGCAAAATGGGTCGCAAGGTAGTCTGCACAAGCTAATGGGTCCATACAAAGGCCATCTGGGAGGTGAAGGCCTGTGAGGGTGGACTGCCAATGGCAACCATGGAGAGAGCGAAGTGTAGCCCATACTCGTGACAGAGGGACAGTACTACCAAGGGAAGAAACGAATCGTTCCCAACATATCCACTTGCTCTGTTTGATTCAATAACGTGCTTTAGCGCAGAGGCGTTTAAAGGTAGTAAGTCTGGCTACGGATGGGTGCCCCTTAAGGTGTTGCAAAGCTCGACAGCGATCACGGATGGCAATGGCAATGGCTGTACTCCACCATGGGACTTGCTGGCGACTTAATGGCCCAGATGAACGCGGGACAGCAGGGCTAGCAGCGCGAACAATCGCGTCAGACACGTCATGTAGGATGTCATCAATACAACCCGACAAAGAGGGAGAAAACAAGACCTGTTTAGTTTATAGAGGCCAATCGGTGCGTTGGAAACACCAACAAGGTAACGTGTCATTTGGGGAGCGGGAAGGGAGAGAGATAATCAACTGGAAATGGTCACTTTCACAAAGGTCGTCGTTTGGCGACCAGTGTAATGAACGGAGGAGAGAGTGCAAAGAAAAGAGAAAGATCAATGGCAGAAAAGGTATCATGACTGGCACTGACATGAGTAGGAGAGCCATCATCAAGAAGGCACAAGTCGTGGTCTGCAATAAACTGGTCTATGAGAAGACCTCGTCTAGATGGAAAGGCACTGCCTCACAAGGGATGATGAGCATTAAAATCCCCAAAAAGGAAGAAGGGAAGACGATGTTGCTGAAGGAGGGCAGTTAAGGCAGCAGGTGTAAGAGTCCTGTCAGGAGGGAGATAAAGATTGGAAACCGTGACCTCAGAGTCTAGGTGGACCCTAACAGCAACAGCTTCCAATATAGTTTGAAGAGGAATCCACCTGCTAGCAATGTCTGTATGGACCAACGTACAAACGCCACCAGAAGCCCGTGAGGGCCCGACCTGATTTCGACAGAAAACACTGAACCGACAGAGGGTCGGTGAGTGATCATCAGTAAAATGAGATTCCTGTAGAACCACACAAGCTGCAGAGTAAGACGAAATAAGGGATTTCAATTCTTGAACGTGATGGTAGTATCCATTACAGTTCCATTGGATAACCACTGAACAATGATTTCAATGGGGGTTGAACAGGCTAAAGCCAGTCATACCACCCAGTCACCATCTGTCACCGACAAGGTGGGGGCGACATCCATGAACGACAGAATCCGGACGGGACCTCTGCTGATTGGTTGGTTGGGTGTGGGATTGAAGGGACCAGACTGCTAAGGTCATCGGTCCCTTGTTCCAAGATAAAATCACACGAAATAAAAACTGTCAGTCGTTAAAAACGGAGAACTGAGACAAAGGACGACACAATACAAGAAAGACAGACAAAGACCAGACAAACGGAACTAAAATCACACCTAGTGTGAAGGTGGTTGGCCGACCATGAAAATAAGGAAAAGCCAACCACCAAATGACATTAAAACCCACAGTTTAAAACCACAGGCCAAAGGCCCAAGTCAATACAGGAAAGAAAAGGACAAACACTCAAATCATACGATAAAAACCGCCTGCCCGAATAAAACTCAACACGAGGACCTCTGCTGACACCAGAGGCTCTTTGTCTCGGACTTTTGTTTCTTCTTTTCTCTTTGAGATCTAGGAGGGCCGTGTGGCATAAAGGAGCAAGCTGCAGCAATATCGCGAGCAGAAAGACCGGGCAACCTGGGGGCCGACAGACCGCGGCTCTCGCGGTCGTCACGATGCAGCAGACCTTTGGCCTGGAAGGTGCTGGGAAGGGGCATCCTGAATAGGCGCCCTTGACCGGCAGACGCCGAAGGAGTGGGACACTTTTGCGGCTGGGGAGGGGAGCACCGCCCAGAGAAGAAAGTGCTGGAGCTGCAGGGGAGGGGGGAGGCGAGGGGTCCGAGATGGGGGTAAGGAAGGGGTGAAGATGTAACCAAAGCATAACTAGATGTCATGGACACAGGCTGAAGACCTGGATACTTCTTACGGGCCTCTGTGTAGGTTAAACAATCGAGGGACTTATACTTCTGTATCTTCTTTTCCTTCTTATATACTGGGCAATCTGGTGAACGTGGAGAATGACTACCATGACAATTTACACACACAGGAGGGGGAACACAGGCACTCCCCTCATGGAGTGGACGTCCACAGTCACCACAGAGAGGGGCCTGTGAACAGCAGGAAGACGTGTCCAAAACGCAAGCCCATAGGTGGTGGGAAATACGGCTTCACATCACATCGATAAAACATAATCTTAACTTTTGCAGGCAGGGTATCCCCTTCCGGGTCCAAGATAAAGGCACCAGTATCAATACGACTATCTTTAGAACCCTTCTGAACACGCCGAACAATCTGAACACCCCGCCATCCGAGATTGTCCCGAAGTTCCTCATCAGTTTGAAGGATGAGGACCGTGTGAAAAATACACATTGATCCAAGATGGGTACAGGCAGAAAGGGCCATAGATTGGGCAAGTGAAGCAATTTTGATCAGCAACAAACCCGACCTCTAGGCTCAGGGAGTCCACTTCACCAAAATTGTCTTCCATGTGTTACACAAAAAATAAAGTTGGTATTGGTGAAAGTATCCCCATCAGTCCTGGTGCAAACTGGATAACGGGGGAAGTGTTTCGCCGGTAGCCAACGGGCCTGACCCTCTTCCCAGGCGGTAGTCATGGAAGGGAAGGCCGAAGGGGGCAAGAGAAGAAGCACTTTAAGAATTAGTTCTACGCTGAGAGACAGCTGCAGAAGAACAGCCAGAGTTCTGGACCCATATGCATTTCATTTGCATAGCGTCCGCCCTGATACCACAAACTCAGATCAGGGGCTCTCCTCACAGGTGCCACCTAACCACAGCAAGGGCCGTCTGGCATGGCAGACATTGCCAGGAGTTCCGATGCTCCAGCATGACGAGCAACCACTCCAAGGCATGCATGAGGAGGTCACAGCTCAGGTATCAGAAGTGTAATCCCTGTGTGTTCAGGGGGCTCAACCAAAAGGGTACATAGCGACCCAATACACGGGCTGGCTACCGTGCTGGCTATGCAACCTAGTATCAGACAACGACGTAAAAGAGAAAGTGGAATGTTCTAGGAGGGCGCACATCGGAGACACTAGGTAAGGTGCTCTTCCCCAAATGGTTCACACTATGGAGCAAAAATTTAGGAATTGGGGTCAAACCCCAGAGGGGGACCAGGGAATGCCAATAGGAGGAGGTGATTATGCAACAAAGCCAAATTGTAAAACCAACAGAACCAGGAGGTTAGCAGGGGCCAACTTAAGCAAGGACGCCAAGAGAGGGAGAGGAGAGGGCGAGGGGAAAGAAACAAGGAGGGGAAAGGAGGGGAAGGGAAAGGAAATGCAGCCCTGGAGAGAAAGAAGGCTGCAATAGCTCAGGGCCCCTTGCTCGCCACACACGTATCCACAAAAAAGTTGTGGACCCCATAGGGGGGCAAGAAAACTGTCTGGGTCATTACATGGTCATAGTCGACCTTTTTCATGACCCTATGGACAGCTGTCACGCTCTGCTCAGCGAGGAAAGACTGAATCTCCTCGTCAATCAATCCATCAAGTGATCTAGTAGATACCACACCACGAGATGAATTCAAAGTGCAGTGAGCCCCCACCTGGACAGGGAACGTGTACAGGAGTGTGTCGCGAAGGAGTTTTTGTGCCTGAAAGGCGCTCTCAGTTTCCAACAACAAGGTACAGTTACGCATCCTGGTGCAAGACTTGTCAGATCCACCTATGACATCTACGCAATTATGAATAACGAAGGGGTTGACAGATGAAAATCTTTTCCATCCTCAGATCTAGAAACTACGAGAAACTTTGGGGCAGGCGGCAGTACTTTTGTCACTGGTGGCCGGTCATGTTTCCGTTTTTATGGCAGAAGTCGAGAGAGGAGGAGGAGGAGAAGAAGAAGAAGAAGAAGAAGAAGAAGAAGAAGAAAAAGAAGAAGAAGAATTCATTGCGGATGAATCCCCTATGATTGCCACCATCTCCGATGGCGTGCTCCTTCCTTGTTGGGACCCTCCCAGAGGGTGCTCCTGCCTTAGGTGAATGTTTACACCTCAGGTCACACTTCCCGAGAAACGGACTGAGGGAACAATCGGCATAGTCAGAAGGTGTCAGCTCAGGCGATCATCCCTACCCGAGCCTGGCCTTTACCAGGGGGTACGTGTGAACCTTACGTGCCTACCCAGGGCGCGGAATTACGCATTACGCCGTCACCAGCTATGCGTGTGAATGCGTGGGTCGGCCTTTAGGCACGCACAGGGAGGAAAGAAGAATAGAAAAAAAGGGAGAGAGGGAGAGAAAGGACAGACTGTTTTAAACGCTGAGCTGGAGACAATAGGGCGGACAAAAAGGTAAGGAGGAGGCAGGGAGGGAGGAGAAGTCGAGGAAGAGGAAGAGGAGGAGGAGAAGAAGTCGAGGAAGGGAAGGGCAAGTCGAGGAAGAGGAGGAGGAGGAGGAGGAGGAGGAGGAGGAGGAGGAGGAGAAGGTGATGATGAGGAGGAGAAGGAGGAGAAGGCGAGAAATAGGAGGAGGAGGAGGAGGAGAATGCAAGGAAAAAAGGAAGGAATACAGTGAGGGAGGGAGAAGGACAAAGGAAGGAAAAACAAAGGAAGGAAAACAAAGGAATGAAAAGGAATGGAAGGAAAAAGAAATGAAAGAAAAACAAAGAAAGGGAGGAAGAAACCAGAATAATCCAAAAACAAAAATGACATCAAGTGTAAGTCGTTGAACCGTTCGTCTCCGGACACAGTCGCAAACTACCCCCTTGAGGGGGAGGGACTCCTTTTAGTCTCCTCTTACGACAGGCAGGAATACCTTGGGCCTATTCTGACCCCAAACCCGCTGAGGTTGAACGAAGCGTAGCTCCAAAATTCGGTATGGAAGACATGCAATCCTTAGTCGTAACTTATGTGGGTCGCAGGAGTGAAATAAGTAGCTTTTTAATCTTCAGGGCATTGTAGCCTGAATAGCAGGCAACACGTGACAAGAACTTGTCAGAACGTCGTATAGGTCTCAGTATTGGAAAGATGTAAACGTCAGATGGCAAATACAGTCGTGTAATTTCCCGTTTTACGTTAGCCAGAACTGCACCCTCAGATTGTCGGATTTTAGTAGACCCTAATCACACCTCTGCTGCTGTTGAAAATCATCTTCCGTTATCCGAAAGTGAGTCACGTACGAGTCTTCGGTACAATATATTCTCGAAGATTCGTGGTAACCTTTAACATCAAGATTACAGTTAATGTGTTGCCGAATTTATTTGATGTTGTGCTCACCTACAGACTGAAAAATGAAGAAACACACACATCTGAAACCCCTTCATGCAACCATCACACTACCGACATAGCCCCAGTTGGTAGCAGTAATAATAATAGCTATGCAACTTTTGTCCACTTATCACAGCCCAAGATATATCCTCTAAAGCAACTAACCGTGAGATGCAGCATCCCTCTCTAACAGATTCTTTGGCGTTAAAAAGTAAAGTTACACTTACAATTCCCGATAATGATTTATCCTACGGGTGGTTTCCGACAAAGCTGAGATTTCAATCTATTGATACCAAAATATATCCCGATGACTTTTCATTCACAAAATGGCACAACGCCTTTTACCGATCTGTTTCTTGCAGTCTGCTTCGTATAATGTCGGCCGATATGCGAATAAAAACATATGAAATTCAGCAATTATCCGAAATGTGCACGTTCGGGCGGTAACATCGGCTACCCTGTGACCGCGCACGTAGCGACTTACGGGTTTGGAAAGATCTTCGGTCGATGTAAAATGCACAGATACCGTCGTCGATGTGACCGCAGCCTTACAGGAATGTCTTACTGCACGAAGTCTTTAGGAGGCACACAGGCCACCGAGCTTCCCATATTGCTGACCCATTTTCTGCCATTTGGTAAAATTATCTTTTTCCATACTGAAGGCACTCTTCCCTCTAGCCTCTTAGCACTTCCACGCGCTCGTTGCCATGTCTACGTGATTCCTCTTCGTTGCTGCTATCGCTGCGCAGACCCTCTCCCGCGAGAAGGGAATTTTGGTATCCTGTCAGTACGAAATATGGTCAATCTGTCGACCCAGTGACTCAAACCCCCAGTGACACAAAAGCCAACAGCACAGTGTCAACAGAGCTCACATCTGTCCACTTACTCACTTACGAACTAGAGTTTCAGTTGGCAAACCAACTCTTCAGGGCACCAAACAGGCGGTCCAGGTAGTTCGTATGTGGGTCTACGTGCGAGATGCGCCTATTTTCTCACAGCAGGGCCACGAAAGATTGGAAAACTTCACCGCATCGATCCCGGATCCTGTAACGGTCTGTTCCAAATCGTGACTGCTGTACACACTATTCTGATAACCTCTTCGGCAAAGTGTGTTCGCTCTGTCGTGTAACGCATCCTGTTCTTATCGGTGACGATGTCCACAAATAACTTACTGTTATGAAGAGTTTGTAGCACTTGTTCAGCTCTCCACGAGTGCCTGAGTTCATTATCAAGCAAAGGTAGCCAAGTATTGCGACACAAAACAGATTCTCCATTTGTTCCAGAATTGTTAACAGGGAGGATGGAAGTTCATGTTCCTTGTTACAACGAATAGTCTTAGAACGATGTCCGAATTTCAGTATTTTTCCGCTGTTGCCTTCTAATATCAGCATTCCGCCTTCTGTTCTCTACGTAAGTGAATTTCATTTCGTTCGATTCCCAGAGACCGATGATACGCTGTTCTTGCTCTCTAAACTGGTTTCCTTATCTTTCGAATTTGTCACTGTCTTACACCGTTGTTGCCGTAGATACCGACACAAAGCGACCTAAGTCTGTGTTGTGAAGTTGTGGGACCTTTTGTCTCTCCACATCGTCGAGCAATTTTGTTACTGAAACGTTATGCCCCGTCCTTCGCGTTTTATGAACATTGGCTGCATAACACTTGTGATTACCCTTTCCGGTAATATTCAGTATTCCTCTTCCATAATTTCGATGTACTTTCTGACTGCCAAAATGAACAGGTTTTCCACTCGATCACAGAGCTGCATGTTTTGCTTTAGCTGCTTCCGCTACTGCTGTCGTGCATGTAGAAGCAAACTGTTGATCACAGCGCACTGAAACTCGCGTCGCGCCAGTAAAGGGTAAACTGTGGCACCCACCGACCTCCAACGGATTGCAAAAATAAATTAATTCTTTTTGGAAACTGTTACTCCCTTCACCGCCGCACCTCCCCCTCACAAAATGTATAAAGGTAAAAGTTTCACCACCTCTACATCTCGAATGTTGGCTTCCTAAAATTCCTCGTCATGTTATATTAATTTGTACTTCAGTGTTACTGGCTATTAGCCAAAATGTTTCCTCACGTTATCGACGTGTACCACTGAAGCCGAGTATACAAGTATGTCGTACGACACAGGTTAGGAGACGAGACGTGGTAAACGGCGAGTATCGAGAAAAACCAACTCCTCCTAAAAGCTTAAATGCTTCTGCATTTCCATAGCATATTTTAAATGAATTAAGAAAAGGTGTTAGAGAGTAGTTGTCGTATCGCTATCATGCACAGTCGTCTAATTATGAATACCACTATAACGTAGCAAATTATTACTAGTTGTCATCTTGTAATGATTGCGTCGCCAATAGGAATTCAGTATTCGCCGTGCCTTTGATTAGGCTTTGCGCCTTAGATATAGGAGACGATATAGTCGCCTTGGAGCCGTATTCCGGTTAACGTTTGTTAAATCTCAAGAATTAAATATGTAGTTGAAAATTATTAAATTCGCGCAGTTGATCGGTTCTCTCATTGCTGACGAAAAGCGACTGCAGTGCTGAGTATTTTGTGGAAGTTCGAGTTTTGTGAGTGGCTTGATGTAGGAGATATTCGTGTGCGAACCTTTCAACATGAATTCCGCTTGGCATGTTTCTTGCAGATTGCTACACATTATGTTGACCACTTCTCTATAAGACGCCTACTGAACACAATGTGTTGACTCAAGTAGTCGTGGGTCAGCGACTTTTTCGGACTCAGAAAACGGCCATCAAGCCCGTATTTAATATCCGGACTTTATTTACGTCATATCGCTGATTTTCCGTTAAAAGTTCACACCTGAAAGCAGCCCAAGATATTTATTCCGACCCGATATTTTCAGTGTTATGGAGACAAAACAACTAGAAAGAAATTTTAGACTCTCCCGAACGAGACATGCAAGAAACCCGAACGCTCGGTAGTTTAACTTTCGGTTTCTGCCCATGGACTGGAGTTGTGGCTTTTTCGTGGTGGGCACTTAGCCGAATTTTCGCCAACGCTATTTCTGTTGGCTAATCCAGTATCTACCAACACACAGTGAGTGTGGAGAAAACCTGAAGCCTATAGAGGTAGGTGGACGTTCTCCAAAGGACAGTGAAAGCAACCCGCGCCGCCACTTTTTTTCTTTTTTTTTTTCCCGCACCTTGGTAGACGTTTCACGCAGGACCACGCAGCCAGCATCACACAGAATGACGCAACCGTATTCCGCAGCACGCTGCAACACGTTTCTGCACCCAAGGAAACGTGTCTTAGCACGAGAGGCGGATGTCACAGGCGAGCAACTGTCACCGCGCACACTTCACCTTTCCCAAAACGGCAGAATAATGCGCACCGACCGGTACTTCGGAATAACTTCTGTAACATACATAATATTTTCTGATTGTTCTCTACTTTGAAAAACACTAATTCATTATCAGTTTAGTACAACAGACTGAAATAGTTAATTTATCATCAAATTACGATTACATTTCTACGTCTAAATGTTTCCACACTGTTGACTTGCGCTTCGTTAATACACGTAATGTGAAATCAAAGACGTCACTTCATCTGCGTTACAAAATTTCTTCTGCAAAATTACAATAGCAAAGGAATACGCAGCAGTGAAGACAACGATTCATACAGAAAACCCGATACCACTGGCTGCGCGCTTGCATGGAAGTTTAAAGGTAACATCCTGAAAATGAGGATTTAGGAAATATTCCGGGAATGAAATTTACGTTAAGCAAGAGAATTCTTTCAACCTTTAGAGAGAGGCCACCTAGCTCCGAACGATATATGTGTCAACTAAGTATGAGTTGAACTCTACAAATATTCAACGCCAGTTATTGAACCTTTAATATTGTAAATGCGTCTCTTTTGATTTCGACGGCACGAGAGCAATTAGCCTAGATCTAAGCCCTCGATGGCAATGTGAACACAAATTCTCTACCTAAACTACAAGCAATGAAATGGTTTTTAACAATAAAGCAATGTAATCCTACGTAACAACGTCATACTTTCATTTTCCGCTATCAGCTCTTACTGCAAACACATCAGAAACACTAAACGCTAAAAAATTTTCGGTTCTTTTCATTTAACCTCTATGCTGTGCTACATTTGCAGATTTTACACGGACGAGGAACTCCGATGAAACTTGCGTAACATATGGATAAAATTTTCCGTTGCTTGTGTATAATACGAGAGCGTAATACACATCCAAATGGTCTAAAAATATTCATTCTTGTCAACCACTTACTACAGGTTTCCTCCATTTAGGTTGGTTGGTTTGAAAGAGGGGGGAAGGGACCAAACTGTGAGGTCATCGGTCTCTCGTTCCCAACAAAATTATTACACAAGGGAAATAAAAGAGATGTACAGCACAGTAACAGGAGAATGGAGGAACCAGGAGAAGAACAGTACAACCAACACTACCATGGACAAAACAGGAAAAGAAAGCCACAGAGGAGCAAGAAACATGTAGAACAGAAAAAAACATGAGCAGATGATCGTGGTTGACCCACCACGAGAATAAAAAGGAAAAAGCTAGCCACTCTGCGACACATGAAAACATCCACCACACAAGCTTTAGAGCTGAAAACATGAAGTGACAAAGCACATGCTCTGAAACTTATAAAGAATGATAAAACCCACCCTCACGAATAAAACTTAAACCTAAATTAGCCAATGAGGCTTTTTCAGTTGAAATTAATGGCAACTAGTCCGGCAGCAAACCCGAAGAGATTTTCAAGACTTATTACGCCGGGAAAGCCTACGAAGTCACAACTAGTCCGGTAGCTGAAGAGTCCGTCGCAGGGCAGCCAAAGGAGGACAGCTCACCAAGATATGGGCCACCGTCAGCCGGGCGCCACACCGAAACTGACTGAGGTGGGTAACCACGGCACAGGAGGCAGCCATGTGTCACACAAGCGTGGCCAATGCGGAGCTGGCAGAGAACCGCAGAGTCCCTACGAGAGGCCCACATGGAGGACTGCCACACATTCGAAGTCTCCTTAATGGCACGCAGTTTGTTGTGCATGCTGAGGTTATGCCTTTTCGTCTCCCAAGCCGCAAAACCTTGCGGCGTAGTACAGCAAGCTTGTCAGTTGCAGAGAAGCCGATCTCCATGAGTGGTTTCCACGTAGCCTGTTGGCCAATCTCTCAGCAAGTTTGATGCCTGGGATTCCGAAGTCACCAGGGGTCCAGAGAAACACCAATGAACGACCGAACCGTTCCAGGGCGTAGATGAACTCCTAGATGATCGCTACCAACGGATGACGAGAGCACTGGTCGATACCTTGTAGGCTGCTCAAGGAGTTGGCACGCAGAAACGACTCCCCAGAGCATGAACACATGTGCTCAAAAGCTCAAGATACAGCCAACAGCTCCGCCGTGGAAGAACTGCAGCCATCGGGAAGGAATGCTGTTCATTATGTCCTCCATGGACATACGCGACGCTGACGAGAGCATCAGCCATCGAGCCATCAGCGTAAACCAATTTGTCGCCTCAGTACGTGTCAAGAATAGAGATGAAGTGACAGTGGAGAGCCGCAAGGTTAATGGAGTCGTTAGGGCCACGTGAAAGGTTTAGACAAAGCTGTGGCTGAGGCTTACAACATGGAGATGTACGTGAATGGACCTTGAGGAGAGGTAGTACAGGCAAGGACTCCAGACAGAAGCAATCGAATGCAAACCGTAAACATTAACCCCCTGATCTGGGTTGTTGTTGTGGGGGATGGAATGCCGTGGGCAGGGAAAAGGAGAGGGTAATTTGTATACTCAGGAGAACTACAAATGTGTGCTATGTAACTGGCGAGCAATTTTGCATGTCTAATTTATAATGGAGGGATCCCAGCCTTTACCAGTACACTGGTCACCGGACTCATCCTACACGCTCCTGTCGCTAATCGAACCCCACAGTGGTGCACAGGGTCGAGTAAATGCAGCGCTGAGGGCACTGCCGAACCATAAATCACACTCCCATAGTCAATTCGTGATTGGACAAGGGCTCTGTAGAGCCACAGCAGCCTAGATCTATCTGCACCCCAGTTGGTGTTGCTCAGGCGTCGGCGGGCATTGAGGTGCTGCCAGCACTTCTGCTTAAGCTGACGAAGATGAGGAAGCCAAGTCAATCGAGCAACGAAAACCAGTCCTAAGAATGTGTGTGTCTCCACTACAGTGAGTGGATCGTCATGAAGGTAAAGTTATGGGTCCAGATGAATGGTACGACGCCGACAGAAGTGTATGACACACGACTTTGCGTCTGGAAACTGGAGGCTGTGGGCTATAGCCCTTGCCTGCACCTTGAGGATGGCTCCCTGTAGGTGATGCTCAGCAACACCAGTACTGGAGCAGCAGTACTAAATGCAGAAGTCGTCTGCATTCAGAGAAGGTGAGATGGAGAGTCCAACAAACACCTGCTCCTAGACCGTTAAAGGCCACTAAAAATAGAGACACTCAATACAGAGCACTGTGGAACTCCATTCTCCTGGATATGGGTCGTACTATGGAAGGCACCAACTCGGACATGGAGTGACAAGAAGTTTCCGATGAACATCCAGAGTGGCCCAAGAGACACTACTCATACAATGTGACAAGGATGTGATATCGCCAGGTCGTGTCATATGGTTTTCGTAAATCAATGGAGACAGCAATCAGGCGTTGGCGTCTGGAGAAGGCCGTTTGGATGGTAAACTCTAGGGACACAAGATTAGCAGTGGTAGAGCGACCCTGGCAGAAACCACCCCGAGATGGAGCCAGTAGGCCATGTGACTAAAGGGACCCAACAAAACCGCCCATATACCATACATTCCAGCAGCTTATGAAGAACGTTGGTGAGGCTAATGGGCCGACAGCTAACCATGACAAGCGAGTTTTTACCGGGTGTGAGCACCGGAATGATGTTGTTCCTTGCAATTGCAATGGAAAGACGCCACTGCTCGAGATCCGGTTGAAGATGACGAGACGATATCGCTTGTAGTCAGATGAGAGACATTTAAGCATCTGGCTGTGGATCCGATCATGTCCAGGAGCTCTGTCAGGGCAATATGCAAGTGCACTGAGGACCTCCCACTTTAACTGCGGCTGGACGAGAACATCACCTCAGTCAATACACGCCACAGTGAACCCTATAACGCCGCATTTATAGAGTGTGAAAGGCTGGGGGTAATTCTCCAGGGCAGAGTGCTCGGCAGAGTGCTCGGCAGAGTGCTCGGCAGAGTGCTCGGCAATCGCGTTTGTGTCTGTAGATAACACGCCATTTATGCTAACACCAGTAACACTTGTTAAGGTCTGGTACCCAAAAAGATGATTGATCTTTGCCCAGACGTGGGAAGGTGACGTATGGCGTCTAATGGTCGAGATGTATCTCACCCAACTTTCCTGCTTCCGTCGTTTGATAAGTTGCCGAACGCGGGCACAGAGCTATTTAAAGGCTACTGTATGAGGTGCTCCATGGCAGGGTGCTGCTTATGCCACTGTAGAGATCTCCGGCGCTCCTTAATTACTTCAGCATCTTCCGGCGACCACCAAGGGACTGCCTTACGCCTTGAGCACCATGAAGAACGAGGGATTGAGTTTTCTGCTGCAGAAACAATTGCTGTAGTAACTTGCTCAACCATCACTTAGATGTAACTGTGTGGGGGAGATTAAATGGTGACAGCAGAGGTGAAAGATTCTCAGTCCGCCTTGTTTAAAGCCAATCTGGGCAGCCGTCCATGAGCATGACACTGGGGCAGTGACAGAAAGATGGGGAAGTGGTCACTACCACACAGGTCGTCACGTGTTCTCCAGTGGGTTGATGGGAGAAGTCTTGGGGTTTGAAGTGATAAATCGATGGCTGAGTAACTACCACGAACCACACTGAAATGTGTAGCAGTCCCAGTATTTAAGAGGCGGAGGTCGAACTGAGACAAAGTTTCGACATCTCTGTCTTGGCCAATAAGCACAGTGACAACCCACAAGGGGTTATGGTTGATGAACTCCCTAAACCTTTCCCACTTTTGGGAGATTTTACCAATCAGTGCAGCTAATACATCTAGGGGTTCTACACCATCTGGAGGAAGGTATATATTGCACAGTAAGATCCTCCATCGTCCTTATTCTGATAGCCACAGCTTCAAGGGGGATTTGAAGGGGCACAGGCTCACTACAGACAGTTTAGGACATAAACGAAAACTCCACCTGACACCCTATTATAGCCGCTACAGTTACTGTAATATCTGTTTAGCCATGGAGGGCAGAGGGTCCGCATTGTCAAAAACCAGCTTTCCTGGAGGGCAATACAGATAGCAGGTGTAAAGCCCAACTGTTGCCGTAGCTCATCCAGGTGGTGGAATAAGGTCTGTAATTCCACTACAGAATGACGTCATCGTGACACTGTGAAGGCATGGAACATTCAATGAAGTGGTTTAAGCCTCAGGCAATAAGCCTGCGGCAGCATGTGACTCTGAGCAGTCCATAACCGTCATGTCTGTGTGTGTGTGTGTGTGTGTGTGTGTGTGTGTGTGTGTGTGTGTGTGTGTGTGTGGGATGGTGATTTATGCATCTACTGAGGACCTATATCCTGCCAGACCCACCCACACACACACACACACACACACACACACACACACACACACACACACACACAGCTTGGTCCTAGTGCTTTTATTTTTGGATTTCTCTCACTGCACCTTGGGTTTCCCTGGCTGTGAGAACTTCACTGATTCAGTCTCCAGGACTGAGAATGAGCGTGAAGCCCTTCGACAAGCTGCTTTTGGGCTCTTCAGTCACTGGCAGGTGTCAAATTTCCCACTAGGAGAAACCTGGGAAGGGGACCCCTTCCTAGCGAGAGAAGCGAGGAAGACTTCTGTTCCCTCCCAAGATGGAGAAGCATATGTCCCCGATGGTTGGAGGAGTGTTGCTTCCAAAGTAGGTGGTGCAGAAGCAATAGGGATGGAAATGCCCTCCACCATCAAGGAACATCTTTCGGCTCTGAGAGGTGGCTATGATTGGCAGAGCTGATAGTATTACGCCGATGTTACAACAGTCGTCGTACAATGTCACAGGCACAGGATGCAGGCATTCAAATTTTCTCTTAGCCCCAGTGTAGGTCATTCTGTCCAGTGTGTTTTAGTCCATGATTTTCCTTTCTTTCTGGAGAATCTTGCAGTGTAGTGAGCAAGGCGAATGGTGCTCTCCACAGTTGACAGATTGGAGGCGGGGCACATGTAGTATTGGGATGTGAAGGGCATCCAGAATCTTGACATGTGACGCTGGATGTACAGCTGGATATGTCCAAACTTGCAGCTCTTAACGCACCGCATCGTGTGAGGAACATTGGGCTTTACAACACAATATTAGACCGTCACGTTGACCTTCTCTGTCAATGTATCACCCTCGAAGGCCAAGACGAAAGCAGCGGTGGCAACCTGATTATACCTCGGACCCCAGTGGACACGCTGGACGAAATGAACACCGCGCCGCTCTAAATTTGCGCGCAGCTCATCGTCAGACTGCAAAATAAGGTCCCTGTGAAATATGATACCCTCGACCATATTTAAACTCTTGTGGTTACAGAAACATCCCCAGCTTGTCATAAGCGAGTAAATACCGTGACTGGGCATACATGGGGAGTTAATGGCACAGGCATCAGGGGGTGTGGTCAGGGGGCTACAACTGACAGGGTACATAGCGGCCCCACTACAATGGGCAAGCAACCGTGCTGGATGTCAGGTGCAACCAAGCGAACAAGTCCATTATAATCGTCGGTATAGAAAACGATACTGCACAGTTTATGGAAAAATACGCACCCAGGAGGGTGGCCTCGCCCAACAGTAGGAGAATGAGCAGAAGTGCAGATCCACGTCGACAAAGGATGCGGTAAGTCTGAGCACATGAATGCTATACTCCACGTAAGGCGTTCTTCCTAAATTGGCTCGCTCTTCGGGAAAATTTTGAAAAATGAAAGTCAATTCATAGAGGGGACCACCACATATAGGCCAAAACGTGAGACTCCTTTTAGTCGCCTATTACGACAGGCGGAAATACCTCGGGTCTATTCCAACCCCTGGACCTGTAGTGGGGGGGGGTCTCCATTTACCTCGAAGTTTTGGTTTTTATGCTTAGTCTGCTAACTACGACAAAAGGTGTGTAGATATGGCGCGAACGGGACTGGGCTGCACTGAAAATCGTTCTGCTAAGGCCCCTCCACACGCACTATTATATCCGTCGGCCGACCGACCAACAGACCAATTTCGTAACCGCCTGCAGAACGCAATCACAGTGCCTCATGTGATTTGTTCGTATGATAAATATCTACGCGATTCCGGTTGGTTTTACAAAGGAACAGAAACTGGAGTTTGCCAGCATTTATCTAGGATTTTCTGGCCTTGTTACTCAAAGCCAAGGCAAAGATGCGACTAACAGCAGGAATAAAATTTAACTACTTTGTTACTTAGACGGTAGCTTATGATATTCGTAATTATTTAAGAACTGCTGAACATCAAACCGTTTTTAACCAAAAATGAATTCATCATAGGTTGTAAGCTCCGAGGAGAATCATCTCGCTACATTACGATTTCTAGCCAATGGTAGGGTTTGAGCGCACCTAAAATTCAGGGCTGTTGTATCCCCACAATTGACTAAAATGATTCATTTCCCTGCAAAGCGATTTATACTTGACTGAAAAAGTACAGCACGGTTAAGCAAAATAAAAGACGTTGACATAAACGTTATCAATTCCAATAAACAATGCGAAAGTAACTTACATACTTCCTAAGACAAATTACTACAGCAATTGTTATAAACAAATGCAAAAAGTATTTAACAGCTATACATTCATCAAGATATAATACTTATTAATACACCCTCACACCTTTTTATAAAGTTCTATCCTGCAGCCCTTTTTCCTGGGCGTAGACCGGTGACGAGAGATATGAAATCCTGTCGATTTGATTTCGGAGTTCTCTTCTCTACAGCCACAAAAATTTGGAAGTTAATTACTTTGTTGCAAGAAAGTCTCGATCATTCAGGAAAACGAATTTTCAATAACTCGTCAGCAGCCATAAAAGTTTTACTACTGTCAAAATTCAGTTTAAGAGCAGCCTAAAGGATTTATTTAACCATCTCCTCCGACACCATTAATGAATTGAATTTTTTAGTAGAACTAGGGCGTGCGCGATTGAGAGTGAGTGAGTGAGGAGTGAGTGAGTTAGAAAAAAAAAGAGAGGGAGAGAGAGAGAGAGAGAGAGAGAGAGAGAGAGAGAGAGAGAGAGAGAGAGAGAGAGAGAGAGAGAGAGGGGGGGGGGGGGGGGGGGAGGGTGTCAAATAATACGAGTACGATCAGAAGTACGTCTAAATTTTCATCCCTCATTTCACGTCGATGATCAGTCCACTTGCGATCTGTGGAAGGTAAATTAGCCTATTAGTTTCCCACTGAGCATCTCCTCATTATGGATCATTTGCAACAGAAACTACATATAGTCTAATCTAACCGGCTTGTCTGTCCCATCTCTGTTGAAGGGTACACATGAGACAGATGCCTTCTTATTGTTGTTGTTGTGGTCTTCAGTCCAGAGACTGGTTTGATGCAGCTCTCCATGCTACTGTATCATGTGCAAGCTCCATCTCCCAATACACACTGCAACCTACATCCTTCTGAATCTGCTTAGTGTATTCATCTCCTGGTCTCCCTCCTCGACCTTTACCCTCCGCGTTGCCCTCCAATACTAAATTGGTGATCCCCTGATGCCCAGAACGTGTCCTACCAACCGATTCCTTCTTGTAGTCAAGTTGTGCCACAAAGTTCTCTTCTCCCCAATACTATTTAATACCTCGTCATTAGTTAAGTGATCTACCCATCTGATCTTCAGCATTCTTCTGTAGCACCTTATTTCTAAAGCCTCTAGTCTCTTCTTATCCAAACTCTTTATCGTCCATGATTCACTTCCATACATGGCTACACTCCATACAAATACTCGGATAACACACTTCCTGATAGCTAAAGCTATACTCGATGTTAACAAGTTTTTCTTCTTCAGAAACACTTTCCTTGCCATTGCCAGTATACAATTTATATCCTCTCTACTTCGACCGTCATCAGTTATTTTGCTCCCCAAATACCAAAACTCCTTTACTACTTTAAGTGTCTCAGTTCCTAATCTAATTCCTTCAGCATCACCAAACATGTTTCGACTACATTCCATTATCCTCGTTTTGCTTTTATTGATGATCATCTTATATCATTCTTTCAGGACACTCCACTCCATTCAGCGGCTCTTCCAGGTCCTTTGCTGTCTCTGACAGAATTATAATGTCATGAGCGAACCTCAAGGTTTCAATTTCTTCTCCACAGATTTTAATTCCTACTTCGATTTTTTTCTTTTTTTCCTTTACTGCTTGCTCAAAAAACAGATTGAATAACATCGGCGATTGACTAGAACCCCGTCTCACTCCCTTCCCAACCACTGCTTCCCTTTCATGCCCCCTGACTCTTGCAACTCCCATCTGGTATGTGTACAAACTGTAAATGGCCTTTCTCTCCCTGCATTTTACCACTGCCACCTTCAGAATTTGAAAGAGTTTTCCAGTCAACATTGTCAAAAGATTTCTCTAAGTCTACAAACGCTAGAAACGTAGGTGTGCCTTTCCTTAATCTAGCTCTTAAGAGAAGACGTAGGGTCAGTATTGCCTCATGTGTTCCAGTATTTCTACAGAATCCAAACTGGTATACCCCGAGGTCGCCTTCTACCAGTTTCTCCATTCGTCTGTAAAGAATTGGCGTTAGTATTTTGCGCCTGTGACTTACTAAACAAATAGTTCGGTAATTTTCACATCTGTCAACAACTGCTTTATAGAGATTGGAATTATTATATTCTTCTTGAAGTCTGACGGTGTTTCGCCTGTCTCATACATCTTGCTCATCAGATGGTAGAGTTTAGTCAGGGCTGGCTCTCCCACGGGTGTCAGTAGTTATAATGGAATGTTGTATACTCCCGGGGCCTTGTTTCGGCGTAGGTCTTTCACTGCTCTGCCAAACTCTTCACGCACTATATCATCTTTTATTTCATCTTCATCTACATGCTCTTCCATTTCCAAATTCTGTTTTCAAGCACATTGCCCTTGTATAGATCTTCTATATACTCCTTTCACCTTTCTGCTTTCCCTTCTTCGCTTATAACAGGGTTTCCATCTGAGCACTTGATATGCATACAAGTGGATCTCTTTTCTCCAAAGTTTTTTATTTTTATTTATTTATTGTTCCGTGGGACCATATTAAGGAGAAATCTTCATGGTCATAGAACGAGTCAATACATGAAATTATAACACGATAGTAGAAACAGATAAAATGAAATATAAAAACATATTAAGGCGACAAGACGTAAGTTTAAATAAAGAAAAACAACTACGTAACACTGAAATTTGCTTAATTTTTTAGCTCTTCCAGGAGCTCCTCGACAGATTAGAAGGAGTGAACCATGAGGAATCTCTTCAGTTTAGACTTAAAAGATTTTGGGCCACTGCTAAGATTTTTGAGTTCTTGTGGTAGCTTATTGACAATGGATGCAGCAGAATACTGCACTCCTTTCTGCACAAGAGTCAAGGAAGTACATTCCACATACATATTTGA
Organism: Schistocerca gregaria; assembly: GCF_023897955.1. Taxonomy (NCBI): domain Eukaryota; kingdom Metazoa; phylum Arthropoda; class Insecta; order Orthoptera; family Acrididae; genus Schistocerca; species Schistocerca gregaria. Next base: position 3,183,502 of record NW_026061713.1, on the reverse strand, counting down.
TTTGTGCCTAGTATTAACTGATTGAAAGCTGCTAGCTTTCCACAACGGCTTACTATATATCCGATCACCTAGGAACTTGAACTGTTTCGTCTCGCTTATAACATGCCCATTCTGTCTGATCAAAATATCGGTCCTTGTTGAATTGTGAATTAGAAACTGTAAAAGCTGAGTCTTACTGTGATTTAGCATCAAATTGTTATCCACAAGCCACGAACTTATTCCATTAACTACATTATTTGATACTGTTTCAGTATTACACACAAGATCCTTCACTGCCGAGCTGGTGTCATCAGCAAACAGAAATATTTTTGAATCACCTGTAATACTAGAGGGCATATCATTTATATAAGTAAGAAACAGCAGTGGCCCCAGAACCGACCCTTGGGGGAATGCCCTCTTAACAGAGCCCCATTGCGAATGATTATCACTACCACTCTCAATATCGCAGAAAATTACCTTCTGCTTTCTGTTCTTAAAGTAAGAGGCGAACCAATTGTATATTACTCCCTTACTCCATAATGGTCCAACTTGTCCAGTAATATTTTGTGGTCAACACAGTCAAAAGCCTTCGTTAAATCAAAGAAAACACCTAGGTTTCGCAACCTTTTATTTTATCCGTCCAAAACCTCACAGAGAAAAGAGAATATTCGCATTTTCAGTTGTTAAACCATTTCTAAAACCAAACTGTACATTTGACAGCAAATAATGTGAATTTAAATGCTCCAGTAACCTTGTATATAGAACCTTCTCGATAACCTTAGCAAACACCGATGGCATGGAAATCGATCTACAGTTGTCAACATTATCCTTGTCTCCCTTTTTATAAAGTGGCTTCACTAGAGAGTACTTTAATCGGTCAGGACACCGACCACTGCTAAAGGAAAAGTCACAGATATGGCTAAGTACTGGGCCAACATACACACAACAATACTTCAGTATTCTGCTAGATACCCTGCCATATCCATGAGAGTTCTTGGTCTTTAGTGATTTAATTATTAACTTAATCTCCCTCTTGTCAGTATCATGGAGGACCGTTTCAGGTAACAGTCTCGGAACACTTTTTTCTAAGAGCGCTATATGATTCCCTGTTGGGGCTAGGTTTCTATTTAGTTCACCTGGTACATTCAGAAAGTGATTATTAAATACTGTACATATATGCGACGTATCAGTAACACGAACATTCCCACTACGCACTGATTCTATATCGTCGACCTGTCTCTGCAGACCAGCCACTTCGTTTACGACTGACCATATGGTTTTAATTGTATCCTGAGACGTAGCTATTCTACTGCATACCACTTTGCCATACCAGTTTGCATATGATTATATGAATTAAGGAGATCTACCAGCATCCTTTTACTTGCACAATCACTTTACAATTAATATTGAAATCACCACATATTAATAATTTTTTGTATTTCCTACAAAGTGTACCAAAAACCTCCTCTAGCTTTAGCAAAAATGTTGTGAAATTGGCGTCTGGGGCTCTATAAATAACAATTAGAAGTTTAGCTCCATTAAATTTAACCATACCTTCACAACACTCTAACACCTTTTCAGTGCAGTACTTATAAACATCAATTGACTCTAATGGGATGCTGTTTTTCACATACATGGCTACTCCCACACACCGAAAAGAGCTCCTAGAAAAGCTGCGAGCCAACCTGTATTCTGGTAAAGGAAGCCTCTGAATTATCTCCTTATTTAAGAAGTGCTCAAATATACCAATAATTTCAGAGTCAACATCTATAAGCAGTTCACTAACTTTATCTCTAACATCTTGTATATTTTGATGAAATATACTAATTCTCTCATTACTTGGATACTTAAGCTTTGACAAAAGTGGATCTTTTGTTAGAGAGACTTCCCTTAAGCAGGAACACCTATCAGCTGACTGCAATCTAAAAACGGTGCAGCTCTAACATCAACTACTGCAGGAATTTTCCCATGAGTGATCCCACCACCCCGATCTATGCTGTCACTTTAATTTTCCTGTAGGCGGTGTCTATCTTACCCATGGCGATTTCCGCCTCTACATCCTTACATTTGTCCTCTAGCCATCCCTGCTTAGCCATTTTGCACTTCATGTCGATCTAATTTTTGAGACGTTTGTATTCCTTTTTGCCTGCTTCATTTTCTGCATTTTTATATTTTCTCCTTTCATAAATTGAATTCAATATTTCTTCTGTTACCCAAGGATTCCTACTAGCCCTCGGCTTTTTACCTACTTGATCCTCTGCTGCCTTCACTACTTCATCCCTCAAAGCTACCCATTCTTCTTCTACAGTATTTCTTTCCCCCATTCCTGTCAATTGTTTCCTTATGCTCTCCCTGAAACTCTGTACAACCTCTGGTTCTTTCAGTTTATCCAGGTCCCATCTCCTTAATTTCCCACATTTTTGCAGTTTCTTCAGTTTTAATCTACAGTTCATAACCTATAGATTGTGGTCAGAGTACACATTTGCCCCTGGAAATGTCTTACAATTTAATACCTGGTTTCTTACCATTATATAATCTATCTAAAATCTTGCAGTATCTCCAGGTCTCTTCCACGTATACAACGTTCTTTCACGATTCTTAAACCAAGTGTTAGCGATGATTAAGTTATGCTCTGAGCAAAAACCTACCAGGCGGCTTCCTCTTTCATTTCTTACCACCATTCCATATTCACCTACTACGTTTCCTTTTCTTCATTTCTCTACTATCAAATTCCAATCACTTGTGACTATTCTATTTTCATCTCCCTTCACTATCTGAATAATTTCTTTTATCTCATCACACATTTCATCAATTTCTTCCTCATCTGCGGACTACTTTCAAGATTAATTTCCCACATTTTTGCAGTTTCTTCAGTTTTAATCTACAGTTCATAACCTATAGATTGTGGTCAGAGTACACATTTGCCCCTGGAAATGTCTTACAATTTAATACCTGGTTTCTTACCATTATATAATCTATCTAAAATCTTGCAGTATCTCCAGGTCTCTTCCACGTATACAACGTTCTTTCACGATTCTTAAACCAAGTGTTAGCGATGATTAAGTTATGCTCTGAGCAAAAACCTACCAGGCGGCTTCCTCTTTCATTTCTTACCACCATTCCATATTCACCTACTACGTTTCCTTTTCTTCATTTCTCTACTATCAAATTCCAATCACTTGTGACTATTCTATTTTCATCTCCCTTCACTATCTGAATAATTTCTTTTATCTCATCACACATTTCATCAATTTCTTCCTCATCTGCGGACTACTTTCAAGATTATGGTAGGTGTGGGCTTCATGTCTATCTTGGCCACAATAACGCGTTCACTGTGCTACTTGTAGTAGCTAACCCGCATTCGAATTTTTTTTTATTCATCATTAGACCTACCCATGCGTTAGGTTCATATTGGCCTTCCTAATACTTAAATCTATATTCGATGTTAACAATGACGCCGGTGGATAGACTATATGAAATTACTGATCGTCGATAAAGTCACGAATATAACCGACATGCTATTGGGCCCTTCGCAGGGAAAGGGTTTTCGCCGCAAAAAGCGGGAAACTGGAATCCAGCAAATGAGTAAAAAATATATATTCAGTGACAAAAAATTAGTGTACCTACACAACAATAGTCTGGGATTTCTGTATTACGTAACACAGTTTTTGTGATTGTATCTTGCAGCTTTAGTTATTTTTAATTAAAAGAGAATTTAAAAGGACAGAAACAGCGTTCTGTTAGTATAGTCTTGACTTCGTAAACACTTTCGTTGACTTCGGCAACTCTCAACGAAAATCTCTAACCTAATCGAGACAATACGCTACGATACAGCCGACATCATGACAAGAGAATGGGCCACATCAAACTCGAAGTAATTTTATATAGATAAGGATCTCATTGACCTGTGTACGTCTAATATAAAAGATCTCCTAACCATTATCCTCAAATAGATCGCCATCTTCACTTGACCTTTAACTGAAACTGTTTCAGAATTAAAAACTGAATTCAAAGAAAATTTGGCTACCAGTCACAAAACTAGAAAAATAAAAATAATAAAAGTGAGAATGTGAAACAGGTTAGCAATAACCATAAACAGGAGATTCTACAGAAAATCAAAGTGAGAAAGGAAATTATTAACATTATCGACCGTTTAGGAACTCTATGCTACGAAAGGAATGAAACCACATATAGAATAATTGGTGGAAAAGTTAGTGTGTTTTAAGATTAAATCCAAACAAGAATTAGAGAAAAATATATAGAAGCCAGGCCTATGTTACGAAAAATTGCTAAATCTCGAGACAAATTGTGTCCTCCAGTATTAGATGAAGTGTTTGTGCCCCTAGTGCGGATAAAACAGGATCTACAGCATCAACAGAAACTTCGGATATGTGTTTCATATTTCATCCAAGCCTACAGTCTATAAATACTAAAACAAAATACCACTACAGGGAAACTACCTACGAAGAAGTTCTTGGTAAAACTATGTAGCTATAGTTGCCTTGGACTAACGACGAGTGAATATCAATGTAACCGGTACAGACTGTACGCTTTCCAAAGCTGTTATCCATGAAAAAGCTAAACGACGTTTCGTGAACAAAACACAATTTAAGACCGGACCACTAATAAAATTATCTGACAATAGGCACTGTTGAAAATTTGTGCCAGACCAGGATTACCACCCGAGTCTCCTGGTTACTAGGGAGAGGCAATGATCACTGTGTCCGAATTACGCAGTGGTCAACATAATAGCACGAACTGCCCGAGCATGCCGTTCGTCAGATCCAAATTCTCAATTTCTCCATAGACTGCTAATGCAGTGCTCCTTGAACATTATCCTCCTCGCCTTAATTAAACAGACACAGAATATATACAAGCTTGGCCTTACGAACATTGCAGACGCCGTCTATGCAACACACGTCACACTGCAAAGAATTTACCAATACATTGCATTGTTTACTATCGACCACGGATCAAGTAACGTAAAAAGCACTGCGTCTACTGAGATCATGATTCAGAGTTAAAAAAAAAAAACTAATAAGTCGCCTAGATATTATAGTTGCTACCGAAAGAGGAGAATCACTATTTTCCCACAAACGGAAATATAGTTAAAATTACGCTTCTAATTCGTCTAGTTTCGGCGGTTACTAAAATTTGTTGTGAAAGTTACATAGGGAACTCTCCCGTCCCCCCACCAGAAACGTAGTTTTCGTCGCTGTTGTGCGACTTTTGTACACAGCCAGAGAAAGTGTGTTAAACATGGCGCGGACGGAAACACTAGGCTACGCTACAGGGAAATCTGCTTACACAACGTTTACTCGGCATTCATAATCGTTGGCGTAAACATCTCTCAATCAAATTACCCCCTTCAAACCTAACTTAGATCTCGGGCTACACTGCCCATCGGCCTGTCATCACAACCAAAATTTCAGTGTGTGGGGGATATCCTGTATTTCTCACTAATCTCTCTCTAGGCAAAAATGTCAGTTATTGTAGATTGGTGGCAGTCTCAACTACAAGATTTACTAATGATAAACACTAATGATGCAGCTCATAATTTTAGAATAGTTCTCTTCGTCTTACTTGGCATAAATTGTTCGCTGGCGTCCCAGCAGCTAGCTCCCTCAGTGTCAGCTTCTGCCATCGCACCACGCCAGTCTGTTGTCCTAGCAGACAGAACGCACCGCACATCCGACACCTTCGGAACCACTCACTGGCCAGTTAGCAACTGAGCCGAACACTGCTTACATCGTCAAAGGAAAACTATGCAAAGATGTACACTCGAATGGCACGACTGAATAGTACACACACACAAACACACACACAGTAATATCTGTAGAATGTCCATCGACACGCGCAGAACGAAATTCTTCTCGCGAACGTACAGCGTCTCCGAAAAAAATCTCGTGACTATATTCCGGCGTTACGGCCAGGTTCTCATTCAAAAGAGCAAAAAATGTTATATATTTTTTTTGAGACAATGAAAATACATTTGAAGGATCTGTGGGAGTTACGAGTGATCATACTATGAGCTTTATTTTAGATTTTCAGTAAAAAAAAATGGCGCCCGCAATTATGATTTGATCACGCGGACTGCGTGCAGTGTGGCCCCTCAGATGTTACCTGAAATCAAAAATGGATGACATCAGTTGATACGAAGTTACTTCTCTGAAATTGAAAATGGAAAACATCAGTCGATATTACATAAAATTTATGGGAGCGCATACCTAACCACAATGAAACAACCGTAAATTTAACGATACGGTCCTAATTCGAACTTTGAGTTCGATTTTTTGGGTGGTTTATTTCACTCCTTATGCCTTCACAAAAATTACTTAATATTAATCAGTGTCATATATTATAGGTAGATGCTCCTAAGAAAAGTGTTTACTTTTCTGGGTCAGAGGTAGAAGTTAAGAGATTGAACCATTTTTAGTTAATGCTGCATGCCGTTCTGAGAAAATTGTTTCTCCAAAAAAAAAAAAAAAAAAAAAAAAAAAAAAAAAAAAAAAAAAAAAAAAAAAAGTTCAACGTCTAGGGAAACCTTTTAGTTATATTATTACTTCGATTTGCATGAACTGAGTGTTACATGTATATTTTTAATGTCGCTGAACACGAATCTGCAGTCAGATTTTCAATATTCAAAACGGCTAATGCAATACGGAGAGCACAGGATTATGCTTTGTACAATTTTTACCAAAAATTCATTTTCGTTATTTACGTTTAGTGTGCAATCCAAGGAGCACTTATCAACCCTTCCTCTAGCCGGAATTGTTCCTAGATAGCAACTCCCTGTTCTTCTTGGCAGGAAAAGCCGATCTGTCTAACCTGGATATGCAGCTCTCGTTATTCGTCAGTGTTTTCGGCGAGTATGTTTGCATGCATTGTGCAGTATGAATCATTTTGTGCACTTGCGTCACGGGACGAGCTTTGATCTACATCTATATGGATACTCTGCAAATCACATTTAAGTGCCTGGCAAAGGGTTCTTCGAATCCCCTTCACAATTGATAGTTAATTGAAACCCTCAGCTGCCGACAGGTGTTGTTGATATACTTCGATGGGGACAGCTGAAAATGTGTGCCCCGACCGGGACTCGAACCCGGGATCTCCTGCTTACATGGCAGACGCTCTATCCATTTGAGCCACCGAGGACACAGATGAATACCGCGACTGCAGGCATTTATCCCTTGCACGCTTCCCGTGAGACTCACATTCCCAACCGTCCACAATCCACAAACGTAATGTACGTAATAGGTATTTGCCCATCCACTCAATACTGGCCCACACTAAGGTGACGATTCCCGTAAGATTTCAGGCAATCTGTGCGCATTCGCACAGACGAAGGTCAATGGCTGGGTAACGTTTAACCATATATATGAAGATAGTAACTGTGCTCGAAAGAACAGGCGCCACTGACGACCGGGCAGCTTCTCTAGAATACATGATAGACCGGCCTATGTGGCCGAGCGGTTCTAGGCGCTTCAGTCGGGAGCCGCGCGACCGCTACGGTCGCAGGTTCAAATCCTGCCTCGAGCATGGATGTGTGTGATGTCCTTAGGTTAGTTAGGTTTAAGTCGTTCTAAGTTCTAGAGGACTGATGACCTCAATTGTTAAGACCCATAGTGTGCAGAGCCATTTGTAACATCAGTCCCTGTGCTTACACACTACTTACATTAACTTATGCTAAGGACAACAAACACACACAACGATGCCCGAGGGAGGACTCGAACCTCCAACGGGGGGAGCCGCGCGAACCGTGACAAGGCGTTTGAGACATGGCGGATACCCCGCGCGGCTCATGGCAGTCGTGACACTGCTTCAAAGAATGGGCTGTAGAAACTTTTGTAAAGCACGGATTAAAAAAAAAAAAAAAAAACCTTTCCGTTCCAAGAGTCTGGACAAGTACACCTTGAAAAAAATGCAACTACAAAGAAATTGAATTTTCGAACTTTTTGGATGAGAACCTGTCCCTATGGAACACCGTTGATAAAATGTCACAGGGATTATGTACTCAGGTTTCACATGTGGATTAACACTTCCTAATCGAGGAATTTGCATCTCCCACCTTGGAATTCTCAGTACAGAATTTTTATCCATTACGAGATTCTCAGCCACTTGCAGAAGTGATTTCCCGTGATTCTGCAAAACTTTTCCGTTACCCAATCGTAGCAACTATAAGATTTGGTTCCTGCTGCATGACATGTCTCTTAACTTAAAGTGACCAACTCATTTGCATAAAGAGCTAACTTATCATCCGCTTCTTTACTTGGGTACACCGTTTATGGTCTGCAAAGAATTTCTTTTCTTTAATCGTTTTTTATGTCTTTTATAAAATGCAACACTTTCTAAACTTAACGCCATTGAAGCATGGTCTTTTACTGAATGACCAAAAAGCAATGCCTACAGCTGGAGCCGAAGGTTTTTGTTAATCAAGCCGTTTGTATTCTTGTGGTGATATCTCCATAGAATCTTCATTCCGCAACACATATTTCTTTTATATAACTGAGAAGTGAAATACCGGTTTTCATAGATGCAGATTTAACATATTTTAATATAAAGCAATAAATATTTCATTAAAATTTTCATCCCCTTAGTATCGAAGTTCCAAAACCACTGAAACACTTAGTTTTTAAAAATTCTAATAGAGGAGCCGAATACGAATTGTCAGATATATTTAGTAATGCTTTCATAATGAACCATTTTCAGAAACATCTCTCACCCTTTAGGAGTTAGGTTTTCAAAAACAATTAAACATGTATTCTTCTATTTAGAACCAAGGAGCCAAATTCAAATCTTCATCCATTTAATTCTAAAAATGCTTTCATAGTGAAATATTTCATAAAACTTTTCATCCCCTATTTCACTCTATTAATGAGTTAAATTTCCAAAAGCAACGAAACACATTTTTTTTACATCCAACTGAGAAGTCAATTACCTATTTTCATAGATGTAACTTCAACAATGCTTTAGTAGTTCTTTAATAATGATTTATTTTCAAAAAACCTTCACTATTTATTCTATTCCCCCCCCCCCCCCCCCCCAATGAAAGAATTTCGGAAAATGATAAAAACATTTTTTTTGTTTCTGGCTGAGAAACGCAATGTCAATTTTCGTAGTTTTGTAGTTCTAGCTTCAACAGTGACATAGGGACATATTTTTTTTTTTATAAAAACCTTTCAACACATATTTCACCCCCTTAGGAGTGGAATTTCGAAAAATCTCTTCTTAAATGGTGCTTTTAGCGTAATATTTACACCTTCATCAAATTTCAAGTCTGTATATTTTGCAGGTTGGGCTGGAAGGCGCTGAGTGAGTGGATACATGTGCCCCTATCGCACCTCCTTGGAGGTTGTAGTTCCAAAAACAGTGAAACACGTATATTTCAATAACAGAATTTTCATAGATTTATCTTTAAAAATTCTTTCACAAAACATTTCATCCTATATTCCCCCTCCTTATGAATTGAATGTATCAAAAACAGTGAGACATGTAAAATTTTTTTTATTTTTACTTCAACCGAGAAGCCAAATTCAGGTTTAAATTATTTAGCTTTAAAAATGCTTTCATAATTAAATATTTCATGAAACATTTCATCCTCTATGTAATGGGATTGTGGTAGTGACACACCAAAATCACAATAGTAATCCGTTGTAGTTGCTACACATTTTATTACAATCAAAAGCATTATAAAATCACAATCACAAAAATACAAGAGATTGCATTATAAGGCCAGATCCGATGGACAAATAATAAATAAATTTCTTTACGTGGAACAAGATCCGTTAAACTTCAAATTTGGATGTGACTAGGTAAATATACTTAGGTAAGGCTTTACTTAAATAGTACAAATGTGCATAGAATGCGCAGCAGAACTCTCATTACTTCCAATCAGCGAGCAGACCAAGGATTCAAATCAATACGAGAGATCTACGAGACAGGGAGTGACATAGAAATATACTCAACTTGACAATGCAATTGAACTTTGGATGCTATAGTTCTCCACCGGAAAGATGGAATCTCGCGAATGTGACAACATAACCGAAGATGTAAAGGAGAGGACATGGCCTTAAATATCTTTCTGCCGCCGTGGTGCTCTGCTCCCAGTATGCTAGCGTCGACCGCTGCCAATTATCTCTAACACAACACACATCAAGGGTAGAGAGTTTTCTGAGACATATACTACACAACCTTATCTGGAGAACAGGTGAGCATTACAACTGAACTGAAACAAATGAGCCTCCGTCAGTTACTCGCCCAGTGCCAGCCCTTAAACTTTGATTAATAAGTTCGCTAAAAGTCATGCCGAAGTTAAGATGACAAGATTTATCTCCAGGTTCGGCATATTAGGGGGTGAGACAATGAATTGGCGACGCTCTTACCCGTATGATCGCGGGAGAGTCTGGGGAGGACAAGGGCCACGTGGAGCCGGATCTTGGAGCGAATTTCCTTCTCTCCGAGACACCCGGTTTCTTCTGCGACTCAGCCGGCAAACAGGCTGTGGACCCCAGGTGGGGACCGAATAGGCAGCAGTAGGCGGATGGCGACGTCGTTACTGGCTGTTGCCCTGTTGAATTCGGGGGGGGGAGGGGGGGGGGGGGAAGCGGGGGGCTCTTGTGTAAAGGGGGAGACAACCGTGGTGAAGTGAAGGTCTCTATTCCACAGGAACGAGTTAGCATGATATATCCACGATTCGGTGGTCAGGGGTCATTTGGCGCTATACAAGACCTAGAACCGAGTTCGGGAACACATGTTTTGGCCCAACCTATATCGCGATGTCAGGAGATTTTTTGGCAACTGTGTCCAGTGTAAGCGCGGTAAGCCCGATGTGGCTCCGTGCAGAAAACTACTACAGTCGCTTAGGGAGCAGTGTCCTCTGGACCGCGACTCAAAGATCGAAGCAACGATCGATGGAAACTGGCGCCAGAAACGCACCAGCTCACTCTATTTCATCCCCTTAGGGGTAGAACTTCCAAAAACACCAAAACACGTATTTTCTTATTTGTAACCTTGAAGTCAAATACCAATTTTCGTAGATGTAGCCTTAAAAATTCTTTCATAGTTCTTCCATAATTATTTATCTCAAAATAAAATGTTCACCCACTATTTCACTTCATTCCCAATAATAATGGAACACATATTTCTTTATTTCTGACCTAGAAACCAGATACAAATTTTCGTATGCCTAGCTTCAAAATTACCTTAATAGCTACATGTTTCAAAAATCCTATCATTTCCTGTGTCTCCCCCTTTCAGTGTAGGAGGGATAGTGTCGTACAACAGACAGTATACTCAGTAGACAACGAACTGCTAGTTGTGAAATCAGCGACATAGGAACCGAGACTGACACAGAAGGTGCTGAAGGTGAAGCACACTAGACTCGTGTCTACCACGGCTTCTAATAGTATCGATTTACCATGAACGGAAGTTCCGAAAAGTGAGCAAGTAATTTTACAGTAAATTCAGTACCGATGGAGAGGATATACAACGAAAAACATTTCTATAAAATTTCAGAAATAATGAAATATTCCACTCAAGTCGCGCGGCAGAACACGCAATGGATATGCTTGCACTTAAGACGGAAAGCCCCACGTGCTTACGCAGGCTTACGACAGATCGCAAAATTCGGCAGTAGGCGTAAGCCAACCTCGTGTGCTGCTACCTGTTGTTGATGCCAGGCATCAAGGTCTCAGTAGTACGGCCATGCACTGGAGAGTAGTTGCTTTGTAAGCACTCCGTCTTCAGTCCACGAGTGGCCTACTGGGACGGGACCATCCGACTGCTGCGTCATCATCCGAGGAGGATGCGAACAGGAGGGGCGTGGAGTCAGCACACTGCTCTCCCAGTCGTTATGGTGGTTTTCTTTGACCGGAGCCGCTACTATTCGGTCGAGTAGCTCCTCGATTGGCACCACGAGGCTGAGTGCACCCCGAAGTATGGCAAGAGCGCATGGCGGCCTGGATGACCACCCATTCAAGTGCCGACCACGCCCGACAACGCACTTAACTTCGGTGATCTCACGTGAACCGATGCAACCTCCGGGACAAGGCCGTTGCCGCAGATATTTTAGAGTAGTTGCTAACGTTTCATAATTATCTAGTTTACGGGGAAAATGTAAAAAAGGCGATTGTCACCGAAGCTACAACTAATCTGAATTTCTGGTTAGTTATCAAGTGGGCTTGTGTGCGAGCCTGAATTTTTCATCCTTTGCGATGGGAATGATTCAAACCTGTCATGTTCTTCTTATGAAGTGTTCTATTTATTTTACACACAATGATCGTTTGTAGTTGTGTTGAGTTACTACCTTGATAAATTTTTGGATGGCGCACGTATCATAACTGAGATCTGCGCTTGCGCTTAATGGCTGAAGGTGAATTAGCGTAATGAGTAGTAGCGAATGTTATAGTAACATGTTTGTAAATTATTTCAGGTAAATTACGTTAGTCGTGTAATATTATCCGTATACCAGTACAGTATGTGGGCCAATTACGTTAGTCATGGAATACTATCCGTATAAGACTATGTCACCTTGATGTCCCGGTATTTGCTTCAATTTTGGAATCCACGAAAGAACTGGAAATTTTCCTTTACACAGCTTTCCATATAACTTCTATTACAGTGATTCAGTCTTGTCTGTCACTCGACTTTTCTGATCGGGAAATAAATTCTATCGCTCAGATGCTTATTACCTCTTCCTGTTTCTATTTGCCGATATTGCTCATAAGCACTTACATATCTCAAAGTTGCTATGGACAGTGATGGAACGACACACTTTTCTATGGCGACACTGCAGTTTAGAGATAGAAAAACCGATCGGTTAAAACGATATGGGTATTTTAGTTCTGAATAACCCATGTCTTTCGGTATTTGTTTGCTCTCGGTTATAACAAGTATCTTTTTTTTTCTCCTGATAACCACGTAAAAACAGATATATCGATTAGCTACAGCAGCCGCAGGAAAATTTTTAGTTTTCAAGTAAACCTTTTTTTAAAAAAGACGAGTATTTTTTATTCGTAAGATTTCCATAGCTCTGAAATACTGCGTTATTACAGAAAAATGGGAAAAGTGATGTATGCCACTTTAATAACACTGCTGACAGAAACGTGCAACAAATGGATTGGTCCAGCATTGCCGAGACAATATTGTGCCTGTTATACAAGCAGTGCGCGAGACTGGACGCAGTTTCTCGCTGTTGTCGAACGTCAGTTGTAACACAGAATGGCACCATCTGTAAGTCTGGAAGTATTTTACGATATGCGTTACGAGTGAAGCACATGGGTTGATTTGGTCGACTTGAAACATCATACAAGGAAAAAAGTTAAAATTTCCAGGATAAAAATAGAAAGTGCCTGATCTGCTGCCTGTGTCTACGTAGTATGCCGTTATCTGCTTGTAGCCCTTAAAAACAGAGAAATTAAAACGAAAAAGAGAGTTCTCCAGCCGAAGTATTCACCCTTTATTGCAGGACTATACGTAACGCCCGCATAGTGCTGTGATAACCGATTACAATATAATTTTTGAGCAGAGCTTCTAAAAACTAAAATCAGTAGGAGAATACTGGCAGTTTTCTGTAGTACGGAAGCACTCGCCATATTTTGAGAGAAGCAGCGAACAGCTGACAAAGTTTTATTTGACTCTTTAATTTAAATTATGTCCGAAAGAACAGACACCATATCCATATACGTATATGGTTCTGGCAATACCAGCCATGACCTTCTTCTGTGAAGATGCACACGTATTCCCCGAACTGTTACGGCACTTGGTAAGAATGTCTTCCACGAGTAATGAGTGTGTTGGTGTGGGACACTACGAATGTAGTGTGTGCACATACAAGGTGAGAATGTGAGTCTCGCGGGAGGCGTGTGCGAGATAGTCCCTGCAGTCACTATCGTCTGTGCCCTCGGTGGCTCAGATGGACAGAGCGTCTGCCATGTAAGCAAGAGATCCCGGGCTTTAGTCCCAGAAGGGGCACACACTGTCACCTGTCCCCGTTGATATATATCGACACCCGAGAGCAGCTGACGGTATTAATATAATTCTAATTTCGTTCTGGACGGCTGCAGGTCATCATAAAAGTATTTAATTTTACGTGTTGATTCCATTTATCAAGAAACTGAGAAAGTCAAATTTTTTAAATCTTTGTAGGATTCCTACGTTTACTAGAGGAAATAATGTAAATAAAAGACTGAAAATCGGTTATTACAAGTACTGGAATAGTGACGGGCTTTAACAATTAGGTTAAAGTGAGCCGAAAACCAGTTGTTTCAGCGATAACCGACATTCCCACTGGAGTTCTGCGTGGTAAGATTGACGCGCAATTGACGCATGGTGCACGGAATGGCAATTGAATCTCAATGTAGACAAGTGCAATCTGACAACAAAGGAAGTGGGTTACAATACGCATGTTCGCCCACTGATTGAATACTGCTCAGCAGTGTGGGATCCGTACCAGATAGGGTTGATAGAAGAGATAGAGAAGATCCCACGGAGAGCAGCGCGCTTCGTTACAGGATCATTTAGTAATCGCGAAAGCGTTACGGAGATGATAGATAAACTCCAGTGGAAGACTCTGCAGGAGAGACGCTCAGTAGCCCGGTACGGGCTTTTGATAATGTTTCGAGAACATACCTTCACCGAAGAGTCAAGCACTATATTTCTCCCTCCTACGTATATCTCGCGAAGAGACCATGAGGATAAAATCAGAGAGATTAGAGCCCACACAGAAGCATACCGACAATCCTTCTTTCCACGTACAATATGAGACTGGAATAGAAGGGAGAACCGATAGAGGTACTGAAGAGTACCCTCCTCCACACACCGTCAGGTGGCTTGCCTAGTATGGATGTAGATTTAGACATCTAGAACAGTTTCTCAGAAAGATTACTGCAGCTCTGATGTTCTCAAAATGAACGGGCCAGCCATTGGCGTCCTCGAGGACGAGGGGAGGAGGTGGGGAGGGGAGAAGAGGCAAAGGGGCACTTTCACCCATCGCCCCCAACCCTCCCTGGAATCTGGAGTAAAGAGTTTTTATTCGTTACAGTATACTCATACTCTTCCAGATAAGACTGCTCCACAATACTGCTAAACCTTAGCTTTGACCAGTTGTAGCGCTTATAGAGTTAGGGTCTTGCAGCTTGTTGCATCTCGTAACTGACCAGCTGATTTGTACACACAGTGCCAGTTTCAGAATCATGCACTCCAGCCCCGACGCGCCTCCCGCACTCCCCTCCACTGGAAATATTTCTGCAGACTCCAGTCTGCCACTGTGCATATATTTTGATAACATCCTGGTTTTAATAGCATCGAAGGAACAGCATTGTGCAGTAAAGGGTAGACCTGGCACAGAACACACCATTCACATTGAAACTCATCACTTAGTAGATGGTGAAGTACTCTGAAGCTAGCCAGATAGAAACAGAAGTTCCTGGCACTATATTTGACCCAAATTCTAATCTTACACTAATCTCTTGTATCTACCTACCACGCCCTCAAAAAGCCAACGATTTACTATTATCAGAAGTTCCGAAAAATGAGGAAGAAATTGACCCACACTTTTTTCCGTTGTGTATTATTTCGATTCCCCCATAAAGGGAATGGACTTGTAGCCACAGGTTACACAAGCGATAGATGGCTTAAAATACATAAAAAGAGATGACAATAAGAGACGATTTTTAAAAACACAATGATACACGGTATTTTCGATTTTTACAGGAAAATAATGGATGACAAAATAAAGGTTTTTGAAAAATACGCTGGTGGACAATATTGGGGATTTTTTATCTTTATAGATGACTAGCGGAAAAGCTGGGCGTTGACCAGGCATTTATTTACAGCTGTGCGTCCACGCCCGTACAATGCAGCGTCTGGCCTTGTCCTGAGTTTTTATGACGTATCTCCTGAAACATGTGCCGTACAATGATATAATTTTGTAGGTACGTTCAGCGTCATATGCGGATACTGTCTGCGAAATTTATTGCGAATATAGTAGCAAAGAAGTAACAAATTTAAATGTCACGAATGCTGTGATGCCCACACACTTGGGTGCAACTAATGTACACGGAATGCTTGGCACGATCATTATAGCTACCATCACCTATGGTCGAAATTGGACCATCTGTGTCGACGTAGTGAAAATATAAATGTGCATAACATGGTAAACGTCCATTCTTTCGAGCCATCGGACCTGATCTACGATCAAAAATATCATGTAAATGTCGTAGGGGCCACGGCCTTGCGGCAGTGGATACACCGGTTCCCGTCTGATTACTGAAGTTTAGCACAGTCGGGCGAGGTCGGCACTTGGATGGGTGACCATCTGGGCCGCGATGCGCTGTTGCCATTTTTCGGGTTGCACTCAGCCTTGCGATGCCAGTTGAGGAACTACTCGACCGAATAGTAGCGGCTCCAGTCAAAGGAAACTACCACAACGAGTGGGAGAGCCAGCTCCTCCTCCACCCTCAGTGAGGATGACGTGGCGGTAGGATGGTCCTGATTGGCCACTTGTGGCCTGAAGACGGAGTGCTTTTTTAAAGTAGTGCTGCCTAGATAAAACTGACAGTCTAGGCTCAGGGACTGTCCACGGTAAATGCTGCATTGGACCTACGAATACTATTAAAATAATAGTTTGAGTTCTCTTTAATTGTCCAATTATCTGAAGTGAGTCCTTATTACAGTGCGCTGAAAAATAGATTATACGTTAATGGCAGATAAATTTTATGTTTCCAGAATAAGATTTTCACTCTGCAGCGGAGTGTGCGCTGATATGAAACTTCCTGGCAGATTAAAACTGTGTGCCCGACCGAGACTCGAACTCGGGACCTTTGCCTTTCGCGGGCAAATGCTCTACCATCTGAGCTACCGAATCACGACTCACGCCCGGTACTCACAGCTTTACTTCTGCCAGTATCCGTCTCCTACCTTCCAAACTTTACAGAAGCTCTCCTGCGAACCTTGCAGAACTAGCACTCCTGAAAGGAAGCTGTGAGTGCCGGGCGTGAATCGTGCTTCGGTATCTCAGATGGTAGAGCACTTGCCCGCGAAATGCAAAGGTCCCGAGTTCGAGACTCGGTCGGGCACACAGTTTTAATCTGCCAGGAAGTTTCATATCAGCGCACACTCCGCTGCAGACTGAAAATCTCATTCTGGAAACATCCCCCAGGCAGTGGCTAAGCCATGTGTCCGCAATATCCTTTCGTTCAGGAGTGCTAGTTCTGCAAGGTTCGCAGGAGTGCTTCTGTAAAGTTTGGAAGGTAGGAGACGGATACTGGCAGAAGTAAAGCTGTGAGTACCGGGCGTGAATCGTGCTTCGGTAGCTCAGATGGTAGAGCACTTGCCCGCTAAAGGCAAAGGTCCCGAGTTTGAGTCTCGGTCGGGCACACAGTTTTAATCTGCCAGATAGTTTCAAATTTTATGTTAATGGCGGCAAATTAACTTTACCCTAATGACACACAAGGTCAATGACGTTCTATCACATAAAGTATTCTCAGATCGAAATGTTTAGCATTACAAAATCTCCAATGTAGATTCATCATACCACAATTATAATTCTCAAAATAATTTGGAGCTACGTTCAATGCATATTTAAATGCATCTTTCAAAACAATAACAGAATTCTCATTAGATCATCATTACCAGTGGCTAGAGAATTCCTATTATTTCGTCTACCAAAAACCGCCTCTCACTATGGCTTCTTCAGCACAGTTTTGTTTTCCACTGCTGACAATAGAAACGATCTGGCAGATGTGGCATTGTAGATGCCCAGTATGCGTGTCTTAATGGAAATAAACCGTCTGGAACATTTACCCTTGAACGTCCCTGGAATGGGATTTCATGGAACGTTATTACTTTCCTGTGTCCATTTCTATCACACCAGCTGATCGCCACGACTGGGGAGGGGGTGGGGAGGGGGGGGGGGTGAAAGTTGGCAGCACTTTGAGCGTCAGAAAAACCGAAGAAAACCTAATGTTTTCGTCATTCGTTTGACGTAGTGCCAGTTCGTCACATCGGACGCTTTTCTCTCGGAAACGTTTACATTCATCGTCTGGCAATCAATGTCGCCTGCCGAGGTATGCAGTCGCACCACTCTGTACGAAATACAAGCTTAAGTTGATGGAGTCGACAAGTAAGGAGCAGTGTCTGTCTTGTCTTAGATATGGAAAATTCAATTATAGGCCTTATTTGCTGCCTTGTAGTTGACATAGGACCTTGCGATTTTTCACGACCGAGGTCCGGTAGCCACACCACACGGGATAATGCGAGGAGTGTTAATGTGTAGTAAAAAGCGAAGAAAACCTTACGTTTTCTACATTTGTTTTCCTAATAACGAAATGGGAAATCGTCAGAATGGATGCTTTTCTCTCAGAAACGTTTACATTTATCGTCTGGCAATTAATGTCGCATGCTGAGGTATGCAGTCTCACCACTCTGTACGAAATACAGTAGGTTCTAAGCTGATGCAGTCGACAAGTAAGGTCGAAATATATTGTCACCTCGAAATACATCGACACCTCGAAATAAATCGCCACCTCGAAATAAATCGAAACCACGAAAGAAATCGAGACCCAGAGATAAATCAAAACCTCGATATAAACCGACACATCCAAAACAACCGACACATCGAAATGAGTCGAAATATCGAAATGTATAGACATCAAGATGCATTACGACGTACGAAAAAGATCGATATCTCGAAATAATTCGAGGTCTCGATATGATGCGTGGTCTAGAAACACATCGATATCTGGAAATATATCGATACCTCGTAATACAAAGATTTCTCTAAAAATAACGATATCTAGAAATTTATGGTTTACTTGAGATATAGAGATATCTCGAAATATATCGATATATCGAAAGAAGTCGCTATATGGAGTACACCTATACATGGAAATATTTAGATACCTCGAAATATATAGACAACCCGTATTGTGTCGGTATATCAAAATAAATCGATATCTCGACATAACTGGATACATTGAAAGTAATCGATATCTCGAAATACGTCGACTACTCGATATAGACAGATATATAGAAATAAATCGACTGCTCAATACAAAATTAGGCCTCGAAATAAAATGATATATCGAAATGAATCGATAATGTGATATGTATGGATGTCTCAAAATATATCTGACCTCTAAGAAAACGATTCACGAAATAAATAAATATATCTAAATATATCGCTAACTCGATAAATAACGATATCTAGTGGTCGGATATATGTTTCAAGATGACAAGACATATCAGTATAGTTCGATATACATGAAAATAGTTTCGATTTTCAATATATCGATAGCTTTCTAGAAATCGGGAAACAAAACGCCGATCCGACCTCGGGGCAAAAACGCCGACCTCGGGGAAAAAACGCCGACCTCGGGGAAAAACGCCGACCTCGGGGGACAAACGCCGACCTCGGGGGGAAAACGCCGACCTCGGGGGTAAAACGCCGACCTCGGCAAAAACGCCGACCTCGGGGGGAAAACGCCGACCTCAGAAGAAAACGCCGACCTCGGGAAAAACGCCGACCTCGCGGGAAAACGCCGACCTCGGGGTAAAACGCCGACCTCGGGGAAAAACGCAGACCTCGGGGAAAAACGCAGACCTCGGGAAAAACGCAGACCTCGGGGAAAAACGCCGACCTCGGGGAAAAACGCCGACCTCGGGGTAAAATGCCGACCTCGGGGTGAAACGCCGACCTCGGGGTAAAACGCCGACCTCGGGATAAAACGCCGACCTCGGGGTAAAACGCCGACCTCGGGGTAAAACGCCGACCTCGGGGTAAAACGCCGACCTCGGGGTAAAACGCCGACCTCGGGGAAAAACTCCGACCTCGGGGTAAAACGCCGACATCGGGGAAAACCGCCGACCTCGGAGTAAAACGCCGACCTCGGCGTTATGACATGGTCATAACAGAAAAGACCCATTCTTTAGAAAGTTTAGAATGAGATGTTCTAAATATTACAGATAATCTATTTACAATAATCTACAAGTACTGCACAATGAGAAGAGACTGTCAACCTCAGCACTTTGAAATAGTGCTCAGCCAGGAAGACAGAGGTTGCATTGCTGTTTCTAATCTTCTGGTGCTTGAGATTCAGAATCCAGGATTGCCTCGAATGAGAACAGCAGGAATGAATGTCCTGCACCAGTATAGAACATGCTCTGAAACTCCATAGAAAATCACATGGCACAATTATTTTACATCATTCTCAGCAAGCTACAGAAGCCTCTAATGGACATAACAACGTCGTCACCTCCTTCACCAGTGAAAGATCTTAGTAGCTATTGAGTCATGACTAGGTGGCCAATTAATAATTTGTTGTTCAAAGCTAATTTCAGTGTATATGGAAATACTCAGTGGACATCTATTACAGTCATATTTTACTGTCTAAGATATATCAACTTTCCAGACTATAAGTATAAGCAGAGCGCGGTCTTTCCCATTCCGAGTTTGTTTAGAATGTATCAAGGGAATCAGATCCACTGGGCATTTAGAGCAACCTGCTTTAAACAATATGAGCAGGCAGTAGACACAGACACAGAATTTTTCATTTCTCTCTGAAACGGTTACCTTCATCGTCTGCAAACTTATATTCCGTGCTGCGGTACGTGGAGGCACTAATAGCAACAATGTAGAACACGGAAGAAGCTTATAAGTTGATGTAATCGGCCAGTAAGAAGTAGTACAATTCAAGTTTAGTTATCGATTATTGACTTATTAGCCAACTTTGGTGCCAGGGACATGAACAACGACCTTAACATTTGGCATGAAACGAGACATGGCAGCCACGTTACACGAAGAATGTGAAAGGTGTCCATATGTATTAAAAACCTGAGAATTCCGACCGTTTCCGTCATTTGCTATCGAATCGACGTAATGCCAGATCGTAACATTGGCCGCTCTTCTCTCGAAAACGGTTACATTTATCGTGTGCAAAGCTATGTCGCGTGCTGCGGTATGCAGAGACACTAAAAGCACCATAGTAGAACACAGAAGAAGCTTCTAAGTTGATGTAATAGACAGCAAGAAGCAGTACAATTCGAGGTTTGTCATCGATTATTGGCTTTTTAGCCGGCTTTGGTGCCAGGGACATGAGCTATGACCTTACGATTTTGCATGAAGGGAGGTCTAGCAGCCACGTTGCACGGGAGAATGTGGAAAGTGTTCATATGTAGTAAGAACCTGAGAAATCCACCCGATTTCTTCATTTGCTATCGAATCGACTTAATGCCAGATCGTCACATTGGCCGCTTTTCTCTGTCAAACGATTACATTTATCGTCTGAAAACTTATGTGGGATGCTGCGGTATGCGAAGACACTAAAAGCACCACAGTAGAACACACAAGAAACTTTCTAAGTTGATGTATCGGTCAGTTAGAAACAGTACAATTCAAGTTTTAGTTATCGATTATTGACTTATTAGGTGGATTTGGTGCCTTGGACATGACCGACGACCTTAAGATTCTGTATCAAACAACGACTGGCAGTCACGTTGCACGACAGAATGTGAAAAGGGTCAATATGTAATAAAACCCTGAGAAATCGCACCGCTTTCTTCATTTGCTATCGTATCGACGGATTGCAAGATCGTCACATTGGAAGCTTTTCTCTCTCAAACGGTTACATATATCGCCTGCAAACCTATGTGGCGTGCTGCGGTAGGTGGACACACTAAAAAGACCATAGTAGAACACAGAAGAAGCTTCTAAAATGATGTAATCGGCCAGTAAGGAGCAGTACAATTCAAAAATGAGATTTTCACTCTGCAGCGGAGTCTGCGCTGATATGAAACTTCCTGGCAGATTAAAACTGTGTGTCCGACCGAGACTCGAACTCGGGACCTTTGCTTTTCGCGGGCAAGTGCTCTACCAACCGAGCTACCGTAGCACGACTCACGCCCGGTACTCACAGCTTTACTTCTGCCAGTATCCGTCTGCTACCTTCCAAACTTTACAGAAGCTCTTCTGCGAACCATGCAGAACTAGCACTCCTGAAAGAAAGGATACTGCGGAGACATGGCTTAGCCGCAGCCTAGGGGATGTTTCCAGAATGAGATTTTCACTCTGCAGCGGAGTGTGCGCTGATATGAAACTTCCTGGCAGATTAAAACTGTGTGCCCGACCGAGACTCGAACTCGGGACCTTTGCCTTTCGCGGGCAAGTGCTCTACCAACTGAGCTACCAAAGCACGATTTACGCCCGGTACTCACAGCTTTACTTCTGCCAGTTCGAGTCTCGGTCGGGCACACAGTTTTAATCTGCCAGGAAGTTTCATATCAGCGCACACTCCGCTGCAGAGTGAAAATCTCATTCTGGAAACATCCCCTAGGCTGTGGCTAAGCCATGTCTCCGCAGTATCCTTTCTTTCAGGAGTGCTAGTTCTGCATGGTTCGCAGAAGAGCTTCTGTAAAGTTTGGAAGGTAGCAGACGGATACTGGCTGAAGTAAAGCTGTGAGTAGCGGGCGTGAGTCGTACTTCGGTAGCTCAGTTGGTAGAGCACTTGCCCGCGAAAAGCAAAGGTCCCGAGTTCGAGTCTCGGTCGGACACACAGTTTTAATCTGCCAGGAAGTTTCAGTACAATTCAAGTTTCAGTTATCGATTATTGACTTATTAGGTGGCTTTGGTGTCTTGGACATGACCGAGGACCATAAGATTTTTCATGTAACAACGGCTGGCAGCCACGTTGTTGTTGTTGTTGTTGTTGTTGTGGTCTTCAGTCCAGAGACTGGTCTGATGCAGCTCTCCATGCTTCTCTATCCTGTGCAAGCTTCTTCATCTCCCAGTACCTACTGCAACCTACATCCTTCTGAATATGCTTAGTGTATTCATCTCTTGGTTTCCCTCAACGATTTTTGCCTTCCACCCTGTCCTCCAATACTAAATACGTGATCCCCTGTTGCCTCAGAACATTTCCTACCAACCGATCCCTTCTTCTGGTCAAGTTTTGCCACAAACTTCTCTTCTCCCCAACACTGTTCAACACTTCGTCATTAGTTATGTGATCTACCCATGTAATCTTCAGCATTCTTCTGTAGCACCACATTTCAAAAGCTTCTATTCTCTTCTTGTCCAAACTATTTATCGTCCACGTTTCACTTCCATACATGGCTATACTCCATAAAAATACTTTCAGAAATGACTTCCTGACACTTAAATCTATACTCGATGTTAACAAATTTCTCTTCTTCAGAAACTCTTTCCTTGCCATTGCCAGTCTACATTTTATATCCTCTCTACTTCGACCATCATCAGCTATTTTGCTCCCCAAATGGCAAAACTCCTTTACTAATGTAACTCATTTCTTAATGTAATTCCCTCAGCATCACCCAACTTAATTCGACTACATTCCTCGTTTTGCTTTTGTTGATGTTCATTTTATATCCTCCTTTCAAGACATTATTTATTCCGTTCAACTGCTCTTCCAAGTCCTTTGCTGTCTCTGACAGAATTACGATGTCATCGGCAAACCTCAAAATTTTTATTTCTTCTCCATGGATTTTAATAACTACTCCGAATTTCTTTTGTTTCCTTTACTGCTTGCTCAATATACAGATTGAATAACATCGGGGAGAGGCTACAACCCTGTCTCACGCCCTTCCCAACCACTGCTTCCCTTTCATGTCCCTCGACTCTTATAACTGCCATCTGGTTTCTGTACAAATTGTAAATAGCCTTTCGCTCCCTGTATTTTACCCCTGCCACCTTTAGAATTTGAAAGAGAGTATTCCAGTCAACATTGGCAAAAGCTTTCTCTAAGTCTACAAATGCTAGGAACATAGGTTTGCCTTTCCTTAATCTTTCCTCTAAGATAAGTCGTAAGGTCAGTATTGCCTCACGTGTTCCAGTGTTTCTATGGAATCCAAACTGATCTTCCCCGAAATCGGCCTCTACTAGTTTTTCCACACGTCTGTAAAGTATTCGTGTTAGTATTTTGCAGCTGTGACTTATTAAACTGATAGTTCGGTAATTTTCACATCTGTCAACACCTGCTTTCTTTGGGATTGGAATTATTATGTTCTTCTTGATGTCTGAGGGTATTTCACCTGTCTCACACATCTTGCTCACCAGATGGTAGAGTTTTGTCAGGACTGGCTCTTCCAAGGCTGTCAGTAGTTCTAATGGAATGTTGTCTACTCCTGGGGCCTTGTTTCGACTTAGGTCTTTCAGTGCTCTGTCAAACTCGTCACGCAATATCGTATCTCCCATTTCATCTTCATCTAAACCCTCTTCCATTTCCATAACATTGCCCTCAAGTATTTCGCCTGCGTATAGACCCTCTATATACTCCTTCCACCTTTCTGCTTTCCCCTCTTTGCTTAGAACTGGGTTTCCATCTGAGCTCTTGATGTTCATACAAGGGTTCTCTTATCTCCAAATGTCTCTTTAATTTTGCTGTAGGCAGTATCTATCTTACCCCTAGTGAGATAAGCCTCTACATCCTTACATTTGTCCTCTAGCCATCCCTGCTTAGCCATTTTGCATTTCCTGTCGATCTCATTTTTGAGACGTTTGTATTCCTTTTTGCTTGCTTCATTTACTGCATTTTTATATTTTCTCCTTTCACCAATTAAATTCAATATTTTTTCTGTTACCCAAGGATTTCTACTAGCCCTCGTCTCTTTACCTACTTGATCCTCTGCTGCCTTCACTACTTCATCCCTCAGAGCTACCCGTTCATCTTCCACTGTATTTCTTTCCCCCATTCCTGTCAATTGTTCCCTTATGCTCTCCCTGAAACTCTGTACAACCACTGGTTCTTTCAGTTTGTCCAGGTCCCATCTCCTTAAATTCCCACCTTTTTGCAGTTTCTTCAGTTTTAATCTACAGGTCATAACCAATAGATTGTGGTCAGAGTCCACATTTGCCCCTGGAAATGTCTTACTATTTAAAACCTGGTTCCTAAATCTCTCTCTTACCATTATATAATCTATCTGATACCTTTTAGTATCTCCAGGGTTCTTCCATGTATACAACCTTCTTTCATGGTTCTTAAACCAAGTGTTAGCTATGACTAAGTTGTGCTCTGTACAAAATTCTACGAGGCGGCTTCCTCTTTCATTTCTTAGCCCCAATCCATAATCAGCTACTACGTTTCCTTCTCTCCCTTTTCCTACACTCGTTTTCCAGTCGTCCTTGACTATTACATTTTCGTCTCCCTTCACTACCTGAATAATTTCTTCTATTTCATCATACATTTCTTCAATTTCTTCGTCATCTGCAGAGCTAGTTGGCATATAAACTTGTACTACTGTAGTACGTGTGGGCTTCGTATCTATCTTGACCACAGTAATGCGTTCACTATGCTGTTTGTAGTAGCTTACCGCATTCCTATTTTCCTATTCATTATTAAACCTACTCCTGCATTACCCTTATTTGATTTTGTGTTTATAACCCTGTATTCACCTGACCAAAAGTCTTGTTCCTCCTGCCACCGAACTTAACTAATTCCCACTATATCTAACTTTAACCTATCCATTTCCCTTTTTAAATTTTCTAACCTACCTGCGCGATTGAGGGATCTGACATTCCACACTCCGACCCGTAGAACGCCAGTTTTCTTTCTCCTGATAACGACATCCTCCTGAGTAGTCCCCGCTCGGAGATCCGAATGGGGGCTATTTTACCTCCGGAATATTTTACCCAAGAGGACGCCATCATCATTTAATCATACAGTAAAGCTGCATGCTCTCGGGAAGGATTACGGCAGTAGTTTCCCCTTGCTTTCAGCCGTTCGCAGTACGGCTATTGGTTATTGTTACAAGGCCAGATCAGTCAATCATCCAGACTGTTGCCCCTGCAACTACTGAAAAGGCTGCTGCCACTCTTCAGGAACCACACGTTTGTCTGGCCTCTCAACAGGTACCCCTCCATTGTGGTTGTACCTACGGTACGGCTATCTGTATCGTTGAGGCACACAAGCCACCACACCAACGGCAAGGTCCATGGTTCATGGGGGGGGGGGGGGGGGGGGGGGGCAGCCACGTTATGCGAGAGAATGTGAAAAGTGTCCATAAATAGTAAAAACGTGAGAAATCGAACCGTTTCCGTTATTTGCTATCCTATCGTCGGAATGCCAAATCGTCACATTGGAAGCTTTTCTCTCTCAAACGGTTACATATATCGTCTGCAAACCTATGTGGCGTGCTGCGGTATGCGGAGACACTGAAAGCACCACAGTAGAACACACAAGAAGCTTCTAAGTTAATGTTATCAAACAGTAAGAAGCAGTACAATTCTAGTTTTAGTTATCGATTATTGACTTATTAGCTGGCTTTGGTGACGTGGACATGACCAACGAACCTAAGATTTTACATGAAACAACGACTGGCAGCCACGTTACACGAGAGAATGTGAAAAGTGTCCATAAGTAGTAAAAACCTGAGAAATAGCACTGTTTTCGTCATTTGCTATCGTATCGACGTAATGCCACATCGTCACATTGGCCGCTTTTCTCTCTCAAACGGTTACATTTATCTTATGCAAACTTATGTGGCGTGCTGCGGTTAGCGGAGTCACTAAACGTACCCCAGTAGAACACAGAAGAAGCTCCTAGGTTGATGTAATCGGCGAGTAACAAGCAGTACAATTCCAGTTTTAGTTATCCATTATTGACTTATTAGCAGGGTTTGGTGCCTTTGACATGAGCAACAACCCTAAGATTTTACATGAAACAACGACTGGCAGCCACGTTACACGAGCGAATGTGAAAAGTGTCCATAAGTAGTAAACACCTGAGAAATCGCACCGTTTTCGTCATTTGCTATCGTATCGAAGTAATTCCAGATTGTTACATTGGCCGCTTTTTCTCTCAAACGGTTACAATTATCGTCTGCAAACTTATGTGGCATGCTAAGGAATGCAGAGACATTAAAAGCACAGCAGTAGAACACAAAAAAGCTGCTAAGTTGATGTATCAACCAGTAAGAAACAGTACAATTCAAGTTTTAGTTATCGATTGTTTGATTTTAGCTGGCTTTGGTGCATTGGGCATGACCAAGGACTTTAAGATTTTGCGTGAAGGGAGGTCTAGCAGCAGCGTTGCACGGGAGAATGTGAAAAGTGCTCATATGTAGTAAAAACCTGATAAATCCGCCCGTTTTTGTCATTTGCTATCGAATCGACTTAATGCCAGAACGTCTCTTTGGCCGCTCTTCTCTATGAAACGGTTACACTAATCGTCTGCAAAGCTATGTTGCATGCTGCGGTATGCGGAGACACTAAAAGCACCATAGTAGAACACATAATAAACTTCTAAGTTGATATTATAGTAGACAGTAAGAAGCAGTACCATTCAAGTTTTAGTTATCGATTCTTGACTTTTAAGCCTGCTTTTGTGCCTTGAGCTAAGACCTTACGATTTTGCATGAAGGGAGGTTTATCAGCCACGTTGCACGGGAGAATGTGAAAAGTGTTCATATGTAGAAAACACCTCAGAAATCCGCCCGTTTTGGCCATTTGCTATCGAATCGACTTATTGTCAGATCGTCACACTGGCCGCTCTTATCTATGAAACGGTTACACTTATCGTCTGCAAAGCTATGTTGCGTGCTGCGGTATCCGGTGACGCTGCAAGCACCATATTAGAACACAGAAGGAGCTTCTAAGTTGATGTAACAACCAGTAAGAAGCAGTACAATTCAAGTTTTAGTTACTGACTATTGAGTTCAAAGCCGCCTTTGCTGCCTTGGACATGAGCTAAGACCTTACGATTTTGCATGAAGGGAGGTCTACCAGCCACGTTGCACGGAAGAGTGTGAAAAGTGTTCATATGTAGTAAATATCGGTGAAATCCGCCCGTTTTCTTCATTTGCTATCGAATCGACTTAATGCTAGATCGTCACTTTTGCAGATCTTCTCTATGAAACGGTTACACTTATCGTCTGCAAAGCTATGTTGCGCACTGCGGCATCCGGAGAGACTGAAAGCACCATAGTAGAACACACACGAAGTTTCTGAGTTGATGTAACAGCCAGTAAGAAGCAGTACAATTCAAGTTTTAGTTACTGACTATTGAGTTCAAAGCCGCCTTTGCTGCCTTGGACATGAGCTAAGACCTTACGATTCTGCATGAAGGGAGGCCTACCAGCCACATTTCACGGAAGAATGTGAAAACTGTTCATATGTAGTAGAAACCTGAGGAATCCGCCCGGCTGCCTTATTTGCTATCGAATTGACTTAATGCCAGACCGTCACATTGGCCACTCTTCTCTATGAAACGGTTACACTTATCGTCTGCAAAGCTATGTTGCGTGCTGCAGTATGCGGAGACACTAAAAGCACCACACTATAACACAAAAGAAGCTTCTAAGTTGATGTATAGACAGCAAGAAGCAGTACAATTCAAGGTTTAGTTATCGGTTCTTGACTTTTAAGCCGGCTTTGGTGCCTTGGAATTGAGCTAAAACCTCACGATTTTTCATCACGGGAGATCTACCAGCCACGTTGCACGGGAGAATGTGAAAAGTGTTCATATGAAGTAAAAACCTGAGAAATCGCACCGTTTTCGTCATTTGCTATCGTATCGACGTAATGCCAGATCGTCACATTTGCCGCTTTTCTCTCTCAAACAGTTACATTTATCGTCTGCAAACTTACGTGGCGTGCTGCAATATGCGGAGACACTAAAAGACCACAGTAGAAGACAGAAGAAGCTTCTAAGTTGATGTAATCGGCCAGTAAGAAGCAGTACAATTCTAGTTTTAGTTATCGATTATTGACTTATTAGCTGGCTTTGGTGACGTGGACATGACCAACGACCCTAAGATTTTACATGAAACAACGACTGGCAGCCACGTTACACGAGAGAATGTGAAAAGTGTCCATAAGTAGTAAAAACCTGAGAAATAGCACTGTTTTCGTCATTTGCTATCGTATCGACGTAATGCCACATCGTCACTTTGGCCGCGTTTCTCACTAGAACGGTTACATTTAACTTCTGCAAACTTATATCGCGTTCCGCGATATGCGGAGACACTAAACGCACCACAGTAGAAGACAGAAGAAGCTTCTAAGTTGATGTAATCGACCAGTAAGAAGCAGTACAATTCATGTGCTAGTAATTGATTATTGACTTATTAGCCGGCTTTGGTGCCTTGGACATGACCGACGATCTTTCGATTTTGCTGGAAACAACGACTAGGAGAAACTTTACAGGAGAGAATGAAAAAAATATCCACATGTAGTAAAAACCTGAGAAATCGCACCGTTTTCGTCACGTGGTATCGAATCGACTTATACCCGGGCCGTTGAAACATTGGACTTGACGTTTGCGTATGAAGTTGGCAGCGTAACAGAGTAACAAGTGAAGAACGATAGGCACTAGGCGTTCAGCGTGGGGCGCCAGCCAATCACAGCGCAGTGAGCACTGCTGTTACTCACGTGCTGTGACGTCAAAGTTCCCGCGTTGCTGGCTTTGTTTAGTGAATGTTTATACAACGTGAGTTGTATGTTGTTTACCGCGTGTTTTCGTTGTACTGTGTGCTATATCGTTGTGACTTTTGTTACGTTGTGAGTTTACGTACTTGGAAAATGCCACCGAAAAGACTTCGTTCACCTAGTGACAATCCTTTGCGTCGAGGGGTGCCGCTAAACAGCCAGGCACTGGAGTTGCTACGCAGAACTCGTGAGTTTTACGAGCAGGAGAAAAACTACGTAAGCATTCATGGACAGCCATCAATTCCTACCGACAAAGTGGTGGAACGTACGTCGAAAACTCTTGGTATTAGTGCAAGAACGGTAGTAAGTAAGGGAGTATTACTACAAAACTTGGAAGATACTGAAGTGAGCCGTAATGATTCTGAGCTGTCTGGATCAAATAATACATTTTTATCAACCACGGGAAAGAAGAAAAAGCGGCGTAGTCCTATCACAGATTTAGATTCTTTCCAGACTAATGCAGTTCGTAGGCATCTTTATGCTTACTACAGCAGAAAAGAGTATCCGACTGTAGCTAAGTTATTAATCTCTTTAAAAGAAAGTGAACTCTTCAGGGGTGGTAAAACATCACTAAAATTTGTGCTACAAAATATGGGTTTCCGTTACAAAACGCTAGACGGACGCAAAGTACTGTTAGAGAGGGCACATATTGTTACCGCTTGTAGCATTTTCTTGCACAAAATTGTGGGCAGAGACATTCATTCCATAATTTGGCTAGACGAAACGTGGGTTAATGCCGGGGAAGCTGTCAGTAAATGTTGGACGGATAACACACCCAGCAGTAGCGGCCATCAGCCGACGGGAAGAGGAGCTAGATTAATTGTGGTCCATGCGGGCTCCTCCAGTTGTTTTGTCCCTGACGCACTTTCAGTTTTTAGATCAAAAAAGACTGGTGATTACCATGAAGATATGGATCACGCACGATTTGTTGAGTAGTTCAGGAACCTTTTAAAACAATTTCTTGTCCCTACAACAATTGTAATGGACAATGCTCCATATCATTCGGTGATACAGAACAAAGCCCCAACTACAAATGATCGGAAAGAAATTAATGTGCAGTGGTTACAGGCTCGAAAAATTGCAGCGGATATGGGTATGACAAAGGTTCTGTTATATTCTCTTGTTAAAGAAAATAAGCCTACGACACCTACATACGTAGTAGACGAAATTGCCAAGGAGCAGGGTCATACTGTAATAAGGCTGCCACCATATCACTGCCATTTCAACCCTATTGAGTTAGTATGGAGTGACGTAAAAATGTATGTAAGGAACAACAACAAGTCCTTTACAATAACAGAGGTGGAACAGCTGTTTCGTGAAGCTCTTGTGACTGTGGATGCAGCCTCACGGAGAAAAAAAGTAGAGCACGTCGAGAAACTTATACGAGCAGCACAGACAATAGAAGGCATTGTCAGTGGCCATGAACAATTAATGATTTGTCTTGCCGATGACGACGATGAAGACGGTTTTAGCGATGAATCGAACAACAGTGACGATGGCGAGCTGGATGGAATTGCGCCATTATCGCTGTAAATTGGTGAGTGAAAAAATTCTAATATTGGTTATTTATTGCAGTCTCGGTTATTATTTATTTTGTAAATTACGTACATTATTGATTTTAAAGTACCAGTCGTCAGATGCTTGTTTTTTGTATTTCTTTGCTCCGTTATCGAAAGGGTGCGCATTGTTATGTTTTTACATGCATTATTATACGGTTGTTTACTTCCTGTCATTGTAGTACAACTAAAAACGAGTTTATATATACATTGTAATTGCTCAATCGCTTGCATTTACGAGACGGGACGGAAAACTGTATCGACTGCTGTGTGTATAGAGGCTGCTGTTGCAACATCGCTATTACAGTATAGCCAACCTAACTAGACAAAAAGCGAACTGTCAAGTGCAATGTTTCTCCGGCGGGGGAATAATGCCAGATCGTCAGTTTGGCCGCTTTTCTCTCTCAAACGGTTACATTTATCGCCTGCAAACTTATGTCGCGTGCTGTGGTATTCGGAGACACTAAAAGACCACAGTAGAAGACAGAAGAAGCTTCCAAGTTGATGTAATCGGCCAGTAAGAAGCAGTACATTTGAAGTTTTAGTTATCGGTTATTGGCTTATTAGCCGGATTTAGTGACTTGGACATGACCGACGACCTTAAGATTTTGCATGAAACAGCGACTGGCAGCCACGTTACACGAGGGAATATGAAAAGTGTCCATATGCAGTAAAAACCAGAGAAATCGCACCGTTTTCGTCATTTGCTATCGTATCGACTTAATGCCAGATCGTCTCTTTGGCCGCTTTCCTCTTTCAAACGGTTACATTTATCGTCTGCAAACTTGTGTGGCGTGCTGCGGTATGTGGAGACACTAAAACACCGCAGTAGAGCACAGAAACTTCTAAGTCGATGTAATCGGCCAGTAAAAAGCAGTACAGTTGAAGTTTTAGTTATAGATTATTGACTTATTAGCCGGCTTTGGCGCCTTGATCATGAGCTAGGGCCTTGCGATTTTGCATGAAACGACGTCTGGACGCCACGTTGCACGGGATAATGTGAAAAGTGTTCATATATGGTAAAACTTGAGAAATCCACCCTGTTTCGCCTTTTGCTTTCGAATCGACGTAATGCCATATCGTCACATTGTCCCCTATTCTCTCTGAAACGTTTACATTTATCGTCTGAAAACTTATTTCGCTTGCTGCGGTGTGGGGTGACACTACAAGCAACAAAATAGGAGCTTCTTAGTTGATGCAATCGCCCAGTAAGAAGTAGTATAAGTGAGATTTTTGGTATTGATTGATGAATTATTGGCCGGCTTTTATTGCCTTGCATGTGACCGAGGACCCTACGCTTTTGCATGAGCCGAGGTCAGGCAGCCACGTTACACGAAAAAATGCGAAAACTTTTAATATGTATTTAAAAACTTTAGAAGACCACCTGTTTGCGTCACTTGCCTTATCACGTGTTGCTAGATAGTCACATAGGTATCTTTTCTCTTGGAAACGTTTACATTTGTGGTCTGGAAACCTATGTCGCGTACTGAGGTATCCAGTGGTAACACAAGGAACAAAATAGAAGCTTCTAAGTTGTTGCAATTGACTAGTAAGAAGTAGTACAAGACAAGTTTCGGTTACGGAATTTCAATTATTGGCCAGTTTTGGTGTCTTGCAGTTGATTGAGGACCTGGGAACTTATCTGTCTACTTACCCTCCCCCCTCCCCTCCCGTCCGGAAGATTTCTGTCTACCTATCGCTCTTCCGCTACCGCTACCCTCGTATTAGGTCTGCCTACCTACCACCCCTTGGAAGATCTCTCTCTACCTACCCCACACATTGGAAGACATTTGTCTACCTACTCCCCTCCATGGAATATGTACTCTACCTTCCCCCCATCAGAAAATGTCTGTCGACCTCCCCCTTTCCAGAGATGTCTGATTACCCACCCACGCAATCGGAAGATGTTTGTCTTCCTGCCACCCTTTGAAGATGTCTGTCTACCTACCCCATGCCAGGATGTGTCTATCCCCCCCCCCCTTGGAAGATGTCTGTCTACCCCCTCTTGGAACATGTCTTCCTACTCCCCCTCGGAAGATGTCTGTCTGCCAACCCTCCCCACAGAAGATGTCTGTCGACCTTATCCCTCACTCGGAAGATGTCTTTCTACCATACACACTGCTTTGGAAGATGTGTGTCTATCTACGCCCTCCCCCCTCCCGTCTTGGAGGATTTCACTCTACCTACCACCCCTAGGAAGAAGACTATCTAACCAACTATCGGAAGATGTCTCCCCCCTCTCGGAATATGTCTATCTACCATCCTCTCAGAAGGTGTCTAACCCCCTTGGAAGATGTCTACCACCACTCGGAAGATGTCTACCTACCCTCGGAAAATGTCTGTCTACCTACCCCATTCAGAGGATATCTGTCTACCTACCTCCCATCTGAAGATGTCTGTCTTCCTACCCGCACCCTTGGAAGATGTCTGTCTACCTACCCCACTTGGAAGATATCTGTCTACATACTCACTCTCTATGAAGATGTATGTCTCCCTACCCACCCCTCTGAACATGTCTGTCTACCTACGCCCCCCCCCCCCCCCGGGAAGATGTCTGTCTACCTACCCTATACTTTGAAGATGTCTGTCTGCCTACCTCCCCTCGTAAGGTTCTGTCTACCTTTTTGTTTAGCCCATCCAGTACTTCACAGAGAAAAGAGAATATACCATTTTCAGTTGTCAAACGACTTCTAAAACCGAACTGTGCATTTGATAGCAAATCGTGTGATATAAAATGATCAACTAACCTTACATGCACAGCCTTTTCGGTAACTTTTGCAAACACTGATGGCATAGAAATAGGTCTAAAATTTTCCACATTATCCCTTTCTCCCTTTTCATAAAGCGGCTTTACAGCTGAGTACTTTAATCGCTCACGAAACTGGCCATTCCTAAAGGAAAAATTACAAATTTGGCTGAATACAGGGCTAACATGTGCAGCACAGTACTTTAATATTATGCAAGACACTCCATCATAACCATGAGAGTCCTTAGTATTCAGTGATTTAATTATTGACTCAATCTCCCCCTTGTCTGTATCACAGAGGAGTATTTCAGACATCAATCTCAGAAAGGTATTTGCTAAGAAATTTGTATGATTTCCTGTTGAAACTAAATTTTTATTTAGCTCGCCAGCAATGCTCAGAAAGTGATTGTTAAATACCGTACATATATCTGATTTATCACTAACGAAAATATTATTACTTAGAACTAACTTTATATCATCGACCTTGTGCTGATGACCAGTCACTCCCTTCACAACTAACCATGTCTTTAATTTTATCCTGTGAATAAGCTATTCTATTTGCATATCACATACTTTTCGCCTTGCTAATAACATTTTTAGGCACCTTATAATCCTGTTTGTAAGGGGCTATGGTAGCTCGATTGTGACTACTTCTAACATTTTGATGTAATTCCCGCTATGTTCTACATGATATCCTTATCCCACTAGTCAGCCAACCGGGCTGTCCATTACTGCTAGTACCCAATTTAGAATGTTCTAATGGAAAACAACTCTCAAAGAGCATGAGAAATGTGTTATGGAAAGCATTGCATTTATCATCTGTATTATTGGCACTATAAACATCTTGCCACTCTTGTTCCTTGACAAGTTTTAAAAAACTCTCTATTGCTGTTGGATTGACTTTCCTATGTTCTATGTAACTAAATATGACATTGGTTGGAGTACAAAAAACTTTTAGTGTTAAAATTTGTGCATTATGGTCTGAAAGGCCATTCACTCTTTTACTAACAGAATGCCCATCTAGTAATGAAGAACGAATAAAAATATGGTCTAGGACTGTGCTACTGTTCCCCTGCACCCTAGTTGGAAAAAAACACAGTTTGCATCATATCATATGAATTTAGTAGATCTTCCAACATCATTTTTCTTGGGACCGAGCGAGGTGGCGCAGTGGTTAAGATACTGGACTCACATCCGGGAGGACGACGGTTCAGTCCCGCGTTCAGCCATCCTGATTTAGGTTTTCTGTGGTTTCCCTAAATCGCTTCAGGCAAATGCCAGGTTAGTTCCTCTCAGAGGGCATGGCCGACTTCCTTCCCCATCCTTCCCTAACCCGACGAGACCAATGACCTCGCTGTCTGGTCTCATTCCCCAAACAACCCAACCCCCCTTTTTCTTGCACAATCATATACAAAATTAATCTTGAAGTCCCCACATATAACTACTTTCTGGTACTTCCTACAAAAGTGAATCAAGAACCCTCTCTAGCTTAAGCAAAAATGCTCTGAAGTTGGAGTTAGAGGCCCTATAAACAACAGCAATTAGAAGTTTAATTTCACTAAATTCAACAAATGCTGCACAACTTTCAAATATCTGTTCAGTGCAGTGTCGCGACAAGTCTATGGACTCAAATAACATACTGTTTTTTTATGTACAGAGACACTTCCCCACCCCGCAAGGAACTCCTTGAGAAACAGCCACCTAATCTGTAGCCTGGTAAAGCAAGCCAATAAATTATCAATTTATTGAAGTGGTGCTCTGATGTACCAATAATTTCAGCATTAACATCTATTAGCAGTTCACTAACTTTATCTCTAATAAATCTTATATTTTGATGAAATATGCTAATTCCTTCTTTACTTGGAAACATTACATCCTCTGGAGGAGAGCCCTTAAAGGCACTTCCTTTAAGCAGGTATACCTATCAGCTGACTTCAGTATTAAAAAGGTGCAGCTGTAACACCAACTACTACAGGCATTTTTCCATAAGTGACACCACTACCGCCACCACCACCCACTACACTGTCACCTATAAGCTTAGGTAGCCTCCCCTTCGCATACCTATTGAGGTGCAGGCCATGCCTAGTGAAACCCAATCTACTGATAGACCCAACTGGTACCACTGATATGTGATCCATGCCCTCTGCCATCAGTGCACTCTCCAGCCCCACATTAACACGCCTAACAGCCGCATTAAGGTGTGGCCGATCATGATGCTGAAACAGATTCACGAAAAGCACATTAGTGCCACCAGTTTGAGTAGCTATCTTAACCAA
Source organism: Schistocerca gregaria (assembly GCF_023897955.1). NCBI lineage: Eukaryota > Metazoa > Arthropoda > Insecta > Orthoptera > Acrididae > Schistocerca > Schistocerca gregaria. The sequence goes on along the minus strand of NW_026061713.1, from coordinate 3,147,511 downwards.
GTCACCACTGACATCATACCCCCTGTCCCTATTGCGACTGCTCCCAGCTCCATCCACTATCACTAACTTATCCTCCTTTGTAAAATTCTTGCATAACTAACCCTACGCTTTCAGCCACCTGAGCCAACCCTGCACTAGGCTTCACAATGCTTGTGACCTGGTACTCACTCCACAAAACTTCCTGCAAATGCTGGCCCACACCTCTACCGTGGGAACTACCTAGCAGCAGAACCTAGGCCTCCTAATTGCTGAGGACTGCTGCAAGTTACCTACATATACAGCTTCACGAGGCTCCTCTCCGCTCAACTCTGACAGTTTGTCGTATCTACTGCATGTATGCAAAGTAAATCTGTCTGACTACCTCCTTTTCCTAGCTATCTTCTTGCCAACTGCCAGTTCCCATTCCCCAGCACCCTTCACCCTCCTCAACTTATCTAGTTCCTTCTTTGCGCATTGTAACTGCACCTGAAGGGCACAGATCTTACACTCCTGCTCCTCTATTAACTTGTTTCTACTACAGATTCTACATTCCCAGGACAGGATCACCCTAAAATTACCACTGGCTTCCCCACTGCATTTCCCGCAATGAAAACACTTTGAACAAATCCCACAGTGTAATCCACTACTCACAAAGCTACGACAGAACCCACACTTCTCACTCATGATAAAATTTTACAGTTACTAAAAAAAACTATACGTCTACGTTACCAAAGTTCAGTTACAAAAGCAGCACTGTTTAAGAACTAACAACTATGGTCTCGAAATTCTCTAACTACTAAGAAAGCAGCTACTTGTATTAATACTACTACAACACAGCCGATACCAATACCAGCAAAACTTCACAAAATTATTGGCTAAAACCAAAAAATTAAAACTAAACGCCAGTTCAAAACTAAATCACGAAATTTACTGAAAACTCTATAAAACACAGCGAGCGAACGATTACAAAAGTTTATTAAGTCATTATTTCGCCACAAACGGCAAGCAACACCACTGTAATCCATTCAATTTAATAACTGTATTACAGAGCACAAACAAGTTCGTCAGTACTTAGCTTATAACCGCTACAGATGCAGTGCACGCCGCAAAGTGTAAACACACTGATGAGGCGCGAGGCTTAGACGAACCACGAAAGCACACTCACAAATAATAGACCACTCGAGTCAATGCAACAGGAAGAAAGACGGAGGTAAATGAATATCCACTAATAAGTTGCTTTTACGGCAAAAATAATAACACAAACAAACTATAAAATACGTAAATGAAGTCTAAAAGTTATAAAACATTAACAAGCTATTTCAACAGCAGTGCAGCTCACTTGACGTCACACCCATGATGATCTGCCCCCCCCCCCCCCCTGGGAAGGTGCCTATCTACCCCACACTCGAAATATGCCTATCTATCCCCCTCAGAAGATATCTGCCTAGCTACCCCCCCCCCCCCCTCAGAAGATATCTGTCTACCTACCCCTCCTCGGCAGATCTATGTCAGCCTGCACCTACCTCCCCACCCCCTCAGATGATGTCTGTGTACCTACCCACACCCTTGTCTGTCTACCTAACCCCATCCCCCCCCCCCCCCCCCCTCAGAATATGTATGACTACCTACCACTCCCCTTGGAATATGTATGTCTACCTACCCCACACCTCGGGAAATGTCTGTGTACCTACCCCTCTCGGAAGATATCTACCTACACCTCCCACATCGGAAGATATCATTCTACTCTCCCTCATTGAAAACTGTCTGTCTCTCATCGCCCCACCACCTAATATGTCATTCTACCTACTTGCCTCCTTAGAAAATATCAGTCTACATAACCCCCCCACAGGAGATTTCTGTCTACCTGCCCCGGGAAAGACGTCTAACTACTTAACCCCCTTGGCAGATGTCTGCCTACCTCAACCCCCTAAGGAAGATGTTTGTCCACCTACCTCACCCTCTGAAGATGTCTATCTACATCCCCCAGAAAAACTTTCTCCCCACCTCGTAAGATGTCTATCACTCTGGAAGATGTCTCTCAACCCTCCCCCCCCCCCCCCACTCGCTAAGCAGATGTCTATCTACCTACCTGCCCTCTTGGAATATGTCTGTCTACCTATCCCAACCCCCATCCAGCCCCCCGCTCGGAAGTTGTTTACCCCTGTCATGGAAGATGTCTAGAGACCCCCAAACTTCAGAAGGTGTCTTCCAGCCCTCACCACCATTCGAAGATGTCTACCCCCTTGGAGGATGTCTACTCCCCCTGGAAAATGTCTGTCTACCCATGTTGGATGATGTCTGTCTATCTACTCAGCCCCCCTGGAAAGATGTCTGTTAAACTACCACCCCTTGGAATTTGTTTATCTATTATTACCAGCACAAAAGATGTCCATCAATCTACAATCGCCCTCTGAAGATGTCTGTCTACCTATAGCTCCCGCTTGGAAGATGTCTGTCTACCTACAACAGCCATCAGAAGATGTCGGTCTACCTATTCCCACATCAGAAAATGTCTGTCTCATCTCCCCACCCTTGAAATATGTCTGTCTACCTACACTCCCCATCGGAAATGTCTGTCTACCTAAGCTCCCTCAAAACATGTCCGATTAGCTATCCACCCCAGAAGATGTCTGTCTACCTACCCAACCGCCGGAAGATGTCTGTTTACCTACCCCTCCCCCTCGGAAAATGTCTGTCTCTCATCCCCCCACCAGAGGATATGTCTGTCTACTTACCTGACCTCCCTCGGAAAGATCTCTGTCTACCTAAACCCACCCCTCAGAAGATGTGTGACTACCTACCCCTCCCCTTGGAAGATGTATGTTTTCCAACCCTCCCTTCAGAATATTTCTGCCTACCTATCCTCTATCACGAAGGATGTCTGTCCACCTACAATTCCTTTCAGAAGGTGTCTGTCTACATACCCACCCACACTCGGAAGAAGTTTGTCTACCTGCCCACCCCCTCAGGAAATGTCAGTCTACCAACCCCCTTAGAAGATGTCTGTCTACCTGTACCCCTCTGATGACGACTGTCTACCTAACCGCCCTCTGAAGAAGCCTGTCTACCTAACCCCCTTGGAAGATGTCTGTCCTCCTACAACCCTTCAGAATATGTCTGCCTACCTACTCCCGTCTTGTGAGATATCTGTCTACATACCCCCCCCCCCCCCCAAATGACCTGTCTACCTACCCCCCTCCCCCGTCATAAGATGAATGTCTACCTAAACTCCTCAGAAGATGTATGCCTATCTACCCCCCTTCAAATGATTCGATTTTATCCCTCCTGTGGGAGATGTCTGTCTCCCTACCCCTACCTCTGAGGATATCTGTCTACCTACCCCCCCCCTCTCGGAAGATGTCAAACTTCCACTCCTCTCGGAAGATATCTACTCCCACATCAGAGAATGTCTACACCCCTCTTGGTCTGTCTACCAAAACACATACTTTGAAAGATGTCTCCCTCCCCTTGAAAGATGTCTGTCTAACAAGGACACCCCTCAGAAGATGTCTGTCTACTGAACTCACCCTCAGAATATGTCTCCTCCTTACTTACCCCCCCCCCTTGAAATATGTCTGTCTACCTACCCAATTCCCCATAAGAAGATGACTGTCTACCTTATTCCCCTCAGAAGGTGTATGTCTACATACCACCCCTCGGAACATGTGTGCCTACCTAAAACCCTCGGAAGAGGTCCATCTTCTTCCATCTTGGAAGATATTTATTTACAGCCCTCTTGGAAGATATCTACCCCTGTCTTGGAGGATGACTACCTCCCTCTCGGAGGATGTCTACCCCTCTCTGAAGATATCTGTCTACGTACCCTCCTCTCGAAAGGTATCTCTCCTTCGTCACATGATGTAAGTCTATCAACCCTCAAATGGAAAATGTCTGTCCTCCTAATCCCCCTCGGAAGATGTCTGTGTACCTACCCACCCATGATGTCTGTCTACCTCCCCCTTAGGTATATGTCCGTATACCTACACCCGTTTGGAAGATGTCTGTATACCAAACACCCCTCCGAAGATGACTATCTACCTACCCTGCTTCAGAAGGTGTCAGTCTACCTAACCCCTCCTTGGAAGATGCCTGTCTACAAAACTTCACTGGGAAGATGTCTGCCTACCTAACCCTTTCCACAATTGATGTCTATTTACCAACCCCTCTGCCTTGGAAGATGTCTGCCTTCCTACAAATCTCACAACAGAAGAGGTCTATCTACCTACTTACACCCCTTGGAAGATGTCTCTCTACGTAGCCCCAGTCATAAAATATTGTCTACCAACCCACCTCGGAATATGTCTGTCTATTTACCCCCATAAGATGATTGTCTGATTACCCCCTCATCTGAAGATGTCTGTCTACCTAGCCCCCACTTGGAAAATGTATGTCTATGTACACCCCTCGGAAAATGTCTGTCTACCTACGCCCCCTCAGAAGATGTCTGCCTACCTACATGAACTTTTGTATGATGTCTATCTACAATGCCTGCACTTCGAAGATGTTTGGCTACCTACCGCACCCATTGGAATATGTCTGTCTACGTACCCACCACCCATTGGAAGATGTCTGTCCACCTACACATCCCCCTCAGAAGATGTCTGTCTACCTACACCCATCAGAAGATGTTGTCTACTTACCACCATCGGAATATGTCTCTCTACCTATCCCCTCTTGGCAAATGTCATTCTACACCAACCCTCTGAAGAGGTCAGTTTACCTACAACCCCCTAGAAGAAGTCTGTCTACCTACCCCCCTCTCGAAAAATGTCTATAGTCACCCTACCTCGGACAATGTCTCTCTACCTATGCCCCATCATGGAAGATGTCTGTCTACCCACCCACCCATCAGAAGAAGGCTGTCTACTACCATCCCCTCACAGAAGATGTCTGCCAACCAACCCCCTATTGGAAGATGTCTGTCTACCTACCCCACCCCACCTCTGAAGATGTCTGTCTACCAACCCTCCACTTGGAAGATGTCTGTCCTCCTACAACCCCTCAGAAGATGTCAGTCTACCTAACCCCCTCTCAGACGTTATCTGCCTAAATACCCCTCCTCAGATGGTTTCTGTCTACCTACACCCACAACCCCTCATAATATGAATGTCTACCTAAACCCCTCAGAATCTGTATATTTACCTACCCCACCTCGAATGATTTGTGTCTATCTTATCCCTATCTCGGAAGATGTCTGTCTCCCTACCCACCCCCTCTGAGGGTGTCTGTATACCTACCCCCCTTCTCAAAAGTTGTCTCTCTACATTCACCACACATATGAAGATGTCTATCTATGTACCTCCTCTCGATAGATATCTATCTATTGCCACCATGGAAGAAAAGTATCTCTCCCCTCTCGGAAGATGTCAGTCTACCACTCCTCTCAGAAGATATACACTCCCCATCTGAGGATGTCTACGCCCCTCTCGGAGGATGTCTGTCTACCAAACTACATCCTTTAGAAGCTGTTTCCCACCCCTTGGAAGATATCTGTCTTCCAACACCCCCCATCCCCCCCATGGAAGATGTCTGTCTACCAAACCCAGCCTCAGAAGATGTCTCCATACCTACCACCACTCAGAAGATGTCTGTCTACCTACCCACCCCCATCAGAAGATGACTGTCGACGTTATCCCCTTCAGAAGATGTCTGTCTACATACCCTCCCTCAGAAGATGTCTGCCTACCTAAGACCAGTGGATGATGTACAACTACCTCCCTCTTGGAGGATGACTACCTCCTCTCTGAAGATATCTATGTACCCTCCCCTCGAAAGTTGTCTCTTCCCCCTCAGATGTCTACCAACCCCCACATGGAAAGTGTCTGTCCTTCTAACCCCTTTGGATGATGTCTGTGTACCTACCCACCTGGAAGATGGCTGTCTACCTACCCCCAATCAGGACATGTCTGTCTACCTTCCCCCCTAGGCATATGTCTGTATACCTACAGCCAACCGCGGTGGTCTCGCGGTTCTAGGCGCGCAGTCCGAAACCGTGCAACTGCTACGGTCGCAGGTTTGAATCCTGCCTCGGGCATAGATGTGTGTGATGTCCTTAGTCTAGTTAGGTTTAAGTAGTTCTAAGTTCTAGGGGACTGATGACCACAGCAGTTGAGTCCCATAGTGCTCAGAGACACTTGAACCATTTTCTTTTATACCTACACTCTTTCAGAAAATGTCTGTCTACCTACCCCAGCACCTCAGAAGATGTAATTCTACTTACCACATCTCGGAAAGTGTCAGTCTACTTATGCCCCACCCTCAGAAACTGTCTGTCTACCTTGCCCCTTTGGAAGATGTCAGTTTACCAACCCCACTCAAAAGATGTCTGCTTACCTACTCTCCCATGCAAAGATGTCTGTCTACCTACCACCTCTCGGAGGATTTTGTCTACCCCCTCTCTGAGATGTCTTTCTACATCCCCTTGGAAGATGCCTATCTAAACCCCTAGGAAGATATCCCTCCCTCTAAATATGCCTACCAAACCCCTTCCACATCGGAAGATGCCAATCTCGCCCCTTAGGTTGATGCCTACCCACACCCACCTCATAAGATTATCTACCCATTCCCTCCAAAGATGCCAATCTCCCTCCTCGGAAGAGGTCTATCTACACCCCTCAGAAGATGTGTATCTACCCCTAATCTTGGAAAATGTCTATCTACCCGCCTTGGAAGCTGTCTCCCTACCCCCCATGGAAGATGTCTACCCCCCTTCTGAAGATGTCTATCTACCCAGCCCAGGCGGAAAATATCTATGTATCCCTCCACTCGGATGGTGACAATCAACCAACAGCTCGGAAGATGTCTATCTACCCCACCCTCAGATGACATCTATCTACACCCTCTGGAAGATACCTATCCCCACCTCAGAAGATGTATATCCCCCAGGAGGATGTATATAACCCACCTCATGAAAGATGCCTGTCTACCAACCCCCACCCCTGTAATATTTCCATCTAGCCCCTCCTCTCAGAGGACGTTTATCCTACACTCAAAAGATTTCTACAGCCTACCTTCTTTTGGAATGTGTCTACCGCCTATTCTGAAGATGTCTGTCTACCTCCAAATTCTAGGAGGATGTCTGTATGTCTGTCTTTCTCACAAACTCGGGAAAAGGGTATCTATCCCCCCTATGGAAGAAATCTATCTAACCCTCTCTCAGAAGATGTATACCTACCCTCCTCACCGAAGATATCTACACCCCATCTTCGAGGAGCTCTATCACCCCTTCACGGAAGATGCCTGTTTATCTCCAGAACCCATCGGAAGATGTAAGTGTACATACCATCACTCCCCACAGAACATGTCTGTCTACTTACCGACCATTCTTGGAAGATGTCTGTCTACCCCCCTCCCCCTTTGAAGATGTCTGACTACTCACCCCTCTCCCAGAAGATGTCAATCTACCTCTCGAAAATATCTACCCCCCCCCCCCCGAAAAGTGTCAACCCTCTCTCTCGAAGGATATCTGTTTACCTATCTGGCCCCAATCGAAAAATGTCTCCCCCTTGGAAAATGTCTGTCTACCAAGCTCCCTCCTGGAAGACGTCTGTCTAAGAAACAACCCCTCAGAAGATGTCTGTCTATCTACCCCTCCTCGGAATTGTTTGTCTACCATTATCACCACAGAAGATGTCTACTCCCTCCCCCCTTGGAAGATGTCTGTCTACCTACCACCCCTCAGAAGATGTCTGACCACATACCCTGCTTCGGAATATGTCTGTCTACTTACCCCTCGCAGAAGATGTGTGTCTTCCTACCTCCCCACAGAAGATGTAGGTAAACAGATATCTTTCGAGAGGGAGTAGGTAGACAGACATCTTGCAAGGGAGTGATATGTAGACAGAAAGTACGAAGGGGTGGGGAAAATTTAGACAGACTTCTTCCGAGGGGGGGGGGGGGGCGTGGGTATACATACATTTTCTGAGTGTATGTAGGTAGACAATCTTCTGAGGGAGTAGGCAGTAAGGCACCTTCCGAGAGGGTAGGTAGACAGACATCTCCCATTGGTGGGTTGGTAGACAGCCAACTTCCGAGGGGCGTACTTAGACAGACATCTTCTAGAGGGGTAAGTAGACCAACATCTTCCAAGAGGGGGGTGGTAGGTAGACAGACATCCTCAGAGGATAGGGGGGGGGGGGGTAGGTAGATAGACATTATCTGTGGAGGTGTGGATAAACAGACATCTTCTGAGGGGTAGGTAGACAGACATTTTCTGAGTTGTGTTATAGTTAGACAGATATCTTCCAAAGGGGGGTAGGTAGACAGAGACTTCCTTGGTGGGTAGTTTGAGAGACATCTCCTGATGGGGGGTTGGTAAACAGACTTCTTCTGAAGGGGGGTAGGTACACAGACATCTACTGTTGGTGCAGGACAGATCGACACAATTCTTCTGAGGCTGGGGATAATAGAAATCTTCCGAAGGAGGGCACATGGACAGATATTTTTCAAGTTGGGCAGGCTGACAGACATCTTCCGGGGGGTAGAAAGACATAGATATTCCAAGGGCGGTAGGTAGACAGACATCATCTGTGCAGTAGAAGGTTGGCAGACATCATCTTAGTTTGGGTATGTAGACAGGCATCTTCCAAGGGGAGGGGGTATATAGGAAGATACCTTCTGAAGGGGATGATAGACATCTTATGGGAGTAGGTAAACAGACATCATTTGTGTGGATTTGATAGACATATATATTGGAAGGGGGTAGTTAGACATCTTCCGAGTGGTGGAAAATAGACAACTTCCAAGGGGGAAGTAGGCATCTTCCTAAGTGAGGGGGCAGGTTGCCTGACATCTTCCATGGGGTAGGTAGCCAATCATCTTCCAAGGATGGGTTGGGTAGACAGATATATTCGATGGGGGTGAGGGGGGGAGGTAGAGAGAGACCTTCCTGGGGGGTAGTTTGACAGACTTCTCCTGATGGAGAGTTGGTAAACATACTTCTTCCGAGGGGGGCTGGAAATACAGACATTTTCCGAGGGGGCGGGACAGATAGACACACATCTACTGAGCTTGGTGATGTTAGACATTTTCCGAAGGGGGCATGTTGACAGACATTTTCCGAGTTGGGCAGATAGACATATATCTTTGAGGGGGTAGACAGACATACATCTTCCAAGGGTGATAGATATACATTTTCTGAGGGGACGGTATGTTGGCCGACATCTTCTGACGAGGGAGTAGATAGACAATTTCTGAGCTGGGGTAGAAAGGCATCTTCCAAGGTGGTAGGATAAGCAACTTTCAAGAGTGGATTGGGTAGATAGACAGACATTTCCCGAAGGGGGGGAGGGGGGTAGGTAGTGAGACATCTTACATACAGGGGAAGGTAGAATATCATTTTCTGAGGGGAAGATGGGTACACAGACATTTTGCGGGGGTTAGGTAGACAGACATCTTCAAGGGGGTAGGTAGACAGACAACTGGGGGAGGGGGGTGGTTGTTAGACAGACATGTTCCAAGGGTAGCGTAGATAGATATACTACTTCTGGGGGGTGGTAGGTAGACAGACATCTTCCGAGAGGGGGTTGGTAGACTGATATTTTCCAAGAGGTGTTATAGGTAGACAGAAATCTTCCAGGAGGGGGTGGGGGGGTAGATAGACTGACATTTTCTGAGGGGGCAGGTAGACAGACAACTTCTGGGGGGGGGGGGGGTAGATAGACATAAATGTTCAGTTTGGGTGCGTAGACAGACACCTTCTGAGGTGGGGTAGGTAGGCAGATATCTTATTAGTTTTGGCATGTAGAGGGAAGGGTATTGGTAGACAGGTATTTTGTGAGGGGGGTAGGTAGACTGACATCGTTAGGTAGACATACACATTCCACAGGCAGATAGATAGGGGGTTAGGTAGCCATACATCTTCCGATGGGATGGTTGGTGGACAGACTCCATCCAAGGATGGGGGGTACGTAGACAGATATTTTCCAAGGGAGATTTAGGTAGATAGGCATCTTCCAAGGAGGGGTAGGTAGACATACATCTTCTGAGGATGGTTGGGGTAGGAAGACAGACAGTGTGGGGTAGGTAGACAGACATCTTATTAGAGGGGGTATGTAGACAGACAGTTTCCAAGGGCGGGTTGTAGGTAGACAGATATCTTTCAAGGGGTGGAGTAGGTAGGCACATATTTTCCAAGGCTGGGAGTATGTAGATAGACATTGTCCCGGTGGGCAGTTAGACCGACATCTTCTGAGGGAGGGAAGGTACACAGACATCTTCAGAGTGGGAGGATAGGTAGACAGACACTTCTGAGAGTGGGATGATAGACATCTTTCCAAATGGGGTAGATAGTCAGACATTTTCCGAGGGGGGTGGGGCAAGTAGACAGACAACCTCCAGGAGGTAAGTAGACATAAATATTACGAGGGGGGGGGGGGGTAGGTAGAAAGATATATTATGAGGGGGGGGTAGGTAGCTAGACATCTTATGAGGTTGAGTATGTAGACACCAAGGGTAGATGATATGAAAATATATATATCTTCCGAGGAGGGGGGGGGGGGGTAGGTAGACAGAAATTCTCCAACTGAGGGATGATAGACTTCTTCCGAGGGGGGAAGGTAGGTAGACATCTTCCGAGGAGGGGTGGTAGACATACAACTTTCGAGGGGCGGTTGGTAGATAGACATTTTCTGTTGGAGGGGTAGGTTGACAGACATCTTCCAAAGTGAGGGGGGTCAGGTAGACTGACGTCTTCTGGGGGTAGGTAGACAATCATCTTCTGAGGGGGGGTTGGGTAAACAGACATCCTCTGGGTTTTGGTAGACATAAATATTCCAAGGTGGGCAGCTAGACAGACATCTTCTGAGGGAGGGCCAGGTTGACAGACATCTTCAAATGGGGGGTTGGTAGACAGACAACTTACGAGTGGGGGCGTAGGTAGACAGACATGTCCGTGGGTGGGGTAGGTAGACATACATCTTTCGAGGGGAGTGGTAGCTAGTCATACATATTCCGAGGGGGTGTTTATGTGGGCAGAAATCTTCCGAGAGGGGCTAGGTAGACAAACACCTTCCGAGGGGTGGGGGGTGTAGGTAGACAGACATCTTCCATGTGGGGTACGTAGACAGACATATTCTGAGGGGGTGAGACAGGCATATACTGAGGTTCGTTAGTTAGACAGACATCTTCGAGAGGGGTCCTAGGTAGACATACACCTTACGAGGGTAGTGATAGGAAGTCATACATCTTCCAAAGCGGTTTTTTCGGTTGTAAAATGACTTCCAAGAGGGGGGTATGTACACAGACATCCTCCAGGGATGGGGGAGGATTTGACAGAGATCTTCAGAGGTGGGGTAGGCAGTTAAACATCTTTCGAAGTGGGGGTAGGTAGGCAGACACCTTCTAAATGGCGTTACCTAGGTAGATGGGCAGACATCTTCTGGGGGGGGGGGGAGGTAGGTAGACAGGTATCTTCCAAGGGTGTGTACGAAGAAAGTCATCTTCTGAGGGGGGGAGGGGGTTTGAAAACACGTTTTCCGGTTGAGGGGATAAGTAAAGACACATCTTCTGAGGGGGAAGTAGGTAGACAGACATCTTACGAAGGGGGGGGGGGGGGTGGTGGTGTACGTAGGCAGTCATCTTACGAGGGGGGGTGGTAGATAGACAGATATGTTCCAGGGTACTCTATCAACTGCAAGACACCAAAACCGACCAATAACTGAATTTTCTATTACTAAAACTAGACTTATAATATGTCTTACTTGATTATTACATCAACTTAGAAGTTTCTATTTTGTTTCTTGTGGTGTCATCACATACATCAGCAGGCGAGAGAAGTTTTCAGACGATAAATGTAAACCTTTCCGGAAAAAAAGGGGTCAATGTGACGAGATGTCATTACGTCATTACGAAAGAAAAAGACGAAATCGTGAGGTTTTCTCAGTTTTTTACTACATATTAACACATTTCACATTTCTACGTGCAACGTGGCGGCCAGACCTCGATTGATGCAAAAGCTTAAGGTCGACGATCATGTCCAAGGCACCAAAGCCGGCTAATATGTCAATAATCGATAACCAAAACTTGAATTGTACTGGTTCTTTCTGGCCGATTACAACAAATTAGAAGCTTCATCTGTTTTATACTTTGTTGCTTTTAGTGTCTCCGCATACCGCAGCACACGACATAAGCTTGCAGACGATAAATGTAAAAGTTTCAGAGAGAAAAGCGGCGAATGTGACGATCTGGCATTACGTCGATTCAAAAGCAAATGACGAAAGCGAAAGGTTTTCTTAGAATTTTACTACATATGAACACTTTTCAGATTCTCTCGTGTAATGTGGCTGCCAGACCTCGTTCGATGCCAAATCTTAAGGGCCTCGGTCATATCCAACGCACCAAAGCCAGCTAATAAATCAATGATTGATAGCTAAAACTTGATTTGTACTGCTTCTTACTGTCCGATTACATCAACTCAGAAGCTTCTTCTGTGTTTTAATATGGTGCTTTTAGTGTATCCGCATTACCGCAGCTAACGACATAGCTTTGCAGACGATAAATGTATCCGTTGCAGGGAGAAAAGCGGCCATTGTGACGATCTGGCACTAAGTCGATTCGATAGCCAATGGCAAAAAAGCGCAGATTTCTCAGGTTTTTACTACATATGAACACTTTTCACCCTCTCCCGTGCAACGTGACTGGTAGACCTGCCTTCATGCAAAATCGTAAGGTCTTAGCTCATGTCCAAGGCACCAAAGCCGGCCAAAAAGTCAATAATCGATAACTAAAATTTGAATTGTACTGCTTCTTACTGGCTATTACATCAACTTAGAAGCTTCTTCTGTGTTCTACTATAGTGTTCTCAGTGTCTCCGGTTACCGCAGCACGCAACATAGCTTTGCCGACGATAAGTGTAACCGTATCATAGAGAAGAGCCGCAAAGTGACGATGTGGCATTAAGTCGATTCGGTAGCAAATGACAAAAACGGGCGGATTTCTTACGTTTTTACTAGATATGAACACTTTTCACACTCACGTGCAACTTGGGTGCTAGACCTCCCTTCATGTAAAATCGTAAGGTCTTAGCTCATGTCCAAGGCACCAAAACCGTCTTAGAAGTCAATAATCGAGAACTAAAACTTGAATTGTACTGCTTCATACTATTTACTACATCAACTTAGAAGCTTCTTCTGTGTTCTACTATTGTACTTTCAGTGTCTCCGGATACCGCAGCACGCAATATAGCTTTTCAGCCGATAAGTGTAAATGTTTCATAGAGAAGAGCGGCCAAAGTGACGATCTGGCATTAAGTCGATTCCATAGCAAATGACAAAATCGGGCGGATTTTACAGGTTTTTACTACTTAAGAACACCTTTAACATTCTACCGTGCAACGCGGGCTGCTAGACCTCCCTTCATGCCAAATTTTAAGGTATTAGCTCAAGTCCAAAGCACCAAAGCCGGCTACAAAGTCAATATTCGATAACTAAAACTTGAATTGTCTGCTTCTTACTGGCTATTACATCAACTTAGAAGCATGTTTTATGTTCTACTATGGTGCTTTTAGTGTCTTCGCATACCGCAGCTCGTGACATAGCTTTGCAGACGAAAAGTGTCACAGTTTCATAGAGAAGATCGGCCAATGTGACAATCTGGCATTAAGTCGATTCCATAGCAAATGACGAAAACGAGCTGTTTTTAAGGTTTTTACTACATATGAACACATTATACATTCCCGCGTACAACATGGCTGCTAGATCTCCCTTCAGGCAAAATCTTAAGGTACTAGCTCATGTCCACTGCACCAAAGGCGACTAATAAGTCAATAATCAATAACTAAAATTTTAATTGTACTGCTTCTTACTGGCTATCACATCAACTTAGAAGCATGTTTTATGTTCTACTATGGTGCTTTTACTGTCTCCACATACCGCAGCACCCGACATAGCTTTGCAGACGAAAAGTGTAACCGTTGCATAGAGAAGAGCGGCCAAAGTGACGATCTGGCATTAAGTCGATTCGATAGCAAATAACGAAAACGGCCAGATTTTACAGGTTTTTACTACATATGAACACTTTTCACATTTTCCCGCGCAACGTGGTAATAGACCTCTCTTCACGCAAAATCTTAAGCTACGAGCTCTTGTCCAAGGCACCTAAGCTGGCTAAAGAGTCAATAATCGACAACTAAAACTTGATTTGTATAGCTTCTTACTGGCTATCACATCAACTTAGAAGCTTCTTCTGCGTTCTACTATGGTCCATTTAGTGTCTTCGCGTACCACAGCACGCGACATAGCATTGCAGACGGAAAGTGTAACCGTTTCTTAGAGAAGAGCGCCAATGTGACGATCTGGCATTAAGTCGATTCGATAGGAAATGACGAAAACGGGCGGATTTTACAGGTTTTTACTACATATGAACACTTTTTACATTCTCCCGTGAAACGTGGCTGCTAGACCTCTCTTCATGCATACCCTTAAGGTCCTAGCCCATGTCCAAGGCACCCAAGCCGGCTACAAAGCCCATAATCGATACCTAAAACTTGAATTGTACTGCCTCTTAAATGCTATTAGATCAACTTAGAAGCATGTTTTATGTTCTACTATGGTGCTTTTAGTGTCTTCGCAAACCGCAGCTCGTGACATAGCTTTGCAGACGAAAAGTGTCACAGTTTCATAGAGAAGATCGGCCAATGTGACAATCTGGCATTAAGTCGATTCCATAGCAAATGACGAAAACGAGCTGTTTTTAAGGTTTTTACTACATATGAACACATTTCACATTCCCGCGTACAATATGGCTGCTTGATCTCCCTTCAGGCAAAATCTTAAGGTACTAGCTCATGTCCACTGCACCAAAGGCGACTAATAAATCAATAATCAATAACTAAAATTTTAATTGTACTGCTTCTTCCTGGCAATTACATCAACTTAGAAGCTTCTTTTGTGTTCTACTATGTTGCTTTTACTGTCTCCACATACCGCAGCACACGACATAGCTTTGCAGACGAAAAGTGTAACCGTTTCATAGAGAAGAGCGGCCAATGTGACGATCTGGCATTAAGTCGATTCGATAGCAAATGACGAAAACGCTTTTATTTTACAGGTTTTTACTACCTACGAACAGCTTTCACATTCTACATTGCAACGCGGGCTGCTAGACCTCCCTTCATGCAATATTTTAAGGTCCTAGCTCATGTCCAAGGCACCAAAGCCGGCTAAAAAGACAATAATCGAAAACTAAATTTGATTTCTACTGCTTCTTAGTATCTATCACATCAACTTAGAAGCTTCTTTTGCGTTCTACTATGGTCCTTTTAGTGTCTTCGCATACCACAGCACGCGACATAGCTTTGCACACGCAAAGTGTAACTGTTTCTTAGAGAAGAGCGGCCAATGTGACGATCTGGCATTAAGTCGATTCGATAGCAAATGACGAAAACAGGCGGATTTTACAGGTTTTTACTACATATGTTCACTTTTCACATTCTCCCGTGCAACGTGGCTGCTACACCTCCCTTCTGGCAAACTCTAAAGGAACTAGCTCATGTCCACGGCACCAAAGCCGACTAAAATATCAATAATCGATAACTAAAATTTTAATTGTACTGCTTCTTACTGGCTATTACATCAACTTAGAAGCTTCTTCTGTGTTCTACTATGGTACTTTTAGTGTTTCCGCATACCGCACCACGCGACATAGCTTTGCAGACGATATATGTAACCGTTTCATAGAGAAGAGCGGCCAATGTGACGATCTGGCATTCAGTCGATTCGATAGCAAATGACGAAAACGGGCAGATTTTACAGGTTTTTACTACATATGAACAATTTTCACATTCTCCCGCGCAACGTTGTAATAGATTTCTCTTCAGGCAAAATCTTAAGGTACTAGCTCATGTCCAAGGCACCAAAGCCGGCTAAAGAGACAATAATCGATAACTAAAACTAAAATTGTAGTGCTTCTTACTGGCTAGTACATCAACTTAGAAGCTTCTTCTGTGTTCTACTATGGTGATTTTAGTGTCTCCGCATACCGCAGCACGAGACATTGTTTTACAGACGAAACGTTGAACAGTTTCATAGAGAAGAGCGGCCAGTGTGAAGATCTGTCTTTGAGTCGATTCCATAGCAAAGAACGAAAACGGGCGGATTTTACAGGTTTTTACGACATACGAACACTTTTCACACCCTTCCGTGCAACGTGGCTGCTAGACCTAACTTCATGCAAAATCTTAAGGTCCTAGCTCTTGTCCAAGGCACAAAAGCCGGCTAAAAAGTCAATAATCGACAACTAAAACTTGATTTGTATAGCTTCTTACTGGCTATCACATTAGCTTAGAAGCTTCTTCTGCGTTCTACTATGGTCCTTTTAGTGTCTTCGCATACCACAGCACGCGACATAACTTTGCAGACGATATATGTAACGGTTTCATAGAGAAGAGCGGCCAATGTGACGATCTGGCATTAAGTCGATTCGATAGCAAATGACGAAAACGGGCGGAGTTTACAGGTTTTTACTACAAATGAACACTTTTCACATTCTCCCGAGCAACGTGGATAGTAGACCTCTCTTCATGCAAAATCCTAAGGTACTAGCTCATGTCCAAGGCTCCAAAGCCGGCTAAAAAGACCATATTCGATAACTAAAACTTGAATTGTCTGCTTCTTACTGACAATTACATCAACTTAGAAGCTTCTTTTGTGTTCTACTATATTGCTTTTACTGTCTCCACATACCGCAGCACCCGACGTAGCTTTGCAGACGAAAAGTGTAACCGTTGCATAGAGAAGAGCGGCCAAAGTGACGATCTGGCATTAAGTCGATTCGATAGCAAATAACGAAAACGGCCAGATTTTACAGGTTTTTACTACATATGAACACTTTTCACATTTTCCCGCGCAACGTGGTAATAGACCTCTCTTCACGCAAAATCTTAAGCTACGACCTCATGTCCAAGGCACCAAAGCTGGCTAAAAAGTCAATAATCGACAACTAAAACTTGATTTGTATAGCTTCTTACTGGCTATCACATCAACTTAGAAGCTTCTTCTGCGTTCTACTATGGTCCTTTTAGTGTCTTCGCGTACCACAGCACGCGACATAGCTTTGCAGACGGAAAGTGTAACCGTTTCTTAGAGAATAGCGCCAATGTGACGATCTGGCATTAAGTCGATTCGATAGGAAATGACGAAAACGGGCGGATTTTACAGGTTTTTACTACATATGAACACTTTTTACATTCTCCCGTGAAACGTGGCTGCTAGACCTCTCTTCATGCATACCCTTAAGGTCCTAGCCCATGTCCAAGGCACCCAAGCCGGCTACAAAGTCAATAATCGATACCTAAAACTTGAATTGTACTGCCTCTTACTGGCTATTACATCAACTTAGAAGCATGTTTTATGTTCTACTATGGTGCTTTTAGTGTCTTCGCATACCGCAGCTCGTGACATAGCTTTGCAGACGAAAAGTGTCACAGTTTCATAGAGAAGATCGGCCAATGTGACAATCTGGCATTAAGTCGATTCCATAGCAAATGACGAAAACGAGCTGTTTTTAAGGTTTTTACTACATATGAACACATTTCACATTCCCGCGTACAACATGGCTGCTAGATCTCCCTTCAGGCAAAATCTTAAGGTACTAGCTCATGTCCACTGCACCAAAGGCGACTAATAAATCAATAATCAATAACTAAAATTTTAATTGTACTGCTTCTTCCTGGCAATTACATCAACTTAGAAGCTTCTTTTGTGTTCTACTATGTTGCTTTTACTGTCTCCACATACCGCAGCACACGACATAGCTTTGCAGACGAAAAGTGTAACCGTTTCATAGAGAAGAGCGGCCAATGTGACGATCTGGCATTAAGTCGATTCGATAGCAAATGACGAAAACGCTTTTATTTTACAGGTTTTTACTACCTACGAACAGCTTTCACATTCTACATTGCAACGCGGGCTGCTAGACCTCCCTTCATGCAATATTTTAAGGTCCTAGCTCATGTCCAAGGCACCAAAGCCGGCTAAAAAGACAATAATCGAAAACTAAATTTGATTTCTACTGCTTCTTAGTATCTATCACATCAACTTAGAAGCTTCTTTTGCGTTCTACTATGGTCCTTTTAGTGTCTTCGCATACCACAGCACGCGACATAGCTTTGCACACGCAAAGTGTAACTGTTTCTTAGAGAAGAGCGGCCAATGTGACGATCTGGCATTGAGTCGATTCGATAGCAAATGACGAAAACAGGCGGATTTTACAGGTTTTTACTACATATGTTCACTTTTCACATTCTCCCGTGCAACGTGGCTGCTACACCTCCCTTCTGGCAAACTCTAAAGGAACTAGCTCATGTCCACGGCACCAAAGCCGACTAAAATATCAATAATCGATAACTAAAATTTTAATTGTACTGCTTCTTACTGGCTATTACATCAACTTAGAAGCTTCTTCTGTGTTCTACTATGGTACTTTTAGTGTTTCCGCATACCGCACGACGCGACATAGCTTTGCAGACGATATATGTAACCGTTTCATAGAGAAGAGCGGCCAATGTGACGATCTGGCATTCAGACGATCCGATAGCAAATGACGAAAACGGGCAGATTTTACAGGTTTTTACTACATATGAACAATTTTCACATTCTCCCGCGCAACGTGGTAATAGATTTCTCTTCAGGCAAAATCTTAAGGTACTAGCTCATGTCCAAGGCACCAAAGCCGACTAAAGAGACAATAATCGATAACTAAAACTAAAATTGTAGTGCTTCTTACTGGCTAATACATCTACTTAGAAGCTTCTTCTGTGTTCTACTATGGTGATTTTAGTGTCTCCGCATACCGCAGCACGCGACATTGCTTTACAGACGAAACGTTGAACAGTTTCATAGAGAAGAGCGTCCAGTGTGAAGATCTGTCTTTGAGTCGACTCGATAGCAAAGGACGAAAACGGGCGGATTTTACAGGTTTTTACTACATACGAACACTTTTCACACCCTTCCGTGCAACGTGGCTGCTAGACATAACTTTATGCAAAATCTTAAGATCCTAGCTCTTGTCCAAGGCACCAAAGCCGGCTAAAAAGTCAATAATCGACAACTAAAACTTGATTTGTATAGCTTCTTACTGGCTATCACGTTAGCTTAGAAGCTTCTTCTGCGTTCTACTATGGTCCTTTTAGTGTCTTCGCATACCACAGCATGCGACATAACTTTGCAGACGATATATGTAACGGTTTCATAGAGAAGAGCGGCCAATGTGACGATCTGGCATTAAGTCGATTCGATAGCAAATGACGAAAACGGGCGGATTTTACAGGTTTTTACTACATATGAACACTTGTCACATTCTCCCGTGCAACGTGGATAATAGACCTCTCTTCAGGCAAAATCGTAAGGTCCTAGCTCATGCCCAAGGCATCAAAGCCGGCTAAAAAGACAGTAATCGATGACTAAAACTCGATTTCAACTGCTGCTTACTGGCTATCACATCAACTTAGAAGCATGTTTTATGTTCTACTATAGTGCTTTTAGTGTCTTCGCATACCGCAGCTCGTGACATAGCTTTGCAGACGAAAAGTGTAACCGTTTCTTAGAGAAGAGCGGCCGATGTGACGATC
Source organism: Schistocerca gregaria (assembly GCF_023897955.1). NCBI lineage: Eukaryota > Metazoa > Arthropoda > Insecta > Orthoptera > Acrididae > Schistocerca > Schistocerca gregaria. The sequence continues at coordinate 3,127,968 of NW_026061713.1, read as the reverse complement.
TGGCATTAAGTCGATTCGACAGCAAATTACGAAAACGTACGGATTTTAGATGATTTTACAACATATGAACATTTTTCACATTCTACCGTGCAACGTGGCTGCTAGACCACCCTACGTGCAAAATATTAAGGTCCAAGCTCATGCCCAAGGCACCAACGATAACAAAAGAAGTCAATAATCGATAACTAAGACTTGAATTGTACTGCTTCATAATGGCTATTACGTCAACTTAGAAGTTTCTTCTGTATTCTACTATGGTGCGTTCAGTGTCTCCGCATTCCGCAGCACGCTACATAGCTTTGCAGACGCTAAGCATAACCGTTTCATAGAGAAGAGCGGCCAAGGTGACGATCTGGCATTAAGTCGTTTCGATAGCAAAGGACGAAAACGGTCGGATTATACAGGTTTTTACTACATACGAACACCTTTCACATTCTACCGTGCAACGCGGGCTGCTAGACCTCCCTTCATGCAAAATATTAAGGTCCTAGCTCATGCCCAAGGCACCAAAGCTGACTACAAAGTCAATAATCGATAACTAAAACTTGAACTGTACTGCTTCTTACTGGCTATAACACAAACTTAGAAGCTTCTTCTGTGATCTACTATTGTGCTTTTAGTGTCTCCGCATACTGCAGCACGCGATATAGCTTTCTAGACGAAACGTGTAACCGTTTCATAGAGAGGAGCGGCCAATGTGGCGTTTTGGCATCAAGTCGATTCGATAACAAATGAAGAAAACGGGCGGATATTACAGGTTTTTACTACATATAAACACTTTTCACGTTCTATTGCGCAACGTGGATAATAGACTTCTCTTCAGGCAAAATCGTAAGGTACTAGCTCATGTCCAAGGCACCAAAGCCGGCTAAAAAGTCTATAATCGATAACGAAAACTTGAATTGTACTGCTTCTTACTGCCTATTACATCAACTTAGAAAATTCTTCTGTGTTCTACTATGGTGCTTTTAGTGTCTCCGCATACCGCAGCACGCGATATAGCTTTCTAGACAAAATGTGTAACCGTTTCATGCATAATCGTAAGGCCTTAGCTCATGTCCAAGGCACCAAAGCCGGCTAATAAGTCAGTAATCGATAGCTACAACTTGACTTGTAGTGCTTCCTAAGGGCCGATTACATCAACTTAGAAACGCCTTCTGTGTTCTACTATGGTTCTTTTAGTGTCTCCGCATACCGCAGCACGCGACATAGCTTTACAGACGAAACGTGTAACCGTTTCATAGAGAAGAGCGGCCAATGTGACGATCTGGTATTAAGTGTGAGATGATCCACATGAGTTCCAAAAGAAATCCGCTGGAATTCCATTACTCGATAAATAGTACAATTCTCAAAGCTGACAATTCAACTAAGTACCTGGGTGTTAAAATTACGAGCAACTTTAGTTGGAAGGACCACATAGATAATAACGTCGGGAAGGCGAGCCAAAGGTTGCGTTTCATTGGCAGGACACTTAGAAGATGCAACAAGTCCACTAAAGAGACGGCTTACACTACACTCGTTCGTCCTCTGTTAGAATATTCATGCGCGGTGTGGGATCCGTACCAGGTGGGATTGACGGAGGACATCGGTAGGGTTTCAAAAAAGGGCAGCTAGTTTTGTATTATCACGTTATAGGGGAGAGAGTGTGGCAGATATGATACACGATTTGGGATGGAAGTCATTACAGCATAGACGTTTTTCGTCGCGGCGAGACCTTTTTTCGAAATCTCAGTCACCAACTTTCTCTTCCGAAGGCGAAAATATTTTGTTGAGGCCAACCTACATAGGTAGGAATGATCATCAAAATAAAATAAGAGAAATCAGAGCTCGAACAGAAAGGTTTAGGTGTTCGTTTTACCCGCTCGCTGTTCGGGAGTGGAATAGTAGATAGTATGACTGTGGTTCGATGAACCCTCTGCCAAGCACTTAAATGTGAATTGCAGAGTAGTCATGTAGATGTAGATGTAGAAGTCGATTCGATATCAAAGGACGAAAAGTGGCGGATTTTACAGGTTTTTACTACATATGAACACTTTTCACATTCTCCCGTGCAACGTGGTTGCCAGTCATCGTTTCATGCATAATCGTAAGATCGTCGGACATGTCCAAGGCGCAAAAGCCGGCTAATATGTCAATAATCGATAGCTACAACTTGACTTGTAGTGCATCCTAAGGGCCGATTACATCAACTTAGAAGCGCCTTCTGAGTTCTACTATGGTGCTTTTAGTGCCCCCGCATTCCACAGCACGCGACATGGCTTTGCAGACGATAAGTGTAACTGTTTCATAGAGAAGAGCGGCGGATGTGACGATCTGGACTTAAGTCGATTCGATAGCAAACGACGAATACGTCCGGATTTTACAGGTTTTTACTACATATGAACACTTTTCACAATCTCCCTTGAATCGTGGCTGCTAGACGTCCCTTCATGCAAGATCTTTAGGTCCTATCTCATGTCCAAGGCACCAAAGCCGGCTAAAAAGACTATAATCGATAACTAAAACTTGATTTGTACTGCTTCTTACTAGCTATCACATCAACTTAGAAGTTTCTTCTGTGTTCTACTATGGTGCTTTTAGTGTCTCCGCATACCGCAGCACGTGACATAGCTTTGCAGACGAAAAGTGTAACCGTTTCATAGAGAAGATCGGCCAATGTGACGATCTAGTAATTAAGTCGATTCGATAGCAAATGACGAAAACGAGCTGTTTTTAAGGTTTTTACTACATATGAACACATTTCACATACCCGCGTACAACATGGCAGCTAGACCTCCCTTCAGGCAAAATCTTAAGGTACTAGCTCATGTCCAAGGCACCAAAGCCGGCTAAAAAGTCGATAATCGATAACTAAAACTTGAATTGTACTGCTTCTTACTGCCTATTACATCAACTTAGAAACTTCTTCTGTGTTCGACTATGGTGCTTTCAGTGTCTCCGCATACCGCAGCACATGATATAGCTTTCTAGACGAAAAGTGTAACCGTTTCATAGAGAAGAGCGGCCAATGTGACGATCTGGCATTTAGTCGATTCGATAGCAAATAATGAAAACGGGCGGATTTTACAGGTTTTTACTACATACGAACACTTTTCACATTCTCCCGTGCAACGTGGATAATAGACCTCTCTTCAGGCAAAATCTTAAGGTCCCAGCTCATGCCCAAAGCATCAAAGCCGGCTAAAAAGACAATAATCGATGACTAAAACTCGATTTGTACTGCTTCTTACTGGCTATCACATCAACTTAGAAGCTTCTTCAGCATTCTACTATGGTGCTTTTAGTGTCTCCGCATACTGCAGCACGCGACATAGCTTTGCAGACGAAAAGTGTAATCGTTTCATAGAGAAGAGCGGCCGAAGTGACGATCTGGTAATAAGTCGACTCGATAGCAAATGACGAAAACGGGCGGATTTTACAGGTTTTTACTACATATGAACACCTCTCACACCCTTCCGTGCAACGTGGCTGCTAGACCAAACTTCATGCAAAATCTTAAGGTCCTAGCTCATGTCCAAGGCACCAAAGCCGGCTACAAAGTCAATAATCGATCATAAAAACTTGAATTCTACTGCTTCTTACTGGCTATTACATCAACATAGAAGCTTCTTCTGTGTTCTACTATGGTGCTTTTAGTGTCTCCGCCTACCGCAGCACGTGATATAGCTTTTTAGACGAAAAGTGTAACCGTTTCATAGAGAAGAGCGGCCAATGTGACGATCTGGCATTAAGTCGATTCGATATCAAATGACGAAAACGGGCCGATTTTATAGGTTTTTACTACATATGAACACTTTTCACATTCTCCCGTGAAACGTGACTACTAGACCTCTTTTCATGGAAAATCTTAAGGTCCTAACTCATGTCCAAGGTACCAAAGCCGGCTACAAAGTCAATAATCGACAACTAAAACTTGATTTGTACTGCTTCTTACTGGCTATCACATCAACTGAGAAGCTTCTTCTGCGCTCTACTATGGTGCTTTTATTGTCTCCGCATACCGCAGCACGTGACATAGCTTTGCAGACGAAAAGTGTAACAGTTTCATAGAGAAGAGCGGCCGATGTGGCGTTTTGGCATCAAGTCGATTCGATAACAAATGAAGAAAACGGGCGGATATTACAGGTTTTTACTACATATAAACACTTTTCACGTTCTATTGCGCAACGTGGATAATAGACCTCTCTTCAGGCAAAATCGTAAGGTACTAGCTCATGTCCAAGGCACCAAAGCCGGCTAAAAAGTCTATAATCGATAACGAAAACTTGAATTGTACTGCTTCTTACTGCCTATTACATCAACTTAGAAAATTCTTCTGTGTTCTACTATGGTGCTTTTAGTGTCTCCGCATACCGCAGCACGCGATATAGCTTTCTAGACAAAATGTGTAACCGTTTCATGCATAATCGTAAGGCCTTAGGTCATGTCCAAGGCACCAAAGCCGGCTAATTAGTCAGTAATCGATAGCTACAACTTGACTTGTAGTGCATCCTAAGGGCCGATTACATCAACTTAGAAGCGCCTTCTGAGTTCTACTATGGTTCTCTTAGTGTCTCCGCATACCGCAGCACGCGACATAGCTTTACAGACGAAACGTGTAACCGTTTCATAGAGAAGAGCGGCCAATGTGACGATCTGGTATTAAGTGTGAGATGATCCACATGAGTTCCAAAAGAAATCCGCTGGAATTCCATTACTCGATAAATAGTACAATTCTCAAAGCTGTCAATTCAACTAAGTACCTGGGTGTTAAAATTACGAGCAACTTCCGTTGGAAGGACCATATAGATAATAATGTCGGGAAGGCGAGCCAAAGGTTGCGTTTCATTGGCAGGACACTTAGAAGATGTAACAAGTCCACTAAAGAGACGGCTTACACTACACTCGTTCGTCCTCTGTTAGAATATTCATGCGCGGTGTGGGATCCGTACCAGGTGGGATTGACGGAGGACATCGGTAGGGTTTAAAAAAAAGGGCAGCTAGTTTTGTATTATCACGTTATAGGGGAGAGAGTGTGGCAGATATGATACACGATTTGGGATGGAAGTCATTACAGCATAGACGTTTTTCGTCGCGGCGAGACCTTTTTTCGAAATCTCAGTCACCAACTTTCTCTTCCAAAGGCGAAAATATTTTGTTGAGGCCAACCTACATAGGTAGGAATGATCATCAAAATAAAATAAGAGAAATCAGAGCTCGAACAGAAAGGTTTAGGTGTTCGTTTATCCCGCTCGCTGTTCGGGAGTGGAATAGTAGATAGTATGACTGTGGTTCGATGAATCCTCTGCCAAGCACTTAAATGTGAATTGCAGAGTAGTCATGTAGATGTAGATGTTGAAGTCGATTCGATAGCAAAGGACGAAAAGTGGCGGATTTTACAGGTTTTTACTACATATGATCACTTTTCACATTCTCCCGTGCAACGTGGTTGCCAGTCATCGTTTCATGCATAATCGTAAGATCGTCGGTCATGTCCAAGGCACAAAAGCCGGCTAATATGTCAATAATCGATAGCTACAACTTGACTTGTAGTGCATCCTAAGGGCCGATTACATCAACTTAGAAGCGCCTTCTGAGTTCTACTATGGTGCTTTTAGTGTCTCCGCATACCGTAGCACACGACATAGCTTTGCAAACGAAAAGTGTAACCGTTTCATAGAGAAGAGCGGCCAATTTGACGATCTGGCATGAAGTCGATTCGATAGCAAATGGACGAAAACGGGCGGATTTTACAGGTTTTTTCTGCATATGAACTCTTTTCACATTCTCCTGTGCAACGTGGGTGCTAGACCTCCCTTCAGGCAAAATCTTAAGGTCCTAGCTCATGTCCAAGGCACCAAAGCCGGCTACAAAGTCAATAATCGATAACTAAAACTTGAATTGTACTGCTTCTTACTGGCTATCACACCAACTTAGAAGCTTCTTCTGCGTTCTACTGTGGTGCTTTTAGTGTCTCCGTATACCACGGCACGCAACATAGCTTTGCAGACGATAAGTGTAACCCTTTCATAGAGAAGAGCGGCGAATGTAACGATCTGGCATTGAGTCGATTCGATAGCAAATGACAAAAACGTTCGGATTTCCAATGTTTTTACTACATATGAACACTATTCACATTCTCTCGTGCTACGTGGCTGCTAGACATCCTTTCATGCTAAATCTTAAGGTAATAGCTCATGTACAAGGCACCGAAGCCGTCTAAAAAGTCAACAATCGATAACTATAACTTGACTTTTACTGCTTCTTACTGGCTATTACATCAACATAGAAGCTTCTTCTGTGTTCTACTATGGTGATTTTAGTATCTCCGCCTACCGCAGCACGCGACATAGCTTTGCACACGATAAATGTAACCGTTTCAGAGAGAAGTGCGGCCAATGTGACGATCTGGCATTAAGCCGATTCGATAGCAAATGACGAAAACGGGCGGATTTCTCAGGTTTTCACCACATATGAACACTTTTCACATTCTCTCGTGTAACGTGGCTGCTAGACTTCCCTTCATGCAAAATCGTAAGGTCCTATCTCATGTCCAAGGTACGAAAGCCGTCTAAAAACTCAGTAATCGATAGCTAAAACTTGAATTGTGTCGCTTCGTACTGGCTATCGCATCAACTTAGAAGCTTCTTCTGTGTTCTATTATGGTGCTTTTAGTGTCTCCGCATATCGCAGCATGCGACAAGCTTTGCACACGATAAATGTAACCGTTTCAGAGAGACGAGCGGCCAATTTGACGATCTGGCATTAAGTCGATTCGATAGCAAATGACGAAAACGGGCGGATTTCACAGGTTTTCACTACATATGAACACTTTTCACATTCTCTCGTGCAACGTGGTCGCTAGACCTCCCTTCATGCAAAATCTAAAGGTCCTAGCTCATGTCCAAGGCACCAAAGCCGTCTAAAAAGTCTGTAATCGATAACTGAAACTTGAATTGTACTGCCTCGTACTGGCTATCACATCAACTTAGAAGCTTCTTCTGTGTTCTATTTTGATGCTTTTAGTGTCTCCGCATACCGCAGCACGCGACATACACTCCTGGAAATGGAAAAAAGAACACATTGACACCGGTGTGTCAGACCTACCATACTTGCTCATGGACACTGCGAGAGGGCTGTACAAGCAATGGTCACACGCACGGCACAGCGGACACACCAGGAACCGCGGTGTTGGCCGTCGAATGGCGCTAGCTGCGCAGCATTTGTGAACCGCCGCCGTCAGTGTCTGCCAGTATGCCGTGGCCATCGGAGCTCCATCGCAGTCTTTAACACTGGTAGCATGCCGCGACAGCGTGGACGTGAACCGTATGTGCAGTTGACGGACTTAGAGCGAGGGCGTATAGTGAGCATGCGGGAGGCCGGGTGGACGTACCGCCGAATTGCTCAACACGTGGGGCGCGAGGTCTCCACAGTACGTCGATGTTGTCGCCAGTGATCGGCGGAAGGTACACGTGCCCGTCGACCTGGGACCGGACCGCAGCGACGCACGGATGCACGCCAAGACCGTAGGATCCTACGCAGTGCCGTAGGGGACCGCACCGCCACTTCCCAGCAAATTAGGGACACTGTTGCTACTGGGGTATCGGCGAGGACCATTCGCAACCGTCTCCCATGAAGCTGGGCTACGGTCCCGCACACCGTTAGGCCGTCCTCCGCTCACGCCCCAACTGCGTGCAGCCCGCCTCCAGTGGTGTCACGACAGGCGTGAATGGAGGGACGAATGGAGACGTGTCGTCTTCAGCGATGGGAGTCGCTTCTGCCTTGGTGCCAATGATGGTCGTATGCGTATTTGGCGCCGTGCAGGTGAGCGCCACAATCAGGACTGTATACGAACGAGGCACACCGAGCCAACACCTGGCATCGTGATGTGGGGAGCGATCTCCTACGCTGGCCGTACACCTCTGGTGATCGTCGAGGGGACACTGAATAGTGCACGGTACATCCAAACCGTCATCGAACCCAGCGTTCTACCATTCCTAGACGGGCAAGGGAACTTGCTGTTCCAACAGGACAATGCACATCCGCATGTATCCCGTGCCACCCAACGTGCTCTAGAAGGTGTGAGTCAACTACCCTGGCCAGCAAGATCTCCGGATCTGTATCCCATTGAGCATGTTTGGGACTGGATGAAGCGTAGTCTCACGCGGTCTGCACGTCCAGCACGAACGCTGGTCCAACTGAGGCGCCAGGTTGAAATGGCATGGCAAGCCGTTCCACAGGACTACATCTAGCATCTCTACGATCGTCTCCATGGGAGAATAGAAGCCTGCATTGCAGCGAAAGTTGGATATACACTGTACTAGTGCCGACTTTCTGCATGCTCTGTTGTCTGTGTCTATGTGCCTGTGGTTCTGTCAGTGTGATCATGTGATGTATCTGAATCCAGGAATGTGTCAATAAAGTTTCCTCTTCCTTGGACAATGAATTCACGGTTTTCTTATTTCAATTTCCAGGAGTGTAGCTCCGCGCGATAAAAGTAACCGCTTCAGAGAGTAGAGCGGCCAATATGACGATCTGGCATTAAGTCGATTCGATAGAAAATGACGAAAACGGGCGGATTTCTCAGGTTTTCACTACATTTGAACACTTTTCACATTCTCCCGTGCAACGCGGCTGCTAGACTCCACTTCATTCAAGATCTTAAGGTTCTAGCTCATGTCCAAGGCACAAATGCCGTCTAAAAAGTCAATAATCGACAACTAAAACTTGAATTGTACTGCTTCTTACTGCCTATAACAGCAACTTCGAAGCTTCTTCTGTATTCTACTATGGTGCTATTAGTGTCTCCACATACCGTAGCACGCGATATAGCTTTGCACACGATAAATGTGACCGTTTCAGAGAGAAGAACGGCCAATATGACGGTCTGGCAATAAGCCGATTCGATAGCAAATGACAAAAACGGGCGGATCTCTCAGGTTTTTACTACATATGAACACTTCTGACATTCTCCCGTGCAACGTGGCTGCTAGACCTCCCTTCTTGCGAAATCTTAAGGTCCCAGCTCATAACCTAGGAACCAAAGCTGTCTAAAAAGTAAATAATCCATAACAAAAACTTGAATTGCACTGCCTCGTACTGGCTATCACATTAACTCAGAAGCTTCTTCTGTATTCTACTATGGAGCTTTTAGTGTCTCCTCATACCTCAGCTCGCGGCGAAGCTTTGCAGACGATAAATGTAACCGTTTCAGAGAGCAGAGCGGCCAATGTGACGATCTGGCATTAAGTCGATTCGATAGCAAATGTCGAAAACGGGAGGATTTCTCAGGTTTTCACTACATATGAACACTTTTCACATTCCCCCGTGCAACGCGGCTTCTAGACCTCCATTCATGCAAAATTTTATGGTCCTAGCCCATGTCCAAGGCACCAAAGCAGTCTAAAAAGTCAATAATCGATAACTAAAACTTAAATTGTACTGCTTCGTACTGGCTATCACATCAACATAGAAGCTTCTTCTGTGTTCTGTTGTGGTGCTTTTAGTGTCTCCGCATACCGTAGCACGCGACATAGCTTTCCACACCATAAATGTAACCGTTTCAGAGAGAAGAGCGGCCAATATGACGATCTGGCATTAAGTCGACTCGATAGCAAATGACGAAATCGGACGGATTTCTGTGGTTTTTACTACATTTTAACAACTTTCACACTCTCCCGTGCAACGTGGCTACTAGACCTTGTTTCATGCAAAATCGTAAGGTACTAGCTCATGTCCAAGGCATAGAAACCGGCTAAAAAGTCAATAATCGATACCTAAAACTTGAATTTTACTGTTTTTACTGGCTATTACGTCAACTTAGAAGCTTCTTCTGTGTTCAGCTATGGTGCTTTTAGTGTCTCCGCCTACCGCAGCACGCGACATAGCATTACACTTGATAAATATAACCGTTTCAGAGAGAATAGCGGCCAATGTGGCGATCTGGCATTAAGTCGATTCGATAGCAAATGACGAAAACGGTCGGATTTCTCAGGTTTTTACTACATATGAACACTTATCACATTCTCCCGTGTAACGCGGCTGCTAGTCCTACTTTCATACAAAATCGTAAGGTCCTAGCTCATGTCCAAGGCATAAAAACCGGCTAAAAAGTCAACAATCGATAACTAAAACTTGATTTTTACTGTTTTTACTGGCTATTACGTCAACTTAGAAGCTTCTTCTGTGTTCAGCTATGGTGCTTTTGGTGTCTCCGCCTACCGCAGCACGCGACATAGCATTACACTTGATAAATATAACCGTTTCAGAGAGAATAGCGGCCAATGTGGCGATCTGGCATTAAGTCGATTCGATAGCAAATGACGAAAACGGTCGGATTTCTCAGGTTTTTACTACATATGAACACTTTTCACATTCTCCCGTGCAACGCGGCTGCTAGTCCACCATTAATGCAAAAATCTTAAGGGACTAGCTCATGTCCAATTCACCAAAGAAGAGTAAAAAGTCAATAATCGATAACTAAAACTTCAATTGTACTGCTTGTTACTGGCTATTACATCAAAATAGAAGCTTCATCAGTTTTATACTATGGTGCTTTTAGTGTCTCCGCATACCGCAGCGCGCGACATAGCTTTGCAGACGATAAATGTAACCGTTTCAGATAGAAGAGCGGCCAATATGGCGATATGGAATGAATTCGATTCGATAGCAAATGACGAAAACGGTCGTATTTCTCAGGTTTTTACTACTTATGAACACTTTTCACATTCTCCCGTGCAACGCGGCTGCTAGTCCTCCATTAATGCAAAAATCTTAAGGGCCTAGCTCATGTCCAAGGCACCAAAGAAGGGTAAAAAGACAATAATCGATAAATATAACTTCAATTGTCCTGCTTCTTACTGGCTATTACATTAACTCAGAAGCTTCTTCTGCGTTCTAGTGTGGTGCTTTTAGTGTCTCCGCATACCTCAGCACGCGGCATAGCTTTGCACACGATAAATGTAACCGTTTAAGAGAAGAGAGCGGCCAATGTGGCGATCTGGCATTAAGTCGATTCGATAGCAAATGACGAAAACGGACGGATTTCTCAAGTTTTTACTACATTAAAACACAATTCTCATTCTCCCGTGCAACGCGGCTGCTAGTCCTCCTTTCATGCTAAATCTTTAGGTCCTAGCTCATGTCCATGGAAACAAAGCCGCCTATAAATCAATAATCGATAGCTAAAAATTGAATTGTACTGTTCTTACTGGCTATTATATCAACTTAATAGCTTCCTCTGTGTTCTACTATGGTGGTTTTAGTGTCTCCGCATACCGCAGCACTTCACATAGCTTTACACACGATAAATGTAATCGTTTCAGTGAGAAGAGCGGCTTATGTGACGATCTGGCTTTAAGTCGATTCGATAACAAATGACGAAAACGGGCAGATTTCTCCGGTTTTTACTACATATGAACACTTTTCACATTCTCCCGTGCAACGCGGTGGCTAGACCTCCCATCATGCGAAATCGTTAAGTCGTAGCTCATATTCAAGGCGCCACAGCCGGCTAAAAAGTTAATAATTGATAACTAAAACTAGAATTTTACTGCTTCTTACTGGCTATTACATCAACTTCGATGCTTCTTCAGTGTTCCACTGTGGTGTTTTTAGTGTCTCCACATACCGCAGCACTCGATATAGCTTTGCACACGATAAATCTAACCGTTTCATAGAGAAAAGCGGCCAATGTGACGATCTGGCTTTAAGTCCATTTGATAGCAAATGACAAAAACGGGCGGATCTCTCAGGTTTTTACTACATATGAACACTTCTGACATTCTCCCCTGCAACGTGGCTGCTAGACCTCCCTTCTTGCAAAATCGTAAGGTCCTACCTTACGTCCAAGGCACCGAAGCCGACTCAAAAGTCAATAATCGATAAATAAAATTTGAATTGTACTGCTTCGTACTGGCTATCACATCAACTTAGAACCTCCTCTGTGTTCGGTTATGGTGCTTTTAGTGTCTCCGCATACCGTAGCACGCGACATAGCTTTGCACACGATAAATGTAACCGTTTCAGAGAGAAGAGCTGCCAATATGGCGATCTGGCATTAAGTCGATTTGATAACAAATGACGAAAACGGGCGGATTTCTCAGGTTTTCACTACATATGAACACATTTCACATTCCCGCATGCAACGCGGCTGCTTGACCTCCCTTCATGCAAAATCTTAAGGTCCCAGCTCATGTCCTAGGCACCAAAGCCGTCTAAAAAGTAAATAATCCATAACAAAAACTTGAATTGCACTGCTTCGTACTGGCTATCACATTAACTCAGAAACTTCTTCTGTATTCTACTATGGAGCTTTTAGAGTCTCCTCATACCGCAGCAAGCGACATACCTTTGCACAAGATAAATGTAACCGTTTCAGAGAAAAAAGCGGCCAGTATGACTAACTGGTTATAAGTCGAATCAATACCAAATGACGAAAACGGTCGTATTTCTCAGGTTTTTGCTACATATGAACACTTTTCACATTACCCGTGCAACTCGGCTGCTAGTCCTCCTTTCATGCATAATCTTTAGGTCCTAGCTCATGTCCAAGGAAACAAAGCCGCCTAAAAGTCAGAAATCGATAGCTAAAAATTGAATTGTACTGTTCTTACTGGCTATTATATCAATTTAGAAGCTTCTTCTGTGTTCTACTGTGGTGCTTTTAGTCTCTCCACATACCGCAGCACGCGACATAGCTTGACACACGATAAATGTAACCGTTTCAGAGAGAAGAGCGGCCAATGTGGCGATATGGAATGAAGTCGATTCGATAGCAAATGACGAAAACTTTCGTATTTCTAAGGTTTTACTACATATGAACACTTTTCACATTCTTTCGTGGAACGCGGCTCCCTGACCTCCCTTCATGCAAAATCTTAAGGTCTTAGCTCACGTCCAAGTCACCAAAGCCAGCTAAAAGTCAATAATCGATAACTAAAACTTGAATTTTACTGCTTCTTACCGGCTATTAGGTCAACATAAAAGCTTCTTCTGTGTTCTGCTATGATGCTTTTAGTGTCTCCGCATCCCGCAGCACGCGACATAGCTTTGCAGACGATAAACGTAACCATTTCAGAAAGAAGAGCGGCCAATGTGACGATCTGGCTTTAAGTCGATTCGATAACAAATGGCGAAAAGAACGGATTTCTCAGGTTGTTACTACATATGAACACTTATCACGTTCTCCCGTGCAACACGGCTGCTAGTCCTTCTTTCATGCAAAACTTAAGGTCCTAGCTCATGTCAAGGCACCAAAGCCGGTAAATAAGTCAATAATCGATAACAAAATCTTGAATTGTCCTGTCGTTACTGGCTATTACATCAACTTAGAATCTTCTTCTGTGTTCTACTACGGTGCTTTTAGTGTCTCCGCATACCGCAGTTCGCGACATAGCTTTTCATACGATATATGTAACCGCTTCAGAGAGAAGTGCGGCCAATGTGACGATCTGGCTTGAAGTCGATTCGATAACAAATGACGACAACGGACGGGTTTCTCAGGTTTTACTACATATGAACACATTTCACATTTATCCGTGCAACGCGATTGCTAGTCCTCCTTTCATGCAAAATCTTAATGTCCTAGCTCATGTCAAGGGCACCAAAGATGGTTAAAAAGTCAATAATCGATAAATAAACTTGAATTGTACTACTTCTTACTGGCTATTACATCAACTTTGAAGCTTCATCTGTGTTATACTCTGATGCTTTTAGTGTCTCCGCATACCGAAGCACGCGACACAGTTTTTCAGACGATAAATGTAACCGTTTCAGAGAGAAGAGCGGCCAATGTGGCGATATGGAATGAAGTCGGTTCGATAGCAAATTACGAAAACGGTCGTATTTCTCAGGTTTTTACTACATATGAAGACATTTCACATTTATCCGTGCAACGCGACTGCTAGTCCTCTTTTCATGCAAAATCTTAATGTCCTAGCTCATGCCCAAGGCACCAAAGAAGGGTAAAAGGCAATAATCGGTAACTAAAACTGGAATTGTACTGCTTCTTACTGCCTATTACGTCAACGTAGAATCTTCATCTGTGTTCTACTATGGTGCTTTTAGTGTCTCTGCAGACCGCAGCACTCGACATAGCTTTGCAGATGATAAATGTAACCGTTTCAGAGAGAAGAGCGCCAATGTGACGATCTGGCTTGAAGTGGATTCGATAACAAATGACGGAAACGGACGGGTTTCTTAGGTTTTTACTACATATGAACACATTTCACATTTATCCGTGCAACGCGACTGCTAGTCCTCCTTTCATGCAAAATCTTAATGTCCTAGCTCATGCCCAAGGCACCAAAGAAGGGTAAAAGGCAATAATCGATCAATAAAACTTGAATTGTACTGTCGTTACTCGCTATTACATCAACTTAGAAGCTTCTTCTGTGTTCTACTACGGTGTTTTTAGTGTCTCCGCATACGACAGCACGCGACATAGCTTGCCATACGATATATATAACCGTTTCAGAGAGAAGAGCGGCCAATGTGGCGATGTGGAATGAAGTCGATTCGATAGCAAATGACGAAAACGGTCGTATTTCTCAGGTTTTTACTACTATGAACACTTTTCACATTCTTCCGTGCAACGCGGCTCCCTGACATCCCTTCATGTAAAATATTAAGGTCTTAGCTCATGTCCGAGGCACAAAAGCCGGTTAAAAAGTCAATAATCGTTAACTAAAATTTGAAGTGTACTGCTTCTTACTGCCTATTACGTCAACGTAGAATCTTCATCTGTGTTCTACTATGGTGCTTTTAGTGTCTCTGCATACCGCAGCACGCGACATAGCTTTGCAGATGATAAATGTAACCGTTTCAGAGAGAAGAGCGCCAATGTGACGATCTGGCTTGAAGTCGATTCGATAACAAATGACGGAAACGGACGGGTTTCTCAGGTTTTTACTACATATGAACACATTTCACATTTATCCGTGCAACGCGACTGCTAGTCCTTCTTTCATGCAAAATCTTAATGTCCTAGCTCATGCTCAAGGCACCAAAGAAGGTTAAAAGGCAATAATCGATAACTAAAACTTGAATTGTACTGCTCGTTGCTGGCTATACATCAACTTAGAAGCTTCATCTGTGATCTACTATGGTGCTTTTTGTCTATCCGCACACCGCACTACGCGTCATAGCTTTGCAGACGATAAATGTAACCGTTTCAGAGAGAAGAGCGGCGAATGTGGCGATGTGGCTTTAAGTCGATTCGATAACAAATGACGAAAACGGACGGATTTCTCAGGTATTTACTACATATGAACACTTTTGACATTCTCCCGTGCAACGCGGCTGCTAGTCCTCCTTTCATGCAAAATCTTAAGGTCCCGGCTCATGTCCAAGGCACCAAAGAAGGGTAAAAAGCCAATAATCGATAACAAAAACTTGAATTGTACTGCATCTTACTGGCTATTACATCAACTTAGAAACTTCTTCTGTGTTCTACTATGGTGCTTTTAGTGTCTCCGCATACCGCAGCACGCGACATAACTTTGCAGACGATAAATGTAACCGTTTCAGAGAGAATAGCGGTCAATGTGACGATCTGGCTTTAATTCTATTCGATAACAAATGACGAAGACGGACGGATTTTTTAGGTCTTTACTACATATGAACACTTTTCACATTCTCCCGTGCAACGCGGCTGCTATTCCTTTCTCATGCAAAACCTTAAGGTCCTAGCTCATGTCCAAGGCACCAAAGCCAGTTAAAAAGTCAATAATCGATAACTAAAACTTGAATTTTACTTCTTCTTACTGGCTATTAGATCAACATGAAAGCTTCTTCTGTGTTCTACTATGGTGCTTTTAGTGTCTCCGCATACCGCAGCACGCTACATAGCTTTGCAGACGATAAATGTAACCATTTCAGAGAGAAGAGCGGCCAATGTGACGATCTGGCTTTAAGTCGATTCGGTAATAAATAACAAAAACGGACGGGTTTCTCAGGTTTTTACTACATATGAACACATTTCACATTTATCCGTGCAACGCGACTGCTAGTCCTCCTTTCATGCAAAATCTTAATGTCCTAGTTCATGCCCAAGGCACCAAAGAAGGGTAAAACGCAATAATCGATAACTAAAACCGGAATTGTACTGCTTCTTACTGGCTATTAGATCAACATAAAAGCTTCTTCTGTGTTCTACTATGATGCTTTTAGTGTCTCCGCATACCGCAGCACGCGACATAGCTTTGCAGACGATAAATGTAACCATTTCAGAGAGAAGAGCGGCCAATGTGACGATCTGGCTTTAAGTCGATTCGGTAATAAATAACAAAAACGGACGGGTTTCTCAGGTTTTTACAACATATGAACACATTTCACATTCTCCCGTGCTACGTGTGTGCTACACCTCCCTTCATGCAAAATCGTAAGGTCCTAGCTTATGTCCAAGACACCAAAGGCGGCTAAAAAGTGAATAATTGTTAACTAAAACTTGAATTGTACTACTTCTTACTGGCTATTACATCAACTTAGAAGCTTCTACTGTGTTCTAACTGTACGCATGATAAATACACTCCTGGAAATGGAAAAAAGTACACATTGACACCGGTGTGTCAGACCCACCATCCTTGCTCCAGACACTGCGAGAGGGCTGTACAAGCTATGATCACACGCACGGCACAGCGGACACACCAGGAACCACGGTGTTGGCCGTCGAATGGCGCTAGCTGCGCAGCATTTGTGCACCGTCGCCGTCAGCGTCAGCCAGTTTGCGTGGCATACGGAGTTCCATCGCAGTCTTTAACACTGGTAGCATGCCGCGACAGCGTGGACGTGAACCGTATGTGCAGTTGACGGACTTTGAGCGAGGGCGTATAGTGGGTATGTGGGAAGCCGGGTGGACGTACCGCCGAATTGCTCAACACGTGGGGCGTGAGGTCGCCACAGTATATCAATGTTGTCGCCAGTGGTCGGCGGAAGGTGCACGTGCCCGTCGACCTGGGACCGGACCGCAGCGACGCACGGATGCACGCCAAGACCGTAGGATCCTACGCAGTGCCGTAGGGGACCGCACCGCCACTTCCCAGCAAATTAGGGACACTGTTGCTCCTGGGGTATCGGCGAGGACCATTCGCAATCGTCTCCATGAAGCTGGGCTACGGTCCCGCACACCGTTAGGCCGTCTTCCGCTCACGCCCCAACATCGTGCAGCCCGCCTCCAGTGGTGTCACGACAGGCGTGAATGGAGGGACGAATAGAGACGTGTCGTCTTCAGCGATGAGAGTCGCTTCTGCCTTGGTGCCAATGATGGTCGTATGCGTGTTTGGCGCCGTGCAGGTGAGCGCCACAATCAGGACTGCATACGACCGAGGCACACAGGGCCAACACCTGGCATCATGGTGTGGGGAGCGATCTCCTACACTGGCCGTACATCTCTGGTGATCGTCGAGGGGACACTGAATAGTGCACGGTACATCCAAACCGTCATCGAACCCAGCGTTCTACCATTCCTAGACGGGCAAGGGAACTTGCTGTTCCAACAGGACAATGCACATCCGCATGTATCCCGTGCCACCCAACGTGCTCTAGAAGGTGTGAGTCAACTACCCTGGCCAGCAAGATCTCCGGATCTGTCCCCCATTGAGCATGTTTGGGACTGGATGAAGCGTCGTCTCATGCGGTCTGCACGTCCAGCACGAACGCTGGTCCAACTGAGGCGCCAGGTGGAAATGGCATGGCAAGCCGTTCCACAGGACGACATTAAGCATCTATACGATCGTCTCCATGGGAGAATAGCAGCCTGCATTGCTGCGAAAGGTGGATATACACTCTCTGCTCTGTTGCCTGTGTCTATGTGCCTGTGGTTCTGTCAGTGTGATCATGTGATGTATCTGACCCCAGGAATGTGTCAATAAAGTTTCCTATTCCTGGGACAATGAATTCACGGTGTTCTTATTTCAATTTCCAGGAATGTATATCCGTTTCAGAGAGGAGAGCGGCAAATATGACGAGCTGGCATTACGTCGATTCGATAGAAATGACGAAAACAAGCGGATTTCTCAGGTCTTTACTACATACGAACACTTTTCACATTCGCCCGTAAAACGCGGCTGCTAGTCCTCCTTTCATGCAAATTCTTAAGGTCCTACCTCATGTCCAAGGCACCAAAGGAGGGTAAAAAATCTGTAATCGTTAACTAAAACTTGTACTCCTTCTTACTGCTTTTCACATCAACTTAGAAGCTTCTTCTGTGTTCTACTATGGTGGTTTTAGTGTCTACACATACCGCAGCACGCGATATAGCTATGCACACGATAAATGTAACCGTTTCAGGGAGAAGAGCGGCCAATTTGACGATCTGGCATTAAGTCGATTCCATAGCAAATGACGAAAACGGACGGATTTCTCTGGTTTTTACTACATATGAACACTTTTCACATTCTCCCGTGCAACGCGGCAGCTAGTCCTCTCATGCAAAATCGTGTGGTCCCAGCTCATGTCCAAGGCACCAAATCCGGCTAAAAAGTCAATAATCGATAACTAAAACTTGAATTGTACTGCATCATACTGGCTATTACATCAACATAGAAGCTTCATCTGTGTTATACTGTGGTGCTTTTAGTGTCACCACATACCGCAGCACGCGACATAGCTTTGCAGACGATAAATGTAACCGTTTCAGAGAGAATAGCGGCCAATGGGATGGTCTGGCATTAACTCGATTCGATAACAAATGACGAAAACGGACGGATTTCTAAGGTTTTTACTACATACGAACACTTTTCACATTCTCCCGTGCAACGCTGCTGCTAGTCCTCCTTTCATGCAAAATCTTAAGGTCCTAGCTCATGTCCAAGGCACCAAAGCCCGCTAAAAAGTCAAAAATCGATAACTAAAACTTGAATTGTACTACTTCTCTCTGGCTATTACATCAACTTAGAAAATTCATCTGTGTTCTACTACTGTGCTTTTAGTGTCTCCGCATACCGCAGCACGCGCCATTTCTTTGCAGACGATTAATGTAACCGATTCAGAGAGAATAGCGGCAAATGTAACGATCTGATTTTAAGTCGATTCTATAACAAATGACGAAAACGGACGGATTTCTAAGGTTTTTACTACATATGAACACTTTTTACATTCTCCCGTGCAACGCTGCTGCTAGTCCTCCTTTCATGCAAACTCTTAAGGTCCTAGCTCATGTCCAAGGCACCAAAGCCGGCTAAAAAGACAAAAATCGAAAACTAAAACTTGAATTGTACTACTGGTCTCTGGCTATTATATCAACCTAGAAGCTTCTTCTGTGTTCTACTATGGTGCTTTTAGTGTCTCCGCATACCGCAGCACGCAACATAGCTTTGCAGACGATACATATAAACGTTTCAGAGAGATGAGCGGCTGACGTGACGATCTGGCTTTAAGTCGATTCGAAAACAAATGACAAAAACGGACGGAATTCTCAGGTTTTTACTACATATGAACACTTTTCACATTCTCCCGTGCAACGCGGCTGCTTGTCCTCTTTTCATGCAAACTCTTAAGGTCCTAGCTCATCCCCAAGGCATCAAAGAACGGTAAAAGGTGAATAATCGATAACTAAAACTTGAATTGTACTGCTTCTTACTGGCTAATACATCAACTTAGAAGATTCTTCTGTGTTCTACTATGGTGCTTTTAGTGTCTCCGCATACCTCAGCACGTGGCATAGCTTTGCACACGATAAATGTAATCGTTTCAGAGAGAAGAGCGGCCAATATGGCGATCAGGCATTAAGTCGATTCGATAGCAAATGACGAAAACGAGCGGATTTCTCAGGTCTTTACTTCATATGAACACTTTTCACATACTCCCGTGCAACACTGCTGCTAGTCCTCCTTTCATGCAAAATCTTAAGTCCTAGCTCTTCTCCAAGGCACCAAAGCCGGCTAAAAAGTCAATAATCGATAACTAAAACTTGAATTGTACTGCATCTTCAGGCTATTAAATCAACGTAGAAGTTTCATCTGTAACCTACTATGGTGCTTTTAGTGTCTCCGCATACCGCAGCACGCGACATAGCTTTGCAGACGATAAATGTAACCGTTTCAGAGAGTATAGCGGCCAATGTGACGATCTGGCTTTAAGTCGATTCGATAACAAATGACGAAAACGGAAGGATTTCTCAGGTTGTTACTACATATGAACACTTTTCACATTTTTCCCTGCAACTCGGCTGCTACTCCTCCTTTCATGTGAAATTTTAAGGTCCTAGCTCAAGTCCAAGGCACGAAAGAAGGGTGAAAAGTCAATAATCGATAACTTAAACTTGAATTGTAGTGCTTCTTACTGGTTATTACATCAACTTAGAAGCTTCATCTGTGTTCTAGTATGGTGCTTTTAGTGTATCCGCATACCGCAGCACGCGCCATTTCTTTGCAGACGATTAATGTAACCGAATCAGAGAGAATAGCGGCCAATGTAACGATCTGATTTTAAGTCGATTCGATAACAAATGACGAAAACGGAAGGATTTCTCAGGTTTTTACTACATATGAACACTTTTTACATTCTCCCGTGCAACGCTGCTGTTAGTCCTCCTTCCATGCGAAATCTTAATGTCCTAGCTCATGCCCAAGGCACCAAAGAAAGGTAAAAAGTCAATAATCGATAATTAAATTTTGAGTTATACTGCTTCTTACTGGCTATTACATCAACTTAGAAGCTTCTTCTGTGATCTACTATGGTGCTTTTAGTGTATCCGCATACCGCCGAACGCGCCATACCTTTGCAGACGATAAATTTAACCGTTTCAGAGAGAATAGCGGCCAATGTTACGATCTGGCTTTAAGTCGATATCGATAAAAAAGGACAAAAACGGACGGATTTCTCAGGTTTTTACTACATATGAACACTTTTCACATGCTCCCGTGCAACGCAGCTGCTGGTCCCCTTTTCATGCAAAATCTTAAGGTCCTAGCGCATGTGCAAGGCACCAAAGCCGGCTAAAAATTCAGTAATCGATAACTAAAACTTGAATTGTACTGCTTCATACTGGCTATTACATCAACTTGGAAGCTTCTTCTGTGTTCTACTATAGCTCTTATAGCGTCTCCGCATACCGTAACACGCGACATAGCTTTGCAGACGATAAATGTAACCGTTTCAAAGAGAATAGTGGCCAATTTGACGATATGGCTTTAAGTCGATTCGATAACAAATGACGAAAACGGACGGATTTCTCAGGTTTTTACTACATATGAACACTTTTCACATGCTCCCGTGCAACGCAGCTGCTAGTCCTCCTCTCATGCAAAATCTTAAGGTCCTAGCTGATGTCCAAGGCACCAAAGAAGGGTAAAAAGTCAATAATCGATAACTAAAACTTGAATTGTACTGCTTCTTACTGGCTATTACATCAACAGAGAAGCTTCTTCTGTGTTCTACTATGGTGCTTTTAGTGTCTCCGCATACCGCAGCACGCGACATAGCTTTGCAGACGATAAATGTAACCGTTTCAAAGAGAATAGTGGCCAATGTGACGATCTGGCTTTAAGTCGATTCAATAACAAATGACGAAAACGTACGGATTTCTCAGGTTTTTACTACATATGAACACTTTTCACATTCTCCCGTGCAACGCAGCTGCTAGTCCTCATTTCATGCAAAATCTTAAGGTCCTAGCTCATGTCCATTGCACCAAAGCCGGCTAAAAAGTCAATAATCGTTTACTAAAACTCGATTTGTATTGCTTCTTACTGGCTATTACATCAACTTAGAAGTTTCTTGTGTGTTCTACTATGGTGCTTATAGTGTCTCCGCCTACCGTAACACGCGACATAGCTTTGCACACGATAAATGTAACCGTTTCAGAGAGATGAGCGGCTGACGTGACGATCTGGCTTTAAGTCGATTCGATAACAAATGACGAAAACGGACGGATTTCTCAGGTTTTTACTACATATGACCACTTTTCACATGCTCCCGTGCAACGCAGCTGCTAGTGCTCCTCTCATGCAAAATCTTAAGGTCTTAGCTGATGTCCAAGGCACCAAAGAAGGGTAAAAAGTCAATAATCGATAACTAAAACTTGAATTGTACTGCTTCTTACTGGCTATTACATCAAGTTAGAAGCTTCTTCTGTAATCTACTATGGTGCTTTTAGTGTCTCCGCATACTGCAGCAGGTGACATAGCTTTGCAACGATAAATGTAACCGTTTCAGAGTGAATAGCGGTCAATGTGACGATCTGGCTTTAATTCGATTCGATAACAAATGACGAAGACGGACGGATTTTTTAGGTTTTTACTACATATGAACACTTTTCACATTCTCCCGTGCAACGCGGCTGCTATTCCTCCTTTCATGCAAAATCTTAAGGTCCTAGCTCATGTCCAAGGCACCAAAGAAGGGTAAATAGTGAATAATCGATAACTAATACTCTAATTGTACTGCATCTTACTGGCTATTACATCAACATAGAAGCTTCTTCTGTGTTCTACTACGGTGCTCTTAGTGTCACCGCCTACCGCAGCACGCGTCATATCTTTGCAGACGATAAATGTAACCGTTTCAGAGAGAATAGCGGCCAATGTGACGATCTGGCATTAAGTCGATTCGATAACAAATGACGAAAACGGACGGATTTTTCAGGTTTTTACTACATATGAATACTTTTCACCTTCTCCCGTGCAACGCGGCTGCTAGTCCTCCTGTCATGCAAACTCTTAAGGTCCTAGCCCATGTCCAAGGAACCAGAGCCGGCTAAAAAGTCAATAATCGATAACTAAAACGTGAATTGTACTGCTTCTTACTGGCTATTACATCAACATAGAAGCTTCTTCTGTGTTCTACAATGGTGCATTTAGTGTCTCCGCATACCTCAGCACGCGACATAGGTTTGCAGACGATAAATGTAACCGTTGCAGAGAGATTAGCGGCCAATGTCACAAGCTTACTTTAAGTCGATTCAGTAACAAATGACGAAGACGGACGGATTTCTCAGGTTGTTACTACATATGAAACTTTTTCACATTCTCCCGTGCAACGCGGCTGCTTCTCCTCCTTTCATGTAAAATCTTAAGGTCATAGCTCATGTCCAAGGCACCAAAGCCGGCTAAAAAGACAAAAATCGAAAACTAAAACTTGAATTGTACTACTGGTCTCTGGCTATTACATCAACCTACAAGCTTCTTCTGTGTTCTACTATGGTGCTTTTAGTGTCTCCGCATACCGTAACACGCGACATAGCTTTGCACACGATAAATGTAACCGTTTCAGAGAGATGAGCGGCTGACGTGACGATCTGGCTTTAAGTCGATTCGATAACAAATGACGAAAACGGACGGATTTCTCAGGTTTTTACTACATATGACCACTTTTCACATGCTCCCGTGCAACGCAGCTGCTAGTGCTCCTCTCATGCAAAATCTTAAGGTCTTAGCTGATGTCCAAGGCACCAAAGAAGGGTAAAAAGTCAATAATCGATAACTAAAACTTGAATTGTACTGCTTCTTACTGGCTATTACATCAAGTTAGAAGCTTCTTCTGTAATCTACTATGGTGCTTTTAGTGTCTCCGCATACTGCAGCAGGTGACATAGCTTTGCAACGATAAATGTAACCGTTTCAGAGTGAATAGCGGTCAATGTGACGATCTGGCTTTAATTCGATTCGATAACAAATGACGAAGACGGACGGATTTTTTAGGTTTTTACTACATATGAACACTTTTCACATACTCCCGTGCCACGCGGCTGCTAATCCTCCATTCATGCAAAATCTTAAGGTCATAGCTCATGTCCAAGGCACCAAAGCCGGCTAAAAATTCAATAATCGATAACTAAAACTTAAATTGTACTACTTCTCTCTGGCTATTACATCAACTTAGAAGCTTCATCTGTGTTCTACTATGGTGCTTTTAGTGTCTCCGCATACCGCAGCTTGCGACATAGCTTTGCAGACGATAAATGGAACCGTTTCAGTAAGAATAGCGGCCAATGTGACGATCTGGCTTTAAGTCGATTCGATTACAAATCTCGGAAACGGACGGATTTCTCACGTTTTTACTACATATGAACACTTTTCACATGCTCCCGTGCAACGCAGCTGCTAGTCCTCCTCTCATGCAAAATCTTAAGGTCCTAGCTGATGTCCAAGGCACCAAAGAAGGGTAAAAAGTCAATAATCGATAACTAAAACTTGAATTGTACTGCTTCTTACTGGCTATTACATCAACAGAGAAGCTTCTTCTCTGTTCTACTATGGTGCTTTTAGTGTCTCCGCATACCGCAGCTTGCTACATAACTTTGCAGACGATAAATGTAACCGTTTCAGAGAGAATAGCGGTCAATGTGACGATCTGGCTTTAATTCGATTCGATAACAAATGACGAAGACGGACGGATTTTTTAGGTCTTTACTACATATGAACACTTTTCACATTCTCCCGTGCAACGCGGCTGCTATTCTTTTCTCATGCAAAACCTTAAGGTCCTAGCTCATGTCCAAGGCACCAAAGCCAGTTAAAAAGTCAATAATCGATAACTAAAACTTGAATTTTACTTCTTCTTACTGGCTATTAGATCAACATGAAAGCTTCTTCTGTGTTCTACTATGGTGCTTTTAGTGTCTCTGCATACCGCAGCACGCTACATAGCTTTGCAGACGATAATTGTAACCATTTCAGAGAGAAGAGCGGCCAATGTGACGATCTGGCTTTAAGTCGATTCGGTAATAAATAACAAAAACGGACGGGTTTCTCAGGTTTTTACTACATATGAACACATTTCACATTTATCCGTGCAACGCGACTGCTAGTCCTCCTTTCATGCAAAATCCTAATGTCCTAGTTCATGCCCAAGGCACCAAAGAAGGGTAAAACGCAATAATCGATAACTAAAACTTGAATTGTACTGCTTCTTACTGGCTATTAGATCAACATAAAAGCTTCTTCTGTGTTCTACTATGATGCTTTTAGTGTCTCCGCATACCGCAGCACGCGACATAGCTTTGCAGACGATAAATGTAACCATTTCAGAGAGAAGAGCGGCCAATGTGACGATCTGGCTTTAAGTCGATTCGGTAATAAATAACAAAAACGGACGGGTTTCTCAGGTTTTTACAACATATGAACACATTTCACATTCTCCCGTGCTACGTGTGTGCTACACCTCCCTTCATGCAAAATCGTAAGGTCCTAGCTTATGTCCAAGACACCAAAGGCGGCTAAAAAGTGAATAATTGTTAACTAAAACTTGAATTGTACTACTTCTTACTGGCTATTACATCAACTTAGAAGCTTCTTCTGTGTTCTACTATGGTGGTTTTAGTGTCTACACATACCGCAGCACGCTACATAACTGTACGCATGATAAATACACTCCTGGAAATGGAAAAAAGTACACATTGACACCGGTGTGTCAGACCCACCATCCTTGCTCCAGACACTGCGAGAGGGCTGTACAAGCTATGATCACACGCACGGCACAGCGGACACACCAGGAACCACGGTGTTGGCCGTCGAATGGCGCTAGCTGCGCAGCATTTGTGCACCGTCGCCGTCAGCGTCAGCCAGTTTGCGTGGCATACGGAGTTCCATCGCAGTCTTTAACACTGGTAGCATGCCGCGACAGCGTGGACGTGAACCGTATGTGCAGTTGACGGACTTTGAGCGAGGGCGTATAGTGGGTATGTGGGAAGCCGGGTGGACGTACCGCCGAATTGCTCAACACGTGGGGCGTGAGGTCGCCACAGTATATCAATGTTGTCGCCAGTGGTCGGCGGAAGGTGCACGTGCCCGTCGACCTGGGACCGGACCGCAGCGACGCACGGATGCACGCCAAGACCGTAGGATCCTACGCAGTGCCGTAGGGGACCGCACCGCAACTTCCCAGCAAATTAGGGACACTGTTGCTCCTGGGGTATCGGCGAGGACCATTCGCAATCGTCTCCATGAAGCTGGGCTACGGTCCCGCACACCGTTAGGCCGTCTTCCGCTCACGCCCCAACATCGTGCAGCCCGCCTCCAGTGGTGTCACGACAGGCGTGAATGGAGGGACGAATAGAGACGTGTCGTCTTCAGCGATGAGAGTCGCTTCTGCCTTGGTGCCAATGATGGTCGTATGCGTGTTTGGCGCCGTGCAGGTGAGCGCCACAATCAGGACTGCATACGACCGAGGCACACAGGGCCAACACCTGGCATCATGGTGTGGGGAGCGATCTCCTACACTGGCCGTACATCTCTGGTGATCGTCGAGGGGACACTGAATAGTGCACGGTACATCCAAACCGTCATCGAACCCAGCGTTCTACCATTCCTAGACGGGCAAGGGAACTTGCTGTTCCAACAGGACAATGCACATCCGCATGTATCCCGTGCCACCCAACGTGCTCTAGAAGGTGTAAGTCAACTACCCTGGCCAGCAAGATCTCCGGATCTGTCCCCCATTGAGCATGTTTGGGACTGGATGAAGCGTCGTCTCATGCGGTCTGCACGTCCAGCACGAACGCTGGTCCAACTGAGGCGCCAGGTTGAAATGGCATGGCAAGCCGTTCCACAGGACGACATTAAGCATCTATACGATCGTCTCCATGGGAGAATAGCAGCCTGCATTGCTGCGAAAGGTGGATATACACTCTCTGCTCTGTTGCCTGTGTCTATGTGCCTGTGGTTCTGTCAGTGTGATCATGTGATGTATCTGACACCAGGAATGTGTCAATAAAGTTTCCTATTCCTGGGACAATGAATTCACGGTGTTCTTATTTCAATTTCCAGGAATGTATATCCGTTTCAGAGAGGAGAGCGGCCAATATGACGATCTGGCATTACGTCGATTCGATAGAAATGACGAAAACAAGCGGATTTCTCAGGTCTTTACTACATACGAACACTTTTCACATTCGCCCGTACAACGCGGCTGCTAGTCCTCCTTTCATGCAAAATCTTAAGGCCCTACCTCATGTCCAAGGCACCAAAGGAGTGTAAAAAATCTGTAATCGTTAACTAAAACTTGTACTCCTTCTTACTGCTTTTCACATCAACTTAGAAGCTTCTTCTGTGTTCTACTATGGTGGTTTTAGTGTCTACACATACCGCAGCACGCGATATAGCTATGCACACGATAAATGTAACCGTTTCAGGGAGAAGAGCGGCCAATTTGACGATCTGGCATTAAGTCGATTCCATAGCAAATGACGAAAACGGACGGATTTCTCTGGTTTTTACTACATATGAACACTTTTCACATTCTCCCGTGCAACGCGGCAGCTAGTCTTCTCATGCAAAATCGTGTGGTCCTAGCTCATGTCCAAGGCACCAAAGCCGGCTAAAAAGTCAATAATCGATAACTAAAACTTGAATTGTACTGCATCATACTGGCTATTACATCAACATAGAAGCTTCATCTGTGTTATACTGTGGTGCTTTTAGTGTCACCACATACCGCAGCACGCGACATAGCTTTGCAGACGATAAATGTAACCGTTTCAGAGAGAATAGCGGCCAATGGGATGGTCTGGCATTAAGTCGATTCGATAACAAATGACGAAAACGGACGGATTTCTAAGGTTTTTACTACATACGAACACTTTTCACATTCTCCCGTGCAACGCTGCTGCTAGTCCTCCTTTCATGCAAAATCTTAAGGTCCTAGCTCATGTCCAAGGCACCAAAGCCCGCTAAAAAGTCAAAAATCGATAACTAAAACTTGAATTGTACTACCTCTCTCTGGCTATTACATCAACTTAGAAAATTCATCTGTGTTCTACTACTGTGCTTTTAGTGTCTCCGCATACCGCAGCACGCGCCATTTCTTTGCAGACGATTAATGTAACCGATTCAGAGAGAATAGCGGCAAATGTAACGATCTGATTTTAAGTCGATTCTATAACAAATGACGAAAACGGACGGATTTCTAAGGTTTTTACTACATATGAACACTTTTTACATTCTCCCGTGCAACGCTGCTGCTAGTCCTCCTTTCATGCAAACTCTTAAGGTCCTAGCTCATGTCCAAGGCACCAAAGCCGGCTAAAAAGACAAAAATCGAAAACTAAAACTTGAATTGTACTACTGGTCTCTGGCTATTATATCAACCTAGAAGCTTCTTCTGTGTTCTACTATGGTGCTTTTAGTGTCTCCGCATACCGCAGCACGCAACATAGCTTTGCAGACGATACATATAAACGTTTCAGAGAGATGAGCGGCTGACGTGACGATCTGGCTTTAAGTCGATTCGATAACAAATGACGAAAACGGACGGAATTCTCAGGTTTTTACTACATATGAACACTTTTCACATTCTCCCGTGCAACGCGGCTGCTTGTCCTCTTTTCATGCAAAATCGTAAAATCCTAGCTCATCCCCAAGGCATCAAAGAACGGTAAAAGGTGAATAATCGATAACTAAAACTTGAATTGTACTGCTTCTTACTGGCTAATACATCAACTTAGAAGATTCTTCTGTGTTCTACTATGGTGCTTTTAGTGTCTCCGCATACCTCAGCACGTGGCATAGCTTTGCACACGATAAATGTAATCGTTTCAGAGAGAAGAGCGGCCAATATGGCGATCAGGCATTAAGTCGATTCGATAGCAAATGACGAAAACGAGCGGATTTCTCAGGTCTTTACTTCATATGAACACTTTTCACATACTCCCGTGCAACACTGCTGCTAGTCCTCCTTTCATGCAAAATCTTAAGTCCTAGCTCTTCTCCAAGGCACCAAAGCCGGCTAAAAAGTCAATAATCGATAACTAAAACTTGAATTGTACTGCATCTTCAGGCTATTAAATCAACGTAGAAGTTTCATCTGTAACCTACTATGGTGCTTTTAGTGTCTCCGCATACCGCAGCACGCGACATAGCTTTGCAGACGATAAATGTAACCGTTTCAGAGAGTATAGCGGCCAATGTGACGATCTGGCTTTAAGTCGATTCGATAACAAACGACGAAAACGGAAGGATTTCTCAGGTTGTTACTACATATGAACACTTTTCACATTTTTCCCTGCAACTCGGCTGCTACTCCTCCTTTCATGTGAAATTTTAAGGTCCTAGCTCAAGTCCAAGGCACGAAAGAAGGGTGAAAAGTCAATAATCGATAACTTAAACTTGAATTGTAGTGCTTCTTACTGGTTATTACATCAACTTATAAGCTTCATCTGTGTTCTAGTATGGTGCTTTTAGTGTCTCCGCATACCGCAGCACGCGCCATTTCTTTGCAGACGATTAATGTAACCGATTCAGAGAGAATAGCGGCCAATGTAACGATCTGATTTTAAGTCGATTCTATAACAAATGACGAAAACGGACGGATTTCTAAGGTTTTTACTACATATGAACACTTTTTACATTCTCCCGTGCAACGCTGCTGCTAGTCCTCCTTTCATGCGAAATCTTAAGGTCCTAGCTCCTGCCCAAGGCACCAAAGAAAGGTAAAAAGTCAATAATCGATAATTAAATTTTGAGTTATACTGCTTCTTACTGGCTATTACATCAACTTAGAAGCTTCTTCTGTGATCTACTATGGTGCTTTTAGTGTATCCGCATACCGCCGAACGCGCCATACCTTTGCAGACGATAAATTTAACCGTTTCAGTGAGAATAGCGGCCAATGTTACGATCTGGCTTTAAGTCGATATCGATAAAAAAGGACAAAAACGGACGGATTTCTCAGGTTTTTACTACATATGAACACTTTTCACATGCTCCCGTGCAACGCAGCTGCTGGTCCCCTTTTCATGCAAAATCTTAAGGTCCTAGCGCATGTGCAAGGCACCAAAGCCGGCTAAAAATTCAGTAATCGATAACTAAAACTTGAATTGTACTGCTTCATACTGGCTATTACATCAACTTGGAAGCTTCTTCTGTGTTCTACTATAGCTCTTATAGCGTCTCCGCATACCGTAACACGCGACATAGCTTTGCAGACGATAAATGTAACCGTTTCAAAGAGAATAGTGGCCAATGTGACGATCTGGCTTTAAGTCGATTCGATAACAAATGACGAAAACGTACGGATTTCTCAGGTTTTTACTACATATGAACACTTTTCACATTCTCCCGTGCAACGCGGCTGGTAGTCCTCCTTTCATGCAAAATCTTAAGGTCCTAGCTCATGTCCAAGGCACCAAAGCCGGCTAAAAAGTCAATAATCGTTAACTAAAATTCGATTTGTATTGCTTCTTACTGGCTATTACATCAACTTAGAAGTTTCTTGTGTGTTCTACTATGGTGCTTATAGTGTCTCCGCCTACCGTAGCACGCGACATAGCTTTGCACACAATAAATGTAACCGTTTCTGAGAGAAGAGAGGCCAATGTGACGATCTGGCTTCAAGTCGATTCGATAACAAATGACGAAAACGGACGGATTTCTCAGGTTTTTACTACATATGAACACTTTTCACATGCTCCCGTGCAACGCAGCTGCTAGTCCTCCTCTCATGCAAAATCTTAAGGTCCTAGCTGATGTCCAAGGCACCAAAGAAGGGTAAAAAGTCAATAATCGATAACTAAAACTTGAATTGTACTGCTTCTTACTGGCTATTACATCAACAGAGAAGCTTCCTCTGTGTTCTACTATGGTGCTTTTAGTGTCTCCGCATACCGCAGCACGCGACATAGCTTTGCAGACGATAAATGTAACCGATTCAGAGAGAATAGCGGCCAATGTAACGGTCTGGCTTTAAGTCGATTCGATAACAAATGAGGAAAACATACGGATTTCTCAGATTTTTACTACATATGAACACTTTTCACATTCTCCCGTGAACGCGGTTGATAGTCCTCCTTTCACGCAAAACCGTAAGGTCCTAGCACATGTGCAAGCCACCAAAGCCGGTAAAAAATTCAATAATCGATAACTAAAACTTGAATTGTACTGCTTCATACTGGCTATTACATCAACTTGGAAGCTTCTTCTGTGTTCTACTATAGTTCTTATAGCGTCTCCGCATACCGTAGCACGCGACATAGCTTTGCGGACGATAAATGTAACCGTTTCAAAGAGAATAGTGGCCAATGTGACGATCTGGCTTTAAGTCGATTCAATAACAAATGACGAAAACGTACGGATTTCTCAGGTTTTTACTACATATGAACACTTTTCACATTCTCCCGTGCAACGCAGCTGCTAGTCCTCATTTCATGCAAAATCTTAAGGTCCTAGCTCATGTCCATTGCACCAAAGCCGGCTAAAAAGTCAATAATCGTTTACGAAAACTCGATTTGTATTGCTTCTTACTGGCTATTACATCAACTTAGAAGTTTCTTGTGTGTTCTACTATGGTGCTTATAGTGTCTCCGCCTACCGTAACACGCGACATAGCTTTGCACACGATAAATGTAACCGTTTCAGAGAGATGAGCGGCTGACGTGACGATCTGGCTTTAAGTCGATTCGATAACAAATGACGAAAACGGACGGATTTCTCAGGTTTTTACTACATATGACCACTTTTCACATGCACCCGTGCAACGCAGCTGCTAGTGCTCCTCTCATGCAAAATCTTAAGGTCTTAGCTGATGTCCAAGGCACCAAAGAAGGGTAAAAAGTCAATAATCGATAACTAAAACTTGAATTGTACTGCTTCTTACTGGCTATTACATCAACAGAGAAGCTTCTTCTGTGTTCTAGTATGGTGCTTTTAGTGTCTCAGCATACCGCAGCACGCGACATAGCTTTGCAGACGATAAATGTAACTAAAGTCAGATAGAAGAGCGGCCAATGTGACGATCTGGCTTTTAAGTTGATTCTATAACAAATGACGAAAACGGACGGATTACTCATGTTTTTACTACATATGAACGCTTTTCACATTCTCCCGTGCAACGCGTCTGCTAGTCCTCCTTTCATGCAATATCTTCAGGTCCTAGCTCATGTCCAAGGCACTAAAACCGGCTAAAAAGTCAATAATCGATAACTAAAACTTGAGTTGTACTGCTTCTTACTGGCTATTACATCAAGTTAGAAGCTTCTTCTGTAATCTACTATGGTGCTTTTAGTGTCTCCGCATACTGCAGCAGGTGACATAGTTTTGCAACGATAAATGTAACCGTTTCAGAGAGAATAGCGGTCAATGTGACGATCTGGCTTTAATTCGATTCGATAACAAATGACGAAGACGGACGGATTTTTTAGGTTTTTACTACATATGAACACTTTTCACATTCTCCCGTGCAACGCGGCTGCTATTCCTTTCTCATGCAAAACCTTAAGGTCCTAGCTCATGTCCAAGGCACCAAAGCCAGTTAAAAAGTCAATAATCGATAACTAAAACTTGAATTTTACTGCTTCTTACTGGCTATTAGATCAACATAAAAGCTTCTTCTGTGTTCTAGTATGGTGCTTTTAGTGTCTCCGCATACCGCAGCACGCTACATAGCTTTGCAGACGATAAATGTAACCGTTTCAAAGAGAATAGTAGCCAATGTGACGATCTGGCTTTAAGTCGATTCGATAACAAATGACGAAAACGGACGGATTTTTCAGGATTTTACTACATATGAACACTTTTCACATTCTCCCGTGCAACGCGGCTGCTAGTCCTCCTTTCATGCAAAATCTTAAGGTCCTAGCTCAAGTCCAAGGCACCAAAGAAGGGTAAATAGTGAATAATCGATAACTAATACTCTAATTGTACTGCTTCTTACTGGCTATTACATCAACATAGAAGCTTCTTCTGTGTTCTACTACTGTGCTTTTAGTGTCACCGCCTACCGCAGCACGCGTCATATCTTTGCAGACTATAAATGTAACCGTTTCAGAGAGAATAGCGGCCAATGTGACGATCTGGCATTAAGTCGATTCGATAACAAATGACGAAAACAGACGGATTTTTCAGGTTTTTACTACATATGAATACTTTTCACCTTCTCCCGTGCAACGCGGCTGCTAGTCCTCCTGTCATGCAAACTCTTAAGGTCCTAGCCCATGTCCAAGGAACCAGAGCCGGCTAAAAAGTCAATAATCGATAACTAAAACTTGAATTGTACTGCTTCTTACTGGCTATTACATCAACATAGAAGCTTCTTCTGTGTTCTACAATGGTGCATTTAGTGTCTCCGCATACCTCAGCACGCGACATAGGTTTGCAGACGATATATGTAACCGTTGCAGAGAGATTAGCGGCCAATGTCACGAGCTTACTTTAAGTCGATTCAGTAACAAATGACGAAGACGGACGGATTTTTTCAGGTTGTTACTACATATGAAACTTTTTCACATTCTCCCGAGCAACGCGGCTGCTTCTCCTCCTTTCATGTAAAATCTTAAGGTCATAGCTCATGTCCAAGGCACCAAAGCCGGCTAAAAAGACAAAAATCGAAAACTAAAACTTGAATTGTACTACTGGTCTCTGGCTATTACATCAACCTACAAGCTTCTTCTGTGTTCTACTATGGTGCTTTTAGTGTCTCCGCATACCGCAGCACGCAACATAGCTTTGCAGACGATACATGTAAACGTTTCAGAGTGATGAGCGGCTGACGTGACGATCTGGCTTTAAGTCGATTCGATAACAAATGACGAAAACGGACGGATTTCTCAGGTTGTTACTAGATATGAACACTTTTCACATACTCCCGTGCCACGCGGCTGCTAGTCCTCCATTCATGCAAAATCTTAAGGTTATAGCTCATGTCCAAGGCACCAAAGCCGGCTAAAAATTCAATAATCGATAACTAAAACTTAAATTGTACTACTTCTCTCTGGCTATTACATCAACTTAGAAGCTTCATCTGTGTTCTACTATGGTGCTTTTAGTGTCTCCGCATACCGCAGCTTGCGACATAGCTTTGCAGACGATAAATGGAACCGTTTCAGTAAGAATAGCGGCCAATGTGACGATCTGGCTTTAAGTCGATTCGATTACAAATCTCGGAAACGGACGGATTTCTCACGTTTTTACTACATATGAACACTTTTCACATGCTCCCGTGCAACGCAGCTGCTAGTCCTCCTCTCATGCAAAATCTTAAGGTCCTAGCTGATGTCCAAGGCACCAAAGAAGGGTAAAAAGTCAATAATCGATAACTAAAACTTGAATTGTACTGCTTCTTACTGGCTATTACATCAACAGAGAAGCTTCTTCTGTGTTCTACTATGGTGCTTTTAGTGTCTTCGCATACCGCAGCTTGCGACATAACTTTGCAGACGATAAATGTAACCGTTTCAGAGAGAATAGCGGTCAATGTGACGATCTGGCTTTAATTCGATTCGATAACAAATGACGAAGACGGACGGATTTTTTAGGTCTTTACTACATATGAACACTTTTCACATTCTCCCGTGCAACGCGGCTGCTATTCTTTTCTCATGCAAAACCTTAAGGTCCTAGCTCATGTCCAAGGCACCAAAGCCAGTTAAAAAGTCAATAATCGATAACTAAAATTTGAATTTTACTTCTTCTTACTGGCTATTAGATCAACATGAAAGCTTCTTCTGTGTTCTACTATGGTGCTTTTAGTGTCTCCGCATACCGCAGCACGCTACATAGCTTTGCAGACGATAAATGTAACCATTTCAGAGAGAAGAGCGGCCAATGTGACGATCTGGCTTTAAGTCGATTCGGTAATAAATAACAAAAACGGACGGGTTTCTCAGGTTTTTACTACATATGAACACATTTCACATTTATCCGTGCAACGCGACTGCTAGTCCTCCTTTCATGCAAAATCCTAATGTCCTAGTTCATGCCCAAGGCACCAAAGAAGGGTAAAACGCAATAATCGATAACTAAAACCGGAATTGTACTGCTTCTTACTGGCTATTAGATCAACATAAAAGCTTCTTCTGTGTTCTACTATGATGCTTTTAGTGTCTCCGCATACCGCAGCACGCGACATAGCTTTGCAGACGATAAATGTAACCATTTCAGAGAGAAGAGCGGCCAATGTGACGATCTGGCTTTAAGTCGATTCGGTAATAAATAACAAAAACGGACGGGTTTCTCAGGTTTTTACAACATATGAACACATTTCACATTCTCCCGTGCTACGTGTGTGCTACACCTCCCTTCATGCAAAATCGTAAGGTCCTAGCTTATGTCCAAGACACCAAAGGCGGCTAAAAAGTGAATAATTGTTAACTAAAACTTGAATTGTACTACTTCTTACTGGCTATTACATCAACTTAGAAGCTTCTTCTGTGTTCTACTATGGTGGTTTTAGTGTCTACACATACCGCAGCACGCTACATAACTGTACGCATGATAAATACACTCCTGGAAATGGAAAAAAGTACACATTGACACCGGTGTGTCAGACCCACCATCCTTGCCTCAGACACTGCGAGAGGGCTGTACAAGCTATGATCACACGCACGGCACAGCGGACACACCAGGAACCACGGTGTTGGCCGTCGAATGGCGCTAGCTGCGCAGCATTTGTGCACCGTCGCCGTCAGCGTCAGCCAGTTTGCGTGGCATACGGAGTTCCATCGCAGTCTTTAACACTGGTAGCATGCCGCGACAGCGTGGACGTGAACCGTATGTGCAGTTGACGGACTTTGAGCGAGGGCGTATAGTGGGTATGTGGGAAGCCGGGTGGACGTACCGCCGAATTGCTCAACACGTGGGGCGTGAGGTCGCCACAGTATATCAATGTTGTCGCCAGTGGTCGGCGGAAGGTGCACGTGCCCGTCGACCTGGGACCGGACCGCAGCGACGCACGGATGCACGCCAAGACCGTAGGATCCTACGCAGTGCCGTAGGGGACCGCACCGCCACTTCCCAGCAAATTAGGGACACTGTTGCTCCTGGGGTATCGGCGAGGACCATTCGCAATCGTCTCCATGAAGCTGGGCTACGGTCCCGCACACCGTTAGGCCGTCTTCCGCTCACGCCCCAACATCGTGCAGCCCGCCTCCAGTGGTGTCACGACAGGCGTGAATGGAGGGACGAATAGAGACGTGTCGTCTTCAGCGATGAGAGTCGCTTCTGCCTTGGTGCCAATGATGGTCGTATGCGTGTTTGGCGCCGTGCAGGTGAGCGCCACAATCAGGACTGCATACGACCGAGGCACACAGGGCCAACACCTGGCATCATGGTGTGGGGAGCGATCTCCTACACTGGCCGTACATCTCTGGTGATCGTCGAGGGGACACTGAATAGTGCACGGTACATCCAAACCGTCATCGAACCCAGCGTTCTACCATTCCTAGACGGGCAAGGGAACTTGCTGTTCCAACAGGACAATGCACATCCGCATGTATCCCGTGCCACCCAACGTGCTCTAGAAGGTGTGAGTCAACTACCCTGGCCAGCAAGATCTCCGGATCTGTCCCCCATTGAGCATGTTTGGGACTGGATGAAGCGTCGTCTCATGCGGTCTGCACGTCCAGCACGAACGCTGGTCCAACTGAGGCGCCAGGTGGAAATGGCATGGCAAGCCGTTCCACAGGACGACATTAAGCATCTATACGATCGTCTCCATGGGAGAATAGCAGCCTGCATTGCTGCGAAAGGTGGATATACACTCTCTGCTCTGTTGCCTGTGTCTATGTGCCTGTGGTTCTGTCAGTGTGATCATGTGATGTATCTGACCCCAGGAATGTGTCAATAAAGTTTCCTATTCCTGGGACAATGAATTCACGGTGTTCTTATTTAAATTTCCAGGAATGTATATCCGTTTCAGAGAGGAGAGCGGCCAATATGACGATCTGGCATTACGTCGATTCGATAGAAATGACGAAAACAAGCGGATTTCTCAGGTCTTTACTACATACGAACACTTTTCACATTCGCCCGTACAACGCGGCTGCTAGTCCTCCTTTCATGCAAAATCTTAAGGTCCTACCTCATGTCCAAGGCACCAAAGGAGGGTAAAAAATCTGTAATCGTTAACTAAAACTTGTACTCCTTCTTACTGCTTTTCACATCAACTTAGAAGCTTCTTCTGTGTTCTACTATGGTGGTTTTAGTGTCTACACATACCGCAGCACGCGATATAGCTATGCACACGATAAATGTAACCGTTTCAGGGAGAAGAGCGGCCAATTTGACGATCTGGCATTAAGTCGATTCCATAGCAAATGACGAAAACGGACGGATTTCTCTGGTTTTTACTACATATGAACACTTTTCACATTCTCCCGTGCAACGCGGCAGCTAGTCCTCTCATGCAAAATCGTGTGGTCCTAGCTCATGTCCAAGGCACCAAAGCCGGCTAAAAAGTCAATAATCGATAACTAAAACTTGAATTGTACTGCATCATACTGGCTATTACATCAACATAGAAGCTTCATCTGTGTTATACTGTGGTGCTTTTAGTGTCACCACATACCGCAGCACGCGACATAGCTTTGCAGACGATAAATGTAACCGTTTCAGAGAGAATAGCGGCCAATGGGACGGTCTGGCATTAAGTCGATTCGATAACAAATGACGAAAACGGACGGATTTCTAAGGTTTTTACTACATACGAACACTTTTCACATTCTCCCGTGCAACGCTGCTGCTAGTCCTCCTTTCATGCAAAATCTTAAGGTCCTAGCTCATGTCCAAGGCACCAAAGCCCGCTAAAAAGTCAAAAATCGATAACTAAAACTTGAATTGTACTACTTCTCTCTGGCTATTACATCAACTTAGAAAATTCATCTGTGTTCTACTACTGTGCTTTTAGTGTCTCCGCATACCGCAGCACGCGCCATTTCTTTGCAGACCATTAATGTAACCGATTCAGAGAGAATAGCGGCAAATGTAACGATCTGATTTTAAGTCGATTCTATAACAAATGACGAAAACGGACGGATTTCTCAGGTTTTTACTACATATGAACACTTTTTACATTCTCCCGTGCAACGCTGCTGCTAGTCCTCCTTTCATGCAAACTCTTAAGGTCCTAGCTCATGTCCAAGGCACCAAAGCCGGCTAAAAAGACAAAAATCGAAAACTAAAACTTGAATTGTACTACTGGTCTCTGGCTATTATATCAACCTAGAAGCTTCTTCTGTGTTCTACTATGGTGCTTTTAGTGTCTCCGCATACCGCAGCACGCAACATAGCTTTGCAGACGATACATATAAACGTTTCAGAGAGATGAGCGGCTGACGTGACGATCTGGCTTTAAGTCGATTCGATAACAAATGACGAAAACGGACGGAATTCTCAGGTTTTTACTACATATGAACACTTTTCACATTCTCCCGTGCAACGCGGCTGCTTGTCCTCTTTTCATGCAAAATCGTAAAATCCTAGCTCATCCCCAAGGCATCAAAGAACGGTAAAAGGTGAATAATCGATAACTAAAACTTGAATTGTACTGCTTCTTACTGGCTAATACATCAACTTAGAAGATTCTTCTGTGTTCTACTATGGTGCTTTTAGTGTCTCCGCATACCTCAGCACGTGGCATAGCTTTGCACACGATAAATGTAATCGTTTCAGAGAGAAGAGCGGCCAATATGGCGATCAGGCACTAAATCGATTCGATAGCAAATGACGAAAACGAGCGGATTTCTCAGGTCTTTACTTCATATGAACACTTTTCACATACTCCCGTGCAACACTGCTGCTAGTCCTCCTTTCATGCAAAATCTTAAGTCCTAGCTCTTCTCCAAGGCACCAAAGCCGGCTAAAAAGTCAATAATCGATAACTAAAACTTGAATTGTACTGCATCTTCAGGCTATTAAATCAACGTAGAAGTTTCATCTGTAACCTACTATGGGGCTTTTAGTGTCTCCGCATACAGCAGCACGCGACATAGCTTTGCAGACGATAAATGTAACCGTTTCAGAGAGTATAGCGGCCAATGTGACGATCTGGCTTTAAGTCGATTCGATAACAAATGACGAAAACGGAAGGATTTCTCAGGTTGTTACTACATATGAACACTTTTCACATTTTTCCCTGCAACTCGGCTGCTACTCCTCCTTTCATGTGAAATTTTAAGGTCCTAGCTCAAGTCCAAGGCACGAAAGAAGGGTGAAAAGTCAATAATCGATAACTTAAACTTGAATTGTACTGCTTCTTACTGGTTATTACATCAACTTAGAAGCTTCATCTGTGTTCTAGTATGGTGCTTTTAGTGTCTCCGCATACCGCAGCACGCGCCATACCTTTGCAGACGATAAATTTAACCGTTTCAGAGAGAGTAGCGGCCAATGTTACGATCTGGCTTTAAGTCGATTCGATAACAAATGACGAAAACGTACGGATTTCTCAGGTTTTTACTACATATGAACACTTTTCACATTCTCCCGTGCAACGGGGCTGGTAGTCCTCCTTTCATGCAAAATCTTAAGGTCCTAGCTCATGTCCAAGGCACCAAAGCCGGCTAAAAAGTCAATAATCGTTAACTAAAACTCGATTTGTATTGCTTCTTACTGGCTATTACATCAACTTAGAAGTTTCTTGTGTGTTCTACTATGGTGCTTATAGTGTCTCCGCCTACCGTAGCACGCGACATAGCTTTGCACACAATAAATGTAACCGTTTCTGAGAGAAGAGAGGCCAATGTGACGATCTGGCTTCAAGTCGATTCGATAACAAATGACGAAAACGGACGGATTTCTCAGGTTTTTACTACATATGAACACTTTTCACATGCTCCCGTGCAACGCAGCTGCTAGTCCTCCTCTCATGCAAAATCTTAAGGTCCTAGCTGATGTCCAAGACACCAAAGAAGGGTAAAAAGTCAATAATCGATAACTAAAACTTGAATTGTACTGCTTCTTACTGGCTATTACATCAACAGAGAAGCTTCTTCTGTGTTCTACTATGGTGCTTTTAGTGTCTCCGCATACCGCAGCACGCGACATAGCTTTGCAGACGATAAATGTAACCGATTCAGAGAGAATAGCGGCCAATGTAACGGTCTGGCTTTAAGTCGATTCGATAACAAATGAGGAAAACATACGGATTTCTCAGGTTTTTACTACATATGAACACTTTTCACATTCTCCCGTGAACGCGGTTGATAGTCCTCCTTTCACGCAAAACCGTAAGGTCCTAGCACATGTGCAAGCCACCAAAGCCGGTAAAAAATTTAATAATCGATAACTAAAACTTGAATTGTACTGCTTCATACTGGCTATTACATCAACTTGGAAGCTTCTTCTGTGTTCTACTATAGTTCTTATAGCGTCTCCGCATACCGTAGCACGCGACATAGCTTTGCGGACGATAAATGTAACCGTTTCAAAGAGAATAGTGGCCAATGTGACGATCTGGCTTTAAGTCGATTCAATAACAAATGACGAAAACGTACGGATTTCTCAGGTTTTTACTACATATGAACACTTTTCACATTCTCCCGTGCAACGCAGCTGCTAGTCCTCATTTCATGCAAAATCTTAAGGTCCTAGCTCATGTCCATTGCACCAAAGCCGGCTAAAAAGTCAATAATCGTTTGCTAAAACTCGATTTGTATTGCTTCTTACTGGCTATTACATCAACTTAGAAGTTTCTTGTGTGTTCTACTATGGTTCTTATAGTGTCTCCGCCTACCGTAACACGCGACATAGCTTTGCACACGATAAATGTAACCGTTTCAGAGAGATGAGCGGCTGACGTGACGATCTGGCTTTAAGTCGATTCGATAACAAATGACGAAAACGGACGGATTTCTCAGGTTTTTACTACATATGACCACTTTTCACATGCTCCCGTGCAACGCAGCTGCTAGTGCTCCTCTCATGCAAAATCTTAAGGTCTTAGCTGATGTCCAAGGCACCAAGGAAGGGTAAAAAGTCAATAATCGATAACTAAAACTTGAATTGTACTGCTTCTTACTGGCTATTACATCAACAGAGAAGCTTCTTCTGTGTTCTAGTATGGTGCTTTTAGTGTCTCAGCATACCGCAGCACGCGACATAGCTTTGCAGACGATAAATGTAACCGATTCAGAGATAATAGCGGCCAATGTAACGATCTAGCTTTAAGTCGATTCGATAACAAATGACGAAAACATACGGATTTCTCGGGTTTTTACTACATATGAACACTTTTCACATTCTCCCGTGAACGCGGTTGCTAGTCCTCCTTTCATGCAAAATCGTAAGGTCCTAGCGCATGTGCAAGGCACCCAAGCCGGTTAAAAATTCAATAATCGATAACTAAAACTTGAATTGTACTGCTTCTTACTGGCTATTACATCAACTTGGAAGCTTCTTCTGTGTTCTACTATAGTTCTTATACTCTCTCCGCATACCGTAGCACGCGACATAGCTTTGCAGACGATAAATGTAACTAAAGTCAGATACAAGAGCGGCCAATGTGACGATCTGGCTTTTAAGTTGATTCTATAACAAATGACGAAAACGGACGGATTACTCATGTTTTTACTACATATGAACGCTTTTCACATTCTCCCGTGCAACGCGTCTGCTAGTCCTCCTTTCATGCAATATCTTCAGGTCCTAGCTCATGTCCAAGGCACTAAAACCGGCTAAAAAGTCAATAATCGATAACTAAAACTTGAGTTGTACTGCTTCTTACTGGCTATTACATCAAGTTAGAAGCTTCTTCTGTGATCTACTATGGTGCTTTTAGTGTCTCCGCATACTGCAGCAGGTGACATAGCTTTGCAACGATAAATGTAACCGTTTCAGAGAGAATAGCGGTCAATGTGACGATCTGGCTTTAATTCGATTCGATAACAAATGACGAAGACGGACGGATTTTTTAGGTTTTTACTACATATGAACACTTTTCACATTCTCCCGTGCAACGCGGCTGCTATTCCTTTCTCATGCAAAACCTTAAGGTACTAGCTCATGTCCAAGGCACCAAAGCCAGTTAAAAAGTCAATAATCGATAACTAAAACTTGAATTTTACTGCTTCTTACTGGCTATTAGATCAACATAAAAGCTTCTTCTGTGTTCTAGTATGGTGCCTTTAGTGTCTCCGCATACCGCAGCACGCTACATAGCTTTGCAGACGATAAATGTAACCGTTTCAAAGAGAATAGTAGCCAATGTGACGATCTGGCTTTAAGTCGATTCGATAACAAATGACGAAAACGTACGGATATCTCAGGTTTTTACTACATATGAACACTTTTCACATTCTCCCGTGCAACGCGGCTGCTAGTCCTCCTTTCATGCAAAATCTTAAGGTCCTAGCTCATGTCCAAGGCACCAAAGAAGGGTAAATAGTGAATAATCGATAACTAATACTCTAATTGTACTGCTTCTTACTGGCTATTACATCAACATAGAAGCTTCTTCTGTGTTCTACTACTGTGCTTTTAGTGTCACCGCCTACCGCAGCACGCGTCATATCTTTGCAGACGATAAATGTAACCGTTTCAGAGAGAATAGCGGCCAATGTGACGATCTGGCATTAAGTCGATTCGATAACAAATGACGAAAACGGACGGATTTTTCAGGTTTTTACTACATATGAACACTTTTTACATTCTCCCGTGCAACGCTGCTGCTAGTCCTCCTTTCATGCAAACTCTTAAGGTCCTAGCTCATGTCCAAGGCACCAAAGCCGGCTAAAAAGACAAAAATCGAAAACTAAAACTTGAATTGTACTACTGGTCTCTGGCTATTATATCAACCTAGAAGCTTCTTCTGTGTTCTACTATGGTGCTTTTAGTGTCTCCGCATACCGCAGCACGCAACATAGCTTTGCAGACGATACATATAAACGTTTCAGAGAGATGAGCGGCTGACGTGACGATCTGGCTTTAAGTCGATTCGATAACAAATGACGAAAACGGACGGAATTCTCAGGTTTTTACTACATATGAACACTTTTCACATTATCCCGTGCAACGCGGCTGCTTGTCCTCTTTTCATGCAAAATCGTAAAATCCTAGCTCATCCCCAAGGCATCAAAGAACGGTAAAAGGTGAATAATCGATAACTAAAACTTGAATTGTACTGCTTCTTACTGGCTAATACATCAACTTAGAAGATTCTTCTGTGTTCTACTATGGTGCTTTTAGTGTCTCCGCATACCTCAGCACGTGGCATAGCTTTGCACACGATAAATGTAATCGTTTCAGAGAGAAGAGCGGCCAATATGGCGATCAGGCATTAAATCGATTCGATAGCAAATGACGAAAACGAGCGGATTTCTCAGGTCTTTACTTCATATGAACACTTTTCACATACTCCCGTGCAACACTGCTGCTAGTCCTCCTTTCATGCAAAATCTTAAGTCCTAGCTCTTCTCCAAGGCACCAAAGCCGGCTAAAAAGTCAATAATCGATAACTAAAACTTGAATTGTACTGCATCTTCAGGCTATTAAATCAACGTAGAAGTTTCATCTGTAACCTACTATGGGGCTTTTAGTGTCTCCGCATACAGCAGCACGCGACATAGCTTTGCAGACGATAAATGTAACCGTTTCAGAGAGTATAGCGGCCAATGTGACGATCTGGCTTTAAGTCGATTCGATAACAAATGACGAAAACGGAAGGATTTCTCAGGTTGTTACTACATATGAACACTTTTCACATTCTCCCGTGCAACGCGGCTGCTAGTCTTCCTTTCATGCAAAATCTTAAGGTCCTAGCTCATGTCCAAGGCACTAAAGCCCGCTAAAAAGTCAATAATCGTTAACTAAAACTCGATTTGTATTGCTTCTTACTGGCTATTATATCAACTTATAAGTTTCTTGTGTGTTCTACTATGGTTCTTATAGTGTCTCCGCCTACCGTAGCACGCAACATAGCTTTGCACACGATACATGTAAACGTTTCAGAGAGATGAGCGGCTGACGTGACGATCTGGCTTTAAGTCGATTCGATAACAAATGACGAAAACGGACGGAATTCTCAGGTTTTTACTACATATGAACACTTTTTACATACTCCCGTGCAACACTGCTGCCAGTCCTCCTTTCATGCAAAATCTTAAGTCCTAGCTCTTCTCCAAGGCTCCAAAGCCGGCTAAAAAGTCAATAATCGATAACTAAAACTTGAATTGTACTGCATCTTCAGGCTATTAAATCAACGTAGAAGTTTCATCTGTAATCTACTATGGTGCTTTTAGTGTCTCCGCATACCGCAGCACGCGACATAGCTTTGCAGACGATCAATGTAACCGTTTCAGAGAGTATAGCGGCCAATGTGACGATCTGGCTTTAAGTCGATTCGATAACAAATGACGAAAACGGAAGGATTTCTTAGGTTGTTACTACATATGAACACTTTTCACATTTTCCCCTGCAACTCGGCTGCTACTCCTCCTTTCATGTGAAATTTTAACGTCCTAGCTCAAGTCCAAGGCACGAAAGAAGGGTGAAAAGTCAATAATCGATAACTTAAACT
Organism: Schistocerca gregaria; assembly: GCF_023897955.1. Lineage (NCBI taxonomy): Eukaryota > Metazoa > Arthropoda > Insecta > Orthoptera > Acrididae > Schistocerca > Schistocerca gregaria. The sequence continues at coordinate 3,083,832 of NW_026061713.1, read as the reverse complement.
TGAATTGTAGTGCTTCTCACTGGTTATTACATCAACTTAGAAGCTTCATCTGTGTTCTAGTATGGTGCTTTTAGTGTCCCCGCATACCGCAGCACGCGACATGGTTTTGCAGACGATAAATGTAACCGTTTCAGAGAGAAGAGCGGCCAATGTGACGATCTGGCTTTAAGTCGATTCTATAACAAATGACGAAAACGGACGGAGTTCTCAGGTTTTGACCACATATGAACTCTCTTCACATTATCCCGTGCGACGCGGCTGCTAGTCCTCCTTTCATGCAAAATCTTAATGTCCTAGATCGTGTCCAAGGCACCAAAGCCAGCTAAAAAATCAATAATCGAAAACTAAAACTTGAATTGTACTAATTCTTACTGGCTATTACATCACCATAGAAGCTTCATCTGTGTTATACTGTGGTGCTTTTAGTGTCACCACATACCGCAGCACGCGACATAGCTTTGCAGACGATAAATGTAACCGTTTCAGAGAGAATAGCGGCCAATGGGACGATCTGGCATTAAGTCGATTCGATAACAAATGACGAAAACGGACGAATTTCTCAGGATTTTTACTACATACGAACACTTTTCACATTCTCCCGTGCAACGCTGCTGCTAGTCCTCCTTTCATGCAAAATCTTAAGGTCCTAGCTCATGTCCAAGGCACCAAAGCCCGCTAAAAAGTCAAAAATCGATAACTAAAACTTGAATTGTACTACTTCTCTCTGGCTATTACATCAACTTAGAAAATTCATCTGTGTTCTACTACTGTGCTTTTAGTGTCTCCGCATACCGCAGCACGCGCCATTTCTTTGCAGACGACTAATGTAACCGATTCAGAGAGAATGGCGGCCAATGTAACGATCTGATTTTAAGGCGATTCTATAACAAATGACGAAAACGGACGGATTTCTAAGGTTTTTACTAGATATGAACACTTTTCACATTCTCCCTTGCAACGCTGCTGCTAGTCCTCCTTTCATGCGAAATCTTAAGGTCCTAGCTCATGCCCAAGGCACCAAAGAAAGGTAAAAAGTCAATAATCGATAATTAAATTTTGAGTTATACTGCTTCTTACTGGCTATTACATCAACTTAGAAGCTTTTTCTGTGTTCTACTATCGTGCTTTTAGTGTCTCCGCATACCGCAGCACGCGACATAGCTTTGCAGACGATAAATGTAACCGATTAAGAGAGACTAGCGGCCAATGTAACGGTCTGGCTTTAAGTCGATTCGATAACATATGAGGAAAACATACGGATTTCTCAGGTTTTTACTACATATGAACACTTTTCACATTCTCCTGTGAACGCGGTTGATAGTCCTCCTTTCACGCAAAACCGTAAGGTCCTAGCACATGTGCAAGCCACCAAAGCCGGTTAAAAATTCAATAATCGATAAATAAAACTTGAATTGTACTGCGTCATACTGGCTATTACATCAACTTGGAAGCTTCTTCTGTGTTCTACTATAGTTCTTATAGCGTCTCCGCATACCGTAGCACGCGACATAGCTTTGCGGACGATAAAAGTAACCGTTTCAAAGAGAATAGTGGCCAATGTGACGATCTGGCTTTAAGTCGATTCGATAACAAATGACGAAAACGTACGGATTTCTCAGGTTTTTACTACATATGAACACTTTTCACATTATCCCGTGCAACGCGGCTGCTAGTCTCCCTTTCATGCCAAATCTTAAGGTCCTAGCTCATGTCCAAGGCACCAAAGCCGGCTAGAAAGTCAATAATCGTTAACTAAAACTCGATTTGTATTGCTTCTTACTGGCTATTACATCAATTTAGAAGTTTCTTGTTTGTTCTACTATGGTGCTTATAGTGTCTCCGCCTACCGTAGCACGCGACATAGCTTTGCACACGATAAATGTAACCGTTTCAGAGAGAAGAGAGGCCAATGTGACGATCTGGCTTTAAGTCGATATCGATAAAAAAGGACGAAAACGGACGGATTTCTCAGGTTTTTACTACATATGAACACTTTTCACATTCTCCCGTGCAACGCGGCTGCTAGTCCTCCTTTCATACCAAATCTTAAGGTCCTAGCTCATGTCCAAGGCACCAAAGCCGGCTAAAAAGTCAATAATCGTTTACTAAAACTCGATTTGTATTGCTTCTTACTGGCTATTACATCAACTTAGAAGTTTCTTGTGTGTTCTACTATGGTGCTTATAGTGTCTCCGCCTACCGTAACACGCGACATAGCTTTGCACACGATAAATGTAACCGTTTCAGAGAGAAGAGAGGCCAATGTGACGATGTGGCTTTAAGTTGATTCGATAACAAATGACGAAAACGGACGGATTTCTCAGGTTTTTACTACATATGACCACTTTTCACATGCTCCCCTGCAACGCAGCTGCTAGTGCTCCTCTCATGCAAAATCGTAAGGTCTTAGCTGATGTCCAAGGCACCAAAGAAGGGTAAAAAGTCAATAATCGATAACTAAAACTTGAATTGTACTGCTTCTTACTGGCTATTACATCAACAGAGAAGCTTCATCTGTGTTCTACTATGGTGCTTTTAGTGTCTCAGCATACCGCAGCACGCGACATAGCTTTGCAGACGATAAATGTAACCCATTCAGAGAGAATAGCGGCCAATGTAACGATCTAGCTTTAAGTCGATTCGATAACAAATGACGAAAACATACGGATTTCTCAGGTTTTTACTACATATGAACACTTTTCACATTCTCCCGTGAACGCGGTTGCTAGTCCTCCTTTCATGCAAAATCGTAAGGTCCTAGCACATGTGCAAGCCACCAAAGCCGGTTAAAAATTCAATAATCGATAACTAAAACTTGAATTGTATTGCTTCTTACTGGCGATTACATCAACTTGGAAGCTTCTTCTGTGTTCTACTATAGTTCTTATACTCTCTCCGCATACCGTAGCACGCGACATAGCTTTGCAGACGATAAATGTAACTAAAGTCAGATACAAGAGCGGCCAATGTGACGATCTGGCTTTTAAGTTGATTCTATAACAAATGACGAAAACGGACGGATTACTCAGGTTTTTACTACATATGAACGCTTTTCACATTCTCCCGTGCAACGCGTCTGCTAGTCCTCCTTTCATGCAATATCTTCAGGTCCTAGCTCATGTCCAAGGCACTAAAACCGGCTAAAAAGTCAATAATCGATAACTAAAACTTGAGTTGTACTGCTTCTTACTGGCTATTACATCAAGTTAGAAGCTTCTTCTGTGATCTACTATGGTGCTTTTAGTGTCTCCGCATACTGCAGCAGGTGACATAGCTTTGCAACGATAAATGTAACCGTTTCAGAGAAAATAGCGGTCAATGTGACGATCTGGCTTTAATTCGATTCGATAACAAATGACGAAGACGGACGGATTTTTTAGGTTTTTACTACATATGAACACTTTTCACATTCTCCCGTGCAACGCGGCTGCTATTCCTTTCTCACGCAAAACCTTAAGGACCTAGCTCATGTCCAAGGCACCGAAGCCAGTTAAAAAGTCAATAATCGATAACTAAAACTTGAATTTTACTGCTTCCTACTGGCTATTAGATCAACATAAAAGCTTCTTCTGTGTTTAAGTATGGTGCTTTTAGTGTCTCCGCATACCGCAGCACGCTACATAGCTTTGCAGACGATAAATGTAACCGTTTCAAAGAGAATAGTAGCCAATGTGACGATCTGGCTTTAAGTCGATTCGATAACAAATGACGAAAACGGACGGATTTCTCAGGTTTTTACTACATATGAACACTTTTCACATGCTCCCGTGCAACGCAGCTGCTAGTCCTCCTCTCATGCAAAATCTTAAGGTCCTAGCTGATGTCCAAAGCACCAAAGAAGGGTAAAAAGTCAATAATCGATAACTAAAACTTGAATTGTACTGCTTCTTACTGGCTATTACATCAACTTAGAAGCTTCTTCTGTGTTCTACTATGGTGCTTTTAGTGTCTCCGCATACCGCAGCACGCGACATAGCTTTGCAGACGATAAATGTAACCGATTCAGAGAGACTAGCGGCCAATGTAACGGTCTGGCTTTAAGTCGATTCGATAACAAATGAGGAAAACATACGGATTTCTCAGGTTTTAACTACATATGAACACTTTTCACATTCTTCAGTGAACGCGTTTGATAGTCCTCCTTTCACGCAAAACCGTAAGGTCCTAGCACATGTGCAAGCCACCAAAGACGGTTAAAAATTCAATAATCGATAACTAAAACTTGAATTGTACTGCGTCATACTGGCTATTACATCAACTTGGAAGCTTCTTCTGTGTTCTACTATAGTTCTTATAGCGTCTCCGCATACCGTAGCACGCGACATAGCTTTGCGGACGATAAATGTAACCGTTTCAAAGAGAATAGTGGCCAATGTGACGATCTGGCGTTAAGTCGATTCGATAACAAATGACGAAAACGTACCGATTTCTCAGGTTTTTACTACATATGAACACTTTTCACATTCTCCCGTGCAACGCGGCTGCTAGTCCTCCTTTCATGCCAAATCTTAAGGTCCTAGCTCATGTCCAAGGCACTAATGCCCGCTAAAAAGTCAATAATCGTTAACTAAAACTCGATTTGTATTGCTTCTTACTGGCTATTATATCAACTTAGGAGTTTCTTGTGTGTTCTACTATGGTTCTTATAGTGTCTCCGCCTACCGTAGCACGCAACATAGCTTTGCACACGATAAATGTAACCGTTTCAGAGAGAAGAGAGGCCAATGTGACGATCTGGCTTTAAGTCGATTCGATAACAAATGACGAAAACGGACGGATTTCTCAGGTTTTTACTACATATGAACACTTTTCACATGCTCCCGTGCAACGCAGCTGCTAGTCCTCCTCTCATGCAAAATCTTAAGGTCCTAGCTGATGTCCAAGGCACCAAAGAAGGGTGAAAAGACAATAATCGATAACTAAAACTTGAATTGTACTGCTTCTTACTGGCTATTACATCAACAGAGAAGCTTCTTCTGTGTTCTACTATGGTGCATTTAGTGTCTCCGCATACCGCAGCACGCGCCATTTCTTTGCAGACGATTAATGTAACCGATTCAGAGAGAATAGCGGCCAATGTAACGGTCTGGCATTAAGTCGATTCGATAACAAATGACGAAAACATACGGATTTCTCAGGTTTTTACTACATATGAACACTTTTCACATTCTCCCGTGAACGCGGTTGATAGTCCTCCTTTCACGCAAAACCGTAAGGTCCTAGCACATGTGCAAGCCACCAAAGCCGGTTAAAACTTCAATAATCGATAACTAAAACTTGAATTGTACTGCTTCTTACTGGCTATTACATCAACTTGGAAGCTTCTTCTGTGTTCTACTATAGTTCTTATACTGTCTCCGCATACCGTAGCACGCGACATAGCTTTGCAGACGATAAATGTAACTAAAGTCAGATAGAAGAGCGGCCAATGTGACGATCTGGCTTTTAAGTTGATTCTATAACAAATGACGAAAACGGACGGATTACTCAGGTTTTTACTACATATGAACGCTTTTCACATTCTCCCGTGCAACGCGTCTGCTAGTCCTCCTTTCATGCAATATCTTCAGGTCCTAGCTCATCTCCAAGGCACTAAAACCGGCTAAAAAGTCAATAATCGATAACTAAAACTTGAGTTCTACTGCTTCTTACTGGCTATTACATCAAGTTAGAAGCTTCTTCTGTGATCTACTATGGTGCTTTTAGTGTCTCCGCATACTGCAGCAGGTGACATAGCTTTGCAACGATAAATGTAACCGTTTCAGAGAGAATAGCGGTCAATGTGACGATCTGGCTTTAATTCGATTCGATAACAAATGACGAAGACGGACGGATTTTTTAGGTTTTTACTACATATGAACACTTTTCACATTCTCCCGTGCAACGCGGCTGCTATTCCTTTCTCATGCAAAACCGTAAGGTCCTAGTTCATGTCCAAGTCACAAAAGCCAGTTATAAAGTCAATAATCGATAACTAAAACTTGAAATTTACTGCTTCTTACTGGCTATTAGATCAACATAAAAGCTTCTTCTGTGTTCTACTATGGTGCTTTTAGTGTCTCCGCATACCGCAGCACTCTACATAGCTTTGCAGACGATAAATGTAACCGTTTCAAAGAGAATAGTAGCCAATGTGAGGATCTGGCTTTAAGTCGATTCGATAACAAATGACGAAAACGTACGGATTTCTCAGGTTTTTACTACATATGAACACTTTTCACATTCTCCCGTGCAACGCGGCTGCTAGTCCTCCTTTCATGCAAAATCTTAAGGTCCTAGCTCATGTCCAAGGCACCAAAGCCGGCTAAAAATTCAATAATCGTTAACTAAAACTCGATTTGTATTGCTTCTTACTGGCTATTACATCAACTTAGAAATTTCTTGTGTGTTCTACTATGGCTCTTATAGTGTCTCCGCCTACCGTAGCACGCAACATAGCTTTGCACACGATAAATGTAACCGTTTCAGAGAGAAGAGAGGCCAATGTGACGATCTGGCTTTAAGTCGATTCGATAACAAATGACGAAAACCGACGGATTTCTCAGGTTTTTACTACATATGAACACTTTTCACATGCTCCCGTGCAACGCAGCTGCTAGTCCACATCTCATGCAAAATGTTAAGGTCCTAGCTGATGTCCAAGGCACCAAAGAAGGGTGAAAAGTCAATAATCGATAACTAAAACTTGAATTGTAGTGCTTCTTACTGCATATTAAATCAACATAGAAGCTTCTTCTGTGGTATACTGTGGTGCTTTTAGTGTCTCCGCATACCGCAGCACGCGACATAGCTTTGCAGACGATAAATCTAACCGTTTCAGAGAGAATAGCGGCCAATGGGACGATCTGGCTTTAAGTCGATTCGATAACAAATGACGAAATCGGACGGTTTTCTCAGGTTGTTACTACATATGAAACTTTTTCACATTCTCCCGTGCAACGCGGCTGCTTCTCGTCCTTTCATGCAAAATCTTAAGGTCATAGCTCATGTCCAAGACACCTAAGCCGGCTAAAAAGACAAAAATCGAAAACTAAAACTTGAATTGTACTACTGGTCTCTGGCTATTACATCAACTTAGAAGCTTCTTCTGTGTTCTACTATGGTGCTTTTAGTGTCTCCGCATACCGCAGCACGCGACATAGCTTTGCAGACGATAAATGTAACCGTTTCAGTAAGAATAGCGGCCAATGTGACGATCTGGCTGTAAGTCGATTCGATTACAAATGACGGAAACGGACGGATTTCTCACGTTTTTACTACATATGGACACTTTTCACATTCTCCCGTGCAACGCGGCTGCTTGTCCTCTTTTCATGCAAAATCGTAAAGTCCTAGCTCATGCCCAAGGCAACAAAGAACGATAAAAGGTGAATAATCGATAACTAAAACTTGAATTGTACTGCTTCTCACTGGTTAATACATCAACTTAGAAGATTCTTCTGTGTTCTACTATGGTGCTTTTAGTGTCTCCGCATACCGCAGCACGCGACATACCTTTGCAGACGATAAATGTAGCCGTTTCAGAGAGATGAGCGGCCAATGTGACGATCTGGCTTTAAGTCGATTCGATAACAAATGACGAAAACGGACGGAGTTCTCAGGTTGTTACTACATATGAAACTTTTTCACATTCTCCCGTGCAACGCGGCTGCTTCTCCTTTCATGTAAAATCTTAAGGTCATAGCTCATGTCCAAGGCACCAAAGCCGGCTAAAAAGACAAAAATCGAAACCTAAAACTTGATATGTACTACTGGTCTCTGGCTATTACATCAACCTAGAAGCTTCCTCTGTGTTCTACTATGGTGCTTTTAGTGTCTCGGCAAACCGCAGCACGCAACATAGCTTTGCAGACGATACATGTAAACGTTTCAGAGAGATGAGCGGCTGACGTGACGATCTGGCTTTAAGTCGATTCGATAACAAATGACGAGAACGGACGGATTTCTCAGGTTGTTACTAGATATGAACACTTTTCACATACTCCCGTGCCACGCGGCTGTTAGTCCTCCATACATGCAAAATCTTAAGGTCCTAGCTCATGTCCAAGGCACCAAAGCCGGCTAAAAAGTCAATAATCGTTAACTAAAACTCGATTTGTATTGCTTCTTACTGGCTATTACATCAACTTAGAAGTTTCTTGTGTGTTCTACTATGGTGCTTATAGTGTCTCCGCCTACCGTAGCACGCAACATAGCTTTGCACACGATAAATGTAACCGTTTCAGAGAGAAGAGAGGCCAATGTGACGATCTGGCTTTAAGTCGAATCGATAACAAATGACGAAAACGGACGGATTTCTCAGGTTTTTACTACATATGAATCCTTTTAACATTCTCCCGTGCTACGCGGCTGCTAGTCCTCCTTTCATGCAAAATCTTAAGGTCCTAGCTCATGCCCAAGGCACCAAAGCCCGCTAAAAAGTCAAAAATCGAAAACTAAAACTTGAATTGTACTACTTCTCTCTGGCCACTACATCAACTTAGAAACTTCATCTGTGTTCTACTACTGTGCTTTTAGTGTCTCCGCATACCGCAGCACGGGACATACCTTTGCAGACGATAAATGTAGCCGTTTCAGAGCGTTGAGCTGCCAATGTAACGATCTGGCTTTAAGTCGATTCTATAACAAATGACGAAAACGGACAGATTACTCAGGTTTTTACTACATATGAACACTCGTCACATTCTCCGGTGGAACGCGGCTGCTAGTCCTCCTTTCATGCAATATCTTAAGGTCCTAGCTCACGTCCAAGACACCAAAGCCGGCTAAAAATTCAATAATCGATAACTAAAACTTGAACTGTACTGCTACTTAATGGCTATTACATGAACTTAGAAGCTTTATCTGTGTTCTACTATGGTGCTTTTAGTGTCTCCGCATACCGCAGCACGCAACATAGCTTTGCACACGATAAATGTAACCGTTTCAGAGAGAATAGCGGTCAATGTGACGATCTGGCTTTAATTTGATTCGATAACAAATGACGAAGACGGACGGATTTTTTAGGTTTTTACTACATATGAACACTTTTCACATTCTCCCGTGCAACGCGGCTGCTATTCCTTTCTCATGCAAAACCGTAAGGTCCTAGTTCATGTCCAAGTCACAAAAGCCAGTTATAAAGTCAATAATCGATAACTAAAACTTGAAATTTACTGCTTCTTACTGGCTATTAGATCAACATAAAAGCTTCTTCTGTGTTCTACTATGGTGCTTTTAGTGTCTCCGCATACCGCAGCACGCTACATAGCTTTGCAGACGATAAATGTAACCGTTTCAAAGAGAATAGTAGCCAATGTGACGATCTGGCTTTAAGTCGATTCGATAACAAATGACGAAAACGTACGGATTTCTCAGGTTTTTACTACATATGAACACTTTTCACATTCTCCCGTGCAACGCGGCTGCTAGTCCTCCTTTCATGCAAAATCTTAAGGTCCCAGCTCATGTCCAAGGCACCAAAGCCGGCTAAAAATTCAATAATCGTTAACTAAAACTCGATTTGTATTGCTTCTTACTGGCTATTACATCAACTTAGAAATTTCTTGTGTGTTCTACTATGGCTCTTATAGTGTCTCCGCCTACCGTAGCACGCAACATAGCTTTGCACACGATAAATGTAACCGTTTCAGAGAGAAGAGAGGCCAATGTGACGATCTGGCTTTAAGTCGATTCGATAACAAATGACGAAAACGGACGGATTTCTCAGGTTTTTACTACATATGAACACTTTTCACATGCTCCCGTGCAACGCAGCTGCTAGTCCACCTCTCATGCAAAATGTTAAGGTCCTAGCTGATGTCCAAGGCACCAAAGAAGGGTGAAAAGTCAATAATCGATAACTAAAACTTGAATTGTAGTGCTTCTTACTGGCTATTAAATCAACATAGAAGCTTCTTCTGTGGTATACTGTGGTGCTTTTAGTGTCTCCGCATACCGCAGCACGCGACATAGCTTTGCAGACGATAAATCTAACCGTTTCAGAGAGAATAGCGGCCAATGGGACGATCTGGCTTTAAGTCGATTCGATAACAAATGACGAAATCGGACGATTTTCTCAGGTTGTTACTACATATGAAACTTTTTCACATTCTCCCGTGCAACGCGGCTGCTTCTCGTCCTTTCATGCAAAATCTTAACGTCATAGCTCATGTCCAAGACACCTAAGCCGGCTAAAAAGACAAAAATCATAACTAAAACTTGAATTGTACTACTGGTCTCTGGCTATTACATCAACTTAGAAGCTTCTTCTGTGTTCTACTATGGTGCTTTTAGTGTCTCCGCATACCGCAGCACGCGACATAGCTTTGCAGACGATAAATGTAACCGTTTCAGTAAGAGTAGCGGCCAATGTGACGATCTGGCTGTAAGTCGATTCGATTACAAATGACGGAAACGGACGGATTTCTCACGTTTTTACTACATATGGACACTTTTCACATTCTCCCGTGCAACGCGGCTGCTTGTCCTCTTTTCATGCAAAATCGTAAAGTCCTAGCTCATGCCCAAGGCAACAAAGAACGATAAAAGGTGAATAATCGATAACTAAAACTTGAATTGTACTGCTTCTCACTGGTTAATACATCAACTTAGAAGATTCTTCTGTGTTCTACTATGGTGCTTTTAGTGTCTCCGCATACCGCAGCACGCGACATACCTTTGCAGACGATAAATGTAGCCGTTTCAGAGAGATGAGCGGCCAATGTGACGATCTGGCTTTAAGTCGATTCGATAACAAATGACGAAAACGGACGGAGTTCTCAGGTTTTTACCTCATAAAAACATTCACATTCTCCCGTGCAACGCAGTTGCTAGTCCTCCTTTCATGCAAAATCTTAAGGTCCTAGATCGTGTCCAAGGCACCAAAGCCAGCTAAAAAGTCAATTATCGATAACTAAAACTTGAATTGTACTGCTACTTACTGGCTATTACATCAACTTAGAAGTTTCTTGTGTGTTCTACTATGGTGCTTATAGTGTCTCCGCCTACCGTAGCACGCGACATAGCTTTGCAGACGATAAATGTAACCCTCTGAGAGAGAATAGCGGCCAATGTGACGATCTGGCATTAAGTCGATTCGATAACAAATGACGAATACGGACGGATTTCTCAGGTTGTTACTAGATATGAACACTTTTCACATACTCCCGTGCCACGCGGCTGTTAGTCCTCCATACATGCAAAATCTTAAGGTCCTAGCTCATGTCCAAGGCACCAAAGCCGGCTAAAAAGTCAATAATCGTTAACTAAAACTCGATTTGTATTGCTTCTTACTGGCTATTACATCAACTTAGAAGTTTCTTGTGTGTTCTACTATGGTGCTTATAGTGTCTCCGCCTACCGTAGCACGCAACATAGCTTTGCACACGATAAATGTAACCGTTTCAGAGAGAAGAGAGGCCAATGTGACGATCTGGCTTTAAGTCGAATCGATAACAAATGACGAAAACGGACGGATTTCTCAGGTTTTTACTACATATGAACACGTTTCACATGCTCCCGTGCAACGCAGCTACTAGTCCTCCTCTCATGCAAAATCTTAAGGTCGTAGCTGATGTCCAAGGCACCAAAGAAGGGTGAAAAGTCTATAATCGATAACTAAAACTTGAATTGTAGTGCTTTTTACTGGCTATTACATCAACATAGAAGCTTCATCTGTGTTATACTGTGGTGCTTTTAGTGTCTCCGCATACCGCAGCACGCGACATAGCTTTGCAGACGATAAATCTAACCGTTTCAGAGAGAAAAGCGGCCAATGTGACGATCAGGCATTAAGTCGATTCGATAACAAATGACGAAAACGGACGGATTTCTCAGGTTTTTACTACATATGAATACTTTTCACATTCTCCCGTGCTACGCGGCTGCTAGTCCTCCTTTCATGCAAAATCTTAAGGTCCTAGCTCATGCCCAAGGCACCAAAGCCCGCTAAAAAGTCAAAAATCGAAAACTAAAACTTGAATTGTACTACTTCTCTCTGGCCACTACATCAACTTAGAAACTTCATCTGTGTTCTACTACTGTGCTTTTAGTGTCTCCGCATACCGCAGCACGGGACATACCTTTGCAGACGATAAATGTAGCCGTTTCAGAGCGTTGAGCTGCCAATGTAACGATCTGGCTTTAAGTCGATTCTATAACAAATGACGAAAACGGACAGATTACTCAGGTTTTTACTACATATGAACACTCGTCACATTCTCCGGTGGAACGCGGCTGCTAGTCCTCCTTTCATGCAATATCTTAAGGTCCTAGCTCACGTCCAAGACACCAAAGCCGGCTAAAAATTCAATAATCGATAACTAAAACTTGAACTGTACTGCTACTTAATGGCTATTACATGAACTTAGAAGCTTTATCTGTGTTCTACTATGGTGCTTTTAGTGTCTCCGCATACCGCAGCACGCAACATAGCTTTGCACACGATAAATGTAACCGTTTCAGAGAGAATAGCGGTCAATGTGACGATCTGGCTTTAATTTGATTCGATAACAAATGACGAAGACGGACGGATTTTTTAGGTTTTTACTACATATGAACACTTTTCACATTCTCCCGTGCAACGCGGCTGCTATTCCTTTCTCATGCAAAACCGTAAGGTCCTAGTTCATGTCCAAGTCACAAAAGCCAGTTATAAAGTCAATAATCGATAACTAAAACTTGAAATTTACTGCTTCTTACTGGCTATTAGATCAACATAAAAGCTTCTTCTGTGTTCTACTATGGTGCTTTTAGTGTCTCCGCATACCGCAGCACGCTACATAGCTTTGCAGACGATAAATGTAACCGTTTCAAAGAGAATAGTAGCCAATGTGACGATCTGGCTTTAAGTCGATTCGATAACAAATGACGAAAACGTACGGATTTCTCAGGTTTTTACTACATATGAACACTTTTCACATTCTCCCGTGCAACGCGGCTGCTAGTCCTCCTTTCATGCAAAATCTTAAGGTCCTAGCTCATGTCCAAGGCACCAAAGCCGGCTAAAAATTCAATAATCGTTAACTAAAACTCGATTTGTATTGCTTCTTACTGGCTATTACATCAACTTAGAAATTTCTTGTGTGTTCTACTATGGCCCTTATAGTGTCTCCGCCTACCGTAGCACGCAACATAGCTTTGCACACGATAAATGTAACCGTTTCAGAGAGAAGAGAGGCCAATGTGACGATCTGGCTTTAAGTCGATTCGATAACAAATGACGAAAACGGACGGATTTCTCAGGTTTTTACTACATATGAACACTTTTCACATGCTCCCGTGCAACGCAGCTGCTAGTCCACCTCTCATGCAAAATGTTAAGGTCCTAGCTGATGTCCAAGGCACCAAAGAAGGGTGAAAAGTCAATAATCGATAACTAAAACTTGAATTGTAGTGCTTCTTACTGGCTATTAAATCAACATAGAAGCTTCTTCTGTGGTATACTGTGGTGCTTTTAGTGTCTCCGCATACCGCAGCACGCGACATAGCTTTGCAGACGATAAATCTAACCGTTTCAGAGAGAATAGCGGCCAATGGGACGATCTGGCTTTAAGTCGATTCGATAACGAATGACGAAATCGGACGGTTTTCTCAGGTTGTTACTACATATGAAACTTTTTCACATTCTCCCGTGCAACGCGGCTGCTTCTCGTCCTTTCATGCAAAATCTTAACGTCATAGCTCATGTCCAAGACACCAAAGCCGGCTAAAAAGACAAAAATCGAAACCTAAAACTTGATATGTACTACTGGTCTCTGGCTATTACATCAACCTAGAAGCTTCCTCTGTGTTCTACTATGGTGCTTTTAGTGTCTCGGCAAACCGCAGCACGCAACATAGCTTTGCAGACGATACATGTAAACGTTTCAGAGAGATGAGCGGCTGACGTGACGATCTGGCTTTAAGTCGATTCGATAACAAATGACGAGAACGGACGGATTTCTCAGGTTGTTACTAGATATGAACACTTTTCACATACTCCCGTGCCACGCGGCTGTTAGTCCTCCATACATGCAAAATCTTAAGGTCCTAGCTCATGTCCAAGGCACCAAAGCCGGCTAAAAAGTCAATAATCGTTAACTAAAACTCGATTTGTATTGCTTCTTACTGGCTATTACATCAACTTAGAAGTTACTTGTGTGTTCTACTATGGTGCTTATAGTGTCTCCGCCTACCGTAGCACGCAACATAGCTTTGTACACGATAAATGTAACCGTTTCAGAGAGAAGAGAGGCCAATGTGACGATCTGGCTTTAAGTCGAATCGATAACAAATGACGAAAACGGACGGATTTCTCAGGTTTTTACTACATATGAACACTTTTCACATGCTCCCGTGCAACGCAGCTACTAGTCCTCCTCTCATGCAAAATCTTAAGGTCGTAGCTGATGTCCAAGGCACCAAAGAAGGGTGAAAAGTCTATAATCGATAACTAAAACTTGAATTGTAGTGCTTTTTACTGGCTATTACATCAACATAGAAGCTTCATCTGTGTTATACTGTGGTGCTTTTAGTGTCTCCGCATACCGCAGCACGCGACATAGCTTTGCAGACGATAAATCTAACCGTTTCAGAGAGAAAAGCGGCCAATGTGACGATCAGGCATTAAGTCGATTCGATAACAAATGACGAAAACGGACGGATTTCTCAGGTTTTTACTACATATGAATACTTTTCACATTCTCCCGTGCTACGCGGCTGCTAGTCCTCCTTTCATGCAAAATCTTAAGGTCCTAGCTCATGCCCAAGGCACCAAAGCCCGCTAAAAAGTCAAAAATCGAAAACTAAAACTTGAATTGTACTACTTCTCTCTGGCCACTACATCAACTTAGAAACTTCATCTGTGTTCTACTACTGTGCTTTTAGTGTCTCCGCATACCGCAGCACGGGACATACCTTTGCAGACGATAAATGTAGCCGTTTCAGAGAGTTGAGCTGCCAATGTAACGATCTGGCATTAAGTCGATTCGATAACAAATGACGAATACGGACGGATTTCTCAGGTTTTTACTACATATGAATACTTTTCACATTCACCCGTGCAACGCGGCTGCTAGTCCTCCTTTCATGCAAACTCTTAAGGTCCTAGCCCATGTCCAAGGAACCAGAGACGGCTAAAAAGTCAATAATCGATAACTAAAACTTGAATTGTACTGCTTCTTACTGGCTATTACGTCAACATAGAAGCTTCTTCTGTGTTCTACAATGGTGCATTTAGTGTCTCTGCATACCTCAGCACACGACATAAGTTTGCAGACGATAAATGTAACCGTTGCAGAGAGACTAGCGGCCAATGTGACGAGCTTACTTTAAGTCGATTCAGTAACAAATGACGAAGACGGACGGATTTCTCAGGTTGTTACTACATATGAAACTTTTTCACATTCTCCCGTGCAACGCGGCTGCTTCTCCTCCTTTCATGTAAAATCTTAAAGTCATAGCTCATGTCCAAGGCACCAAAGCCGGCTAAAAAGACAAAAATCGAAACCTAAAACTTGATATGTACTACTGGTCTCTGGCTATTACATCAACCTAGAAGCTTCCTCTGTGTTCTACTATGGTGCTTTTAGTGTCTCGGCAAACCGCAGCACGCAACATAGCTTTGCAGACGATACATGTAAACGTTTCAGAGAGAAGAGCGGCCAGAATGGCGATCAGGTATTAAGTCGATTCGATAGCAAATGACGAAAACGAGCGGATTTCTTAGGTCTTTACTACTTATGAGCACTTTTCACATACTCCCGTGCAACACTGCTGCTAGTCCTCCTTTCATGCAAAATCTCCAAGGCACCAAACCGGCTAAAAATTCAATAATCGATAACTAAAACTTGAATTATACTGCATCTTCAGGCTATTAAATCAACGTAGAAGTTTCATCTGTAATCTACTATGGTGCTTTTAGTGTCTCCGCATACCGCAGCACGCGATATAGCTTTGCAGACGATAAATGTAACCGTTTCAGAGAGTATAGCGGCCAATGTGATGATCTGGCTTTAAGTCGATTCGATAACAAATGACGAAAACGGAAGGATTTCTCAGGTTGTTACTACATATGAACACTTTTCACATTTTCCCGTGCAACTCGGCTGCTACTCTTCCTTTCATGTGAAATTTTAAGGTCCTAGCTCCAGTCCAAGGCACCAAAGAAGGGTGAAAAGTCAATAATCGATAACTAAAACTTGAATTGTAGTGCTTCCCACTGGCTATTACATCAACTTAGAAGCTTCATCTGTGTTCGAGTATGGTGCTTTTAGTGTCTCCGCATACCGCAGCACGCGACATAGTTTTGCAGACGATAAATGTAACCGTTTCAGAGAGAAGAGCGGCCAATGTGACGATCAGGCTTTAAGTCGATTCTATAACAAATGACGAAAACGGACGGAGTTCTCAGGTTTTTACCGCACATGAACTCTCTTCACATTATCCCGTGCGACGCGGCTGCTAGCCCTCCTTTCATGCAAAATCTTAATTTCCTAGATCGTGTCCAAGGCACCAAAGCCAGCTAAGAAGTCAATAATCTATAACTAAAACTTGAATTGTACTAATTCTTACTGGCTATTACATCAACATAGAAGCTTCATCTGTGTTATACTGTGGTGCTTTTAGTGTCTCCGCATACCGCAGCACGCGACATAGCTTTGCAGACGATAAATGTAACCGTTTCAGAGAGAATAGCGGCCAATGGGACGATCTGGCATTAAGTCGATTCGATAACAAATGACGAAAACGGACGGATTTTTCAGGGTTTTACTACATATGAACACTTTTCACATTATCCCGTGCAACGCGGCTGCTAGTCCTCCTTTCATGCAAAATCTTAAGGTCCTAGCTCATGCCCAAGGCACCAAAGCCCGCTAAAAAGTCAAAAATCGAAAACTAAAACTTGAATTGTACTACTTCTCTCTGGCCACTACATCAACTTAGAAACTTCATCTGTGTTCTACTACTGTGCTTTTAGTGTCTCCGCATACCGCAGCACGGGACATACCTTTGCAGACGATAAATGTAGCAATTTCAGAGAGTTGAGCTGCCAATGTAACGATCTGGCTTTAAGTCGATTCTATAACAAATGACGAAAACGGACAGATTACTCAGGTTTTTACTACATATGAACACTCGTCACATTCTCCAGTGGAACGCGGCTGCTAGTCCTCCTTTCATGCAATATCTTAAGGTCCTAGCTCACGTCCAAGACACCAAAGCCGGCTAAAAATTCAATAATCGATAACTAAAACTTGAACTGTACTGCTACTTACTGGCTATTACATGAACTTAGAAGCTTTATCTGTGTTCTACTATGGTGCTTTTAGTGTCTCCGCATACCGCAGCACGCGACATAGCTTTGCAGACGATATATGTAACCGTTTCAGAGAGAATAGCGGCAAATGTAACGATCTGGCTTTAAGTCGATTCAATAACAAATGACGAAAACGGATGGATTTCTCGGGTTGTTACTACATATGAACATTTTTCACATTCTCCTGTGCAACGCGGCTGCTAGTCCTCCTTTCATGCAAACTCTTAAGGTCCTAGCCCATGTCCAAGGAACCAGAGCCGGCTAATAAGTCAATAATCGATAACTAAAACTTGAATTGTACTTCTTCTTACTGGCTATTACATCAACATAGAAGCTTCTTCTGTGTTCTACAATGGTGCTTTTAGTGTCTCCGCATACCTCAGCACGCGACATAGCTTTGCAGACGATAAATGTAACCGTTGCAGAGAGATCAGCGGCCAATGTGACGAGCTTACTTTAAGTCGATTCAGTAACAAATGACGAAAACGGACGGATTTCTCAGGTTGTTACTACATATGAAACTTTTTCACATTCTCCCGTGCAACGCGGCTGCTACTCCTCCTTTCATGCAAAATCTTAAGGTCATAGCTCATGTCCAAGGCACCAAAGCCGGCTAAAAAGACAAAAATCGAAAACTAAAACTCTAATTGTCCTACTGGTCTCTGGCTATTACATCAACTTAGAATCTTCTTCTGTGTTCTACTATGGTGCTTTTAGTGTCTCCGCATACCGCAGCACGCGACATTGCTTTGCAGACGATAAATGTAACCGTTTCAGTAAGAATAGCGGCCAATGTGACGATCTGGCTGTAAGTCGATTCGTTTACAAGTGACGGAAACGGACGGATTTCTCACGTTTTTACTACATATGGACACTTTTCACATTCTCCCGTGCAACGCGGCTTCTTGTCCTCTTTTCATGCATAATCGTAAAGTCCTAGCTCATGCCCAAGGCAACAAAGAACGGTAAAAGGTGAACAATCGATAACTAAAACTTGAATTGTTTTGCTTCTTACTGGTTAATACATCAACTTAGAAGATTCTTCTGTGTTCTACTATGGTGCTTTTAGTGTCTCAGCATACCTCAGCCCGTGGCATAGCTTTGCACACGATAAATGTAATCGTTTCAGAGAGAAGAGCGGCCAATATGGCGATCAGGTATTAAGTCGATTCGATAGCAAATGACGAAAACGAGCGGATTTCTCAGGTCTTTACTACTTATGAACACTTTTCACATACTCCCGTGCAACACTGCTGCTAGTCCTCCTTTCATGCAAAATCTCCAAGGCACCAAACCGGCTAAAAATTCAATAATCGATAACTAAAACTTGAATTGTACTGCATCTTCAGGCTATTAAATCAACGTAGAAGTTTCATCTGTAATCTACTATGGTGCTTTTAGTGTCTCCGCATACCGCAGCACGCGATATAGCTTTGCAGACGATAAATGTAACCGTTTCAGAGAGTATAGCGGCCAATGGGACGATCTGGCATTAAGTCGATTCGATAACAAATGACGAAAACGGACGGATTTTTCAGGTTTTTACTACATATGAACACTTTTCACATTATCCCGTGCAACGCGGCTGCTAGTCCTCCTTTCATGCAAAATCTTAAGGTCCTAGCTCATGTCCAAGGCACCAGAGCCCGCTAAAAAGTCAAAAATCGATAACTAAAACTTGAATTGTACTACTTCTCTCTGGCTATTACATCAACTTAGAAAATTCATCTGTGTTCTACTACTGTGCTTTTAGTGCCTCCGCATTCCGCCGCACGCGACATACCTTTGCAGACGATAAATGTAGCCGTTTCAGAAAGATGAGTGGCCAATGTAACGATCTGGCTTTAAGTCGATTCGATAACAAATGACGAAAACGGACGGATTTCTCAGGTTTTTACTACATATGAACACTTTTCATATTCTCCCCTGCAACGCGTCTGCTAGTCCTTCTTTCATGCAAAATCGTAAGGTCCTAGCTCATGTCAAGGCACAAAAGACGGCTAAAAAGTCAATAATCGATAACTAAAACTTGAATTCTACTGCTTCTTACTGGCTATTACATCAACTTGGAAGCTTCTGCTGTGTTCTACTATGGTACTTATAGTTTCTCCGCCTACCGTAGCACGCGACGTAGCTTTGCACACGATAAATGTAACCGTTTCAGGGAGAAGAGAGGCCAATATGACGATCTGGCTTTAAGTCGAATCGATAACAAATGACGAAAACGGACGGATTTCTCGGTTTTTACTACATATGAACACTTTTTACATTCTCCAATTAAACGCAGCTGCTAGTCCTCCTCTCATGCAAAATCTTAAGGTCCTAGCTCATGTCCAAGGCACCAAACAAGGGTAAAAAGTCAATAAACGATAACGAAAATTCGATTCTATAACAAAAGACGTAAACGGACAGATTACTAAGGTTTTTACTACATATGAACACTTTTCACATTCTCTCGTTCAAGGCGGCTGCTAGTCCTCTTTTCATGCAAAATCTCAAGGTCCTAGCGCATGTGCAAGGCTCCAAAGCCGGTTAAAAATTCAATAATCGATAACTAATACTTGAATTGTACTGCTTCATACTGGCTATTACATCAACTTGGAAGCTTCTTCTGTGTTCTACTATAGTTCTTATAGCGTCTCCGCATACCATAGCATGCAACATAGGTTTGCAGACGATAAATATAACCGTTTCAGAGGGAAGAGCGGCCAATGTGACGATCTGGCTTTAAGTCGATTCGATAGCAAATGACGAAAACGGTGCGATTTCTCAGGTTTCACATTCTGTCGAGCAACGTGGCTGCCATTCGTTGTTTCTTGCAAAATCTTAAGGTTGTCGGTCATGTCCAAGGCACCAAAGTCACCTAATAAGTCAATAATCGATAACTAAAACTTGAATTGTACTGCTTCTTACTGTCCGATAACATCAACTCAGAAGCTTCTTGTGTGTTCTACTATGGTGTTTTTAGTGTCTCCACACACTGTAGCACGCCACAAAGGTTTGCAGACGATATATGTAACCGTTTGAGAGAGGAAATCGGTCAATGTGACGATCTGGCATTACGTCGATACAATAGCAAATAACGAAAACGGTGCGATTTCTCAGGGGTTTACTACATATGGACACATTTCATGTTCTTTCGTGCAACGTGGCTGCCATTTGTTGCTTCATGCAAAATCTTAAGGTCGTCGGTGACGTCCAAGGCACCAAAGCCACCTAATAAATCAATTATCGATAACTAAAACTTGAATTGTACTGCTTCGTACTGGCTGATTACATCAAATTAGAAGTTTCTTCTGTATTTTACTGTGGTGCTTTTAGTGTGTCCGCCTACCGCAACACGCCACATAGGTTTGCAGACGATATATGTAACCGTTTGAGAGAGAAAAGCGGCCAATGTGACGATGTGGCATTTCGGCGATACGATAGCAAATGACGAAAACGGTGCGATCTCTCAGGTTTTTACTACGTATGCACACTTTTCACATTCTACCGTGCAACGTGGCAGCTAGACCTCCACACATGCAAAATATTAAGGTCCAAGCTCATGTCCCATGCACCAAAGCCGGCTAAGAGTCAATAATCGATAACTAAAACTTGAATTGCACTTATTTTTACTGGCTATTACATCATCTTAGAAGCTTCTTCTGTGTTCTACTGTTGTGCTTTTAATGTCTCAGTCGATAAAAGTTACCGTTTCAGATGAAAAAGACGCCAATGAGACGATTTGGCGTTACGTCAGTACGATGGCAGATGACGAATTTGGTGCGATTTCTCAAGTTTATACTAGTTATGGACACTTTTCACATTCTCCCGTGTAACTTGGCTGCCAGCCGTTGTTACATGCTAAATTTTATGGTCCTTGGTCATGTCCAAGACACCAAACCCGGCTAATAAGTCAATAATCGATAGCTAAAACTTGAATTGTACTGCTTGTCACTGGCCGATTACATCAACTTACAAGCTTCTTCTGTGTTCTACTATAATGTTTTTAGTGTCTCCACACACCACAGCACACCACATAGGTTTGCAGCCGACAAATGTAACCGTTTGAGAGAGAAACGCTTACAATGTGACGATCGTGCATTCCGTCGATACGATAGTAAATAAGTAAATCGGTGCGATTTCTCAGGTTTTTTACTACTTATGGACACTTTTCACAATCTCTCGAACAACGTGGCTGCCATTCGTTGTTACATGCAAAATCTTAATGTCGTCGGTCATGTCGAAGGCACCAAAGCCACCTAATATGTCAATAATCGATAACTAAAACTTGAATTGTACTGTCTCTTACTGTCCGATAACATCAACTCAGAAGCTTCTTGTGTGTTCCACTATGGTGCTTTTAGTGTCTCCGCATACCGCAGCACGCCACTTGGGTTTGCAGACGATATATGTAACCGTTTGAGAGAGAAAAGCGGCCAATGTGACGATCTGGCATTACGTCGATACGATAGCAAATGACGAAACGGGTCGATTTCTCAGGTTTTTACTACATATGGACACGTTTCACATTCTATCGTGTAACGTGACTGCCATTCGTTGTTTCATGCTAAAACGTAATGTCGTCGGTCAGTTCCTAGGCACAGAAGCCACCTAATAAGTCAATAATCGATAGCTAAAATTTGAATTGTACTGCTTCTTACTGTCCGATAACATCAACTTAGAAGCTTCTTCTCGGTTTTACTGCTGTGCTTTTAATGTCTCCGCATTCCGCAGCATGCCACATAAGTTTGCAGACGATAAATGTACCGTTTGTGATAGAAAAGGGTCCAATGTGACAATCTCGCATTCCTTCGATACGATAGCAAATGCCGAAAACGGTGCGATTTCTCAGGTTTTTACTAGTTATGGACACTTTTCAAATTCTCTGGTGTAACGTGGCTGCCAGCCGTTGTTACATGCTAATTATTATGGTCCTCGGTCATGTCCAACACACCGAACCCTTCTAATAAGTCAATAATCGATAACTAAAACTTTAATTGTGCTGCTTCTTACTGTCCGATAACATCAACATAGAAGCTTCTTCTGTGTGCTACTGCGGTGCTTTTAGTGTCTCCGCATTCTGCAGCACGCCACATAATTTTGCAGACGATAAATGTAACCGTTTGAGAGAGAAAAGCGTCCAATGTGACGATCTCGCATTACGTCGATACGTTAGCAAATGACGAAAACGGTGCGATTTCTCTGGTTTTTACTATTTATGGACACTTTTCACATTCTCTCGTGTAACATGGTTGCCAGCCGTTGTTACATGCAAAATATTATGGTCCTCGGTCATGTCCAAGACACCAAAGCCACCTAATAAATCAATAATCGATAACTGAAACTTGAATTGTACTCCTCCTTAATGGCCGTTTACATCAACTTAGAAGCTTCTTCTGTGTTCTACTATGGTGTTTTTAGTGTGTCCACCTACCGCAGCACGCCACATAGGTTTGCAGACGATATATGTAACCGTTTGAGAGAGAAAAGCTTCCAATGTGGCGATCTGGCATTCCCTCGATACGATACAAATGACGAAAACCGTTCGATTTCTCAGGGTTTTCCTACATATGGACACTTTTCACATTTTCTCGTGTAACGTGACTACCAGACATTGTTTCATGCAAAATGTTAATGTCGTCGGTCATGTCCAAGGAACCAAAGCCGGCTAATAATCCAATAATCGATAACTAAAACTTGAATTGTTCTGCTTCTTACAGTCCGATAACATCAACTTAGAAGCTTCTTCTGTGTTCTAGTGTTATGCTTTTAGTGTCTCCACATACCGCAGCACGCCACATAGGTTTGCAGTGGATGTATGTAACCGTTTGAGAGAGAACAGACTCCAATGTGACGATCTATCATTCCGTCGATACGCTAGCAAATGACGAAAACGGTGCGATTTCACAGGTTTTCACTATTTATGGACACTTTTCACATTGTCTCGTGTAACGTGGCTTCCAGCCGTTGTTTTCTTCCAAAATCGTAAGGTCGTCGGTAATGTCCAAGACACCAAAGCCGAATAATAAGTCAATAATTTATAACTAAAACTTAAATTTTACTGCTTCTTACGGCCCCCAGGGGCTCAGCATTCACTTGCTGAGTACGGGCTTGGCGACTCCGGGGTCCTGAGCTGGGGACTGGTCTGCGCCGCCAGTGTCCTGTCACCGTAACCCCCGGGCATGCTTCAGCGACCACCGTACGGCGCGGCGGTGAAATGTTGTGTGCTGCGGGTAATGGTAATCTTGGCTTGACCGCCTGGATTGCGAGGAAGGCCAACCTCTATAAAAACCCCTCAATCTTTCGGTGTGCTCCGCGCCTAGAAGATGCATGGCTGTTGGGGTGGAACAGTCGCAAGCGGGCAACCTCTGGGGCACCTGTCGCACCCCAGTTGTATAAGGCTTACTCAGGCACGCGGGGCTCTGTCTGAGCGGACTTTTAGTTCCCTAGCTGCTCGTGGGACCACAATGGACCCTTCGACCTCTACATTTCCCCCTACCAGTGGCTTGGGTGGGCCGCTGGTAGGAAAACCCACCCAATCGAAAAAGCGGCTACGCGCTGCGAGTCCTCCAGCGCCTGGTGTTGCTAGAGGTTTAACAGAATGTAGTAACGGAGCACATGCTGATAATCAGAATGTGTTTTTGATTATTAAAAGGAAGGAGGGTAGCTTTGAGAGGGTTTCTCCCTTTTACATCCACAAGGGTCTTGAGGGAATTGCAGGAACACTGAAATCTGTAAAGCGACTGCGCAATGGGACTCTGTTAGTTGAAACTTCTAGTTCCCGTCAAGTCGCTGCCCTTCGGAAAGCAAATTGTCTAGGAGAGTACGCTGTCGAGACCGAGCTCCACTCCACTTTGAACTATAGTAAGGGTGTTGTGACGTGTAGGGACTTGGTGGATATCCCCATAGACGTGCTAAAATCTGAGTGGGCTGACGAAGGAATTGTTGACGTGCAGCACATTATGAAACGAGTCAATGGGGACCTCGTCAAATCTGACTCGTTTATTCTCACATTCAGTTGCCCGAGACTCCCGGAGCATGTTAAAGCGGGGTTCTTACGTTTGTCCGTACGGCCATATTTCCCCAACCCAATGCGCTGTTTTAAATGTCAGCGCTTTGGGCATACTACGTTGGGGTGCAATGGGATAGCCACGTGTGGTAAATGTGGTCAGCCTGTCCATGACGGAGCCGATTGTTCATCGCCTGTGAAGTGCGTGAATTGCTTTGGGAGTCACCCTGTCTGGAGCCGGATCTGCCCCATCTATCTCGAAGAGCGGAAGGTACAGGAGATTAAAACATCTAAGCGCATCCCCTATGGTGATGCCAAGAAGATCTTTAAGGCCATGCAACCTCCTGTGTTTTCCACGTCTTTCGCTTCCGCTCTCAAAAAACCGGTACAACTGGCCACTGTTGCTACACAAACGGAGGTTGCTAGTGTTAGCACTAAAACCTGCGCTTGCCAGTGCACTTGTGCTGCTGCGGTTGTTTTGCAATCTGCGGCTCTCCCCGCTCCATCGGACAAGGCCGTGGTTGCTGACATTGAGGTACTTCCAGCCTCCCCCCATATGGCGCCTTCTGCCCAGGCGAGTCAACCTCCAACTGTTGACAAGGCTCTGCATTCCAAGCCCCCCAAGACAAAGCCTCAGAAGATGAAGGTTCTGCCACCTGAGGAGACTAGTCAGCGTCGGTCAGATGATGATGCCATCGTACTGTCCGACATCTCCCGTGGGTCGTCATCGGATCTTATGGACATTGATGTCGACCGGGGGCGATCTTCTCGCCCCAGGAATAAATCTCCGGCCAGTACGGTCTCTCCTCCAAAGCACAGAGGCAGGGTGAAAGTTCAGCCACCCTGATCACTGGCTCCCATATTACAGTGGAACCTGAATGGTTTCAGGACGCATGTGGCCGAATTACAACTCCTCATACGAGAGTGCCCCTTGTGCTTATGTATCCAAGAGACACATTTTCGGGCCACTGATTCTCCTTCTTTACGCGGCTATACCGCATATCGAAAAGATGATCTGACGGGGCAAAGGGCAAAGGGTGGTGTTGCGGTTTTTGTCCGTGATGTGCACCCCTCATCTGAGCTCCCTCTCGTCACTGACTTGCAAGCAGTTGCAGTTGACATTCTTGTGGGTCGGAGGCTCACAGTCTGTTCTGTTTATTTACCACCTCCGGATGCGATAGACTCTGAGGCTCTCACGGACCTTATTAGCCAACTCCCTCGCCCATTTCTTCTTCTGGGGGACTTCAACGCTCATAATGTCTTATGGGGCTCTCCGACTACTTGCCCCAGGGGTCGCATTCTGGAAAGCGTCATGATGTCTGAAGAACTGTGCCTCCTCAACTCTGGTGCTCCCACTCATTTCTGTACTGCTTCCGGATCGTCATCGGCTATTGACCTTTCCTTTTGCTCTCCAGCACTCGCGGATTCTGCTCTGTGGGAGGCTGCAGCTGACCTCCATTCTAGTGACCACTTCCCCCTCTGGATTCGCCTCCTGGATGAGGCTGTGGCATTACCAGTGCCGCCCCGGTGGCACCTTTGCAGAGCTGACTGGACACTTTTCAGCCAACTGGCTGTTTTGGAACACCGTGCCAGCGTCCACGAATGGGTAGACCATGTTGCAGCCGTGATCTCTCATGCTGCTGAATTGTCAATCCCACGATCATCCGGTCATCCCAAGAGGCGTCCTGTCCCTTGGTGGACCACTGAGTGCCACTCAGCCATCCGCGCCCGCCGTGCAGCACCGCGCCGCTTCAAGTGCCGTCCCTCAGCTGACAATCTTGCGGCCTTTCGGGTGGCAAGGGCCAGAGCGCGACGAGTGATTAAAGAGAGCAAACGACGGTCATGGCAATCGTTCTTGAATTCCATCTCTCGCTCCACTAGTTCTACGAAAGTATGGGAAGCCATCAGGAGGATTTCCGGGAAACTCAGCCAGCTACCTGTCACGGCATTGCTGCATCAGGGATGTCTCCTCACGGCGCCGAGAGACATTGCCCAGACACTGGCCATGCATTTTGCGGAATCTACCGCCACTATTAACTGTGATCCAGATTTCTGCCGCTACCGCACAGCCGTCGAAAGGGGTCACTTGGACTTCCGGTCTCTAAATTCTGAACCCTATAACTGCCCCTTCACAATGTGGGAACTGGATTCTGCGCTGTCTGTGGCTCATGATACTGCGCCTGGTCATGATCAAATCCGGTACAGCATGCTGCGGCACCTGTCGCTGCCATCCAAGGAAGTTCTCCTGAACTGTTTCAATATGATATGGTTATCTGGCACGTACCCTGATTCGTGGAGGGAGGCAATTTTGATTCCCCTCCTCAAACCAGGGAAGGACCGAACGCATCCCAGTAGTTATCGGAGTATTGCCTTGACGAGCTGTGTTGGGAAGACGTTGGAACGCATGGTCAACCGCCGCCTGGTTTGGCTGCTCGAGACCAGGCAGCTCCTTAGCCCCTCTCAGTGTGGCTTTCGGAGATGTCGTTCCACTATAGACAACTTGACCCTGCTTGAGGCCGCCATCCAGCAGGCCTTTCTACGTAACCAGCATTGTCTAGGGGTCTTCTTTGACATTAATAAGGCGTATGACACTACTTGGCGTCGCCTTATCCTCAATCAACTCCATGAGTGGGGCTTTCGTGGCCGTCTCCCCATCTTCATTCGGTCCTTTCTTTCTCACCGCCTCTTTCGGTATCGGGTTGGTAATGTGTTATCGGATTTGTACGTGCAGGAGAATGGTGTTCCTCAGGGCAGCGTTTTAAGTGTCACCCTCTTTGCCGTTGCTATTAACAGTATCACGTCCACTATCCGGAGTCCTGCCCAATGCTCCTTGTTTGTGGACGATTTTGCTGTTTTCTGTTCTTCCTCCAGTCTTGTCAGTGCTAGTCAGCAGTTACAGCTTACGATAAAGCGCTTAGAGGCATGGACTGCAAAGACGGGTTTTACCTTTTCTGCAGACAAATCTGTGTGTGTTCATTTTAATCGTTCTCGGCGTCTTTTTACCTCCCCTGAATTGCGTCTGAGGGACACCGTTCTTCCTTTTAGAGACACTGTGAGGTTCCTGGGCCTCACTTTTGATTCCAAGTTGTCGTGGTTGCCTCACCTTAAAGACCTCAAGGTGCGGGCCCTGAAGGCACTGAATATTTTGAAGTGTCTGAGCCATCGGTCCTGGGGAGCAGATCGGGCGCGTCTGCTGCAGTTTTATAGGGCTTTCGTCCGATCGCGTCTTGACTATGCTTGCACCGTGTATGGGTCAGCAAGGCCTTCGTATCTGAAGATCCTTGACGCAGTACACCATGAGGGTATCAGGCTGGCCACTGGTGCCTTCCGTACCAGTCCCATCCCCAGCCTGTGTGCTGAGGCAGGGGAACCGCCGCTCGCCATCCGGCGGAAACTCCTCATGGTGCGACGGGTGTGTCATTTCCTTGCCTGTCCTACCTCCCCTGCGTACCCTACCGTTGCCCGACCGCCTATGGAACGTCTCTTTTCCAGTCGTCCCAGGGCAACAAAACCATTTGGGATTCGTGCCAAGCATTTGCTTGAGTCCCTTGGCGTGGAGCGTGTGGCCCCCCAACGACAAGGTTTTACTCGCCTGCCTCCCTGGTTGCTCCAGAGGCCCAGCATCCTTTTAGACTTGTCGGAGAACCGGAGGAACTGCACTCCGGCGTTTGTTTTTACCTCCTTATTTTACGATATTTTAAACCAGCATCCGGACCATGTACCTGTATTCACAGATGGCTCTAAACAGGGGGACACTGTTGGTTGTGCTGTTGTTTTCCCTGATCGAGTCGTCAAGTTACGGCTTCCTGCGGTGTTTACCATCCTCGATGCCGAATTGTTTGCAATATTGCGGGCATTGGAGCAGATGAGATGTGTTCCCAGTATTAAGTTCCTCATCTGTTCTGACTCCCTGAGTGCCCTTCAGACCATTCAACACTTGTACCCAGCGGATACGGTCGTCCAGAACATCCATGATGCCCTACTCCACCTGCAACGGCAGGGGAAGGAGGTTTCTTTCTGCTGGGTGCCGGGGCACGTGGGTATTAGGGGAAACGAACTGGCGGATGTGGCTGCCAAAGATGCATGTTCCCTCCCTCACGTTGTTGAATGTGCCGTCCCCCTCCATGCTGTAACCTCCCTTTTGCGTTTTCGTGTTATGCATCAATGGGAAGAGGAGTGGTTGGCAGTTTCTGACAATAAGCTGCGTCTGGTAAAGACCACTACGCGACCATGGCGTACGTCCTACCAGTCATACAGGCGGGATGAGGTTCTCCTCACTCGCCTCTACATCTACATCTACATCTACATCCGTACTCCGCAAGCCACCTGACGGTGTGTGGCGGAGGGTACCCTGAGTACCTCTATCGGTTCTCCCTTCTATTCCAGTCTCGTATTGTACGTGGAAAGAAGGATTGTCGGTATGCTTCTGTGTGGGCTCTAATCTCTCTGATTTTATCCTCATGGTCTCTTCGCGAGATATACGTAGGAGGGAGCAATATACTGCTTGACTCTTCGGTGAAGGTATGTTCTCGAAACTTTAACAAAAGCCCGTACCGAGCTACTGAGCGTCTCTCCTGCAGAGTCTTCCACTGGAGTTTATCTATCATCTCCGTAACGCTTTCGCAATTACTAAATGATCCTGTAACGAAGCGCGCTGCTCTCCGTTGGATCTTCTCTATCTCTTCTATCAACCCTACCTGGTGCGGATCCCACACTGCTGAGCAGTATTCAAGCATTGGGCGAACAAGTGTACTGTAACCTACTTCCTTTGTTGTCGGATTGCATTTCCTTAGGATTCTTCCAATGAATCTCAGTCTGGCATCTGCTTTACCGACGATCAACTTTATATGATCATTCCATTTTAAATCACTCCTAATGCGTACTCCCAGATAATTTATGGAATTAACTGCTTCCAGTTGCTGACCTGCTATTTTGTAGCTAAATGATAAGGGACCTATCTTTCTATGTATTCGCATCACATTACACTTCGCTACATTGAGATTCAATTGCCATTCCGTGCACCATGCGTCAATTCGCTGCAGATCCTCCTGCATTTCAGTACAATTTTCCATTGTTGCAACCTCTCGATACACCACAGCATCATCTGCAAAAAGCCTCAGTGAACTTCCGATGTCATCCACCAGGTCATTTATGTATATTGTGAACAGCAACGGTCCTATGACACTCCCCTGCGGCACACCTGAAATCACTCTTACTTCGGAAGACTTCTCTCCATTGAGAATGACGTGCTGCGTTCTGTTATCTAGGAACTCCTCAATCCAATCACACAATTGATCTGATAGTCCGTATGCTCTTACTTTGTTCATTAAACGACTGTGGGGAACTGTGTCAAACGCCTTGCGGAAGTCAAGAAACACGGCATCCACCTGTGAACCCGTGTCTAAGGCCCTCTGAGTCTCGTGGACGAATAGCGCGAGCTGGGTTTCACACGATCGTCTTTTTCGAAACCCATGCTGATTCCTACAGAGTAGATTTCTAGTCTCCAGAAAAGACATTATACTCGAACATAATATGTGTTCCAAAATTCTACAACTGATCGACGTTAGAGATATAGGTCTATAGTTCTGCACATCTGTTCGACGTCCCTTCTTTAGAACGGGGATGACCTGTGCCCTTTTCCAATCCTTTGGAACGCTTCGCTCTTCTAGAGACCTACGGTACACCGCTGCAAGAAGGGGTGCAAGTTCCTTCGCGTACTCTGTGTAAAATCGAACTGGTATCCCATCAGGACTAGCGGCCTTTCCTCTTTTGAGCGATTTTAATTGTTTCTCTAACCCTCTGTCGTCTACTTCGATATCTACCATTTTGTCAACTGTGCGACAAT
Source organism: Schistocerca gregaria (assembly GCF_023897955.1). Taxonomy (NCBI): domain Eukaryota; kingdom Metazoa; phylum Arthropoda; class Insecta; order Orthoptera; family Acrididae; genus Schistocerca; species Schistocerca gregaria. The sequence continues at coordinate 3,053,715 of NW_026061713.1, read as the reverse complement.
CTAGAGAAGGAAGCACAGTGCAGTCTTCCTCTGTGAAACAGCTTTGGAAGAAGACATTTAGTAATTCGGCCTTTAGTCTGTCATCCTCTGTTTCAGTACCATTTTGGTCACAGAGTGTCTGGACATTTTGTTTTGATCCACCTACCGCTTTGACATAGGACCAAAATTTCTTAGGATTTTCTGCCAAGTCAGTACATAGAACTTTACTTTCGAATTCATTGAAAGCATCTCGCATAGCCCTCCTCACACTACATTTCGCTTCGCGTAATTTTTGTTTGTCTGCAAGGCTTTGGCTATGTCTATGTTTGCTGTGAAGTTCCCTTTGCTTCCGCAGCAGTTTTCTAACTCGGTTGTTGTACCACGGTGGCTCTTTTCCATCTCTTACGATCTTGCTTGGCACATACTCATCTAACGCATATTGTACCATGGTTTTGAACTTTGTCCACTGATCCTCAACACTATCTGCACTTGAGACAAAACTTTTGTGTTGAGCCGTCAGGTACTCTGTAATCTGCTTTTTGTCACTTTTGCTAATGCCTCCGCATTGGACACAGTCCCTTCACGCATGGTTTTTTACTCCGGCGGGAGGACCCCCCAATCTGCAGTGCTTGTGGCGTCCAGATTACTGTCCGCCACATTTTACTTGACTGTCTTTTATTCTCTGACCAGAGGGCGGTGGTTTCCTTGCCACCGGATTTGCCCTCTATTTTGCAAGACGACGCAGCGACTGTGGTTAAGGTTTTACGGTTTTGTGTCCTGTCCAATCTGTTGCCTCGGATTTTAGGGAGAAGGTTTTAATGTGCTGCTGGGTGACTGGCTCACCCAGTTTTTAGGTAAGAGGTCCGCCAGTCACGATTACCTCCTTGTTTCACTTCTGTATCTGTTCTCTTTTCCTTGTGTTTCCTTTCCTTTTTTAGTGTGTTTCTTCTCCTCTTGTTTTGCCTCTGTATGTGCGCATTTGGAACTGCGTCAGGCCTGTGTCTTTTAGCCGTTCTCCTTGTTCGGCGTCCGTCTTCGTCCCTTCACCGCCTGTGTTCCTGTTTCTATGCGCTTGGGCGCTGATGACCACGCTGATTAGCGCCCGTAAACCTCAAACACACACACACACACACACACGCTTCTTACAGTCCGATAACCTCAACTTAGAAGCTTCTTCTGTGTTCTAGTGTGATGCTTTTAGTGTCTCCACATACCGCAGCACGCCACATAGGTTGCAGTGGATGTATGTAACCGTTTGAGAGAGAACAGACTCCAATGTGACGATCTATCATTCCGTCGATACGCTAGCAAATGACGAAAACGGTGCGATTTCTCAGGTTTTCACTATTTATGGACACTTTTCACATTCTCTCGTGTAACGTGGCTACCAGACGTTGTTTCATGCAAAACGTTAAGGTCGTCGGTCATGTCCAAGGCACCAAAGCCGGCTAATAATCCAATAATCGATAACTAAAACTTGAATTGTTCTGCTTCTTACAGTTCGATAACATCAACTTAGAAGCTTCTTGTGTGTTCTACTGTGGTGCTTTTAGTGTCTCCGCATACCACAGCACGCCACATAGGTTTGCAGACGATATATGTAACCGTTTCAGAGTGAAAAGCGGCCACTGTGACGATCTGGCATTACGTTGATGCGATAGCAAATGATGAAAACGGTGCGATTTCTGAGGTTTTTTCTACATATGGACACGTTTCACATTCTCACGTGCAACGTGGCTGCTAGACCTCCCGTCATGCAAAATCGTAAGTAAGGTCCTAGCTCATGTCCAAGGAATCAAAGCCGGCTCAAAAGTCAATAATCGAAAAATAAATCTTGAATTGTGCTGCTTCTTACTGGCCGATTACATCGACTTAGAATTTTCTTCTGTGTTCTACTGTGTTGCTTTTAGTGTCTCCGCATACCGCAGCACGCGACATAAGTTTGCAGACGACAAATGTAACCGTTTCAGAGAGAAAAGCGGCCAATAAGACGATATGGCATTACGTTGATTCGAAAGCAAAAGACGGAAACGGGCGATTTTGTTATATTTTTAGTACATATAAACACTTTTCACTTTCTCCCGTGCAACGTGGCTGACAGACCTCGTTTCATGCCAAATCGTAAGGTCGTCGGTCATGTCTAATGCATCAAAGCCGGATAATAAGTCAATAATTGATGACTAAAACTTGAATTTTACTGCTTCTTACTGGCCGATTACATCAACTAATAAGCTTCTTCTTTGTTCGTATTAGTGCGTCCACATACCGCAGCACGGAACATAAGTTTGCAGACGATGAAGGTAACCGTTTCAGAGAGAAATGAAAAATTCTGTGTCTGTGTCTACTGCCTGCTCATATTGTTTAAAGCAGTTTGCTCTAAATGCCCAGTGGATCTGATTCCCTTGATACATTCTAAACAAACTCGGAATGGGAAAGAGATTAGTGTCTGCTTATACTTATAGTCTGGAAAGTTGATATGTCTGAGATATTAAAATATGATGGTTAGAGATGTCCAATGAGTATTCCCATATACACTGAAATTAGCGTTGAACAACAAATTATTAATTGGCCACCTACTCATGACTCAATAGCTACTAAGAGCTTTCACTGGTGAAGGATGTGACGGCGTTGTTATGTCCGTTAGAGGCTTCTGTAGTTTGCTGAGAATGATGTGAAATAATTGTGCCATGTGATTATCTGTGGAGTTTCAGAGTAAGTTCTATACTGGTGCAGGACATTCATACCTGCTGTTCTCATTCGAGGCAATCCTTCATTCTGAATCTCAAGCACCGGAAGATTAGAAACAGCAATACAACCTCTGTCTTCCTGGCTGTGCACTATTTCAAAGTGCTGAGGTTGACAGTCTCTTCTCATTGTGCAGTACTTGTAGATTATTGTAAATAGATTATCTGTAATATTTAGAAAATCTCATTCTAAACTTTCTAAAGAATGGGACTTTTCTGTAGTGACCACTTTTTGTGTAAGGTGATAAATACCAGAAATTTGGTTGCATTTTGAGAAGCTATTGGTGACTGAGATTAGTGTCTGTGTAAATTAATGGAACTGGATTTTTCCCAAGGTCGGCATTTTTCCGGAGGTCGACATTTTTCTCCGAGGTCTGCGTTTTTCCCCGAGGTCTGCGTTTTTCCCCGAGGTCGGCGTTTTTCCCCGAGGTCGGGGTCTTTCCCCTGAGGTCGGCGTTTTTCCCCCGAGGTCGGCGTTTTTCTGCGAGGTCGGCGTTTTTCCCCAAGGTCGGCGCTTTTCCCCGAGGTCAGGGTCTTTCCCCCGAGGTCGGCGTTTTTCCCCCGAGGTCGGCGTTTTTCCCCCGAGGTCGGCGTTTTTCCCCCGAGGTCGGCGTTTTTCCCAGAGGTCAGGGTCTTTCCCCCGAGGTCGGCGTTTTTCCCCCGAGGTCGGCGTTTTTCCCCTGAGGTCGGCGTTTTTCCCCCGAGGTCGGCGTTTTTCCCCCGAGGTCGGCGTTTTACCCCGAGGTCAGCATTTTTCCTTGAAGTCGGCGTTTTCCCCCGAGGTTGGTGTTTTTCCCCCGAGGTCAGCGTTTTCCCCCTGAGGTCGGCGTTTATTTACGAGGTCTGCGTTTTTGCCCGGAGGTCGGATCGGCGTTTTGTTTCCCGAGGTCTAGAAATCTATCGATATATTGAAAATCGAAAGTATTTTCATGTATATCGAACTATACTGATATGTCTTGTCATCTTGAAACATATATCCAACCACTAGATATCGTTATTCATCGAGTTAGCGATATATTTCGATATATTTCTTTCTTTCGTGAATCGATTTCTTAGAGGTCAGATTTGTATTGAGACATCCATACATTTCACATAATCGATTCATTTCGATATACCGATTTAATTCGAGGCACAAATTTATATGAAGAAGTCGATTTATTTCGATATATCTGTCTATACCGAGTTGTCGATGTATTTCGAGATATCGATTGATTTCGAAGTACGCCTTTATGTCGAGATATCGATTTATTTTGTCATACCGACACAATACGGATTGTCTATATATTTCCATGTATAGGTGTACTTCCAGAAGGCGGTTTTTTCGAGATATCGATATATTCTCAGATATCTCTATATCTCAAGTAGCCATAAATTTCTAGATATCGCTATTTTTAAATAAATCTTTATATGAGGTATCGATATATTTCGAGTTATCGATGTGTTTCTAGACTACGGATTATGTCGAGACCTCGAATTATTTTGAGATACCGATCCATTTTGTACGTCGAAATGGGTGTAGATTTCGATACATTTCGATATTTCGACTCATTTCGGTGTGTCGGTTGATATGCATGTGTCGATTTATATGGAGGTTTCGATTTATCTCTGGGTCTCGATTTATTTCGTGGTTTCGATTTATTACGAGGTCAGGATTTATCTCGAGATGTTGATTTATTTCGAGGTGTCGATGTATTTCTAAGTGACGATATATTTCGACTTTACTTGTCGACTGCATCAGCTTAGAACCTATTTCGTACAGAGTGGTGCGACTGTATACCTCAGCACGCGACATTAATTGCCAGACGATAAATGTAAACGTTTCCGAGAGAAAAGCATCCATTCTGACGATTTCCCATTTCGTCATTAGGAAAACATATGTAGAAAACGTAAGGTTTTCTTCGCTTTTTACTACACATTAACACTCCTCGCATTTTCCGATGTGGTGTGGCTACCGGACCTCGGTCGTGCAAAATCGCAAGGTCCTATGTCAACTACAAGGCAGCAAATAAGGCCTATAATAGAATTTTCAATATTTAAAACAAGACAGACACTGCTCCTTACTTGTCAACTCCATCAACGTAAGCTTCTATTTCGTACAGAGTGGTGCGACTGCATACGTCAGCAGGCGACATTGATTGCCAGACGATGAATGTAAACGTTTCCGAGAGAAAAGCGTCCGATGTGACGAACTGGCACTACGTCAAACGAATGACGAAAACATTAGGTTTTCTTCGGTTTTTCTGACGCTCAAAGTGCTGCCAACTTTCACCCCCCCCCCCCCTCCCCACCTCCTCCCCAGTCGTGGCGATCAGCTGGTGTGATAGAAATGGACACAGGAAAGTAATAACGTTCCATGAAATCCCATTCCAGGGACGTTCAAGGGTAAATGTTCCAGACGGTTTATTTCCATTAAGACACGCATTACTGGGCATCTACAATGCCACATCTGCCAGATCGTTTCTATTGTCAGCAGTGGAAAATAAAACTGTACTGAAGAAGCCATAGTGAGAGGCGGTTTTTGGTAGAGGAAATAATACGAATTCTCTAGCCACTGATAATGATGATCTAATGAGAATTCTGTTATTGTTTTGAAAGATGCATTTAAATATGCATTGAACGTAGCTCCAAATTATTTTGAGAATTATAAATGCGGTATGATGAATCCACATTGGAGATTTTGTAATGCTAAACATTTCGATCTGAGAATACCTTATGTGATAGAACGGCATTGACCTTGTGTGTCATTAGGGTAAATTTAATTTGCCGCCATTAACATAAAATTTGAAACTTCCTGGCAGATTAAAACTGTGTGCCCGACCGAGTCTCGAACTCGGGACCTTTGCCTTTCGCGGGCAAGTGTTCTACCATCTGAGCTGCCGAAGCACGACTCACGCCCGGTACTCACAGCTTTCTTTCAGGAGTGCTAGTTCTGCAAGTTTCGCAGGAGAGCTTCTGTAAAGTTTGGAAGGTAGGAGAAGGATACTGGCAGAAGTAAAGCTGTGAGTACCGGACGTGAGTCGTGCTTCGGTGGCTCAGATGGTAGAGCACTTGCCCGGGAAAGGCAAAGGTCCCGATTTCGAGTCTCGGTCGGGCACACAGTTTTAATCTGCCAGGAAGTTTCATATCAGCGCACACTCCGCTGCAGAGTGAAAATCTCATTCTGGAAACATAAAATTTATCTGCCATTAACGTAAAATCTATTTTTCAGCGCACTGTAATAAGGACTCACTTCAGATGTTTGGACAATTAAAGAGAACTCAAACCGTTATTTTAATAGTATTCGTAGGTCCAATGCAGCATTTACTGTGGACAGTCCCTGAGCCTAGACTGTCAGTTTTATGTAGGCAGCACTACTTTAAAAAAGCACTCCGTCTTCAGGCCACAAGTGGCCAATGAGGACCATCCGACCGCCACATCATCCTCACTGAGGGTGGAGGAGGAACTGGCTCTCCCACTCGTTGTGGTAGTTTCCTTTGACTGGAGTCGCTACTATTCGGTCGAGTAGTTCCTCAATTGGCATCGCAAGGCTGAGTGAAACCCGAAAAATGGCAACAGCGCATGGCGGCCCGGATGGTCACCCATCCAAGTGCCGACCTCGCCCGACAGTGCTAAACTTCAGTGATCTGACCGGAACCGGTGTATCCACTGCGGCAAGGCCGTGGCCCCTACCACATTTACATGATATTTTTGATCGTAGATCATGTCCGATGGCTCGAAAGAATGGACGTTTACCATGTTATGCACATTTATATTTTCACTACGTCGAAACAGCTGGTCCAATTTCGACCACAGGTGATGGTAGCTATAATGATCGTGCCAAGCATCCCATGTACATTAGTTGCACCCAAGTGTGTTGGCATCACAGCATTCGTGACATTTAAATTTGTTACTTCTTTGCTACTATATTCGCAATAAATTTCGCAGACAGTATCCGCATATGACGCTGAATGCACCTACAAAATTATATCATTGTGCGACACATGTTTCAGGAGATACGTCATAAAAACTCAGGACAAGGCATAGTACGGGAGTGGACGCAGTGCTGTAAATAAATGCCTGGTCAACGGCAAGCTTTTCCGCTAGTCATCTATAAAGATAAAAAGTCCCCAATATTGTCCACCAGCGTATTTTTCAAAAACCTTTATTTTGTCATCCATTATTTTCCTGTAAAAATCGATTATACCGTGTATCATTCTGTTTTTAAAAATCGTCTCTTATTGTCATCTCTTTTTATGTATTTTAAGCCATTTATCGCTTGTGTAACCTGTGGCTACAAGTCCATACCCTTTATGGGGGAATCGAAAAAGTGTGGGTCAATTTCTTCCTCATTTTTCAGAACTTCTGATAATAGTAAATCGTTGGCTTTTTGAGGGCGTGGTAGGTAGATACAAGAGATTAGTGTAAGATTAGAATTTGGGTCAGATACAGTGCCACGAACTTCTGTTTCTATCTGGCTAGCTTCAGAGTACTTCACCATCTACTAAGTGATGCGTTTGAATGTGAATGGTGTGTTCTGTGCTAAGTCTACCCTTTACTACACAGTGCTGTTCCTTCGATGCTATTAAAACCAGGATGTTATCAAAATATATGCACAGTGGCAGACTGGAGTCTGCAGAAATATTTCCAGTGGAGGGGAGTGCGGGAGGCGCGTCGGGGCTGGAGTGCATGATTCTGAAACTGGCACTGTGTGTACAAATCAGCTGGTCAGTTACGAGATGCAACAAGCTGCAAGACCCTAACTCTATAAGCGCTACAACTGGTCAAAGCTAAGGTTTAGCAGTATTGTGGAGAAATATTATCTGGAAGAGTATGAGTATACTGTAACGAATAAAAACTCTTTACTCCAGATTCCAGGGAGGGATGGGGGCGATGGGTGAAAGTGCCCCTTTGCCTCTCCTCCCCTCCCCACCTCCTCCCCACCCCCTCCCCCTCCCCCTCGGGGACGCCAATGGCTGGCCCGTTCATTTTGAGAAATCAGAGCTGCAGTAACCTTTCTGAGAAACTGTTCTAGATGTCCTTGGCGTCTATCTTACCACGCAGAAATACAGTGGGAATGTCGGTTATCGCTGAAACAACTGGTTTTCGGCTCACTTTAACCTAATTGTTAAAGCCCATCACAATTCCAGTTCTTGTAATAACCGATTTTCAGTCTTTTATTTACATTATTTCCTCTAGTAAACGTAGGAATCAAACAAAGATTTAAAAAATTTGACTTTCTCAGGTTCTTGATAAATGGAATCAACACGTTAAATTAAATACTTTTATGATGACATGCAGCCGTCCAGAACGAAATTAGAATTATATTAATACCGTCAGCTGCTCAAGGGTGTCGATATATATCAACGGGGACAGGTGACAATGTGTGCCCCGTCATGGACTAAAGCCCGGGATCTCCTGCTTACATGGCAGTCGCTCTGTCCATCTGAGCCACCGAGGGCACAGACGATAGAGTGACTGCAAGGACTATCTCGCGCACGCCTCCCGCGAGACTCACATGCTCACCTTGTATGTCCACACACTACATTCGTAGTGTCCCACACCACCACACTCATTACTCGTGGAAGACATTCTTACCAAGTCCCGTAACAGTTAGGGAAATACGTGTGCATCAACACAGAAGAAGGTCATGGCTGGTATTGCCAGAACCATATACGTATATGGATATGGTGTCTGTTCTTTCGCACATAACTGAAATTAAATAGTCAAATAAAACTTTGTCCGCTGTTCGCTGCTTCTCTCAAAATATGGCGAGTGCTTCTGTACTACAGAAAACTGCCAGTATTCTCCTACTGATTTTAGTTTTTAGAAGCTCTGCTCAAAAATTATATTGTAATCGGTTATCACAGCACTATGCGGGCGTTACGTATAGTCCAGCGATAAAGGGTGAAAACTTCGGCTGGAGAACTCTCTTTTTCGTTTTAATTTCTCTGTTTTCAAGGGCTACAAGCAGATAATGGCATACTACGTAGACACAGGCAGCAGATCAGGCACTTTCTATTTTTGTCCCGAAAATTTTAACTTTTTTCCTTGTATGATGTCGCAAGTCGACCAAATGAACCATTGTGCTTCACTCGTACCGCATATCGTAAAATACTTCCTGACTTCCAGATGGTGCCATTCTGTGTTACAACTGACGTTCGACAACAGCGAGAAACTGCGTCCAGTCTCGCGCACTGCTTGTATAACAGGCACAATATTGTCTCGGCAATGCTGGACCAATCCATTTGTTGCTCTTTTCTGTTAGCAGTGTTATTAAAGTGGCATACATCACTTTTCCCATTTTTTCTGTAATAACGCAGTATTTCAGAGCTATGGAAATCTTACGAATAAAAATTACTCGTCTTTTTTAAAAAAGGTTAACTTGAAAACGAAAAATTTTACTACGGCTGCTGTGGCTAATCGATATATCTGTTTTTACGTGGTTATCAGGAAAGAATAAAAAGATACTTGTTATAACCGAGAGCAAACAAATACCGAAAGACATAGATTATTCAGAACTAAAATACCCATATCGTTTTAACTGATCGGTTTTTCAATCTCTAAACTGCAGTGTCGCCATAGAAAAGTGTGTCGTTCCATCACTGTCCATAGCAAGTTTGAGATATGTAAGTGTTTATGCGCAATATCGGCAAATGGAAACACGAAGAGGTAATAAGCACCTGAGCGATAGAATTTATTTCACGGTCAGAAAAGTCGAGTGACAGACAATACTAAATCACTGTAATAGAAATTATATGGAAAGCTGTGTAAAGGAAAATTTCCAGTTCTTTCGTGGATTCCAAAATTGAAGCAAATTCAGGGACATCAAGGTGACATAGTCTTATACGGATAGTATTCCATGACTAACGTAATTGGCCCACATACTGTACTGGTATACGGCTAATATTACACGACTAACGTAATTTACCTTAAATAATTTACAAACATGTTACTATAACATTCGCTACTACCCATTACGCTAATTCACCTGCAGCCATTAAGCGCAAGCGCAGATCTCAGTTATGATACGTGCGCCATCCAAAAATTTATCAAGGTAGTAACTCAACACAACTACAAACGATCATTGTGTGCAAAATAAATAGAACACCTCATAAGAAGAACATGACGGGTTTGAATCATTCCCACCGCAAAGGATGAAAAATTCACGCTCGCACACAAGACCACTTGATAACTCACCAAAAATTCAGATTAGTTTTAGCTTCGGTGACAATCGCCTTTTTTACATTTTCCCCGTAAACTAGATAATTATGAAACGTTAGCAACTACTCTAAAATATCTACGGCAACGGCCTTGCCCCGGAGGTTGCATCGGTTCACGTGAGATCACCGAAGTTAAGTGCGTTGTCAGGCGTGGACGGCACTTGAATGGGTGGTCATCCAGGCCGCCATGCGCTCTTGCCATTTTTCGGGGTGCACTCAGCCTCGTGGTGCCAATCGAGGAGCTACTCGACCGAATAGTAGCGGCTCCGGTCAAAGAAAACCACCATAACGACTGGGAGAGCAGTGTGCTGACCCCACGCCCCTCCAGTTCGCATCCTCCACGGATGATGACACAGCGGTCGGATGGTCCCGTCTCAGTAGGCCACTCGTGGCCTGAAGACGGAGTGCTTACAAAGCAACTACTCTCCAGTGCATGGCCGTACTACTGAGACCTTGATGGCTGGCATCAACAACAGATGGCAGCACACGAGGTTGGCTTACGCCTACTGCCGAATTTTGCGATCTGTCGTAAGCCTGCGTTAGCACGTGGGGCTTTCCGTCTTAAGTGCAAGCATATCCATTGCGTGTTCTGCCGCGCGACTTGAGTGGAATGTTTCATTATTTCTGAAATTTTATAGATATGTTTTTCGTTGTATATCCTCTCCATCGGTACTGAATTTACTGTAAAATTACTTGCTCACTTTTCGGAACTTCCGTTCATGGTAAATCGATACTATTTGAACCTGTGGTAGACACGAGTCTAGTGTGCTTCACCTTCAGCACCTTCTGTGTCAGTCTCGATTCCTATGTCGCTGATTTCACAACGAACAGTTCGTTGTCTACTGAGTATACTGTCTGTTGCACGACACTATCCCTCCTACACTGCAAGGGGGAGACACAGGAAATGATAGGATTTTTTAAACATGTAGCTATTAAGGTAATTTTGAAGCTAGGCATACGAAAATTTGTATCTGGTTTCTAGGTCAGAAATAAAGAAATATGTGTTCCACTATTATTGGGAATGTAGTGAAATAGAGGGTGAACATTTTATTTTGGGATAAATAATTATGGAAGAACTATGAAAGTACTTTTAAGGCTACATCTACGAAAATTGGTATTTGACTTCAAGGTTACAAATAAGAAAATACGTGTTGTTGGTGTTTTTGGAAGTTCAACCCCTAAGGGGATGAAATAGAGTGAGCTGGTGCGTTTCTGGCGCCAGTTTCCATCGATCGTTGTTTAGATCTTTGAGTCCAGAGGACACTGCTCCCTAAGCGACTGTAGTAGTTCTCTGCACGGCCCCACATCGGGCTTACCGCGCTTACACTGGACACAGTTGCCAACAAATCGCCTGACATCGCGATATAGGTTGGGCCAAAACATGTGTTCCCGAACTCGGTTCTAGGTCTTGTATAACGCCAAATGACCCCCGACCACCGAATCGTGGATATATCATGCTAACTCGTTCCTGTGGAATACAGACCTTCACTTCACCACGGTTGTCTCCCCCTTTACACAAGAGCCTCCCCCCCCTCCCCCGAAGGCAACAGCCAGTAACGACGTCGCCATCCGCCTACTGCTGCCTATTCCGTCCACACCTGGGGTCCTCAGCCTGTTTGCCGGCTGAGTCGCAGAAGAAACTGGGTGTCTCAGAGAGACTCTCCCGCGAACATACGGCTAAGAGCGTCGCCAATTCATTGTCTCGGCCCCTAATATGACGAACCTGGAGATAAATCTTGTCATCTTAACTTCGGCATGACTTTTAGCGAACTTATTAATCAAACTTTAAGGGCTGGCACTGGCCAAGTAACTCACGGAGGCTCATTTGTTTCATTTCAGTTGTAATGCTCACCTGTTCTCCAGATAAGGTTGTGTAGTATATTTCTCAGAAAACTCTCTGCCCTTGATGTGTGTTGTGTTAGAGATAATTGGCAGCGGTCGACGCAAGCATACTGGGAGCACAGCACCACGGGGGCAGAGAGATATTTAAGGCCATGTCCTCTCCTTTACATCTTCGGTTATGTTGTCACTTTTGCTTGATTCCATCTTTCCGGTGGAGAACTATAGCATCCAAAGTTCAATTGCATTGCCAAGTTGAGTATATTTCTATGTCACTCCCTGTCTCGTGGATCTCTCGTATTGATTTGCATCCTTGGTCTGCTCGCGTCTATCGCCAATTCACACGAAATATTGAAGCAACCTTATTTTAAGGGTATTGTCATATGGTCATGTTCTAGTTGTAATCATTCTAAGAATATTGTTGATTAATCAACTGAGTAAGTAAATTTGAAGGTCGGTTTGGTCAAAATTAAAGCACCTCCTTAAATGCTTTAATCATTTCTATATAGTTTTGTTTAGAAAAGTTGGCTAGCCAAACGTTAAAAAAATCTGTGTTCTTAGGCTTAATCTGTTTCTCTGCTGATTGGAAGTAATGAGAGTTCTGCTGCGCATTCTGTGGACATTTGTACTATTTAAGTAAAGCCTTACCTAAGTATATTTACCTAGTCATATCCAAATTTGAAGTTTAACGGGTCTTGTTCCACGTAAGAAATTTATTTATTATTTGTTCAACTGATCTGGCCTTATAAGGCAATCTCTTGTATTTTTGTGATTGTGGTTTTATAATGCTTTTGATTGTAATAAAATATGTAGCAACTACAACGGATTACTATTGTGATTTTGGTGTGTCACTACGACAATCCCATTACATAGAGGATGAAATGTTTCATGAAATATTTAATTATGAAAGCATTTTTAAAGCTAAATATATTTAAAACTGAATTTGGCTTCTTGGTTGAAGTAAAAATAAAAAAAATTACATGTCTCACTGCTTTTGATACATTCAATTCATAAGGAGGTGAAATATAGGATAACATGTTTTATGAAAATAATTCAGTGTGAAAGAATTTTTAAAGCTAAATCTATGAAAATTCTGTTATTGAAAATTACGTGTTTCACTGTGTTTGAAACTACAACCTCTAAGGAGGTGCGATAGGGGCACATGTATTCACTCACTCATCGCCTTCCAGCCCAACCTGCAAAGTATACAGACTTGAAATTTGATGAAGGTGTAAATATTACGCTGAAAGCACCATTTAAGAAGAGATTTTTCGAAATTCCACTCCTAAGGGGGTGACATACGGGTTGAAAGGTTTTTTTTAAAAAAATATGTCCCTATGTCACTGTTGAAGCTAGAACTACAAAACTACGAAAATTGACATTGCGTTTCTCAGCCAGAAACAAAAAAAAACAGGTTTTTATCATTTTCCAAAATTCTTCCCTTGGGGGAATAAAATAATTAGTGAAGGTTTTTTGAAAATAAATCATTATTAAAGAACTACTAAAGCATTTTTAAAGCTACATCTATGAAAATAGGTATTTGACTTCTCAGTTGGATGTAAAAAAATGTGTTTCGTTGCTTTTGGAAATTTAACTCATTAATAGCGTGAAATAGGGGATGAAAAGTTTTATGAAATATTTCACTATGAAAGCATTTTTAGAATTAAATGGATTAAGATTTGAATTTGGCTCCTTGGTTCTAAATAGAATACATGTTTAATTGTTTTTGAAAACCTAACTTCTAAAGGATGTGAGATGTTTCTGAAAATGGTTCATTATGAAAGCATTACTAAATATATCTGACAATTCGTATTCGGCTCCTCTGTTAGAATTTTTAAAAACTATGTGTTTCTGTGGTTTTGGAACTTCGATACTAAGGGGATAAAATTTTAATGAAATATTTATTGCGTTATATTAAAATATTTTAAATCTGCATCTATGAAAACTGGTATTTCACTTCTCAATTATATAAAAGAAATATGTGTTGCGGAATGAAAGATTCTATGGAGATATCACCACAAGAATACAAACGGCTTGATTAACAAAATCCTTCGACTCCAGCTGTCGGCATTGCTTTTTGGTCATTCAGTAAAAGACCATGCTTCAAAGGCGTTAAGTTTAGAAAGTGTTGCAGTTTATAAAAGACATAAAAAACGATTAAAGGAAAAAATTCGTTGCAGACCATAAACGGTCTATGCAAGTAAAGAAGCGGATGATAAGCTAGCTCTTTATGCAAATGAGTTGGTCAGTTTAAGTTCCGAGACATGTCATGCAGCAGAAAACAAATCCTATAGTTGCTACCATTGGCTAAAGTAAAAGTTTTGCAGAATCACGGGAAATCACTTCTGCAAGTGGCTGAGAATCTCGTAATGAATAAAAATTCTGTACCATCCTTCTTTCCCTATAGCAAAATAAAAAAAAACCGAAAGAAAAAAAAAACCTAGAGAAATTTCCGCTGTGAAACTATTTGCGAACAAGAAAACGGCCCTTGAAATTTAACGCTTCAAAGTTTTAGGCCCTGCTCATTCCGGATATTGATTAGGAACTGTTAATCCACATGTGAAACCTGAGTACATAATCCCTGTGACATTTTATCAACGGTGTTCCATAGGGACAGGTTCTCATTCAAAAAGTTCGAAAATTCAATTTCTTTGTAGTTGCATTTTTTTTAAAGGTGTACTTGTCCAGACTCTTGGAACGGAAAGGTTTTTTTTTTTTGTTTGTTTAATCCGTGCTTTACAAAAGTTTCTACAGCCCATTGTTTGAAGCAGTGTCACAACTGCCATGAGCCGCGCGGGGTATCTGCCATGTCTCAAACGCCTTGTCACGGTTCGCGCGGCTCCCCCCGTTGGAGGTTCGAGTCCTCCCTCGGCATCGTTGTGTGTGTTTGTTGTCCTTAGCATAAGTTAATGTAAGTAGTGTGTAAGCATAGGAACTGATGGTTCAAATGGCTCTGAGCACTATGGGACTTAACATCTGAGGTCATCAGTCCTCTAGAACTTAGAACGACTTAAACCTAAGTAACCTAGGGACATCACACACATCCATGCTCGAGGCAGGATTTGAACCTGCGACCGTAGCGGTCGCGCGGCTCCCGACTGAAGCGCCTAGATCCGCTCGGTCACATAGGCCGGTCTATCATGTATTCTAGAGAAGCTGCCCGGTCGTCAGTGGCGCTTGTTCTTGCGAGAACAGTTACTATCTTCACATATATGGTTAAACGCTACCCAGCCATTGACCTTCGTCTGTGCGAATGCGCACAGGTTGCCCGAAATCTTACGGGAATCGTCACATTAGTGTGGGCCAGTATTGAGTGGATGGGCAAATACCTATTACATACATTACGTTTGTGGATTGTGGACGGTTGGGAATGTGAGTCTCACAGGAAGCGTGCAAGGGATTGAAACGTCCCCTTAGAAAAATTATACTAGACTGTGCTTAAACTGACACACAATATTTTTAGCGCAACGCAATCTGACTTCCAAAATACCTACGAAAGAATGGCCCTGATTAACATAAACCTATACGTTTCACAAATCACTTACCTCACAAAAATCTTCGTTACTCAAGCTACTGCAATACAGCGAGCGCCACTACTGCCAGCTAAATAAAAGATTCAAACTACTGAAGGCACTAACTACTGATAGGCATAGTTAGCAAATGAAAGATTTTAATAGAGAACAAACAGTGTATTTACCTTAATAGTCAAAATATATATGGTAGTTCATGACATCCAGTCTTACAAATTACAAAACTCCGCCATTTCTCTCCTCACATCCACCACTGCTGGCGGCTCGCCTCCAACTGCGCAACGCTACGCGCTGTTAGCATCCAGCTGCCGCTGCCCAACACTAAAATGGCAAGTATTACAACAATGCCAAACAGCCACCGACTGCACACGGTACAGCCAGTGATTTTCATACAGAGCGCTACGTGGCGGCGGCGTTACCAATAAAAAGAACTTAAACAGCCTACTTACAGGATAAATGCCTGCAGTCGCAGTATTCATCTGTATCCTCGGTGGCTCAAACGGATAGAGCGTCTGCCATGTAAGCAGGAGATCCCGGGTTCGAGTCCCGGTCGGGGCACACATTTTCAGCTGTCCCCATCGAAGTATATCAACAACACCTGTCGGCAGCTGAGGGTTTCAATTAACTATCAATTGTGAAGGGGATTCGAAGAACCCTTTGCCAGGCACTTAAATGTGATTTGCAGAGTATCCATATAGATGTAGATCAAAGCTCGTCCCGTGACGCAAGTGCACAAAATGATTCATACTGCACAATGCATGCAAACATACTCGCCGAAAACACTGCCGAATAACGAGTGCTGCATATCCAGGTTAGACAGATCGGCTTTTCCTGCCAAGAAGAACAGGGAGTTGCTATCTAGGAACAATGCCAGCTAGAGGAAGGGTTGATAAGTGCTCCTTGGATTGCACACAAAACGTAAATAACGAAATGCATTTTTGGTAAAAATTGTCAAAACATAATCCTGTGCACCCGTATTGCATTAGCCGTTTTGAATATTGAAAATCTAACAGCAGATTCGTGTTCAGCGACATTAAAAATATATATGTAACACTCAGTTCATGCAAATCGAAGTAATAATATAACTAAAAGGTTTCCCTAGACATTGAACTTTTTTTTTTTTTTTTTTTTGGAGAAACGATTTTCTCAGAACGGCATGCAGCATTAACTAAAAATGGTTCAATCTCTTAACTTCTACCTCTGACACAGAAAACTAAACACTTTTCTTAGGAGCTTGTACCTATAATATATGACATTGATTAATATTAACTAATTTTTGTGAAGGCATAAGGAGTGAAATAAACCCCCAAAAAATTGAACTCAAAGTTCGAATTAGCACCGTATCGTTAAATTTATGGTTGTTTCATTGTGGTTAGGTATGCGCTCCCATAAATTTTATGTAATATCGACTGATGTTTTCCATTTTTAATTTCTGAGAAGTAATTTAGTATCAACTGATGTTATCCATTTTTGATTTCAGGTAACATCTGAGGGGACACACTGCACGCAGTCTGCGTGATCAAATCATAATTGCGGGCGCCATTTTTTTTTACTGAAAATCTAAAATAAAGCTCATAGTATGATCACTCGTAATTCCCAAACAGATCCTTCAAATGTATTTTCATTGTCTCAAAAAAAATTTACCATTTTTTGCTCATTTGAATGAGAACCTGGCAGTAACGCCGGAATATAGTCAAGAGATTTTTTTCGGAGACGCTGTACGTTCGCGAGAAGAATTTCGTTCTGCGCGTGTCGATGGACATTCCACAGATATTACTGTGTGTGTGTGTCTGTGTGTGTGTGTACTACTCAGTCGTGCCATTCGAGTGTACATCTTTGCATAGTTTTCCTTTGACGGTGTAAACAGTGTTCGGCTCAGTTGCTAACTGGCCAGTTGAGTGGTTCCGAAGGTGTCGGATGTGCGGTGCGTTCTGTCTGCTAGGACAACAGACTGGCGTGGTGCGATGGCAGAAGCAGACACTGAGGGAGCTAGCTGCTGGGACGCCAGCGAAAAATTTATGCCAAGTAAGACGAAGAGGACTATTCTAAAATTATGAGCCGCCTCAATAGTGTTTATCATTAGTAAATCTGGTAGTTGAGACTGACAGTTAATCTACAATAACTGACAGTTTTGCCTAGACAGAGATTAGTGAGAAATACAGGAAATCCCACACACACTGAAATTTTGGTTGTGATGACAGGCCGATGGGCAGTGTAGCCCGAGATCTAAGTTAGGTTGGAAGGGGGTAATTTGATTGAGAGATGTTTACGCCAACGATTATGAATGCCGAGTGAACGTTGTGTGAGCAGATTTCCCTGTAGCTTAGCCTAGTGTTTCCGTCCGCGCCATGTTTAACACACTTTCTCTGGCTGTGTACAAAAGTCGCACAACAGCGACGAAAACTACGTTTCTGGTGGGGGGAGGGGAGAGTTCCCTATGTAACTTTCACTACAAATTTTAGTAGCCGCCGAAACTAGCCGAATTAGAAGCGTAATTTTAACTATATTTCCGTTTGTGGGAAAATAGTGATTCTCCTCTTTCGGCAGCAACTATAATACGTAGGCGACTAATTAGTTTTTTTTTTTTAACTCTGAATCATGATCTCAATAGACGCAGTGCTTTTTACGTTACTTGATGCGTGGTCGATAGTAAACAATGCAATGTATTGGTAAATTCTTTGAAGTGTGACGTGTGTTGCATAGACGGCGTCTGCAATGTTCGTAAGGCCAAGCTTGTATATATTCTGTGTCTGTTTAATTAAGGCGAGGAGGATAATGTTCAAGGAGCAAAGCATTAGCAGTCTATGGAGAAGTTGAGAATTTGGATCTGACGAACGGCATGCTCGGGCAGTTCGTGCTATTATGTTGACCACTGCGTAACCAGGAGACTCGTGGTAATCCTGGTCTGGCACAAATGTTCAACAGTGACTATTGTCAGATAATTTTATTAGTTGTTTCGGTCTTAAATTGTGTTTTGTTCACGAAACGTCGTTTAGCTCTTTCTTGGATAACAGCTTTGGAAAGCGTACAGTCTGTACAGGTTACATTGATATTCACTCGTCGTTAGCCCAAGGCAACTATAGCTATTTTTCAACACAGTTGTAGTGCATATTAAGCCTACATACGTATTTGTGTCCTGTGTTTCTTTACCAAGAACTTCTTCGTAGGTAGTTTCCCTGTAGTGGTATTTTGTTTTAGTATTTATAAACTGTAGGCTTGCCTGAAATATGAAACACTTCATCTAATACTGGAGGACACAATTTGTCTCGAGATTTAGCAATTTTTCGTAACATAGGCCTGGCTTCTATATATTTTTCTCTAATTCTTGTTTGGATTTAATCTTAAAACACACTAACTTTTCCACCAATTATTCTATATGTGGTTTCATTCCTTTCGTAGCATAGAGTTCCTAAACGGTCGATAATGTTAATAATTTCCTTTCTCACTTTGATTTTCTGTAGAATCTCCTGTTTATGGTTATTGCTAACCTGTTTCACATTCTCACTTTTATTATTTTTATTTTTCTAGTTTTGTGACTGGTAGCCAAATTTTCTTTGAATTCAGTTATTAATTCTGAAATAGTAACAGTTAAAGGTCAAGTGAAGATTGCGATCTATTTGAGGAGAATGGTTCGGAGATCTTTTATATTAGACGTTCACAGGTCATTGAGATCCTTATCTATATAAAATTACTTCGAGTTTGATGTAACCTATTCTTTTGTCATGATGTCGGCTGTATCGTAGCGCATTGTCTCGATTAGGTTGGAGATTTTGGTTGAGAGTTGCCGAAGTCAACGAAAGTGTTTACGAAGTCAAGACTGTACTTACAGGACGATCTGTAGCGTAGTCCAAAACGCTCTTTCTGTACTTTTAAAAGCTCTTTTAATTAAACATAACTAAAGCTGCAAGATACAATCCCAAAAACTGTGTTACGTAATACAGAAATCCCAGACTATTGTGGTGTATGTTGTGTACGTACACTAACTTTTTGTCACTGAATATATATTTTTTACTCATTTGCTGGATTCCAGTTTCCCACTTTTTGCGGCGAAAAACCTTTCCCTGCGAAGGGCCCAATAGAATGTCGGTCATATTCGTGACTTTATCGACGGTCAGTAATTTCATGATAGTCTATCCATCGGCGTCATTGTTAACATCGAATATAGATTTAAGTATTAGGAAGGCTAATATGAACCTAACGCATGAGTAGGTCTAATGATGAATAAAAAAATTTCGAATGCGGGTTAGCTACTACAAGCAGCATATTGAACGCGTTATTGTGGCCAAGATAGACACGAAGCCCACACCTACCACAGTCTTAAAAGTAGTCCGCAGATGAGGAAGAAATTGATGAAATGTGTGATGAGATAAAAGAAATTATTCAGATAGTGAAGGAGATGAAAATAGAATAGTCACAAGTGATTAGAATTTGATAGTAGAAAAAGGAAGAAAAGGAAACGTAGTAGGTGAATATGGAATGGTGGTAAGAAATCAAAGAGGAAGCCGCCTGGTAGGTTTTTGCCCAGAGCATAACTTAATCATAGCTAACACTTGGTTCAAGAATCGTGAAAGAACGTTGTATACGTGGAAGAGACCTGGAGATACTGCAAGATTTTAGATAGATTATATAATGGTAAGACAGAGATTTAGAAACCAGGTATTAAATTGTAAGACATTTCCAGGGGCAAATGTGTACTCTGACCATAATCTATTGGTTATGAACTGTAGATTAAAACTGAAGAAACTGCAAAAATGTGGGAAATTAAGGAGATGGGACCTGGATAAACTGAAAGAACCAGAGGTTGTACAGAGTTTCAGGGAGAGCATAAGGAAACAATTGACAGGAATGGGGGAAAGAAATACTGTAGAAGAAGAATGGGTAGCTTTGAGGGATGAAGTAGTGAAGGCAGCAGAGGATCAAGTAGGTAAAAAGCCGAGGGCTAGTAGGAACCCTTGCGTAACAGAAGAAATATTAAATTCAATTGATGAAAGGAGAAAATATAAAAATGCAGTAAATGAAGCAGGCAAAAAGGAATACAAACGTCTCAAAAATGAGATTGACATGTAGTGCAAAATAGCTAAGCAGGGATGGCTAGAGGACAAATGTAAGGATGTAGAGGCGCAAATCACCATGGGTAAGATAGACACCGCCTACAGGAAAATTAAAGTGACAGCATAGATCGGGGTGGTGGGATCACTCATGGGAAAATTCCTGCACCGTTTTTAGATTGAAGTCAGCTGATAGGTATTTCTGCTTAAGGGAAGTCTCTCTAACAAAAGATCCACTTTTGACAAAGCTTAAGTATCCAAGTAATGAGAGAATTAGTATATTTCATTAAAATATACAAGATGTTAGAGATAAAGTTAGTGAACTGCTTATAGATGTTGACTCTGAAATTATTGGTATATTTGAGCACTTCTTAAATAAGGAGATAATTCAGAGGCTTCCTTTACCAGAATACAGGTTGGCTCGCAGCTTTTCTAGGAGCTCTTTTCGGTGTGGGGGAGTAGCCATGTATGTGAAAAACAGCATCCCATTAGAGTCAATTGATGTTTATAAGTACTGCACTGAAAAGGTGTTAGAGTGTTGTGAAGGTATGGTTAAATTTAATGGAGCTAAACTTCTAATTGTTATTTATAGAGCCCCAGACGCCAATTTCACAACATTTTTGCTAAAGCTAGAGGAGGTTTTTGGTACACTTTGTAGGAAATACAAAAAATTATTCATATGTGGTGATTCCAATATTAATTGTAAAGTGATTGTGCAAGTAAAAGGATGCTGGTAGATATCCTTAATTCATATAATCATATACAAACTGGTATGCAAAGTGGTACGCAGATAGAATAGCTAAGTCTCAGGATAAAATTAAAACCATATGGTCAGTCGTAAAGGAAGTGGCTGGTCTGCAGAGACAGGTCGACGATATAGAATCAGTGCGTAGTGGGAATGTTCGTGTTACTGATAAGTCGCATATATGTACAGTATTTAATAATCACTTTCTGAATGTACCAGGTGAACTAAATAGAAACCTAGCCCCAACAGGGAATCATATAGCGCTCTTAGAAAAAAGTGTTCTGAGACTGTTACCTGAAATGGTCCTCCATGATACTGACAAGAGGGAGATTGAGTTAATAATTAAATCACTAAAGACCAAGAACTCTCATGGATATGACGGGGTATCTAGCAGAATACTGAAGTATTGTTGTGTGTATGTTGGCCCAGTACTTAGCCATATCTGTAACTTTTCCTTTTGCAGTGGTCGGTTTCCTGACCGATTAAAGTACTCTCTAGTAAAGCCACTTTATAAAAAGGGAGACAAGGATAATGTTGACAACTGTAGATCGATTTCCATGCCATCGGTGTTTGCTAAGGTTATCGAGAAGGTTCTATATACAAGGTTACTGGAGCATTTAAATTCACATAATTTGCTGTCAAATGTACAGTTCGGTTTTAGAAATAGTTTAACAACTGAAAATGCGAATATTCTCTTTTCTCTGTGAGGTTTTGGACGGATAAAATAACAGGTTGCGAACGCTAGGTGTTTTCTTTGATTTAACGAAGGCTTTTGACTGTGTTGACCACAAAATATTACTGCACAAGTTGGACCATTATGGAGTAAGGGAGTAGCATACAATTGGTTCGCCTCTTACTTTAAGAACAGAAAGCAGAAGGTAATTCTCCGCAATATTGAGAGTGGTAGTGATAATCATTCGCAATGGGGCTCTGTTAAGAGGGCATTCCCCAAGGGTCGGTTCTGGGGCCACTGCTGTTTCTTACTTACATAAATGATATGCCTTCTAGTATTACACGTGATTAAAAAATATTTCTGTTTGCTGATGACACCAGCATGGCAATGAAGGATCTTGCGTGTAATATTGAAACAGTATCAAATAATGTAGTTCATGAAATAAGTTCGTGGCTTGTGGATAACAATTTGATGCTAAATCACAGTAAGACTCAGTTTTTACAGTTTCTAATTCACAATTCAACAAGGACCGATATTTTGATCAGACAGAATGGGCATGTTATAAGCGAGACGAGACAGTTCAAGTTCCTAGGCGATCGGATAGATAGTAAGCCGTTGTGGAAAGCCCATGTCCAGGATCTTGTTCAGAAACTAAATTACCATTAGAACAGTATCTGAAATAAGTGACAGTTCAAGATGGAAAATAGTCTACTTCGCATATTTTCATACGCTTATGTCGTATGGTATTATTTTTTTGGGTAATTCTTCTGATTCAAAAAGGGTATTTTTGGCTCAAAACGGGCTGTTCGAGCTATATGGGGTGTAAGTTCGAGAACCTCTTGTTGGCCCCTATTCAATAGTCTGGGAATTCTGACACTGCCCTGACAGCATACATTTTCTTTAATGTTGTTTGTTGTTAGCAGTATTAGCGTATTCCCAACAGTTAGCAGCTTTCAATCAGTTAATACTAGGCACAAATCAAATATGTATGTGGAATGTACTTCCTTGATTCTTGTGCAGAAAGGAGTGCAGTATTCCGCTGCATCCATTTTCAATAAGCTACCACAAGAACTCAAAAATCTTAGCAGTAGCCCAAAATCTTTTAAGTCTAAACTGAAGAGTTTCCTCATGGCTCACTCCTTCTATTCTGTCGAGGAGCTCCTGGAAGAGCTAAAAAATTAAGCAAATTTCAGTGTTACGTAGTTGATTTTCTTTATTTAAACTTACGACTTGTCGCCTGAATATGTTTTTATATTTCATTTTATCTGTTTCTACTATCGTGTTATAATTTCATGTATTGACTCGTTCTATGACCATGAAGATTTCTCCTTAATATGGTCCCACGGAACAATAAATAAATAAAAATAAAAAACTTTGGAGAAAGAGATCCACTTGTATGCATATCAAGAGCTCAGATGGAAACCCTGTTATAAGCGAAGAAGGGAAAGCAGAAAGGTGGAAGGAGTATATAGAAGATCTATACAAGGGCAATGGGCTTGAAAACAGAATTTGGAAATGGAAGAGCATGTAGATGAAGATGAAATAAGAGATGATATACTGCGTGAAGAGTTTGGCAGAGCAGTGAAAGACCTACGCCGAAACAAGGCCCCGGGAGTATTCAACATTCCATTATAACTACTGACACCCGTGGGAGAGCCAGCCCTGACTAAACTCTACCATCTGATGAGCAAGATGTATGAGACAGGCGAAATACCGTCAGACTTCAAGAAGAATATAATAATTCCAATCTCTAAGAAAGCAGTTGTTGACCTATGTGAAAATTACCGAACTATTTGTTTAGTAAGTCACAGGCGCAAAATACTAACGCCAGTTCTGTACAGACAAATGGAAAAACTGGTAGAAGCCGACCTCGGGGAATACCAGTTTGGATTCCGTAGAAATACTGGAACACATGAGGCAATACTGACTTTACGACTTCTCTTAAGAGCTAGATTAAGGAAAGGCACACCTACGTTTCTAGCATTAGAAATCTTTTGACAATGTTGACTGGAATACTCAAATTCGGAAGGTGGCAGTGATAAAATGCAGGGAGCGAAAGGCCATTTACAATTTGTACATATACCAAATGGGAGTTGCAAGAGTCAAGGGGCATGAAAGGGAAGCAGTGGTTGGGAAGGGAGTGAGACGGGGTTCTAGTCAATCGCCGATTTTATTCAATCTGTTTACTGAGCAAGCAGTAAAGGAAAAAAAGAAAAAATCGAAGTAGGACTTAAAATCTGTGGAGAAGAAATTGAAACCTTGAGGTTCGCTCATGACATTATAATTCTGTCAGAGACAGCAAAGAACCTGGAAGAGTAGCTGAATGGAATGGAGTGTCCTGAAATAATGATATAAGATGATCATCAATAAAAGCAAAACGAGGATAATGGAATGTAGTCGAATCATGTTTGGTGATGCTGAAGGAATTAGATTAGGAACTGAGACACTTAGAGTAGTAGAGGAGTTTTCCTATTTGGGGAGCAAAATAACTGATGACGGTCGAAGTAGAGAGGATATAAATTGTATACTGGCAATGGCAAGGAAAGTGTTTCTGAAGAGGAAAAACTTGTTAACATCGAGTATAGCTTTAGGTATCAGGAAGTGTCTTATCCGAGTATTTGTATGGAGTGTAGCCATGTATGGAAGTGAATCGTTGACGATAAAGAGTTTGGATAAGAAGAGAATAGAGGCTTTAGAAATAAGGTGCTACAGAAGAATGCTGAAGATCAGATGGGTAGATCACTTTACTAATGACGAGGTATTAAATGGTATTGGGGAGAAGAGAAATTTGTGGCACAACTTGACTACAAGAAGGAATCGGTTAGTAGGACACGTTCTGGGCATCAGGGGATCACCAATTTAGTATTGGAGGGCAACGCGGAGGGTAAAGGTCGAGGAGGGAGACCAGGAGATGAATACACTAAGCAGATTCAGAAGGATGTAGGTTGCAGTGGGTATTGTGAGATGAAGCTTGCACATGATACAGTAGCATGGAGAGCTGCATCAAACCAGTCTCTGGACTGAAGACCACAACAACAACAATAAGAAGACATCTGTCTCATGTGTACCCATCAACAGCGATGGGACAGACAAGACGGTTAGATTAGACTATATGTAGTTTCTGTTGCAAATGATCCATAATGAGGAGATGCTCAATGGGAAACTAATATGCTAATTTACCTTCCACAGATCGCAAGTGGACTGATCATCGACGTGAAATGAGGGATGAAAATTTAGACGTACTTCTGATCGTACTCGTATTATTTGACACCCTCCCCCCCCCCCCTCTCTCTCTCTCTCTCTCTCTCTCTCTCTCTCTCTCTCTCTCTCTCTCTCTCTCTCTCTCTCTCTCTCACTCTCAATCGCGCACGCCCTAGTTCTACTAAAAAAATTCAATTTATTAATGGTGTCGGAGGAGATGGTTAAATAAATCCTTTAGGGTGCTCTTAAACTGAATTTTGTCAGTAGTAAAACTTTTATGGCTGCTGACAAGTTATTGAAAATTCGTTTTCCTGATTGAGGGAGACTTTCTTGCACCAAAGTAATTAACTTCCAAATTTTTGTGGAGATTATTCATGTTTCTAGTAATGAGTGCATGCAATGAGCTGTTGATTTGAAAATATTCATTTGTTTTTAAAGACAAATTTCACGCAGAGAAGCTCTCTTCTATCTCCACCTTGTTAAATTGATCTATTTCCACGTCCCTAATCTCAAGCTGTATTATATTAACGGCAAACACAAAACATTTCTTACATGCATTTCCACTATTTTCCAACAAGTTGACTATTTTTTATGAATAATATATTAATAGTGAAATTTTTGAAAAAGTTTAGAAAGACAGGTTTTGTGGGCAAATTTCAAAAATAAAAAGACCACAGAGTTCTTTATAATAAAGCTTCTCCATGGATTTTAATTCCTACTCTGAATTTTTCTTTTGTTTCCTTTACTGCTTGATCAACAAACAGAGTGAATAACATCGGGGATAGACTATAGCCCTGCCTCACTCCCTTCCCAACCACTTCTCCCCTTTCTTCATGCCGTCGAGTAAGACAACTGACTGTTAGAATTCCATGGTGATGGGACAAATGGTTTGAGAGGAAAGGTAGATTTAGTTAGAAAAGTTACGGAAAATTTAAAGTTGTATTGCACTTAACGACGTACATGCACTCATTTAAATTCATAGTTTCTTTCACTGCATGTGTCATAGATTTCTCTCCCAAGTATTGAAAGCAGCGCACTGTAAAGTTATTTTTTAGTTTTTTACATGGCTTGTAAAGCTTTTCGTTCCTTTCCTGTAGTATGCATGCCGTACAAAAACAAAAATTTGTTTCATGATATTCACTATTTTATTTCTTGCAAGTCTTCTAGAACTTCTCTCGAAAACTTTCTGGGTAGATCTTGGCCTTTGTTTTGTTCAGAAACAAAAAATACCCCTGATACGTTTTTACCATAGCAAACAAATGACTACAAGACAAACAATGTAGTCAATAGATGAAATCTCAAAGCAACGGGAAAAAATGTCCCTTGGCTTATCAGCTCAAAGAACAGCTGCACAGAGAAACAAGTGGGCATGTGTCACATAGCTAGCTGCCATTTAGGACTTTGAAATAAGGATTTGTACTAAAATGCTTTTATATTCGCACTAAGTGTAAATCAAACAAGTACAATGACCTATAAAAAAAATCTTATTTTCATTCTGCTCTTGGGTATAAATATATTGCGAATCAGTGGTTCCTCAGACAGGAGAGGACTAGAAACTTTCGAAGTGTGGTGGTGTAGAAGAATGCTAAAACAGTTTAGATCGAATAGCTGATGAGGAGATACGAAATCAGATTAGAGAGCAGAGAAATTAATGGCACAACTTGACAGGAAGAAGCGATAGTGGGTAAAGGTCATATTTCGATTCCGCCCGTCCGCTGTGACCCATGACGTTCAGCATGACGGTCATTAGTTTGCGTTTCGAAGGATATCAATGGCCTTATTAAATGTCACCTGTTATTGTCTTCCTTTCTAGCGTCATTTGTAATGTTCGTTAACTATGATTTTTTTTCGGAATATGTCGTGATGAACGATGGGAGGAACCCGAGACCACAGCTTAAATTGCCGTTAAAGGAACGAGTAGCGATTGTATTTTTATCTTTCTTATCCGACACATAGGGGAACCCGGGTAGAATGGGGTACAAAATTGAAAACTTTGATTAAATGTACAAAAGTGATAAATAAGAGAGTTACCAATTTTTATATGAACACATTATGATGTATTAATCACAAATATACAAGAACATTGCCTTAAAATAAAAGAACAATATTTGTTCACTCAAAAATAGAAATGTATGTCATTTGCCCCATTCTGCCCCATGCACACGGCAGAATGGGGTGGTAAGTACAAGTGATTACAAAAACGTATAAAATTATCGCAAATGCAGAAAATATTGCCTTGCTCGGTATTTGTTTAGTTTAAAGTGAATATTAATGTCAAACTACAGTTTTCATGTATTGTATCCTTTTTTTAAGGCTGTTTACAAAATTCACACACGAGGAGACACTCATAATCTTAGCTAGCTATTCCTGCACAAGAATCGTCTGTCCATTTTTTGCACATGGATAAGCGACCCAACTTTCAACTGATTTTATATATAACCCACCACAATCTAAACATTCACAGTCAGAACTTTCCTCATAATTACTCTCGTTAGTATTGTCTTCTCTCCTTTTTTCCATTTATCTCCAGGTCCTTTGTTTCTTTTTTGACTTCTTAATTATATTCTCTTTCGCAAATAGTTTTTTCTTTGCACTTTCTTCTTTGGCAAAGTTCTTTTTCTATTTTTCCTTAATAATGGCTTCTAACTCTTTTTGTACGGCGAATCAGTTAAAACAAGTCTTCCCCCTCTTCCTTTTCGCTCTTTTCTTGCTTTCGTTAACTTTCGGCAATGGCATGAGAATTTCAAGTGAAATATGAAATGAGGTGTTGTCAGTTGTCATCCAAGAGCACCCAAGATTAGAACAATTAGCTTCAATAACATTGTCATTCTTAGGCGGCAGTTCATTGTTACAATTCGCTGAAACCCCTTCCGCTTGATTATCCAGCCTGTTGGAGTCGTATTTTTTAACTGTTGTGCTAGATGGAGGCAATTCCAATTGTTCAGATATAATAACCTCTTTATCTGATGGCCTATCTAGTCCGCTGTCAGTTTGCGTCGTGCATTTGGATAGGTCCGTGGGCCAGTAGCTTCGAAACATTTAATAGGGGTTTTCATTGTTGCACTTTAGACGAAAGCTGAACCAAAAAGCATTGAAATTTGAAAGATATTTACGACTTTCCCTGCGTGGCTTCGTAGCCATTTTCGAAGCTCATCACTATAACGAAGGCTCAAAGTCTTCATAAAACAAACATCAAGCGGCTCAAGTCTGTGAGAGCAATGTGGTGGTAAAGAAACGCCACTCTCCCTCGCGTAGTCCATAACGTCAGTGTTCGTGGTATGTGCTGAGTGGCCATCTAATATAGAGAGAACTGGGAAGTCCTTTTATGCCTTAGAAAATTCCAAAACTTTCCGAAACCATACAAAGAATGACTCTGTGGCCATACATGCGGTGCTGTGGACCTCAGCGCAACCTCCTGCTGCCAGCCCTAACTCAAATTCTTTCTGCTTCTTCTTTCGTGGAAAAATAAGCGTAGGAGGAATGTCAGCTCCGCTTGCTGACGTACTAATGAAGTTGGTTACAGTTTCGCCCCTTTCTGCAGAGGTTAACGATCCTACTGGACGTTTCCCTTTGCAAGCTGTGATCTTCTATTGGTTTTTAGGATTAGCCGAAACACCTGTTTCATCACAAATAGTTATTTGAGAAGTCCTCAGCATGTGTTTGTCAGTTACATTTGTTATCAACGAAAAAGACCTATCGACAGCTACTTTATTAAAACCCATGACTCTTCCACTAGATGTTGCTTCGGGTTTGCGAGCAAACCCGCATTTGCTTCTTCATTGTTTCATGATGTAATTTCGACTCGTTTTGGTCGAAATTTTCGAAAAAGTATCAGAGAAACGTGCAAAAATTGAAAGGCAAAACTGTGCACCTGCCGAAATACGAGTGCGTATTCTCATTTGAAAAATTTTTCCTAAACCGCTTCTGATACGCTAGAAGTTACAGCACAGTTAACAGCAATTGTAGTTGACCGTTTGCCTGGGTCGTATAATGTACACCCAGGAACATATTTTTGTAGGGAGGACACAGCATCTCATCTTGAATGGAGGTTCATTTGTACGTGTAAAAGTAGCCACGTGTGTCACAGGGAGGTGTGTTGGGAGCCTTACTGTTCATGTTGTATATTAACATTACAGATAATATAAGTTAGCTCACATATTTAGAGAATGATGCAGATATCGACATTGAGGTAACAACGTTTGTGGGAAGAGATATGCACATACAGGGAATAGGAAAAATGTGACCAACTATACTTGCTTCTACATGGATACTCTGCAAATCACATTTAAGTGCCTGGCAGAGGGTTCTACGAACCACCTTCACAAGTCTCTATTATTCCAATCTCTTATAGCACCCGGAAAGAATGATCACCTGTATCTTTTCATACGAGCTCTGACTTCCCCTATTTTATCGTGGTGATCGTTCCTCCCTACGTAGGTCGGTGTCAACAAAATATTTTTGCATTCGGAGGGAAAAGTTGGTGATTGGAACTTCGTGAGAAGATTCCGTCGCAACGAAAAACGCTTTTCTTTTAATGATGTCCAGCCCAAATCCTGTATAATTTGTGTAACGCTCTCTCCCATATTTCGCGATAATAGAAAACGTGGTGCCTTTCTTTGAACTTTTTCGATGTACTCCGTCAGTCCTATGTGGTAAGGATCCCACATCTCCCAGCACTATTCTAAAAGAGGACGGGGAAGCGTAGTGTAGGCAGTTCCCTTTGTAGGTATGTTACGTTTTCTAAGATTCTTGCCAATAAAACGCAGTGTTTGGTTATCCTTCTCCACAACATTTTCTATATGTTCCTTCCAATTTAACTTGTTCGTTATTGTAATACGTAGGTATTGAGTTGAATTTACGGCTTTTAGATTAGACTACAACTTATCTGATTGTGATTCGTTTATTCTGCTTCGCCAGGGATTTTTCGGGGTCAGTAACAACCTGATTTGCGGATATTGAGGGCGTACCTTAACTGACTTCTGTCTTCATTGATTAGCGGCTACCTTAGAAATGGTTGCACCACTCCTTATGCCGTGTAGTACCCATTACTTCCTCCACAAACACACGATGGTTTCAACTTGAGAATCGCCAAGCTTGAAGCCAAATGTGATGCAACGTCGTCGTTTTGCTCACATTACTAAATCCAACATGTACCACTTAAAGTGTTCCGAAATAGTGAAGAAAATCAGGTATTTGTGCTATATATGCCTGAAAACATGGGCCCACGAACGCCCTGATACCATTGTTGATTTCAACAATTAAAAAAGGTCGGATATCTTTTGAACAGCTCTCGTTTATAGGCCGTCGCCAGTGATGTCGGAAGAGCAAGATACCCATAGCTGCGCCAGTTGTATTAGGTAGTTCGAATGGAGCGGTCTATTGTCCGACGAATCTCCATAACAGCTCCGAGCCGAATACCCCAAAGTTCGTCCTTCGCGTTAGGAACCAAGCTGAGCTCACGAGGGCGTAAGTCCGGGGTGTGTGGAGTGTGGTTCGTGGTGCGTGGTGCGGCGCTTCCCGTCCCCATATACCGATCAAATCAGTCACGACTTTAACCAATCGTGCCCGAACATTGTTCTGCAAAATGATGGCCGCGTGCTGCAGAAAGTGACGCCGCTTCTTTCACTCAGTTGTTTTTCTTCTTTGTAGCACAGTCTGTTTCGTTTTCGAGTCTAAACCGCTCAACATATATTGTTCAAATTTGACATGGCGACCCTTTGAACCCTTAGAAAGAACAAAGCCCACTTAAGAAGGCAAGAAACTTTTTTTTAAGTCAGTGAACGTAAACTAAATTAAAACTTACTTATGTTGGTGTATAACTTAAGAATTCTATAATGCATAAGTACTTCAGTACACTCCTCGCGAGATAGTCTCTCAAATGAAATTGCTCCCAAGTCCGAAGCCTTTCAATATCACTTCTCCCATTCCGCTTGTAGTTCAGAATATTATGGGGAAGTCTGGGACTTAGCATTCTCACCAGTCTTTACGATATTTTTGAATTTTTTAGTTTAGGTTGAAAATACTTAATTTTTCTCTAGTGTCTTCATTTCCAATCATTTCTTGTTCTGCAGCCCTTCGAATTTCTTAGGAACCTCATCTCTGCCGTCTGAATGTTTTTTGTTTTAACCATGTTTTCGCTTTCATAGCATAACACAGGAACCGCGACCATGTTATAGAATTTCGGGACAATCTCTGTTTATACTGTATTGCCCAATGTTCGGATAATGGTGCCACAGACAGCTTAGAATTTGTGTAATTTATTTTCAGTATGAGAGTAAAAATCAGATCTTACAGCGTAGCCTAAATGAAAGATTAAGAGACCTGTTCTAAAGCAGGTTTATCCAAAACCAACTTAATATTTCCCTCGAAGTGCACTTATTTACGTTTTATTACTAGAAATTTTAAAGTTGTATTCGTTGCATATTTCGTTCAGGTGGTATATAGATCTTTGGAGATCATTTCATTCACTTGAATCATGTCATCTACAAACAGAAGCACAATGAGGTGTTTCTCGTGATTCTTAAGTTTCTCCCGGCGTATTTGATAGTCAGAATATCCACGGATGTACTGCCGGTCTACAGTGTCCAACGGGCACAATATTTCGGCGATCATACATGTCGCCATCATCAGGTGAACTGACGGACTGAGCTCCTGTGAGCGTGCCGGCACGGAGATCCGTACGCTATGGCTGCTCAGAGGGAACTGGGTTCGGTCGCTGACGCTAGACATACAGGCCTGATCTCTGGCCCGAGGTATGGAGTCTACGCTTGGTGCAGCTATTCTTCCAAGATCCTCATTTGTTGGGATGGTGTTCCCTCTCGTTCTGGTTGGTCCTTGGGTGTTGCCTGGTCGTAGATCCTGGTTGCCAGCACGCAGGCATGCTGGCGGTGTCGGTGGATGTTCCTGTGGGACTAGGTTATCTTCCCTTCCCGCGCTATGTTGTTCAGCGCGGACTGCAGCTCGGGTGTGAGCTTCCTCGCGCCATCTCCAACTTCTTTCCTCAGCCGCGCTACCGCGTCTTCCAAGATGAAGCCCCAGTCCCGCGGCGTGAAGATCGGGTTGGAGTTTATGGTGTGGAGGTCCTTCTGCGTGACGAATTTTCGGTCGCGGCGGCGGCCGATTTAAATACCCTCCGCCCGCAGCGCGCTCCCTCCGCTGTCCGCGCCCCGCGTCACGGTCGCGCGGTGGAACAGATTGCGGCGGCGTCTGAGAAGACGTCGGTGTGATGGCTCTGTCCGCCGTGGTCGTCTCAGCTATACGTTTGCTCGGTTTACTCTCGATTAACCCAATCGCTGGTTCCCAAGCCTTGCTAAGATTATAGCCACAGTCACGGTTTATGAGGTCGTCATTGGTGCGTATTTCGATGGCCTCTCTAACAAAGCTGTCCTAGTATCTCGACGTCTGTACCAGAATCCACCGATCTCCGTGCCGGCACGTTCATTGTAGCTCAGTCCGTCAGTTCACCTGATGATGGCAACATGAATGATAGCCGAAATATTGTGCCCTTTGGAGCCTGTAGATCGACAGTACACCCGTGGATATTTTGACTAGGTATTTCTCATTCGTTATCCCAATTCCTTTGTCTGCTCGTAGTTCATGCTTTCATTACGAAGGATGAAGTCAAAGTAAATACTAAAAATGCTGACATAACCTACTCATTTAAATGTATACCGAGCGAGCTGGCGCAGTGGTTAGTACACTGTATGATGATGATGATGATGATGATGATGATGATGATGATGATGATGGTGATGATTGGTTTTTTGGGCGCTCAACTGCGCGGTTATCAGCGCCCGTTCAAAGCCCTAATCTTTACACAGTCCAATCTCGCCACCTTCACGAATGATGACGAAATGATAAGGACAACTCACACATCTAGTCCCCGGGCAGAGAAAGTTCTCAACCCTGCCGGGAATCGAACCCGGAATCCCACGATCCAGAGCAGAAACTCCCATTGGGGAAGACAACGGTGTAAATCTGCGGCTGGCCACCCTCATTTACGTTTTCCGTTATTTTCCTGAATCGCTCGAAGCAAATGCTGGGATGGTTCCTTTGAAAGGGCAAGGCGGACTTCTTTTTCCCTTCCTTGACGCAGTGCCAGCTCCTGCTCCTTCTCTAATGACCTCGACATCGATGGCACATTAAATACAATCCTCCTTCCGTACTTCATTTAAAGGTCTAGGTTTAACGCAGTAAGTCTGGCGTTAAAAGTTAAAAACTGCGTACTCGTCTAAGGCAGCATATTTTCATGGCGCGAAAATTATCGAGACTAAATACACCGAGCATTTGTGAATGGGAGCACGTGGCGACTTACAATAAACTTCACACTTAATTTTGAAACTTTGCGAAACTTTTTTTCCCTCTGACATTCCTGACAGAATGATGAAAGGAAAAAAGACTTTCATCACTTCTACATTTTAGCTGTTCATGCAGTAAGGCGTCAGCATCAGTCATTAATTTTGAATTTATTACTTCTTTACTACTCACTCTATTCGGAACACATTTGTCAGACAGTATTCACACATATCGTTGAACGTACCTGAAAAATTATAGCAACACCTAGTTCAGGACATAAACATTGAGATGTTTTCGAAAAACTTGCGTCTCTTAAAACAGAGCGTCTTCAACTGCAAAGGGTTATGCTTCTTCAGGTCAAGTTCTTAACACATTCACTGATACGGAAAGTAAACGAACTTCTCAAAGTAGTTTACATATGGGACTTCCAGTTTTCAGATAGCAATTTGGAGGGGAAAAGGGGGCGGTGGTTACGCGGTCTATTTGAAACTTCAGTCTTTCCGCAAATGATGCAGTTGTCTGTAATGAAGTACTGTCTGAAAGAAGCCACACCCTCATAAGATTTCAGTGTAGTGCAAAGACTGGCAACTTGGTTTCAATATTTCCGAAATGTAAAACTGTTCTGTTCACAAAACGAAATAACCTTATCCTACGAGTATAGTGTCAGCGAGTCAAATTCGCAATCGCTCAACCCACAGGAATACCTGGGTGTAAAAATTTCTAGAGATTTGAAATGAACCGAGTCGCAGTCCTTGGGAAAGACGGCGACTGCCAGCAATTCATTGGTAGAATTCTATGAAAATACAATCAGTGTACAAAAGAAATTGCTTAGAAATCACTCGTGCACACATCCCCCAATATTGCTCGAGATTCTTGGATCCTAGTCAGATACGACTGCCAGGGGATACTGAATGTACACAGAGAAGGGCGGCACGAATGGTCACAGGTTTGTTTGACCCGTTGGAGAGTGTCGCAGAGTTTCTGATCAAACTGAACTGGCAGGCGCCTGGAAACAAACGCAAAATGTCCGGAGAAAGTCTACTTGGAATATTTCCGGAGGAATATAGGCGAATGGTAGTCAATAGAGGGAATGACTGCGAATGCTCATTCGATTTGCGCTCTCTTCCCAAAGCTGCGATGCAAACTAATCCTGATAATATTCCCGGTGCGAGATGTAGTTGGCAGCTCTGTAAATGTTGACCGGTGAGTTGCTTAATGCCCAGGCAAAATTAATCTCGGACTGACACATAACGCTCTCAACCGACTAAGCATATCGCGTGAGGATGTTCTAGATCCTGCGACTAGTGTATTGAATATAAATACGGAAAACTGGAACAATTCACTCTTTGAAATATTTTTAATTCCATTAACTAGTTTCGTAACCTTTTCACTCATCTTCAAATGTGGCACACAGAATTTCCGTCTTTATTTCGGTAGAGTGATGCCGGGTACTGGCTCTCTGACAGGAACACAGAGAACTCTTTTAATGTATCGCCACGAGCGACAGTTACATGGCGACATGTGTCGGAAAACCAATACTTCCGCTTAGCTTGACAATTGCAGTTAATATCCACGTGGCAACTGCTGTTGTCATTGTGTATTGGCCACAGATTAATCGCCTTTCAATGTAAATATAAATAAGAAATTTCACGATCACCAAAGGTTTACTACTAATGTACATTACAAAGTTGTTCAATTGAAAGAATAGCATACTTTGCTCGGAAACATTCTTTTGATTCTTGTGCACATAACACGAGGACGTGCGGAGGGGTAGTGACTCAAAATGTTTTATTTGAAAACTGAAAACTTTCCAATTAAAAAACGTTAGTAAAATTCTACATGTTTATTCCACGAATCTGCAGTCCTCTGCTGCTAGAGGGCTCCGATTTGTACCGTGTAACATAGCGGTGTGTGATGTAACTATGTCCGTGCTTGTGAAACAGCTCAAAAAAATTGAAAGCAAAAATTGGAAGAGTTGGTTCGCACTTGGAACACCCTCCTCTTCAGCATTACGACGCCAAACTGCAGCCGAGCGGTGCGACGTCTGCAGCACTCCGATGCCGTTCGTTCACTGCCGTCGATTGACCTCCCCACATACCCGACTTGGTCCCATCCGATTTTCATCTGTCTCCAAAGCGGAACACTTTCGAGGACTTTTATAGTTCGAAGCCGTGCAAGCAGAGGTGAGGTTGATGGTCTGTTAGCACAGTCAAATGCTCTACTGTGACGGTATCGACAAAATCAATATTTTACAAAAGGAGACTACGTAGTCCGATGACTACAGCTTCAGTGCGCTGCAGCTGCAATTTGTTAACTTAAGTAAACACTTGAGTGTATAAATTTGTAGGGGTATGAAATGGAACGATCACATAAGCACATTTGTAGATAAAGCGCGTGCGGTTCATTTGGACAATACTGGGGAATTGCAATGAGTACCAGATAGGACGAACAGGGGATATTGAACTTATCTAGAGAAGGGCAGTAAAGATTGCTCAAGGTTTATTTGACCCATAGGAGAATGTCACGAAGGTGTTCAAAGAACTGAACTAACGCACAGTTGATGATAGACACAGACTATACCGCGGAAGAGCAAAGTATAGCGAGGAGACCTACTTAGAAAGTTTCTAAAACCGACGTTACGTGATGAATGTAGGAATATACTGAAACCGCCTACGTATGGTAACTGTAGGAAGCGTGAAGACCAGATTAGACTAAGCACAGCACGTACAGAGGCTTTTAAGCAGTCACATTTCTCACGCTCCATACATCAGTGGAGTGGGAATAAGTCATAATAACTGGTATAATGGCAAGTTCCATCTGCCATGCAATTCACGGTCGTTTGTAGAGTACAAATTATAAGCTGCCTAATTTTTGTTTAAATTTGGATTACAAGAAAATGGTGCGTCTTGGAAAATGTCCTAAATAAGTCTCCTCTTCATTGTCGTCTTCGTCACCACCATGAGTGTTCTGCCCTAGGGCAGGTCTTCACATGTACCTCTCCATGCAGTCCCATCATTTGTTACCCTCTTGTTTTCTCACAACTGTTTTCTACCCCTACACTGTCCATCACCTGATATGTTCTGCGTCGTCTTCCTCTTCCTCTTCCATTCACTATTTCCTCCATACCATAAATAAACAGTCTCTTCTCATTCAGGGTTCATGCTAACTGTGTTTCCTCATGCTGCTACCTTTAAAATTTCTCTCTGTTCTCCCACTCAACACCACCTCATTTCTCACTGTGCCTGCTTACTTTATCCCCTATCAACGCACCCACATAAAAGCCTACTGTTATAAACTTCTCGTTGGCAATTGCTGTACGTGTTTTCACCTCCTTATTACTTCCAATGTCGTCCATAATAGGGCGTCGCAGTTATCTAAATGGTTCAAAAGTCTCTGAGCACTATGTCACCATCTGTGGTCATCAGTCCCCTAGAACCTAGAACTACTTAAACCTAACTAACCTAAGGACATCACATACATTCATGCCCGAGGCAGGATTCTAACCTGCGACCATAGCTGTCACGCGGTTCCA
This sequence comes from Schistocerca gregaria, assembly GCF_023897955.1. NCBI lineage: Eukaryota > Metazoa > Arthropoda > Insecta > Orthoptera > Acrididae > Schistocerca > Schistocerca gregaria. The sequence continues at coordinate 3,016,930 of NW_026061713.1, read as the reverse complement.
GGCAGAAACGCCACACTGGCCGACAGTTATCTAAAAACACTAAATTGTTCTGTGTCTTCCTGCCTAACATTTTAGTTGTGCTTAGTTTTCTTGCACTTATCACCGGACATTTTGCCTTTTTCTTTTTATTTCTCATTGCAACTTACTCATGTGTTGTTTAATTCTTTTAACATTTCAGTCATACTTTTTTCGCTCTCTGCCAACACCATATGATCCGCGAGTCTAATAAATTCTGTACTCCTAACAACAACCAGCTCCCCTCTATTTCGTTTCATAAGTTTTTGAATGACCTGCTACAAATATATTTACACACTAAGGAAAATAAACGTATCCCGGAGGAATTACCCCAGTGCGATGGAAATAGATACATGTGATGTATGTATAGGGGCAAATGAATGATTAGAGTTGCAGAAAAACTGGATGATTAATTCAAGAGAAAGAGCTTCACAAATTGATAAGTCGATGACGTGTTGTTCCACCTCTGGCCTTTACGCGGGAAGTTATTCGGCTTGACATTGACTGATAGAGATAGTGGATGTCCTCCTGACGGATGTCGTACCAAATTCAGTTCAGTTGGTTCGTTACATCGTCAAAATCGCAACCTGGTTTAAAGAACCTGCCCATTGTGTTCCAAACGTTCAAAATTGGTGACAGACATGGCAGTCTAGCTGAGCACGTAAATACTATCTCCGTGTGTTGCGTAAATTGCCGGCAGGCACCTCACTTAGTGTCCCGAGCAGAGTTCAAGATGCCAGAGAGACAAAGGGTGGACACACTGCACATTAAAGTCCACTAATAGGTGTCTGTACACTTACTGGTAGGATAGTGTTTTTCGAAATGTTAGCAGGGGCCAGAAGTTGGAGCATTTGTCTCTCCGCTTAAAGCTTACGTGGGGCGAGTCGTAGTATCTCTAAAAAGAGACACCTCTGACAACACTAGTTGAAAGTGGCCTTCAAACTAGCCGTGCTGCGCTCTCTACCTCCGGTTATTCTTGTGGCCGTCAGAGGTGCCGTAGCCGAGGCGCCCCCTGGGTAAACGCTGCGGACGTCTGCACTCGCTCCTGACGCTCTGTCACGAATTGTGAAATGTATTCGCAGATACCAATCGTAATACGACAACGGCTGTACAATTTACTGGAAACGTACAGGATGTTCCGAAATTGCCGTCACTAACTGCTAGAACTTGTAGAGGGGACTGAGTACATAATACTCGTATTTTAAATTTGTAACCCGCCTCCGGAAACGTACCGTGTGCTACAACCATTTGGAAAAATGTTGGTAACGCTGTCACTTTGACAATTAATTTGTTACACTGAAGAGCCAAAGAAATACCGTTTAGGGCCACCGCGAGCACGCAGAAGTGCCTCAACACGGCGTGTCATGGAATCGACTAATGGCTGAAGTCGCGCAGGAGGGAACTGACATCAGGAATCCTGTAGAGCTGCCCATAAATCCGTAAGAGTACGAGGGAGTAGAAATCTCCTCTGATCAACACGTTGCAAGGCATCCCAGATATGCTCGATAATGCTGTACAATGTACTAGAAACGTACAGGATGCTTGGTGGCCAGCGGAAGTGTTAACCGCGGAAGAGTGTTCCTGCAGCCACTCTGTACCAATTGTGGTTGTGTGGTCCGTCGCATTGTCCTGATGGAATTACCCACTTCCGTCGGAATCCACAATGGACACGAATGGATGCAGGTGATCAGACAGGATGTATCTAGACTTATCAGGGGTCCCACATCACTCCATATGAACACGCCATACAACGTCACAGAGCCTCCACCAGCTTCAACAGTCCCCAGCTGACATGCAGGGTCCATGGATTCGTGAGGTTGTCTTCATACCCATACACGTCCATATTCTATATACCTTTTGAAATGAGACTCGTCCAACCAGGTAATATGTTCCAGTCATCAACAGTCCAGTGTTCGTACCGATGGGCCCAAATAAGGCGTAAAGCTTTGTGCTGTGCAATCAGCAAGGGTACACGAGTGGGCCTTCGTCTCTGAAAGCCCATATAGATGATTTTTTCGTTGAATGGTTCGCATGCTGACACTTGTTGATGGTAAAGCATTGAAATTTTATGTAATTTGCGGAATGGTTGCACTTTCGTCACGATGAACGATTCTCTTAAGTTTCCATTCTTGCAGGATCTTTTTCCGGCAACAACGATGTCTGAGATTTGTTGTTTTACTGGATTGCTGATATTTTCGGTGCCCTCGTGAAATGGTCGTACCGGAAAATCCCCACTTCATCGCTACCTCGGAGATGCTGTGTCCCATCGGTGTTGCGCCGAGTATAATACCACGTTCAAAGTCATTTAAATCTAGATAACCTGCCATTGTAGCAACAGTAAGCGATCTAACAACTACGCCAGGCACATGTCTTACACAGGCGTTGCCGGCGGTATCACCATATCTTTCCTGTTTACATATCTCTGTGTTTCAATAGGCATAATTATACCAGTTTCTTTGGCATTTCAGTGTAGATGTTACCCAGTACATCTATTGTTCTATAGTTTCACTCGTTAATAACCAAAGAAACAAAATAAAAATCGGTCTCCATAGACACTGTTTTTACAGGAGCGCCCTTTCCAGTTCGAAAATAGAATGATATTAATACCTTCAGCTGCTGACGGGCGTTGATATACATCAACGAAGACAGGTGAAAATGTGTGCCCCGACAGGGAATCGAACCAGGGATCTCCTGCTTACATGGCAGTCGCTCTATCACTCTGATCCACCGAGGGTACAGAGGATAGTGAGACTATAGCGACTATCTCGCGCACGCCTCCTGCGAGACCCACATTCTCACCTTGTATGTCAACACACTACATTCGTAGTGTCCTTTCGGACATGTCCGAAAGAACAGACACCATATCCATAAAAATATATTTTCCAATTCACGTGCGCTGCGTCTCCACGGCGCACCACAGACGCACCCTTTCTCGAAGACGTTGTGGAATGGTAACGAAAAGCGTGTGGGGAGGAGTCAGATGTTTTGGACAACGATCTTGATAAAGGCGACCAGCAGCTCTTCCAGTACTGTGAGCTTTGGCCACACACAACTCTCGTGTCGGTGTATTCGGCAAAAGTGTACTTAGCAGTGTTTCTCTAACACTCACAGACACATGGACGAGACTCGAACCAGGTCAGAGAGGAGACAGCCGTCAAATGACGTCATACGATCCGACGTAAGTAACCCACCTCCAGTGACGATTACACTGTTGCATACCACATTAGCGAAGGTGTATTTATATGGCTGTAGCATGGATATATCTTTCCATACATGGGCTCCTCTTCAAAATATCGTAACTCAATTCCCTATAAGTTTTTAACGGTAATTTTGGAACATCCTGTATCTCTCCAGTAACTATACAGCTGTTTCCAGAATTAGTTCCCTCTGCAGCGGAGTGTGCGCCGATATGAAACTTCCTGGCAGATTAAAACTGTGTGCCCGACCGAGACTCGAACTCGGGACCTTCGCCTTTCACGGGCGAGTGCTCCACTATTCAAGCTACCCAAACACGACTCACGCCACGTCCACGCAGCTTTACTTCTGCTGCACCTCGTCTCCTTCCTAAAATAAGGACATTTCGACCATCGTTTGAACGATCCTCTTCAGAGCGGATAAATGCCACAAAATTCAGATCAGCACCAGCGAAATGAAAGTTCGATTTGGAAACAATTTCTATTTCTTTTTTCTTATCCTCGATTAATTTCCCGAATATCTTGTTCGTTTCGTAAGTTGCTTTCTTTATACAAGGTGTTTCACATTTCTAGAGCTTGCAATTTTACCTGCTATCTCATGTCTGCAAACGTCATCTAACGAGGCTACGGAGCATCAAGAAACAGGCGCCAGCTCCGGCAAATGTATGTAAATAGAGTGTGATGCCGTGATTATGTATCAGTTTGAGGTAATGGCCACAGTACTGGAAACGAATGAGTCGAAAGTTACAAGGGAAAATCGTTATCATACCTCTGACGGCGGAATACAAGTTCTAGTACAGTTGTTGATAACTTTCAAAGGTGGTAGTATGGATCAAAGTAAGAAAAAATGTCCGTTAAACATGGGATACAAAATGCATACCTGAGGAGCTATGAGCACATGTTCAGTAGTGGAGATATGTTTTATGCCAGCGAAGATGAACAAGTCCTCACAGCTCTTAAGGTATGCATTTTACAGTCCATGTGTACTGGACATTGTTTTCTTCTTTCGGTCCATACTACCACCTCTGGAAGTTTCCTGCCCTACGTTTTAGCTACAACACTACTGGTACACACTGTCACACATATCAGGGATGTCTTCTCTTCTAATTTTTCGTTATAGGGACATAACCTCAAATTGATACATTTATCCATCATCATAGAAAATTGGTAATGTCTTCATTGGATCTCCCTGTTTACACACATTTTACAGACTCCAGAGCTTGTAACTTTGATACTCTGTAGCGCCGCTGGATGACGTTTCCAGACATCAATTCCTATGTAAAACTTCATCAGCTAGGTCCCCTTCTACAGACTCGATGAGTGTGTAGCATGACGTGTGAAACATTCTGTATGCAAAGTGAATAACATGGAAGAAGGAGCTAGGACCCCCCCCCTCTCTCTCTCTCTCTCTCTCTCTCTCTCTCTCTCTCTCTCTCTCTCTCTCTCTCTCTCTCTCTCTCTCTCCCTTCTCAACTATCAACTACCAGCTTCCTTATAAGTCTTACAACTGCTGTCCGATTTCTGGCCGAGTTCTAGATAACATGCCGCTCATTGTATTTTATCGCTGGCTGCATCTTAAATTCACACCGTATATTCTGGTCAAAACTGTCAAAAGACATTTTGTACAGCTATTGATGTCCTAAATATAGGTTGAATTTCTTCAACTGATCTCTATCGGCTATTGTATTCTCTCAAAATTGATTTCCCTGTAGCTCGTCTTCCCTAATGTGTTCCATTCCTGCGTAAATATTTCGGATCAGTATTTTCAGCCACGACGTATGAAATTGATGGTTCAGTAGTATTCGCACTTATCACTATTAGCCTTATTCGGTATTGGTGTTATTTTTTTAGTTTAGTCTGAAGATTTAGCAGTGACGTAAGCTAGCATAGATGTTGAGTGAAGCAGCAAACGCCGACAGAGTGAGTCCTCGCCGATGCTGATAGAGCCCTCTGGTGGCGAAGCCCTGCACTAGAGACAACTGAGTGTGTGAGGTGCTAGCAGTGACACCTAGCAGCGAAGTGACGAACCGCAAAATGGCAGCGAAAACTGGGTGACTTAAATGTCTAGTTGACGTTTATTTCTTCCTTTACACTATTATTACAAAACAAACTGTGGCATCACTGCTTTGTTTGTCCGTTACCGTATTTTTTTTGTATTTCACACGTTACAAAATAATTCTGTTCTCGTAACATATAATGCAAACTACATATCCAGTGACATTAATGTACGCAGCATGTTACATTCATCATTCCCTCTTCGTAATTTAGTATTACTAAAAGTTTGTCCACACTTTTAAGGATTAAAAATGGATATGAGGCTCGGAATTTAATAGCAAAAGAAACAACCATACTAGCTGACAGTCTCTCTCTCTCTCTCTCTCATTAACAAAAATACGAAATGTAGGTTCAATTTCCTCCGTGCAGTGAGGTGTCGGGGCTACTGTTACATAATGGCGCGGTATTGCGAGTTAAAGAATTTTGAAGAGCAAGGGCAACTGTAAGTAAGTTTCTTGCAAAGAAACGTTAGTGATATAATTGTACAACAATAATAGACGTTTGACATCCCTTTTCCTTATTTTACAGTTTCGCTCATTACTTATGGCAAACGCCTTGCCGAGAAGGTAACATTCTGCATCTTCGGCTACGGCCTTTACAATCTCTTTCATTCCACCAGACTTAACCTGTAGAGGTAATAATATAATTTCTTTTCTATTCCACAAGATACTTTTACAAAAAGTAGAGGCAGAGAGGTTGTCATATAACTATTAATTTAAATATTATATGAAATATATGAAACTGTTAGTAAAATCGCCAAGAAATTCCACTTATTAATGTTAAGTGTTATCTGTTTGATTCAGCATTCAGCTCACATAAAACCACTAGAAATATCGTTTTTCATAGAAAAAAAGAGTTAGTGACCTGTGTCACATAAAACATCTCATTTTGACGATAGAATAATTGGAGAAAAAAGAAGGCCTGTGTTCGTTTTGGAAAATGCAATTAGTGAAAACAATGTAGTTTTAAAAGGTGTCAACTGTTACGAAACGATTTCTCATAGAGAATTTATTTATCACATAGTCAATCATGATACTAAAAAGAACACAATGTTGGCTTGTGTGTTGCTATTGATATAATATTTTCCTTTTTCTTATGGCTGAAATAATTTATCCTGTTTTGTCACTGAGAATGTGCGAAGTAGAACATGTAATATATATATCAGTTTTTATAGCCAAAATTTTTTTCAAATACCGATATTTAAGTACAAGAAAATGGAATATGTTTTGGTATTTATCTTAGCATCATTTAGTACACCAAGGAAAAGTTTTTTTTGTTTAGAGAGGATTTTATTTCATTGTTGTAGAAAGTACCTCGAAAATATATGTAGATGTGGCCTGGTGAAGAAAGTGTGCGTATTAAAATGTTTGCAGCAGCATAATCAGGTTTAGTTTGCAGTGTGGGAGTGAACTCCACGTGGGATCCGAAGCACGGACCCCACCGGGGTACCCGGCATGCGCCACATGCCAGGGCAGACGTGGAGGCTAGTGTTCGGAAGTCTGAAAATTCCAGCGCCGGCCGGGGATAGAACCCCGGCACAGCTGGGGCGAATAGCCCCAGCCGAGGCGCTGGAACGCTCCAGACCCCTTACCACTAGACCACCGAGGACCCCGGCCGTTTCCTTCTGTGGAGTCCAGCTAGTGGTCGTAGAGCACTTCCTGCTGTCCTCCGTGTTTACACCGAAGCAGCAGTGGCGTGGTGTAACAGGAAGTGTTTACCTGCGTCCGCTGGATGTCCACTTAGCGTGCGGCTTATTTACCCGGCTGACGTTCGTGTCGCTATAATGTCCTTAGTTGCGTCACAATTACACTCCTGGAAAAGGAAAAACGAACACATTGACACCGGTGCGTAAGACCCACCATACTTGCTCCGGACACTGCGAGAGGGCTGTACAAGCAATGATCACACGCACGGCACAGCGGACACACCAGGAACCGCGGTGTTGGCCGTCGAATGGCGCTAGCTGCGCAGCATTTGTGCACCGCCGCCGTCAGTGTCAGCCAGTTTGCCGTGGCATACGGAGCTCCATCGCAGTCTTTAACACTGGTAGCATGCCGCGACAGCGTGGACGTGAACCGTATGTGCAGTTGACGGACTTTGAGCGAGGGTGTATAGTGGGCATGCGGGAGGCCGGGTGGACGTACCGCCGAATTGCTCAACACGTGGGGCGTGAGGTCTCCACAGTACATCGATGTTGTCGCCAGTGGGCGGCGGAAGGTGCACGTGCCCGTCGACCTGGGACCGGACCGCAGCGACGCACGGATGCACGCCAAGACCGTAGGATACTACGCAGTGCCGTAGGGGACCGCACCGCCACTTCCCAGCAAATTAGGGACACTGTTGCTCCTGGGGTATCGGCGAGGACCATTCGCAACCGTCTCCATGAAGCTGGGCTATGGTCCCGCACACCGTTAGGCCGTCTTCCGCTCACGCCCCAACATGTTGCAGCCCGCCTCCAGTGGTGTCGCGACAGGCGTGAATGGAGGGACGAATGGAGACGTGTCGTCTTCAGCGATGAGAGTCGCTTCTGCCTTGGTGCCAATGATGGTCGTATGCGTGTTTGGCGCCGTGCAGGTGAGCGCCACAATCAGGACTGCATACGACCGAGGCACACAGGGCCAACACCCGGCATCATGGTGTGGGGAGCGATCTCCTACACTGGCCGTACACCTCTGGTGATCGTCGAGGGGACACTGAATAGTGCACGGTAAATCCAACCCGTCATCGAACCCATCGTTCTACCATTCCTAGACCGGCAAGGGAGCTTGCTGTTCCAACAGGACAATGCACGTCCGCATGTATCCCGTGCCACCCAACGTGCCCTAGAAGGTGTAAGTCAACTACCCTGGCCAGCAAGATCTCCGGATCTGTCCCCCACTGAGCATGTTTGGGACTGGATGAAGCGTCGTCTCACGCGGTCTGCACGTACGCTGGTCCAATTGAGGCGCCAGATGGAAATGGCATGGCAAGCCGTTCCACAGGACTACATCCAGCATATCTACGATCGTCTCCATGGGAGAATAGCAGCCTGAATTGCTGCGAAAGGTGGATATACACTGTACTAGTGCCCACATTGTGCATGCTCTGTTGCCTGTGTCTATGTGCCTGTGGTTCTTTCAGTGTGATCATGTGATGTATCTTACCCCAGGAATGTGTCAATAAAGTTTCCCCTTCCTGGGACAATGAATTCACGGTGTTCTTATTTCAATTTCCAGGAGTGTATTTGCAGGGACCGAAAATCTGCCTATGCAGTTACACGCAGTCGCACCTCACTTTTTGTACCTCTGCGATTCGATCATGTTGTCAAGACATATATAAGAACTTCTGTTTATCGAAGAAACCTCCTGTGTGCGGTACATTCCATAAACGGAAGCGATTGACATAACAGATAGCCCCGTAAACATTTTGTAATGAAGTGTCAGCCGGTACGTAATACTCGATATCTGGAATGGTTTTATCGGTTAGTAAGATAATCCTTTCACCCCTATACACTTCGAAAATTTCCCGTGTTTTCTCAATAAAGCATAAGCACAGTACATAAATCCGTCGCGAAAATGACATCGAAGAAGTACAAGTGTTCGAATGCCACAGAAAAGAAGTGGGTCCTTGAAGGTGTGGAACGGAGAGCAGAACTAAAATAAGATGTAACGTCGCTGTAGACACTCCAGAAGCAGGAAGATCAGTTTGATGACGTCTCAAGAGGAGCGAGGAATAAATTCACTCTCAAATAACTACTGTACGAGATGACTCGCCGCCTCTTGAAGGGTGTCATGGGCTTCTGGGGCCGTGGACTCGGCGACCCGTGAGTCAACGCGGTGTTTCTGGCCACATACATTTTAGCTGCGGGTTCTCCGACCTGCAAAGGAAGCGGCGACAATGGGGAGGATCTGCCTGTCTTTCTGTAATAAGAACGCCCCTCCACATTTTATCTAGGCTTAAGACTGTCTATGCACATAGTGTATAGCTGTGTTTTAAAAAATATTTTTTTTTTTTTACCTTTTCCATTCTAGAACATAACTTCCTGTCTTATTTTACGAACTTTTCGTAGGAATGACGTAAATCTTAAACGTCTTAAATCCACCGAGTCATTATGTATTCTTAAAATATCTGTTAACTCTTTTTCAACACATATGTATCTTTTATCTCTTTCACTGACCACCGGATTATTTCTTTTTAAATTTCAGGTATTGATTTTATTGCCTTCTCCTTTACCGTATTGATCAGAAATTGTAGGTTCAGATACCTTTGCCTTATTGAGTATCGTTTGCTATGCCAAACTTCGACAGCATTCATGGTCCTTTGCATCGAATTGATTACGGTAGATAGCTGACCGAAATCACTTCGAAATAAATTCTCTGAACGCAGATAACTTTGATACAGTTGTGTTAGGAATCGAGGTATTACCTAACGCAACTGAAGCCAAGTTAAGAGTGAATTTATTTCGAAACAATTTCTGTTGGCTGTCTGTTTTCACCAATTCCACATTTCAGATGGTGTATTACGATTTTCCATCTATATAGTCTACGAATTCATGATATTTTCGCCACTGGGCATTTGCTACGCTGTTACCTTCCATGCGTCATCAAGGCAGTCCGGTGGAAGATGTGCTCTGCAGCATACATGCGGCAAGACAATCGAACTACTACTTCATCCCTGTATTTCTCCACTAATTCCAGTTGTTGTATGTCTTCCAGAGACATTGCTTGAAATGAAAATTACAACTGGAAATAGATGTCTCGGATAACACTGTTTGCATAGCTTAATTTGCAGCCATTTCGAAGTAAAGCAATGCAGTTTTAAATGACCACCCAGTTATGACATTACTCGGTCCAGAATAAAATATTTCACAATTATTTCGACTTTCCCCTGGTAGAAAAGCTAGTCTTCCACGCTTCAGATATCAATATGCAATGCTGTACAGTTGCTTCAGTTGTTTCGAACAACTCTGAAATGTCCCTCCCCTTCTTCGTAACTGATCACCCGGATTCATGTGTCGAGAACAGATTTACTATCAATTTTCTAAAAAACTTTAGTCACTTTCAAAATCTCTTCGCGCAGCTGAATCCCTAAACTAGTGCCATGGTTATGGGGCTTCTAGTAGCTTCCCTTACACAGTGCAGTGTTTCTCATAATTCGTCATACTTGCGACGTAATCTCGCAAATCTTGAAATTGCTCTTTAACTTTCGGGAAACAGGCATCTATCGGGAGACCAAACCTCCTACTTACCGTGGCAGCGTGGGCGGTATTGTAGTTATTATCCATCTGGCAACTTGCGTTTTAGTTGTCTGTTGGCCACTTGTCAATCTCTTTCCATTGTAAATATAAATGCGAATTGTCACCATATATCACCAGCATAACTCGGTCTGTTTTATTTGATGTAGTCAGTAACATTGTACATCTTTACTATGGATATCTGCAGCCCTCTGCTTTGTACCGCGTAACATAGCGGTGTGTGACGTGACTATGGGTGAGAAAGAGCTCAAAAAACTAAAAGCACGAATTCGAAGACTTCGTCCGCATGTGGACACACTCTTCTTAAGCACGGCAGTGCCAAACTACACACGAGCGCTGCGACATCTGCAGCAAACCGACGTCCTTGGTTCACTGCCGTCGATCATCCTACACACAGTCTCCATTTTCGTCTTTGTGCAAAACCAAAAAAACCTTCTAGCACTTCAATTGTTTCAAGCGGTGCAAGCAAAGGTAAGGTTGTGGCTCTGTTAACATAGTCAAACAATATACTGTGACGGTATCAACAAAATAGTATCTAGTTGGGGAAATTGTTCTGGTTCTCGGGGTGAGTGTGTTGAGAGATAAATTTATAGACGTGAAGAATACAGATGCAGAATGTTAATGAAGTTTGTTTTATTTAAAAAGCGTTGCGAGTTTTCACGTAAAACATCTGTCGACATTACTTTTCAGTGCGTCCTCGTACGGTGGATGTCTGAGAAAATACGTACATTGATCAAAATAAGTGGTGACATGAGTGCTGTTAACAGCACTACGTTTAAAACATTTTAACTGTATGGCAATTGCAGATTAATTTTATTTGCAGCTAGCGCGATTATATGAATGGAGGAGTATTAAATTTAATGGTGAGCATTTATGTAATTTTTAAGCATTGTCTGTATTGCCTCGTCCTCCAATACCGCTACCGATCGGTAGCATGACCTGTTGTCCAACCATGGTTTTTCAGAACATCGATTCAGTGCTGAACCGAAGCGCCTGGCTTGAGCTATTAAGCCAGGATATCCTGTGCGTCGTGGGTCAGGTATGCCATTAATCTTTAAAAAAAAAAAAAGTTGTTCGAGTGGCTCTGAGCACAACGGGACTTAACATCTGGGGTGATCAGTCCCCTCGAACTTAGAACTACTTAAACCTAACTAACCTAAGGACATCACACACCAATGCCCGGGGCAGGATTCGAACCTGCGACCGTAGCGGTCGCTCGTTTCCAGACTGAAGCGCCTAGAACCGCTCGTCCACACTGGCCGGCCATTAATGTTTCCTTGAAGTATTAATTTCAACAGGTTTTATTTATTGTTGCGGAATTGCACTACCAAAATAATGGAGTTTTGCTCTCTGGATGCTGTTGAGCATTTCTGCGTCTTCCTACCGCCATATTTTTGACTGTATCTGTCGATGGTATCCTTAATATTTTTCGATACGACCGCTTTCCAAATGCGTCAAGTTTTTTGCCTGATACAGTCCATGACTCAGCTCCATAGAGTAGGATACCGAACGTGTAGCATCGAAGTAGTCGAGTAGATGTGTGTACTGGCGAACAGACGTGCCACTTTAATGCAGCTGACCGCCCAGGCGAACAAAGGGCTGCCACTAATGTTTCCTCAACAACGTATGGGCTTCCGCAGTAGGCACATGGTCCCTGCACCCATGCTGACTGCTCTTCATGGGCGTCGAAAGCTTGCATTTGCACGCCGGTACCACAACTGAAAGTCCACTGAGTGCTACAGGTGGCCTCTCCTTATTAATCACATTTTATGCTCCATCGGACAGATTTCCATCGGCGTGTAACGTCTGAAAGCAAACGCCCTGCAACCCTGAGAGAGCGTTATGGTGTGGGCAATGTTTTCGCGGCGCTCCCTGGGTGATCTCGTTATTCTGAAAGGCACAATGGATCAACCCTAGTACGCACCTATCCCTGGGGACCATATCCACCCGTAGATGCACGTGTAACATAGCTCGCAGTGTATTTGCGTGGTTCTGAAAGCTCTAGGAGGAATTTACCGTACTGCCCTCACCGCCAAATTTTCCGCCTTTAAACCCAATCGAGAATCTGAGAGGTCACGTCGATCGAGTAGTTTGTGCCACGGATCCTCAATCGTTAAAATTCTAGCGCAGCTGGACAGGTACTGGGGTCGGAATGGCTTCTTATCCCTGTCATTACATCATTGGCTCTATTCCTGTACGTCTCATGCTGCAAAATGCGTTTATTCTGGATTTTAACACATGGTCAGATTACTGCAACTGGACAGTGTAATAATACTAATAAATATCACGTATTTCAGTGATCTCGTTTAAGTCTTTCAATTGGAAGGCACTTCGGCGACTTGCTTATCATTAACATACACCAGTTGTCCAAACGGGGAAAGGGAATCGGCAGTTAAGCGTGGAATCCGCACCACATGTTGTTTCTACCGACTCCTCATATCATTGAGAGGTGAAGGCTGGATTAAAAGCAGACTGAAAAATTTATTGGTTCATCTGGGATTCGATTCCGCGATTCTCGATTTGCAGGCACCCGCTGTGCCGGTAGACCACCAGGTCCTACAGTTACGACACGGTAATCGAACTGTACTTCGTCGTATTTTACGTCAAGTAAATGTGCTGTGGTGCAAGCCAAAGTAAATTCATGCTGAGGGCATCAGTTCCGAACCCAGAAAAATGTGCAGCCAGGGCAGTATTGTAAGTAAAAATCAAACTCTTCCATCTTTCTTACCGAATTGCTATACATCTAGAAAACAAACCAAAATTGTGAAAACATTTCATACAAGATTACTGAAAAATTTTTATGAGTAAAAATAAACGGGTATGGTAATATACATGGAGGTGGATGAAAAGTAGTGGCAGTTCGGTTATAATTCATGCCAGACTTCACTGACTAAAATTCACTTTATTACATTTCCGTCTCGCGTCTCGATCACTTTCCACACCCACATGAAAGATGTCATACACTGTCAGTGCATCCATCTGTGATTATGTCTTGCTAGGACCGCCATATGGTGTCTTATCATTTGCTGTAAGCGTGATTTGGGCGATCAGGCCATAATTAGGGGGACTCTACCGGATGAATACGGTGGATGTCCCAGTATGTCCCGCTGCCACGTACGCGGTGCTCCTGCACAGGGCTCGTCGTTAGGCGTCGTGCACTGTCGTGAAAGTTGGTGGAATGCAGCGCTGGAAGGAAAGATTGTTGCTCGCTCCGACCACGTGCTCTTCCAGTCTGGACCCAAGCGCGTATTTCGTGTTTCCCAAACATACTATTAAGCCCCTTGAGCTAGCCTCTCCAACTTTGAGAGAGTACACACCACAACTGACTCAAACACGACCTGTGCTGCTGACTTTACTACTTCAGTCCACCATCTATAGGCAACAGAAAGTATGCGTACCGAATGACTCACATCCTTCATGTTACGCCATTGTGCTCCTACTTTTTATCCAACACATGCAAAGACGCATGTGTGACTACTTGTTATCTCCCATCTTGGTAGTGGCCTAATTATTGGGAGGTTTTGAAGTGCGTTATTTATACCTGGTGTATCAAAAACAATCATCCGATCTGGACCGTCTATATTTCTGGAACTAAGAAACATATACAATGAATACAATGAATTTCGTCTTTTGATGAACGAAAACTGAAAGTTTTTCTTCATTCTTTTCATTGGTGTTCAATATGCATCGTTGAGATGCACGGATCGTGTCAATGCGGTGTTCAAATTGTACCAACACTGCTGCAGGCATGTCTGGAGTTACAGTTTCCACAGGTGCTATTATGCGATGTCTCAGTTCATTTATTGCTGTTGGTAACGTAGGTACATAAAGAGTCTCTTACAAAACCATACATATATAATCACATATAGTCGGGTAAGGTGACCTTGGAGGCCAGTAATCTAAGGCTGAGTCATTTAGTCCAGTGTGACTGATCCATCGTTCAGCAATCATTTGATTTAGAAATTCCCACACTTCCAGATGCCACTGCCGCGGTGCCCCATCGCATTGGTAAATAAAGTCGTTCGAATCAAACTGTGGGAAAAGAAAGTTTTCAAGCATATCGAGATATATGCTTCCTGTAACCGTGTTTTCTGCAATGAAAAATGAATCATACACCTTTTCCCTCTAAACTGCACAAAACACATTAAATTTAGGAGAGTCTATTTTATGTTGTACAACTTCATGTGGTTGTCCCGTACCTCATATTGTCACATTATGGCAGTTCACCTCTCCGTATAAATGGAATGTTCCCTCGTCACTAAACACTAACTGTGGGAGAAAATAGATATCCTCCACCTAGCCAAGAGTGAAATTACGGAACTTCACACGATGTTATCACCATCACGAAGAGCTCGCAGTAGCTGACTTTAATATTATCTGATGCATAAACGTCGACGCATAGACGCCAGACGGACATCGGGGGCGTGCTGAGCTGTCGAGCTGCACGGCGAACGGATTTCTGCGGACCCCTCGTGAAACTGTGAAGGATGCGTTCGACGTCTGTGTCAGGAACTCGGGGACGGCCCCGCGATTTGCCTTTCCGCAAACATTCTGTTTCTCTTAATCGTTGATGCCATCGTCTAATGCTCTGTGCTCTAGGAGGATCCGCACAGCACCTTGTACGAAAGTCACGCCGAACACTTATTACTGCCCACACTGCGCAAAATGCAGAACACAAAACGCGTTCTGTCGTCGCGACACCAGTTTCACTAGGACTGAAATGGGCGGACAGTGCTGCTGCCATGCGGTAACCATGTGAAGCCTGAGGGTTTGCTCTTTCCAGCAGTACGCCATTCACGCACATATGTCGAATAACATAATAGTTACTTTTTTTAAAAATCGGTTGATTCTTTTTGATACACCCTGTATATTTACACTGTAAACCGTACCACCAAGAAATTACCCCAGTGTGAATAAAATCTGTAGATGTGATGTACGTGTAGAGGCAAACTAATGATAACCCTTGCAGGAAAATTGGGTGATTCATTCAGGAGAAAGTCATAGCGCGTTGGTCCACCTCTGGCCCTTAAGCAATCAGCTATTCGGCTTGATCTTGATTGATAAAGTTGGTGGATGTCGTACCATGTTCAGTTCAATTGACGTGTTTGTAAGGGGTAGCCCGCATTGCTCCAAAATTGGGGAGAGAGGCGGCGATCTTGCTGGCCAGGTTATTGCCTGGTACGCACACACAGATGAAACTCTCAACATGTGTGGTGCATAAAATATCGTCGACACTGAAAGTGTTCCCAGCAGAGGATAACCCCTCGTAATGACAAAAGGTTGTCATACCGCATATTGAAGTCCACTACTAGGTGTCTGGATACTTTTGATCGGATAGTGTATTTCAGAATGTTAGCAGTGGCCAGAAGTTGGGATATTTGGCTTTCCGCTTAAGGCTGGTGCGGGCCAAGATACTTCTAAAAATATACACATCTGGCAGTATTAGAGGAAAATATACATAAGTACCATTTATATCATTTCAAGCACTACTTCAGTTGAGGTTTTAGGAAAAAATAATTGAATCGTTCTGAAAATATCGGAGAGAAGGGATATAGTTCCTACAAAGAACTTGAAGAAAATCATTTTGGGTACTAGGCCATGCCATGATAAACACTGAAAAACCAAACTACCTACATTTCGACCATCTTTTCAGCGATCCTCTTCAGGGCGAATAAATGCCAGGAAATTTCAAATCAGAGCACACTCCACTGCAAAGTGAGAGTTCAATATAGGGAACAACTTCTACTTCTTCTTCTTCACCTTTCATTATTTTCCCGAATTCCTCGTCCTTTTTGTTTGTTGCTGGCTTTATAAAGGTGTTTTACAACTCATGTTACACATTTTTTGAGCTTGCAGTTTTACGTAGAAACTCATGCCTGCAAACGTCACGCAACGACGCTGTGGAGCATCAAAGTTACAGGCGCCAGCTCCGGTAAATGTATGTATATACAGGATGATCCGTGATTGCGTTACAAATTTTCTAGGATGATGGAAATAGACAAATGTATCGATTTGAGGTAAGAGCCCCTGTACCGAAAGTTGTAAGTGAAAATCGTTATCCTACTTCTGACAGTGGAATACAAGTAATGGTACTGTTGTTGCTAGGACTGTAGGGTAGGCAAATTTCAGAGGCGGCAGTATAGACCAAAAAAAGAAAAAATGTGCAGTAAACATGGACTCTAAACTGCATGCTCCTGGAGCTATAAGCACTTGTTCAACAGTGGAGATGTGTTTCACACTAGCGAAGATGAACAAGTGCTCATGGTTCATGATGTATGCATATTACAGCCTATGTGTACTGCACATTGTTTTCTTATTTCGTTCCGTACCACCACACCTGAAAGTTTCCTGTCCTACATCTTAGCAACAACGATAACGGTACATACTGTGAGAGGTAACAGAAAGGTTCTCTGTTATAATTTTCCGGTACAAGGACATAATCCCAAATTTATGCATTTATCCATCTGCATCATCTTAGAAAGGTTGTAACATCTTCGTGGGATCCCTCTATTTTTGTAGGCGCCGGTGCCTATAACTTTGACGCTCTGTAGCGTCGCTAGATGACGTTTTCAGAAGTAGATTCCTATGTAAAACTTGATCAGTTAAGTCCCCTGTACAGCCCCGAGTAGTGTGAAGCATGACTTGTGAAACACCCTGTATAAAGAATGAATAACATCAGGGAATGGACTAGAACCCTGTCTCACTCACTTGTCACGTATTTCCTTTCCTTTATGTCCTTCAACTCGTACAGCTACTGTCTCGTTTCTAGTGGAGTTCTAAGTAATGCTTGGCTCGCTATATTTTATTCCTGGTTGCATCTTAAATTCAAACTGTATATTCTGATCAACATTGTCAAACGTTTTTTCTGTATCTAACGATGTTTTAAATATGGGTTTTCTTCCCTACAAATTGATTTTCCTCTAAATCAGCTTCGGTAAGGTGCTCAATTCCTCTGCAAATAGTTTGTATCAGTAGCTGGGTGTTATCATAGTGATGGTTTGGAAATATTCGCACTGACCTCGATTTGCCTTATTTGGTATTGGTGCTATTACGCTTGTCGTTTAGTGTGAGGATTTAGCGGTTATTTCAGCTGGCGTAGACGTTCAGGAGTGAAGCAGCAAATCCCGGCTGAGTGAGTCGTCGCCAGCTCCGCTAGAGCCCTCTGGTAGCGAAGCCCAGCGCTACAGACAACTGACTGTGTGAGGGACCAGTAGCGACACGTAGCAGCGATGTGGTGAACAGGAAAATAGTATTGCTAAAAGTTTTATCCACGCTTTTTAGCACTTAGAATGGAGATATGACACGGAATGTAATAGCAAAAGTAAACAGCCATAGTAGCAGTCTCTCTCTCGCAATGCAACGCCTATAGTACAATAATAGACAAACTGAATATGTAGAGGTTGTAATATTATTTCTTTTCTGACATGCAAGATACTTTCATATAAAGCTGTGCCTGAGAGGCTGTGATGTAATACCAACAGAAATATTATACGAAAAATGTAGACCTGTCAATAAAGCCGCCAAGAAATTCGTTTTTTTAAATAGTATTTGTTTAATTTAGTATTCAGCTCACGTAAAACTAGGAAAATTATCCTCTTTCATACAAAGAAAGAGATTATCTCATTAGTGACCTGTGTCATGTCATAATCTCTTTTTGACACTTGAATAATTAAAAAAAAGGCCTGTGTTCCTTTTGAAAATTCAGTTAGTGACAATATACATTTATAAAAGGCATTTAGTGTGAACTGTTACGAAACATTTTCTGATACAGAATTTGATTACACAATAATAAATAATCAGCTTACTAAAAAGAAAAGGCACACAGATACACCTGAAAATATCTTGTGTGATGGTATTGATATATTTTGCATTTCTTTGACATTGAGATAATTTATCCTGTTTCAGCACCGGGAATGTCCTAAGTAAATATGTATCAGTATAATAGCGAAACTTACTTTTCTAATTACTGATTGTTAACTACAAGAAAATGAATGCTGTTTTGGTATTTATCTTAGCAGCATTTAGAAAACGAAAATAAAACGTATTAGTTTTTTTTAGTAAGGATTTTATTTCATTGTTGTAGACCTACAACTGTTCATGATACTATAAGAGATACGTTATGTAGAAAGTACCTTGAAAATATATGTAGATGTGGTCTGGTGAAGAAAGTGTGCGTATTAAAATTTAAAATAAGTGTTTGCAGCAGCATAATCAGGTTTAGTTTGTAGTGTGGGAGTGAGCTCGACGTGGGATCCGATGCACGGACCCCACGGGGGTGCCCGGCGTGCGCCACATACCAGGGCAGAGGTGGAGGCTAGTGTTCGGTAGTCTGAAAATTCCAGCGCCGGCCGGGGATAGAACCCCGGCCCGGCTGGGGCGAATAGCCCCAGCCGAGGCGCAGGAACGTTCTAGACCCCTTACCACTAGACCACCGGTGACCCCGGCCGTTTCCTCCTCTGAACTCGGTCTGGTTGTCGTGTCACTGTACAGCACTTCCTGTTGTCGGCTGTGTTTACATCAGACGCTGAGTGGCGTAGTGTAGCCGGCAACATTAGAACGATGTGAGGGGGAAGTGTTTACCTCCGACTGGTAGCTGTCCTCCTAACCCAGCTGAAGTAGCTTTACAGTTATCAGAGACATTTGAAATCAGCCTTTGCGACTGTATGCAGTCGACGCTTGTTAATCGTTTGTTTCAACCTGTTCCCAAATGCCTCGAGAAAACCGAAGAAACTTCTTCACTAATCGAGAGGACTGCCATAGCAGAACGACCCGCAGACATTCTATAATTACAAGTCAACGCCTAGCTTACATCGGATAATTCTGTTTGTTTCATCATACCACAGCATATTATTAATCAGTTGCAAATAAATTTCTGTGTGTGCAGTTCAGGTCTGCGCCGTAGATTTTTCGTGAAAACTTCGGGATAAAATCGTAACATGTGTTTCATATTAATAAGTAGTTCATTTATCAATATCTTTAATACAGTGGTCACACAGTTACTCAGCATTTTGGACTTTCAGGGGCCGGTGTACGATATAGCCTTAGAGTACGTTATCGCGTTGCGCCGTTTCTTCCGAGTCGGCGGGAGCTGTCGCATTCTCTCCGCGCTGCACTTTTTAGGCTTCTGGGGGGGCTTTTGTCGCTTTTTCTGTAATTTAGAGCATATTTACAAGTCCTATGAGACGAATTCTTCCTTTGTGTGATAGGTTTAAACTCAATATAGATTTTCGTTTATATCCCGCTAATATTTTTATTTTCTATGAGTCCTAGTGGCGCTCCCTAACCTGTCCATCGCAATGACACCCAAATCAGAATCCTAGCTTACAGCTACACCAGTTTATAACTTTACACAAACCTGATTTGTAACAATGACGCGCATATGCCTACACTAGTACGATGACAACACAGGCAATAAGCGACAACCACGTACAGGCGGCGTGGACTGAACCTTTGTTTGCGCACTATCTGTCTCGTAGTTATTAGTGATTCAAATCTAACGCCATTTTGTCACATAGGAAACTCCGACCAAGGAGAAACTAGACGTTTTCACGTCAGAATACCTTCCAGGAAGTTTTCGACTTTCGTAAAACAGAAACGATTTATGATACTGTGGAATGCAACGAGAAGTAGCAGGTAACGAATTGTTTCGGGATTCCACTATCCATCCTGCAAACGATCATCGAGCAGAAAGATAATGTTGCTGATAAGTTTTAAAAGGCGGGAGCAAGCAGACCGGCAAGGCGAGTTCCCGCCTCTTGCTGAAAGCTTATGGAATTGGCTTACCCAAAGCAGGGTAGAAAAGGTATTTGTCGGAGGTTATAGCTTAACGGAACCCTAAATCATTAACGGTTACTCTGGGAACCGAAGTTTCAGATGCAAATAAGGAGTGACACGCCAACTCCAAAGACATAAGGTCGATTATAAGAAATTTAGTTCACAAAATGCATCCATTCGTAACAGTTTGTTCAGCATTGAAAAATGAATGAAGCTGAATTTATGTATTTTTGAAGATTTGTGTGTGCCTTCCGTTTCAAATACAAAAGCAAATAACATGTAAGAAAACTGGGAATACAATAGAAAAAAAGTCGAAATTTTATTTCGATTTTTCCTGATTACTCTAGATGGGAAGGCGAGTTACATAGAATTAATTATTCGAACTTTTTCTTACATGCTTCGAATTGTAACTCCCTTATGCTTCGAATGTTGCAGAGTCTGTAGTAATGTCTAAAAATTAAAAACAAATCTTCTCCTGCTATTATCCACGTTGCAGCGGATGCTAATTTGGTTGTCCGTTTTAGTGTAGAGGCCTAATAAACGTACGCAACGCTCTTAGGCTATAAACGTACGTTTATTTTTACCAAAGTTGCGTAAGAATGCGCTTCTGCCACGCATCCCCACTCCCTAAATCCGCCATCAGACAAAAGAAAGTTAATACTCTTTTCTTTGTTTTTCACCCTTCATCGATGACAAGTGATAATGACATGGCAGCAGAGACCTGTTTAGCTTGAGTGAGTGCTTAAAGGATAGGCATGGACGAATAAAAATACAAAACAGATATATACGTAACGTCACGTAACCATGAAGAAAAGCAGACTTCGTTTATTTTACGATATCAGTTAATTCTTTTAAAACATCGTAAGTGGAATTTACAATTTTGGTCGCTTTCAACATCTAGGAACGTTCTTTATAATAGATAAGTTTCTGATATTTACTTACAGCATTCTTGTGTCTTTTCCCCTTGCATTTGGAATTGTCTTCTCAGACTGCAGATTTCTGAGCAGCACTGATGCCATTAGCCTAAATTTATGTTGTTCTACAGCGCTGAGGTTGATCCCTCACCTGTGGTCGATTGAGAGATCATTCCAAAGCCTGCAGGCAGCCAAAGGCTTTGCGAGGGGCCGATCGTAGGGCGTCCAGAGGAAGCTTCTTGGAACGCAAATTCTGGGCGTTCACAGAAGGTGAGTTTGCTGGTAGTTCGGAACTCCCTTAGTAACATGGCTTCCAAGGAGGGGAAGGACGGCAGTGTGCACGAGGTGGGGGAGTCACTCCTGATTGCTTCCGGATGCCATGAAGAGTACAGGGTGCACCCAACTGCAGGTGGTGGCCCAACTCGGTGCCAATGGCGTATGTCGCTTTGGATTGGAGGAGATTCTCTCTGGTTTTGGTTAGAGGATATGGTAAAGACTGCCAGTCTTGCTTGCGAGACTAAGGCGGAGCTCACCATCTGCACCACCATCGACAAAACCTACTGTGGAACTTCGGTGCAGAGCCGAGTGGAAGGTATGAATCATAGGCTCAGGCGGTTATGTGACTGCGTAGGCCTCAGATTCCTTGACTTGAGCCACAGGGTGGTAGGTTTTCGGATTCCGCTTAATAGGTGAGGAGCCCACTACACGGGTAGCGGGGGCGGAGGGGGTGCATTTTTAGGTTAGAGGGTCTCAGGAAACTATAGCAATGGCTCCCGTCTAAAAGGGGTCAGGGAACACACAGTAAGGTGGTTGTAGAAACGATCGGTGTTGTAAATTATCGTAGCTGTATTGGGAAAGAACCAGATCTCCATGCCCTAATAGAAAGCACTGAAGCTCAAACAGTTACAGGTACGGAAAGCTGGCTAAAGCCGGAAATAAGTTAAGCCGAAATTTTTTCAAACGACATAACAACGTTCAGAAGGGATTGATTAAAGACAGTTGGTGATGGAGTATTTATTGCTGTCAGAAGTAGTTTACCTTGTAGTGAAACTGAAGTAGATAGTTCCTGCGAAATAGTATAGGTAGAGGCTATACTTGTCTATTGGATTAAACTGGATCGTTTTACCGACCTCCGACTGAGAGGATATAGTTGCTGAACAGTTGAAAGAAAATGTGAGTCTCATTTCAAATAGGTACCCCACTCACACAATTATAGTCGGTGGTGATTTCAATCTACCCTCGATATGCTGGAAAATTTATACGTTTAAAGCCGGCGGCAGGCATAAAACGTCATCTGTAATTGTACTGAATGCTTTCTTAAAAAATTATTTTGAACAATTAGTTCGTGAGCCCACTCGAAGCATAAATGGTTATGAAAGAGTAATTGACCTCTTAGCAGCAAATATTCCTGGATGAATAGGTAGTATCATGACGAATACAGGGATTGGCGACCACAAGGCAGTTGCTGCCACACTGAATACTGTAACACCTACAACCATCTAAAAGAAACTCAAAGTACATCTATTTTAAAAAAGCTAAATATATATATATATATATATATATATATATATATATATATATATATATATATATATATATATATATATATATATATACCACATAAATTAATATGTGATATACTGATCCCCCATGGACAAAACGTGTCAAATCGCTGTTGCAGAAGCAACGAAAAGGCATGCCAAATCTGAAAGAATCCAAAATCCGCAAGACTGGGGAAGTTCTAAATATAGCGGCTACTTCAGTGCGAGATGCTCTCAATAATTTCTGCAACAAAACTCTGTTTCGAAATCTGGCGAAAAACCCGAAGAAATTCTGGTCGTACATAAAGTACACTCGTGTCAAGACGCAGTCAATACCTTCACTGCGCGAAAATAACGGTGAAGTCACTGATGACAGTGCCACTAAAGTAGAGACATGGTTTTCCGAAACTCCTTCATCAAAGAATACGAAGCAAGTATTCCCGAAGTGCAGTCAACAGAAAGTGCCAAGATTAGTAGCATTGAAGTAAATATCCTCGGTGTAGCAAAGTAGCTTAAATCACTTGATAAAGGCAAGGCTTCCGGTTCAGATTGGATACCAGTCAGGTTCCTCTGAGTGTGCTGATACAATAGCTCCATATTTAGCAATTATATACAACCGCTCACAGAAAGATCCGTACCTAAAGACTGGAAAATTGCTCAGGTCACAACAATTTTTTAAAGTACTGCCTTTTGTGAAGTTTAACAAAACTCATAGCAAGCGTACTTGTTATACAAATGGGTACAGCAAAGGCTTCCGGTCGTAAAAAAATTTCAACGTTATACTGGAAATAGTTATAGGAGAGTATCAGAAGTAATAACCTAATGACATCTTTAATTTCTTGTACATGAGGATTTTGTGTTGGAGAAGATTCTCTCTGTGTTTGTAGCGGTGGGCACCAATTGTCGGGTGCGACTGGAGGCACACTTACACTCGAGTGGCCGCACGACTCACGGTGGATGCAGCAGCAGTGACCCTGTCGCGGTTGTATGCACCACCTGCTATAGTGTCTCGTGTGCACGAAGGACCTCTGCGGACCGAGCTGCAACTTTCTTAGCTCGCTGGACTGTGCAGTTAATGATTTACAGGGGCTGTGCTCCATGCAGCCCGCCTGGCAGAGGTGTGTTGCAGGGTGGCGTCAGCGCCTGACGGCTTCCGCGACTGGAAAAATGTACTGGCGGTACAAAAAAAGTCACAGTAACTTTCGATTTCTGACAAAGGCTGCAGCCAAAAATTTACTTATAGAGTGTGATGGTCTTTTCTATGTGCCTGAGCGATCATCCTTACGGTGAGTTGCTGACTACTCTCAGAGTATTTGCTCCAGTTACCTGTTGCGTGTGTGATCACCGCGGTCTCATTTAATCGACGTGGTGTCTGTGACACGTGAATAGCTGGCCACATGAATGGACTTCCGTGGCGGGATAAAATTGCAGGCATCTCTAACGGATCGGGCCTGCCGATCCAAAGCCCATAGTTTGCCACTAATGTGCGGGCTCTGTCCTCTGACTTGGTGTGTGTGTGTGTGTGTGTGTGTGTGTGTGTGTGTGTGTGTGTGTGTGTGTGTGTCGTAGTACCACGGACCTAGGACTGTGGTGCCCTCCTCGGTCCCAGGCGATGTGTTTCGGGAATCGTGACTGTCTCACAACAAGTACATTGTACAGTGCGGCGTTTGATACAAATTTTATTTATTATAGTATCTTTTGGCACTTCGAAAGTAGTTTATATATTTGAAAGAATGGACGATAAGAAAAAAAATTAAGGCAATTGCAGGCAGTTTGTACACTATGACGTCAAGTATTTCTTGAAATAAAAAAAAATCACACAATACCTGTAGATAATGGACATAACGCATAGCATCACTGCTTTCAGGAATGTGTCTCGCAACTCCAAGAAAATGCATATTTTTGTCACCAAATGGGTTTCGCTTTATGAAAATAAAATCAGTGATCTTAATGAAACATGTCTACCATTGGGCTTCCTTTCTCCATCTACAAGCAGTTCATTACACAACATTTTGATGTTAAGTACTTACGATTTTTGTTCAGACTTTTAGAAATTCAGAAGTCATTACTTTTTTTTTTTTACGTCTTAGGTCTGCACTTAGACTTGATACCTCAAAATTTGTCAGAGAAAAATGCTAAAACTTGTCTGGAAAAAAGGGAATTTCACTTGGGCGAAACTTGTGGCAACCCTGTAATAGGTCTCAATTTTCAGTCTCATTGCAGCATTGTTGTTTAAGATAAGGTACAAGAATTTAATGGGTTTGAATCATTGCATGTCAGTCATCCATGAACTGCAAAACCTTACGTCATTAAGACACATTTTCGAAAGGGAGAAAATGTACATTGCATAACATAAAAAAACGAGACTTGCTCTGTGAGGATGTTACACAAACTTAATTATGTATGTAGACAGTTCATACGTTCCGGGAATAGAGAATCTCGACTATTTTCACCCATTATCGACATTGATCCTGGCAAGATACCGATCCCAGGGATTAAAAGATTTTCGAGAATGTTTTCATTTTAATAGTGTAAATATGACAAGGTCATGCAGGAAGCAGGCGACCAGTATTATTATTTTCATTTTAATATTGAACAGCCTCAGTTGCACCGCTTACCTAGACTTTACCCAGGTTTCAGTCGGGATAACCCAACCTTCTTCAGAATAACAGTGTCTACTGTTTGTCCATAGTGGAGTTCCAGTACAGAACTCGTGGCTGCCGCGAAGTGGGGCCGACGCAGTGCCAGACAAGTTTTACAGTATGACGATAATTTATGAATACTTGACGATGTCCACTATGGACAAACAGTAGATAATGTTATTGTGAGGAAGGTTGGGTTATACCGACTGAAATATAGGTAAATTCTAGATAAACGGTGCAACTGAGGCTGTTAATTATTAAAATTAATATTTATACAGTTGCTGACAGAGCCGCGAAATGTTGAAGATATTTAAGTAGTATTATTAGAGTAATTAGTAGCATTGAGGCTGACTGCGTCTATTCTGCGAATTTTTGCTTCACGTGCAACTTTGAACGACATATGCACATGCAGTAATCGCATATGGATATCTGATGACGGCTAAATTCCGAAACGCAATACTGACATTCCTTGCGCGATATCTGACGTTTAGTATTGCGACCCAGTCAACATGAACGCAGAACTACTGATTGTTGTAATTTCAAGTTCAATGTTGGATAACAATTTCCGTGTGATATAATTACAAATTGCCAGTTTTCGGACTTTTCCTTTACGTGTATTATAAAACCTTGCTTCTTGCCAATTTTCATTAGTGTAGGTCAACAGAAAGTGCCCTATAGGTCTGTATATTTTACACCGTGAAGGAAACACAACCTAAGTATGTGAAAAAATTTTCAATTTGATACATCTCCCCGTTCCTGAAGCAAAGGATGTGCAACAGACAGACGAAAAACAAGGGTTCCGTTTTTTCCGGTTGAGGAACGGAATAAAAAAAAAGACAAAGTATTATTAGTTTCAGAGCATATGGTAGCTCCAGTTATAAAACCTTAAGTGGTATATTTAGACAAAAACATGGCACACTACACTTAAAAATACAAAAAAGAGAGACACTGAGATTCGAACTCTCGACTTCTACTGTTCCTGCATGCTCATTATCGCTAGACTACCAAGCCCGACATTAGCTTTTTTAAGCTTATGGGGTGAGGGGGGGGGGGGAGAGGAGGATTTATTGTAATTGGTTGTCATGCCCAGATAAACATAAACGCGATCCTGTTGCCAGTTACAGAGCAGTAAAACGCCCAACTCGCATCAGAAACTCAGTATATTGCTTTATTTGTGTTATCACATATTCGAGCACAATTTCCATCTGTTCTTGTGTAAACTTTTATGAAGCTAATCGCCATAACTACTCTAACGTCTTTGGTCACGAGATATTTTTTGTACTCTTACTGTCAAACTCTGTGTTACCTTTTGCGTCGGTAATCACATGCTGATTATCTAAGTAGCAGCCGACAGTTAATAAATGTTTTACTTTTTATCAATGCATCTTGTATGCACGCATACGGCTGTGTACAGTTCTCAGAGATTATCATCATTAGCTTCCAAGCCATCCACAAGGAATCAAGAGTGGCATTAGAGCCACCCTGAAGTCTAGGCTGGTCTTCACGGTGGCACGAAATCTTGGTCAAGCAGAAAATTTATAATTCTGAACTCAGGCGTAACGAGGTACCTCAGACTGAATGACCCCCCCCCCCCCCCTCCCTTCTAAGCAGCATGGATTCCGAAAACATCGATTACGTGCAACCCGACTCCAACGACAGTCTGAAAACTACGGATCAAGGCAGACAGGGGAAAACGGTGTTTACTGATTTCCGAAACGCATTTTGCTCACTAGCAAAACTGTGCTTATTAAATGAATTGGGTTTTGCACTATCTATATTCTCGAAATACATCCTGGCTGGCGCTGAGGTCGTTCTGTTTGACCTCAGAATATGTTTTAAGGTACTACAGCAAATCGATAGCGAAAAATAAAACTGTGCACTTAAACAAGCGAAAAAATGCCGTACCCTATTACCGTGATGCCAAAGAGTCGCAGTTGTAACAGCTGAAATCATACAAATACATTGTTGCAACACTTAGTTGGTATAAGAAATGTCATGACCACAATAGTCTGAGTTGTAGGTAAAGCAGCAAAACAGTGCAGCTGATGGTAGCCGTGAATTTCCGCCAGCAAGCGGGCAGGCCCCTTGTAACTCAGGGCAGGCTGCCGTTTCTTGTGATCGAACAGCGAACCCCTTACTGCATTCCACAATTACGCCCATGGCGAAGGCTGTGATACTGAGACGAGAAGAATTTAGTGCACGACGGCTGAGGGCTTACACATCCACACTATGTTCGTTTAGGACTTAAGCTCACGTACTCTAAACACTCCCATAGTGGCAAATGATGAAAGGTTTTTGTTCCAGTAGTGCGCTGCAGCGTTGGCTCTTGCTATACCATGCCCAGTTGACTGTGTTTTGCCTTGCAATGCATAACACACTCATCCACTCGCAGCTGCAACTTTTATTTATCATCATCCCAATAAACCATGAACCATGGATCTTGCCGTCGGTGGGGAGGCTTGCGTGCCTCAGCGATACAGATAGCCATACCGTAGGTGCAACCACAACGGAGGGGTATCTGTTGAGAGGCCAGACAGATGTGCGGATCCTGAAGAGGGGCAGCAGCCTTTTCAGTAGTTGCAGGAGCAACAGTCTGGATGATTGACTGATCTGGCCTTGTATTACCAACCAAAATGGCCCTGCTGTGCTGGTACTGCAAACGGCTGAAAGTGAGGGGAAACTACAGCCGTAATTTTTCCCGAGGGCATGCAGCTTTACTGCATGGTTAAATGATTATGGCGTCCTCTTGGGTAAAGTATTCTCAAGGTAAAATAGTCCCCCATTCGGATCTCCGGGTGGGGACTAATCTGGAGGACGTCGTTATGAGGAGAAAGAAAACTGACGTTCTATGGATCAAAGCGTGGAATGTCAGATCTCTTAATCGGGCAGGTAGGTTAGAAAATTTAAAAAGGGAAATGGATAGGTTATAATGGGAATTAGTGAAGTTCGGTGGGAGGAGGGACAAGACTTTTGGTCAGACGAATACAGGGTTATAAATACAAAATAAAATAGGGGTAACGCAGGAGTAGGTTTAATAATGAATAAAAAAATAGGAGTGGGGGTAAGCTACTACAAACAACATAGTGAATGCATTATTGTGGCCAATATAGACACGAAGCCCATGCATACCACAGTAGTAGAAGTTTATATGCCACCTAGCTCTAGAGATGATGAAGAAATGTATGATGAAATAAAAGAAATTATTCAGATAGTGAAAGGAGACGAAAATTTAATAGTCATTGGTAACTGAAATTCGGTAGTAGGAAAAGGGAGAGAAGGAAACGTGGTAGGTGAATATGGATCAGGGGAAAGAAATGAAACAAGAAGCCGTCTGGTAGAATTTTGCACAGAGCATAACTTAATCATAGCTAACAATTGGTTCAATAAGCATAGAAGAAGCCTGGAGATACTGACAGGTTTCAGATAGATTATATAATGGTAAGACAGTGATTTAGGAACTAGGTTTTAAATTGTAAGAAATTTCCAGGGACAGATGTTGACTCTGACCACAATCTATTGGTTATGAACTGTAGATTAAAACTGAAGAAACTTCAAAAAGGTGGGAATTTAAGGAGATGGGACCTGGATAAACTGAAACAACCAGAGGTAGAAGAGAGTTTCAAGGAGAGCATAAGGGAACAATTGACAGGAATGGGGGAAAGTAATACAGTAGTAGAAGAAGGGGTAGCTTTGAGGAATGAAGTAGTGAAGGCAGCAGAGGATAAAGTAGGAAAAAAGATGAGGGCTGCTAGAAATCCTTGGGTAACAGAAGAAATATTGAACCTAATTGATGAAAGGAGAAAATATAAAAATACAGTAAGTGAAGCAGGCAAAAAGGAATACAGATGTCTAAAAAATGAGATCATCAGGATGTGCAAAATGGCTAAGCAGGGATGGATAGAGCACAAATGTAAGGATGTAGAGGCTTGTCTCACCAGGGGTAAGATAGATACTGCCTACAGGAAAACTAAAGAGAACCACTTGTATGAATATCAAGAGCTCAGATGGAAACCCAGTTCTAAGGGGAAAGAAGGGAAAGCTGAAAGGAGTATATAGAGGGTCTATACAAGGGCGATGTACTTGAGGACAATATTATGGAAGTGGAAGAGGATGTAGATGAAGATGAAATGGGAGATACGATACTGCGTGAAGAGTTTGACAGAGCACTGAAAGACCTGAGTCGAAACAAGGCCCCCAGAGTAGACAACATTCCATTAGAACTACTGACACCCATGGGAGAGCCAGCCCTGACAAAATTCTACCATCTGGTGAGCAAAATATATGAGACAGGCGAAATACCCTCAGACTTCAAGAATAATTCCAATCCCAAAGAAAGTAGATGTTGACAGATGTGAAAATTACTGAACTATCAGTTTAATAAGTCACAGCTGCCAACTACCAACGCAAATTCTTTACAAATGAATGGAAAAACTAGTAGAAGCCGACCTCGGGGAAGATCAGTTTGGATTTCGTAGAAATATTGGAACACGTGAGGAAATACTGACCCTATTACTTATCTAAGAAACTGGATTAAGGAAAGGCAAACCTACGTTTCTAGCATTTGTAGACTTACAGAAAGCTTTTGACAATGTTGACTAGAATACTCTCTTTCAAATTCTGAAGGCGGGGGAGGGGGGGGGGGGGTGAAATACAGGGAGCGAAAGGCTATTTACAATTTGTACAGAAAGCGAATGGCAGTTATAAGAGTCGAGGGACATGAAAGGGAAGCAGTGGTTGGGAAGGGAGTGAGACAGGGTTTTACCCCTCCCTGATGTTATTCAATCTGTATATTGTGCAAGCAGTGAAGGAAACAAAAGAAAAGTTTGGAGTAGGTATTAAAAGCCATGGAGAAGAAATAAAAACTTTGAGGTTCTGTGATGACATTGTAATTCTGTCAGAGACAGCAAAGGACTTGGAAGAGCAGTTGAATGGAATGGACAGTGTCTTGAAAGGAGGCTATAAGATGAACATCAACAAAAGCAAAACGAGGATAATGGAATGTAGTCGAATTAAGTCGGGTGATGCTGAGGGAATTAGACCCTTAAAGTACTAAAGGAGTTTTGCTATTTGGGGAGCAAAATAACTGATGATGGTCAAAGTAGAGAGGATATAAAGTGTAGTCTGGCAATGGCAAGGAAAGCGTTTCTGAAGGAGAGAAATTTGTTTACATCGAGTATAGATTTAAGTGTCAGGAAGACATTTCTGAAAGTATTTGTATAGGGTGTAGCCATGTATGGAAGTGAAATATGGACAATAAATAGTTTGGACAAGAGGAGAATAGAAGCTTTCGAAATGTGGTGCTACAGAAGAATGCTGAAGATTAGATGGGTAGATCACATAACTAATGAGGAGGTATTGAATAGGATTGAGGAGAAGAGGAGTTTGTGGCACAACTGGACTAGAAGAAGGGATCGGTTGGTAGGACATGTTCTGTGGCATCAAGGGATCACCAATTTAGTATTGGAGGGCAGCATGGAAGGTAAAAAACGTAGAGGGAGACCAAGAGATGAATACAGTAAACAGATTCAGAAGGATGTAGGTTGCAGTAGTTACTGGGAGATGATGAAGCTTGCACAGGATAGAGTAGCATGGAGAGCTGCATCAAACCAGTCTCAGGACTAAAGACCACAAAATCCCAATGATCACATTTGTGCTATATTCATATGAATTTATCTTATGTTTAATACAATATACAACAAATAAATGTTTTTATAACACAAGAAATTATGTGCTGGAGAGGTCTATTCCTTGATGTTGTGATTCCATTTGTCACATCATATATTTTTGTACAGTTGAGCAGAGCTGTTCACTTATACTGTAGTGACATTTGTTAAGCATGTGGTTATTGATCTTCTTATGTGCTTGCCAGACATATTCATTGATGAAATTTCATTTGTCACATGAAATTAAATCCTTATACAGTTTTGCAGAGCTATTCACTTATTACAGCATAACATTTGTCAAGCATGTGGTTCTTTATAACAGTTTTAAATTTATCCCAATTTTCCAGCTGTTTGATATGTTTTGGTAGTGCATTAAAAAGTTTGATGCCTTGATTACATACATGCTTCTGACTTTGGGTCCTTGTTCCAGCATGTAAGTGGAGATCTTTACATTGCCGTGTATGGTAATCTGTATTGGTTTTAATTTTGTCCTGCTTTCTTTTGATCACCAACAGACATTTCAGAATGTATAACGATGGAATTGCTAAAATTTTCAATGCTTTAAAATGGGGCCTACAACGTGTTTGATGTGGGTTCTGAGTCATTATCTGAATAGCGCATTTTTGTAATTTGAAAATCTCATTTAAGCGACAATTTCTTTTTCCCCAGGATACTATCCCATAGGTCACAATTGACTGAAAATATACTAATCTGGTACAGTCATTACTACAAACTCTTAGAATAATTCTAAGTACAAAACATGCTGAATTTATTTTCAGTGCTAAGCTCACCACACGGCATTTCCAGTTTATCTTCTCATCAATGTGCATACCCAGGAATTTTGCACACTGCACTCTTTCAAGTTGTTTCCCTCCATAGTGGGATGTAGGTCGTCATGTTCACTTATTCTTCCATTTTGCACATAATTAGTTTTTTTTCGCATTCTGTGATAGCTTGTTTGCGCTGAGCCATTTTTGTGTATCTTGTAGGAGATGGTCCACAGTACTGTGCAATGACTGCTTCATATAACAAACAATTAAACTAGTATCATCAGCAAGTAACATGAATCTAGCTTTTCTCTCTGACACCTGAATATAATTAATGCAAATGGGGAACAGCAAGGGGCCTAATACACTTCTTTTGGTGCTGTGATTTCAACCACCTGCATCCTCTTTTCCAGATAAAACTCATGCCAGTTTTTTTCCAGTCCTCTGATACCTATAGCTTCAAACGTTTCCTAAAGTATGCTGTGGTCAACAGTGTCAAAGACTTTTGATTGATCTAGATTTATCCCGAAAACACTTATGCCTCTTCCAATTTACTATTTATATCTTTTGTGTACTCCAGTACAGCTCTTCAGTACTTCTCCCAGCTGGAAATCCGTGCTGATTATTGTTTATCAGATTCCACAATTAAGATAATGTGTGACTCTATACATAATTAGTATCGCTAAAACCTTAGAGAAAGTTGGGAGAAGTGAGACAGGTTTGTAGTTTCCTGTTTTAAACTTATCACTCTTTTTCTATAGGGGAATGAATCAAGAAATTTTCAGTTTCTGTGGAAAAAAGTTGCATATTGTGTGACGGAATTCAGTTGATGTGCTACACTGGGTTCTTCTTTATTGTGTAGATACACAGTCCGGTCCATCATATTAATGTGACCAAAATCGACATGCAGTGACCACTCACAGAAGGCACTAATAGCAGTCAAGGGTATATAAAGTGTGTGGGGAGCCACAGAAAAGAGTGCAGATATCACTGTAAGTAGGAGACAAGATGATGCCGAAATGTACACAGTCATTGGCGTTTGGGGGAAGGGTGGAAGCATTTTGGAAAGACTAAGTCTGTAAACTGTTCACATGTCAGTGTGGTAATGAAAAGAGCTTCTACTGCTTGTCTTTATGCTTTCCGAGACCTGCCACGCCCAATTGAGAATGGAGTGCTACGGGCACGGCCCGCCAAACATATTGAGATTTCAGTGCTCCAGTCCACAATTTAGACAGAATTTGGCATGACATCCCCCAGGAGCACACCCAACAACTGTATCAACCAATATCAACCCGAATTACTGCTTGCATATGGGCTGCAGGTTGTCAATTCATTAATGACTCCCTCAGTTTGTGATGCTCTTCCTGTTGACTAACTCATCCAAGTGTTCTGAAATTGTAATCATTTGTTTCTGTGCACATGAACATCAAATCTACTCGTTTCAACCCTTTGGATAATTTCTGTGTTGTGCAACTTTCTTCTTCCCTTAGAGTGTACTTTAAAAATTGTGTTAACAGCCTTATAAGTTCACCATCTTAAAAGAGGACACAGGTCCCTTTGAAGTGCTGTAGATGGAGTGGAACTGATACCTGCCAGTCATCTGAGACTTCACTGCTGACATAATCCACATAATTGAAGAGGTGTGTATGTGACAATTGACTATAAGGAATCAGTGTAGTACAATGGATTGAAACCACAGATTAAAGCTATTGTCTTTGGATGTGCAAATGAATTAAGCTGCCCAAGTTGTTGGTGTGTCAGTGAAGACTATCCAGCTTGTCTACAAGGAATGCTGTACCACTTGCAACCACATAATGTGGCATAATAATAAAAGTGGCCACATTAAGATCCTAACTTGTAGTTAGTCACAGAGATGAACGTTGTAAGTTGCCATTGACAGTCAGTCTCAAACACAACAGGAATCGCTGCAGACCCATGTCTACTAGTTTTCAGCCAAATATTGTGATTGCAAGTTGCATGCAGTGGGACCCTTGCAGAAGACTACTGAGGCATAAAAATGTACATGTTGTCGGTGGAGCAAACACCACACAAACTGGACAGTAGGTGAGTTGAAATGTGTGGTGGCTTTGCCTCTTTCTGAGAACATATCAAAGGCTCTGACAGCACAATAAGGTTTTTAACCTGCTATGGACAGAGGATATACAGATTGTCTCAAAAGTTACAGCATCCAAACTAATTAGACCTAAGGTATTCACACCATGTTTGGCTTATGTGACATAGTGTCACAAAGTTTTTATGGAGTTTAATCAGTTTCAGCATGTGTGCACCAGTGGTGGTGGGCACAATTTCCAGTCTGTTATCAGGATCTATCCACATTCAGCACATTATATCTGCATCACCTGTGGCAAGGGCAGAAATGATTTTGTTCATTAAATTTTTGATGTGGTTGACAGCTGCTTGGTCGACTCTGTCCTTCGTATATGCTGATAGAAACAAGCCCACCTTTCTAATGCCTGGTGGCCTATAACACGAAGGAATAGGACCACCCCTGCCAATTCAGCATACCTCGTAACACCTGGTCCGCAACACCTGCCACAGCCTGAGCCCAATGTGCCAGTGCACCATATTACTGGAAAAAGTCTGTATCTCGGCGGTCAGCCAGTCATAGTAACAGCCGGAGCATATTAAGGTAATTGCCTTTTTCGGGGGGGGGGGGGGGGGGGGGGGGAGGGGAAATATGGTCCCAGAATACCATCAACTGCCAAACAACATAACACATTCCCTACCATGTACCTCTTCCATCACAGTATGTGGATTGGTAATATATCATTATCTTCTCACAGGATATGTACATACTCTGAATTGCCAACAAAACTGGCACAGGCATGCGTATTCAAATACAGGGATATGTAAACATACAGAATATGGCACTGCAGTCGGCAATGTCTATATAGGACAACATGTGTCTGGCACAGATGCTAGATTGCTTAGTGCTGCTACAATGGCAGCTTATCAAGAGTTACGTAAATTTGAATTTGGTGTTATAGTGGGTGTACGAGCAATGGGACAAAGCATCTCCAAGGTAATAATGAAGTGGTTATTTTCCCATATGAGCATACAGTGAATATCAGGAATCTGGTAAAACATTAGATCTCCAACATCATTGCAGCCAAAAAAAGATCCTCCAAAAACAGGAGCAACAACTGAAGAGAATCGTTCAAAGTGACAGAAGTGCAACCCTTCTGCAAATCGCTGCATACTTCAATGTTGGGCCATCAACAAGTGTGAGAGTATGAACCATCATCGCTATGAACTTTTGTAGCTGAAGGTCCACTTGTGTACCCTTGATGACTGCATGACACAAAGCTTTTTGCTTCACTTGGGTCCATCAACACCGATACTGGACTGGTAACATGTTGCCTGGTTGGACGAGTCTCATTTCAAAGTGTGTCGTGCAGATGGACACGTACATGCATGGAGACATCCTCTTGAATGGGCACTGTGTTGTGGTTGGCAGTAGAGCCAACCCGTATACCTAAAGGAGGCCGAAATGCATGCGTCTCAGCTCACGCAGGCTGGGGTGATGTCTGGAACATGACAAGGGAATTAGAATTGAGAAAAATTGACGTAGCTGGTGGAATACTTAACTTTAATCCATTAATGGAGAACTTTGCTCTTTATGGTACATGATTCACAATATCAATAGTACAGATACTGGCGCCTTGCTTGGTCGTAGCAAATAACGTAGCTGAAGGCTATGCTAACTATCGTCTCGGCAAATGGGAGCGTAGAAGTCAGTGAACCATCACTAGCAAAAGTCGACTGTACAACTCGGGCAAGTGCTAGGAAGTCTCTCTAGACCTGCCGTGTGGCGGCGCTCAGTCTGCAATCACTGATAGTGGCGACACACGGTTCCGACGTATACTACCGGACCGCGGCCGATTTAAAGGCTACCACCTAGCAAGTGTGGTGTCTGGCAGTGACACCACACACTGCATGTCAGCAAGGGATTGGTGAAGCTGGTGGAGGCTCTGTAATGGTGTAGGAGGCCTGCATTTGGAGTGATATGGCTAGGTATGACCCTGAAAGGTGACACATACATAAGCATCCGGTCCATTGGGGATTCCGATGGACTTGGGCAATTCCAGCACGACAATGATACACTTGGCATGTTCTGAATTGCTACAAAGTGGCTCCTGGAACACTCTTCTAAGGTTAAACACTTCCACTGGCCACCAAACTCCCCAGGTTTGAACATTGAGCATATCTGGGATGATTTGCAATGTGCTGCTCAGAAAAGATACTCACATAGCCCTCTATGCAGCATTCACAGTGTCAATTCCTTCCATCACTACTTCAGACTATAGTCAAGCCCATGAGACACAATTGATTACTAAACTCGGCCAGCATCCAGCATGCACTGTACAACTGATGCGTGTTATGAAGGTATAATATACTTTGCTCAGAGACAATAAAATTGTGTGGGTAAATACTTTATTCAAAACTGAACATGAATGCCAAAAAATAGAGTGAAGTTCCAATATTTGTAGCTCTTGATATGTACATGAACTTTACTTTTTGAAACAAGAGTAGAAGGTTTATATATATCATGCAAGATTTTATATAGTGATATCAGTGTAGGTAAGATGCAAAGAGAGATTGAGAGGGGGCAGGTTTTTTTGTTTTTTTTTTTTCTTAAAATAGCAAGTCTTCATAATTGTGAAGGCAAAACTTGTCATTGAGTAGGTAGACTGGTGCTGTATCTGTGTTGAAAGATACTTGAGTTCCTTCAAGAAAGTCAAATTTCTTGCCTGGTTCTTTTCTACACTGTTTGCCACAATTCTTGCCCAGTAACTCATTCTGCAAAGTTGGATTTGTTCTGTATGTTAAGACAGAGTGCATCCCTGTGCTTCTACCAGTTTGTTTATTGCAGAAGTTTGGACATACCTGACTTCTGATATTCTTGCTTAGTGTTTTCAGTACTGTGGATGATATTATTCTGTATTTTGTTGCTTGCGAAGAAGCTTGTTTGTATGACATACAACTTGAAGAGGTTGGCAATTTGGTATGAAATCTTCCTTGAGGAAAGTCAGCTTATTACAAAGATGGTCTTCCTGTTTGTGGGTGGTTGTCCAGAAACTGGTTGGTTTAATTTCTGTATTACAGCGGGATTGTATTTTATAACTGGAGGCAGCTGATTTTACAATTTGTGTTTATTTTTAACTTTCACTTGTATCCATTGGGTCTTTAACCATGTGATTAAACATTCTTCTGAAGAACACTTTTCTATTGTGATCTGGATAGCAAGAAGAGTTACGGATGGTAACACTGGGAATTGTTGGCTTTGTGGAAGTTTGAGCATTTTTATATAAAAGTTTTGTTAATGTTTTCTGGTGTTTCATTTCTACAGTGATGTGAAGTGAATTGAATTGAATTTTGTGGTGTAATTTATTAATTTCCTCAGCTAGATTTTCTATTTCCTTTGGTTGTTCTGTTGAAAAGAATGAATTGAGAAAATTGCAACATTTTCTGTATTTACACTAAATAAACTTAATCTAGGTCCC
The DNA here is from genome assembly GCF_023897955.1 of Schistocerca gregaria. Lineage (NCBI taxonomy): Eukaryota > Metazoa > Arthropoda > Insecta > Orthoptera > Acrididae > Schistocerca > Schistocerca gregaria. The sequence goes on along the minus strand of NW_026061713.1, from coordinate 2,979,607 downwards.
TACAGCTGTTGTGCTATAATCTAGTGTAAATTCCTGAAGATAAGAAAGGGACTTTCAACTCACATTCATAGAGTTCCCATAAGCTGCACCCATATGCAATACTTATAGAAATGCTTCTGGTTGTTATTCAGTACAGTGGTTCTACCTGACAGCAGTTTCTAGTGACTTAATGCATTACTGTCCCAATAGTAATTTTTGCCACACTGTGTGTGTTTCAGGACCTTCCAAGCACAACACTGCCACCTCCTGACAGTTCTCTCAAAACCCAGCGATGTAGCATTGGGAGTGGAATGCTTTCAAGTCTCACAGCCGGACCACTAACAAGGTTGCTAAGATTGTCATTTTCTATTAACATGACACAGGCAGAGTGGTGGGTATTATAAAAAAAAAGAAAAGGAAAGAAGTCCCATATCTTGGCTAACTGTTGTTGACTACTTTGATTTGTTCAGCAATGCAGTAATCACAGCAAAATGCCAAAGTTACAAATTGTATGAGGTGAAATGAGATATTACGTTTGAAATCATTACAGCCCACGATAAACTAGTGATTGCTTCTTGCAAGTGATCAAAATGCGGTCCATAAAGAAACCTTCATTATTCCAGTAGGCAGCGGGTCATTGATGTTTAGTATGCTTGAGAGCTGTTCTTTGTTCACACAGTGTTGTTCATGAACAATGACATCTTTATGTGAACTCTACATCAAAATAGAAACGTTATACATTGGGCCTGCCATAACCTTGTAAAACACATCTCTCCAGCCTCCCTTCTTTCCCCCCAAAATATGTTGTGCCTCTTTAACACATTAATTTCAGCTCTTATGGAAAATTGCTCCCTGACTTGTGTTTCCCCTTTGGAAACTACCAGTGGACAGTGAAAATACATATGGAGCCACACTTTCCCATGTAATAAATGAGTGGATGAAATTTGGCTTCTTGTTAGATACATTCTTCTGAAGCAGAAATGAGGTATTGGTTCTTGCTAACTTGTCACTACTCAAATGAAGTTTTCTTCTAGTGGCTTTGGATAACAGCTCAAGTTTTTATAAGTTGTAATCTTAATTTCTTTCATAAATGTGTATTGAGGATTCCTGGTGTGACTGTGTGAAGTAAAAAAAAAACGTCTCGTTTCATTGACATCTGTTATACTGTACTTGTTTGGACCAAGTTTATTTCTACAGTGTCTGCTGGGATGCCATTGTTTATCAATGAACAATGTAAACCACGTGAAAGTAGATGAGAACAACAGGGTTTAGGAGCATACTTGTCACAACCATTGTAGTGGAAGTGCTTCTGTTGTGACTAACATTGTGTGAATGTTTCCAACTGGATGATAATAGGACCATGGTCAGTACTGGAACCTGCAATATTGGTAATTACTTCTACTTGCCAGTCGTTCCCTGAAAGTACCTCGTCTTGCTCCTGCCCTTCTGCAATAATATAAAAATGAAATAGAGTGTCTTCCAGTGTAGAGCCTCTTGTAGAATTTTAACATTTTAAAGTAGTTCCTAGAACATGTTTCAGTATTCAGGTTGCAAAAGAAATTTTAGGAACATCTGTCAACATTTTCAATTGTATAACTGTGTCAAAATGTACATAAGCGTTGTTCAACAGTATTCCATTTGTAAATATTTCAAGAGAGATGCTCTTTCTAATTTATGAAATCCCACATCAGTAAAGAAGCAATCTATGGGATAAAATTGAGGCAAATGCTCTGAATACTTAAACGTTACAGTTTTAATGTTGAAACTGATAAGGCCTACAGATGCACTACTGGTTATTTATACTAAACACAAGCCTTAGAACAAAATGAATAGCACTGAATGTAAACAAAATTTGAAAGAGGTTTTTTTTAATGATTAAGTGCTGGCACAGATTGCATTGATTTGTTTATCGAGTTTTGTATTGTCATCAAAGATGATACGAGCTAATAAAGTTATTACCAATAACAATGAACGTGAAGGAGTTACAAGACAGACTTATATCAACTGGCCAAAATTGAAAACTACAATCAGATAATGCAAGAACAAGGGGACAAAAGTGACAACATAATCTGGATCTTGGTGAAACAAACTCAAATATTATTTAGTTACATTTATTAGCTATTCTAATTCCCCACAACAACGTACAATTGTCTTTGGCTGTGAGTTTAAGCATTATTGCAGCAAGAGAGAATGGATGTAAGGAATTTCAGTGTGTAATACAAGTATTTTGATGAATTTTCATTTTCAACAAGCAGTACATTCTGGCTGTAGCGTTGCTTGCTGTAGGCATACAATTTTAAATGTATTGGACCTAATTATTGTTTCTATTGCAAACATGACTAGTGTTAGTGTTCATGTAAAAACAGTAGCACATATTATGTAGCTCTACTTGCTGAAGAGCTACTCAGGTCAGAATATTACAACCTATTTGTAGCCCACCTTATTGGTGAAATTATTGTAGAAGTGAAGTTTCATTTAAGTTGTCATTTTGAACAGAAGTGCACAATAAAGTATTTTGAGACCAGCGAAACTGCTTTTCACTCATGTATGTATGTAGTTCTAACAATTTTTTGTCCAGTGAGTCTTCCACCTAGCCTATGGTTTCAACACTATGTAGCAGTGACAGGCTGCAAAGTAACCATCGGCATACATCGATGTCTCTTAACCTAACTGTTTCTGTAAGTTGATGATAAAATTAACCTTTAAGTAATATTACGCATGTTGAGTAATAAAAATAATCATGTATATAGCTGCACATTAAATAGTGTTCCATGGAACTGAAGTGCCCAATAATATATATAATGCATGGTCACAAATCATAACACAGTGTTTGCTAATGTTGTAACGTCCCTACGAAATGGTTGAAATTTAGTGTTCTTTTCTGTAAAAGATAGATGAATTTAAAAAAGTGCTAATGGTTTTCTTAATTTTGTTGGTTCCGTTGTTCCCATTACGTATTACATATATGAGAAATATTAACAGTGAGGCTGTTTTGTTTTTTTGTATGGCATGGAGTAATTATTTCGTAGCTTATCCCAGAGGTTAAAAATGTTGTACTGCATGAAAGACACTGTAATTCAGCAGAGTTGTAGTTGTACTACCTTTGAGCTGTGTACATTTTTAAGTTACAAGCGAGTATTGGCTTTATGATGTAAATGTCTTGGTAAGTTTTCCAGTGGAACAGCCAGAAATCTGTGTGCAAATTAACACCATGTAAGCAGTTTAGGTAATGGTGACAGCTCTTTTCATATACAGGGTGTATTAAAACAATAAACTACATACACACACTTTTCATGTGTTTAGGAGAGAAAAAGAAGCTTTTTTTGTGTGACTGCCTCTAAATGTCTTTTTTTTTTTTTATAGGGGGAGACGATGATGGTATATGAAGCACTGGTTACCAGTCAGCTGAATGCATTGTCATTATTCACACTTGGTTGTTTTGAGCAATCATATTCCAGTTGTGCCATAATGTAGACAGGCGATATTTTCTGAAATGCCCCTATACCAATAGTCACATCATATCTCTTTTTTTTTTTTTTTTTTTTCACACACACACACACACACACACACACACACACACACACACACACACAATGTATGCAATTTTTTTGGGAGCAGCTGCAGGCCAGGGAGTAACAACCTGAGGATAAAAGCAAGTAGCTTACAGGGCAGAAGAGTTGGAGCTTGGCTAAGGTAAGTCAGAAAGTACCTCTGTCCTTGAATCACATTACCTGTCATGACTAGAGAGAGATAAACAAAACATACTGTTTCAACATAGTTTCCATCATAAGCAAAAATTTACGTTAAAAGGTGACGGGCACTTCCATAGAAGAGGTGCATGCTGAAAGTAAGTACCAAATCATTCTGCTGCCACTCCAGCACTTGTGTTGTAGGTTCACACATTTCTCTGGTTCATTGTCTTTCCACAGTTGACTCTGCAGCTAAATTTTGTGGTATTTATATTTGTTAGTGATCAGTCAAAATCTTTAAGACAGCCTTTGAGCCCAGTGACTGTGTAGTGCGCTGTGTTATGTTTTGTTTCAACACACAGAACATTAAGCCAGCTGAAATTCATCAACTTGTAGACATTTATGGTGAGGAAGTGGGTGAGACAGTTGAAGAAACACTCATGATGAAGCATGTGTCGGACAGCCTTCTGTTGTCACTGATGGTATGGGTGAGAAAAATTCATGAAAACGCATGGTTCACAATAAGAATGTATTTCAAAAACTGTTTTGCATGACTCAGTCATAAATTGCTTAAATTTTTGTGAATTCTGTTTCAAAAATGCTTACAAAATCATGTACCTTGTCAGGGTTTTGACATTTCAGCACTGAAAACAGTAATAAGGAAGATGAATTCTTAAATAAAATCATGACTGGTGATAAAACTTGGGTTTTTCATGACACTCCAAAACAAAAACAACAATGTATGGAGTGACGGAACTCAGAATCCAACAATATTCCTCCTCCCCTCCCCCACCCAACCCCCCCCCCCTACCAAAAAAAAAAAGAAATTAGAATGAAGTTGTCAGTGCAAAAAATCTGGTGCAACGGGTTCTATGACTAACAAGACATTCTGCTTGTTGAGTTCCTTCTCCAAGCTGAAATCATGAAAGCGGTATGATACTGCGAAACACCAAGAGAACTCCATCACACTACTCAAAACAAAAGATGCGAAATTCTCAATCGAATTATTATGTTGCTTCATGACATCACATTTCATTTGTGCTGGTGGCACTGAAAACCTTACTAAACAATTCAGTTGGGAACAGTTTGACCACCTTCCAATCAGTGCTGATCTCACATCTGCTGACTACCACTTTTACTTCATCATCAAGTAGGATGAAGGTGCTTCAACACCAATGATGATCTAAGAAAGTGTGATCAGTATTGGATGTCTTCACTGATGGTATCTTTCTATGAAGAGAGCATGGAAAAGTTGGATTACCGCTATGACATATGTCTGAAGAAATGATTTCATGAATCCTTTTCCAACAATGGTACTTTTCTGCCATGCCTTGTATATTTTAATGTGTTTTGGCTTACCAATGTGGGTATAAAAGTTGACAGTGAACATCCCACGTCCTCTTCTTTACTTCAGTCACATAATGGGGATACACAAAGCCAATATGAACTACCTATTTTCTATCAGCAGCCATGTTTGACCATGAGGTGTATTAAGCATGTTGTTGAATCATCCGGATCATACACAGGGTTATTCGGCTGCCCCTGCCATAAAGTTTTATGGAACCTGCAACATCTTCAAGAACCACACCCATGATTTTAATCTTCTCTCCTCCCTACATGCACATTGTTAGGCCTATGAAAACAATGAACAGGACCTTTTTGTATGAAAATTAACTACATTAAATTTTGAACTGGAATAAGTTTTTGTTGGAGACTACAGTTTTTGTGTTATTCAAGAAAAATGCATTTGGGCCTCTAACAAAAATGTAGCCCGACCCCCCCCCCCCCCCCCCCAAAAAAAAAAAAAAAGGCTACATTAAATTTCCCACAAAAAAGATCCTGTTCATTTTTTTTTATGTAGGACTAGTAATTTGCATGTAGTGGGTGAGAGAAATGAAAATGTTGCCCATGACATTTGTAGGCATTGCAAGTTGCATAAAACCCATCGGTATGGGTAGATTAATCATCCTGTACAGGTTTTTTATGCCAAAAGAACTAATATAAGATTTCTCTGGCTTCATAAACAGATCAAGAAACATTTTACACCACATTAATGTATAGTATTTGCAGTTTTCTTTATCAGAAAATCCTTTCTCATTGCTTTCCTGACCACAGGAAATTCCTACATACAGCCAACTGTTTTTGTTGAGGTCTTCAGTCCAAAGACTGGTTTCATGCAGCTCTCAATGTTAGTCTATCATACACAAGCATACATCCATTTGAACCTGCTTACTGTATTACTGTATTTCCCACTCAACAGTTTTTCCTCCCCTCGCTGAAATCCCACCAATACCAAATTGATGATTCCTTGATGCATCAGGGTATGTCTTATCAACCTGTTCCTTCTTTTAGTCAAGTTGTGTTGAAAATTTCTTTTCTCCTCAATTTCATTCAGTACCATTTTCTTAGTAATTTGATCTGCAACTGCATAATTATTCCATAAGCCACCTCTAGGTGCATCGCAGAGGGTATCTAGTAGCAGTCATAGTCATCTATCCACCTCCGTAACTTTGTTCACTGCTGCTGCCTATCATGGGGAGGACGCAGGTTTAGATTCCTGGTACTGCCAGGGATTTTTTTTCTAGGTGAGAGGACTGGAACGGTGTACATTCACCCTTGTGATGCCAAATGAGAAGCTACTGAAGCAAGCAGGTCTCGAAGGTCAAGAAAACTGACACAGGCAGGATAGTGGTGTGCGGGACGATGACACGGTGGTCGGCCAGTACCGATGGACAGAGTTTACCTTTATGTTTTATCGACGTAATCGTCAAAATTTCTTCCTAGAAACACATTCCAAAAGATACCATCCTTTTCTAGTTGAACTGCTTGTTGTTCACATCTCGTTTTGGAGCAAGGCTACACTTCAGGCAGATACCTCCAGAAAAGACTCCTTAACATTTAAATTTATATCCACTCCTAACATATTCCTCTTTTTCAGATATTCTGTCCATCAGACAGTCGAGCCTGCATTTTATATCCTCTCTGTGTCAGCCATCATCAATAATTTTGTTACCCAAATAACAAAACACTTCTATTATCTTCAGTGTCTCATTTGCTAATCCACGAGGTTTGTCCAGAAAGTATGTATAAAAGTTGAATAATAACTTTATTTTACAATTATTCAGGTATTACAATATGGTCTCCTTCATAGTACTTGCCCTGAGATGTGATACACTTCTGCCAATGCCGTTTCCACTGTTGATAACATTGCTGAAAGTCTTCAGTTGGGATGTTGTTCAGCTGCCGTGTCGTTTCCACATCTCCCAAGTGCCCCCCCCGAAGCGCCATTTTGCATTTTGGGAACATGAAGAAGTCACACAGGGCTAAATCGAGTGAATAAGGTGGGTGGTCGGTCACGGTTATTGACCTTCGGGCTAAAAACTCGCGCACAATGAGCAACGTGCGAGTGGGGGCGCATTTTCGTGATGAAGGATCCACATGCCCCCTTTTGCCAACTCCGGTCGAACTCGGGCCACACGAGCTCTGAGATGTGTCAGAACTTCAATGTAAAAATTTCTGTTCACTCTCTTGCCAGGAGGGACAAATTCCTTGTGATCAATGTTCCTAGACTCAAAGAAAAGGATCAACATTGTCTTCAAATTGGACTCGCGACTTTTATTGTTCTCGGTTCTCCTGCTAGTTTCCATTCCTTGCTTTGGGATTTGAGCTCCACGTCAAATCCGTAAAACCAGGGTTCGTCTCCAGTGATGACTGAGTTGAGAAAGTCCCCTCATTCCTCTGCTTCCAACCAATCCTCACAGCACTCGACCCTCTTTGCTTTCTGATATGGCGTCAAGAGCTTCGGTATGATTGATGCACACAATTTCTTAATTTCAAGTTTTTGTGTCAGGATTTCATGAACGATTGTTTTGGTGATTGACAGCTCATCAGCAATCATTCTTACTGTGAATCTACGGTCTTTAAGAACACGAGCCTGATTTCGTTCAACATTTGCATCAGCACTCGATGTCGACGGGCATCCTGGGCAAGGGTCATCGTTCACTTCTTCTCGGCCATCCCAGAACCTTTTTAACCACTTGTTCACAGTTGGTTTCTTTAGAGAATTGTATCCGTAAACCTGTTTCAAACCCTTAAAAATCTCACGGCCAGTTTTGCATACCTTTGCAAGAAACTTGATGTTGACACACTGTTCCTCAATCAGACAGAGCTCCATGCTGATGGTAGGTGAAAAAGGGTAAGTGTCAACAAGCTGCTGCACACTCCCACCTTCACACAGAGTGCTCTGACTCAAACTGAGCGTTGATGGGATTGATTACAGCAGTAGTCCGAGCTGGCGGTGACTGCAACCTGTAACATAAAGACATTATTCAACTTTTATACGTATTTTCCGGACAAACCTCATGTAATGGACAATAAAAAAGTTCCCATTCAAGGGTGTTGCCACAGAGTAAAAGCAATGTATCATGACTCCAGTGTGGTTACAGAAGCAATGTGTGACATTTGTGCCTTTCCGAAGTGCATGTAGTAAATGTAAAAATTGGAACTACGGCAGTGTTATTACCAAATATGTCCAAACAGGATCACATACTGTTGTTCTTTTCTCGGCTGCTGGTAGACATCCATCATACATTGAAGAATCACTTCCGTTGAAAACCACCATTGTGCATCATGTTGGATAATACACATCCCCATAATGCAGAAACCAGTTAAAGTGGGAGACACTCGAGTAGCCACCCTGCAGTCCTGATCTCTACCTGTATGCTTATCATGCCTTTGGTCCCTTAGAAAGGTCTTGAAGGATCAATGACTCCTGTTGCAAGAGGGTGTGCAGCAAGCAGTGACGGACTTCTTGACAAAGCAGGACACAGTGTTCAACCAAGTGGGCATCTTCAACCTGGTGCATTGGTAGGGTGGTTGCCTCAGTTCTCATCATAATTTTGCCCGATTCGCATATGAGGGGTGGCTGAAAAGTTTCTAGCCCCAGATAGTTACTGTAATGTGTCACATTACCACCACCTACTTTTATGGTGACCCTTTATGGGTACGCAAGTCAAATGTCGCAGCTCCACCTTAATTAGTGTAGCCACTAAGATGCACTGTATACTGTAGTTTAAGCAAAGTGGTGAATATTGGGAGAATAAGGAACTGTGTAGTGGTTGAATACCTCCATTTGGAGGGAACAAATTCCAAGGAAATTGTGGAGAACAAGCGGAATACACTTACGAACAGTGTTCCGTCTTGTGCAACAGAGAAAAACTGGGCGTCTGACTTCAAACACAGAAGAATGAGTGCGAGAGAAGCACCAAGGAATGGAAAGCCTGCCACTGATGAAACAGTGACTACAATTCACGATACAATTTTGCAGGACATTGAAACCACATTTGGAATCTCCCACGGGCGTGCTCATGACACTGTTGTGGATACTTTGGGAGTGCTGAAAGTTTCATCTCAGTGGGTCCACAAAGACTCGAGTGCAGATCAGATATGGGAACACGTGCAGTGTTGTGAAGAAATCATCCCCCAATTTGAAGTGAATGAAGATGGCTTTCTTGCAAGGTATGTCACAATGGACAAAACGTGTGTACAACTCTTTGATCCTGAAACAGAACAAGAGTCACAGCAATGAAACCATCCTTCACACACACACACACACACACACACACACACACACACACACACACACACACACACACAAAAAATTCCATGTGCAAAAGTCAGCTGGTACGGTGTTGGCTTTGGTCTTCAGGGGTGCAAAAGGGGTGATTATGGTGGATTACTTGCCAATGGTTGCAACTATCAATGCTTTATACTGTTGCATCCTCCTGTGCCATTTGAGAGAAGAGATAAGGAAAATTGGCTCACTGAACTCTTCAGTATCAGGACAATGCATCGGTGCACAAAGACCTGGCAACATTGGAAACTCTGCATGACTGCGGGTTTGAATTCTTACATCACCTACCATATTCTCCAGATCTGACTGTGTCACACATTTTCCTTTTCCCAAACCTAAAAAAAAATACCTCAAAGGATGATGATGCAGTGACTGATGCTTTGTTGGACTTGAAATCAAAGACCTTTTATTTGAATGATTTGCAGAAGTTATCTGAGCAAGCCTTCAAGTGTATTAGTGTAGACAGGTATCATATAGACAAATAAATTGATATTATGAAATTTCTTTCATTCTTTATTTGTTGGGGTAGAAGCTTTTCGACCCCTTCTCGTACAGCTTCCAAATGGAAACTCGTTGATCATCCCTCATAACTCCTTCCGCATCTCCTGATTCGACTTGACTACATTCCATTATCCTTGTCTAATGTTCATCTTAGAACTGCTCTTTAACACACTATCCATTCCATTGTCTACCTCCTTAGCCGTCCGATTCAACTGACTACCATTTGGTGGACCTGGGTTTGATTACTGGTACTGCCAGCGATTTTTCCTCAGTGGGGGGTGACTGGTACAGAATGCACTGAGTCTAGTGAGGAGCTGCTTGACCATTTAGTAGTGGTTCCACAGTCAAAAAGTCCCACGAGAGAGGTGTGCTGACCAGCTGCCCCTCCATGCTGCATCACATTACACTACTGCCAGGGGCAACATGTTGGTTGGTGGAATTTTACCATTTTTAAAACAACCAATGGAAATTCCAGGTATGAATGTTAACTATGCATGATTTTCATCCCTTCCATTCCATTCAACTTATCTTCCAAGTCCTTTATTTCTTCTCTCTGAACATTAATTCCTGTGCCTTCCAAGAGTCCTGTTCCTCACTCCAAACAACAAGAAATTATTGAAATGATGTAATTAAAGCTGTAACATTTCTTTGTCAGAACTGTCTGAAGTGTAACGCTGGGATATGACACTGTAGGATAGAGTTCCAATGACATTTGTTGCATAGAAAACAGTATCAACAATCATCGACATGATTTGAAGTATTTTGTGGCTCAGCTCACCATCCAAATATATATTTAGCAGTACAATTCATTGTGGGCTCTAGGTCGTATAGTTTCAGTTAATATCTTGACTTGCAGATGAAAGAACGTTGTAGCTTTTGCTAATTCTCCAAATGTAATCCACAATTAGCACCACATTTTTATAGCTTTGGTGACTGGCTAAAAAGAGTCACTTTTAAATGGACACTGATTTCAAAGTTGCAGAATTATAAAAACAAATTACAGTTCATGATATACACTGAGTTCACATTACTTAGTCCAACAGATAAAACTGCACTTGGTTCCATGTGACATCAAGTCAAAGACTTGGTCCAACACAACTGCTCTCATTCAGTAACCTCACTAAAACCATTCAGAAAGTTAACAAAGATAGATCAACTCAACTCATTGGTGCAAAAGCATCAAAGGCACATTTTTACAATATTAGCTTCAGGAACTGTTCTGGTATTTATGAAAAATTATAACAGTTTTTATTTGATAGAGAAGTGCTGTGAGGCATTTTCATAGCCAAATAATTTCAAAATGTGAAACACATGCCATTTTACAGTTGGAAAAAAAATGATGTGTGTAATGTAATTAATATTCTCAAACATCAAAGAAAAAGAAAGAAATTTCAAACAAAATATTAATCCAAAAGGCTTCCATTTTTGAACAGCAGATTTGCAATTATTGAAAAAACATAGCTGCAAAATGAATGGAATCAGATACTTCGTTGGCCAGAATATTTATCATAATCTACTATTGAACAGAAGTCTCTGTGTGACAGATTCATTAAAACCTTTAACTGTGTGCACTGTGTTGTCCATAAACATGCTCTGAAGGATCATTTCAGGCTTATCCACATTGTGAGCCTATGGCAGGAAGGCTGGCAGCATGGTAAGTTGCCTGTCAATTTGTCATACACCACAGTGACATCATTCAAACAGAGAACCACTACTGTGAGACAAACCACCGTCCAGTGGTAGCCTGGAGTCAACAACCTGATTAGACTGCTTATTTGCTTCTGTCTCGGGTTCTTCGGCCGACGTTCGTGTGATGATTTTGCTGACGTTTCGCCAGCACGAGTGGCTGGCATTGTCAAAGCTTCACCCTCCATTGCCGGAGGAGGGTGAAGCTTTGACAATGCCAGCCACTCGTGCTGGCGAAACGTCAGCAAAATCATCACACGAACGTCGGCCGAAGAACCCGAGACAGAAGCAAATAAGCAGTTTGTCAACAAGTGGCCATGAAAGTCTTAACAATTTTGAACCTGATTAGAGCATAAGAGTTGTGGGTCATAGGCACCCACAAGAAAATGCAAAAGAGCTGTGCACTGCCCATTTAGAAGGCAGCTGTATTAGTACAGAACAGTCACCAAGTTTTTTCTGAACTAAATCGGGATATTTTTTAAAAACCAAGACTAAACACACACAGGCTACAATTCAAAATAACAAATCACTGTATTTTACCTTATTGAGATTTTTGCTCACTTTTCAATCTCCTTCATAGAATCTTTTCTTTCTCATCAAGAAAGCAACAAAACTTGAGACATGTAAATCACTAAATCATCTTCATTATTATTATTTCAGCTTCCAAAGTTGCTGCTGGGAAAAGGTTCCTCTCAGCTCACCAAGTGTTCATAATCAGGCTGAAAACTCATCTGAAGCAAAACGGAAAAGTTTGAAGAAGTTGTCATAGTTTTCATAACAATGAAAAAAATTCCTTCCACTAATCAAATTTCACGTTAAAAAGTTCTTCTCTTCTTCCTTGAGAAAATTCTTTAACTGCACACATTCTTCAAACATCATATCCCCATCTACAAGAAATCACTTATACAAATTCTGAAAATGAGCTCTTTTCCACTGTCAGTGAAAATGGTTTGAAAGTCGTGTAGACACTTTCTTCAAAGTCAAATCATTTTTCAACATAGTTTATACTGTGCTGCAAGTAAACTGCCATTTTGTTGTGGTTTGCCTGCTTTGTTCCTCTGTTGTCCTCGGTTTTGGCATACTGGCTGAAAACATACGGGGGGGACGTGCTGTACTCTCTAATGTAAATGATGTACCTGACAGATGCACAGCCGTGTTTCACTTTTCACAACCTCCCAATAATACACGGTTATATATGGGCAGTGCACAACTTCCCATACGGCTCATTACTAGTTTCCAGGCAAACATCCACATACTGCTACAATAGTATTCTGTTGAACATCTACAGCAATAAAAACATAACCAAATAATTCACAGTTCTTTCGGAATAATCAGGTACATATGGAACAGACACTGTCATTGCTTTAACACATGGCCTATTCGTGTACCACTTACATCACTGTTAAGGTGATGCACCGTGGTTGTTCTAACCAACACAGCTTCCTCGTCTGGAACTTGGCCATGAACTGACTGTCTCATGACCCTTATATATCACCACAATAATAGGTACCAAAACTACACATTGTTCAAAGTTAAATTTACAGAAATTGCAATTAAAATCAGTTAACTGAATACATCTAAAAATGCCGTCTTTTTAACAGTTTCTTCTACTACAAGAGTTAGGCCGAATTATTTGTTTTAATCATGAAATTCACATATATAGTTATGCAAGCAACACTTTTGTCTAATCTGTTAATTACCTTAGAATTAATTAAGGGCTGCCTTTGCTAACATGTGTCCAACTAGAGCCAAATAAATACTTTACGAATACTAGCATTTCATATTCCAAATGTTTGCAATTATTACAAGATTTATATTTGTTTACAAGTCAACAATAGAATTCAAGTTACATAAAAATGAGAGATTTTGCCCTATACTAAAAGATACTAACTAGGAATACTCAATATAAATTAGAAAATCAATTACATAAACAAAATTCAACCTGGTGTTAAATTCTTTAAAACTGAGGGCCAACCTTTCTCTTTTATGAAAATGCATGTTATATTCTTATATGTTAATAATAATTAGTTAAAAATGAAAAAAACGAATTTTAAGGAGGCACATGGCAAAGCAAGGGGGAAGTAAAAATTATCCCAGCTTCCTTCGTCACAACTTCTCTTTTGAATGTTTTGATATGATCATCATATATCGGCATCATGATGACTAAGGCTGCAACAGGGGAAGGAAACTGCACAACCCTATTCAATTTTTTCAGCAGAGAATTACAAAGCATTGTCAAGATTGACCTCTGATGCACTACTCGAAAACAATGTCTATTGAGTCAAGTATGGCAACTTAGCGCTCTTAATAAAAGCAGAAGTTTAAAGTCAAGACTGCCCCTCAATTGAAATCAGTAATGAACAATTTGAAGTGAAGAGCAAAACATTATATATAAAGGTGTCCATTTTTATGTAACCAGGATTTTTATCCATCCCAACAAAGTACAGTTGGGAGCTGGGAGTTGGGAGTTGGGTTTCCAACCAGATATTTGGGATGACCCCACCTAAACTGGGATATCAGGCAACTATGGTCAAGACAGAATCCAAGTCTCCCCATTATAAATGTGGCCTCCATTACAGATGACGCTAACATCCCTCCCCCAAAGCACTGGTTTGTGGAGATGGATACCGGAAAACACAGAATGGGTGCTCAATCAGTGGGGTAGGATTCCGTTCACTGATGCATCCAGGAGTAACCTGGCATCTGATGATTGTCAAGGAAAGGTGTGGAAGCAGCAGGAAACTATGAGACTCAGAGGGCCTTAGACACGGGTTCACAGGTAGATGCCGTGTTTCTTGACTTCCGCAAGGCATTCGATACAGTTCCCCACAGTCATTTAATGAACAAAGTAAGAGCATATGGACTATCAGACCAATTGTGTGATTGGATTCAGGAGTTCCTAGATAACAGAATGCAGCATGTCATTCTCAATGGAGAGAAGTCATCCGAAGTAAGAGTGACTTCAGGTGTGCTGCAGGGGAGTGTCATAGGACCGTTGCTATTCACAATGTACATGAATGACCTGGTGGATGACATCCGAAGTTCACTGAGGCTTTTGCAGATGATGCTGTGGTGTATCGAGAGGTTGTAACAATGGAAAATCGTACTGAAATGCAGGAGGATTTGCAGCGAATTGACGCATAGTGCAGGGAATGGCAATTGAATCTCAGTGTAGACAAGTGTAATGTGCTGCAAATACATAGAAAGATAAGGCATCTATCATTTAGCTACAAAATAGCAGGTCAGCAACTGGAAGCAGTTAATTGCATAAATTATCTGGGAGTACGCATTAGGAGTGATTTAAAATGGAATGATCATGTAAAGTTGGTCGTTGGTAAAGCAGATGCCAGACTGAGATTCATTGGAAGAACCCTAAGGAAATGCAATCCAAAAACAAAGGAAGTAGGTTAAAGTACACTTGTTTGCCCACTGCTTGAATACTGCTCAGCAGTGTGGGATCCGTACCAGATAGGGTTGATAGAAGAGATAGAGAAGATCCAACGGAGAGCAGCGCACTTCATTACAGGATCATTTAGTAATCGTGAAAGCATTACGGAGATAATAGATGAAGTCCAGTGGAAGACTCTGCAGGAGAGACTGTCAATAGCTCGGTATGGGCTTTTGTTGAAGTTTCGAGAACATACCTTCACCAAGGAGTCAAGCAGTATATTGCTCCCACCTATGTATATCTTGCGAAGAGACCATGAGGATAAAATGAGAGAGATTAGAGCCCACACAGAAGCATACTGACAATCCTTCTTTCCACGAACAATACGAGACTGGAATAGAAGGGAGAACCAATAGAGGTACTCAGGGTACCCTCCACCACACACCGTCAGGTGGCTTGCAGAGTATGGATGTAGATGTATGACAGACTGAGTAACTTTCACTGTATGCTGCAATGCAATTCAAAGTGATGCAGATACTACTTTTTGCTACAGTCACCAAGATCTGTAAACAATTGCAACATCCCAGCAACTGTTCAGTTTCTTGACTGTGTAAATCTGCCCCTCAGTCATGGAACAATTTGAGGACTGCTGTGTGAATTTCCTCTTTGATGGAAAATCTCTTTTCTGCCATATATCCACCCAGATTGCTGGAAAGACTGAATGGTCTTCATCAAATTGTTGGCACTGTTTCACTACGACTGGATGCTACATTGCATTGCACCTCATTTGGAACATACACTGCCAGAATTTCATGGCGAATTTGTGTGCAATTTAGATGTTTTGCCAACAAGAACCATACTGTTCCCCGTACTTCAACTTTGGAGTGCCATTTCACTCGCACAATGTGATGAACCTGTTGTCTGTACTGCAGCAGAATTGTCTCTGCAGGAAATCGGGAACTTGCCCACTCTTCCGGCAGTGTGCCGTGCCTGTTGCGTAATGGTCTTAGCATGAGATGATGTGTAACTTAATTTCAGAAGTCCCTATACCTCAAGTACATCTCTTGAATGTATCAGTAACCATCCAAGACCATTTCTTCAGCAATTCTTTTGGATCAGTGCTCATTGTGTAGAAGCAGAAGAAGATACACACATTTATGCGAGTCAGGAGGCAACGGTTCAAATCTGTGTCCAACCTTTGCTAAAGTTAAGGAAATTATGCCTTCCCTCTGCAACAGAAAATTCTCTGGAATTAAGCAATGCTAACCTGCATTTTGTTCTGTAGGTAGTGCAACATTCTTTAATAATTCTCCTGATACTGTGTTACTATCACATTTTTACTGTTGCATGATGTTTGCTGATCTCACTTGGTGATGGGGTGGTAGGGTCAACCAATAACCCTCTGAAAATTTATACAGTGAGATAATCACCAGCCTATTTGGTCCCAGGTAGGGAGATTGGGGCCCACCCAAACAGAACCCTGCTTGCCTCAGTACAGCATATTCCATAGCAGTTACTCAGTAATGATTGTTTCACTTGAACAGCCAATCCCCTTAACCCTTATTGACAAATGGTGCATCTTCAAAATTATTTTCCTCCTACAATTTTCACAGTTCAGCCAATAAAATCAAATTTCCATGCACTATGACGTACAATGTTCCATTACTGTGTCATTGGATGGTAGGCAAAAGCATGCCCAGAGCTTAGAGTAGCAATGGACTATTCATGTTAACAAGTCCCCAGCTCATGAAATCCGTGTTTGACAAATGTGCACCCAGTCAATGAGACTGATCTCATCAAGATGTTCAACATTTGTCATGACCCAAAAATCAAAAGTGGCATAAAGAATAATGAGGGCAGAGCAAGCATTTAACATGCACCCTGCCCCAAACCCCCCACCAAGTGTTTTCTGGAAGTTGAGGTAGACAATTGTAACCTGAGAACTATTCTCGTCTGGGGTTCTCATTGCACAGCATTAGTTCATGCTGACTATTTACTGAACTTTGTTGCTTTTTGTTTCAGTCTTAATCTTCAACAAAATTTTATATGTGTGACCCAGACAGATATGAGGAGCTTACATGCAAAGGCAAACATGTCTGGAATTTAAAATAAACGAGACACACAATGGAACAAAACAAACAGGATAAGCAGAACCTAAATAATCATATAATTTAAGTCACACTGTTGTTCTCATGCAGAGCAACAGTTTGTGCTTCTGTGCTCGCTCATAATATGTTGCCTAGTACTAATAATTGTTTTTACAAGGACACAGTTACTTATCCACTGACTGCATTTTTGATAGAATAGGAAAACTTCTAAGAAAAAGGCCAACAATTGTAACAAAAGAGGAATACAATGAGATCTACAATCAGTGACTGGGTTAAGAAACCTTGCTGACAGATATGAAATCCCTATCTAAGGGCCAGCAAGATCTACATTACATATGTGAAATAAAATGCATTTCCATACACAAGTACAAAGCTATGGGAAACACTCGTACCGATGTTGAGGCAACTGCCTTCTGGAAATCCCAGCTAGATGTGAAAGAGCAGTTGAACCATTACAAAACCCTTTCCTTGGACAAAAGCCAAAGTACTCTTCAGCCATCCAATTCAAGATAATAGGAAAAATAATGTTGATGGTTTACAGTAAACTATTTTTTAAGAAGACTGGTGAAATCAATAGGAATAAGTTGGAACACAACCATCACTGAATACTTCTAAAGATAGTTAATGCCACAGTTACATTTCAAATAATTGTGAAGTAAGAATAAAACCTGAAATTTGAATAAAACAGTGAAAACAAATATTAGTGCTACAGTGGCCAATTTACAATCTAGTACTACTAATCCCATGTTCCCTGTGACGTTAACTGTCTTGAGGTGATTTCCATGCATCGATGCAGCAAGCTGTAGAATGATAACTGTAACTGAATGCAGAAAATTAAGAATTGGAAATATAACAATAACAGACACAGTGTAATCCAATGAGCAATTGTACGTTCACTCACTCATTTATATTTCATTTGTACTGAATAACCTTGTCTCTGAGCTGGAATTTATAATACCAACACTTTTAGGGATACCAATTGTGACATTTCACACCTTTCACAAGCACATGAAAATATTCTGAATTCAAATTTTGAAGATGGAACATTTTGGCACTATAATACACAGATGGAACATGATTCAGCAGCAGAAACTTATTACAAAAGTAGGTACTGTTATAAAGAGGAGATCCCTGACTTTGTTTATATTTTGCTGTAGCAACTCAATATGATCCCTGTGTTTCGACGCATCTCTACCAATTCAGTTACAGTTATCTTGACAGAGAGAACACTTAAAATAGCAGAATGTCTGTGCTAGTAGTAAGTGGCATACATTCAAATCTTTCACATCAGATCTCTTACAGAGGTTGAATTGCAATCACATAATTCCATTTCTGAGATTTAGAAGCAGTTTATGTTGGGATCACTATAAAACCACTTACATGCTGCTTTGGTCCTTGAGATGTGCCAACACTAATTCCAATGACTCGGATGGCTTGCTGTCAGATGCATTTTGATTTTTTCTGGTGTCCAAGAGCTTTGGTCATCATGTGGTAGTTTGGTTTCCATGATCGTACTTGTTGTCTGTGAATATTCTATCATAAAAGTGTTCTGATAGTAAAACAAGTAGAAACATGCAAAAACTAAGCTCATATGTTATGTATCCAAATTGTTATTCACTCAGAGAGGTGCTGGTGAGTATCCACAACAATGACAGCCTTTACCTAAGAGGGTTACATTTCTTCTGCTGCCTTTGTAGCAGTGAGTCTATAGTACACTGTGTGCCTCTAGTAGTGAGTTTGTAAACTTGATCAAGTTGATGCAGTATTGCCTCCTAATAAGATGGAAGGAGGAGGTCGGAATTGAAAAAAGTGCTGTAATTGTAGCTCTGCAGTGCAAAGGCTATTCTAGCAAGGCAATAGTTACAAAATTTGGCTTAACCAAGCCTACAGTGGTGTATACATTGCTCCAGTTCAAGCAGACTGATGCCAGCACAAGTGTTTGACAATCTGGAAGACCCAGAGTAACACTGTAAAGCAAAGATTAGTTCATTTGTGTACAGAGTAAATGGGAGGACTCTTCCTGCACCTCAAATTAACAACAAAGTAAACAATATGTGAGAAGCTCCAACCTTTGTCTCAGCAGAGCAATGCCATTTATGTGACCATGACTTAAATGGATGGATAGAAAGAAATTGAACTGATTGCAATGGGTACAGCAACGTAAAAACTGGAGAGTGCAGCAATGATCTGAAATGGTGCTTGTGGATGAAACAAGTTTGAAATTTGGAAGCCTTCACTGAATGTTTACTCATTGACTTTGTGGAGAACATATGAAGTCAGCATGTAGTGCCAATGATGACGAGTGGTGGAGGGTCAGTCACTGTGTGGGGATGTTTTGTGGGTGATAGAATCAGTTTTCTAGTGAGAATTAATGGAACATTAAAGAAGGAAGGATATGACAAGATACTGATCAACAATTCAGTTCAATCTGCCAAGAGACATATTAGTTGTGGGTTATTCTGCAGCAAGACAATGATCCCAAACAGACTTCTAAATTGTGCCGACAGTAAGTCAATAGAGGAGAGAAATTTGCGAAACTGAAGAATATGGTCTGGTGAAGTCAGCCACCTCACATAAGTCCTATCGAATAATTAAGGGAGGGAGGAAGTAGATTAGCATTTAATGTCCTGTTCACAACGAGGTTATTAGAGGCAGAGCACAAGCTCGGATTATGGAAGGATGGTGAGGGAAGTCAACTGTGCCCTTTCACAAGAACCATCACGGTATTTGCCAGAAGCGATTTAGGGAAATCACAGAAAACCTAAATCAAGATGGCTGGACACGGGTTTGAACGGTTATCCTCCCGAATGTGAGTCAGTGTGCTAACCACTGCACCACCTCACCCTCTGGGATGAACATGGCAGGGAGATCAGAGAACTGAGGTAATGTAATGTTGAAAATCTATGGATTACGGATGTATTGGACTGTAATCTCAGCAAAAGTATTATCTCCATAGTGCCGACAGTCTGTGCAGCTGTTATTAGCATGAAGGGAACTTAATGACAGAGAGAGAAATTATTTGTATTGTTAGCCTATTTAGTTTGAAGAGTGTAGTTGGCAATTAAAATAAAGTGTACACCTTTTTTTCATAGGTGATCGAATACTTTTGACCTGAAGTATATACTTAGTAACAACAATAAACAGAAAATAAGCAAATATTGAGATCCTTGTCAAGGAAGGTAATTTATTTACTAAACTAGACAGGTTACAATAAAATGCATACCATGTACTCTGCTGAAAAAGGAAACTGCAACACCCTCAAAGAAATGGTCATTTTTTGTCACACAATGTGACATCATTGTAATTCAGGTCAAATGAAACACGTGTCACAGTGAAGGGTGTCCTGTCACATCACTACAACTCTCTGATGGCAATGCAGGTGTATATTCTCACATGCATAGATGATCATAAAGGTGCCAAATGGCATCCTGTGATACATTGCCCCAAAGCATCTTGGGCTGTTTGTTGCAACTTGGCAATGGTCCTTGCAAGCTCTGGAGAAAGAGTATGTTCCCAGACAGACAGAAGCTACTCTCAGCAATGACAACAGAGCACCACTTGATATTCCATTTGACACCTTCATGACACCCGAGTCACTGTGCGTCAGTGGTAATCTGGCCAGAACCGCTCTTGATCGCAGTCCTGCTGCAAGATGATAACAAGCGTTCATCAAAGACAAGGGTATCATCTCGAGTGCCCCAGGGAACTGTGATAAGGCCATTATATTTGGTATACATGAATGATCTGGAAGACAGCAATCTGCAGCTGTGGTATATGGGAAGAGTTAGTGTACAAGGTTATAGACAACATTTAGCTAGTCTCATGAGTGGCAGCTAGCTCTAATGTAGAAACATGTAAGTTAATGCAGATGAGCTTGAAAAACAAAACCCGTAATGTTCAAATACGGAACACACAGATGTAGACATCTTCTACTTGACACAATCTCATCATTTACATACCCGGATGGAATGTTACATGGCAATTTGAAATGGAACGAGCATCTGAAGACTGTGGTAGGGATGACAAACAGTCTGCTCTGGTTTATTGGCGGATTTTTGAAAAAGTGTGCTTCATCTGTATAGCAGACTGCATATAGGACACAACTACACACTTTCTGAAGTACTGATGGACTATTTGTGATCAGCACCAGGTCAGTTTAAAGTGAAACATCAGAGCAAGTCAGAGGTGTGCTGCTAGATTTGTTACCCGTAGGTTCAAATGACAAACAAATATTACAGAGATGCTTCAGGAATTTAAATGGGAATCCCTGAAGGGAAGGAAATGTTTGTTTTATGGAAAAATATTGAGAAAATTTAGACAACTGGCATTTAGAGCTATCTACAGAATGATTCTACTTTTACCACCATACATTTCACATAAGGATAACATATGCAAGATTAGAGCTCTTACGAAGTCTTACCAGTCTCTGCACTTTTGACACATTAGGCAAATTTCGGATACCAAAAATTACATGTCTTAAAATGGTCTCTGCATGGCATTCAATGTACTTGAAATGCCCTTTAAAAATTTGGATTGTTGATCCATCATGTATCACTCTATTTTAGCTGATAACAATACACACAAATGCCAGTTGACAATGACAGTCAGTAATGGCAATATCGTCTGATAACAGTAGCTTAAATTTCATGTCTGGCAACCAAACAAACTGAAAAAGGTGTTCAATTTAAAAACTGCATTCCTTATGGGACACCCCTTATATGCTCTCTACTTCAGCCATTGTCAGCTACTTTGCTGCTCATTTACTACTTTTTGTGTCTCATTTCCTAACCTAGGACATTTTAGAACAACATTAATTGATGCTTATCTTATAAACTCTTTCCAAGGTATTACTAATCCCATTCAGTTGCCCTTCATCCTTAGTCTTCACTGTCATAATACATTTTTTTCCTGACCTGTAAGTCCCTCTCCAAATTTTTCTTTGGTTTCTTTTACTGCCTGCTCAGTGTAGAGAGTGAAAAACATTTGGGATAGGCTGCAGCCCTGCCTGTCCTCCTCCTCAGTTACCGCTTCCCTTTCTCGTTCTTTGACTCTTGTAATGGCAATGTCCTTTGTGCACAACCTGCACACTGCCTTTTGCTCCCTGTATTTTATCACCATAGTTTCAGAATTTTAAATCTATGTTCTTGTCAAAAGCTTAGGTTCTTCATACGGCCATTAATTTTGAAGACTGCATAATTTTCATTGAGTGTACAACCCTTATAAATCTACAGAATCTTAAACTTTTCTTTTTATCAGTAATTCCATGCCTATTATATGCTACAGACAGCTTGTTAACAGAAAGAACACTGAGAACTTTTCCACTTGTGTCCTGACAGGAACAGTACTTGACAAAAAGTAAGACATTCTTGCAACTTGACAACAGGTTATGTCAAATACCTCCTAATTCACATTTCTGCTACAGAAATGCTGATTTGGCACATTAATATGGGAATGTGGGAGATTAAGCAAAGAAATTCTTCAATAAACAATGACAACTGGCAATTAAAAACAAGTGATTTGCTCTAAGTATGAAAATACACAAATTTTCTACTATCTAAAATTTTATTTCTTTTGAGTCACCCTTCACATGTTGTAATGCACACATAACAAAATGAATTTTAAAGTTCTGCTAATTGCACTTTACTTTTATATTCCTTGCTATGATCCTCCTTTCTCCCAAAGCTCTTCAATCTGTAATTCCAACCGAATGCTGTAGCATTAAGAGTTAAATGTATCTCCTTATCTTGACCTCTTTTTCTGTTTAATTTCATCATAAACATGCTGATCTCCAATACTGAGGTAAACATTCATACTGGCGTTCCTTACAACTGCTTCATTGTTCTTCGTCAACACTGTTTAGTAATACAACAGTCTGCACATGAAGCATATTATTATCAATAGTCATTGCTTCATGTAACTGTGTATCATACAACTTTTAATACCCATTGAAGCATATTTACAGTATATATGTTTAACAACATGTCATAAATCCACAGATTAAAATAATGTATGCAATTTGCAGCTAACACAGGCCAATTACAATATATGTTGTCTCATGATGATTTAGTTAGTTTAAGGTTGAGACATACTAGGAATTAGGCCAAAACCAGCAGATTCATGTGTAGTATCTTGCAAATAATGATATTAAAGAACAATTTAACATCCTAGTACCGGGTGATTATAATTGAAATGCAGGTGCTCACAGAGGTCCAGTGTGTGGTGTACTTATCATGTGGCAGCAAAACTTGGTAGATATTATAATTCATAAATACATAAGTTATTTTTTTTTCCCAGAGTAAAAGTTCCAATTTTGGCCCCCGAGTGCAAATCTGGCACTGTGAACGCAAGAAAGATGTATAGACATGTTTGCACATGAAGTGGATTAGGAACAGGACATGAGTAGAAAAGTTCAAACAAGACAGGAGGGAATAATTGTCAGTTTATTACTAAGCACTTCTTACACAATTTGCTCAATATAAGCACTGGAGATGTCTACAAAATGCTGTATGGGATTAGATTTGCACCTGGTGAAAAAAATTGAAATTAATTTTTTCCCAATGTAAATTGGTTCTGCATTATCCCATTTGTGTATCTACCACGTTTCACCACCATATGGTAATTACAGCCCACACTGAATCTCCCTGAGCAGCCACACTTCAGTTGTAACCACCCAGCATTTTACTCGAGTTCAGAATCAGACATCCCCAGCTACAATAATAAATAGTAAAGAATAATAACACAGTATTTTGATGATTTGTAAGTAATTCTTTGAATATCATGATAAAACATGGTTTTATGTTTCTATTCTTTATTGAAGCCACACAATTTCAATTTTACAACAGACTGTTTCCAGGTTTCTACTGACAAAGTTAACAGACACACTATAAATAAGGGAAATGGCCTTCTCATTGGATGTGACCAGAGTGTCACATTACAAAAGAGGAATGTGTTGTAGAAGGGCACAAACTGAGTCATTTATCAAACAGAATATGAGTATTAGATGATAATATTTTTCATATATACTTTAAGTGCCTGCATGGAAATCTTTTTGTGACTGTACAAGGTAATACATTCATGAAATCTCAATCAAAAAACAAAGAGTTTGCCAGTGACAATATGTTCACCTTTTGACTGTAAAACTGTTGATTTGTTAATCCCAATATTGCAATTTTGATCATGTGGGAATAACTGCATGTTAGCACATGTCAAAATCTGACAAGCATATGACATGACAAAGAGAGATGGTTTCATCACATTGTGTTCCTGATTACAACTTTTTGTATGTTCTGCACTGTTCCATAACATTTTGTGGGGTGAATGATTCCATATAAAATAGAAGCTGGTTTTACCACTTGCTTTTCTGCGGGCTCACATATAGTTGTTCCTGTATACACATCTGCATGTAAACTACTTGATTTAAATGTGTTTGGATATGTTGCACATTTTCTACTTTATGTTCACACCATTCCTCTGTACTTTCTCACATTTAATGGACAACTTCATGCTAGCAAGCTTTTGACGAAGTTGGTATTTAACTTTTTTACATCTTGTCATTGAATGACTATGCAATTCTGCTTTGAATACTATTGCTTTTTGCCACAGACTATGTTTTGTAGTCTCAGTGACTGGAAAACTCTTCCTCACAAATATTAAAAAATTCAACAGCAGCTTCAAATATTTTATCACACATTATTGACAAGTACTACAAACAATACATTTTAACAAACATTGATGCATTAGAATCATCCTTCCACTCCAATGAGTTCTCCATTAAATGCAAGAAAGTATGGAAATGAACACAAACAAAAATAAGGTAGAATATGAGCAATATACTTACAATTTAGCAGTTCACACATGAATTTGTAAGTAGAAACAAATATATATGAGCTTGCAGAAAATCATGTGATAAAAGCTACTTCAATTTTATAAGAAACAAAAACCCAATAAGAACAATATTATGAAAAAGATTGACTGCTATTCACCACATGGAGCAATCAGTGAGCTGCAGACAGGTATAATGAAAAGAGTGCTAAACATTTAAGCTTTTGGCTGAAAGGTCATGTTCAGAGATAGAAAGCAATTATATATTCACACACTCATGGCCACTTCCACCTAATGTGGAATTATTTATCTCCCACAATATTACAAGTATTAGCAAAAATCAGACACAGTAGGAGTAACATATTTACAATAAGATTTATGGGAACAGGATACGAGTAGTGGTATATGGAATAAACTGTCCCCAGTAATATTTGCACATACATATATTTCGACAATTATCATACACATGCACACAGTACAAGGTACAAGAACGGACTGAATTAAAGTAGTGGCTCGGATAAGCGACCTGAGTCCCAAAGATTAATGTTGTCTATTGTCGATATGACCTATCAATGCCACAGAGCACCCCCCACCCCCTGGCAGTAAGGAGTACTGCATATGAGTCTTGAGGGGGGACCATGTGGGCATTGATGTTGCTGGTATTCGTACGAGCTGGGAGCCGCACAACCAGGACCTCCACCCCTACCATGGTGGATTTCGGAGGCAAAGCAATGGGAGGCAGGTCCACATTGAAGTCGTTGAGCCAGTGAGGGTAGATAGTGCGGCGGCCAGCCTGAGAGCAGGTGAGTTGAACGGAGGATGGTGGGGTAAGCCCGGATGCTGATCGAGCTGTCCGGTGAGATGAAGGTGGCAGTTGTCATCAGGTCTTACTCACGAGGGACGGTGAGGCTATGCACAACACTGATGTTTAACTGGTCATCGGGTGGCGGGCAGTGGTGTCTGCGAGTAGAATGAGAACTCGAACATCGAGAGTGATGTCTGAAATGTCGTCCACGTGGTGCGGGGTTACATTGCAGAGCAGGGTGACTGAGGGAGAGGGTGTCTCCATAGTCGATGAGGTAGCAGCAAAACCTGCAATAGAGGTGGAGGGTGACATGTCTGAGAAACCCGTAGAAGGTGACAGGGAGGTGTCAGGTGAATAAAACAGTGTGGTGGCCTGAGGAGATACACTGTTGGACTCCACAGCGGGAGGGAGACTGGCAGGAGAGTCATTAGGAGGATCAGACTGAGCCAGCATAGGGACATCGTGGTCCATGAATGCTGGTTTGAGGACTGTCTTTGACGTTGATGTCGAAAGTTGTATCGCCCTGCTGCAGGACTTTAAAGGGGCCAGGATAAGGTGGTTGCAGAGGCTGTCAGACTGAATTCTCTCAGCATTACATGGGAGAAAGTGTTGAGAATGGTTGGCAAGTGGCTGAAGACGTGCATGCAACTTATGACATCGGGGGAGTGGGAAGTCTTCAGGTACTTGAGGCTGAATGAATTCCCCTGGTAGGATGGGGTTCTCCACAAAAACTAATTCTGAGATAGTTCCTGTAAGTTGGGCTTGAAAGTTGAACAGAGGCTGAGCAGTACTCATGGAAGTGCGTCAGACCAGAGGCAGTTGTGGCACCTGAGTGCTGTGCCTCCATTCCACTAGCCTGTTGCTTCGTGGGTGGTAGGCTGTGGTGTGAATTTTCTTTATGCCGCAGATGTCACATAAAATGGTGAACAGGGAAGACTCAAACTGCCGACCTCAGTCAGTGGTGATGGTGGTCGGACAACTGAACCCAGCAATCTGTGAGGAGACAAAACCCTCAGCAGTGATGTTAGGTAAGGGGACTGCATCTACTCGGCGGGATGTGTGGTCAATTCTGGATAGAATGTATCTGTGGCCCTCCGCGATGGTTGAAGAGGATTGATATGTACGTGACAAAATCGTCCTGGAGGGATGCTGAACTTGCCCAGTGGTGGGGCGGTATGGCGGCTGACTTTGTTGCATTGGCAGGGGATGCAGCAGTGTGCCCGGGTCTGACAGTACCATTTTATATTTTTCCAAATGAATCACTCAGAGATAAGCCGTGTGCTGGAGCAGACACCAGGGTGAGTGGGGTTTTGCAGAGTTCAAAGGCCAGCTGGAGCAGTGAGAGGGGTGGGGGCTGGTAACAGGCATATGGTACTGGTAGAAGAGTCACACAACAGCTTTGTCCGCAATGCTAGGGAATTGGGAATTTAGTTTTAGTAAACTCAAGGGATGTTTGAGGGTCCTCATCAGAGGCTTGTAGAGTGGTTGGATAAGTCAATAATGCATGAAATAGTATTGATCTGCGGTGATATTTGATATAGTGAACATCGGTTATGAATTGGGAGACTAGATCAAAGGGACAGAAACGCAGGCAGGGTAGGTCCTCGGGGGGGAGGGGGGGGGGGTTGCAGAAAGCATCTGTGAGTGGTTTGTGGTCTGCAAGGATGAAGAATGAGTGACCCTCCACGTCAGGGCAGAAGTGTTTGACAGCCTTGTAGACCACAAGGAGTTCTCTATCAAAAGTGGAGAATTTCTTCTCACCTGCTTACAGCTTTTTAGAGAAGAAATGAAGAGGGGAAACCATGTCTATCTTGCATTGATGTAGTACCGCTGCCACAGCAATGTCAATGGCGTCCGTAGTGATGGACGGCTCAGGGTGGGCGAGTGTCACGACATGAGCTAAAGAAATCTCTAATACATTGAAAGCCTCCTGTGTAGGTGCAGTCCAGTGAACGGGTTTGAGCCCTGAAGTCTGTTTACCCAAGAGCGAGTCTGTCAGTGGGGCCTGCACAGCAGCGGCAGAAGGCAGTAACTGATTGTGCCCGGGAAACATCGGAGTTCTTTGTAAGTAGCCGGGGGTGGCATTGAAGTGACGGCTTGCACACGAGATTTGGGAGGCTGTATTATGTCAGTGGAGACGGTGTGAGCCAAGAAAGTGATGGAAGGCTGACGCAACTGTAATTTTTCTTTGTTGACCTCAATGCCATTGGATAATGATTTTCATGTTCCTCGGCTAACTTGCTGAAAATTAGTATGTCGTCCAGGTATGTGGAGCAAAACTCTAGCTGTGGGTAGGATGGAGTCAATGAAACGCCGCTGCATTTCTTAGGCCAAACGGCATAAAGTGGTATTAGAACAAACCAAGCGGCATGATAATAGCTGTTTTAGCGAGGTCATCCAATGCTACGGGAATCTGATGGTAGGCATGTTTACAGCCAATAACACTCAAGATTATAGTACCCAGTAACATATGAGTGAAATATTTTATGTTAGGCATTGGGTAATTGTACATGACAGTACAAATAGCGGTATACGGAATAAACTGTTCTCGCTAATATCTGCACATATGTATATTTTAATAATTATCTTACACATGCACACAGTACAAGACATAAGAACAGGCTGGATTAACATGGTGGCTCAAATGAGTGACCTGAGTTCCAAAGATTACTGCTGTCTATGATGAATATGACCTATCGACGAAACAGATTCAAAGAGTGCAATACAAACAAGAAGTAATAATCAGGAACACAATGGAATGAAACCACCTTCTGTTCACTATGAGACAAAAAGCAACATAGAATACTTTAAATTACTTAACAAGAAAATGATGTGTGCTTGGCAGCAAACCAAGGTGATGTTACCCAAAGTCCCTACTTTAAGTTTCATAGCCCTGGTAGCACCAATCGAATAAAATGACAAAACGTGTGTAACATTACAACAAACATAGGGCTGTAAGTGAACCTGTCAATCACAGCTTCTCATATCATTACATCATATGAAAGTAAAAGCATCAATAATAAAATTCCTACCACCTACATCAAATTATTATGCTACTTTAGAATCAAGTTGCCTAATCATTTGGATATACCATTTGATACTTGAAAGATATATTGGTCCACCAGAAGAAAAACAAACTGATAGCCTAATGTTAAGAGATCTTTATCATTCAGTGAAGAATGGAATAAAGTAATGTATTCAAGAAAATACAAGAGAAAAAGGAAATACGTTTAATATCAAACTACAGCCACTCGTTTCAGTTTACAACATTGGTGGGTAGGTTGTCTAATGACTAACAAAAATTCACCATTCCTCTGCTGCATAAATATATTGACAAAATTATTACTGTACTGAAAATGCTGATTAACAACAATTGTGAATCAGACCTTCTGCAGCTGTTGATGACTGAGTGCATGTCTGTTCCATGAACAGTGCTGTACTATTGCACATAAAGCAATACAACAGCTGTAAGAATGACCATGCATGTAAAAGCATTATAATGTAACCAGGCATTCATTTGTACAATTAAATGCTGTGATGCAGTCAGTGTTATGAATATAATTACATGGAACAACTAGAATTAGCGTTGTTTCAAACCTTGTACAAGAATGATTGGTTTTAAAAGTCTACTAGTCAACTTTGACAGCCAATTTACGTACATCACAGCTGCAAAGGAGAAAAAATGAAACCCCTGTATCATGGACTGGCTACACAAAAGCTTCGCTAAACTGGAAGTTTTTGCAGAAATGAAAGTTTCTATCCTCTAGAAGACAGAAATGAGTGTTAACCACTTTTGTTTATTAACAGGGTAGATTGCTACTCACTGTAAAGATAAAACATTGAGTTGCAGACAGGCACATGAAATAGATTGTTTTACACTGAGTTTTGGCCAAAGCCTTCTTCAAAAAATAAAAGAAATTACACATGCGTATGCAGCACACACAGGTTAAAATATGCCATTGTCAGGCCTCTCTACAAAAAGGGGAACACCTCAAATGTCAATAATCATTGGCTAGTATCCTTGCTTACAGCATTATCAAAAATCCTTGAGAGGGTAAGGTACTCAATAACAGTTAGCCATTTCAACAGTAACGGGATACTTAGTAAATCACAGTTCAGATTTCAAAAACGCTGTTCCACTGAGACAGCAATATACAATTTCACTGTCCACATTATAGAGTCTTTAAGTAGTAAAACGTCACCAATAGGATTTTTCTGTGACTTGTCCAAAGCATTATGTTATAGGAATTACAATTCTGTGGAATAGCATATGAGTGGTTTAAGTCACCTACAGAACAGGAACCAAAAGTTTCCTTATATGGGTCAAGTGATTGAAGTAAGTTTACCACTTCATCAAACTAGTGTTAAATTACATTAGGCGTTCAACAGGATTCAGTCCATCAGTCCCTTTCTGTTCTTGATATGTGTGAACAACCTCCCTTCTTATCTGAAATAGGAAGCTAAACTGGCACTGTTTGTGGGTGACACAAGAATCATTATTAATCCAGTAGAAGAAAGTCCAATTGAAAATGATACAAATAAGGTCTTTGGAAAAGTCATTAATTGGTTTTCTGCAAATGGGATTGCTCTAAACTTTGAAGAAACTCAGTACATCCGATTTTCTGCTGCCGAAAGTACAGTTCCTTCAATAAATATAGCACATCAGCAGACAGGGTTGAGCACACTAAGATTTTGGGTGTACATATAGATGAGAATCTTAATTGGAAAATTCATATTTTGGATCTTCTAAAGCGACTAGTTTCAGCAAATTTTGCAATCAGAATAATTGCCAATTTTGAGGATATATAAGTTAGTATGCAAAGTATGTTATCACTCCATAATGTCACACAGAATAATATTTTGGGGTAACTCAACATTTAGACAAAAAGTATTCATTGCTCAAAAGAAAGTGGTTAGAATAATGTGTGGGGTTTGTAGTTGTACATCTTGTAGGCATCATTTTAAAAGATGTTCGATACCCATTTTATAATGGGAACTGCCTAACTCCTCAAAATAGCCATTAACTGCCGACATCATGTCTTCATTTGTAGAAAATGTTCCAAGTTTGAGAACAGAATAGAGTGCATGAGGTAGCAAGTGAATCTTTAATTCATTAATTTTGGCCATTGTAATGTGAGCTGGTGCATTGTCCTGAAGAAACAACACTTTCTTCTTGGCCAAATGTGGACATTTTTGTTTGATTTCTTTGCCCAAATGTTGCAGTATGTTTGCATAATACTCACCACTGATAGTTACTCCTTTTTCAATATAGTCAATGAAAACTATCCTACGTGCATCCCAAAAAGAAAAACCGATGCCTTGGCCTGGCCGCCAGATGAAACAGTCTTTGCCTTCTGTTCTCCAATTTGTAACCATTGCTTTGATTATTTTTTTTTTTTTTTTTTTTTTTTTTTTTTTTTTTTTTTTTTTTTTTTGTCCCAGGAGTGAATTGGCAGACCCATGTTTCATCCATGGTTACAAAAAGGTGCAAAATATCAGCTTCATTCTTCTGAAATTTCTCTAAACACTCAACTGAAACATCTTTATGGCATTGTTTCTCCTCAAGTGTGGGCAAACACGGCCCAAACCTTGCACAAAGTTTTCTCATGTCCAAGTTATGTGATGTACCACACATTCTGAAATGCCTGACAGCTCATGCACTTACAGTAGACAATCATCCAGTACTGCTTTGTGGATTTTTTTCACCATTTCTGGAGTCATCACCTCATATGTTCAACCACTGCGATGCTCGTCCTGGAAGCTCATACGGCCTTGCTTAAACTCAGGCACCCAATATTTTACTGTTGACAACAAAGGAGCAGACTCCCTGAAAGTAGAAGCTTTAATATTTGTTGCACTGAAGAGTTTCAAAAAATATATTGCATCAGGTAACAATGACGAATTTCCTGCACTTTAACAAGATCACACAACATTCACTACTGGAGGATACTAAACAATGTGGCATCTTCAGACTTGAAACAAATACTTCATAGATCACATAGTTTCTAACTCAGAGGTATTTTTCAACAACTGCCATCTCCCAGTCAATCCAGGTACTTATGGGACCACCCTTATATATGGGCTTCATTTCTGGATCCTGATAAATGTGTAATAAAATTAAAAGATCTTGTTATAATATTTGTAGAATATTTAATTTTCTTCCATTTAACTGTTCCAATTTTTTGTAAAAGAAATATACCCTCTTGATTTACTTTTTCCTGTGATTTTCTTGATTTTCTGATACTTCTTGTTCCATTTCTCAAATATCACCAATTTAATGTACAAAATTCTCGTTCTCTTCATTGTCAGGAACATCATCACTCAGCTCATGGAACTATTCCAGTCAGACATTAAGATTGCTGCTAAACTCTGTCCTAGTTTTCTTTTATCTAACATGTTTATTCCACAAACTAGAGGTTTAGATAGCATTATTTCTCATAGGTAAGTGTTCTATGTAAAAAGCAAATTAACTGTAATTAGATTTGATGTACCTAAAGTAATGTACATAAAAGTTGAGTGAGTGTAGGAAACCAGTGAAGTAATGTGCACATTGTTTTGGATTCTAGCACTTGTACTTGTGCAGATGACAAGTGTCCTTCAAACTATAATAATGTTTCACAAACAGTTCAAACCAATGATGGCTAAAGCTTACAGGTAGAGTGTTAAGGGCCTGAACTCCATCCACCTGAGACAAAATGTAGATGGGAAAATCATGTGGGACAAGTGTCGCCCGCACAAACAATGTAGGGTTAGAAGAGGAGCTGGTGTCTGCATGAAACAAACACTCAGACTGTAATAAATGGAAGACAAGCAGCATCAATAATACAAATGGGTAGCATGCAGGAATAGTAAGATGAACCAGCAACACCTATCACAGCACCTCGATGATGGCAAGGTGCAATCCTAATGTAAGCAGCTGAGCATTCCACAGCCATAACCTACTGTGTCGATGTTGTCGGGCACCTCGAAGATTCTTTACATGAGTTTGAGTGCTTACTGGCAAATGACACTTTAGTGCAGAGTCATGCTACAATTACCAGTATTTTGTGAGATTCCAGTGAAAAACAAGGGTCTGATCACAATTTGTACTAACCACTGCAGGCATCATAAAAATTAGGAGTTAAGCATCATATATTTCCTAAGAACAATTACACCAAACAAAAATGATTAAAAAGCCTATAAACATAATGATTCATTTTCACTTGGTAATGCTTTTGCATGGTTTATGAATAGGATTTGACAAGCAACCTATTGAATCACCCTCTGAAACACAAGTTGGAATCTGATGATGTGCCAGCTGCATGTTTCCCATCCTACAGAATGGATATAGGTGGGAATAATGAGCCTAATATCAGGATGCTAAACTGGATATAAAAAGGAAATTACAGTAAAGAAGTAGAAGAGATTCTGCAAGTAAAGACAGGGTGAATCATCTAAAATTCTCACGGCAAATAAGAACTCTTAAGTTTTAGAATACATTGACAATGGTTGATTATAAAGAATTACATTGCATGTAACAGTATATCTTTGTATTAAGTCTAGGTAGACCAGATTAAACAGATGATTATAGCATACATTGTATCATGTAAAGGTAGTTGTTAAGCAATTTACAAGAAACAGTAATTGTTAGCCTTTCAGACATCTACTTTCATGGAATAATTATGTTAGTTTTCAACTGTTGAAATGTACCTAGACATAATGACTGTACCACTTGTAAGACCAAAAGGAATTATTTCTTTACAAGTCAAACTCAGACTTTACAGCAACTGAACTGACATGAACATTTAAGGTCAGGAAGCTACAAGGATGGATAGAGGGATAGAGGAATTTGCCCGCAATAATTGTCAAAGGCACCATGTTCTTGTAGCTAGAAAGTCATCATCCCAATTATTTTTTCAATTTTTTTTTGTAAGGACTGAGAGCCACCATGGCCAGATGCCACTGTAGAATCAGGTTCATAGTGGAAAGCGAAGAACCCACAGGGTACTTCCAGAATGTATACTGCTCAATAACCAGTTGGCTGTTGTCTCGTTGATCACCACCACACTAAACATGATGTAGCAACATCACATCAGACAGTAAATAAAACTGGGCACAGATAAGGTAAATTCCAACATAGATTAAATTAAAGGATGATGTACCACGAGTTACATATGAATGAGTAAAAAAAAAAAAAAAAAATAATAATAATTGGAACAAAATGTATAGTTCAGCCATCCTAACGGTTTGATCTATATGTATATATTTTCTCATTAGTTATAAAATAATGAATTAACTAGACTTCAGTTGAAAGTAGATGTCTGCAGGAACAATAGCTATACCATGAATACAAATCCTCACGGGCTGCAGACAAATAGCTAACCTTTGAAACATTATTTTATCATAGATTTGCCTTGTGCAACACATTACATTGTAGTTATTTATGACCGTTGGAATACAACTGATACAATAACATAATGAAAATGAGTCCAATATTAAGTACACATTAGTGAAAAGCTATGGCTTGCTCCAACATTGAATAGCACCTAACCTACTTTCGTCAGCATTACAAATTTTCCATTCAAACGTCCTACGACACCTGAGATTTATAGCTGAGCAGTTTGCTGATTTGAGCAGACATTACAACAAAAGTAATATGCAGAACACCTTATATCTGTATCTGACAGATAGCATAATATATATATGGATACCAGACATGGAGCAATCATCCAAGTATGTCTGAATACACAGTGCACCAAACACTTCTAACGATGGGCCTCTGCAGCCAATGACCCGTACATATGCCACCGTCAAACTACAACTGAAATGGGCATGTGCCCATTGGCACTGGAAATTAGTACAGTGACAGAGCATTGCATTGCTTGGTCTGGTGAATTGTGATACATTTTTAATCGTGCTGATGGGAGGGCGCAAAGCCTTTGTCTTCCAAAGGAACAGATGGCGGTGGCTCTATTATGCTCTGAGGACATTCAAGTGGGCATCTGTAGGTCCGGTGGAGCTCGTGCAAGCAGTATTGTACACCCCTTCTTAACAATTACGTTTTCCAACGGCAGTGGAATTTTTCAGCAAGATAATGCTCCATGTGACAAGGCCAGGAGAGAGTGATGGAGTGGTTCGATGAACACAGTGGCAAGTCCAGTTGATGTTCTGGTCGCCCAACTCGCCAGATATGAAACTGGTCAGGATGTGACTGAACGTGGCATCAGAGATCAGCACACCCTCTCTGGAATTTGGTAACGTATGTGGTGCCAACTCCCTCCAGCTACCTACCAAGACTGCATTGCTACTGTTATCCCTGTCGGAGGTGGCCATACCAGTGATTAGGTAGGTGATCGTGCTGTTCTGACTGATCAGTGTATGCACAAGTAAATTATGTTTATTAATGACCTTGTGGACAATATTAAAAGTAAACTCAGGCTTTTTCCAGTTGATGCAGTTATCTATATTGAAGTACTGCCTGAATGAATCTTCATAAATATTCAGTTAGCTCTTGATAAGATTTGAAAGTGGTGTTCTTCAACTTGATTTAAATGTTCACTAGTGTAAAATTGTGCACTTCACAAAATGAAAAAAACGTAGTAACCTGTAACTATAATATCAACGAGTCACTGTTGGAATCAGCAAACTTATACAAATACCTGGGTGTTACGCTTTGAGAGGATATTAAAGGGGGATGGTAATGTGGGCTGAGTCATGGGTAAAGAAGGTGCCATACTTTGATTTATTGTAGAAAGCTGGAGAAATGCCCTGAGTCTACAAAGGAGATTGCTTACAAATCACTCATGTGACCCATCCTAGAATATTGCTCAAATGTGTAGGAACCGTACCAGATAGGACTAACAGGGGCTATTGAATATATACAGACAAGGGCAGCACAAATGGTCACAGGTTTGTTTAATCCAAGGGAGAGTGCCACAGAGATGCTTAAGAAATCGAAGTGGTAGGCTCTTAACATTAATTACAGCACACATGATGGTATCCGAGCACTCATTCTTCCTGCACTCCATATGTGAATGAAATGAAAAGAAATCCCTGTACCTGGTATATAAGGCTAACACCAAGAGAATCTTGTAAAATCAAATTCAGACAATTTACAATTTTGACAGTTCCATCCATCTATGTATGTGAAACTGTCATGTATGTCATAGCAAACTGTGCACTAATGCTAAACAGATAAATACACATTTGTAGCACAAAAGTTAAAGTTTGCTATCACATAGTCCATTATCACACCAATGGTACTTGACTACAAGTGGCTGATAAAGGTCATACTAAAGCTGAATGTTTTTACACAACAGGCTACCAAACAGTGTACAAAATATGAAAGCACTACCAGGCCTCATAACAAAAGTAGGAGTTCTAGACAATAGTATGGCTGTACAAAGTTAAGGAATTCTTTGGGACTAGTCCGAAAGAATCAGAGAGAATTGCTCTACTAT
This sequence comes from Schistocerca gregaria, assembly GCF_023897955.1. NCBI lineage: Eukaryota > Metazoa > Arthropoda > Insecta > Orthoptera > Acrididae > Schistocerca > Schistocerca gregaria. The sequence goes on along the minus strand of NW_026061713.1, from coordinate 2,943,559 downwards.
GGTAATTTCCTGAGGAATGTGTTACATACAAGGGGTCAGTGACCGGTAAATATGAAAATTTTCTTATGTTTTGTCAACACTCGAGTACCGCAGCTGAAAGCAAAGTTGAGTGCCTGTATTTATTAAATTAAATTAGAAATAAAGTTTTGGTTTTTCCTTTTCATTAATTATTATATGTATCTACACACATAAGTCTACCGTAAAATAACCTGTGTGCTCAGTTTCTAAATCACCCTGTAACTGTAATTGTAAATGATACTGACACATCCAATATCATTCTAAACAGTGGCGATAAATAAGTATATATTTGTTGAAAAGGAACACTCTCTCTCTGTGGTTTCAGTTGCCTGAGATGCAGTCATGTGTTTGTGTGCACATGCAGACGTATCTGTGTGTCATCTATTTTTGACAAGGGCCTTTTGTGAGTCTCTTTGTTGTGGCCATCTGCGACTCAGCATCTCTGCTATATGGTGAGTAGCAAGTTTCCTTTTCATAGTACTGTTACACTTCATCCTGGATTTCACATTGTTTAAAAATTTGGTGACTTTAATACAATGCAAATCCAAAGAATATAGTAAATTTGAAGCTCATTGAGATGTTAAACTCACAAAATCTTTTAAATACAATACATCTACATCAATACTACACAAGCTACTATATGGTGCATGGCATAGGATGCCCTGAACAATTACTTCCTTTCCTGTTCCATTTGCAAACAGAGCAAGGGGGAAATGACTGTCTACATTCTTTCATGAGGATTCTTATTTCTCTCATGTAATCATCTTTCTCCTTGCATGAAATGTAAGTTGGTGACAGTAGAATCGTACTCCAATAAGCCTCAGATGCTAGTTCTCTAAATTTTCTTAATAGTGTTCCTAGAGAAGAATGTTTCATTACCTCCAGGGTTTCCCATTTGAGTTCCCTAAGCATCTCCTCAATACCTGCATGTTGACTGGACTTACCAGTAACAAATATAATGGCCCACCTCTGAATTGCTTTGTCTTCCTTTAATCTGACCCAAAAACTGAAATAGTACCATGGGTTTCACTAGTATGTCATCTCCTTTACAGCAGAACCATACTTTACTAAAAGTCAATCATTCACTTTCCCTACTACAGTCCTCACATGCTTGTTTCATTTCACATCGCTTTATACCATTATGCCTAGACATTTAATCGACACGAATGTTCCAAGCATTTCTGGTTTGTTTTTCCTACTCGTGCGCATTAATTTACATTTTTAGACATTTCAAGCTAGCTGAGATTTATCACACCAAATAGAAATTGTTGTCTAAGTTATCTTGTATTCTCCTAGAGTCACTCAATGATGACACCTTCCTGTGTGTGACAGCATCAGCAACAAACGGCTGCAGATTGCTGCTCACCCTGTCTGCCACATCATTTGAGCATACAGAAAAAAATAGCAGTCCTTTCACATCTCGCTGGGGAACCCTATCCTTGTCACTGACTGACACCAGCCCTCAAGGACAGCACACAGGGTCCTGTTACTTGAGAAGTCTTTGAGCAACTTTCATAGCTGGAGGCCTATTCTTTATGCTCATGCCTTCAGTAACTGTCTGCAGTGGTGCACGATATCCAATGCTTTTTGGAAATCTGAGAATATGAAGTATTCCTGTTGCCCTTTTTTCATAGTTTGCAGTATATCATGTGAGAGAAAGGCAAGCTGATCTTCACATGAGTAATACTTGCTAAAACCATGCTGATTTGTGGACACAAGTTTCACAATATCTAGGAAATTTACTGCATTCGAATTCAGAATGCATTCTACAATTTTGCAGGAAACTCAATGTTAATGATACTTTTTGGGTCCTTCTTGTATACAAGACTCAGCTGTGCTTTTTCCCAGGCACCTGGAACTTTTCAGTGGATGAGAGATTAATTAATTCAAGCTAAGTAAGAGGGCAATGCCATAAACTACTCTTTGTAAAAGCTAATTAGGATTCCATCTGGACCTGTGACTTATAAACAAATAACTCTTTTAGTTGTTTCATTATGCCAGGGATGACCATTACTGCGTCCCCCATGTGGAAGTCTTTGCAACACATCACTGTTTGTATGATCGTCCTGTGTGGACGATTTCTTAAACACAAAATTTAAAACTTCAGCTTTCTTTTTGCTGTGTTCTACCTCCATGCAGGTTGGTCAATGAGTGACTGGGTAAAAGCCTAAGACTTGATTAGTAGTCTTATAGATGACCAGAATTTTCTTGTGTTCTCAACAATATCTTTTGCTTACATATGACAGTTGTACGGATCACACATTTATCTTTTTACAGATGCTTGAATCTCTACTAACTTTTTCATGTAATAATTTGTTCATTCTCTTTTGAACTGAGAGTACAACAGCCTTTACTTTCTCAGTATTTTCCAAATTTCAGTGGTAAACCACTGTGGATATTCTCTGTCCTTCATCCACTTAATCAGTACATACTTCTCCAGAGCATTTAAACTTTTCCTATAATTCCTCTACATCCATCATACTGGATGAAACATGGTACCCACCAGAATGAAAGAAAATGTGGAAGGAAGGACACACAAATGTTAATTACTTTTCACACAACCTGTATATTTAACAGTATACAACCATACCTACAGCCCACACATTATTGGGTCAAATGGCAGTGTTTACTACTGCACTGGACAAAGCCTCTGCTACTACATGCCTTTCTGCAACACGTGAAAATTATATAAGCACCACTGATGACAAGAGTGATTAAGTTACTCAAAACAGATGACGTAATTTTTAATTCGAAGGCTGTATGTCTAAAGGTCCTGGGCTGTTATGTGCACCTGTGCTTAAAGATTAAACAGATTAGGAAACAATATGACACTGATAAAGCTTACTTAAAAGCAATAAATTTTTTAATTTCAATCAACAGCCAAGGTGCGATTGGATCCCAACCTGCCCATTTTGACTAATTCCCTGGTGACAGTTGGCTGTTAATATTTTCAAAGTTAAACTGATTGTCAGTTATTAAGACTGTTCTAAATTAACGTCTTAAAATATCACTTGTGAATACTTATTACAAGAGAACTCACTTGCCAGAACCACAAGTTCCATCTAAAATACACCTACCATGACCCAGTCTTTCAAACACACCTTAGTACAACAGGTTGTTCAGATTATAACTAAAGACTTAAAAATGTAAATGCAATCAAAGAACTGAACTGCTTGACACCTAAATCTAACTACAAGGACCCTCTTTTGTTTAATGGCAACATGTGCATTAGTACAATTGTTCTGGCTGTATTTATGGCCAGTATCTGGTCATTAGAATATTAATGATTGGGTACAAACCAGAAAGGAAAGGAAATATAATAGTGGGACAAATTTTAAAATGACAACTAGTGTCTGAGTACAATATTACAGCCTCTATTATTGACCAAAGAGCTGACCGAATAAAACTCTGAGGGTCGGGTACAAACCACAAAATCGTAGGCAATGACACAAATCAACATGAGGATTACAGAATGTTACTCCACTTTATCAGCAAGCAGTTACAGTGGTTACTGAGTGTTGCCAATGAAAGCCAGGTAGAAGAGGGCAGCCAGGCCACGAGCAGTCGCCCGAAACAAATGTTGACAACCCACTGACGGGATGTCAGCCTGCTGCTTGTAGTCAATGCTGACCCCAGCGAAATACTCTGGTGTCTTAACTCTGCAGAGGCCCTCCTCACGCAGCTCGTGGTTTCGGCCACTCGGACCTCATAGCCACCTTTGGCCGTGATGCTACTGCAATCGGCAAACTTCGTGCCTCCCTTCTCAGACCAGCAGACCCCTCTCAAGGACCTTCTAAGGACACGACCCAAAGATATCCACTCTTCCTCACAGATTGGCAATGGGGCCACAAGAGAACATCCCCCTCTCAAGCCTGAACAAGCCTTGCCCCAAATCTTCACTCTGGTGGAAAGTTCAATCTGACTGAGATGAGCTTCCTCTTTTCTGGGTCCCTAACCGAAAGATTGATTGGGCTTAAAATTTTTGCAATGGAATATGGACCTAGGAAATGTGGGGCAAGTTTCTCTAAACATTTATCCTGGGAAGTCCACCCAGAAATGTTCCTGATGTAGACAAGATCCCCTGTCTTCCCTTGAAAGGGGCACCTGTTTCTGTTATAGTGACAGGCCTGACAATAATGAACATTCCTAGTATTTCCCCAAATTTGGTCCCTTTGCTCTCTAAGTACCTTTGGACCGATAGATGGAGGTAAAAGATAATTTTTCTCGCATCAGTTGGAGAGTCAGGAATTCAGGGGATATGCAAGCATTAGCCTAGCAGGGGTTGGCATGGGATTCTTCATGCCACATGGAGTTAAACACTAAGTTTAATCAGGGTGAGGTGGTATCCCACTTCTTGGGTGATTTATGGTGGTAAATAATCAATGCTGACTTCAAGTTGCAGTTAATCCTTTTGGCAAAGGAACCCTGAGTATAATAAGGTGTGGTGGTAACATGTTTTATCCCATTGTGTAAACAATTTTGCCAGAAATCCAGGAATGGTATCCATAACCAATGGCTACAGTGGCCCAAACCACCTACTACTTGAAATTGAAAAAAGAACACATTGATACCGGTGTGTCAGACCAACCACACTTGCTCCGGACATTGCGAGAAGGCTGTACAAGCAATGATCACATGCACGGCACAGCGGACACACCAGGAACTGCGGTGTTGGCCGTCGAATGGCGCTAGCTGCGCAGCATTTGTGCACCGCCGCCGTCAGTGTCAGCCAGTTTGCCGTGGCATACGGAGCTCCATCGCAGTCTTTAACACTGGTAGCATGCCGCGACAGCATGGACGTGAACCGTATGTGCAGTTGACGGACTTTGAGCGAGGGCGTATAGTGGGCATGCGGGAGGCCGGGTGGACGTACCGCCGAATTGCTCAACACGTGGGGCGTGAGGTCTCCACAGTACATCGATGTTGTCGCCAGTGGTCGGCGGAAGGTGCACGTGCCCGTGGACCTGGGACCGGACCGCAGCGACGCACGGATGCACGCCAAGACCGTAGGATCCTACGCAGTGCCGTAGGGGACCGCACCGCCACTTCCCAGCAAATTAGGGACACTGTTGCTCCTAGGGTATCGGCGAGGACCATTCGCAACTGTCTCCATGAAGCTGGGCTACTGTCCCGCACACCGTTAGGCCGTCTTCCGCTCACGCCCCAACATCGTGCAGCCCGCCTCCAGTGGTGTCGCGACAGGCGTGAATGGAGGGACGAATGGAGACGTGTCGTCTTCAGCGATGAGAGTCGCTTTTGCCTTGGTGCCAATGATGGTCGTATGCGTGTTAGGCGCCGTGCAGGTGAGCGCCACAATCAGGACTGAATACGACCGAGGCACACAGGGCCAACACCCAGCATCATGGTGTGGGGAGCGATCTCCTACACTGGCCGTACACCTCTGGTGATCGTCGAGGGGACACTGAATAGTTCACGGTACATCCAAACCGTCATCGAACCCATCGTTCGACCATTCCTAGACCGGCAAGGGAACTTGCTGTTCCAACAGGACAATGCACGTCCGCATGTATCCCGTGCCACCCAACGTGCTCTAGAAGGTGTAAGTCAACTACCCTGGCCAGCAAGATCTCCGGATCTGTCCCCCATTGAGCATGCTTGGGACTGGATGAAGCTCGTCTTACGTGGTCTGCACGTTTAGCACGAACGCTGGTCCAACTGAGGCGCCAGGTGGAAATGGCATGGCAAGCCGTTCCACAGGACTACATGCAGCATCTCTACGATTGTCTCCATGGGAGAATAGCAGCCTGCATTGCTGCGAAAGGTGGATATACACTGTACTAGTGCCCACATTGTGCATGCTCTGTTGCCTGTGTCTATGTGCCTGTGGTTCTGTCAGTGTGATCATGTGATGTACCTGACCCCAGGAATGTGTCAATAAAGTTTCCCCTTCCTGGGACAATGAATTCTTATTTCAATTTCCAGGAGTGTATATTAGTACCACCAGGGATGGTGATAAGGGCACTCTCACCCCAGCTAGGTAGCAACCAAGTGAACCTGGAGAAGGTGTCTACTACTATGAGAATATACAGATTGCCTTTTTTGTCCAGAGAAGCTGGCCCACATAATCAACAAAAAATTTGCCCAGTGGATGCTCTTCCCATACCGACTGCAGAATTCCCCTCGCCAGGGAGTTACGTGGTCTTCCATTCTTACAATCTCGGCATTCTTTGACCAAACCTCTAATGTTTTTATAAGGTGTTGGCCAGGTCAGCTACTCCTTGACTGTCTCCAACGTTTTATAAAGACCTAAATGCCCTCCTACTTGAGAGTCATGAAAGTACTGGAAGACCAGAATAACTAAGGGTCAGGGGAGATAAATTCTAGCTACCCCTGCAGTTGCACAGAATCCCATTCTTCAGAAAACAGTCGCTGGATTCCTGTCCATCTAGTATTTGCTTCCTGAGCCCCCCCCCCCCTCCCCCCCAAAATGGGTATTATTCTTGTTCAGTTTACAAATTATTAAACAGTTTGGGTACCTCAGTAAGGATAGTACATTTCCTTATCAAGCTCGTGCAGTTGGAACATCCCGCTAAGGGCATCAGCAGCCTGATTATCAGAGCCCTCAATGTCCTGAACCTTAAAATGGAAAGCCAAAATGCGGACCGCCCATCTTGCAATACGCTCTGTCTTGCTAGGTCCCAACTATGGACCTGATTATCCATCTCTAGATCAAATTCATGATGTTTGAGATAGAACCAAAATTTTTCCAGAGGAAATAACACGGCTAATGCTTCACACTCATATACCGAGTAATTAAGTTCAGGCCCCTCCAGAAGTATGGAAGAAAAGATAACAGATGCCTGATATCTTGATCTTTCTGTAAAAGAACTGCTGCCATACCAGTATTGCAAGCATCAGTCTGGACCACAGATCATTTCTTAAAGTCAGGTACGACTAAAACCAGTGGGTTGGAAATCACAGTTTTGATTCCTTCAAAGGCTGCCTGCTGACTTTCAGCTCACATGAATTTCTCATTATTTCTGCGTAACAAATTTAATGGAGCTGAAGGTTGCACAGAGTTTGGGACAAATTTGCGGAAATAATTAGCCATTGCTACAAATGAGGCAATCTCCCTCTTATTTCCTGGCTGCGGAAAATTCCTCAATGCCTTCGTTCATTCTGGATCAATGCTAATACCATCACCAGAAACGAAGTAACCCAAAAATGACACTTGGTGCTTAGCCAAGGTTATATTTCAGGGTTTCACAGTCAGGACTACATCCCTAAGCCTGGAGAGTACCTTCCCGATATGCTCTTCAAAGGAGGCACTGAATATGACTGCATTGCCCCAATAACTGAAGACACAATTAAACTTTAAATCACCTAAAATTTCATCCAATAAATGGGATAGAACTGCTGCACTGGTTGACAAACCAAATAGAACTCGGATGAACTCGTATAAATTCCAATCCAGGGTGAAGGCGATGAGATGCTTAGATTCCCCTGTTAATAAGCCTGATTAAGATCTAATACAGTAAACCAATATGCTCCCTAAAACCAGGTCAAACAGGTGTTGAGATCAGGGACTGGCACATAATCTAGGATCACCTTTCGATTGAGAAGCCTGTGATGAACCACAGGTCAGAAATCCGGCCCCTGATCTTTAGGTACTAAGAAAGGTGGATGGTCTTATGACAAGTGATGTGGTGACTGGCAAACCAGCACATCATCCATAACATGAATATGGTATCAAATGATGTCTGTGACTCCCAACCTGTCATGTAGTACCTCAGGAAATTCTCCCAAAAGTTCACTTAACTGGAAAATAATGAGGAGGGCAGGTAGGCAATGACACAAATAACCATGAGGATTACAGAATGTTACTCCCCTTTATCAGCAGGCAGTTCCATGGATCCACAGTGTGCTTACTGAGTGTGCCAATGAAAGCCAGGTAGAAGGAGGCTGCCAGGCCACATGTGGTCACCTGATATTAATGTTGATAAACAACCGACAAAATGTCAGCCTGCTGCTTGTAGTCAATGCTGACCCCGGTGAAGTACTCTGGTATCTTCACTCTGTGCACGCCCTCCTTGCATAGCTCACAGCTTTGGCCGCTCAGACCTGACGACCACCTCTTGTCGCAATGCTACCACCAATCTCGAAACTTCGTGCCTCCCTTCTCAGGCCAGTGAACCCCGTGTATATATCGGCAAGCAAAGACCTTCTAAGGACACAACTCACAGATACCCACTCTTCCTCATAGATATTGACAATGGGGTTGCACGAGGGGCAGTTGATACTACTCTTTAGCCAGTGGCTCCAGTCTACTAACTCAATGGCACCACGGCTCACTAGAACAAAATGATGTCAGTTCATTATCTAAGTGGGGATACCAACAACTATTTACACTATGTGATCAAAAGTATCCAGACACCTGGCTAAAGATGAGTTGCAAGTCCATGGTGCCCTCCACCAGCAATGCTGGAATTTAATATGGTGTTGGCCCACCCTTAGCCTCGATAACAGCTTCCACTCTCTCAGGCATGCATTCAACCAGGTGCTGGAAGGTTTCTTGGGGAATGGCAGCCCATTCTTCACAGAGTGCTGTACTGAGGAGAGGTGCCGATGTCGGTTGGTGAAACCTGGAATGAAGTCGGCGTTCCAAAACATCCCAAAGGTGTTTTACAGGTTTCAGGTCAGACCTCTGTGCAGGCCAGTCCATTACAGGGATGTTGTTGTCATGTAACCACTCTGCCACAGACAGTGCATTATGAACAGGTGCTTGATCATGCAATCGCCATCCCTGAATAGCTCATCAACAGTGGCAAGCAAGAAGGTGCTTAAAACATCAATGTAGCCTGTGCTGTGATAGTGCCACACAAAACAACAAGAGGTGCAAGGTCACTCGATGAAAAACGTGGCCACACAATAACACCATCGCCTCCATATTTTACTGTTGACACTGCACACACTGGCAGATGACGTTCACTGGGAATGTGCCACATCCACACCCCGCCATTCGATCACCACATTGTGTACCACAATTCATCACTCTGCACAATTTTTTTCCACTGTTCAATCGTTCAATATTTATGCTCCTTACACCAAGCAAGACATGGTTTGGCATTTACTGGTGTGATGTGTGGCTTATGAGTAGCCGCTCAACCATGAAATCGATGTTTTTTCACCTCCCACCTAACTGTCATAGTACCTGCAGTGGATCCAGATGCAGTTTGGAATACCTATGTGATGGTCTGGGTAGATGTATGCCTACTACACACAATGACTCTCTTAAACTATCAGCGGTCTCTGTCAGTCAACAGACAATGTCGACCTGTACGCTTTTGTGCTGTACGTGTCCCTTCGTGTTTCCACTTCACTATCACAGTGGTCCTAGGTATGTTTAGGAGTGCGGAAATCTTGCATAAAGACATCTGACACTAGTGACACTCAATCACCTGACCACATTCGAAGTCCGTGAGTTCCGCAGAGCGACCCATTCTGCTCTCTCACGGTGTCTAATGAGTATTGAGGTTGCTGATATGGAGTACCTGGCATTGGGTGGCAGCACAATGCACCTAATATGAAAAACATATGATTTTGGGGGTGTCCTGACACTTTTGATCACACAGTGTATCTGCTGCTTTTAGCAGAAACTCTCTCCAAGCTTTCTTGATTGATTCATTTAGTAACCCTAGTTACTAAGATGACATCATAATCACTAATCCCTGACTCTAAAATGATGCCACCAATAGAGGTGATGCTGGATTCATTTATGATATTCGTGTTGATTTTAATGTCCCCACACAGAACTGTGCTGAGCTTTGTACTTGAGACTTTATTTAGAAATTCTATTAATTTATTGAAAAACAGTGTCCACACTATCACTGGGAGATCTATATACACACAAAATTACTAATATCTTGGTGATATGAAGCCCTGTTAATTCAAACTGCTGGAGATACTCTTTAGGCAGGGGAACCTGTTGTCTGGATTTATCCTAAAAAAGACCTACTTCTCATACTGATGACAACAGGTATCTGACCATGTGTGGCCCAAGATCCACCCCCTATTCTTTCACTAATCAGCTGTACCAATCTTCCCTTGCCAGTCCTGTTTAGGTATAGGCCACACCTAGTGAAACCCCACCTGTCCATAGTCCCGAGGGGCACCAGAGAAACGTGAGCAAAGTTGGCTTTCCTCAGAACAGTGCCTAACCCCACATTGATTCACCTCACATCTCCATCAAGGTGAGGCCAATCGTGACACTTGAACAGATCAACAAAGTGTACGTCGGTGCCACGAGTCAGGGAAGCTACCTTGCCCAGGTCTCCACCTATGTCATGTGCCCTATCCCTGTCCAAACTGTTTCCTGCCCCACCCACTATCACTACACGGTCTTCTATTGTAAAGTCTTTACATAAGAACCCTAAGTCCCCTATCACATGACTTAGCCCTGCATTTGCCTGGAACATACTGGTGGCCTGGTATGCTGCCCCTAAACTTTCCTTTAACTCGGAGCCTACAACTCACCCATGCCTACTACCTAGCAGCAGCACTTTCTTCTTCCTAACATTTTGTATATTTCTAAGCTTCTTGCTCTCAGTTGAAGTGTGCTGCACATTTCTTGCTCCACTTTTTACCGTAGGCTCTGGCAGTGGTAGACACATAGTTTCATCATCAACCCCAAAAACATCAGATCATGTTCTCTTTCTTCCTATCCTCCTACAAGCTGCCAGTTCACAACCACCCTATCTCTCTTGATCCTTATCAGTTCCTTCCTCGATTCCTTCAACTGTGCCTCAAGGGCACAGATTTTCCTTTCCTGTACCCCAATCAAGATGTTCCTACTGCATACTCTGCAGTTCCAGGAGACAGCCTCTTCTGTTCTCCCAAGATTCTCCCCCCACCAGTGAAAATATTTCCTACAAGATTAGCAACAAATCCCTCTACTCACAATGCTATAACAGCTTCCACATTTCTCACTCATGATCAGTTTCGAAAGACTAATTAAGTTTTAAATTTTTCCAGGACACGAGATTGGCTATATGTATGCAAAAACGACTTGGAGGTCTTACATACCATTGTTGTTGTTTTTGTACTGGTTTAGAGATACAATGACAGAAGAATTTATTAGTAATTACTTTGTTTTTAGAGAATTTACTTTACTGTTTGGTCAGGTTTTAAATTTATGCCTAGATCACCTCTAACTAGTAAACACTATGAAATGTGTTAGTTAAAAACATTTAATTATACTTTTATTGTGACAATAGACACTGATGAAACTAGTAGCTGTCTTTCTTAAACGAATTTTGCACTATCAAGAAAACTTGAATAGAATTTTTTGTGTCTTGGCATGCAAACTTTCACGTTATGTCGCAATTATCAGGACTTCAGATTACACAAAGTTGTTTCCCCCCCTCTAGAATAAGCTATATGGGGACGCAAATATTCAATTTTGTGACAAGAATGGACATACAGCAAATATACAAAACAAAGGAAATTTAAATTTGACACTATTTCCTATCAAATAAGTTCTTTTATTGGACGAAGAAAACACCTGTGATCTCACTCGCCAGACATATTCTCTTCCTGTCTGTTTTAATGTTTGTTTACTTACAAGGCCTGTCACTGAGTGTGAAGGGTAAGCTTTTGGCATACAGCCTTGAGCTGACTCTTGGAGGCCAACCCCCTGCCTTATAAACTTATTGCAATAAGAGGACTCTTGCCGCATTGCCCACTGAGGATCTACCATCCTCTGCGATCTTCGTATTGGTCATATAAGGTTGAATCTAAGCCTCTTAATCCTTAATGATCTGTACCCCCAAACCCCCACTGTCATCCACATTTTATGAGACTCTCCTACCATTTGGCCTTTTGCACTAAATACGCTCTTCCATTCTCCATGTCACAGATAGTAGCAGACAACCTTACATAGTTACATCTGTCTTTGGTTTTCATCATAAAAGAGGTTTGTTCCCTAGATTTAAGTACCTGAATTCTCTTCCACAGTTGGAGGCCCTCAGTTTGGAAAGCCTTCATCATTGCTTTCATGCTGGTCAGGTTTTCCTCTCCATTTTGTTTTGTATTTTTGTATTTTGTGCTGTTTCATCACCACCCCCTCTTCTTGTGTCATCCCCCCCCCCCCCCCCCCCCCCCACCTGGTGTCGCAGTCATGGTATGAAGTGGGAACTGGGGTGGGTTAGCAGTGATTCCAGCACCATGTCACACATAGCACCATTGGGGTGTCTTATGATCTCCCCCTTCCTCCCTCCAGTTCTTTACTCTTCCTGCTACCCCAGTGTTCCGTCTTCATCTTCATTTGCCTGTTTTGCTTCGCCATCAACTAGATTGTGCTGTTGGTTTGCTGCTCCCACAGTCTCTGCCATTTTGGATCTTGGGACTAATGATGTCAGTGTTTCGTTCCTCTCCTCAATCAATCAATCAATATCTGCAGCCAGCAGGCAAGCAGTGAGACTCGGTATCTGCACTGTTAGCATCTGTGTCATGGTGTTACTAGCATTAATGACAAGTTTGAAATTATTACTCGTTTCCAAATACAAACAGGCATTTCTGTGCCCTGGTAAATTAGAACTACAAAATTATATGCCTAAATTTAGGAAATAATGACCAGCTAAAAACAGAACATTCTGGAATATGAGTTATTTGGTTAGAGATAACTTGTTCAAAAGGGGGATTTAAAAAAAAAGTAAAATTATACTGCAAATTGGAACCTAAAAGGCTTTCAGTTGAGTTATATTGCTAATTGAGAATTACTCATTCCTAATTCCAACTGCATGTGTTTATACAGATACTGAAATTATTATTTATTCATGAAATTTATTTTTTGGTAAATGTTTACATTATCAGGAAAATTGATTGTGAACAATCAGATGTTAGTATATTCCTTGCCAGAATATGAAAGTATTTAATCTGTTTAACAGTTGTACTAGTGTGACCATTGTAGCTAGATCAAAAATAAATATATATTACATTTTGATGATTGCAACTCACTCTGTTGCCATGTTGGGACGGTTGTCAAATGTGTGGCCATCACCAGCAGTGCGCTGAGCCTCAGTCACAGTCCTCACTGCCCAGCACGGATTGGGAGGGGACTGACCCAGGCTGCTGCATCAGTTTCTGGTGGTCCCACGTGTCAGTAGAACTGCCGCACTAGAGGCCGGTGAAGAAGGAAGGAATATCGACATTTGACATTCTGTCAACAGTGAGGTGATCAGAGCATAAGCTCTGACGGTTTCAAGGATGGGGGAGAAAATTGGCCTTGGCCTTTCAAAGGAACCATCCCAGAATTTGCCTTGATTGATCTAGGGAAATTATGGAAAACCTAAAACTGGATGGCAGGACATGGAATAAAGCCACCATGTTCCTGAATATGAGATCAACACACTAGCTAATGGGGTGTAAACCTTCATCCCAAAGTGTTGTCAGTAACTTTGTTTCTCCTGTGTCGGGAACTGCCATGGGTATGCAGCTTAAGGAATTTGCTTTCTTTGCTGAAAACAGTCTCCTCTGTGGTGCACGTTTTCTCTTGTTACTGCTTTGTGGGCTAATGAAAGAGACGCCACTACTGGCATGAACAGCACCTACACTAGCCTTCAGTGAAGTTACCATTTTGTTGGCCAGCTAAACTTCAGTATCTGAAATACCAGAAACAATTTCTGCCAGTACCTCTGTGTCACAGGAACTGACTGGCTTCAGAATTTTCCTCTCCCTCATTAATGAAAGCAATGCCTCCAACATTCATTAGTAGTACATCTGGTAATTCAGAAATTTCAAACGGTTTTTCTTCTGTACACTCTACTTCATAAACATTATGTATATGCTTGAACGTATTTAACTTAATGCTATAATCAATACATGCATAGTAATATCTATGAATGCTTACTTTACATTCAGTGCACACTAATTTTGAGTTACAGTGGATAATATTTATATTTTCATCCAAAAGGCAAACTTCAAGTGATTTTATGGCTGGTACTTCCCAACCTCTGCCTATCTTTCTAGTTGAGTCCTTATTCATCAAAATACTGGATTTGTGCTTACGGCGAATGTTTTTCATTTTACTTGTCAGTTTTTGTTTCACAATGACAATGAGCCTGTCAAACAGATTTGCTGTTACAAGCAACCTTTATCCAAATGTTTCACCGGCTTTGCATTACCATGTAGAGGAAGTGGTGGTAATATGGCCCCTGCAACAAATATGCCGCCGCCGCCGCCTCCCCCCCCCCCTTAATATATTAATAACATTTAGCTGAACTCTAGTGGTGACAGCTGGAACTAGTGTACTAGTATCCTCCCTGGCCTGGAGGAGCACTGGAAGCAGGTCAGTACAGTGGTTGAGTGACAGTGAGGTTATATTTTTCAAGCGCCTGTTCAAAACATTGCGAGGTATGTGAATTTCACTTTATTAATGTACCATTATTGGTTAATACTTAGATGCAAGCACCATGCATACAACCTAGTAAGTATTGGCAAAAGTTTCAAATAGATTAAAAGGTGTGCCATTATTGCCTTAGTTTACAAGGTGTAAGTGACTGTAATATGGCCCCCACTGGTGCTCGTAATGTGGACCCCAGGGTCCATATTATAAGCAGTCCGTAAAATATTTTTATTTCTGTTTTCAGATGCCTAGAACTAATCTGGCACCTAAATGAACCCCCAAAAGACAGGCGTGGGATAAAAACCAAATGCGAGAGGCAATGTCTGCTGTTGTAGGAAAAATAATGGAAGTTAAAAAAGCAAGCATCGAAACATTGTGCAGTCCCAAAAACAACTCTGCGCCAGTATCTGTATGAGGCTAATACATTACAGATGGCAGATTTTGAAACTAAAAAGCTTGGAAGAAAACCAGCTCTACCAGCGGCGCTAGAAAGTGAACTAGTGGTTTACTTACAGTATATGGAGGCCTAATTCTATGCTTTTACTAGTATGGATGTTAGAAAAATGGCCTACCAACTTGCAGTTAGGAATGGAATTGCAACAAACTTCAGAAATGAAATTGCTGGAAGGGCTTGTCGTGACCATTTCCTTCGACTTCATCAAGATACGCTTTCAATTAGAAAGCGAACTGGAACATCATATGCTCGAGCAAAAGGCTTTTCCCATGAGAGTATTAACTCATTCCACGACTTGCTATGAGCTGAATACTGGAAATATAAATATCCAGAAGATCGTGTATGGAACGTTGACAAAACAGGCCTTAGTGTAGTTCAGACTAAGATACCACAAGTAATTGCAAGCAGAGGTAAATGCCAAAGTTGTTCTCTGACTGCTGCAGAGTGTGGGTCTCTAGTAATGTTCATCTGTTTGCTAAGTGCACGACGTTCTTATGTTGCCCTGATGTTCATATTGCCGCGAACGGAAGAGGTGGAAGACCATTGTTTCATTTGATTTGCTGTACAAAAAAAGAGGAAAAGAACTTTTCCAAAGACCCCCGTAGTGAGGTAAGCTTCTACATCCTTACATATGTCCTCTAGCCATTCCTGCTTAGCCATTTTGCACTTCCTGTCGATCTCATTTTTGAGACGTCTGTCTTCCTTGTTGCCTGCTTCATTTACTGCATTTTTATATTTATTCCTTTCATCAATTAAATCCAATATCTCTTCTGTTACCCAAGGATTTTTGATAGCCCTCGTCTTTTTACCTATTTGATCCTCTGCTGCCTCCACTACTTCATCCCTCAAAGCTACCCATTCTTCTTCTACTGTATTTCCTTCCCTTGCCAAAGAGACACACTATATCATAGCGTCCAACAGGTTTGCTTTTATGGAGCATCCACTCCCAAATATTCTCGCTGTAGTGAGTCCTAAGTGCACCCATACATGTACGATCTAGCGGTGGCAGGACAAGAACAATTAGCCTCAATAGCTTTGTCATTCTTAGGCGGCAGTTCATTGTTACCATTCGCTGAAACCTGCCAGCTTGATCATCCAACCTGTTGGCGTCGTCTTTTTAGCTAGTGTGCTAGGTGAAGGCAGTTCGAATCGTTCAGCTCCACATATAATAACCTCTTTATCTGATGGCCTATCAAGTCCGATGTCAGTTTTTTCAGCTGGGTTGAAGTCTGCATCGGTGAATACGGACGGGTCCATGGGCCATACTCCAGTAGCTTTGAAACCTTTAATAGCAGATTTCATTGTTGCACTTTTGATGAAAAAAGCGTTGAAATTTGAAAGACTACCGCGGCCTGCACACCTCTCAGTCCATACACGGAGTCAATGGAGGAGAGATGCGACAGGTATATATACCACACCACCCACCGGCCTAAAACGTCAGTCAACAGGAGTAACCTCATGATGATGGCACGCTACGCCGTGACTGGAACACGATAGTAGGAAAAGGAAGAGAAGGAATCTTAGTAGGTGAATATGGATTGGGGTTAAGAAATGAAAGAGGAAGCCCCCTGGTAGAATTTTGCACAGAGCATAACTTAATCATAGCTGCATGCCCAAGAGACCTTCAAGCACATTCATATTATATTAATATCCAGAAAAACGTTAATTTCAACACAGTCTAACATGTGTTGGACTGTGACGATACGGTAACAACTTTGATATAGCTTTCAGTTTGCGGAACTGGCGGCTGTTTAGGGGAGGCCCTTTGGGCCGGACTTGTTAAGGGTGAAATCCAGGCGCTAAGGGCACGTGTCGGTCGTGCCATCGGCACTCGGACTCTTCATTCGAACGTAGAGCGTTCAGAATGTCGAGTTTCTATCGTCATAGCATGGAAAACGCACGCTGGGGAGTCTTTCCAAATGCGCAGAGCAATATCTAGCAAGACAGATATTCTGAAAGTGTGTTTGAACATTGACCAACGAGATGGAACAACGCCTTGTACGCCACATGCACGCCATCTTTCTTCAGTACAGACTCGCCATACGCCGCACTGGCTTTCAGTTGATGTTGGTTTCAAGCGAGCAGCGCTTTTGGTGGGGGAAGCGGCCTTTTCCGGGAGAACCCTGCCACTGGCCTACAGGGGCACCCAAAATCAGTTGCCTGTTACCTGTCTAGCGGCGAAGATCGGCGTGCAGTTGTGTACAATACGTCGTTTCTGTTCGTGAGATCTTTGTTGCCAGCGTCAGTCAGTTAACTTGGTGTAGGCCCTACTCACTGACATACTTCGGTATCTGGAAGTGCTGGATAACCGCCTTGCATTGCAAGAAAATTGCAGAAGACGAAGAGGAGCTATTTGCGGAGTACATTTCCCCATCATGTTATAGTTCTGGGTGGAGATTTTAATTTGCCAGATATACCAGGTAACCAAGAAGTCAGTATAAATTTGAAAACTGAATAAATCACGGAATAATGTAGATAGGGAGGTACAAATTGACACACATGCTTGGAATGACATGGGATTTGATTAGAACAAAAGTTCAAAAAATGTCCGACAGATGGCGCTTCATCTGATCAGAATAGCATAACAAAGTAAGACAAAGCAAAGATGATGTTCTTTACAGGAAATGCTCAATATGTCCACCATCATTCCTCAACAGTAGTTGTAGTCGAGGAATAATGTTGTGAACAGCACTGTAAAGCATGTCCAGAGTATGTGGTGAGGCATTGGCGTTGGATGTTGTCTTTCAGCATCCCTAGAGATGTCGCTCGATCACGATACACTTGCGACTTCAGGTAACCCCAAAGCCAATAATCGCACGGACTGAGGTCTGGGGACCTGGGAGGCCAAGCGTGACGAAAGTGGTGGCTGAGCACACGATCGTCACCAAACGACGCGCATAACAGATCTGTCCAACATTTTGTGAATTTTTTTCTAATAAATCCCCATGTCATTCCAAGCATGTGTGTCAATTTTTACCTCTCTATCTACATTATTCCGTGGTTTATCACTTTTTCAAATTTATACTGACTTTTTGATCACCCGGTAGACTGGGAGACTCAGACGTTTATAACGGGTGGCAGGGACAAAGACCCCAGTGATTTTTTTTTTATCTGAAAACTACCTTGAACAGTTAAACAGAGAACCGACTCGTGGCGATAACATATTAGACCTTCTGGTGGCAAACAGACCCGAACTATTTGAAACAGTTAACGCAGAACAGGGAATCAGTGTTCATAAAGCGGTTACTCCATCAATGATTTCAGCCGTAAATAGAAATATTAAAAAAGGTAGGAAGATTTTTCTGTTTAGCAAAAGTGACAAAAAGCAGGTTTCAGAGTACCTGATGGCTCAACACAAAAGTTTTGTCTCAAGTACAGATAGTGTTGACGATCAGTGGAGAAAGTTCAAAACCCTCGTACAATATGCGTTAGATGAGTATGTGCCAAGCAAGATCGTAAGAGATGGAAAAGAGCCACCGTGGTACAACAACCGAGTTAGAAAACTGCTGCGGAAGCAAAGGGAACTTCACAGCAAACATAGACATAGCCAAAGCCTTGCAGACAAACAAAAATTACGCGAAGCGAAATGTAATGTGAGGAGGGCTATGCGAGAGGCGTTCAATGAATTCGAAAGTAAAGTTCTATGTACTGACTTGGCAGAAAGTCCTAAGAAATTTTGGTCTTATGTCAAAGCAGTAGGTGGATCAAAACAAAATGTTCAGACACTCTGTGACCAAAATGGTACTGAAACAGAGGATGGCAGACTAAATGCCGAAATACTAAATGTCTTTTTCCAAAGCTGTTTTACAGAAGTAAACTGCACTGTAGTTCCTTCTCTAGACTGTCGCACAGATGAGAAAATGGTAGATATCGAAACAGACGACAGAGGGACAGATAACAATTAAAATCAGATTCTGCTGCTGAATAGGAACAGTTATAAAGTAAGACTTTGAAGTCATTGACGTCGGTTTGCAGTAGGGTTTTGGAGCATATACTGTATTCAAACATTATGAATCACCTCGAAGGGAACGATCTATTGACACGTAATCAGCATGGCTTCAGAAAACATCGCTCTTGTGCAACGCAGCTAGCTCTTTATTCGCACGAAGTAAATGCCGCTATCGACAGGGGATCTCAAGTTGATTCCATATTTCTAGATTTCCGGAAAGCTTTTGACACCGTTCCTCACAAGCGACTTCTAATCAAGCTACGGAGCTATGGGGTATCGTCTCAGTTGTGCTCCCTGCCGCCGTTGGATAAGCAGCTGCAGCAGCAAGTCGTATAACCCTAGCTAACTTATTTATTAGATAGTTTAATTAATTTCTTTGCGTGTTTTTGGGTACTTGCATTGTTTAATTCATATATTTCATTTGGCAGTCGTAGCATCGCCCTTTAGTGTTTACTTGGTAGATTCTTATTTAAATTGCGTGTGAGTTTCGTATAGGAGGTGCAATTTCTAGTTTTAGTTACTGTAATCGTAAATTCAGCAGATTGTAGCGCAGTCGTTAGGCATTTGTACAGGTTAGTTGATACATTCTTTGCGTGTTTCGCTTGCGTTATCTAGGCACTGACTCGTTTTTCAGTAACTGTTGTTCAACATCGATTAGAATGGACAGGGACTGCGATTGCTGTGTTCGGATGAGGGTTGACTTGGCATCCCTTCGCTCACAGCTGCAATCGGCGCTGACTTCGGTCGCGCAGCTTGAGGCTGTTGCCAATGGGCACCACTGTGGGGAGCCGGGCTCGGGTATCACGGGGATGTCAACCTCGTCCCGTCTGTCCGCAGATCGGTCTGCCGCTGTGGTTGCCCCGGTTGCTGCCCGCAGTGGGGCTGAGCCCTCGCCTGTGGTGGATTGGGATGTCGTTCCAAGGCGTGGCAGACAGCGAAAGGCGTCCCCGGAGGCTGATCAGAACGCCTCCCCGGTGCGTCTGACAAACCGGTTTCAGGCACTGTCTCTGGCTGAGCCAGATGCAGCTCCCTGCCCTGTTTCAGAGGATCATTCTCAGCCTTCAAGGTCCGTGCAATCGCAGAGGGAGGGCTTACTGGTAGTTGGGAGCTCCAATGTTAGGCGCGTAATGGGGCTCCTTAGGGATACGGCGGCTAAGGAGGGGAAGAAATCCAGTGTGCACTCCGTGTGCATTCCGGGAGGAGTCATTCCTGATGTGGAAAGGGTCCTTCCGGATGCCATGAAGAGCACAGGGTGCAGCCAGCTGCAGGTGGTGGCACATGTCGGCACTAATGACGTGTGTCGCTTTGGATCTGAGGAAATTCTCTCTGGATTCCAGCGGCTATCTGATTTGGTGAAGGCTGCCGGTCTTGCTTACGAGATGAAGGCAGAGCTCACCATCTGCAGCATCGTTGACAGAACCGACTGCGGACCTTTGGTGCAGAGCCGGGTGGAGGGTCTGAATCAGAGGCTAAGACGGTTTTGCGACCGTATTGGCTGCAGATTCCTTGACTTGCGCCATAGGGTGGTGGGGTTTCGGGTTCCGCTGAATAGGTCAGGAGTTCACTACACTCAGCTGGCGGCTACACGGGTAGCGGAAGCTGTGTGGCGTGGACTGGGCGGTTTTTTAGGTTACAAGGCCTCGGGAAAGTGCGGGATGGGCTGCAATGTCAAAGGGTGCTTGGCAATTACAGGACGTGCTTGGATCAAGGAACAGTCGGAATTATAGTTGTAAATTGTTGTAGTTGCGCTGGAAAAGTCCCTGAGCTTCAAGCGCTAATAGAAAGCACAGAAGCTGATATCGTTATAGGTACAGAAAGCTGGCTAAAGCCTGAAATAAGTTCTGCACAAATTTTTACGAAGTCTCAGACGGTGTTCAGGAAAGATAGATTAGGCAGAATTGGTGGTGGAGTGTTTGCGTCTGTCAGTAGTGGTTTATCTTGTAGTGAAGTCGAAGTAGATACTCCGTGCGAATTGGTATGGGTGGAGGTTATACTTAACAGCCGAATTAAGTTAATAATTGGCTCCTTCTACCGACCCCCAGACTCCGATAATACAGTTGCGGAACAGTTCAGAGAAAGTTTGAGTCTCGTAACAAATAAATACCCCAGTCATACGGTTATAGTTGGTATGTTGGCAAAAATACTTGTTCAAAACCGGTGGTAGGCAGAAAACGTCTTCCGAGATTGTCCTAAATGCTTTCTCCGAAAATTATTTCAAGCAGTTAGTCCACGTACCCACACGAATTGTAAATGGTTGCGAAAACACACTTGACCTCTTAGCCACAAACAATCTGGAGCTGATAGAGAGCATCATGACTGACACAGGGATTAGTGATCGCAAGGTCGTTGTAGCTAGGCTCAATACCATTTCTTCCAAATCCATCAGAAACAAACGCAAAATAATTTTATTTAAAAAAGCGGATAAAGTGTCACTAGAAGCCTTCCTAAAAGACAATTTCCATTCCTTCCGATCTGACTATGCGAATGTAGACGAGATGTGGCTCAAATTCAAAGATATAGTAGCAACAGCAATTGAGATATTCATACCTCATAAATTGGTAAGAGATGGAACGGATCCCCCGTGGTACACAAAAAAGGTCCGAACGCTGTTGCAGAGGCAACGGAAAAATCATGCGAAGTTCAGAAGAACGCGAAATCCCGAAGATGGGCTAAAATTTACAGACGCGCGAAATTTGGCACGTACTTCGATGCGAGATGCCTTTAATAGGTTCCACAACGAAACATTGTCTCGAAATTTGGTAGAAAATCCGAAGAAATTCTGGTCGTATGTAAAGTACACAAGCGGCAAGACGCAGTCAATACCTTCGCTGCGCAGTGCCGATGGTACTGTTATCGACGACTGTGCCGCTAAAGCGGAGTTATTGAACGCAGTTTTCCGAAATTCCTTCAGCAAGGAAGACGAATTGGATATTCCAGAATTTGAAACACGAACATCTGCTAGCATTAGTCTCTTAGAAGTAGATACATTAGGGGTAGCGAAGCAACTCAAATCGCTTGATACGGGCAAGTCTTCAGGTCCAGATTGTATACCGATTAGGTTCCTTTCAGATTACGCTGATACTATAGCTCCCTACTTAGCACTCATATACAACCGCTCGCTCACCGATAGATCTGTACCTACAGATTGGAAAATTGCGCAGGTCGCACCAGTGTTGACGTCGGTTTGCAGTAGGGTTTTGGAGCATATACTGTATTCAAACATTATGAATCACCTCGAAGGAAACGAACTATTGACACGTAATCAGCATGGCTTCAGAAAACATCGCTCTTGTGCAACGCAGCTAGCTCTTTATTCGCACGAAGTAAATGCCGCTATCGACAGGGGATCTCAAGTTGATTCCATATTTCTAGATTTCCGGAAAGCTTTTGACACCGTTCCTCACAAGCGACTTCTAATCAAGCTGCGGAGCTATGGGGTATCGTCTCAGTTGTGCGACTGGATTCGTGATTTCCTGTCAGGAAGGTCGCAGTTCGTAGTAATAGACGGCAAATCATCGAGTAAAACTGAAGTGATATCAGGTGTTCCCCAGGGAAGCATCCTGGGACCTCTGCTGTTCCTGATCTATATAAATGACATGGGTGACAATCTGAGCAGTTCTCTTAGATTGTTCGCAGATGATGCTGTAATTTACTGTCTAGTAAGGTCATCCGAAGACCAGTATCTGTTGCAAAGCGATTTAGAAAAGATTGCTGTATGGTGTGTCAGGTGGCAGTTGACGCTAAATAACGAAAAGTGTGAGATGATCCACATGAGTTCCAAAAGAAATCCGTTGGAATTCGATTACTCGATAAACAGTACAATTCTCAAGACTGTCAATTCAACTAAGTACCTGGTCTTAAAATTACGAACAACTTCAGTTTGGAAGGACCACATAGATAATATTGTCGGGAAGGCGAGCCAAAGGTTGCGTTTCATTGGCAGGACACTTAGAAGATGCAACAAGTCCACTAAAGAAACAGCTTACACTACACTCGTTCGTCCTCTGTTAGAATATTGCTGCGCGGTGTGGGATCCTTACCAGGTGGGATTGACGGAGGACATCGAAAGGGTGCAAAAAAGGGCAGCTCGTTTTGTATTATCACGGTATAGGGGAGAGAGTGTGGTAGATATGATACACGAGTTGGGATGGAAGTCATTTCAGCATAGACGTTTTTCGTTGCGGCGAGACCTTTTCACGAAATTTCAGTCACCAACTTTCTCTTCCGAATGCGAAAATATTTTGTTGAGCCCAACCTACATAGGTAGGAATGATCATCAAAATAAAATAAGAGAAACCAGAGCTCGAACAGAAAGGTTTAGGTGTTCGTTTTTCCCGCTCGCTGTTCGGGAGGGGAATAGTAGAGAGATAGTATGATTGTGGTTCGATGAACCCTCTGCCAAGCACTTAAATGTGAATTGCAGAGTAGTCATGTAGATGAATCGCGCTATTTGTTATGGAACTTTTATAAGCTGATGTCCTTTCTGACTGGACTTGACACTTCTCTTTCTGCCTTATAACATGTCCGTGGATACTACAGGCAGAACAACGTGACTCTCACACGGACAAGAGAGCAAAGGCGCGTTTTAATAGCGCTAGCTTAAGAATTTTACACCCATCCATTTTGTTAAGTGGGTGATAGAGAGAAACGTGTGACGAGGGCCTCCCGACCGCTGACCAGGTGCAGGTCTTTCGACTTGACGCAACTTCGGCAACTTGTGCGTCTTTGGGGATGAAATGATGATGATTAGGACAACACGACACCCAGTCCCGGAGCAGAGAAAATCTCCAACCCAGCCGGGAATCGAACCCGGGCCCTTGGGATTGACAGTCTGTCACGCTGACCACTCAGCTACCGGGGGCGGCCAACCGGGTGATGTGTGACCCAGATGCCACCGACAGCTGCCGCTGGCGAGCGCTGCGATCCCATGTACCACATTGAGACGCACGTGTCGTATGCACGAGTCACATCGTTTCAGGGCGTTCGGCAGCACTTTTATCTTGGCACGCTCAACACTGACGTTAACAACACCGTCCGTGTAGTGACGGCATTACGTTTCCCTAAAACAGTGCACGGAGATCGGCGCAAATACTGTTGAGTGGTACTTAAGAGAGGGAAATAAATTAGTGAAATCAATGTGAAGTGAAGTAGAAATTAAAAAATAAATGAGAAACTTAGTTTAGCTTAGAAGAGTTGCACACTGGCAAAGCAGAAGAGGCAATGACCGCGAAGTCAGCACATTCAGGAGAAGCCATCGTCCTCCCCCACGTAAGCAGAAGCTGTCGATTCAGCCGTCAGGGCATCGCCCGTCCGGCTCACGTGTTTCTCTATTGTCACATGTGATCAAAGGCCCTCGCCTACATTCCGAGAGCCAATGAGCGACGTTATGAAGGTTCTTTTCGAAGCTTTTCGACGTGATAGAAGAGGCAACGACAGCGATGTTGTTCACCTCCAGTGAACTGAAGTGATAAATACGCGAGACACAGTGGGCCCGACAGGAGTAGCTTTCAGTTCAGTTCCGGTACAGTCGGTGCTGAAGACCGTCATTCAGTAAGAGACTACATCGTACACAGAAGCACCGAGTCCGCCGCTGTAATGGAATAGCAAGCAGCAGCCTCGGCGCCAGAAGACAGAAGGTATTTGAGGCCCGATTTTTATGTACCCGAGTGACTCGTGAGGACGGGAAGGAGACAGCCTCACATCAGCAGTCACAAGTGAGCTGGGACGAAGACCTGGCAAGCGGGAGTCCGTCGTTCGAGTCCGGGACACTGGCCTTCCCCCGCCGCTGCGCTGGCCCACACACGCGGCCGCTTAGAGAAGAGAAACACTGGGACGCCACATCCGAGGTGTCTCCGTCCGATTCACGACTTCGTCCTCAATAATTAAACGGGCCACCTCGCGATGCGCGTTTCCAGTCAACTGGCCGAAACGGCGACACGAGATACACGCCGCAGCTCACGCAAGTAGAAGGATTCGCAAACGACACAGCTGCCAGTATCCCAGCCAGAACAATCCAGCAAGAAACCCTTGTACAAAACTTTTATTGAAAGTTATCTTATGTAAAACTTCTGTTTCATTCTACCCCATACCTGAGCCAAGGATAAACCCACCCTGAAAAATGTTGTTAAGAGAGGAAAAGTAATGTATTGAGTGTTTTTCGCCCTGAAATAATGCTTTAGAATCAAATGCCCTTCGCAGTAATGCTCATCCTGACAGCTGACCAGGACAAACAGAGAAAACCCAGTTACAGTACGGAGTAGAGAGGAGCGGAGGGTATTCGTGGTGAAGGGGCGCCGTCGAGAATAGCGACGACTACAGATACGAAGTGTCCTCTGTGTCAGGGGACGAAAAGCAGTTCGCTATAAAATTAACGAACAATGCTAACAAGTTAGAAATTACTACAATAATAGTGATTGCGATATTTCTCTCGGCAGTTTAAAACCGAGTAAGTGAGCGAGTAAGGTAACAAGGAAAGTAACAATAGCTACAGTTGTGCTATAGCATACAATGTAAAGAATTTCAAGCAAATAGTGTCAGATTAAGTAACACTACAATTAACGGTAACAGTCGAAGACACTAGCAGGAAGATAATTACGGAGTTACAGTTACAAGGACAATAGATAAAGGCACAGAAACAGAGATAGTTGGAGAGTAGATGCAATTTCAAGATAGCATTCAGAGAAGGAGAGATGTTTGCAAAAGATTAGTATTAAATTAAGGTGAGAGGTGTTAAGTTTTCGCTTTGGCTCGCGTAGTTTCTCTTGATGCTGTTCAGTTCTGACACGTTTCTAAATGCGTTCTTTTAAGGGGGGGGGGGGGGGGTCTCAATTACGCTGTCGTCCAGAGTACGTACATTCTGAAGGCCGAAATGGGGTGTGGCGCTGTTTTAAATCCTTAGGTAGTCCTTTGTAAGATCTTGTCTTATTGTAAGCCCTGTCCTTGCAATTTTTTTTTCGTGGCTGAAGATCTGCGTCCTTTTTCGGTATAAGACAAATTTGATAATTATTGGACGAGATTTCGAAGCACCTTATAATCTACGTACCATCCAATAACTCGTACCAGTGTCTACCTTACCTATGTCAATGCCTAATATTTCTCGTGCGACCTGTATAAGGAGGTCATCTGTGTATTCCGGCTCATCTTTGCTGCGCCAAACAGCCGTAGGCTATTTCGCCTTTTTATGTAGACTGAAGGTGAAGCGAGGAGAACGGAAGAAACTATTAAGGTAAGCTGCACTGGGACCTTACGCAGAATCAGCGGCAATGAGAAAAAATGTATGCAACCCTGGGACTCGAACCGGCGGTCCGCTGCTACCTGATTCATTGCTCGTAGAGGCGAATCAGTTATATGAAAGCGTGCTGTCCGTTTATTCAAACATGTCACAAAGAACAGACATCGCGTATCCCTAATATTTCGCCTTTACTGCCCTCTCGGAAATTCGTCACACTCAAATTATTCTCGGGACCGAGAGCTGTCTGAAACTCCAAGTATAAAGCTCTGAAATGTTTAGCGATTCGTGAACCGTGTATCGAAAAGAAATATTAAACGCCACTGAAGGGGAAGCGTTTACCGAGGGCGACAAAAATGTTGTTTCTACTCAAGTCGGATTTCAATGTGGCTGTGAAGTTATCTGGTAACGCAGGACAGGTCTAGGTGAAAAGAGGGTAATTGTTGGATGTTATTAACGGCCTCCCGATTCCGTCGAGACAGAGTTATTCAAAGAAAGTCTACGCTCAGTAGTGCGGAAGTACCCAAATCGTGCAGTATTAGTTCCGAGCATAGACTAGGACACCGACGGATTCATTACAAGGTTTCCACATAAGTAGCCTTGCGGAGTACTGTTGAACATGTTTTTTCGAAAACTGTCTTGAGCAGCTAGTTCGAGAGCGCACATACAATGGAAATACACACATTAAAAAAATTGCATGACCCCGGTTCCCAGAACTCGGACAGATACTCGTTGACTGTGGATATCGTATCACACACACACAGTCCCTTTGACTGTTTACAGATGTCACTAAACCCGACCACAGATGTGAGCAACCGTGTATGAGCAGCGCCTATTTGACAGACGGGGTCCGACTCATCCACCACGAAGGAGGTACACGGCTCGTGTTTTCTGTAGTTCAATCGTGCCTAGACCGTCAATGCAGCGGTCCGCATTGTTAGTTTGTGCCAGGAAGTGTCGAGGCGACTCGGAGTAAACGAAAGCGATGCCGGTGACCTGCCTCGCTCAGGCTGCCCGGGGGCGACTACGGCAATGGATGACCGCTGCCTACGGATTATGGCTCGCAGGAACCCCGACAGCAAAGCCAACTTGTTGAATAATGCTTTTCGTGCAGCCACGGGACGTCGTGTTAAGACTCAAACTGTGCACAGTAACCTGCACGATGCACGTCTTCACTCCCGACGTCCGTGGCGAGGTCCATCATCGCAACCACGACACAGTGCAGCGCGGTACCGATGGGCCCAACAATATACCGGATGTACCTCTCAGCATTGGCATCACGTTCTCTGCACCGATGAGTCTCATATATACCTTCAACCAGGCAATCGTCGGAGA
Organism: Schistocerca gregaria; assembly: GCF_023897955.1. Classification (NCBI taxonomy): domain Eukaryota; kingdom Metazoa; phylum Arthropoda; class Insecta; order Orthoptera; family Acrididae; genus Schistocerca; species Schistocerca gregaria. Next base: position 2,916,213 of record NW_026061713.1, on the reverse strand, counting down.
CGTCCTTGGAGGCAACCCGGCCAGGCTGAACGCTTTAAATACACTGTCCAGTGACATAGAGGTTCCCTGCTGTTTTGGGGTGGCATTATGTGTGGCCGATGTACTCTCTCGTCGTCATGGAAGGCGCCGCAACGGCAGTACAACGAAATCGGCAGTATACAGTATATTGCCGAGGCATTCGTCTTCATGGACGACAATTCGCGGCCCCATGGTGCACATCTTGTGGATGACTTCCTTCAGGATAACGACATCGCCCGACTAGTGTGGCCAGCGTGTTCTTCAGACATGTGCCGGCCGGAGTGGCCGAGCGGTTCTAGGCGCTACAGTCTGGAGCCGGGCGACAGCTACGGTTGCAGGTTCGAATCCTGCCACGGGCATGGATGTGTGTGATGTCCTTAGGCTAGTTAGGTTTAATTAGTTCTAAGTTCTAGGCGACTCGTGACCTCATAAGTCAACTCGCATAGTGCTCAGAGCCATTTGAACCATTTTTCTCCAGACATGTACCCTATCGAACATACCTGGGACAGACTGAAGATGGCTGTTCATGGCCGACGTGACCCTCCAACCACACTGAGTGATCTACGCCGAATCGCCGTTAGGAATGGGACAATCTGCGTTGATGAACTAGTGGATAGTATTCCACGACGAATACAGGCGCGCATTAATTCAAGAGGACGTGGTAGTGGGTATTACAGGTTCCGGTGTGTACACCAATCTGGGCAACCGACTGTGAAGGTCTCGCTGTATGGTGGTACAACATGCAATTTGTGGTTTCTATGAGCAATAAAAAGGGCGGAAACGATGTTTATATTGATCTCTATTCCAATTTTCTGTACAGGTTCCGGAACCAACCGAGGTGATGCAAAATTTTTTTTGATGTAAGTATTTTAGAGCATGTAGCTACAAAGATGCCTGGACTCACCGAGGGTGTCACTACAGAGACAGACGTTAGTGATAATGACGTCGTCGTAGCGACGATGGTTACTTAAGTTATTAAATCAATCAAGAAAGCTAGGAGAGTAGTTGAGCAGAAAAGCGGTTGTCAGAATCTCAAACAGTGAATGGACATTATTTAGTTCCAGCATGATGGATGTAGAGTAATTATAGGCGAAGTTTGAACAGATTCTAAATCGTGCTGTGGAAAAGTATGTGCCTAGTAAGTGAATGAAGGATGAAGAAGATACATTGCGGAAAATGATGAGGAAGCAGAGACTTCTGCACTCTCAGATCAACAGAGAGCAGGCTAACAACAATTAAAGGTTAGTAGAGATTCGTGCGTCTGTGGAAAGATCGAGGCTCGAGCACAAAGCTGCCACCGTCATACCTTAACAAATTATCTTGAAGAGATCGCGAGACTATTCTGGTCCTACATAAAACCGTTGAGTACGGCGAAGCTTCTGCCCAGTCGTTGAACAGCCTGGTGTGCTAGTAGAAAACAACAAAAGGAATGCTGAAGTTTTAAATTTCGTGTTTAAGAAATATTTCACGCAGCAGGATCGTAGAAACATACAGTCGTTAAACTCTCATGTCGACACCACGGTCATGGACATCCGTGGCCTAGAGAAGCAGCTGGAAGATTTGGTAACAAATAAGTCGCCAGGTCCTGACGGAATACCCATTCGGTTCCACAAACGGTACTCTACAGCATTGGCGCCTTACTTACATTGCATTTATCGTGAATCTCGTGCCTAACGCAAAGTCCCAAGTGACTGGAAAAAAGTGGCTCCTATATACACTACTGGCCATTAAGATTGCTACACTACGAAGATGACGTGCTACAAACGCGAAATTTAACAGACAGGAAAAAGATGCTGTGATATGCAAATGATTTGCTTTCCAGGGCATTCACACAACATTGGCGCCGGTGGCGACACCTACAACGTGCTGACATGAGGAAACGTTCCAACCGATTTCTCATTCACAAACAGCAGTTTACCGGCGCTGCCTGGTGAAACGTTGTTGTGATGGCTCGTGTAAGGAGGAGAAATGCGTACCATCACGTTTCCGACTTTGATAAAGGTCGGATTGTAGCCTATCGCGATTGCGGTTTATCGTATCGCGACAATGCTGCTCGCATTGGTCGAGATCCAATGACTGTTAGCAGAATATGGAAACGGTGGGTTCAGGAGCGTAATACAGAACGCCGTGCAGGATCCCAACGACCTCGTATCACTAGCAGTCTAGGTGACAGGCATCTTATCCGCATGGCTGTAACGGATCGTGCAGCCACGTCTCGATCCCTTAGTCAACAGGTGGGGACTTTGGCAAGATAACAACGATCAGGACGAACAGTTTGACGACGTTTGCAGCAGCATGGACTATCAGCTCGGTTACCCTTGACCTGGGTGCACAAATGGCAAAACGTCATTTTTTCGGATGAATGCAGGTTCTGTCTACAGCATCACGAAAGCGTGTATTCGTCATCGCCATACTGCTGCATCACCCCGCGTGATGGTATGGGGAGCCATTGGTTACACGTCTCGGTCACCTCTTGTCCGCATTGGCGGCACTTTCAACAGTGGACGTTACATTGCAGATGTGCTACGACGCGTGGCTCTACCCTTCATTTCAGCAGGATAATGCAAGACCACATGTTGCAGGTCCTGTACTGGCCTTTCTGGATACTGAAAATTTGCGACTGCTGCCCTGGCCAGCACATTCTCCAGATCTCTCACCAACTGAAAAGGCCTGGTCAATGGTAGCCGAGTAACGGGCTCGTCACATTACTCCAGTCACTACTCTTGATGAACTGTGGTATCGTGTTGAAGCTGCATGGGCAGCTGTACCTGTACACGCCATCCAAGCTCTGTTTGACTCAATGCCCAGGCGTATCAAGGCCGTTATTACGGCCAGAGGTGGTTGTTCTGGGTACTGATTTCTCTGGATCTATGCACCCAAATTGCGTGGAAATGTAATCACATGTCAGTTATAGTATCATATATTTGTCCAATGAATACCCGTTTATCATCTGTAGCAATTTTAATGGCCAGTAGTGTATAAGAACAGTAATAGGACGGACCTGCCAAATGACAGCCCAATATCGTTATCATCCGTTTGCTGCAGAATTCTTGAACATACAGCGACGGAAAAAATCGCAACACCACAAGCAGTTGAGCGAGATAAACGAAAGTTGGTAGGCGTGTTTTTACACTTGAAAAATAGTTTCTATTTTAATTTCGCGTAAGAGTGGTGTTAGTAGGGGCAGTGTGAGGGTGCAAATCAGGTCTGATGTAAATACACGCAGTGGCGGTTGTGAGCGTTAGTTACCTTCTAGATTGGACGAGATCTTAGTCAAAAATGCCTTTGAGGAGACAGAGACGCCATTACGATCATCTTACTGAGTTTGAACGAGGTTGTGTAATAGGGCCACGAGAAGCTGCATGTTCCTCCAGCGATTTCGCAGGTGACTTAGCAGAAATGTAGCACTGTATACGATTACTGGCAGCAGTGACCGCGAGAATGTACGGTTGCAAAAAGCCCGGGCTCCGACCGGTCGTGGCGCTACCAAGAGGGAAGGCAGTCGTGTCTGGCGCATCACATTTCTTCTGCAGCAGCAATTCGAACAGCAGTCGGCGACATAACGAAATGTTAAATTCGATTACTTCAGGGACAGCCCCGAGCCAAGGCGCCTAGTAGCATTTCACTGACCCCCAAACCACCGGCATTTGCGACACAAAACTGACACCGCACACCATTACAACACAATGCGTGCCCGTTTCAATGCTTGCATTCAACATTCTGATCGTTACATCTGTTATTAACTTACCAGCACGTCACTTTTGCAACGGCTTATTTCGCGCTAGCATTGCCCTGTGATGCTGCAATGTTAATTATTTAAATTTCCTACATGGACAGACGTATTCCCGAAATTTCATTACTCTACATGATTTTTTTGTTTGTTTGTTGCTGTGATTTTTTTTACCGCCAATTCATTTGTCCAATCGCGGAAGCCGTCAGGCGCTGACGCCACCCTGCAACACACCTCTGCCAGGCAGGCTGCATCGAGCACAGCCCCTGTAAGTCAGTAACTGCACAGTCCACCGAGCTAAGAAAGTTGAAGCTCGGTCCGCAGAGGTCCTTCGTGTACACGAGACACAACAACAGGTGGTGCACGCAACCGCGACAGGGTCACTGCTGCTATGGACCTTCTGCTGCATCCACCGTGACACATGCTGCCTAACGAGTTAAGTGTGCCTCCCGGGCAGTCCCGCCGTAGTCGACAAATGGTGCCGACCGCTACAAACACAGCATTGCCTCCGACCGCACACCGCCTTCGCTTCCTGTCTTCAGAGTTAACTATACAGGCGGCGCTTCTATGAAATTGGCAAAAATTTACATACACCATTTAAAGAATATTATGTTTTTGAAGAAAACTACACTGTCACAAATTCCCTTTAACTAACAGCTAAAATCTTTTCCATTCCTGATGATGGTAATTTCGTATCCTTTAACGTAGTTCATTTACTTACTAACATTCCCATTTATGGGACTATTAAAATTACTGATGAGAATCTTCTCCAATACAAAAATCTAATGTACAAGAAATTAAAGATGTCATAAGGTTATTACTTCTGATACTCTCCTACAACTATTTCCAGTTTAACGCAGAAATATTTGCCGTGCCCATTTGTATAACAAGTACGCTTGCTAACAGTTTAACAAAACTGTCTTTAGGTACGGATCTTTCTGTGAGCGGTTGTATATAATTACTAAACATGGAGCTATTGTATCAGCACACTCAGAGGAACCCGACTGGTATACAATCTGGACCGGAAGCCTTGCCTTTATTAAGTGATTTAAGCTGCTTTGCTTCACCGAGGATTTTACTTCTAAGCTTCTCATCTTGGCACTTTCTGTTGACTGGACTTCAGTAATACTTACTTCGTATTCTTTGCTGAAGGAGTTTCGGAAAACCATGTTTCTTAACTCTACTTTAGTGGCACTGTCATCAGAGACTCCACCGTTATTTTCGCGCAGTGAAGGTGCTGATTGCGTCTTGACACTGGTGTAATTCACGTATGACCAGAATCTCTCTGGGTTTTTCGCCAGATTTCGAAACAGAGTTATGTTGCGGAAATTATTAAGAGCATCTGGCACTGAAGTAGCCGCTATATGTAGAACTTCTACGAAACTTCGCCAGTCTTGGGGATTTAGGATTCTTTCAGATTTGCATGCTTTTTCGTTGCTTCTGCAACAGCGATTTCACCAGTTTTGTCCATGGGGGATCAGTATCATCACTTATTAATTTATGTGGTATATATATCTCTCAATTGCAGTCGATACTATTTCTCTGAAATCATTCCACATCTTTTCTACGCTTACATGATCAGATCGGAAGGAGTGGAGGCTGTCTCTTTAAAAAGCGTTAAGAGCATTATTAGCTTTTTTTAAAAAGATGTACTTTGAGTTTCTTTTTGATGGTTGTAGGTGTTACAGTATTCAGTGTAGCAGAAACTGCCTTGTGGTCGCTAATCCCTGTATTCGTCATGATACTAACTATTCATCTAGGAATATTTCCTTCTAAGAGGTCAAGTACGTTTTCGCAACCATTTATGCTTCGAGTGGGCTCACGAACTAATAGTTCAAAATACTTTTTTGAGAAAGCATTCCGTACTATTTCAGATGACGTTTTATGCCTGCCGCCTGCTTTAAACGTACAAATTTTCCAGCATATCGAGGATAGATTGAAATCACCACCGACTATAATTGTGTGAGTGGGGTACCTATTTGAAATGAGACTCACGTTTTCTTTCAACTGTTCAGCAACTATATCCTCTCAGTCGGGGGTCGGTAAAACGATCCAGTTTAGTCCGATTGACAAGTATAGCCTCTACCCATATTATTTCGCAGGAACTATCTACTTCAGTTTCACTACAAGGTAAACTACTTCTGACTGCAATAAATACTCCAGCGCCAACTGTATTTCATCTATCCCTTCTCAACGTAGTTAAGTTAATCCGAAATTTTTTCAGACGACCTATTTCCGGCTTTAGCCAGCTTTCCGTACCTATAACTGTTTGAGCTTCAGTGCTTTCTATTAGGGCATGGAGCTCTGGTTCTTTCCCAACACAGCTACGATAATTTACAACACCGATCGTTTCTACAATCGCCTTACTGTGTGTTACCTGCCCCATTTTAGACGGACGCCATTTCTATGTTTTCCTAAGACCCTCTAATCTACAAATCCGCCCCCGCTACCCGTGTAGCCGCTTCCTGTGTCTAGTGGACTCCTGACATATTAAGCAGAATCCAGAAACCCACCACCCTATGTCACAAGTCAAGGACTCTGAGGCCTACACAGTCACATAACCGCCCGAGCCTATGGTTCATACCTTCCACTCAGCTCTGCACCGAAGGACCACAGTCAGTTCTGTCGATGATGGTGCAGATTGTGAGCTCCGCCTTAATCTCGCTTAACCATATCCGCTAACCAAAACCAGAGAGAATCTCCTCCAATCCAAAGCGACACACGCCATTGGCACCGAGTTGGGCCATTGGGCCACCACCTGCAGTTGGGTGCACCCTGTACTTGGGTGCATCCGGAAGCACTCTTCACAAATCAGGAATGACTCCCCCACCTTGTGCACACTGCCATCCTTCCCCTCCTTGGCAGCCATGTTACTAAGGCAGCCCAACTACGTCTCTATTATTGGAGTTCCGAACTACCAGTAAACTCACCTTCTGTGAACGCCCAGAATTTGCGTTCCAAGAAGCTTCCTCTGGAGAACCCTCGACAGGTCCCTCAAAAAGTCTTTCGCAGTCTGCCAGACTTTGGAATGATCTCTCACTCGACCACAGGTGAGGGATTAACCACAGCGCTGCAGACCAACATAAATTTAGGATAATGTCATCAGTGCTGCTCAGAAATCTGCAGTCTGAGAAGACAATTCCAAATGCAAGGGGAAAAGACACAAGAATGCTGTAAGTAAATATCAGAAACTTATCTATTATAAAGAATGTTCCTAGATGTTGATAGCGACCAAAATTGTAAATTCCACTTACGATGTTTTAAAACAATTAACTGATATGGTAAAATAAACGAAGTCTGCTTTTCTTCATGGTTAAGTGACGTTACGTATATATCTGTTTTGTATTTTTATTCGTCCATGCCTTTCCTTTAAGCACTCACTCAAGCTAAACAGGTCTCTGCTGCCATGTCATTATCACTTGTCATCGATGAAGGGTGGAAAACAAAGAAAAGAGTATTTACTTTCTTTTGTGTGATGGCGGATTTAGGGAGTGGGGATGCGTGGCAGAAGCGCATTCTTACGCAACTTTGGTAAAAATAAACGTACGTTTATACCGTAAGCGCGTTGCGTACGTTGATTAGGCCTCTATAATCATACTGATATACTAAAAAGGACAACCAAATCACCATCCGCTGCAACGTGGATAATAGCAGGAGAAGATTTGTTTTTAATTTTTAGACATTACTACAGACTCTGCAACATTCGAAGCATAAGGGACAGTTACAATTCGAAGGATGTAAGAAAAAGTTCGAATAATTAATTCTATTTAACTCGCCTTCCCATCTAGAGTAATCAGGAAAAATCGAAATAAAATTTCGACTTTTTTTCTATTGTATTCCCAGTTTTCTTACATGTTATTTGCTTTTGTATTTGAAACGGAAGGCACACACAAATCTTCAAAAATACATAAATTCAGCTTCATTCATTTTTCAATGCTGAACAAACTGTTACGAATGGATGCATTTTGTGAACTAAATTTCTTATAATCGACCTTATGTCTTTGGAGTTGGCGTGTCACTCCTTATTTGCATCTGAAACTTCGGTTCCCAGAGTAACCGTTAATGATTTAGGGTTCCGTTAAGCTATAACCTCCGACAAATACCTTTTCTACCCTGCTTTGGGTAAGCCAATTCCATAAGCTTTCAGCAAGAGGCGGGAACTCGCCTTGCCGGTCTGCTTGCTCCCGCCTTTTAAAACTTATCAGCAACATTATCTTTCTGCTCGATGATCGTTTGCAGGATGGATAGTGGAATCCCGAAACAATTCGTTACCTGCTACTTCTCGTTGCATTCCACAGTGTCATAACTCGTTTCTGTTTTACGAAAGTCGAAAACTTCCTGGAAGGTATTCTGACGTGAAAACGTCTAGTTTCTCCTTGGTCGGAGTTTCCTATGTGACAAAATGGCGTTAGATTTGAATCACTAATAACTACGAGACCAATAGTGCGCAAACAAAGGTTCAGTCCACGCCGCCTGTACGTGGTTGTCGCTTATTGCCTGTGTTGTCATCGTACTAGTGTAGGCATATGCGCGTCATTGTTACAAATCAGGTTTGTGTAAAGTTATAAACTGGTTCTGATTTGGGTGTCATTGCGATGGGCAGCTTAGGGAGCGCCACTAGGACTCATAGAAAATAAAAATATTAGCGGGATATAAACGAAAATCTATATTGAGTTTAAACCTATCACACAAAGGAAGAATTCGTCTCATAGGACTTGTAAATATGCTCTAAATTACAGAAAAAGCGACAAAAGCCCCCCCCAGAAGCCTAAAAAGTGCAGCGCGGAGAGAATGCGACAGCTCCCGCCGACTCGGAAGAAACGGCGCAACGCGATAACGTACTCTAAGGCTATATCGTACACCGGCCCCTGAAAGTCCAAAATGCTGAGTAACTGTGTGACCACTGTATTAAAGATATTGATAAATGAACTACTTATTAATATGAAACACATGTTACGATTTTATCCCGAAGTTTTCACGAAAAATCTACGGCGCAGACCTGAACTGCACACACAGAAATTTATTTGCAACTGATTAATAATATGCTGTGGTATGATGAAACAAACAGAATTATCCGATGTAAGCTAGGCGTTGACTTGTAATTATAGAATGTCTGCGGGTCGTTCTGCTATGGCAGTCCTCTCGATTAGTGAAGAAGTTTCTTCGGTTTTCTCGAGGCATTTGGGAACAGGTTGAAACAAACGATTAACAAGCGTCGACTGCATACATTCGCAAAGGCTGATTTCAAATGTCTCTGATAACTGTAAAGCTACTTCAGCTGGGTTAGGAGGACAGCTACCAGTCGGAGGTAAACACTTCCCCCTCACATCGTTCTAATGTTGCCGGCTACACTACGCCACTCAGCGTCTGATGTAAACACAGCCGACAACAGGAAGTGCTGTATTGTGGTCTAGTGGTAGGGGGTCTGGAACGTTCCAGCGCCTCGGCTGGGGCTATTCGCCTCCACCTCTGCCCTGGCATGTGGCGCATGCCGGGCACCCCCGTGGGGTCCGTGCATCGGATCCCACGTGGAGCTCCCTCCCACACTACAAACTAAACCTGATTATGCTGCTGCAAACATTTTAATACGCACACTTTCTTCACCAGACCACATCTACATATATTTTCAAGGTACTTTCTACATAACGTATCTCACATAGTATCATGAACAGTTGTAGGTCTACAACAATGAAATAAAATCCTTACTAAAAAAACTAATACGTTTTATTTTCGTTTTCTAAATGCTGCTAAGATAAATACCAAAACAGCTTTCATTTTCTTGTAGTTAACAATCAGTAATTAGAAAAGTAAGTTTCGCTATTATACTGATACATATTTACTTAGGACATTCCCGGTGCTGAAACAGGATAAATTATCTCAATGTCAAAGAAATGCAAAATATATCAATACCATCACACAAGATATTTTCAGGTATATCTGTCTGCCTTTTCTTTTTAGTAACCTGATTATTTATTATCATGTAATCAAATTCTGTATCAGAAAACGTTTCGTAACAGTTCACACTAAATGCCTTTTATAAATGTATATTGTCACTAACTGAATTTTTAAAACGAACACAGGCATTTTTTAATTATTCAAGTGTCAAAAAGAGATTAAGACATGACCCAGGTCACTAATGAGATAATCTCTTTCTTTGTATGAAAGAGGATAATTTTCCTGGTTTTTGTGAGCTGAATTCTAAATTAAACAGATAACATTTAAAAAACGAATTTCTTGACGATTTTACTGACATGAAACATGTAGACCTATTATATTTCTGATGGTAGTTACCTGACATCCTATCAGGCTCAGCTTTATATGAAAGTATCTTGCAGGTCAGAAAAGAAATTATATTACTACCTCTACATATTCAATTTGTCTATTATTGTACCATAGGCGTTGCATTGTGAGAGAGAGACTGCTACTATGGCTGTTTACTTTTGCTATTAAATTCCGTGCCATATCTCCATTCTAAGTGCTAAAAAGCGTGGATAAAACTTTTAGCAATACTATTTTCCTGTTCACCACATCGCTGCTAGGTGTCGCTACTGGTCCCTCACACAGTCAGTTGTCTGTAGCGCAGGGCTTCGCTACCAGAGGGCTCTAGCGGAGCTGGCGACGACTCACTCAGCCGGGATTTGCTGCTTCACTCCTGAACGTCTACGCCAGCTGAAATAACCGCTAAATCCTCACACTAAACGACAAGCGTAATAGCACCAATACCAAATAAGGCAAATCGAGGTCAGTGCGAATATTTCCAAACCATCACTATGATAACACCCAGCTACTGATACAAACTATTTGCAGAGGAATTGAGCACCTTACCGAAGCTGATCTAGAGGAAAATCAATTTGGAGGGAAGAAAACCCATATTTAAAACATCGTTAGATACAGAAAAAACGTTTGACAATGTTGATCAGAATATACAGTTTGAATTTAAGATGCAACCAGGAATAAAATATAGCGAGCGAAGCATTACTTAGAACTCCACTAGAAACGAGACAGCAGCTGTACGAGTTGAAGGACATAAAGGAAAGAAAATACGTGACAAGTGAGTGAGACAGCGTTCTAGTCCATTCCCTGATGTTATTCATTCTTTATACAGGGTGTTTCACAAGTCATGCTTTACACTACTCGGGGCTGTACAGGGGACTTAACTGATCAAGTTTTACATAGGAATCTACTTCTGAAAACGTCATCTAGCGACGCTACAGAGCGTCAAAGTTATAGGCACCGGCGCCTACAAAAATAGAGGGATCCCACGAAGATGTTACAACCTTTCTAAGATGATGCAGATGGATAAATGCATAAATTTGAGATTATGTCCTTGTACCGGAAAATTATAACAGAGAACCTCTCACAGTATGTACCGTTATCGTTGTTGCTAAGATGTAGGACAGGAAACTTTCAGGTGTGGTGGTACGGAACGAGAGAAGAAAACAATGTGCAGTACACATAGGCTGTAAAATGCATACATCATGAGCCATGAGCACTTGCTCATCTTCGCTAGCGTTCCTTGTAGGAACTATATCGCTTCTGTCCGATATTTTGAGAATGATACTATTATTTTTTCCTAAAACCTAGCAGCTGAATAGTTCTTGAAACGATATAAATTGTACTTATGATTTATGGTAGGGAGACAAAAACGGTAGTTGACTTTAATGATAAAATTATACAGCTAAATTCAGTAATGTTTCTGCAAAGTGCCATGACACCGAAATCCTGAAATATAATAGGATATTTCGAATGTGGTACGACACCAGCTGTACAGTTTACTGGACAGATACAGAGTTTTTCGAAATTCTAGCACTTTTAGAGGGAACAAAGCGACAATATTTTTAATTGGAACCCCCGTACAGAAACGTATACTCTCCGTGCTACAGCCGTTTGAATACATGCTAGCTAGGTGGGTATGCAGCAGGGTAGTCATCGTGGGTGGACGAGGGTGTGGGTGGAGGGTCTTACGTCGGATGTCATTCACCGTCTGTCCTGCCACTCTGACATGGCTCGTGCGTCACTCACGTGTCTGTCAGTATTAGAGCAACATTTCGGAGTGCACTTTTGCCGAATACACCGACATGATCCTTCTGTATGGCGAAGCTCATCGCCTTTATCAAGCTCGTTCTCCTCAGCGTCCGACTTCACGGCATACGCTTTTCGCCACAACTGCGCAACGACTTTGAGAAAATGGTGCGTTCACCGTCAGCAGGGGTGACTGCAGTGCTTCAAAGAGACGCAGCGCACCCGAATGGGAAAAGGCCGTGTTGTAAAGAAGAGTGTTTCTGAAAGCTTATCAAGTTTCCTTTTAATGAGTGGAATTGTGGAACTATTGGTGTACTGGGTCACACCTAATAACTTACTTGTACAAGTGGTCGCGTTACCAACATGTTTTCCGATGGCTGTAGCGAGGAAACGGTGCGTTACAGGAGATGGGTTCCAATTCAGAATACGAGTATTGTGTACTCAGTCCCCCTCTACACTAGGAGTTTGTAACGGGAATTTCGGAACATCGTGCATGTTTCCGGTATAATGTACAGTTGTTGTCCCACCATAATTGAAATTTCGAATACATTACATAATTTCTGAGAGCTCATCAGGCGCGACTACCGTGTCCGCAGTAAAAAAACCCAGGGGGCATCTTGCCTAGGGCGGCTCTGACTCCCACGAGAGATTTTCCCCTAATGCTGCCAGATGTGTGTATTTTTAGAGGTACCTTGACCCGCCCCGCACCAGCCTTAAGCGGAAAGCCAAATGTCCCAACTTCTGGCCACTGCTAACATTCTGAAATACACTATCCGATCAAAAGTATCCAGACACCTGGTAGTCGACTTCAACATGCGGTATGACCACCTTTTGTCATTACGAGGGGTTAAACTCTGCTGGGAACGATTTCAGTGTAGACGATATTTTACGCAGCACACATGGTGAGAGTTTCATCTGTGTGTATGTACCTGACAATACACTGGCCAGCAAGATCTCCGCCTCTCCCCAATTTTGGAGCCATATGGGATGCTCCTCGCAACCAGGTCGGGATTTTGACGATGTAACAAATCAATTGAACTGAATATGGTACGACATCCGTCAGGAGGACATCCACCAACTTTATCAATCAAGATCAAGTCGAATAGCTGCTTGCATAAGGGCCAGAGGTGGACCAACGAGTTATGACTTTCTCCTGAATGAGTCACCCAATTTAGCTGCAATTGTTATCATTTTTTTGCCTTTACACGTACATCACATCTAACGATTTCCTTCACACTGGTATAATTTCTTGGTGGTACGGTTTAGAGTGTAAATATGCAGGGTGCATCACAAAGGATCAACCGATTTAAAAAAAAGTAACTATTATGTTATTCGACATATGTGCGTGAATAGCGTACTGCTGGAAAGAGCAAACCCTCGGGCTTCACTCGGTTACCGCTTGGCAGCAGCACAGTCCGTCCATTTCAGTCCTAGTAAAACTGGTGTCGCGACGACAGAAAGCGTTTTGTGTTATGCATTTTGCGCAGTGTGGGCAGTAATAAGTGTTCGGCGTGACTTTCGTACAAGGTACGGTGCTGATCTCCTAAAGCACAGAGCATTAGACGATGGTACAACGATTAAGAGAAACAGAAGGTTTGCGGAAAGGCGAATCGCCGGGCCGTCCCCGAGTGCCTGACACAGACGTCGAACGCATCCGCCACAGTTTCACGAGTGGTCCGCAGAAATCCGTTCGCCGTGCAGCTCGAGAGCTCAGCACGCCACCGATGTCCACCTGGCGTCTATGCGTCGACGTTTATGCATCAAATCATATTAAATTCAGCTACTGCGAGCTCTTCGTGAGGGTGATAACATCCTGTGAAGTTCCGTAATTTCACTATTGGCAAGATGGAGGATGGCTGTTTTCTCCCACAGTTAGTGTTTAGTGACAAGGGAACATTCCATTTATACGGAGAGGTGAACTGCCATAATGTGACAATATGAGGTACGAGACAACAACATGAAGTTGTACAACATAAAATAGACTCTCCTAAATTTAATGTGTTTTGTGCAGTTTAGACGGAAAAGGTGTATGATTCATTTTTCTTTGCAGAAAACACGGTTACAGGAAGCATATATCTCGATATGCTTGAAAACTTTCTTTTCCCACAGTTTGATTCGAACGACTTTATTTACCAATGCGATGGGGCACCGCGGCAGTGGCATCTGGAAGTGTGGGAATTTCTAAATCAAACGATTGCTGAACGATGGATCAGTCACACTGGACTAAATGACTCAGCCTTAGATTACTGGCCTCCAAGGTCACCTTACCCGACTATATGTGATTATATATGTATGGTTTTGTAAGAGACTCTTTATGTACCTACGTTACCAACAGCAATAAATGAACTGAGACATCGCATAATAGCACCTGTGGAAACTGTAACTCCAGACATGCCTGCAGCAGTGTTGGTACAATTTGAACACCGCATTGACACGATCCGTGCATCTCAACGATGCATATTGAACACCAATGAAAAGAATGAAGAAAAACTTTCAGTTTTCGTTCATCAAAAGACGAAATTCATTGTATTCATTGTATATGTTTCTTAGTTCCAGAAATATAGACGGTCCAGATCGGATGATTGTTTTTGATACACCAGGTATAAATAACGCACTTCAAAACCTCCCAATAATTAGGCCACTACCAAGATGGGAGATAACAAGTAGTCACACATGCGTCTTTGCATGTGTTGGATAAAAAGTAGGAGCACAAGGGCGTAACATGAAGGATGTGAGTCATTCGGTACGCATACTTTCTGTTGCCTATAGATGGTGGGCTGAAGTAGTAAAGTCAGCAGCACAGGTCGTGTTTGAGTCAGTTGTGGTGTGTACTCTCTCAAAGTTGGAGAGGCTAGCTCAAGGGGCTTAATAGTATGTTTGGGAAACACGAAATACGCGCTTGGGTCCAGACTGGAAGAGCACGTGGTCGGAGCGCGCAACAATCTTTCCTTCCAGCGCTGCATTCCACCAACTTTCACGACAGTGCACGACGCCTAACGACGAGCCCTGTGCAGGAGCACCGCGTACGTGGCAGCGGGACATACTGGGACATCCACCGTATTCATCCGGTAGAGTCCCCCTAATTATGGCCTGATCGCCCAAATCACGCTTACAGCAAATGATAAGACACCATATGGCGGTCCTAGCAAGACATAATCACAGATGGATGCACTGACAGTGTATGACATCTTTCATGTGGGTGTGGAAAGTGATCGAGACGCGAGACGGAAATGTAATAAAGTGAATTTTAGTCAGTGAAGTCTGGCATGAATTATAACCGAACTGCCACTACTTTTCATCCACCTCCATGTATATTACCATACCCGTTTAATTTTACTCATAAAAATTTTTCAGTAATCTTGTATGAAATGTTTTCACAATTTTGGTTTGTTTTCTAGATGTACAGCAATTCGGTAAGAAAGATGGAAGAGTTTGATTTTTACTTACAATACTGCCCTGGCTGCACATCTTTCTGGGTTCGGAACTGATGCCCTTAGCGTGAATTTACTTTGGCTTGCACCACAGCACATTTACTTGACGTAAAATACGACGAAATACAGTTCGATTACCGTCTCGTAACTGTTGGACCTGGTGGCCTACCGGCACAGCGGGTGCCTGCAAATCGAGAATCGCGGGATCGAATCCCAGATGAACCAATAAATTTTTCAATCTGCTTTTAATCCAGCCTTCACCTCTCAATGATATGAGGAGTCGGTAGAAACAACATGTGGTGCGGATTCCACTTTAAACTGCCGATTCCCTTTCCCCGGTTGGACAACTGGTGTACGTTAATGATAAGCAAGTCGCCAAAGTGTCGTCCAATTGAAAGACTTAAACGAGGGCACTGAAATACGCGAAATTTATTAGTATTATTACACTGTCCAGTCGCAGTAATCTGACCACGTGTTAAAATCCCGAATAAACACCTTCTGCAGCACGAGACGCACAGGAATAGAGCCAATGATGTAATGACAGTGATAAGAAGCCATTCCGACTCCAGTACTTTTCCAGCTGCGATAGAATTTTAACGATTGAGGATCCATGGCACAAACTACTCGATCGACGTGACCTCTCAGAGCTCGATTGGGTTTAAAGGCGGAAAATTTGGCGGTGAGGGCAGTACGGTAAATTCCTCCTAGAGCTTTCAGCGCCACGCACATACACTGCGAGCTATGTTACACGTGCATCTACGGGTGGATATGGTCCCCAGGGATAGGTGCGCACTAGGGTTGATCCATTGTGCCTTTCAGAATAACGAGATCACCCAGGGAGCGCCGCGAAAACATTGCCCACACCATAACGCTCCCTCAGGGTTGCAGGGTGTTTGCTTTCAGACGTTTCACGCCAATGGAAATCTGTCCGATGGAGCACAAAATGTGGTGAATATGGAGAGGCCACCTGTAGCACTCAGTGGACTTTCAGTTGTGGTTCCGGCTTGCAAATGCAAGCTTTCGACGCCAATGAAGAGCAGTCAGCGTGGGTGCAGGACCAGGTGCCTACTGTGGAAACCCATACGTTGTTGAGGAAACATTGGTGGCAGCCCTCGGTTCGCCTGGGCTGTCAGCTGCATAAAAGTTGCACGCCTGCTCGCTAGCACACACATCTGCAGCTATCGTTCACCTGTGTCGCCTGCTGCCCGTAGTCCAACACACTTGCCTCGGAGCCGGGTTAGAATACCGAGATTTTGTGGCATGTGAGAAGAGTACAGATTTTGCCGTTTCGGAAATGCTTCCACCCTTGGGAAGAAAGCCAACGATTATGCCCTGTTGGACGTCATATAAATCGCCCCTTTTACGCATCATGACAACGACTTCACTGTTTCCAGTCTTCTCCCCCCGCCCCCACACCCATTCATCACCTACTAATGCTATCACCTGGCGTCTATGAGTTATTACACGTTGATCTCGAAAATAGAAGTAGGTCATATTAATATAACTGGATCTATTATTATTATTATTATTATTATTGAAACTTCCTGGCAGATTAAAAATGGGTGCCGGACCGAGACTCGAACTCGGGACCCTTGCCTTTCGCGGGCAAGTGCTCTACCAACTAAGCTATCCAAGCACGACTCACGCCCTGTCCTCACAGCTTTACCAGTACCTCGTCTCCTACCTTCCAAACTTTACAGAAGCTCTCCTGCTAACCTATTATTGTTATTATTTCGTTGTTGTTCAGTTGTCTAAACGTGTGTGTAGCGTTGCCAGGTTAATTGCTACAGTAAAATTTTCTCTGCCTTTGCTAGCGTTGTCTTTCAAGTTTGCAGGGGCCGGCGCTGTTGGACTGCGACATTACTGTTCCTTCAAAATGTGCCGTTTGTTACTCTAAAACTAACAAGGAGAGCTCCCAGCGGTGGGATCAACTTTTTGAAACCAAATAAACGGTAGTGCAACTTAAGACCCCCCCGCATCAGACCCTGCATCCAGGTGGGCCTCTGTTTGAAAGTAAATGGCGGAAAAGATTTCGGAATTTTGCGTGATGCTACATAGCGTGAGGAAAGTCGTATTCCACAGTCTGGTTATGTGTCATAATGGTTACGATAGAAGCTTAACCATGCCTCGTCAGGTGCAGTAAATTTTTTTAAAATCTTTATCGAAATGACTTTGATGTTTATTTTTACTCAATTTATTGGTTTCAATGTAATTTCTTTCGTTCTACTCATTTGTCACATCGTTTTAGTCACCGTATGAACTTTTCCATTTGTTTAATTTTTCTTCATGTCATTCTTCTTCCAATCGGAATTTTTGTGAATGTGTAATTCATTATACCTATCTGTTTGACTATTGAATTACTTCAAAACTCCGATATATTAATTAAAAAACAAAAGACGAAATAATCTATTTACATTGACTGTGCATTAACGTGAAAAACGTAATTTTCTTTACAAGACGTGCCTTTTTTTTTGCATGGTAATCGACATACAAATATTTAAAACATAACCTAAATTCTTTGTGCACTATGGAAAGAATAGATGCAGGGTGCTCACTTTCAGGTGCATCCCGCCGTACACGCCAACGTCTGTCTGTCACTTGGAAAGCCCGCTGGTCACCGTGCAGTGGACGCCCAGTCGCAGAACTGGAAATTCCAGCCTTCGTCGCCGACGAACACCAGTCAGCACAGGTGTGTGGACCAGGCGTCTGCTGTGGAGACCCATACGCAGCATTTTTCGCCGAGCGCTCTTTGAGGAGACACTGTCGGTAGACCCTTCGGTTCACGTGCGTGGTCAGTTGCTCAGCAGTTGCACGTTATTCACCTGCAGTCTCCTTTAACTCCTGTCCTATGTGGGCCGTGGGGCAGCACAACGTCCTCAGCGTCGGTCCTGGACAGCGTCAAGCACGAAGTGCTTTAAATGTGGCAACACGCCAACATTTTACGAACTCTGCCGTTTGAAAAATGCATCCATCCGTGGCAATGATCAAGTCCTTTTGGATGTCACATAAGTGGTTGAGTTTCCGCATTACAGAAAGAACTGCAGTTTTCTGCATCGCGTCCCCCATCCCCCCCCTCCCCCCCCCCCCCCCCCCCCAAAGGCTTTACATACCCTACACTGCTACTGCTGCCACCTGCTGTCTGTGAGTGGTTACTGCACATTAACGTCAGACACAGGCGGTGATCACGTTAATGTGACTGGAGCGTGTGGTTAGAAAAAGGAAAGGAAAGGAAAAGAAAACAGAAAGGGGAAAGGATGGTAATCGGTACCAGGTGGTAAGTATACGAATTGCCAGTGCATGAACTCCGAACGAAATAGGAGCAGCGGCAGTTTAAAAATTGTAAATGGTAGATTCACGGCTGAACAGTAAGTTTCTCGCCCAACCTGACGAAACAGATGTGGAGATTGACAAACGAATGCATAACTGCTGGAAAAGTGTCTGCGGAGAGGAGACAGTACCTGTTTTCCGAAGGTTTAAAGAGCAATTTCAAGATTTGCGAGATTACGGTTTAGATTACGTCTTAAATATGCCGAATTATGAGAAAGACTGCACTGTGTAAGGGAAGCTACTGGGATGCCCCATAACCGTGACACTAGTTCAGGGATTCAGTTGCGCGAAGAGATTTTGAAAGTGACTGAAGTTTTTTGGAAACTGATAATTAACCTGTTCTTGAAAAATGAATCCTGGTGATCAGTTACGAAGAAGGGGAGAAAATGTGTAAAAATAAAGCTCTTCTAATGGACGGACATTTCGGAGTTGTTCGAAACAACTGTACACCATTGCATGTTGACACCTGATGCTCGGAAGACTAGTTTTTTACCAGAGGAAAGTCAAAATAATTGCGAAATGTTTTTTCTGAACCAAGAAATGTCATAACTGGGTTGTCATTTAAAACTGCAGTGCTAGACTTTGAAATGGCTGCAAATTAAGCTATGAAAACAGTGTTCTCCGAGACATCTATTTCCAGTTGTAATTTTCATTTCAAGCAATGCCTCTGGAAGACATACAAGAACTGGAATTAGTGGAGAAATACAGGGATGAAGAAGTAGATCGATTGTCTTGCCGCATGTATGCTGTACAGTACATCTTCCACCGGAGTGCCTTGATGACGCATGGATGGTAACAGCGTAGCAAATGCCCAGTGGCGGAAAGATCATGAATTCGTAGACTATATAGTCGCCCAATAAATTTAGACTAACTGAAAACCTCAGCTGCCGACAGGTGTTGTTGATATACCTCGATGATACCGGGCTCAAGTCCCGGTCGGGGCACACATTTTCAGCTGTCCACATCGAGGTATATCAACAAGACCTGTCGGCAGCTGCGGTGTTCAGTTAGTCATCATTTATTCCAGCGAAAAGCTGAACGGTCATCAACAGTAACTGTTCTTTCGAGAACAAGTTATTGCCTTCGTATAGTCAGGCAATAGATGGAAAATCCTAGTACACCAACTGAAATGTGGAACTGGTGACGATAGACAGTCGACCGAAATTACTTCGAAATAAATTCACTCTTAACTTGGCTTCAGTTGCGTTAGGTAACACATCGATACCCTAACAAAACTGTATCAAAGTTATCTGCGTTCAGAGAATTTATTTCGAAGTGATTTCGGGCAGCTATCTACCGTCATCAATTCGATGCACAGGACCATAAATGCTGTCGACGTTTGGCATAACAAACGATTCTCAATAAGGCAAAGGTATCTTAACCTACAATTTCTGATCAATACGCTAAAGGAGGATGCAATAAAATCAATACCCGAAATTAATAAAAATAATCCGCTGGTCAGTCTCTTCAGTGAAAGAGGTAAAAGATACATATGTGTTGAAAAAGAGTTAAAAGATATTTTAAGAATACATGATCACTCGGTGGATTTAAGAAGTTTAAAATTTACGTCATTCCTACGAAAAATTCGTAATATAAGACAGGAAGTAATGTTCTAGAATGGAAAAGGTAAAAAAAAATAATTTTTAAAACACGGTTATACACTATGTGGGTTAGAGCCGTGGTCTAGGGGTAGCGTCTTTGATTCATAATCAAAACGTCTTCGTTCCCGGGTTCGATCCCCACCACTTCCTAAATTTTGATAAATAATCAGCCTTGGCGGCCGAAGACTTCCAGCATAAGAAGTCAGCCTCATTCTGCCAACGGCCTTGTCAAAGAGAGCGGAGGAGCGGATAGAGGTTCAGGGCACTCTCTTGTCCTAGGGGTGGGAAATTGCCCCTAAAGGCGGAAGAATCAGCAATGATCAACGACATGAGGATGCAGAAGGCAATGGAAACCACTGTATTAAAGACACGTAACGTGTATTCACAGGGCATGTGGCCTGTAGTTGAAGAAGTATCATGATGATCTCTCCATTGGCAAAAGATTCCGGAATAGTCCCCCATTCGGATCTCCGGGAGGGGACTGCCAAGGGGGAGTTTACCAAGAGAAAAAGATTGAATAATCAACGAAAGGATAATGTTCTACGAGTCGGGGCGTGGAATGTCAGAAGTTTGAACCTGGTAGGGAAACTACAAAATCTGAAAAGGCTCAATCTAGATATAGAAGGGGTCAGTGAAGTGAAGTGGAAGGAAGACAAGGATTTCTGGTCAGATGAGTATCGGGTAATATCAACAGCAGCCGAAAATGTTATAACAGGTGTAGGATTCGTTATGAATAGGAAGGTAGGGCAGAGGGTGTGTTACTGTTAACAGTTCAGTGAGCAGGTTGTTCTAATCAGAATCGACAGCAGACCAACACCGACAACGATAGTTCAGGTATACATGCCGACGTCGCAAGCTGAAGATGAACAGATAGAGAAAGTGTATGAGGATATTGAAAGGGTAATGCAGTATGTAAAGGGGGACGAAAATCTAATAGTCATGGGCGACTGGAATGCAGTTGTAGGGGAAGGAGTAGAAGAAAAGGTTACGGGAGAATATGGGCTTGGGACAAGGAATGAAAGAGGAGAAAGACTAATTGAGTTCTGTAACAAGTTTCAGCTAGTAATAGCGAATACCCTGTTCAAGAATCACAAGAGGAGGAGGTATACTTGGAAAAGGCCGGGAGACACGCGGAGATTTCAATTAGATTACATCATGGTCAGAAAGAGATTCCGAAATCAGATACTGGATTGTAAGGCGTACCCAGGAGCAGATATAGACTCACATCACAATATAGTAGTGACGAAGAGTAGGTTGAAGTTCCTGACATTAGTCAGGAAGAATCAATACGCTAAGAAGTGGGATACCGAAGTTCTAAGGAATGACGAGACACGTTTGAAGTTCTCTAACGCTATAGATACATCAATAAGGAATAGCGCAGTAGGCAATAGACGTCTCTAAAACGGGCCAGCACAGAAGTTGGGAAGGAAAACATAGGTACGAAGAAGGTAGCTGCGAAGAAAGCATGGGCAACAGAAGAAATACTTCAGTTGACTGATGAAAGGAGGAAGTACAAACATGTTACGGGAAAATCAGGAATACAGAAATGCAAGTCGCCGAGGAATGAAATAAATAGGAAGTGCAGGGAAGCTAAGACGAAATGGCTGCAGGAAAAATGTGAAGACATCGAAAAAGATATGATTGTCGGAAGGACAGACTCAGCATACAGGAAAGTCAAAACAACCTTTGGTGACATTAAAAGCAGCGGTGGTAACATTAAGAGTGCAACGGGAATTCCACTGTTAAATGTAGAGAAGAGAGCAGATAGGTGGAAAGAATACATTGAAAGCCTCTATGAGGGTGAAGATTTGTCTGATGTGATAGAAGAAGAAACGATCCAGTATTAGAATCGGAATTTAAAAGGGCTTTGGAGGACTTGCGGTCAAATAAGGCAGAAGGGATAGATAACATTCCATCAGAATTTCTAAAATCATTAGGGGAAGCGGCAACAAAACGACTATTCACGTTGGTGTATAGAATATATGAGTCTGGTGACATACCATCTGACTTTCGGAAAAGCATCATCCACACAATTCCGAAGACGGCAAGAGCTGACAAGTGCGAGAATTATCGCACAATCAGCTTAACAGCTCATGCATCGAAGCTGTTTACAAGAATAATATACAGAAGAATGGAAAAGAAAATTGAGAATGCGCTAGGTGACGATCAGTTTGGCTTTAGGAAAAGTAAAGGCACGAGAGAGGCAATTCTGACGTTACAGCTAATAATGGAAGCAAGGCTAAAGAAAAATCAAGAAACATTCATAGGATTTGTCGACCTGGAAAAAGCGTCCGACAATATAAAATGGTGCAAGATGTTCAAGATTCTAAAAAAAGGAGGGGTAAGCTATAGGGAGAGACGGGTCATATACAATATGTACAACAACCAAGAGGGAATAATAAGAGTGGACTATCAAGAACGAAGTGCTCGTATTAAGAAGGCTGTAGCCTTTCGCCCCTACTCTTCAGTCTGCACATCGAGGAAGCAATGATGGAAATAAAAGAGAGGTTCAGGAGTGGAATTAAAATACAAGGTGAAAGGATATCAATGATACGATTCGCTGATGACACTGCTATCCTGAGTGAAAGTGAAGAAGAATTAAATGATCTGCTGAACGGAATGAACAGTCTAATGAGTACACAGTATGGTTTGAGAGTAAATCGGAGAAAGACAAAGGTAATGAGAAGTAGTAGAAATGAGAACAGCGAGAAATTGGAATACGTCAAGCAAATAATTGAGGATGTAGGTTGCAAGTGCTACTCTGAGATGAAGAGGTTAACACAGGAAAGGAATTTGTGGCGGGCCGCATCAAACCAGTCAGTAGACTGATGACCAAAATAAAAGAACCGTCCACAGCTGAGAGCAGTGGGGACAGAGCGGGGGAGGATCGCCACTTAAGAGATGTCGATGGCTAAAAAGACAGTGTCCTATCCAGAGTCTAGTTAAAAGTACCTCTTCCCGACAACGCGCTCGGGGGGAAGAGGTCCAAGCACAGGGAAGAGCTTTCACGTCCCGCAACTTATTACGGGGAAGTGTCGACCAATATGGGTGCCATAAAAGAACAACACGACGACATAAAACACTCCGTAGATCGGCGAAGGGAATCGATCGAATAGCTGGCCGAAGAAGAGAGACTGTAGACTTGGCCACTATATCGACCGCCTCATTTCCACAGATACCAACGTGTCCTGAGATCCACAAGAACGCCACCAAGATGCCCCCAAGTTGATCAAGTGCCGGCAGTCCTGAATCCGGTGGACCGGAGGGTGGACAGGCTAGAGAGCTTGGAGACTGAGGAGAGAGCTGAAGATAACCTACTGTATCTGCTGATGGCGGCGGATGTATTGGACAGCTTGGAGAACAGCGTAAAGCTCCGCAGTATAAACCGAACACTGGTCAGGAAGCCGAAATTTATTTGGGGTGTCGCCAACAATATAGGCACTCCCTACACCTAACGATGTTTTCGAGCCATCAGTGTAAATAAATGTGGCTTCCTTCATTTGTGCACATATAGCAGCAAATGCCCAACGATAAGCAAGTGAAGGGGTACCATCCTTGAGAAACTGGAAAAGGTCACGGAGCAGGCAGATCTGGGTATGGAGCCAAAGCGGTTCTATACCCCAAGTTGTCAAGAAGGTTTTAGGAAAGCGGAAGGAAAGAGAATGGAGCAGTTGACGGAAGCAGACTCCCGGTGGTAGTAGGGAGGAAGGGCAGCCTGCATACCTTACATCCAAGGAGGCGTCGAAAAAAGTGTCATGGGCCGGATTAGCAGGCATGGAAGACAGATGGCTAGCATAACGACTCAGAAGGACAGCTCGCCGATTGGACAGCGGAGGTTCAGCAGTCTCAGCATAAAGGCTTTCCACTGGGCTGGTGTAAAAAGCTCCAGACACTAAATGTAATCCACGGTGATGGATAGAGTCGAGACACCAAAGAATAGACAGCCGAGCAGAGGAGTAAACTATGCTTCCATAGTCCAATTTCGAGCGCACTAAGGCGTGATACAGCGGAGAAGGACCACTCGTTCCGCTCCCCAGGAAGTACCATTCAGGACATGGAGGTTGTTGAGGGATCGCAGACAGCGAGCCGAAAGATAGGAAATGTGGGAGGACCAGCACAGTTTTCTGTCAAACATAAGACCCAAGAATTTAGCGACGCCCGAAAACGGAAGGTAGACAGATCCTAGTTGTAAGGAGGGTGGTAGAAACTCCGTACGACGCCAAAAATTAACACAAACGGACTTACTGGGAGAAAAGCGGAAGCCTGTTTCGAGGCCGCAAGAGTGGATGCGATCGAGACAGCCTTGAAGACGTCGTTCAAGAAGGCTGGTCAGTTGAGAGCTGTAGTAGATCGAAAAATCGTCCACAAAGAGGGAGCCTGAGACATCGGGAGGGGGACAGTCCATAATTGGATATATGGCAATGGCAAACAGTACAACATCCAGCACGAAGCCCTGGGGTACCCCGTCTTCTTGGGAGAAAGTACGGGAGAGAGTGGTGTTCACCCGCACTCTAAACGTGCGCTCTGCCATAAATTCACGAAGAACAATGGGCAGCCGACCGCGAAAGTCCCAAGAGAACAGTGTGCGGAGGATGCCTGTCCTCCAACAGGTATCGTATGCTCTCTCCAGATTAAAAAAGTATTGCTACTGTTTGGCGTTTCCGGACAAAATTGTTCATGATATAAGTGGAGAGATCAACAAGATGGTGAACTGCAGAAAGATGCTATCGGAAACCGCATTGGGCAGGTATTAAAAGACTGCAGGACTCCAGCCACCAAGATAAACGGCAATTAACCATACACTCCAAAACCTTACATACACTACTGGTGAGAGAAATGCAGCGATAGGTAGAGGGGAGATGTTTGTCCTCTCCAGGTTTCGGAACAGGAACGACAATAGCTTCCCGCCATCGTCTGGGAAAAGTACTGTCGGTCCAAATTCGATTATAAAGGCGAAGGAGGTAACGCAGACTATGGGTTGATAAATGCACCAACATTTGGATGTGGATACCATCCGGTCCTGGGGCGGAGGAGCGAGAAGAAGAAAGTGCATGTTGGAGTTCCCGCATGGAGTAAACAGTATTATACCTTTCGCGATTTTGAGAGGAGAAAGCAAGAGGTTGCACTTCCGCTGCACGTTTCTTCGGGAGAAACGCTGGAGGGTAATTTCAAGAGCTCGAAATCTCAGCAAAGTGTTGACCCAATGAGTTAGATATTGCGACGGGGTCCGCTAACGTATCATGCGCGAAAGTGAACCCAGAGACCGGGGAGAAACTAGGCGAACCAGATAACCGTCGAATCCGACTCCAAACTTCCGAGGAGGGAGTGAAGGTGTTAAATGAGCTAGTAAAGAAGTCTCAGCTTGCCTTCTTGCTATCGCGGATGACGCGACGGCATCGCGCACAGGACTGCTTATAGCTGATACAGTTAGCGAAAGTAGGATGGTGGCGGAAAACGCGAAGAGCACGTCGCCGCTCACGGCCTGCCTCGTTCCACCAAGGAACTGGGGGCGCCGGGGAAATTCGGAGGTGCGTGGTATTGAACGTTCCGCAGCTGTAAGAACAACGTCTGTAGTATGAGTGACCTCATCGTCGACGCTAGGAAAGTGACGGTCATCGAATGTCGCTAGAGGCGAAAAAAGTGTCCAATCGGCTTGGGCAAACTTCCAGCGTCTCGGGCGCATATGTGGCAGTTGTGGCTGAAATCGAAGGACACATGGAAAGTGGTCACTCGAGTGTGTATCAGCAAGGGCGAACCATTCGAAGCGCCGCGATAGCAGAACAGTAGCGACGTAAAGGTCCAAATGAGAGAAATTTGTCGTGGAGACAGACAAAAATGTAGGGTCCCCAATGTTGAGGCAAACAAGATCCGCTTGGTGGTAGACGTCTAGCAATAGTGAGCCACGCAGACATGGATGTGGAGATCCCCAATGTGGGTGGTGGTGATGTAGGGTCCCCAACCAGCAAATACGGGAGTGGAAGCTGACCGAGAAGATGAAGGAGATCAGCTCGTGCCATTGATGTGAACGATGGAATGTATACAGTACAAAGAGAGAAGGTGTATCCAGAAAGGGAAAGACGAACAGCGACTGGTTGGAAGGAAGTGTTTAAGGGTATTGGGCAATAATGGAGAGTATTATGGAGAAGAATCGTGAGTCCATGTGCTGGAGTGCCTCCAACAGAGGGGAGATCAAATCGGACTGAAAATGGAGGAAGACAAAGTGGTCGGGGGAATGAAGCTTTGTTTCCTGAAGACAGAAGATGACCGGCGAGTAGGATCGGAGGAGGATCGTCAATTCATCCCGATTGGCTCGAATGCCGCGGATATTCCAATGGATAATGGACATAGGGTGGACAGAAAAATGGAAGAATGTGGCCAAGGTTGCCGTCAACTCAGCGACTGCTCAGAGCTTGCGACCGACAGCGTGGAACGGCACTCAGATGAAGGCAAAAGATCCTGATCCATAGGTCTTTCAGGACGAGCTCCTGACAGCAGCAATCGGCCAGTTTCTTATTAGCCTTCTTGGAACCACGATGTTTAGATGAAGGAGGAACTGATGGTTGTGAAGTTGGGGTACGTAAAAAATCTTCACGAGTATGCTCTTTTTTGGAAGTCCCAGTGTCTGACTTTTGGGATCGAGATTTAGCAGAACCCGATGAAGGGTGAGCCATAGATTGAGCAGGCGAAAGTGGGGAGGTTGAACAGGGCGATCTTTGCACTGGCCGATCTGATGACCGTGTCACTAAAGGTGAAATCACAAGTCTGTGTGGCAGCATCCTTTGTTGGCCGAGGAGAGGCAAGGACAGTGCTGTATTTTCCTGTCTGAGGCACAGTGGGCTTCCGACTTGGGAATAATTTTCGAGCAGCAAAGGTCGACACCTTTTCCTTCACTGATTTCCTGAATGAGCTTTTCGTCTTTAAAAATGGGGCAAACTCGAGAGGAGGCAGCGCGGTCACCCATACAGTGGATGCAACGAGGGGATGGAGGTGGACAAGCACCCTCATGGGCATCCTTGCCACACGTAACACATTTGGCCGGATTGGAACAGGACTGGCTGGTGTGATTAAACCACTGGCACCGATAGCAACACGTAGGGTTTAGGACGTAGGGGCGAACGGAAATTATCTCATAGCCCGCTTTTATTTTCGGTGGGAGTTGAACTCTGTCAAATGTCAAGAAGAAAGCACGGATTGGAACGATGTTCGTGTCAACCCTTTTCATAACTCTATGAACAGCCGTTATGCCCAGGTCAGACAAGTAGTGCTGAATTTCCTCGTCAGACAATCCGTCGAGGGAGCGTGTATAAACGACTCCACGCTTCAACCTGGACAGGGAGGGTGTGGTGCAGTGAAGTTCGCAGAAATTTTTGTGCCTAGAGGGCACTGACTGTTTTTAACAACAAGGTGCCATTCCGTAATCTGGAACAAGACTTTACAGGACCTGCAATTGCGTCGTCACCTTTCTGAATAATGAAAGGGTTGACTGCGGACAAGTCGTGACCTTCGTCAGACCTAGAAACAACAAGGAACTGTGGCAACGATGGAAGAACTGTCTGTGGCTGCGACTCAGTGAACTTACGCTTGTGAGCAGACAAAGTGGAAGATGAGGAAACCATTGCGGAAGAATCCCCCATGATTACCGGCGTCTCCGATGGCGCGCTCCTCCCTTGTGGGGGCCCTCTCTGAGGGCACTCCCGCCTTAGGTGATTGTTCACACCTCCCGACAAACGGACAGAGTGACCAGTCGGCACTTTCGGAAGGTATCAGCTCGGGTAATCACCCCTACCTGGGCCTGGCCGTTATCAGGGGGTACATACGTGTCCTACCTGTCTACCCAAGACGGGGAATTACGCGTTACCCCATCACCGGCTACGCACGAAAATGCGTGGGTCGGCTTTCAGAACACACACAAGGAGGAAGAAAAAGAAAATTAAAAACAAAGAAAGGGAAAGGAAAGAAGATAGGTCTCAAACGCCGCAGCAGACAAAAGGGTAGAGAAGGACAAAGGAAGGATGAAGACATACAAGCAGAGAAGGCAAAGAATGTGTTACATTTACGAGCGTCCGTCTCTGGACATAGGCACAAACCGTACTCCCAAAGGATGAGAAGGGGAAGGAAAGAGCCAGAGGTGAGGGGGGGGGGGGGGGGGAGGGTGAAATGGGGATAGGAAAGGATGCGGAAAAGGAAGGTATGCAGCCCGGAAAGGAAGGAGGGCCAAATTAGCTCGGGGTCCCGTGCTCGCTACGCACGTATCCACAAAAAGACTTGTGGACCCCCTGGGGGGAGAAATGAGGTCGTGTTGAGTGGGAGAACAGAGAGAAATTTTAAAGGTAGCAGGATGAGGAAACACAATTGGTATGGACACTGAATGACAAGAGATTGTTTATTGATGGTATGGAGGAAATAGTGAATGGAAGAGGAAGAAGAAGAAGAAGAAGCAGAACATACCAAGTGGTGGACAGCGTAAGGACAGAAAATAGTTGTGAGAAAACAAGAGGGTAACAAATGATGGGACTGCATGGAGAGCTACATGTGAAGACCTTTACTACGCCAGAACACTCATTATGATGGTGATGGTGGTGGTGGTGATGAAGAAGATGAGACTTATGTAGGACATTTTGCATGACTCACATTTTCTTGTAATCCTGATATAAACAAAAAAATAGGCAGCTTATAATTTGTACCCTAAAAACCCTCGTGAATTGCATGGCAGATGGAACTTGCCATTATACCAGTTATTAGGACTTATTCCCACTACACTGACGTATGGAGCGTGTGAATTGTGGCTGCTTAAAAGCCTCTGTGCGTGCTGTGCGTAGTCTAATCTGGTCTTCACACTTCCTACAGTTACCATACGTAGGCGGTTTCAGTATATTCCTACATTCATCACGTAACGTCGGTTCTAGAAACTTTCTAAGTAGATCTCCTCGCGATACTTTGCTCTTCCGCGGGATGGTCTGTGTCTATCATCAATTGTCCGTTAGTTCAGTTCATTGAACACCTTCGTGACATTCTCCTATGGGTCAAACATATGTGAGCATTTTGTACTGCCCTTCTTTGTATAAGTTCAATATCCGCTGTTCGTCCTATCTGGTACTGATTGCAATTCCCCAGTATTGTACCAATGAACCGCACGCGCTTTACCCACAAATGTGCTTATGTGATCGTTCCATTTCATACCCCTACAAATTAATACACTCAAGTATTTACACGAGTTAAAAAATTGCAGCTGTAGTCATTAGACTACGTAGTCATATTTTGTGAAATGTTGATTTTCTTGATACCGTCACAGTAGAATATTTGACTATGCTAACAGAGTCTCAACCTCACCTCTGCTTGCACGGCTTCAAACTACACTCCTGGAAATGGAAAAAAGAACACATTGACACCGGTGTGTCAGACCCACCATACTTGCTCCGGACACTGCGAGAGGGCTGTACAAGCAATGATCACACGCACGGCACAGCGGACACACCAGGAACCGCGGTGTTGGCCGTCGAATGGCGCTAGCTGCGCAGCATTTGTGCACCGCCGCCGTCAGTGTCAGCCAATTTGCCGTGCCATACGGAGCTCCATCGCAGTCTTTAACACTGGTAGCATGCCACGACAGCGTGGACGTGAACCGTATGTGCAGTTGACGGACTTTGAGCGAGGGCGTATAGTGGGCATGCGGGAGGCCGGGTGGACGTACCGCCGAATTGCTCAACACGTGGGGCATGAGGCGTCCACAGTACATTGATGTTGTCGCCAGTGGTCGGCGGAAGGTGCACGTGTCCGTCGACCTGGGACCGGACCGCAGCGACGCACGGATGCACGCCAAGACCGTAGGATCCTACGCAGTGCCGTAGGGGACCGCAATGCTACTTCCCAGCAAATTAGGGACACTGTTGCTCCTGGGGTATCGGCGAGGACCATTCGCAACCGTCTCCATGAAGCTGGGCTACAGTCCCGCACACCGTTAGGCCGTCTTCTGCTCACGCCCCAACATCGTGCAGCCCGCCTCCAGTGGTGTCGCGACAGGCGTGAATGGAGGGACGAACGGAGACGTGTCGTCTTCAGCGATGAGAGTCGCTTCTGCCTTGGTGCCAATGATGGTCGTATGCGTGTTTGGCGCCGTGCAGGTGAGCGCCACAATCAGGACTGCATATGACCGAGGCACACAGGGCCAACACCCGGCATCATGGTGTGGGGAGCGATCTCCTACACTGGCCGTACACCTCTGGTGATCGTCGAGGGGACACTGAATAGTGCACGGTACATCCAATCCGTCATCGAACCCATCGTTCGACCATTCCTAGACCGGCAAGGGAACTTGCTGTTCCAACAGGACAATGCACGTCCGCATGTATCCCGTGCCACCCAACGTGCTCTAGAAGGTGTAAGTCAACTACCCTGGTCAGCAAGATCTCCGGATCTGTCCCCCATTGAGCATGTTTGGGACTGGATGAAGCGTCGTCTCACGCGGTCTGCACGTCCAGCACGAACGCTGGTCCAACTGAGGCGCCAGGTGGAAATGGCATGGCAAGCCGTTCCACAGGACTATATCCAGCATATCTACGATCGTTTCCATGGGACAATAGCAGCCTGCATTGCTGCGAAAGGTGGATATACACTGTACTAGTGCCGACATTGTGCATGCTCTGTTGAATGTGCCTATGTACCTGTGGTTCTGTCAGTGTGATCATGTGATGTATCTGACCCCAGGAATGTGTCAATAAAATTTCCCCTTCCTGGGACAATGAATTCACGGTGTTCTTATTTCAATTTCCAGGAGTGTATAAAAGACCTCGAATGTGTTCTGAAAGTTTTGGAGACAGATGAAAATCGGATGGGACCAAGTCGGGTCTGTGTGGAGGTCAATCGACGGCAGTGAACGAACGGTATCGGAGTGCTGCAGACGTCGCAGCGCCCGGCTGTAGTTTGGCGTTGTAACGCTGAAGAC
Organism: Schistocerca gregaria; assembly: GCF_023897955.1. NCBI lineage: Eukaryota > Metazoa > Arthropoda > Insecta > Orthoptera > Acrididae > Schistocerca > Schistocerca gregaria. The sequence goes on along the minus strand of NW_026061713.1, from coordinate 2,885,142 downwards.
GAGGGTGTTCCACGTGCGAACCAACTCTTCCAATTCGTGCTTTCAATTTTTTTGAGCTGTTTCCCAAGCACGGAAATAGTTACATCACACACCTCTATGTTACACGGTACAAATCGGAGCCCTCTAGCAGCAGAGGACTGCAGATACGTGGAATAAACATGTAGAATTTTACTAACGTTTTTTAATTGGAGAGCTTAGAGATATCAAATAAAACATTGGAGTCACTACATCTCAGCAAGCTCTCGTGTTATATGCACAAAAATCAAGAGACTGTTTACGAGCAAAGTATGCTATTCTTTTAATTGAAAATCTTTGTAATGTACATCACTAGTAAACCTTATGGTGATGGTGAAATTTTGTATTTATTTTTACATGAAAGGCGATTAATCTGTGGCCAATACACAATGACAACGGCAGTTGCCAGGTGGATATTAACTGCAATACCACCCACATTGTCAAGGTAAGTGGAATAATTGGTTTTCCGGCACATGTCGCCATGTAAATGTCGCTCGTGGCGATACATTAAAGAGTGCTCTGTCTCCTTGTCAGAGAGCCAGTTCCCGGCATCACTCTACCGAAATAAAGACACAAATTGTGTGCGCCACATTTGAAGATGAGTGAAAAGGTTACAAAACTAGTTAATGGAATTACAAATTCAAAAAGTGAATTGTTGCAGTTTCCCGTATTTATATTCAATACACTAGCCACAGGCTCTAGAACATCCTTACGGGATATGCTTAATCGGCTGAGAGCGTGATTTGTCCCTCCGAGATTAATTTTGCCTGGGCTTAAGCAACTCACCGGTCAGCATTTACAGAGCTGCCAACTACATCTGACACCGGGAATATTATCAGGATTAGTTTGCATCGCAGCCTATGGAAGAGAACGCAAATCGAGCGAGCATACGCAGTCCTTCTCACTACTGACTACCATTCGCCTACATTCAACAGTTAAGGATTCCTCCGGAAATATTCCAAGCAGACTTTCACTGGAAATTTTACGGTTGTTTCCAGGCGCCTGCCAGTTCAATTAGATCAGAAACTCTGTGACACTCTCCAACGGGTCAAAAAAACCTGTGACCATTCGTACTGCCCTTCTCTGAATACATTCAGTATCCCCTGGTTAGCATCAAGAATCTCGAGCAATGTTGGGGGATGGGTCGCACGAGTGATTTCTAAGCAATTTCTTTTGTACACTGATTGTATTTTCATAGAATTCTACCAATGAATTGCAGGCAGTCGCCGTCTTTCCCTAGGACTGCGACTCGGTTCATTACAAATCTCTAGAAATTTTTACACCCAGGTATTCGTGTGGGTTGAGCGATTGCGAATTTGACTCGCTGACACTATACTCGTAGGATAAGGTTATTTCGTTTTGTGAACAGAACAGTTTTACATTTCGGAAATATTGAAACCAAGTTGCCAGTCTTTGCACTACACTGAAATCTTATGAGGGTGTGGCTTATTTCAGACAGTACTTCATTACAGACAACTGCATCATTTGCGGAAAGACTGAAGTTTCAAATAGACCGCGTAACCACCGCCCCCTTCACCCCTCCAAATTGCTATCTGAAAACTGTAAGTCCCATATGTAAACCACTTTCAGAAGTTCGTTTACTTTCCGTATCAGTGAATGTGTTAAAAACTTGACCTGAAGAAGCATAACCCTTTGCAGTTGAAGACGCTCTGTTTTAAGAGACGCTAGTTTTTCGAAAACATCTCAATGTTTATGTCCTGAACTAGGTGTTGCTGTAATTTTTCAGGTACGTTCAACGATATGTGTGAATACTGTCTGACAAATGTGTTCCGAATAGAGTCAGTAGTAAAGAAGTAATAAATTCAAAATTCATGACTGATGCTGACGCCTTACTGCATGAACAGCTAAAATGTAGCAGTGATGAAAGTCTTTTTTCCTTTCATCATTCTGTCAGGAATGTCAGAGGGAAAAAAAGTTTCGCAAAGTTTCAAAATTAAGTGTGAAGTTTATTGTAAGTCGCCACGTGCTCCCATTCACAAATGCTCGGTGTATTTAGTCTCGATAATTTTCGCGCCATGAAAATATGCTGCCTTAGACGAGTACGCAGTTTTTAACTTTTAACGCCAGACTTACTGCGTTAAACCTAGACCTTTAAATGAAGTACGGAAGGAGGATTGTATTTAATGTGCCATCGATGTCGAGGTCATTAGAGAAGGAGCAGGAGCTGGCACTGCGTCAAGGAAGTGTAAAAGAAGTCCGCCTTGCCCTTTCTAAGGAACCATCCCAGCATTTGCTTGGAGCGATTCAGGAAAATTACGGAAAACATAAATCAGGGTGGCCAGACGCGGATTTAAACCGTCGTCCTCCGGAAATGCGAGTCTAGTGTACTGGTTGACAGCTCGTCGTCTAGAAGTTAGCGTTGCCGCTGTGGATCATGAGATTCCGGGTTGGATCACTGCTGGGTTGCGTTCTCCGCCCGGAAACTAGGTGTCTGTGTTGTCCTTATAATTTCAGGATCATTCGTGAAGGTGGCGAAACAGGACTGTGTAAAGGTTGGGGCTTTGTACAGGCGCTGATAACCGTGCAGTTCAGCGCCCCACAAACCAAACAACATCATCATCATCGTACCATGTACTAACCACTGCAGTAGCTCGCTCGGTATACATTTAAATGAGTAGGTTGTGTCAGCATTTTTAGTATTTACATTTTCATTCTTCATAAATGAAAGCATGAACTACGAGCAGACAAAGGAATTGGGATAACGAATGAGAAATACCTGATTGTGCTTCTGTTCGTAGATGACATGATTCAAGTGAATGAAATGACCTCCAATGATCTATATACCAACTGAATGAAATATGCAACGAATACAACTTTACAATTTCTAGTAATAAAACTTAAATAAGTGCACTTGGAGGAAAATATTCAGTCAGTATAAAACTAGTTTTGGATAATCCTGCTTTAGAACTAGTTTCTAAATCTTTGATTTAGGCTACACTGTAAGATCTGATTTTTACTCTCATACTGAAAATAAATTACACAAATTCTAAGCTGTCTGTAGCACCATTATCGGTACATTGGGCAATGAAGTACAAAAAGAGATTGTTCCGAAAATCTATAAAGTGATCGCGGTTCCTGTGTTATGCTATGAAAGCGAAAACATGGTTAAAACAAAAAAAACAAAAAAAAATCAGATGGCAGAGATGGGGTTCCTAAGAAATTCGAAGGGCTGCAGAACAAGAAATGATTAGGAATGAAGATACTAGAGAAAAATTAAGTATTTTCAACAGAAACTAAAAAATTCAAAAATATCGTGAAGGCTTGTGAGAATGCAAAGTCCCAGACTTCCCCAAAAGATTCTGAACTACAAGCGGAATGGGAAAAGTGATATTGAAAGGCCTCGGACGTGGGAGTAATTTCGTTTGAGAGACTACTGAAGTACTTATACATTACAGAATTCTTGTTAAACACCAAAATAAGTAAGTTTTAGTGTAGTTTACATTCAGTGATGTAAACAAAAAATATTTCTTGCTCTCAAAAGGGGCTATGTTCTTTCTCACGGTTCAAACTGTCTCCATGACAAATTTCAACTCGAAAACGAAACAGACTGTGTTACAAAGTAAAAACAAACAGCTGAGAGAAAGAAGCGGCGTAACTTTCTGCAGCACGCGGCCATCATTTTGCAGGACAATGTTCGGGCACGATTGGTTCAAGTCGTGACTGATTTGATCGGTATATGGTGATGGGGAGCGCCGCACCACTCACCACACTCCCCGGACTTACGCCCTCGTGAGCTAAGCTTGATTCCTAACGTAAAGGCCGAACTGTGTGGTATTCGGTTCGGAGCTGTTATGGAGATTCGTCGCACAATAGACCGCTCCATTCGAACTACCTATACAACTGACCTAGCTAGGGGTATCTACGAGAGCTGTTCAAAAAATATCCGACTTTATTAATTGCTGAAATCAACAACGGTATCAGGGCGTTCGTGGGCTCATGTTTTCAGGCATACATAGCACACATACCTGATTTTCTCCACTACTTCGGAACACTTGTAAGTGGTACACGTTGGATTTAGTAATCTGAGCAAAATGACGTCGTTGCATCACATTTGGCTTCAAGCTAGGCGATTCTCAAGGTGAAACCATCGTGAGTTTGTGGACGAAGTAATGGGTACTACACGGCTAAACGAGTGGTACAACCATTTCAAAGGTAGCCGCTAATCAATGCCAGTTAAGGTACACCCTCAATATCCGCAAATCGGGTCTTTTCTGACCCCGCAAGATCCCTTGTGAAGCAGAATAGCCGAATCACAATCAGAGAAGTGGCAGTCTAATCTAAAAGCCGTATATTCAACTAAATATCTAGGTATTACAATAACGAACAAGTTAAACTGGAAGGAACACGTAGAAAATGTTGTGGAGAAGGCCAACCAAAGAGCCCGTTTTATTGGCAACACACTTAGAAAACGTAACAGACCTACACTACGCCTGTCCTTCCTCTTTCAGAATACTGCTGGGAGATGGGGGATCTTTACCAGATGGGACTGACGGAGTACATCGAAAAAGATCAAAGAAAGGCAGCATGTTTTCTATTATCGCGAAATATGGGAGAGAGTGTCACACAAATGATACAGGATTTGGATTGGACGTCATCAAAATAAAAGCGTTTTTCGTTGCGACGGAATCTTCTCACGAAATTCCAATCACCAACTTTTTCCTCCGAATGCGAAAATATTTTGTTGACACCGACCTACGTAGGGAGGAACGTTCACCACGATAAAATAGGGGAAGTCAGAGCTCGTATGAAAAGATACAGGTGATCATTCTTTCCGGGTGCTATAAGAGATTGGAATAATAGAGACTTGTGAAGGTGGTTCGATGAACCCTCTGCCAGGCACATAAATTTGATTTGCAGAGTATCCATGTATATGTAAGTATAGGTGTTCACATTATTTTTCCTATCCCCTGTATGTGCATATCGCTTCCCACGAATAATGTTACCTCAATGTCGATATCTGCACCATTTTCGAAATATGTGAGCTTACTTATATTATCTGTAATGTTAATATACAACATGAACAGTAAGGCTCCCAACACACTTCCCTGTGGCACACGTGGCTACTTTTACACGTACAGATGAACCTCCATTCAAGACGAGATCCTGTGTCCTTCCTACAAAAATATGTTACTAGCTGTACTTTATACGGTACAGGCAAATGGTCAACTACAATTGCTGTTAACTGTGCTGTAACTTCTAGTGTATCAGGAGCGGTTTAGGAAAATTTTTTCAAATGAGTATAGGCACTCGTATTTCGGCAGGTGCCTTTCAATTTTTGCACGTTTCTCAGGTACTGATTGCGTCTTGACACTGGTGTACTTTATGCATTACCAGAATCTCTCTGGGTTTTTGGCCAGATTTCGAAACAGAACTTTGTTGTGGAAATTATTAAGAGTATGTGGCACTGAAATAGCCGCTATATGTAGAACTTCTACGAAACTACGCCAGTCTTGGGGATTTAGGATTCTTTCAGATTTGCATGCTTCTGCAACAGCGATTTCACCCGTTTTGTCCATGGGGGATCAGTACCATCACTTATTAATTTATGTGGTATATATATTTCACAATTGCAATCGATACTAATTCTCTGAAATCATTCCACATCTTTTCTACGCTTACATGATCAGATCGGAAGAAGTGGAGGCTGTCTCTTTAAAAAACGTTAAGAGCATTATTAGTCTTTTTTTTAAATAGATGTAATTTGAGTTTCTTTTTGATGGTTGCAGATGTTACAGTATTCAGAGTAGCAGCAACTGCCTTGTGGTCGCCAATTCCTGTATTCGTCATGACACTACCTATTCATCCAGGAATATTTGCTGCTAAGAGGTCAAGTACGCTTTCGCAACCATTTATGCTTCGAGTGGGCTCACGAACTAATTGTTCAAAATACCTTTTTGAGAAAGCATTCAGTACAATTTCAGATGACGTTTTATGCCTGCCGCCGGCTTTAAACGTATAAATTTTCCAGCATATCGAGGGTAGACTGAAATCACCACCGACTATAATTGTGTGAGTGCAGTACCTATTTGAAATGAGACTCACGTTGTCTTTGAACTGTTTAGCAACTATATCCTCTTAGTCAGGGGTCGGTAAAACGATCCAGTTTAGTGCAATTGACAAGTATATCCTCTACACAACGTTGTTAGGTCGTTTGAAAAAAATTCGGCTTAATTGACTTCCGGCCTGAGCCAGCATTACGTACCTATAACTATTTGAGCTTCAGTGATTTCTATTAGGGCCTGCAGCTCTGGTTCTTCCCCAACACAGCTACGATAATTTACAACACCGATCGTTTCTACAACCACCTTACTGTGTGCTACCTGCCCCCTTTTAGACGGACGCCATTTCTATGGTTTCCTGAGACCCTCTAACCTAAAAATCCACACCCGCTACCCGTGTAGCCGCTTCCTGTGTGTAGTGGACTCCTGACCTATTAAGTTGAATCCAGAAAGCCACCACCCTGTGGCTCAAGTCAAGGAATCGGAGGCCTACACGGTCACATAACCGCCTGTGCCTATGAGTCATACCTTCCACTCGGCTCTGCACCGAAGGACCACAGTCGGTTCTGTCGATGGTGGTGCCGACGGTGAGCTCCGCCTTGATCTCGCAAGCAAGACGGGCAGTCTTTACCATATCCGCTAACGACAACCAGAGAGAATCTCCTCCAATCCAAAGCGACACACGGCATTGGAAACGGCTGGGGACACCACCTGCAGCTGGCTGCACCCTGTACTCTTCATGGCATCCGGAAGCACTCTTTACAAATCAGGAGTGACTCCCCCACCTTGTGCACACTGCCGTCCTTCCCCTCCTTGGCAGCCATGTTACTAAGGGGGCCCAATTACGCGCCTATTGTTGGAGTTCCGAACTACCAGCAAACTCACCTTCTGTGAACGCCAAGAATTTGCGTTCCAAGAAGCTTCCTCTGGAGGACCTTCGATCGGCCCCTCGAAAAGTCTTTCGCAGTCTGCCAGACTTTGGAATGATCTCTCACTCGACCACAGGTGAGGGATTAACCACAGCGCTGCAGACCAACATAAATTTAGGATAATGACATCAGGGCTGCTCAGAAATTTGAGCTCAGAGAAGACAATTCCAAATGCAAGGGGGAAAGACACAAGAATGCTGTAAATAAATATCAGAAACTTATCTGTTGTAAAGAACGTTCCTAGATGTGGAAAGCGACCAATATTGTAAATTCCACTTACGGTGTTTTAAAAGAATTAACAGATATGGTAAAATAAACCAAATCTAGTTTTCTTCATGATTACGTGACGTTACGTATATATCCGTTTTGTATTTTTATTCGTCCATGCCTTTCGTTGAAGCACTCACTCAAATTAAACAGGTCTCTGCTGCCAAGTCATTATCACTTCTCATCGATGAAGGGCGAAAAACAAAGGAAAGAGTATTCACTTTATTTTGGCTGATTGCGGTTTTATGAAGTGGGGATGCATGGCAGAAGCACATTCTTACGCAAGTTTGGTAAAAATAAACGTACGTTTATACCGTAACAGCGTTGCGTACATTGATTAGGCCTCTATAATCATACTGATATACTAAAAAGGACAACCAAATCAGCATCCACTGAAACGTGGATAATAGCAGGAGAAGATTTGTTTTTAATTTTTAGACATTACTACAGACTCTGGAAAATTCGAAGCCCAAGGGACCGTTACAATTCGAAGGATGTAAGAAAAAGTTCGAATAATTAATTCTATTTAACTCGCCTTTCCATCTAGAGTAATCAGGAAAAATCGAAATAAAATTTCGACTTTTTTTCTATTGTATTCCCAGTTTTCTTACATGTTATTTGCTTTCGTTTTTGAAACGGTAGGAACACACATATGTTCGAAAATACATAAATTCAGCTTCATTCATTTTGCAATGCTGAACAAACTCTTACGAATCGATGCATTTTGTGAACTAAATTTCTTATAAACGACCTTATGTCTTTGGAGTTGGCGCGTCACTCCTTATTTGCAACTGAGACTTCGGTTCCCAGATTAACCGTTAATGATTTAGTGTTCCGTTAAGCTATAACCTCCGACAAATACCTTTTGTACCCTGCACTGAGTAAGCCAATTCCATAAGCTTTCAGCAAGAGGCGGGGACTCGCCTCGCCCGGTCTGCTTGCTCCCGCCTTTTAATACTTATCAGCAACATTATCTTTCCGCTCGATGATCGTTTGCAGCGTGGATGGTGGAATTCCGAAACTACTCGTTACCTCCTACTTCTTGTTGCATTCCACAACGTTTCTGTTTTACGAAAGTCCAAAAAGATATTCTGACGTGAAAACGTCTACTTTCTCCTTGGTCGAAGTTTCTTGTGTGAGAAAATGGCGTCAGATTTGAGTCACTAATAACTACGAGACCGACAGTGCGCAAACAAAGGTTAAGTCCACGCCGTCGTGGTTGTCGCTTATTGCCTGTGTTGTCATCTTACCAGTGTAGGCATATGCTCGTCATTGTTACAAATCAGCTTTGTGTAAAGTTATAAACTGGTGTAGCTGTAAGGTCGGATGCTGATTTGGGTATCATTGCAATGAACAGCTTTGGGAGCGCCGCTAGGAGTCATAGAAAAAAAAATATTCGCGAGAATATAAAGGAAATTTGACTTGTAAATATGCTCTAAATTACAGAAAACGCGACAAAAGCCCTCCCAGAAGCCTAAAAAGTGCAGCGCGGAGAGAATGCGACAGCTCCCGCAGATTCTGAAAAAAAGGAAGAAACGCAGCAATGCGATAACGTACTCAAAGGCTATATCGTACACCGGCCACTGAAAGTCCAAAATGGTGAGTAACCGTGTGACCACTGTATTAAAGATATTGATAACTAAATTACATATTAATATCAAACACATGTTACGATTTTATCCCGACGTTTTCACGAAAAATCTACGGCGCAGACCTGAACTGCACACACAGAAATTTATTTGCAGCTGATTAATAATATGCTGTGGTATGATGAAACAAACAGAATTATCCGGTGTAAGCTAGGCGTTGACTCGTAATTATAGAATATCTGCGGGTCGTTCTGCTATGACAGTCGCCTCGATTACTGAAGAAGTTTCTTCGGTTTTCTCGAGGCATTTGGGAACAGGTTGAAACAAACGATTAACAAGCGTCGACTGCATACAGTCGCAAAGGCTGATTTCAAATGTCTTTGATAACTGTGAAGCTACTTCAGCTGGGTTAGGAAGACAGCTACCAGTCGGAGGTAAACACTTCCCCCTCGCAGCGTTCTAATGTTGCCGGCTAGACTCCGCCACTCAGCGTCCGATATAAACACAGCCGACAGCAGGAAGTGTGACACGACTACCAGACCGAGTTCAGAGCAGGAAACGGCCGGGGTCCCCGGCAGTAACTTAGTGGTAAGGGGTCTGGAACGCCCCAGCCGGGCCGGGGTTCTATCCCCGGCCGGCGCTGGAATTTTCAGACTTCCGAACACTAGCCTCCACCTCTGCCCTGGTATGTGGCGCACGCCGGGCACCCCCGTGGGGTCCGTGCTTCGGATCCCACGTGGAGCTCCCTCCCACACTACAAACTATACCTGATTATGCTGCTGCAAACACTTGTTTTAAATTTTAATACGCACACTTTCTTCACCAGACCACATCTACATATATTTTCAAGGTACTTTCTACATAACGTATCTCACATAGTATCATGAACAGTTGTAGTACTACAACAATGAAATAAAATCCTCATTAAAAAAACTAATACGTTTTATTTTCGTTTTCTAGGTGCTGATAAGATAAATTCCAAAACAGCTTTCATTTTCTTGTAGTTAACAATCGGTAATTAGAAAAAGTAAGTTTCGCTATAATACTGATACATATTTACTTAGGACATTCCCGGTGCTGAAACAGGATAAATTATCTCAATGTCAAAGAAATGCAAAATATTATATCAATACCATCACACAAGATATTTTCAGGTGTCTCTGTCTGCCTTTTCTTTTTAGTATCCTGATTCATTACACGATAATAAATAAATTCTGTATCAGAAATCATTTCTTAACCGTTCACACTCAGTGTCATTTATAAGTGTATATTGTCACTAATTGTATTTTCCAAACGAACACAGGCCTTTTTTTCAAATTATTCAATTGTCAAAATGAGATTATGAGAGGACACAGGTCACTAATGAGATAAACGCTTTCTTTGTATGAAAGAGGATAATTCTCCTGGTCTTGTGTGAGCTGAATGCTAAATTAAACAGATAACATTTAAAAAACGAATTTCTTGACGATTTTACTGACAGGTCTATAGGTTTCATATAATATTTCAGTTTGTAGTTACATGACCAACTCTCAAGCTCAGCTTTATATGAAAGTATCTTGCAGGTCAGAAAAGAAATTATATTACTACCTCTACATATTCAGTTTGTCTATTATTGTACCATAGGCGTTGCATTGCGAGAGAGAGACTGCTACTATGGCTGTTTACTTTTGCTATTAAACTCCATGCCATATCTACATTTTTAGTGCTAAAATGCGTGGATAAAACTTTTAGCAATACTATTTTCCTGTTCACCACATCGCTGCTAGGTGTCGCTACTGGTCCCTCACACAGTCAGTTGTCTGTAGCGCTGGGCTTCGCTACCAGAGGGCTCTAGCGGAGCTGGCGACGACTCACTCAGGCGGCATTTGCTGCTCACTCCTGATCGTCTACGCCAGCTGAAATAACCGCTAAATCCTCACACTAAACGAGAACCGTAATAGCACCAATACCAAATAAGGCAAATCGAGGTCAGTGCGAATATTGTCAAACCACTACTATGATAACGCCTAGCTGAAAATACTGATACAAACTATTTACAGAGGAATCGAGCACCTTACAAGAGCTGATCTAGAGGAAAATCCATTTGGAGGGAACAGAACCCATATTTATAACATCTTTAGTTACAGAAAAAGCTTTTGACAATGTTGACCAGAATATACAGTTTGAATTTAAGATGCAACCAGGAATAAAGTGTAGCGAGCGAAACATTACATAGAACTCCATCAGAAATGAGACAGCAGGTGTACGAGTTGAAGAACATAAAAGAAAGGAAATACGTGACAAGTGAGTGAGACAGCGTTCTAGTCTATTCCCTTATGTTATTCATTCTATGTACAGGGTGTTTCACAAGTCATGCTTCACATTACTCGGGGCTGTAGAGGGGAATTAACTGATCAAGTTTTACATAGGAATCTACTTCTGAAAACTTCATTTAGCGACACTACAGACCGTCAGAGTTATAGGCATCGGCGCCTACAAAAATAGAGGGATTCCACGAAGATGTTACAACCTTTCTAAGATGATGCAGATGGATAAATGCATAAATTTGAGATTATGCCCTTGTACCGGAAAATTATAACAGAGAACCTTTCTGTTACCTCTGACAATATGTACCATTATCGTTGCTGCTAAGATGCATGACAGGAAACTTTCAGAGGCGGTGGTATGGAACGAAAGAAGAAAACAATGTGCAGTACACATAGGCCGTAAAATTCATACATCATGAACCATGAGCACTTGCTCATCTTCACTTGCGTGAAACCCATCTCCACTGATGAACAAGTGCTTATAGCTCCTGAAGTACGCAATTTAGAGTCCATGTTTACTGCACATTTTTTTTTCTTCTTTTGGTCTATACTGCCGTCTCTGAAAGTTGCTTACCCTACAATCCTAGCAACAACAATACCAGTACTTGTATTCCACTGTCAGAGGTAGGATAACGATTTTCACTTAAACTTTCGGTGCAGGGACTCTTACCTCAAATCGATACATTTGTCTATTTCCATCATGCTAGAAAGTTTGTAACACAATCACGGATCATCCTGTATATACATACAATTATCGGAGCTGGCACCTGTAACTTTGATGCTCCACGGGGTCGTTGGGTGACATTTGCAGGCTTGAGTTTCTAAGTGAAACTGCAAGCTCAAAAAATGTGTAACATGAGTTGTGAAACACCTTGTATAAACACAGCAACATACAAAATTGAATTTGGGAAATTAATCAAAGGTGAAGAAGAAGAAATAAAAGTTGTTCCCTATTGAACTCTCACTTTGCAGTGGAGTGTGCACTGAATTGGCATTTCCTGACATTTATTCGCCCTGAAGAGGATCGCTGAAAAGATGGTCGAAATGTCGGTATTTTCAGTGTTTTTTAATGACATGGCCTAGTACCCAAAATGATTTTCTTCAAGTTCTTTGTAGGAACTATATCGCTTCTCTCCGATATTTTGAGAATGGTACAATTGTTTTTTCCTAAAACGTAGCAACTAAAATAGTGCTTGAAATGATATAAATGGTACTTATGCTTTATGGTATGGAGACAGAAATGGTACTTGGCTTTAATGATAACAATATACAGGAAAATTCAGTAATGTTTCTGCAAAGTGAACAACAGAAATCCTGAAATATAATCGAATATTTCTAATGTGGTACGACACCAGCTATACAGTTTACTGGACAGATACAGAGTTTTCCGAAATTCTAGCACTTTTAGAAGGAACTAAACGACAATATTTTTAAATTGGACCCACGTACGGAAACGTATATTCTCTGTGCTACAGTCGTTTGAATACTAGGTGGGTATGCAGCAGGGTAGTCATCGTGGGTGGACGAGGGTGTGGGTGGAGGGGTTTACATCGGATGTCATTCACCGTCTGTCCTGCCACTCTGACATGGCTCGTGCGTCACTCACGTGTCTGTCAGTATTAGAGCAACATTTCGGAGTGCACTTTTGCCGAATACACCGACATGATCCTTCTGTATGGCGAAGCTCATCGCCTTTATCAAGCTCGTTCTCCGCAGCGTCCGACTTCACGGCATACGCTTTTCGCCACAACTGCGCAACGAATTTGAGAAAATGGTGCGTTCACCATTAGCAGGGGCGACTGCAGTGCTTCAAAGAGACGCAGCGCACCCGAGTTGGAAAAGGCCGCATTGTAAAAAAGAGTGTTTCTGAAAAATTATCAAGTTTCCTTTTAATGAGTGGAATTGTGGCACTATTGTTGTACTGGGTCACACCTAATAACTTACTTGTACAAGTGGTCGCGTTACCAACATGTCTTCAAATGGCTGTAGCGAGGAAACCGTGCGTTACAGGAGATGGGTTCCAATTCAGAATACGAGTATTATGTACTCTACACTAGAATATCGTAACGGGAATTTCGGAACATCCTGCATGTTTCCGGTAAATTGTACAGTTGTTGTCCCACCATAATTGAAATTTTCGAATACATTTCACAATTTCTGAGAGCTCATCAGGCGCGACTACCGTGTCCGCAGTATAAAACCCAGGGGGCATCTTGCCTACGGCGGCTCTGACGCCCACAAGAACAACTGTAGGTAGAGAGCGCAACACAGCTACTTTGATGGACTTTTCCTCTAATGCTGCCAGATGTCTCTATTTTTAGAGGTATCTTGAGCCGCCCCGCACCAGCCTTAAGCGGAAACCCAAATATCTCTACTTCTGGCCAATGCTAACATTCTGAAATACATTATCCGATCAAAAGTATCCAGACACCTAGTAGTGGACTTCAATATGCGGTATGACCACGTGTTGTCTGTCCGAGGGTTAAACCCTGTTGGGAACGCTTTCAGTGTCGACAATATTTTACGAACATCACATGGTGAGAGTTTCATCTGTGTGTACGTACCAGACAATACACTGGCCAGCACGATCGCCGCCTCTCTCCCCAATTTTGGAGCAATTTTGGATTTCGACGACGTAACGAATCAACTGAACTGAATATGGTGCGACATCCGTCAGGAGGACATCCACCAACTTTATCAATGAAGATCAAGCTGAATAGCTGCTTGCTTAAGGGCCAGAGGTGGACGAACGGGTTATGACTTTCTCCTGAATAAATCACCCAATTTTCCTGCAATTGTTATCATTTGTTTGCCTCTACACGTACATCACATCTACCGATTTCCTTCACACTGGGGTAATTTCTTGGTGGTACGGCTTAGAGTGTACATATACAGGGTGTATTAAAGAGAATCCACCGATTTAAAAAAAAAAAGTAACTACTATGTTATTCGACATATGTACGTGAATAGCGTACTGCTTGAAAGAGCAAACCCTCAGGCTTTACATGGTTACCGCTTGGCAGCAGCACTGTCCGTCCATTTCAGTCCTAGTGAAACTGGTGTCGCGACGACAGAGCGTTTTGTGTTCTACATTTTGCGCACTAATAAGTGTACAAGAAAAGTAAAAGAAAGGATGTGCAAAATTACAGACATCGATTTTTTGCAGAATTCTAGAACGTATTCTGAACATGATTATAATAAATTTCCTAGACACCGAAAAGCTTACGTCCATAAACCAGCACGGTTTTAGAAAGCTCGTGTGAAACCCAGCTTGCCCTTTTCGCACATTATATACTGCGAACCACGGATGAAGGGTGCCAGGCAGATTGCACTGACCTAGATTTGAGAAAAGCCTTTGACACGGTGCTCCACTGCACACTGTTAACCAGGGACTTCGTATGAGCATACGGAGTAGGTTCCCAGATATGTGAGTGGCTCAAAGACTCAACAGGTACAAGTAGGTTCTCAACGGCGAGCGTTGATCAGAGACAAGGGTATCGACAGGAGTGTCCCAGGAAGTGTGACAGACCGCCGTTATTCTGTATAGACATACGTGGTGTGAACAGCAATCTGCGGCTGTTGATGATGCTGTCGTGTACAGGAGAGTGTCGTCATTGAGTCACTGTAGGAGGATACAATCAACGGGAAGGGCGGACAACTGACCAACTTGCAGGAGGCAGTGAGGTACTGAGCCATGCCGGCGCCGGTGCCTTAGTCAGCTGCGCTACGTTTGTCGGTTGAGGACCCAGGACACGAAGAGCCTCATCGAGGTGGTCCCACATGTTCTCGGTTCTGTTAAGCCCGGGAAGCCTGGTGGTCGGTGGAGTACAGCGAACTCATCCTGGTGCTTTTCACACCACGCACGTACACTGCAAGCTGTGTCACAGATTCAGTTGTTCTGCTGATAGATTCCGAGGGAAAACAGACTTGATGTGGGTGTGGCAATGGTTGCGACGGATATTTCTGCTCATACACTGTGCATTCCAGAACGACGAGATCACGTTGGGAGTGTCACGATAACGTTTCTGAGACCATAACGATCCTTCCTCCTGTCTTAACCCTGGCGTCGCCTGTTGCAGGGTGTTCACTTTCAAGTGACTCACGCCCTTTCACTTGAAAAGCCCGCTCGTCACCGTGCAGTGGACGCCCAGTAACAGAAGTGGCGTGGAAATTCCAACCTTCGTCGCCCACGAACACCAGTCAGCACAGGTGTGTGGACCAGGCGTCTGCTGTGGAGACCCATACGCAGCATTTTTCGCCGAGTGCTCTTTGAGGAGACACTGTCGGTAGCCCCTTCGGTTCACGTGCGTGGTCAGTTGCTCAGCAGTTGCACGTTATTCACCTGCGGCCTCCTTTAACTCCTGTCCTCTGTGGACTGTGGGGGACCACAACGGCCTCAGCGTCGGTTATGGACAGCACCATGCATGGAGTGCTTTAAATATGGCAACACGCCAACATTTTACGAACTTTGCCGTTTCTAAAATGCATCCACCAGTGGACCGAAAGGCAATGATAACGTCCGTTTGGATGTCATGTGCGTCGTTAAGTTTCCGCATTATGGAAACGACTTCAGTTTTCTGTTTTCTGCGTCCCCCCCCCCCCCCCCCCCCCCCCCAAGGGCTTTACGTACCCTACCCTGCTACTGCTGCCACCTGCTGTCTGTGAGTGGTTGGTGCACATTAACGTCGGACACAGGCAGTGATCACGTTAATGAGACTGGACCCAGTAGTTAGAAAAAGGAAAGGGAAGGGGAAAGGGAAAAGGAGAGGAGAGGAGAGGAGAGGAGAGGAGAGGAGAGGAGAGGAGAGGAGAGGAGAGGAGCGGAGAGAAAAGGAAAATAAAGGAAAGGAAACTGAAAGGGGAAAGGATGCTAATCTGTACCAGGAGCACCGAAAATGTGTAAGTATACGAATTGCCTGTGCATGAACTCGGAACGAAATAGGAGCAGCGGCAGTTTAAAAATTGTAAATAGTAGAATCACGGCTGAACAGTAAGTTTCTCAACCAACCTGACGAAACAGATGTGGAGATTGAGAAACGAATGCATAACTGCTGGAGAAGAGTCTGGGGAGAGAGTGCCTGTTATCCGAAGGTTTAAAGAGCAATTTCAAGATTTGTGAGGTTAAGGTTTAGATTACGTAGCAAATATGCCGAATTATGAGAAAGACTGCACTGTGTAATGGAAGCTACTGGGATGTCCTACAACCGTGGCACTAGTTCAGTGATTCAGCTGCGCGAAGAGATTTTGAAAGTGACTTAAGTTTTTTGGAAACTGATAATAAACCTGTTCCTGACAAATGAATCCGGGTGATCAGTTACGAAGAAGGGGAGAAAATGTGTGAAAATAAATCTCTTCTTATGGAGGGACATTTCAGAGTTGTTCGAAACAACTGAAGCAACTGTACAGCATTGCATATTGATATCTGAAGCGCGGAAGACTAGCTTCTCTACCAGGGGAAAGTCGAAATAATTGTGAAATATTTTATTCTGCTCCGAGTAATGTCATAACTGGGTGGTCATTTAAAACTGCATTGCTTTACTTCGAAATGGCTGCAAATTTAGCTATGCAAACAGTGTTATCCGAGACATCTATTTCCAGTTGTAATTTTCATTTCAAGCAATGTCTCTGGAAGACATACAAGAACTGGAATTAGTGGAGAAATACAGGGATGAGGAAGTAGTTCGATTGTCTTGCCACATGTATGCTACAGAGCACATCTTCCACCGGAGTGCCTTGATGACGCATGGATGGTAACAGCGTAGCAAATGCCCAGTGGCGAAAATATCATGAATTCGTAGACTATATGGTCAGTCCATAGATGGAAAATCGTAGTACACCATCTGTAATGTGGAATTGGTGAAAACAGACAGTCAACAGAAATTGTTTCGAAATAAATTCACTCTTAACTTGGCTTCAGTTGCGTTAGGTAATACCTCGATTCCTAACACAACTGTATCAAAGTTATCTGCGTTCAGAGAATTTATTTCGAAGTGATTTCGGTCAGCTATCTACCGTCATCAATTCGATGCAAAGGACCATGAATACTGTCGAAGTTTGGCATAGCAAACGATACTCAATAAGGCAAAGGTATCTGAATTTACAATTTCTGATCAATACGCTAAAGGAGAAGGTAATAAAATCAATACCTGAAATTTGAAAAAACATAATCCGGTGGTCAGTGAAAGAGATAAAGGATACATCTGTGTTGAAAAAGAGTTAAAAGATATTTTAAGAATACATACTGACTCGGTGGATTTAAGACGCTTAAGATTTACGTCATTCCTACGAAAAGTTCGTAAAATAAGACAGGAAGTAATGTTCTAGAATGGAAAAGGTAAAAAAAAAAATATTTTTTAAAACACAGCTATACACTATGTGCATAGACAGTCTTAAGCCTAGATAAAATGTGGAGGGGCGTTCTTATTACAGAAAGATAGGCAGAGCCTCCCCATTGTCGCCGCTTCCTTTGCAGGTCGGAGAACCCGCAGCTAAAATGTATGTGGCCAGAAACACCGCGTTGACACACGGGTCGCCGAGTCCACGGCCGCAGAAGCCCATGACACCCTTCAAGAGGCGGCGAGTCATCTCGTACAGTAGTTATTTGAGAGTGAATTTATTCCTCGCTCCTCATGAGACGTCATCAAACTGATCTTCCTGCTTCTGGAGTGTCTACAGCGACGTTACATCTTATTTTAGTTCTGCTCTCCGTTCCACACCTTCAAGGACCCACTTCTTTTCTGTGGCATTCGAACACTTGTACTTCTTCGATGTCATTTTCGCGACGGATTTATGTACTGTGCTTATGCTTTATTGAGAAAACAAGGGAATTTTTCGAAGTGTATAGGGGTGAAAGGATTATCTTACTAACCGATAAAACAATTCCAGATATCGAGTATTACGTACCGGTTGACACTTCATTACAAAATGTTTACGGGGCTATCTGTTATGCCAATCGCTTCCGTTTATGGAATGTACCGCACACAGGAGGTTTCTTCGATAGACAGAAGTTCTTACGTGGGTCTTGACAACACGATCGAATCACAGAGGTTCAAATAGTGAGGTGCGACTGCGTGTAACTGCATAGGCAGATTTTCAGTCCCTGCAAATAATTGTGACGCAACTAAGGACATTATAGCGACACGAACGTCAGCCGGGTAAATAAGCCGCACACTAAGTGGACATCCAGCGGACTCATGTAAACACTTCCTGTTACACCACGCCACTGCCGCCTCGGTGTAAACACGGAGGACAGCAGGAAGTGCTCTACGACCACTAGCTGGACTCCAGACAAGGAAACGGCCAGTGGTAAGGGGGTTTGGAACGTTCCAGCACCTCGGCTGGAGCTATTCGCCCCAGCCGGGCCGGGATTCAATCCCCGGCCGGCGCTGGAATTTTCAGACTTCCGAATACTAGCCTCCACCTCTGCCCTGGCATGTGGCGCACACTACAAACTAAACCTGATTATGCTGCTGCAAACATTTTCAATTTTAATACGCACACTTTCTTCACCAGACCACATCTACATATATTTTCGAGGTACTTTCTACAACAATGAAATAAAATCCTTACTAAAAAAAACTTTTCCTTGGTGTACTAAATGATGCTAAGATAAATACCAAAACATATTCCATTTTCTTGTACTTAAATATCGGTATTTGAAAAAAATTTTGGCTATAAAAACTGACATATATATTACATGTTGTACTTCGCACATTCTCAGTGACAAAACAGGATAAATTATTTCAGTCATAAGAAAAAGGAAATTATTATATCAATAGCAACACACAAGCCAACATTGTGTTCTTTTTAGTATCATGATTGACTATGTGATAAATAAATTCTCTATGAGAAATCGTTTCGTAACAGTTGACAATACCTTTTAAAAATACATTGTTTTCACTAATTGCATTTTCCAAAACCAACACAGGCATTCTTTTTCCTCAAATTATTCTATCGTCAAAATGAGATGTTTTATGTGACACAGGTCACTAACTCTTTTTTTTCTATGAAAAACGATATTTCTCGTGGTTTTAAGTGAGCTGAATGCTAAATCAAACAGAAAACACTTAACATTAATAAGTGGAATTTCTTGGCGATTTTACTAACAGTTCCATGTATTTCATATAATATTTAAATTAATAGTTATATGACAAGCTCTCTGCCTCTACTTTTTGTAAAAGTATCTTGTGGAATAGAAAAGAAATTATGTTATTACCTCTACAGGTTAAGTCTGGTTGAATGAAAGAGATTGTAAAGGCCGTAGCCGAAGACGCAGAATGTTACCTTCTCGGCAAGGTGTTTGCCATAAGTAATGAGCGAAACTGTAAAATAAGGAAAAGGGATGTCAAACGTCTATTATTGTTGTACAATTATATCACTAACGTTTCTTTGCAAGAAACTTACTTACAGTTGCCCTTGCTCTTCAAAATTCTTTAACCCACAATACCGCGCCATTATGTAACAGTAGCCCCGACACCTCACTGCACCTAGGAAATTGAACATACATTTCGTATTTTTGTTAATGAGAGAGAGAGAGAGAGACTGTCAGCTAGTATAGTTGGTTTTTTTTTTTTTTTTTTTTTTTTTTTTTTTTGCTATTAAATTCCGATCCACATATCCATCTTTAATCCTTAAAAGTGTGGACCAAACTTTTAGTAATACTAAATTACGATGAGGGAATGATGAATGTAACATGCTGTGTACATTAATGTCACTGGATATGTAGTTTGCATTATATGTTACGAGAACAGAATTATTTTGTAACGTGTGAAATACACAAAAATACGGTAACAGACAAACAAAGCAGTGATGCCACAGTTTGTTTTGTAATAATAGTGTAAAGGAAGAAATAAACAGCAACTAGACATTTAATTCACTCAGTTTTCGCTGCCATTTTGCGGTTCGTCACTTCGCTGCTAGGTGTCACTGCTAGCACCTCACACACTCAGTTGTCTCTAGTGCAGGGCTTCGCCACCAGAGGGCTCTATCAGCATCGGCGAGGACTCACTCTGTCGGCGTTTGCTGCTTCACTCAACATCTATGCTAGCTTACGTCACTGCTAAATCTTCAGACTAAACTAAAAAAATAACACCAATACCGAATAAGGCAAATAGTGATAAGTGCGAATACTACTGAACCATCACTTTCATATGTCGTGGCTGAAAATACTGATCCGAAATATTTACGCAGGAATGGAACACATTAGAGAAGACGAGCTACAGGGAAATCAATTTTGAGAGAATACACTAGACGCTAGAGATCAGTTGAAGAAATTCAACCTATATTTATGACATCAATAGCTGTACAAAATAACTTTTGACAGTTTTGACCAGAATATACGGTTTGAATTTAAGATGCAACCAGCGATAAAATACAATGAGCGGCATGTTATCTAGAACTCGGCCAGAAATCAGACAGCAGTTGTAAGACTTATAAGGAAGCTGGTAGTTGATAGTTGAGAAGGGAGAGAGAGAGAGAGAGAGAGAGAGAGAGAGAGAGAGAGAGGGGGGGGGGGGGGGGTCCTAGCTCCTTCTTCCATGTTATTCACCTTGCATACAGAATGTTTCACACGTCATGCTACACACTCATCGAGTCTGTAGAAGGGGACCTAGCTGATGAAGTTTTACATAGGAATTGATGTCTGGAAACGTCATCCAGCGACGCTACAGAGTATCAAAGTTACAAGCTCTGGAGTCTGTAAAATGTGTGTAAACAGGGAGATCCAATGAAGACATTACCAATTTTCTATGATGATGGATAAATGTATCAATTTGAGGTTATGTCCCTATAACGAAAAATTAGAAGAGAAGACATCCCTGATATGTGTGACAGTGTGTACCAGTAGTGTTGTAGCTAAAACGTAGGGCAGGAAACTTCCAGAGGTGGTAGTATGGACCGAAAGAAGAAAACAATGTCTAGTACACATGGACTGTAAAATGCATACCTTAAGAGCTGTGAGGACTTGTTCATCTTCACTGGCATAAAACATATCTCCACTACTGAACATGTGCTCATAGCTCCTCAGGTATGCATTTTGTATCCCATGTTTAACGGACATTTTTTCTTACTTTGATCCATACTACCACCTTTGAAAGTTATCAACAACTGTACTAGAACTTGTATTCCGCCGTCAGAGGTATGATAACGATTTTCCCTTGTAACTTTCGACTCATTCGTTTCCAGTACTGTGGCCATTACCTCAAACTGATACATAATCACGGCAACACACTCTATTTACATACATTTGCCGGAGCTGGCGCCTGTTTCTTGATGCTCCGTAGCCTCGTTAGATGACGTTTGCAGACATGAGTTAGTAGGTAAAATTGCAAGCTCTAGAAATGTGAAACACCTTGTATAAAGAAAGCAACTTACGAAACGAACGATTTATTCTGGAAATTAATCGAGGATAAGAAAGAAGAAATAAAAAATTGTTTCCAAATCGAACTTTCATTTCGCTGGTGCTGATTTGAATTTTGTGGCATTTATCCGCTCTGAAGAGGATCGTTCAAACGATGGTCAAAATGTCGTTATTTTAGTTGTTTCACTGTTTTATAATGACAAGGCCTAGTACCCAAAATGATTTTCTTCAAGTTATTTATAGGAATTCTATCGCTTCTTACCGATATTTTCAGTATGATACTAGTATTTTTTCCTACATCTAGCAACTTTAATAGTGCAAGAAATTATGAAAATAGTACCTAATACTTTTTTATATGGAGACAGAAACGGTGCTAGGGTTTACTGATAACAATATACAGTAAACTTCAGCCATGTTTCTGCGAAGTTGCATAACGCCGAAATCCTGAAATACATCCGTATATTTCGTATGTGGTACAACGACTGTAGGAAGGAGACGAGGTACAGCAGAAGTAAAGCTGTGTGGACGGGGCGTCAGTCGGGTTTGGGTAGCTCGAATAGTGGAGCACTCTCCCGTGAAAGGCAAAGGTCCCGAGTTCGAGTCTCGGTTTCGCACACTGTTTTAATCTGCCAGGAAGTTTCATATCGGCGCACACTCCGCTGCAGAGGGAACTAATTCTGGAAACAGCAGTATAGTTACTGGAGAGATACAGGATGTCCCAAAATTCCCGTTAAAAACTTCTAGGGAAATGAGTGACGATATTTTGAAGAGGAGCCCATGTATGGAAAGGTATATCCGTGCTACAGCCGTATAAATACACCTTCGCTAATGTGGTATGCAACAGGGTAATCGTCACTGGAGGTGGGTTACTTACGTCGGATCGTATGAGGTCATTTGACGGCTGTGTCCTCTCTGACCTGGTTCGAGTCTCGTACATGTGTCTGTGAGTGTTAGAGAAACACTGCTAAGTACACTTTTGCCGAATACACCGACACGAGAATTGTGTGTGGCCAAAGCTCACAGTACTGGAAGAGCTGCTGGTCGTCTTTATCAAGATCGTTGTCCAAAACATCTGACTCCTCCCGACACGCTTTTCGTTACCATTGCACAACGTCTTCGAGAAAGGGTGCATTCACCGTCAGCAGGTGCGTCTGTGGTGCCCCGTGGAGACGCAGCGCGCGAGAATTGGAAAATATATTTATATGGATATGGTGTCTGTTCTTTCGGACATGTCCTAAAGGACACTACGAATGTAGTGTGTGGACATACAAGGTGAGAATGTGGGTCTCGCAGGAGGCGTGCGCGAGATAGTCGCTATAGTCTCACTATCCTCTCTGCCCTCGGTGGCTCAGATTGATAGAGCGACTGCCATGTAAGCAGGAGATCCCTGGTTCGATTCCCGGTCGGGGCACACATTTTAACCTGTCTTCGTTGATGTGTATCAAAGCCCGTCAGCAGCTGAAGGTATTAATATCATTCTAATTTCGAACTGGAAAGGGCGCTCCTGTAAAAACAGTGTCTATGGAGACCGATTTTTATTTTGTTTCTTTGGTTATTAACGAGTGAAACTGTAGAACAATAGATGTACTGGGTAACATCCACACTGAAATGCCAAAGAAACTGGTATAATTATGCCTATTGAAACACAGAGATATGTAAACAGGAAAGATATGGTGATGCCGCCGGCAACGCCTGTGTAAGACATGTGCCTGGCGTAGTTGTTAGATCGCTTACTGTTGCTACAATGGCAGGTTATCTAGATTTAAATGACTTTGAACGTGGTATTATACTCGGCGCAACACCGATGGGACACAGCATCTCCGAGGTAGCGATGAAGTGGGGATTTTCCGGTACGACCATTTCACGAGGGCACCGCAAATATCAGCAATCCAGTAAAACAACAAATCTCAGACATCGTTGCTGCCGGAAAAATATCCTCCAAGAATGGAAACTTAAGAGAATCGTTCAGCGTGGCGAAAGTGCAACCATTCCGCAAATTACATAAAATTTCAATGCTTTACCATCTACAAATGTCAGCATGCGAACTATTCAACGAAACATCATCTATATGCCAGGATGAGATTTTCACTCTGCAGCGGAGCGTGCGCTGATATGAAACTTCCTGGCAGATTAAAACTGTGTGCCCAACCGAGACTCGATCTCGGGACCTTTGCCTTTCGCGGACAAGTGCTCTACCATCTGAGCTACTGAAGCACGACTCACGCCCGGTACTCACAGCTTTGTTTCTGCCAGTACCTCGTCTCCTACCTTTCAAACTTTACAGAATCTCTTCTGCGAACCTACCGGGCGTGAGTCGTGCTTCGGTAGCTCAGATGGTAGAGCACTTGCCCGCGAAAGGCAAAGGTCCCGAGTTCGAGTCTCGGTCGGGCACACAGTTTTAATCTGCCAGGAAGTTTCATCACCTATAAGGGCTTTCAGAGCCGAAGGCTGACTGCACAGCAAAAAAGCTTTACGCCTCATTTGGGTCCATCGGTACGAACACTGGACTGTTGATGACTGGAAAGATATTGCCTGGTTGGACGAGTCTCATTTCAAAATGTATATAGAGTATGGATGTGTACGGGTATGAAGACAACCTCACGAATCCATGGACCCAGCATGTCAGCTGGGGACTGTTGAAGCTGGTGGAGGCTCTGTGGCGTTGTATGGCGTGTGCATATGGAGTGATGTGGGACCCCTGATAAGTCTAAATACATCCTGTCTGATCACCTGCATCCATTGTGGATTCCGACGGAAGTGGGTAATTCCATCAGGACAATGCGACGGACCACACAACCACAATTGGTACAGAGTGGCTGCAGGAACACTCTTCCGCGATTAAACACTTGCACTGGCCACCAAACATCCTGTACGTTTCTAGTACATTGTATAGCATTATCAAGCATATCTGGGATGCCTTGCAACGTGTTGTTCAGAGGAGATCTCTACTCCCTCGTACTCTTACGGATTTATGGGTAGCTCTGCAGGATTCCTGATGTCAGTTCGCTCCTGTGCGACTTCAGCCATTAGTCGATTCCATGCCACGCCGTGTTGAGGCACTTCTGCGTGCTCGCGGTGGCCCTACACGGTATTTCTTTGGCTCTTCAGTGTAACAAATTACTTGTCAAAGTGACAGCGTTACCAACATTTTTCCAAATGGTTGTAGCACACGGTACGTTTCCGGAGGCGGGTTACAAATTTAAAATACGAGTATTATGTACTCAGTCCCCTCTACAAGTTCTAGCAGTTAGTGACGGCAATTTCGGAACATCCTGTACGTTTCCAGTAAATTGTATAGCCGTTGTCGTATTACGATTGGTATCTGCGAATACATTTCACAATTCGTGACAGAGCGTCAGGAGCGAGTGCAGACGTCCGCAGCGTTTACCCAGGGGGCGCCTCGGCTATGGCAGCTCTGACGGCTACGAGAATAACCGGAGGTAGAGAGCGCAGCATGGCTAGTTTGAAGGCCACTTTCAACTAGTGTTGTCAGTGGTGTCTCTTTTTAGAGATACTACGACTCGCCCCACGTAAGCTATAAGCGGAAAGACAAATGCTCCAACTTCTGGCCCCTGCTAACATTTCGAAATACACTATCCTATCAGTAAGTGTACAGACACCTATTAGTGGACTTTAATATGCAGTGTGTCCACCCTTTGTCTCTCTGGCATCTTGAACTCTGCTCGAGACACTAAGTGGGGTGCCTGCCGGCAATTTACGCACCACACACGGAGATAGTATTTACGTGTTTGTTTTTGAACGTGCCAGACAATACAGTGCTCAGCAAGATTGCCATGTCTGTCACCAATTTTGAACGTTTGGAACACAATGGGCAGGTTCTTTAAACCAGGTCGCTATTTTGACGATGTAACGAACCAACTGAACTGAATTTGGTACGACATCCGTCAGGAGGACATCCACTATCTCTATCAGTCAATGTCAAGCCGAATAACTGCCCGCGTAAAGGCCAGAGGTGGACCAACACGTCATCGACTTATCAATTTGTGAAGCTCTTTCTCTTGAATTAATCATCCAGTTTTTCTGCAACTCTAATCATTCATTTGCCCCTACACGTACACCACATGTATCTATTTCCATCGCACTGGGGTAATTCCTCCCGGATACGTTTATTTTCCTTAGTGTGTAAATATATTTGTGGCAGGTCATTCAAAAACTTATGAAACGAAATAGAGGGGAGCTGGTTGTTGTTAGGAGTACAGAATGTATTAGACTCGCGGATCATATGGTGTTGGCAGAGAGCGAAAAAAGTATGACTGAAATGTTAAAAGAATTAAACAACACATGAGTAAATTGCAATGAGAAATAATAAGAAAAAGGCAAAATGTCCGGTGATAAGTGCAAGAAAACTAAGCACAACTAAAATGTTAGGCAGGAAGATACAGAACAATTTAGTGTTTTTAGATAACTGCCGGCCAGTGTGGCGTTTCTGCCTGGAACCGCGTGACAGCTATGGTCGCAGATTCGAATCCTGCCTCGGGCATGAATGTATGTGATGTCCTTAGGATAGTTAGGTTTAAGTAGTTCTAGGTTCTAGGGGACTGATGACCACAGATGGTAAGTGACATAGTGCTCAGAGACTTTTGAACCATTTAGATAACTGCGACGCGCTATTATGGACGACATTGGAAGTAATAAGGAGGTGAAAACACGTACAGCAATTGCCAACGAGAAGTTTATAACAGTAGGCTTTTATGTGGGTGCGTTGATAGGGGATAAAGTAGGCAGGCACAGTGAGAAATGAGGTGGTGTTGAGTGGGAGAACAGAGAGAAATTTTAAAGGTAGCAGCATGAGGAAACACAGTTAGCATGAACCCTGAATGAGAAGAGACTGTTTATTTATGGTATGGAGGAAATAGTGAATGGAAGAGGAAGAGGAAGACGACGCAGAACATATCAGGTGATGGACAGTGTAGGGGTAGAAAACAGTTGTGAGAAAACAAGAGGGTAACAAATGATGGGACTGCATGGAGAGGTACATGTGAAGACCTGCCCTAGGGCAGAACACTCATGGTGGTGACGAAGACGACGATGAAGAGGAGACTTATTTAGGACATTTTCCAAGACGCACCATTTTCTTCTAATCCAAATTTAAACAAAAATTAGGCAGCTTATAATTTGTACTCTACAAACGACCGTGAATTGCATGGCAGATGGAACTTGCTATTATACCAGTTATTATGACTTATTCCCACTCCACTGATGTATGGAGCGTGCGAAATGTGACTGTTTAAAAGCCTCTGTACGTGCTGTGCTTAGTCTAATCTGGTCTTCACGCTTCCTACAGTTACCATACGTAGGCGGTTTCAGTATATTCCTACATTCATCACGTAACGTCGGTTTTAGAAACTTTCTAAGTAGGTCTCCTCGCGATACTTTGCTCTTCCGCGGTATAGTCTGTGTCTATCATCAACTGTGCGTTAGTTCAGTTCTTTGAACACCTTCGTGACATTCACCTATGGGTCAAATAAACCTTGAGCAATCTTTACTGCCCTTCTCTAGATACGTTCAATATCCCCTGTTCGTCCTATCTGGTACTGATTGCAATTCCCCAGTATTGTCCAAATGAACCGCACGCGCTTTATCTACAAATGTGCTTATGTGATCGTTCCATTTCATACCCCTACAAATTTATACACCAAGTGTTTACTTAAGTTAACAAATTGCAGCTGCAGCGCACTGAAGCTGTAGTCATCGGACTACGTAGTCTCATTTTGTAAAATGTTGATTTTGTCGATACCGTCACAGTAGAGCATTTGACTGTGCTAACAGAGCCTCAACCTCACCTCTGCTTGCACGGCTTCGAACTATAAAAGTCCTCGAATGTGTTCCGCAAGTTTTGGAGACAGATGAAAATCGGATGGCACCAAGTCGGGTATGTGGGGAGGTCAGTCGACGGCAGTGAACGAACGGCTCGGCTGTAGTTTGGCGTTGTAATGCTGAAGAGGAGGGTGTTCCACGTGCGAACCAACTCTTCCAATTCGTGCTTTCAATTTTTTTGAGCTGTTTCACAAGCACGGACATAGTTACATCACACACTGCTATGTTACACGGTACAAATCGGAGCCCTCTAGCAGCAGAGGACTGCAGATTCGTGGAATAAACATGTAGAATTTTACTAACGTTTTTTAATTGGAACGTTTTCAGTTTTCAAATAAAACATTCTGAGTGACTACTCCTCAGCACGCCCTCGTGCTATGTGCACAAGAATCAGAAGACTGTTTCCGAGCAAAGTATTATATTCTTTCAGTTGAACATCTTTGTAATGTACATTAGTAGTAAACCTTATGGTGATGGTGAAATTTCTTATTTATATTTACATTGAAAGGCGATTAATCTGTGGCCAATACAAAATGACAGCGGCAGTTGCCATGTGGATATTAACTGAAATACCAACCACATTGTCAAGCTAAGTGGAAGTATTGGTTTTCCGACACATGTCGCCATGTAACTGTCGCTCGTGGCGATACATTAAAAGAGTTCTCTGTCTCCCTGTCAGAGAGCCAGTACCCGGCATCACTCTACCGAAATGAAGACGTTAATTCTGTGTGCCACATTTGAAGATGAGTCTGTAAAGGTTACAAAACTAGTTAATGGAATTAAAAATATTTCAAAGAGTGAGTTGTTCCAGTTTTCTGTTTTTATATTCAATACACTAGTCACAGGATCTAGAACATCCTTACGCGATATGCTTAGTCGGTTGAGAGCGTGATGTGTCAGTCCGAGATTAATTTTGCCTGGGCTTTAAGCAACTCACCGGTCAGCATTTACAGAGCTGCCAACTACATCTCGCACCGGGAATGTTATCAGGATTAGTTTGCATCGCAGCCTATGGAAGAGAACGCAAATCCAAAGAGCATTCGAAGTCATTCCCTCTATTGACTACCGTTCGCCTACATTCCTTCGGAAATATTCCAAGTAGACTTTCTCCGGACATTTTGCGTTTGTTTTCAGGCGCCTGCCAGTTCAGTTTGATCAGAAACTCTGTGACACTCTCCAACGGGTCAAACAAACCTGTGACCATTCGTGCCGCCCTTCTCTGTGTACATTCAGTATCCCCTGGCAGTCGTATCTGACTAGGATCCAAGAATCTCGAGCAATATTGGGGGATGTGTGCACGAGTGATTTCTAAGCAATTTCTTTTGTACACTGATTGTATTTTCATAGAATTCTACCAATGAATTGCAGGCAGTCGCCGTCTTTCCCTAGGACTGCGACTCGGTTCATTACAAATCTCTAGAAATTTTTACACCCAGGTATTCGTGTGGGTTGAGCGATTGCGAATTTGACTCGCTGACACTATACTCGTAGGATAAGGTTATTTCGTTTTGTGAACAGAACAGTTTTACATTTCGGGAATATTGAAACCAAGTTGCCAGTCTTTGCACTACACTGAAATCTTATGAGGGTGTGGCTTATTTCAGACAGTACTTCATTACAGACAACTGCATCATTTGCGGAAAGACTGAAGTTTCAAATAGACCCCTCCAAATTGCTATCTGAAAACTGTAAGTCCCATATGTAAACCACTTTCAGAAGTTCGTTTACTTTCCGTATCAGTGAATGTGTTAAAAACTTGACCTGAAGAAGCATAACCCTTTGCAGTTGAAGACGCTCTGTTTTAAGAGACGCTAGTTTTTCGAAAACATCTCAATGTTTATGTCCTGAACTAGGTGTTGCTGTAATTTTTCAGGTACGTTCAACGATATGTGTGAATACTGTCTGACAAATGTGTTCCGAATAGAGTCAGTAGTAAAGAAGTAATAAATTCAAAATTCATGACTGATGCTGACGCCTTACTGCATGAACAGCTAAAATGTAGCAGTGATGAAAGTCTTTTTTCCTTTCATCATTCTGTCAGGAATGTCAGAGGGAAAAAAAGTTTCGCAAAGTTTCAAAATTAAGTGTGAAGTTTATTGTAAGTCGCCACGTGCTCCCATTCACAAATGATCGGTGTATATAGTCTCGATAATTTTCGCGCCATGAAACTATGCTGCCTTAGACGAGTACGCAGTTTTTAACTTTTAACTCCCGACTTATTGCGTTAAACCTATGCCTTTAAGTGAAGAACGGAAGGAGGATTTTATTTAATGTGCCATTGATGTCGAGGTCATTAGAGAAGGAGCAGGAGCTGGCACTGCGTCAGGGAAGGGAAAAAGAAGTCCGCCGTGCCCTTTCAAAGGAACCATCCCAGCATTTAGTTCGAGCGATTCAGGAAAATAACGGAAAACATAAATGAGGGTGGCCAGACGCGGATTTAAACCGTCGTCCTCCCCAATGGGAGTTTCTGCTCTGGATCGTGGGATTCCGGGTTTGATTCCCGGCCGGGTTGAGGACTTTCTCCGCCTGGGGATTAGATGTGTGAGTTGTCCTTATCATTTCGTCATCATTCGTGAAGGTGGCGAGACTGGACTGTGTAAAGATTAGGGCTTTGAACAGGCGCTGATAACCGCGCAGTTGAGCCCCGAACAAACCAATCATCACCATCATCATCATCATCATCATCATCATCATCATCATCATCATCATCATCATCATCATCATCATCATCATACAGGGTACTAACCACTGCGCCAGCTCGCTCGGTATACATTTAAATGAGTAGGTTATGTCAGCATTTTTTGTATTTACATTGACTTCATTCTTCATAAATAAAAGCATGAACTACGAGCAGACAAAGGAATTGGGATAACGAATGAGAAAGAGAGTGGCGTTTCTTTACCACCACATTGCTCTCACAGACTTGAGCCGCTTGATGTTTGTTTTATGAAGACTTTAAGCCTTCGTTATAGTGATGAGCTTCGAGAATAGCTACGAAGCCACGCAGGGAAAGTCGTAACTATCTTTCAAATTTCAATGCTTTTTGGTTCAGCTTTCGTCTAAAGTGCAACAATGAAAACCCTTATTAAATGTTTCGAAGCTACTGGCCCTACGGACCTATCCATATTCACGACGCAAACTTCCTCCCGGCAGACACAACTGAGAGCGGACTAGATAGGCCGTCAGATAAAGAGGTTATTATATCTGAACAATTGGAATAGCCTCCACCTAGCAAACTAGCTAAAAAATACGACGCCAACGGGCTGGATAATCAAGCGGAAGGGGTTTCAGCGAATTGTAACAATGAACTGCCGCTTAAGAATGACAATGTTATTGAGGCTAATTGTTCTAATCTTGGGTGCTCTTGGATGACAACTGACAACACCTCCTCATTTCATATTTCACTTGAAATTCTGATGTCCTTGCCGAAAGTTAACGAAAGCAAGAAAAGAGCGAAAAGGAAGAGGGGGAAGACTGTTGTTTTAACTGAGTACAAAAAGAGAGTTAGAAGCCATTATTAAGGGAAAATAGAAAAAGAACTTTGCCAAAGTAGAAAGTGCAAAGAAAAAACTATTTGCGAAAGAGAATATAATTAAGAAGTCAAAAAAGAAACAAAGGACAAGAAGATAAATGGAAAAAAGGAGAGAGAATACAATACTAACGAGAGTAATTATGAGGAAAGTTCTGACTGTGAATGTTTATATTGTGATGGGTTATATTCAAAATCAGTTGAAGGTTGGGTCGCTTATCCACGTGCAAAAAATGGACACACGATTCTTGTGCAGGAATAGCTACATAAGATTATGAGTGTCTCCTCGTGTGTGAATTTTGTAAACAGCCTTAAGAAAAGGATTTGCATTTGCGATAATTTTATGCGTTTTTGTAATCACTTGTACTTACCACCCCATTCTGGCGCATGCACGGGGCAGAATGGGGCAAATGACATACATTTCTATTTTTGAGTGAAAAAATATTGTTCTTTTTATTTTATGGCAATGTTCTTGTATATTTGTGATTAATACATCATAATGTGTTCATATAAAAATAGGTAACTCTCTTATTTATCACTTTTGTACATTTAATCAAAGTTTTCAACTTTGTACCCCATTCTACCCGGGTTCCCCTATGTGTCGGATAAGAAAGATAAAAATACAATCGCTAGTCGTTTCTTTAACGACAATTGCGCTGTGCTCTCGGGTTCCTCCCATCGTTCATCACGACATATTCCGAAAAAAAATCATAGTTAACGAACATTACAAATGGCGCTAGAAAGGAAGACAATAACAGGTGACATTTAATAAGGCCACTGATATCCTTCGAAACGCAACCTAATGACCGTCATGCTGAACGTCATGGGTCACAGCGGACGGGCGGAATCGAAATATGACCTTTACCCACGATCGCTTCTTCCTGTCAAGTTGTGCCATTAATTTCTCTGCTCTCTAATCTGATTTCGTATCTCCCCATCAGCTATTCGATCTAAACTGTTTTAGCATTCTTCTACACCACCACACTTCGAAAGTTTCTAGTCCTCTCCTGTTTGGGGAACCACTGATTCGCAATATATTTATTCCCAAGAGCAGAATGAAAATAAGATTTTTTCTATTGGTCATTGTACCTGTTTGATTTACACTTAGTGCGAATATAAAAGCATTTTAGTCCAAATCCTTATTTCAAAGTCCTAAATAGCAGCTTGCTATGTATCTGTGCAAATTGTAAATGGCGTTTTGCTCCCTGCATTTTACCTCTGCCACCTTCAGAATTTGAAAGAGTATTCCAGTCAACATTGTCAAAAGATTTCTCGAAGTCTACAAATGCTAGTCACGTAGGTGTGCCTTTCCTTAATCTAGCTCTTAAGAGAAGTCGTAGGGTCAGTATTGCCTCATGTGTTCCAGTATTTCTACGGAATCCAAACTGGTATTCCCCGAGGTCGGCTTCTACCAGTTTTTCCATTCGTCTGTAAAGAATTGGCGTTAGTATTTTGCGCCTGTGACTTACTAAACAAATAGTTCGGTAATTTTCACATCTGTCAACAACTACTTTCTTTGAGATTGGAATTATTATATTCTTCTTGAAGTCTGACGGTATTTCGCCCTTGTATAGATCCTCTATATACTCCTTCCACCTTTCTGCTTTCCCTTCTTTGCTTATAACAGGTTTCCATCTGAGCTCTTGATATGCATACAAGTGGATCTCTTTTCTCCAAAGTTTTTTATTTTTATTTATTTATTGTTCCGTGGGACCATATTAAGGAGAAATCTTCATGGTCATAGAACGAGTCAATACATGAAATTATAACACGATAGTAGAAACAGATAAAATGAAATATAAAAACATATTCAGGCGACAAGTCGTAAGTTTAAATAAAGAAAATCAACTACGTAACACTGAAATTTGCTTAATTTTTTAGCTCTTCCAGGAGCTCCTCGACAGAATAGAAGGTGTGAGCCATGAGGAAACTCTTCAGTTTAGACTTAAAAGATTTTGGGCTACTGCTAAGATTTTTGATTTCTTGTGGTAGCTTATTGAAAATGGATGCAGCAGAATACTGCACTCCTTTCTGCACAAGAGTCAAGGAAGTGCATTCCACATACAGATTTGATTTTTGCCTAGTATTAACTGATTGAAAGCTGCTAACTCTTGGGAATACGCTAATACTGCTAACAACAAACAACATTAAAGAAAATATATGCTGTCAGGGCAATGTCAGAATTCCCAGACTATTGAATAGGGGCAACAAGAGGTTCTCGAACTTACACCCCATATAGCTCGAACAGCCCGTTTTGAGCCAAAAGTACCCTTTTTGAATCAGAAGAATTACCCAAAGAAAATAATACCATACGACCTAAGCGTATGAAAATATGCGAAGTAGACTATTTTCCATGTTGAACTGTCACTTATTTCAGATACTGTTCTAATGGTAAGTAAAGCAGCATTTAGTTTCTGAACAAGATCCTGGACATGGGCTTTCCACAACGGCTTACTGTCTATCCGATCGCCTAGGAACTTTAACTGTTTCGTCTCGCTTATAATATATACCCATTCTGTCTGATCAAAATATCGGTCCTTGTTGAATTGTGAATTAGAAACTGTAATAACTGAGTCTTACTGTGATTTAGCATCAAATTGTTATCCACAAGCCACGAACTTATTTCATGAACTACATTATTTGATACTGTTTCAATATTACACACAAGATCCTTCACTGCCAAGCTGGTGTCATCAGCAAACAGAAATATTTTTGAATCACGTGTAATACTAGAAGGCACATCATTTATATAAGTAAGAAACAGCAGTGGCCCAGAACCGACCCTTGGGGAATGCCCTCTTAACAGAGCCCCATTGCGAATGATTATCACTACCACTCTCAATATTGCGGAGAATTACCTTCTGCTTTCTGTTCTTAAAGTAACAGGCGAATCAATTGTATGCTACTCCCTTACTCCATAATGGTCCAACTTGTGCAGTAATATTTTGTGGTCAACATAGTCAAAAGCCTTCGTTAAATCAAAGAAAACACCTAGCGTTCGCAACCTTTTATTTTATCCGTCCAAAACCTCACATAGAAAAGAGAATATAGCATTTTCAGTTGTTAAACCATTTCTAAAACCAAACTGAACATTTGACAGCAAATTATGTGAATTTAAATGCTCCAGTAACCTTGTATATACAACCTTCTCGATAACTTTAGCAAACACCGATGGCATGGAAATAGGTCTAAAGTTGTCAACACTATCCTTGTCTCCCTTTTTATAAAGTGGCTTCACTAGAGAGTACTTTAATCGGTCAGGAAACCGACCACTGCTAAAGGAAAAGTTACAGATATGGCTAAGTACTGGGCCAACATACACACAACAATACTTCAGTATTCTGCTAGATACCCCGTCATATCCATGAGAGTTCTTGGTCTTTAATGATTTGATTATTAACTCAATCTCCCTTTTGTCAGTATCATGGAGGACCATTTCAGGTAACAGTCTCGGAACACTTTTTTCTAAGATGATTCCCTGTTGTGGCTAGGTTTCTATTTAGTTCACCTGCTACATTCAGAAAGTGATTACATATATGCAACTTATCAGTAACACGAACATTCCCACTACGCACTGATTCTATATCGTCGACCTGTCTCTGCAGACCAGCCACTTCCTTTACGACTGACCATATGGTTTTAATTTTATCCTGAGACTTAGTTATTCTATTTGCATACCACTTTGCCATACCAGTTTGCATAAGATTATATGAATTAAGGAGATCTACCAGCATCCTTTTACTTGCACAATCACTTTACAATTAATATTGCAATCACCACATATAAATAATTTTTTGTATTTCCTACAAAGTGTACCAAAAACCTCCTCTAGCTTTAGCAAAAATGTTGTGAAATTGGCGTCTGGGGCTCTATAAATAACAATTAGAAGTTTAGCTCCATTAAATTTAACCATACCTTCACAACATTCTAACACCATTTCAGTACAGTACATCAATTGACTCTACTGGGATGCTGTTTTTCACATGCATGGCTACTCCCTCACACCACAAAGAGCTCCTAGAAAAGCTGCCAGCCAACCTGTATCCTGGTAAAGGAAGCCTCTGAATTATCTCCTTATTTATAAAGTGCTCAAATATACCAATAATTTCAGAGTCAACATCTATAAGCAGTTCACTAACTTTATCTCTAATACCTTGTTTATTTTGATGAAATATACTAATTCTCTCATTACTTGGATACTTAAGCTTTGTCAAAAGTGGATCTTTTGTCAGAGAGACTTCCCTTAAGCAGGAATACCTATCAGCTGACTTCAATCTAAAAACGGTGCAGCTCTAACATCCACTACTGCAGGAATTTTCCCATGAGTGATCCAACCACCCCGATCTATGCTGTCACTTTAATTTTCCTGTAGGCGGTATCTATCTTACCCATGGTGATTTGCGCCTCTACATCCTTACATTTGTCCTCTAGCCATCCCTGCTTAGCCATTTTGCACTTCCTGTCGATCTCATTTTTGAGACTTTTGTATTCCTTTTTGCCTGCTTCATTTACTGCATTTTTATATTTTCTCTTTTCATCAATTGAATTCAATATTTCTTCTGTTACCCAAGGATTCCTACTAGCCCTCGTCTTTTTACCTACTTGATCCTCTGCTGCCTTCACTACTTCATCCCTCAAAGCTACCCATTCTTCTTCTACTGTATTTCTTTCCCCCATTCCTGTCAATTGTTCCCTTATGCTCTCCCTGAAACTCTGTACAACCTCTGGTTCTTTCAGTTTATCCAGGTCCCATCTCCTTAATTTCCCACATTTTTGCTGTTTCTTCAGTTTTAATCTACAGTTCATAACCAATAGATTATGGTCAGAGTACACATTTGCCCCTGGAAATGTCTTACAATTTAATACCTGGTTTCTAAATCTCTGTCTTACCACTATATAATCTATCTAAAATCTAGCAGTATCTCCAGATCTCTTCCACGTATACAACGATCTTTCACGATTCTTGAACCAAGTGTTAGCTATGATTAAGTTATGCTCTGGGCAAAAACCTACCAGGCGGCTTCCTCTTTCATTTCTTACCACCATTCCATATTCACCTACTACGTTTCCTTTTCTTCCTTTTTCTACTATCAAATTCTAATCACTTGTGACTATTCTATTTTCATCTCCTTCACTATCTGAACAATTTCTTTTATCTCATCACACACTTCATCAATTTCTTCGTCATCTGCGGACTGCTTTTACTACTGTGGTAGGTGTGGGCTTCGTGTCTATCTTGGCCACAATAACGAGTTCACTATGCTGCCGTCATCGAACCCATCGTTCTACCATTCCTACCATTCCAACAGGACAATGCACGTCCGCATGTATCCCGTGCCACCCAACGTGCTCTAGAAGGTGTAAGTCAACTACCCTGGCCAGCAAGATCTCCGGATCTGTCCCCCATTGAGCATGTTTGGGACTGGATGAAGCGTCGTCTCACGCGGTCTGCACGTCCAGCACGAACGCTGGTCCAACTGAGGCGCCAGGTGGAAATGGCATGGCAAGCCGTTCCACAGGACTACATCCAGCATCTCTACGATCGTCTCCATGGGAGAATAGCAGCCTGCATTGCTGCGAAAGGTGGATATACACTGTACTAGTGCCGACATTGTGCATGCTCTGTTGCCTGTGTCTATGTGCCTGTGGTTCTGTCAGTGTGATCATGTGATGTATCTGACCCCAGGAATGTGTCAATAAAGTTTCCCCTTCCTGGGACAATGAATTCACGGTGTTCTTATTTCAATTTCCAGGAGTGTAGTTTCCGGCTAGGGTGTGTGCGGGCAGTCTTTCAGTTGTTGCGGACGAGGGAAGTTATCTCCGCGTGTTGCAGTCGGCTGCGTCCGCTGCCGGTCCCTGCGCACTGTCGGAGCGTGTGTGGAGCTGTCCGATCGCTACGAGCTTCGTGGCTCACCGACACAGGACGTCAAAGTTGAGTAGTGGTTTCAACTACCCAAGCCAGTTCCGTTCGTGTTGTGTCGTTCGTTTCGGTGGTTCGCTGTTGCGGAGCTTTTCCTGTGTGCAACACCGAGTGGTGTGCGGTGAAATCGAGCCGCCGTGCGGTGGAATTAACTATATTGGTTGACTACAATTCGAGTGCACCAGTGGAATTTTCTGCCTTGTGGCCGTTAGTTTTCTGGTTACCTGCCCTGGCCACTGACGTAAATTCAGGCAGTGTTCTTTTTTGATGGAGTCAACTATATTATCTTATTTCAAATTCAAGTGTATCAGCGGAATTTTCTGTCTTGTGGCCGTTAGTGTTCCGGTTACCTGCCCTGGCCACTAAAATAATTTCAGGCAGTGTCCTTTCCTCACCTTTTGTCGCTGTCCAACACAGTGTGTTGTTTTGACAGCTTAATACATACTTCATTGTGGATGATCACGTCTGTAACAGTTTGGTCTTTGAGTTTTCATGTACCAATTGGTGGCTGGCAAGTCGTTTGCTCGGTCATTCCGTGACTGTCTCTTGGTTGGATTTCCGACGGATCAAGTGCAGTTGGGCCCACCACCTGTATCACCTAAGTGAACGTTAATGTTTCGAGGGCGCCCCCTCCCCCCCCCCCCCCCCCTCCCTTCCCGGAGGCGTCGAGACCACTGTCTATCTCTACTGTCCTTTTCATGGGTGTTTAATCATCTGTTGGTGATGCCATAAAAGAAAAATTTCTTATTGTGTTTTATGTAAATCAAGGGCCTTCAGCCGATATAAGTAAGTTTGAACTCTGGCAAGTGGATATTTTGCTGAAAGTTAATGTTGTTGTGCTATCTTTCATTTAGTGCCCTGTCAGGCACTTAAAACTTAAAGGTTTAAGGTATTTTGAATTTTTGGGAAATCAGTTGTGGGCCTTCAACCGCTTAAAACCATATTCTCAAAATTTCCCCTTGTGGCCTTTTGCCTTAAAAGATTATGGTAATATATTTTAAAATTTTGAAATTCAATTGTGACTTTCAGCTGTTTGTGTTGCACCTTGTATATGTTTGTTCTATCCACTTTTGTCTTGAGGCTTTTGCAATTTTAATTGTGTGTCTTCAGTCACTTGAAATTTATCTTGTTGATTTTTAAGATTTCTTGTTTGGAGGCCTTCAGCCGTGAAAGAATAGGATTTTGAAACTCGTAGTTGTAAAGGTTCGGGTATGTGCCGTTTTTGTTTAAAGGTTTTATTAAATTACAATAAATTACAGTTTTGAACTGAAACTGACCGCCACATTATTTGGACCTTTCCACAATACTAATCACCTGTTCTGCCCAGAGCTGCCGCTAAGTGCTGCTGCTAAGTGCTATTAATATTCAGTAACTTTTGTACTTTAATCAGGGCTATAAACAATTTTGTTTCTCTCGCGAACAGTACTGTAAGGCGGCGACGTACGTGAGCGGACTGTTTATGAACGCTCTGCGGTGCGGCGACCGCGCGGATATATCAAACAATGGCCAACGGTAACGGTCAAATGGTCCTACGTGACCGCGGGACGGGCGCGGCGATCAAGTTGTCTGATATTTCCACGCGAAGTGGACGCGGTCTGCAGAGTGTTTCTCATCTTAAAATGGCTGATATTTTGATCAGTGCTGTTCAACACCGCACTGAAATAAAAATTATCATAACCGTGAATGGGAGGAAGTTGCGAAAATAATTGCTACTACAAGTAAGTACACGTGTAACATCATTTATTAAGCGGTGTTGTTTACTTTCTGTGCGCACAATTTTGTACAACATACAATTTAAAATTTTTCTTCATTGCCAATATAAATGATACAACAAGTAAGAGCATATAAGACTTTTTAAGCCGTGTACTCTGCACTCTTGTACAGGATTTTGTTCAAAATACGATTTAAAATTATCCCTCACTTGCACCACTGCTGCTCGTGATGATGCACAGTATCTCTTTTGTAAATTGTCTTGTGCATCATTTGGTACATTTCGGTGTACATCTTGGAAACATGTCACCTCTGTCTCGTTTATTGATTCAAGATCACGGATGATGTTGTCTAATAAAGTTACAGCATTACCAATATGTACTGCATTTTCCACACTAGGTTTTTGAAAATTCTAAATTTAGATGTTATTGAACCAAATGAACATTCCACCACCATTCTTTCCAGAGATAACCGATAGTTGTACATCTCTTTACGTTACCTGCAGTCGTCGTTCTGTACGGGAGAGGCCTCATTAAATATTCCTTTAGTAGAAATCCTACATCACCTACAAAAACATATGGACATTTGATGCTGGATCCTGGCAAAAATTCTTCTTCAGGTAGTTTTAGTCTTCCCTTTTCTATTGCATGTCGGAAGGGGCAATCATCAAACACACCTCCGTCATTGTCTCTGCCGTAGGAGCCTACATTCACCATGACAAACCTAAAATTTGCGTCGGAGATGGCTAGTAATCCAATGGAAAAGAAGGATTTGTAGCAGTAATACATGGAACCAGATTTACTAGGTTTTTTAATGCGAATGTGTTTCGCATCTATACTTCCAAGACAGTTAGGGAATTACCATTTGTCCCAAAAACATTGTACCACTTTTTTAAAGTCATCTTCTGTTAGCCCAGTCATGTGCAGTTCTAGGCGCTTCAGTCCGGAACCGCGCGACCGCTACGGTCGTAGGTTCGAATCCTGCCTCGGGCATTGATATGTGTGATGTCCTTAGGTTAGTTAGGTTTAAGTATTTCTGAGTTCTAGGGGACTGATGACCTCAGATGTTAAGTCCCATAGTGCTCAGAGCCATTTGAACCTTTTTGAATTAATCGTCAACAAGCAGTCAATTGTTATGATACAGTCGAAAAACAATTATAAATCACGTAGGTCAAATTTGCCAGAAGAACACGGTTAACTGTGGAGTAATCGTCTGCAGCATCTCATCAGTTCATATGTCATTAAACAATCGTATTAATTAACTGTGGAGTAAACGTCTGCAGCATCTCATCAGTTAATATGTCATTAAACAGTCGCATTAATTTGCTACACTTCTTATGTACAAGGATGAATCAGTGGTACGGACAGTTTGATACTAATTTGTTTCGTGTTCGCTCAGCTCATATAGCGTATGGAAAGTTCCATTTTCTCTGAGAGCGAACATACCGCTCGCCACTAATTCTAAACAACCAAGTCAACAATTCGTAGCGTTCCCCACTGAAACGGCAATTGTTAAAGAGACAGGATAACAACCTTTTAGTGCTGTTATGCTTTGAAGTCTTTTTCTTTTTAAATATTTACTTCAGGTGATGCGGCAAAGAAAAATTGGAAAAATATAAGAGACCCGTTTGCAAAAGAATTGAAAGAAATACCTAAGCCTCGTTCTGGAGCTGACGCCGACAGTGAACCGGCATATAGAGGCACTTGGCCATATTTAGTGTCCATGTTATTTTTAAAAGATATTATGACATTACGAAAAACAGAAGGGAACATTCAGCCAGAACACTCGGCAGCAAGCACGTCTTCGGGTTTGGCTCAAATGGTTCAAACGGCTCTGAGCACTATGGGACTTAACATCTTAGGTCATCAGTCCCCTAGAACTTAGAACTACTTAAACCTAACTAACCCAATGACATCACACACATCCATGCCCGAGGCAGGATTGGAACCTGCGATCGTAGCTATCGCGCGGTTCCAGACTATAGCGCCTAGAAACGCTCGGCCGCTCTGACCGGATTTCTTGGGCTCTACATGTGCCACTACTCTGGAAGACGAGATGGATGTGAGGGACATAGAAAACGCCTTTGAAAGCCCTACTGTCGGTATCAGTATCAGTTCCGACACTAGTGTAGACGACAACGATGAGCCCGAACTTCCAGTTCCTGTTGTTGAACAGCCAGAGCAGGCCACGCCTCGAGCAACTCAAACTACCGGCAATGATAGCATCCCTTCAGGCTCGATAAATCCACTGGCTGCAACGAGAAATAAACGTAAGCTAAAACAAGACGGGCTATAAGCATTTATCCAATTAGGGAGATGCAATAATGCGTCAGGACCAAGAAGATAACAATGATGAAGGCCTTCTGTGGTCAAGACAATACTGCCATATATGAAATAGTTGCAGGAGTTGCTATTAAAGGAGTTGTCGAAGCTAAATACGCCACAGGTGACAGCTGATCATTCAGATTTTACTAATGTCTGGGAAATGTAAAATATTAAGTACATACAGTTATGTGAATAAATAAGTAAAAGGACTGATTTTTATTTGTTTGTGTTCTTACCTTAAAGTCACCATCATCGTTCTTCAACTGAAGTAGGTCGTTGGAAATTAGTTGAATTCAATGGCAGAACAGGTTTTATAGCGTCCACGTTATAATGAAATGTTTAGGCAACATTCGAGTATACTCCTTGAATAGAAAAGTTTGACATTTCAATTCTTCATACAAATGGTGAAATTCTCCATGAATATGCCTTTCCAAATATATAATAATTATTATTACTCCGTTGTTGTCAGTATTTGATGCCTGAGATACGAATTTTCCATTAAAAGTATCCTCCTTCTGTCCATAATGAATGAAAGGGCGGGTGAGCTGGCACCAGAATAACGCGTCTGCTCCCATAACCATCCACGACTGAGCTCCGGGCTACCTGCAGGCAGCGCGCTCGGCACCTGCGCTCTCGAATCAGCATCCTTCTCCATTCTGCACTGAGATATTGCTTTTGTTTCAGTTTTAAAAACAATTTCGATGTGTCAGATACAATTTATACGCAGGAACATATCACCTAAAATTAACCAAACGTAAAGTATCCAGCGACCACATTTTTCACTGTAGACACTAAATTTCATGCTATATCTTACTTAGAAATTGATTATCACAATGACTACGACAAATATCGAAAAAATTGACACTACATCATCAAGTTGCGATATGATGCTGTAAGATATGGAAAAATCAGTTCTTTGCAACAATTAGTTTTCTTATAATCGAATGATAAGTATTATACTGCGAAGAAAACTCCCAAAACGGAAAGAAACGGTTTTTAATTTTTTGAGGGGAAAATCATAATCTCTACCGAAAAACTAACTATAGGAGTTGCTGTAGCTTTGCTTCATTAACACACACTATTTTTTTACTGTAAGAAAATCGGAAAACACTTTTTTCTCTTGAACTGTCATCTGACCGCTCACGTAGGACAGAACGACCGAACGGCACCGCTTCGCAGTGCGTCACACGCGGTCTGGCGACGCGGCGCGTAGGACTGTAAATAACTCAACAGCACACAAGAACATACGACATCCAAAGTTGCGTGTAACTCAGTTATTATTTGCACATGGCGTAAATAAACTTATGAATCTGTTACCTTGTTGCAGATGTCCACTCCACTTTGGATACGACATACCCGCTTCAGTCGAGATGTTTCGCGGCAGAAAGC
This sequence comes from Schistocerca gregaria, assembly GCF_023897955.1. Taxonomy (NCBI): domain Eukaryota; kingdom Metazoa; phylum Arthropoda; class Insecta; order Orthoptera; family Acrididae; genus Schistocerca; species Schistocerca gregaria. The sequence continues at coordinate 2,842,949 of NW_026061713.1, read as the reverse complement.
TTGTGACGACTTCGGCCGGCCGGCCGTTGTGCCCGAGCGGTTCTAGGCGCTTCAGTCTGGAACCGAGCGACCGCTTCGGTCGCAGTTTCGAATCCTGCCTCGGGTGTGGATGTGTCTGATGTTCTTAGGTTAGTTAGGTTCAAGTAGTTCTAAGTTCTAGGGGACTGACGACCTCAGATGTTAAGTCCCATAGTGCTCAGACCCATTTGAACCGACATCGGCCGTCATTAAGATCCGAATAAGCTACTTGAAGTAGCTTGCAGCGATGCTAAAGCGAGAGGCTCTGTCGCGTCGCGCCTTTGTAAGTGTCCGTGTAGATCGAGTCCTCGGGCCTAACTACTTTCTTTTCCGATTCTCAGTTCACAAAATTCATCTCAGCTTCACCAATTATCACTCTCTCTGAGGACTAGACCAGTTGTGGTTGTTTTTCGTTTGTTTCTCAGTGTTTTTCAGGTATTTTCATGTCCTACGCCTAGTCCATAGCTTTCCACGTATCTCAGAGGTGACGTGTTCGTTACTGTACTGCAGTTTACCTGCTGTCCCCTTCACTAAAGAAGTTATTTATCCACGAAAATGGATTCGCCGCTGTGAGTATACACTGTCCAGGGAAGACAAGCCTAGCAGAAGAGATTTTTTTGTTTCTTTTTACCAGCAACAGGCAGTAAATCTCACTTCGATCCCATTAACCTACAGCCCTAACCCAAATCAAACGCCAGCTCCTACACAATCACTTGTGAGCAGTCAGGGTTTACTAGTGGACGTAGCATCGTAGTGTGTCAATGTTGTTAAGTTATAAATACACTTGAACAACATCTTCAAACCAAGTTTTAAAACGTTCTCCAGAGCGTTTCGAAGAAGGGAAAAGTTTCAATTCAATGTCTTTGGGAAGGTAAAAGAGACGATGCTGAGGACAACAGAATGGTAATGTGAGATACGTATATTCTCTTAGCATGGTATGATCAAGGTCTCGGATAATAATGGGTAAGGTTGGGATGTCAGAGGTTGTAGCGAGAATATTGCGCAGAAAAGGGTGTAAGCATGTCAGTCATTGACTCCCTTCAAAGAGAGAGAAAGAGAGAGAGAGAGAGAGAGAGAGAGAGAGAGACGGTAAGAGATAGAGAGAGCGAGGGAGGGGAAAGTACGAAGAGTTGATGCCTGCCGCAATTAGATTGAAATACAAGACGTGGGCGATTCTCTTATGGAAAAAAGCATCGCGACTATTTGGACTGGCTGTTATTAACGCCAACCTGCCACAAAACCACACACTGAAGCAATTCACATAAGCGGCGAACGCTTTGACAGCGTAACCCACATTCAAAGCCGACCTCACGTTCTAGTTAACAATGTCCCAAAGAAGGATTTCCCTGACACTTTGACATGGTTCTACGGACGTTATGTGGGCTGTGCTCGTATTATCTACAACACCTGATGCATTGAGATCCCTCTATATTTTATTAACTTCTTCGGACTGAGGGGATATGCATGAGGGCGAGGATTACCCGTGCTTTCTGTCCTGGCAGACGGTTTTCGAAGTTTCCTCACAGGCTGTCGCGAGCTAACTTGTGCCTGTCGGTCACGACTTGCGTCTCACACCATCTCGAGAGGCCGACATCGCTGGCACGACCCACACTTCCTTTCTCTCTGTCCGCTCCCTGCCTGCTGGCAGTCCGGCGTGACACGCGAGCCAGTGCTCAGCTATGTCCCGTGCACAGCCGGCCGCTGTGACCGAGAGCGGTTCAGTCTGGAACCGTGCGACCGCTACGGTCGCAGGTTCGAATCCTGCCTCGGGCATGGATGGTGTGCTGTCCTTAGTTTAGTTAGCTTTAAGTAGTTCTAAGTTCTAGGGGACTGATGACCTGATGTTAAGTCCCATAGTGCTCACAGCCATTTGAACCATTTTTTTGGCCCGTGCAAGTGTTTTGTGTTCCTGTACATAAACTTCTCGCTGCCAGTATCCTAGCATCGCACACATGACGATATGTCGTCGTTTACCTACACTTTACACCTCGTTACTCCCACATATTGACGGGACTGACGCTATCTGTGTCCAAGTGAAAAGCTAGCAACACGTCTTTGCATTTGTCTCACTTTCTATCTCTCTCCATTAAGTTGCCACACTTCATACCTTCATTACAGATCTAACTGGATACTACTGCAACTGTTACCGAGTGCAATTTCAGTTATTTGTCAAGATCCTGACACCGCCGTCAATACATTCTGAAAGTAAGATCCATTCGGTCGCGAAATGCAAGCCACAGTGAAAAACCGGTCAACCTTTGCACAGACGTGTTGGGCAGTGTCTCCAGTAAGCCCGTCGATCGCTTCACGCCGCTCTTTTCATTTATTTCTGAGGGCACAGTGAGCACATAGAAATATATAGTTCCTTCTTCAGGACAATTCTCGGCCGCACACCGCTCCTACAGCGTCTTTGATCACCCACCACACTTGGCTACCTCTGATTCTCTCCTCTGGCCATTTGAACCGCACAGACAACGAGCAGCAGACCAGCTAGAGAATTATCGGAACGCAAAGGCAAATACCTGCAGTGACGAAGTTACTGCCAAGTTGGTACAGGAAGGGACGATTAAGGTAGCGTGCAGCCAGAAACACGCGAACTTGATTACCATATCCCACGAGGTAACGTTTTCATTAGGAGACATCCGTGTGCTACTGAACAGAAAGCTTTCTGAAAGTCTAGAAACCCCAGTTTGGACCGAATTCCGCTATCAAATGGTTCAAATGGCTCTGAGCACTATGGGACTCAACTGCTGTGGTCATTAGTCCCCTAGAACTTAGAACTACTTAAACCTAACTAACCTAAGGACAACACACACATCCATGCCCGAGGCAGGATTCGAACCTGCGACCGTAGCAGTCGCACGGTTCCGGACTGCGCGCCTAGAACCGCGAGACCACCGCGGCCGGCAATTCCGCTATCCGCAGTTCCGCAGGTATCGGGGCGCACAAACAGCACTACTTGAGTTAGCATGATGGATGTCTTCGTAACAGAAGCTGAGTTATGTGGAGATTATATTGTCATGGTAGGTCGTAATGTTTAAAAACAGAATATATTCCGATATTCTTTTACAGATAGATGGGAGTCATATGTGGCGGTAGTTGCCTGAATCAGTTCTTCTTACTATTCTTATGTTTATTTTATTTGTGACAGTGTGTACACATTACGTTTAACTGCGACAAGGCGGCGAAAGCAAGTGTAACGAGTCTAGTTTTTCTAAGAGATATAGGTCTGAGAACTATGGGACTAAACTGCTGAGGTCGTCAGTCCCCTAGAACTTAGAACTATTTAAACCTAACTAACCTAAGGACATCACACACATCCATGCTCGAGGCAGGATTCGAACCTGCGACCGTAGCGGTCGCGCGGTTCCAGGCTGTAGCGCCTAGAACCGCTCGGCCAATCCGGCCGGCTTTCTAAGAGAAAGACATAAAACCTGACACTGGCGTCCACATTATATTATATTTTTTGCCACTAATGTTCAGTAAGGTTTCCATAGGCGTAAAACAATGTTTTAAGTAAAGGAACCCTTCAGTCGTTTCTTCTGGTGATAACTTTGTTTCACGTGGCAAGGTTCTACACGCAATGAAAGCTACGACACGCTGCCCAAACTCTTTTGCGTGTGTAATAAACAACAGTGTGAAATTACCTCCGCGTCTCATGCGAGGCAGGAGAGAACCCTAAAAGGAACGACCGCGGTAAAATTGTCCCGCAGACCAAAACCGTCGATAACGCAGAGGGCGACTTTCAGCCTGCATGCCACATCCCCTTAAGTCCTGCGCATTGCCGAACAGATTCGTCATAAATGCTGACCAGACTGCTTGTGTCTGGTCTGCAGTGCAAGCAAATTTAATTTTATTAAAAACATCGCTGGGCCACAACGGGGAGAAATAAATGCGAAAGTAAAGACTTTCCTACTTGAGCCAGTTGTCTGAAACGCTAATCACTACCTACTGAGGTGCTCAGTGAAGATGAACACCACTGTCTCCCTGGTAATATATCCAAAACTCAAGTTCTATCGTACACAGACTACTGTCTGAGAGTACGCTGCGTAATACACAGCTGCAGAAGCAGAAGAACGATCGCGCAGACAATTAACGACGTGCGAACTAAGTTAATTCAAATGTTAAAAGGTTGGAGTAAACACTCGGAACAACGTAATTATAAGTATTTTACTTTACTCTTTTATTAATGTGGTGCTGAATAAATTACAAAACTAGAGCAACTACCACACATCAGTCAAAGCGTTAGTTAAGTGTACGTCGAGTGAACCCCTCCCGTGATATCTGAACGAACAGACGGCCGGAACGGTGCTGGACATCATAGGTGTTTATTAACGCAGTTCCTATACCTTACACTTAGTTCCACACAGCAACGATTCTAAGATGTTTGAAATCTTTGCCCAACTATCTACTTCCCAAAATAAAATTTACGCTTATATTACAGGATTCAACGTTTGATCTTTTTCAACATCTGCAAAATGAGTCTATAAATCGAAGGGTTCTTAAAGAAATCCACCTCTCTTCCACCATTTGTGTTTATATACAGTGTGTAAAAACACTATGCGCGTAAAAGTATAGTGTGCGGAGGAGATGAAAGGAAGTCTCCGACGCTGGGGTTCCGTTTAGGTTCTGGTGTGGCGTTGGTGATGTTCAGAGACTGTATACATACTGTCGCGTGTCGAATGTTGCCTTAGAGATGCTGTCGAGAGCATCATCCATTTACCATAGCGCACTACTGGCATCTAAGCGGTACCGATTGTCCAGCGAGTTCACAGAAATTAGTTGTTTCACGAGTAATGGCTGCTGCTGAAGTCAAATGGGCGATCTCGAGTGTCTAACTGCGTCTCTTGCACATAACATTGTGTAAGTGTTCCCCGCCGGCAACGGCGAAGTTGGCAAGTCACCATCAAGCTGCTACCGGGATATTCTCCAGCATTCCCGACGGTACTTCACGAAGAAGTACACGGTAATTTCTTCCACCGAGTGTCTTTAGCAAAGATGCGTCTAGGTTAGATCATCGTCAGCAATACCAGGTTGCACATTACGGTAAGTCTCTGTTCACAAATTGGCTGTTGTGGTTGAACGTTGGCCTGAGGGAAGTCCAGCGTCACACCCTTCAAGGACCCTTGGCGGGGAAACGTGCGGTACACCTGTGACTTTTATTATATCATATAAGAAAGAGCTTCCTGTTATTTCCTCTAAAGTAAATAACATTTTGTATATGCAGCTTTAGTACACCATGTACTGCCACGTAAGATGTAGCACCTGCTTTATCGGCCGAGATTTTGTCCTCTCATGCCGCACTAGGACGTACTGTACGAATTATCGATTGTTCAGACTAAAGCGACGAGCGACAAGAAATCAACAGCCACGGCAGTCGCACCTCACTACCACACTGCGTGCGCAATGAATACAGACGGGCCCACGTAGAGTCCTGTGCTGTATGTAGGAGGTTAGAAGTGAATCGCACACTATGTTCCCACGTGCTACACATGAACATATGCAACATGAATATTGTTCAGATAAACATATGATACGGTGTACTACGTGTCTGTACAAGTTGTTGTTATTGTTGTGGTCATCAGTTCTGAGACTACTTTGATGCAGCTCTCCATGCAACTCTATCCTGTGCAAGCTTCTTCATCTCCCAGTACCTACCGCAGCCTACATTCTTCTGAATCTGTTTACAGTATCCATCTCTTGGTCTCCCTCCACGATGTTTACCCTCCACGCTGCCCTCCAGTACTAAATTGGTGATCCCTTGATGCCTCAGAACATGCCCTATCAACCGATCCCTTCTTCTAGTCAAGTCGTGCCACAAACTCCTCCCCAATTCTATTCAATACCTCCTCATTAGTAATGTGATCTACCCATCTAATCTTAAGCATTCCTCTGTAGCACCACATTTCGAAAGCATTATTCTCTTCTTGTCTAAACTACTTATCGTCTACGATTAACTTTCATACATGGCTACACTTCATACAAATACTTTCAGAAACGACTTCCTAACACTTAAATTAATACTCGGTGTTAACAAATTTCTCTTCTTCAGAAACGCTTTCCTTGCCATTGCCAGTCTACATTTTATATCCTCTCTACTTCGACCATCATCAGTTATTCTGCTCCCCAAATAGCAAAACTTCTTTACTACTTTAAGTGTCTCATTTCTTAATCTAATACCCTCAGCATCACCCGACTTAATTCGACTACATTCCATTATCCTCGTTTTGCTTTTTTTGATGTCCTTTCAAGACACTGTCCATTCCGTTCAACTGCTCTTCCAAGTCCTTTGCTGTCTCCGAGAGAATTACAATGTCATCGGCGAAGCTCAAAGTTTTTATTTCTTCTACATGGATTTTAATACCTACTCCGAACTTTTCTTTTGTTTCTTCTACTGCTTGCTCAATATACAGATTTAATAGCATCGGGGAGAGGCTACAACCCTGTCTCACTCCCTATCCAACCACTGCTTCCCCTTCATGCCCCTCGGCTCTTATAACTGCCATCTGGTTTCTATACAAATTGTAAATAGCCTTTCGCTCCCTGTGTTTTACCCCTGCCACCTTCAGAATTTGAAAGAGAGTATTCCAGTCAACATTGTCAAAAGCTTTCTCTAAGTCTACAAATGCTAGGAGTGTAGGTTTGCCTTTCCTTAATCTATCTTCTAAGATAAGTCGTAGGGTCAGTACTGCCTCACGTGTTCCAACGTTTCTACGGAATCCAAACTGATCTTCGCCGAGATCGGCCTCTACCAGTTTTGCATTCGTCTCTAAAGAATTCGCATTAGTATTTTGCAGCTGTGACTTACTAAACTGGTCGTTCGGTAATGTTCACATCTGACAACACCTGCTTTCTTTGGGATTAGAATTATTATATTCTTCTTGAAGTCTGAGGGAATTTCGCCTGTCTCATACATCTTGCTCACCAGATGGTAGAGTTTGGTCAGGGCTGGCTCTCCCAAGGCTGTCAGTAGTTCTAATGGAGTGTTACCTACTCCCGGAGTCTTGTTTCGACTTAGGTCTTCCAGTGCTCTGTCAAACTCTTCACGCAGTATCATATCTCCCAGTTCATCTTCATCTACATCCTCTTCCATTTCCATGATATTGTCGCCCCTGTATAGAACCTCTATACACTCCTTCCACCTTTCTGCTTTCCCTTCTTTGCTTAGAACTGGGTTTCCATGTCCGCTCTTGATATTCATGCAAGTGGTTCTCTTTTCTCCAAAGGTCTCTTTAATTTTCCTGTAGGCAGTATCTATCTTACCCCTAGTGAAATAAGCTTCTACATCCTTACATTTGTCCTCTAGCCATCCCTGCTTAGCCATTTTGTACTTTCTGTCGATCTCATTTTTGAGACATCTGTATTCCTTTTTGCCTCCTTCATTTACTGCATTTTTATACTTTCTACTTTCATCAATTAAATTCAATATTTCTTCTGTTACCTAAGGATTTCTACTAGCCCTCGTCTTTTTACCTACTTGATCCTCTGCTGCCTTCATTACTTCATCCCTCAAAGCTACTCATTCTTCTTCTACTGTATTTCTTTCCCCCATTCCTGTCAATTGTTCCCTTATGCTCTCCCTGAAACTCTGTACAACCTCTGGTTCTTTCAGTTTATCCAGGTCCCATCTCCTTAAATTCCCACCTTTTTGCAGTTTCTTCAGTTTTAATCTACAGGTCATAACCAATTGATTGTGGTCAGAGTTCACATCTGCCCCTGGAAATGTCTTACAATTTAAAACCTGGTTCCTAAATCTCTGTCTTACCATTATATAATCTATCTGATACCTTTTAGTATCTCCAGGGTTCTTCCATGTATACAACCTTCTTTCATCATTCTTAAACCAAGTGTTAGCTATGACTAAGTTGTGCTCTGTGCAAAATTCTGCCAGGCGGCTTCCTCTTTCATTTCTTAGCCAAATACCTGACGGGAATATTAAGTCCTTATGTGGGTAAATGCCCTCATCACATCCGTAATTCCGTGGATTTTGTTAAACGCCTTGATAGCTTCAGGTTGGATGAGTCAGATATCATGGTGAGTTTTGACGTCGTTTCCTTGTTTACGAGGGTACCCCTGCGAGAGTCGCTAGAGTTGATTGGTCAGAGGTTTGACGAGAATACCACTGAACTTTTTAGGCATGTCTTGACTTCCACGTATTTTCTTTTTAATGGAGAATACTACGAACAAACGGAAGGAGTCGCCATGGGCAGCCCACTTTCACCGGTGGTAGCGAATTTGTACATGGAGAACTTCGAGGAGGAAGCCCTGTCGTCATCCGAATGGAAACCTACTTGCTTTTTCCGTTACGTGGACGACACGTTCGTCATCTGGCCACATGGTATGGATAAACTCCTTGACTTCCTTACACATCTAAACTCCATACACCCCAACATGAAATTCACAATGGAGACTGAAACGGAGGGTAAATTACCTTTCCTTGACGTCTTGGTCAGGAGAAGGGCTGACGGCACCCTAGGTCATGGGGTGTACCGAAAGACTACACACACTGATCTGTATTTGCACGCAGACAGCTGCCACCACCCTTCACAGAGGAATGGGGTACTTAAAACTCCAGTACATAGGGCGGACAGAGCCATCACACCGACGTCATCTCAGACGCTGTCGCAATCTGTTCCTCCGCGCTACCGTGGCGTGGGGCGCGGACGGCGGAGGGAGCGCGCCGCGGGCGGAGGGTATTTAAATCGGCCGCCGCCGCGACCGAACCCAGTTCCCCCTGAGCAGCCATAGCGTACGGATCCCCGTGCCGGCGCGTTCACAGGAGCTCAGTCCGTCAGTTGACCTGATGATGGCGACATGTTTGATCGCCGAAATATTGTGCCCGTTGGACACTATAGACCGGCAGTACAACCGTGGATATTTTGATTATCAAATACGCCGGGAGAAACTCAAGAATCACACCGTTGTTATAGTTGTAGGGGTGACACGATCTTAGGAGTGCTTCTCTTAATTCGGTGGTTCCCGAGTCTACTCGTTTACTCGACAGAGACTCCAAACGCTGCAGCTAGTTGCAGTGGCGTCTAGTACGCCATTTTTTTCGAGTTGCACTCGGCTTTCCCAGAAGCGTCGGAATAACTTACGCGTTACATTCGCTCGCCACGTTAAAGGTCTACCGGTTGAGGGCATTTCATGTTTCTCCTTGCGTATGTAATCGATTTTACGTGCTGCATAGGTTGGTCATTAATCGTGTAACGGTACGGTATTGGGTTCCTTCTTTCGCTCAGAGGTATGCCGATGCACTCATTCGCTGCCTAAAGGAGCCTCGAGTCTGAAAGCTGCTGGCGGGGGAAACTCCGTACCGGACGGCAGCGTCGCGTCCAGAGACGAACGCTCTAGCAGAGCGGCTCCGCCCTCCGCTCGTGGCGCTGTCGGCGAGCACCGGAACGGGTCGCACTCCGCTTCCCACTGTAAAGTAGTATCCCGTACTGTGGAGTAAATCTGCTGGCGTTGTTGTTGACGAATCGTGCCATTCGGTACGTGCATTTCCCTCGAACCGAAGTTGTGTGAGGGGCTTCCGCGGCTGTCGGTAACAGAGAGAGAGTGTGTGCTCCTTACCGTGAAGTGCGGAGACAGCGTCCGGAAGGACTCATCCGAGACGGTGAGGCTGCGACGGAACTGTTTGGCGTGCCGTTGCGGCGCGCCGTGCATGTTGCCCGCTGGCTCTACTCCACCACACTCCTCCACTGCACTCACCGCACTCGCTCGCTCACTCCGCCACTGTGGCCGCTTCGGCCTCCGGCTGGCGCTGGCGGCCGACTGGGGGGCGGGCGCGGCCGCCACAGAGAACAGGCGCTGCCAACCGCGGCCCGACAAACTCACTGCCTAGAGCTGTGCACCGCAGTTTGCCTCGCGTCGGCCGGGTCGCGAGGTCAGTGCTCGCCCGACGCGTTCACCAGACGCCCGCTACTCGAGTGGCTCCCGTGCCTCTTTGGCCGGAAGAATCTCGGGGTTGCTCCAGAGTTGTACTTTTACCACAGCCGAGAAGTTATTACTGAGACAGCGACCGAAAATGGTGAAAACGTATGCGCGTGACGGACGCGCGAACAGACAGCAGCAGCTGTGAGCCGGTAACCTCGCTCGCCGCGGACGCGGAGATTGGGAAGGAGGAAGTGGACAGAGAGAGGAAAGAGAAGATCGAGAACGCAGGAGGGGCAGCAGGAGGCGGACGGTGAGAAGAGGTCAGGACGTTTACTCGTGTACGATTCACACGCATATTCGGCAACCGCAAAGCACTGGGAGGTTACCGCACGTTTAATACGAGTCGTACGAAGCTTACTCTTCCAGGATCATCGATTAACCGTTAAATCCTTTATACAATGATCGAGTGAAATGAGTGACAGAAATGCAATTGAAAACGGATGAATAGTTTTGAGAGACAAAATACTGATTGTAGCGAAAGACCTTCCGAGGAAATGTGCAGGCCTAGCACAAGTCATTCCAAAGTATGTCAGGCAGTAAAGATGAGTAACGAGCAAAGGGAAATTGGAGACACAGCAAATGAAGCGAGCGAAAGGAAATATAGGTGTCTAAATATGAAACTGACAGTGTAAAACTGAAAAGTAGGATCGGTTAGAGCAGCAATAAAATGAATATAGAAATGTAGAAGCCGACTTTGAAGAAAAGAGGTGTCTTTCAATTTATAGAGCTCAGACTGCAAACCGGTAGTAAGCGAAAAAGCGAAGGGTGAAAGATGGAAGGGCTATACATAAACCGGTAGTAAGCGAAAAAGCGAAGGGTGAAAGATGGAAGGGCTATACATAAACCGGTAGTAAGCGAAAAAGAAGGGTGAAAGATGGAAGGGCGTTCTGACAGCAGTCGTCTCCTCCGTCTAAATGTCGACCTTCAGTTTTTTCCAGTGTTCCGCCAAAGAGATCCTTGCATTTGGTGTACGCCATGTGGTAGGGAAGTAACGAAGTGTCGTTAACGGGAAAGATACGAGTCTACGCCTACAAGAAACTACGTCATCGGAAGTACATGGAAATTCGTCAAATCGAATGTCCTAATCAGGGGACAAACCTTCTGAACACAGCTGACACCGTTTACTCGTTTTGTTTGAGTAATTAGCAGTTAGTCATGCAGTCATCAACACACGTATACTTCAAACATAAATAATGCAAATCACACACACACACACACAGAGGTATGCACACAAATTTTATAAGATGTTTATCAACGCTGGCGTAAAAACTACAAAAAGTTGCTGCACATTAAAAGGTGATGCGCGCCTCAATTAAAATGGCTAATTAGTTGCCTTACTCCAAAGCATTTAAGCCTTTCAGGTCATGGAAATTGACAAACGGTATCGAATGCTGACAATATATTTTTTCGTAGTTGACCTGTAGTACTATACATGTTCAGGCAGCCGAAGAGGATGTTACGCGCAACCACATCTCTCCCGCAGTCGCATAACAGTGGCGACAGCAAGCTATTGTGATGCAGCAGCCGTCCTTGAACGTGACTCGTGTTGCAGTGCTCTCGTATTTTCTGATAGAACTTAGTCACCAGCACCAGGTTAATTATGGCATAACTTCTACCTTTGTAACCGGTTGTCTGTTACCATACAGCGCCCCACATCTCCGTGGCGACGACTCAGATGCCCTCAGCTGGTATCACTATATACGAGTATGTAGCAGCTGAGGGCGACTCATTCGTCGTCACGGAGATGTGGGGCGCCGACTGGTGATCCCTGCAGTTTCATTTCAAGAAATGCAGCAGAGTGCTTTTAGCCAGCACATCTTAACATCGTGATTACAAGTTGCCAGCTTCAGTACGTTAATGAACGCGAACATTGTGACCACTGCCCATCATGAAACTGAAAGTCACCTGTCGCCATTGCCACACGTGACACTGCAAGGAAAGCTTACGAGAATAGAGACGAATTCCTCTGGTGAAGATATGGGTCGCATGTACGGAGATCCCCTGAGATAAGGATTTTAACAAAATGCAGATTCGTCTCGGCGGTCCCCTGTGTCTCGGAACGGCCGAGCTGGTCCGCTGCTGGCGTGTTGCTGTCTGGGAGGACCACGAAACCACGACTGGGAGACGACACCACATCAGAGGAAGAAATCGAAGGACTGTCCACTCTTTGGAGTAGGGCATGCGGAAATATGTGGTAGATACGACGTCGGGGAGCATTGTCGGTGCAGGCGCAAGTGTTTCTGGCCACGACGTTCAGCGTACATTGTTCGACGTGGGTTTCATAGCCACGTCCAGCCACCGACATCGTAAGTGACGACTGAAGTGGGCGCAGTACCGCTGCCATTGGATTACGGACCGTGGGAAACGTGTTAGCTAGTCGGATGAATCAACTTTCTTGTTACACCAGGCCGACGGTTCGCAAGTAGCGTGTTTAGCTGTCTGTATGTTAGCACCGCTGTAGTCTGCAATTAATATCGTGGAGACTCAGTGTTGGTAGGACATGATGGATGTAGTTGGTAATGTATGGGTAGGGGAATATTTGGCGATTGCTAACCATATGCCTCGCAGTAGTTACAGCCTATAGTAGTTAGAATCCTTTTATTTAGCTGGCTGTAGTTGCTGAATGGTGTCAATGCTGTAGTTCGTGTTATGAAGATTTTCTGTGAGGTAAGTGGCTTATGAAAAGTATGGGTTATTGTTAGGATATCTTCCAATTTATGGCCACTCTTTTGTGTTAATTATTTGAAGTCATATTGTCATTTTAGATCAGTCAAATTTTGTTGCGTTTATGTATTCTGAGTAATAAATGAATAGGTTCATTTTGAGTTGTGTTTGTCAGGGAAAATTCTTTGGGTCAGTGATGAAATGATAAAAATAAGTAACGGGACAGTAGGTTCATTTTCACTCAGTAGTACAAGTAAACGCTAAGAAGTTTCACCTACTCAGTTATTTCAGCGGACATAAACAAAGAAGTTTCGGGTTATGTCTGAATTTGCTGTCATGCAGCCGAATGGCCGCTCGGAACACGCACTGCGCAGCGGACAGAGGCCGATGGGGACCGTACTATGCTACGGGGAACATTCACCGGCCTTCCATAGGACCTTCGGTACTAATCGAATGCACTGTGACCGCTGCCTGTTGGTACTGACAAACTGAAAGTAGTGGAAATTTTAATGTCAGTGGTGTTTCTGCAGGAGTCGTTTACTAGATACCGTAATTTTAAAATTTTCGCACCGACACTTGTTTGTCCCATTCAACCTGCGTAGCTGCTAGGTACGATGCTGTTATGTTTGCTTAGAGTGTGCTTGTGTGTTCCCTGGCCGGCCGGAGTGGCCGTGCGGTTCTAGGCGCTACAATCTGGAACCGAGCGACCGCTACGGTCGCAGGTTCGAATCCTGCCTCGGGCATGGATGTGTGTGATGCAACAGTTGTACAGCCGACTTTGCTAGCGATGGTTCACTGACTAAATACGCTCTCATTTGCCGAGACGATAGTTAGCATAGCCTTCAGCTACGTTATTTGCTACGACCTAGCAAGGCGCCATTATCAGTTACTATTGATATTGTTAACAATGTACCGTCACGAGCGACGTTCGTCATTAATGGATTAAAGTTAAGTATTCCACCAGCTACGTCCGTTGTTTCTAAATTCTAATTTCCTTGTCCTGTTCCAGACCTCACGCCAGCCTGCGTGAGCTAAATCACGTGCCTTTCGGCCTCCTCTAGTAACACGGTGTTCGCTCTCCTGCCAACCACAACAGTTTCCATCTCATTCCATCTCTCTTCATCAACAGCTGCATCGAAACGATATGACGATCATGTTAACTCCTATACGTGGTCGTTAGACAGGATGTTCTAGATGTATCGTGTGTCTTTTTTAATAACAGAGTCACATTTATCGATCGAGGCCAGGCAAACCCCCGAAATACGCACTACTAGTCTGTTGATAATCTCCGTTGGCGCCGTCACGTCAAATGTGACAATCCGTCAAGTGTAAACGTGTGGGATAGTGAACCATCAGCTCATAGAGCCACGTTTCATAGACAGGCACTGAACGTGCACCCTCCTAACAGACGATCTTCCACTGCAAACCAGTAGCAACTGTAGTATCAACTTGATGGCTATCCAGCCCGTAGTGATCAAAGTACGACAGCATCTCTTCCCGAATCGCTGGATTGGACGCAGAGGGCCTGTACTTCGGCTGACCCGTTCTCCCGATTTGACGCCAGGTGACTCAGTTCCTCTCTGTCCATATGTGCCCGAGTAACTGTGACATCCTGTAGCTGCTGACTTAACGAGTCCTCTCCTGTCAACATGGCACAGTTTTCGTTACGTGCTGGTAGTAGTAGAACTCATGTCAAAGCTACTGTGTAATACTGACTGTATCCATGGCAACGAGCAAAGATTTCATCATGCATGTTGGCTGCATTGATAAGATCATCACCAATGACCGCCCGCGATTAAAATCCGAAGGATACAGTCTGTATGTCCAACTGTTCCACCTGAGTTGGTAGCCTGCAGAACACATAGGCAAAGACAGGGATAATCTGTGCAGAACGTACTGTAATAAACAAACAAGAACCCACACAATCCGACACTGCTGCCCCATTTAACTGCCTGACAAATCGCACGCCACTGGAGAAACTGAGGGAAGTAGTCGACTATCCGGTAAGGACAAGAGTACAGCGCGCCAGTTGGTCGATCTGGCGTTGTAAAGAACACGAGAAGCAGAGAGAGGAGAAAGGAAGGAACTGATAAGAAGGTGAGCCTGAGAGACTTCCAAGTCCATAAATGTTTCCAACTTTCTAATAAGCAACACAAACTATAGTGCAAATACTTTTCTGCGTGCAAGAGGCGGCTAAGAGTAATAAGAATCGAAGAGGATACGACTTTTCTATATGGCCGCTCTAGCAGGAATGTACATAAAATTAATCCGTGGCGCATGTCTATGATACGTCTCTGTCGGAACCACAAGAAAATAGGACTGCGAATGTTTGTCCTCCAACAGTATGTCGTTGTTTTTAAGAAGAAAGCGTTAGTAAGCCTGGGAAAGAGATACGCAAGCTTGACGACATGCACCGACATGTGGTATGTACATGTAGGTATGGATACTTCAGGAATGCGGTTTCCTGCATATAGCAATGTTAGCAATACATTACGAACTGGATTTGTTCCTCGTATCGTGTTGACTGTTGAATTGCTTAATAAGCAGGTATCATATTTCCGAGATAGTTATGACTGTCCTCTACTTGGTAGGCAGTGTTTGGTTAGATGTACGTGTATTTCGTCTGCACTGAGTACAAAAGGTGCGAGCTCAATGAGCCAAACGGGATATGACAAAGGGCGATATACAATACTGGCATACTTGCTACACTGCAGTGCATTCAGACGTAAATCAGTTTGCAACAATCGCACTACTATGCAATAAAGATTTATGTTTTATAATTTAACAGCATTCAGCAGAATAAGGAGGTAAATTATGTAAGACACAGGATGAGGGACTTGGGCGGTTGAGCACATTGGATTATCAAATACAATAAAGGAATCATAAGTAAAGAAGTGAGTGGGGTCATATAATGCGATAATGAATAACTCAGAAGGCAGTTCAATTGAAATGGAATGGACATCACTAAAATGAGCAATCAGAGTAATTGGAAAGATAAACGTAGGTATAAGGATGGTAATTGCAAAGTATAAGGATGGTAATTGCAAAGAAACAAAAGGGTAACAAAAGAAATACGTCAGTTGATCGATGAAAGAAGGAAGTATAAAGATGTCAGGGGAATTCAGACATGCAAAAATACACGTCAGTTAGGACTGAAGCAAGTAGGCGAAATCACTGCATGAAAAATGTAAAGAAATCTAAAAATAAATGGTTCTTGGAAGGACTGACTCACATGCAGAAAAGTCAAAACAACCTTAAGTGAAATTAAAATCAATGGCTCTGAGCATTATGGGACTCAACAGCTGAGGTCATCAGTCCCCTAGAACTTAGGACTACTTAAACTTAACTAACCCAAGGACATCACACACATCCATGCCCGAGGCAGGATTCGAACCTACGACCGTAGCACTCGCGCGGTTCCGGACTGGAGCGCCTAGAACCGGTGTAACATTAAAAGTGCAATGGGAATTCCTCTAGGAGAGAGCAGGTAGATGGAGGCCTCTCCGAGGGAGAAGACTTCCTTACGTGATACAAGAAGAAACAGGAGTTGACAGGAAAGAGATGGAGGATCCAGTACTAGCATCAGAATTTAAAAGAGGTTTGAAAGACTCATGATCAAATAATATTGAAGGGAAAGATCATATTGAGCCGTGTGTGGCTCGTGTTCCAGCCATTATGTATTTTACGCCCTGTTTTAACGTACTTCCACCCCACTACGTTAAGTTAAATTACTACTGTCGCTGAGTTGCTGCTTTGCCTGGCCGCCAACGGGGTTAGCAGCGCGTATCGATACGTCCCCTCTCGAAGAATTTTTCCTCGGCTGCTATTACTTCCCGGTCGTTGACTGTCGGCAGCAGTTCGGGCGGGCCAGTCACTTGGTACGCGGGTCGAGCGCAGTCCGGACCTGCCAGTCGGGGAGTTGATATATATATATATATATATATATATATATATATATATATATATATATATATATATATATAATGTGTGTGTGTGTGTGTACGTGCTTAGTGACTGTTGGATATCGTTCAGGTCTTTGTGCAAGTGTTTGTCCGGTTGTGTGTGTGGATGGCGTTATTTCTAGTGAAGACTATTTTAGATGTTGTCGGTTTTGTGCATGTAGTTTCCGGCTAGGGTGTGTGCGGGCAGTCGGTCAGTTGTTGCGGACGAGGGAAGTTATCTCCGCGTGGTGCAGTCGGCTGGGTCCGCTGCCGGTGCCTGCGCACTGTGGGAGCGTGTGTGGAGCTGTCCGATCGCTACGAGCTTCGTGGTTCACCCACGCAGGACGTCAAAGTTGGGTAATGGTTTCAACCACCCAAGCCAGGTCCATTCATGCTGTGTCGTTCGTTTCGATGGTTCGCTGTTGGGGAGGTTTTCCTGTGAGCGACACCGAATGTATCTGTTCAAATGGTTCAAATGACTCTGAGCACGATGGGACTTATCAGGTCATCAGTCCCGTAGAACCTAGAACTACTTAAACCTAACTAACCTAAGGACATCGACGCGGTCGCGCGGTTCCAGACTGTAGCGCGCTCGGCCACCGCGGCCGGCAATGTTTCTGTTGCTGAAATTTAGCCACCATGCGGTTCAATTAACAATACAGTTAATTGAACCGCATGGCGGCTAAATTCGAGTGCACCAGTGTAATGTTCTGCCTTGGGGCCGTTAGTGTTCTGATTACCTGGCCACTGACGTAATTTCCGACAGCGTCCTTTCCTCACCAGTTGTCGCTGTCACACATGGTGTGTACTTTTGACAGCTAATACATGTTTTATTGCGCATAATCGGGTTCGTAACTTCTTGTGTTTGAGCTCTCGTGTACTGATTGCTGGCAAGCAAGTCGTTGTGTCGGTGAGTCCGTGGCTGTCCTCTGGTTGGGTTCCGACGGATCAAGTGTAATCGGGCTCACCACCTGTCTCACCTAAGTGAACGAGGGCAGACCGACCGCCCTGGAGGCTTCTGAGTGCTGCTTTCTTCATTGCCCTGCTCACCAGCGTTTAATGTTCTCTTTTTTAATTTATCATAGCCAATGACTTAAGGATTCTTGTTTTTACTTGACTTTACGTATTTTTGAATATTGGAAAATGAATTTTGGGCCTTAAGCCGCTTAAAACCTTATCCTTGAAATTACCCCTTGAGCAAAAACATCGCGGCCTTCTCCCTTAAAAGATTATGGTAATATATTTCAAAATTTTCAACTTTAATTGTGGCCCTCACCCGCTTGTATTGCACCATGCATATACTTGTTTTATCTACTTTTACCTGAAGCCTTTCCAGCCTAGCTGTGATAACATTTATATTTTAATTATTTGATTTGCTGTTTTAACTGCATTTTGTTTGATCGACTTTTAAGATCTCTTGTTTGGAGGCCCTCAGCCGTGAAATAATTACCTTTTCAAACTCGTAGTTATAAAGGTTCGGCTATATGCCGTTTTGGTTTAAAGAAGTTAGTAAATTATAATAAATTACAGCTTTGAGTGAACCTGACCGACACCTTATTTGGCCCTTTCCACAATCCTAATCACCTGTTCTGCCCTGCGGGTTTAGCGAGCGTCTCACACATTCCATCTGAGTTTCTAAAAATCATTTTGGTAAGTAACAACAAAACTGTTCGCGTTGGTATATCGTATGTATGAGACTGGTGATATACCATCAGACTCTCGGAGGAACATCATCCACACAGTTCCGTAAACTATAAGAGCCAACAAGTGGGATAATTGTAGCACGATCAGCTTAACAGCTCATGCATCCAAGTTGCTCACAAGAATAATATATAGAACTGGCTTTAGAAAGGTAAAGGCATCACAGAGATGATTGTGATATTGCAGCTGATAGTAGAGGCAAGACTGGAAAAAAACCTTCGTAGTACTTGTTGGAACGAAAAATTCATTCGACAGTGTCAAATAATGAAAGGTTTTAGAAATACTGGTGAGAGTAAGAGTCAGCTATAGAGAAAGATGGGACACACGCAATAAATGTAACTAAGAGGGAAGACCATGCACAAAGCGCCCAGAGTGAATAGGGTGTTAGGCATGGATGCAGTCTTTCTCCCCTACTGTTTTGTCTATACATCAGACAAGCAATGACGCCACTAAAAGAAACTTTTAGGAGTGGGATTAAAATTGAAGGTAAAAGGATACCAGTGATAAGATCCGCTGATGACTTCACTATCTGCAGTGAATATGAAGAAGAATGTTGTATGGAATGAGCAGTCTAGAATATGGACTGAGAGTAAATAGAAGAAAGACGAAAATAATGGTAAGAAGCAGAAATGAGAAAAGCGAGAAATTTAATATCAAAATTGGAGATCACGAAGTAGATGAAGATAAGGAACTGACATAACTAGGCAGCAAAATTACCAATGGAGGACGGAGCAAAGGGAGCATAAAAAACAATTTGGACTGGCAAGAAGGGCGTTCCTGGCCAAGAGAAGCCTACTAATAACAACGACAGGCGTAACTCGAGGAAAACATTTCTAGAATGAACGCCTGGTGCCTAGCATTGTGCGACAGTGAAACATGGACTGTGGGAACACCGGAACAGAAAAGAGTCGAGACATTTCAGATGTGGTGGTACAGACAAATGTAGAAAATTAGGTAACGAATGAGGAAGTTCTATGCACAATCGAGGATGACGGGAATACATGGAAAACATTTACAAGAAGGGACAGGATGGTAGGAATCAGTTAAGACATCAGGGAATATCTTTCATGGTACCAGCGGGAGCTGTAGAGGGTGAAAACTATAGAAGATTGGAATACATCCAGCAAATACTTGAAAACATAGGTTGCAAATGTGACTCTAAGAAGAAAGGTTGGCACAGGAGAGAAATTCTTTATGGGCTGCATCAAGTCAGAGACTCAAAATAAATAAATAAGTAAATAAAATAAAAATAAAACACAAATAAACAAACTGAATGTGTTACACAGCACAACATCGTGAGGAACTCTGTTCGACTTCACCTGTGATTGTTACAGCGCGAGTGACTGATAGACATACCGTGCGTTGTGAAAAATTTTTATTTTTATGTTGCGAGATTTTTGTTCACAGACACAGTACACGGCATTGGAAGCATTTGACAGAGACGAATAGAGTGGGAAGAAGAAATACACAGTGATATCGCTCAGGTACAAAATATGGCACCACTAACTGCTCAAACCTCAGATCGTATACAACAATCACGAGTGTCGACAAAATTATGCAATATTTGTGGTTTACTATCATGATATATGTAACTAACTGGATTGGCGAGCTTGAAGCTAATTAAGGTTAGCTGGTCTTAAGACATGGCATGATGAACGTTAATAGTAATCATCTAACGAATATCACTGACCTTGTTCTAATATTAGGATTTTTAGAATAAACATTTATACTGCCAAGGTAAATAATGACTATGTTCCTATGAAAAGCACTTACGATCAATTGCACTAGACGTATGACAATACTAGCAACAAGAAGAAGAACGTTTTACTTTTCTATGTCATCTAATTACTCCTTATGTAAATCTGTAAGATGTAATGCTATCGTGGGGATATATTTATACGTTGTGTTGAAATGTTGTTGTTGTTGTTGTTGTGGGCCAGCCGCTGTCGCCGAGCGGTTCTAGGCGCTTCAGTTCGGAACCACGCAACTGGTGCGGTCGCAGGTTCTAATCCAGCCTCGATCATGGATGTGTGTGATGTTCTTAGATTAGTAAGGTTTAAGTAGTTCTAAGTCTAGGGGATTGATGACATCATGTTAAATCCCATAGTGCTTAGAGCCATTTCTTGTTGTGTTCTTCAGTCCAGAGACTGATTTGATGCAGCTCTCCATGCTACTCTATCCTGTGCAAGCTTCTTCATCTCCAAGTAAATACTGCAACCTACATCCTTCTGAATCTGCTTAGTGTAACATCTCGTGGTCTCCCTCTACGATTTTTACCCTCCACGCTGCCCTTAAATGCTAAATTGGTGATTCCTTGATGCCTCAGAAAGTGTCCAACCAAACCCATTTCTTCTAGTCGAGTTCTGCCACAAATTCCTCTTCTTCCCAATTCTGTTCAATACCTCCTAATTACTTATGTTACCTACTCATCTAATCTTCAGCATTCTTCTCTAGCGCCACATTTGGAAAGTTTCTATTCTCTTCTTGTATAAACTATTTATCGTCCATGTTTCACTTCCATACGTGCTACACTCCACACGTTTACTTTCAGACAAGATTTCCTGACACTTCAATCTGTACTCTATGTTAACAAATTTCTAGTCTTCAGAAATGCATTCCTTGCCATTGCCAATCTTTATTTTATATCCTCTCCACTTCGACCATCATCAGTTACCCTCAGCATCACCTCTTTTAATTAGACTGCATTCCACTATTCTCGTTTTGATTTTGTTGTTGTTCATCTTATATCCTCCTTTCAAGACACTATCCATTCCGTTCAACTGCTCTTCCAGGTCCTTTGCTGTCTGCAACACAATTACAATGTCATCAAACTTTTTATTTCTTCTCCATGGACATTTATTCCGAAACTAAATTTTTCTTTTGTTTCCTTTCCTGCTTGCTCAATATGCAGGTTGAATAACATCTCCCTTCCCAACCACTGTTTCCCTTTCATGCCCCTCGACTCTTATAGCTGCCATATGGTTTCTGCACAAATTGTAAATAGTCTTTCGCTCCCTGCATTTTACTACTGCCACCTTCAGAATTTGAAAGAGAGTATTCCAGTCAACATTGTCGAAAGCTTTCTCTAAGTTTACAGATGCTAGAAACGTAGATCTGCCTTACCCTAATCTAATATAAGTCGTAGGGTCAGTATTGCCACGCATGTTCCAACATTTCTACGGAATCGAAACTGATCTTCCCCGAGGTCGGGTTCTATCAGTTTTCCCATTCGTCTGTAAAGAATTCGTGTTAGTATTTTGCAGCCGTGACTTATTAAACTGACAGTTCGAAAATTCCACACCTGCCAACACCTGCTTTCTTTGGGAGAAGTCTGTGGGTAGTTCGCCTATCTCATACAAATTCTTCATGCAGTATCGTATCTCACATTTCACCTTAATCTACGTCTTATTCCATTTCCATAATATTGCCCTCAAGTACATCGCCGTTGTATAGGCCCTCTATATACTCAGATGTGAAAATTACCGAACTATCAGTTTAATAAGTCACGGCTGCAAAATACTAACACCAATTCTTTACAGACGAATGGAAAAACTAGTAGAAGCCGACCTCGTGGAAGATCAATTTGGATTCCGTAGAAATATTGGAACACGTGAGGCAGTACTGACCCTACGACTTATCTTAGAAGCTAGATTAAGGAAAGGCAAACCTACGCTCCTAGCATTTGTAGACTTAGAGAAAGCTTTTGAGAATGTTGATTGGAATACTATCTTTCAAATTCTGAAGGTGGCAGGGGTAAAATGCAGGGAGCGAAAGACTATTTACAATTTGTATAGAAACAAGATGGCAGTTATAAGAGTCGAGGGACATCAGAGGGAAGCAGTGGTTGGGAAGGGAGTGAGCCAGGGTTGTAGCCTCTCCCCGATGTTGTTCGATCTGTATATTGAGCAAGCAGTAAAGGAAAGAAAAGAAAAATTCGGATTAGGTATTAAAATCCATGGAGAATAAATAAAAACTTGACTAGAAGAAGGGATCGGTTGGTAGGACATGTTCTGATGCATCAAGGGATCACCAGTTTAGTATTGGAGGGCAGCGTGGAGGGTAAAAATCGTAAAGGGAGAGCAAGAGATGAATACACTAAGCAGATTCAGAAGGTTGCAGGTTGCAGTAGGTACTGGGAGATGAAGAAGGTTGCACAGGATAGGGCACCATGGAGAGCTGCATCAAACCAGTCTCAGGACTGAGAACCACAACAACAACAACATACTCCTTCCATCTTTCTGCTTTCCCTTCTTTGCGTAGAACTAGTTTTCGATCCAAGCTCTTGATATTCATGCAAGTGGTTCCCTTTTCTCCAAAGGTCTCTTTAATTTTCCTGTAGGCACTATCTATCTTATCGCTAGTGACATTTTTCATCTAGCCATCCCTGGTTAGCCATTTTGCACTTCCTATCGATGTCATTTTTGAGACGTTTGTATTCCTTTTTGCATGCGTCATTTACTGCATTTTTATATTTTCTTCTTTCGTCAATTAAATTCAATATCTCTTCTGTTAGCGAAGGATTTCTGTCATCGTCTTTTTAGTTACTTGATCCTCTGTTTGCTTCACTATTTCAGCTCTCAAAGCTACCCATTCTTCTTCTACTGTATTTCTTTCCTCTGTTCTTGTCAGTCGTTCCCTAATGCTCTCTCTGAAACTCTCTACAACCTCTGATTCTTTCAGTTTGTCCATGTCGCATCTCCTTAAATTCCCACATTTCTTACGTTTTAATCTACAGTTCACAACCAATAGATTGTGGTCAGATTCCACATCTGGCCCTGGAAATTTAATACAGTTTAAAACCTCGTTCCTAAATCTGTCTTACCATTATGTAATGTGACACCTCTGTCTCCCGGCCTCTTCCATGTGTACACCCTTCTTTCATTATTCTTAAACTAAATGTCAGCTATTATTAAGTTATTCTCTATGCAAAACTCTACCAGGCGGATTCCTCTTTCATTATTTGCCCCCCATCCATATTCTCATACTACTTTTCCTTCTCTTCCTTTTCCTACTATAGAATTCCAGTCTCCCATGACTATCAAATTTTCGTGTTCGTTCACTGTCTGAATAATTTATTTTATCTCACCATAAATTTCTTTAATCTGTTCGTCATCTCCAGAGCTAGTTGGCATATAAACTTGTACTACTGTGGTAGGCGTGGGCTTCGTGTCTATCTTGGCTACAATAATGCTTTCACTATACTGTTCGTAGTGCTCCAATTTTTTATTCATTATTAAACCTGCTCCTGCATTACCCTTACTTTATTTTGTGTTTATAACCCTGTATTCACCAGACGAGAAGTCTTGTTCACCCTGGCAGCGAACTTTACTGATTCCCAGTATATCTAACTTTAACCTATCCATTGCAGTTTTGAAATTTTCTAACCTACCCACTGGATTAAGGGATCTGATATTCCACGCTCTGATCCGTAGAACGCCAATTTTGTTAAATTTTACAGTATGATAAATTTACGTATTGAATCTGGCCTCAATGACAGTGCAGAATCACAAGTGAGGAGTGGGCGTGCCACAGCGCCACGCTCCGGCTGTGAGGCAGGTGTGTCAAATGCGTCTTCTTTCCACAAAGAAAACAGGCGAAATATGGGACCTGCACAGCAGTATTCACTTCAGTAGCACTAGGTATTTATTACGCGATGGCTCACGGTAGATCACGATTCACTCCTCCAGCTACACTCGCAGAAGGTCAGAGGAAGACAACATGAAGGCAAAATCGCCTGCAGATCGTGTATTCGTCTCATCTTGAACGAGCCTTTCGCCTGCACATTATCGACCTATTTTTCAAAGGCGAATTCTTGCAGAAAGTGTCAGTATATTGTTATTATCTCCGATCTATTTACAGAAGCTGTAGTGATTGGGCCGGCCGGTGTGGCCGAGCGGTTCTAGGCGCTTCAGTTCGGAACCGCGCGACTGCTACGGTCGCAAGTTCGAATCGTGCCTCGGGCGCGGATGTGTGAGATGTCCTTAGGTTAGTTAGGTTTAAGTAGTTCTAAGTTCTAGGGGATTGATGACCTCAGAAGTTAACTCCCATAGTGTTCAGAGCCATTCGAACCATTTTTTCCCCCTTGTGTTTTATTTCATCACGTTTATCGTATCAGCAAATGCATCGCTAACGTCACGCGACAAAACATCGGAAACGACCTTTTAAGTGCACAGAGGTTGCTTAGGAACGCCGCAGATCCTGTGGTGCTCTCATCGGGCGTCCGCCGCTGATGTGACAAGCGCGCGCGCGTGTCGGTCGGTGCTGTGAGGCGCGTCGGCGTCCAGACGTAACGGGAGCGCTCAGAGGACACATCGTGTCTGGCTGTGCCCGCCACCACACCCTCAAACGAGTTCCCGATACATTGGTGTACCGGTGCAGACGGTCCAACGTTTGTACGTGGAACGGTGTACCACTCGCAAGCGTGTAAAGCGACCTCGGAACAGCGGTCGGAAAAGGATGGCAGCCGACGGAGACAGCAGGACCTCGTCGTCATACCTGACCGGGATTGCGCTGGCAGCGAGCGCAGCTCCCACTCAGCCAGTCTGCCAAGTGAACTGCTTGGGACGGACGGGACGGTTGGATCGCGTTCCTCAGAGAACGGAGCTGCTCACGGCGGCACGGAGGGCGGCGCCTCTGTGACGGGCCAGACGGCTTCATCCCTCCTCAGTCACGTCTATTTACTGTGTCGGTTCCTACCTCGCTTTCGGAATCTGTGGTCATCTCACACGGTCTGTTGTGTTGTTTGTGCTTCTCCACGCCTCCTTCCATATGGGTTTTGGCGGTTGTATTCTTCGTGCAATGTGTGCGATACAAAATCGGCTACGCTATTTGATTTGCTGCAGTGATCGGGATAACGTGTTATCCTGGCGATGTCACTGTCCTCCTGTACTGGTCCCACGTGTGCTGGTGTGTTGCACAGTAGTGTGACGAGTTCTGGTCCACCAGTTTCTCCGCAAACGCATATTTCATTGTTAGCCCCATTCGGTTTAAGTGTACCGGTACACCCCACGGCTTGTCAGCAAATGGACCATCCCACGGCTTGAGTCGACACATTTATCGATCCTGTCCCTCTTAAGCCAGTAATGTGCAGCACTATAACGCATTGTTTCGTGTGCTGGGCAAGTTCCGTGTTGACGGCTCCGCTCATTCTCAGGGGTACACTACGTCGACCTCAGTCTGTGAGCCGAAGCACTTGCGGCAAAACATGCGATGGATTCAAATAGCGCACTGTGATAGGTCCTTATCGTCTTAATAGGTCATTTGTACTGAGTTGAATCTTGCTAGTTTGTTCATAATTTTGGAGTATATTTTTCTTCAAGTTGCAGTCCTACATAACGTGTGGCGTGCATCTTCTGCACGCTTCTATTATCTAATTTTAGCAATGGATTCCTCTTTAGTGTCATTCTGAGCAGCAAATATACAGTTTTGTTTATTCTTATTTCCTTTGCACCAATTGTTAATTTTTTGCAGCAGTTGCGTGCCTTTTGTGTCTAGTGCTGCTCTCGAGTTGGCTGACACCACTGCGAGCAGGTCACCTGCGTACGGTACGCCGCCACTCCTCTTAATCTGTCGTCAGCGTCCAGGGTGTTCAGCAAGGGCTCGACTGCGATATCCCACTTTATTGGTCCGCAGATCGAGCCCTGCGGACATCCCATTGTTATTCTCCTGACAGCATTGCGTGTACCAGCCCGCCACTCTGCTTCTGCTGCAGTCGGGAAGGCTATTGGAAGCTGACTGCGCCATTTCCCTTAATTTCCCCTAACCTGGCGAAGAGGGACGGCCACCGCAGGTTGTCAAAAGGCCCAGCTATGTCGATTAGTAGGACGGTCCGGTATTTGTCGTCGATGCTATTTGTTACTACTAATGCTTTGTTGATGGGGCGTTAGTCCGAGGAGGAGTCTCCTCAATTGTAAGCGGTCACACAGGAGCCTTTCCTGTACCTTGCCGAGAGTGTTTGGGAGGCAGATCTGTTGGTACGTTCTGGGGTCTGTTTGCTCTTAGTCTTTTGATTTCCTGATTATTACTTAATTAGCAGTTTTCCAGAGGTATGCAACTATGCCTGTGAATAGCCCAAGCACACGTTAGTAAGAAAAGGTCTGATTTGTGTTACTGTTTGTTGTCATGTTGCCATGTATCTTCCCGCCCAGCAGAAATGTTTCCTGAACACAGGCGATTTCTGCTTTTGTTTCATCTTAGAGCTTACTTAGTTCCGTGATTATGAGGGTACTAAACAAAACTAAACTCCTCCCGAGCAGGCCATCAAGGCTCAACGGTTCTGACCGGCCGCCGTGTCCTCAGCTCATAGGCGTCACTGGATGCGGATATGCAGGGCCATGTGGCCAGCACACCGCTCTCCCGGCCGTAGTCAGTTTCTGAGACCGGAGCCGCTACTTCTCAATCGAGTAGCTCCTCAGTTTGCCTCACAAGGGCTGAGTACACCCCGCTTGCCAACAGCGCTCGGCATACCTGACGGTCACCCATCCAAGTGTTAGGCCAGCCCGATCACGCTTGACTACAGTCACCCTCACAAGGGGTGTCTAGTGAAGGAAAACCACTTGGCTGTGGTTTCTTTAAAATCCAGAACCACACATCCATGTGGCCTCACGAAGTTCTTGTATACTTCCCCTAGCTTTAGCCCCTCCCCCCCCCCCCTTACTTTGAGGTTCGTTGAGAGATTTTCAACTCTTAGGATCGTACTGTCTGCTTGATCAGTTTGGTTAGGAAGCAGATTTCATCCCCGTTTTCATGTTTAGTTCGTATTACATATCAAAGAGGTGTTGTTTTCTAGTCTGCTAATCCGCAGGTTAGTAACTAAATTTCCGTAGTTTACGTAATTAACGGCATTCAACATGAGGTCCTTGGTCGCGTCTGTTTGGTGTTCTTGACTGTTCCTTTGTTGCTCCGATTTCGATTGATTTTGTAGTGTAGCATGTTTTCCCTGCTTTTTTGTTTCAGTCAGTGTGCCATTTGATGTGTTTTCGCTGAGTATTTCCCCTGATAGTGGCTGGTTGTTCTTCGTCTCTGCCGGGGACTTGTTCGTGAAAGCTAACTATTGCACCTCCGTTTCTGTGGCGGCTGTGTCTTGTATAGTGCCAATGCAGGATGTGTGTTTCTCCTCAGCTATTTTACTGTTTTGTTTTTCATAGAGACTGTGTAGACAAAGCGAACTGGTGTAATATAGTGTCTACATTTGGTTGTGTCATATTATACTAGTGCGGGAAGCGTGCAATTGTCTTTGTTTATGCTTGCCTCTGGTGTATTTCTTGTGAACTCTGTGACATCTTCATTGTCAGGATGTTCAAGAATGTCGTTAAATTTCTCCGTACTACCTTGTAGCATTATATCTTCCACTTCGCAAACTCGTAAAAGGATACTAGGCTTAAAGATGATGTTTGAGGTGCCTGGCCACTTCACAGTCACTTGCAGCCTGGATGCACATATCGTCTATGTAGTCGGTAATGCTGAAGTACCTACACTGTATTGTCTCCCACAACTGAGCATCACATCAGTATTAATATCTGCATCTGGGAGCTGTATCATCCCCATGCGTGCCCACCACGCAACGGCTCGCTGCCAGCCCATCTTAGGCGCCGGAGATTTGTACCTTTGCCTGTCTCCGTTTTTATTACGTTTGTTACTGTGTGTGTGAGGAGGGTGAGTTTCTGACAGTTACGGTAGCACTGCTTATTAATGGACGTTGTCCACTACATCGTACTCGGTACGCTCTATTTGTCTTTCGTAGAGCTGTTTATATGTCGGACAGTCTGGCCCCCTGCTTTATGGCGTGTGCTAGTTCTGCGTTTGCATGGTATACAGCCAACAGGATTCTCCCCCCTGCACCTTGACTTTTTGTGCCCAGATTTTGCACATCTCCATCATGATGGGTCCTTATCGCAACGCTTCTATTGGTGACCCAGCCACAACAGTTAAAACCTTCTTGTGCGGCAACATACTCACTGACATACGAAGATTGGAATCGAATAAAAACTCTTTATTTTTGAAGCAACGGTAATCGTACTCTTGGCGACACTACTAAAACATTTTACTGTGTTTTTGAACTTTGTTCCTGTTTTAAATTTCATTTTAACCTCGCTATCGAACTCTTCTTTAGTAATGCGTTCACTCAGATTTATTTCGTATAGCTCTAGTAAGAATTGCTGCTCAGTTAAATATGGTGCACTGCAAGCAGGGGTCTAAACTTCTTGGGTTACTCGCACCTAATGTCCTTAAGCTGTGCTGTTTTTTTCTATTATCTTTTTCTTGTCTACTTGTTATTCTGTTTCAATTATTACAGAGTGCAAGGTACTGCCGATGAAATCTTCCCTAGCTTCTATCCGGTTGGTGGCGTTCAAAGTCCGCTACGTTTTGATGAGGGCCATTCTCGGTCTTGAGTTATGGCCAGACTGGCGAACGCGACAGAGAGCTCTGGATGTGTGCTCGAACCACCTGAACACCATCCATCAAAACGTACAGATGATGATGGAAGTAGGACACAACGAACGTCCTCAATTTTTTAATGTTCTTATGAAAAGAAAATCGTAAGGTACACTTGGACATGTAGACAATAGAAAGAAGACCCACAGCTGCATACGTCGAGCAGTCGTCATTCAGCGCAGCAGCACACTGTCCCAACGGCGCTACTGCACGGGGCACGCACTGAACGCGGCAAAGGCTGAGCTGTAACAGCTTAGGGAAGTGTTTCGCCGAAAAGGTAACAGCGAATCGCAGACTAGAAGTGCATTCAGTTTGTCATCGGCAAGTATGAGGAACAGAAACTCGCTCGATTCCCTATATCAGGTTTCCCTCGGCCAAAATTGCGAGTATTCTGGGATAAACATCATCGAGCCCATCTTCCGGCCACAACAAAAAAGATTTCTCGGCTCGCTGAAGAACAAATTCCAACTACAAATACTTGGAGTATATCGCAGCGATGCCGGGAAACATTACACGCGTACGTCTTGGGCGTAAAGACAAATCAGCAATGTCAAAATACAACCTAAACGTGGAACAAACGTTCGAATTGGTAAAGAAGTTTCGTGCCGAGCTAGTGGCTTTTGGGACAGCGTCATAGCGTCATCAAAGAATCAATTCAAATACGCCTGCATGTCATTCATGTCAACAGAGACGAAGTTACCACTTAAGTTCGACACGGAACACTGCGCCTGCAGCTGCACGGCGAGAGCTTCGCGAGTCTGGACAAGACTGCAGGCGCCGAGGCAGCGGTGGGGACAGACACGTACCCAAAAGACAAGAACGGCACTTGTCGAAACGTCGCCGACTTTGAACGCGGCCAATCGGAGGGAAGCCTGAGATTTTATCTGTAATAATTGCTGTTGTGTGAGTAAAAGTGAAGGCTCAGCTTGTTCGATTTAATGAACTTTCACTAGCTGATGCCGTTACTGCCTTATTACACGTTTACGGACATTGAAGGTGTTTTTATATCTACCACAGACAGCACTGCCTGCACACGGACAAAGAAGGAAATGAGCGTTTCAGTAGAGAAGACGTACTAAATTTACACGCGTCCACTTTCGTCAGGGAAATGTATGGCGTGGGAGCCAAATAAAGCCAACTGCCTCTGGAGAACTGTGAGAGAGCACAATCGGTGTAGCAGCTCGAACCGGCCACTCAAAACGGGCGCTGGCACGTGCAACAATGACCAGCAAACTATACGTTACACTGCCGACTCCCCATCCCCCTCCGCACCTAAACCTCCTTCGGCAATTTTCATAAGCGTATAAAACTACTTCTTACTAGGGCAGTGAAAATCTTGGAGCCGATATCTTCGCGTAACGGGCAAGAGCGTACTGTTCACAGAGAGCACATAAACATCCATCAGCTATTGTTCGAGAATGCAGACTTGGAATTCAGTTCTACTTTACACACAGGATGTGTAAAGTAAAGGAAACAGAGACAACATTCTTACAATATCAAAAGTTACAGTAGCGTATTTCATGAGAAGATTCGTCAGTCACGCAAGGAAAAGAAACAATTCAAAGAGCCAATCTCCTGTCGGTCTCTTCGACTATCGAATCATTACTAATAGAAATTAAATAAGCTAAACGCTCTCCAACTAACATGAAATACGTCTTAAATCTCAGCACTTTACAACAAACACCATTTCGACTACAAAACCAAAGGAAACCAGACAGGAGATATGTTGTTGTTCTGGTCTTCAGTCCAGAGACTGGTTTCATGCAGCTCTCCATGCTACTCTATCCTGTGCAAGCTTCTTCATTTCCCAGTACCTACTGCAACCTGCAACCTTCTGAATCTGCTTAGTGTATTCATCTCTTGGTCTCCCTCCACGATTTTTACCCTCCACGCTGCCCTCCAATATTAAACAGGTCATCCTTTGATGCCTCAGAACATGTCCTACCAACCGATCCCTCCTTCTAGTCAAGTTGTGCCACAAACTTTTCTTCTCCCCAATCCTATTCAATACCTCCTCATTAGTTATGTGATCTACCCACCTAATCTTCAATATTCTTCCGTAGCACCACATTTCGAAAGCTTCTATTCTCTTCTTGTCTAAACTAGTTATCGTCCATGTTTCACTTCCATACATGGCTACACTCCATACAAAAACTTTCAGAAACGACTTCATGACACTTAAATCTATACCCGATGTTAACAAATTTCTCTTCTTCATAAATGTTTTCCCTGCCATTGCCAGTAAATTTTATATGCTCTCTACTTCGACCATCATCAGTTATTTTGTTCCCCAAATAGCAATACTCATTTATTACTTTAAGCGTGTCTTTCCCTAACGTAATTCCCGCAGCATCACCCGACTTAATTCGACAACATTCCATTATTCTCGTTTTGTTTTTGTTGATGTTCATCTTATATCCTCCTTTCAAGACCATGTCCATTCAGTTCAACTGCTCTTCCAAGTCCTTTGCTGTCTCTGACAGAATTATAATGTCATCGGCGAAGCTCAAAGTTTTTATTTCTTCTCCATGGATTTTAATACCTACTCCGAACTTTTCTTTTGTTTCTTCTACTGCTTGCTCAATATACGGATTTAATGGCATCGCGGAGAGGCTACAACCCTGTCTCACTCCCTACCCAACGACTGCTTCCCTTTCATGTCCCTCGACTCTTATAACTGCCATCTGGTTTCTGCACAAATTGTAAATAGCCTTTCGCTCCCTCTATTTTACCCCTTCCACCTTCAGAATTTGAAAGAGAGTATTCCCGTCAACATTGTCAAAAGCTCTCTCTAAGACTACAAATGCTAGAAACGTAGGTTTGCCTTTCCTTAATCTATCTTCTAAGATAAGTCGTAGGGTCAGTATTGCCTCACGTGTTCCAACATTTCTACGGAAACCAAACTGATCTTCGCCGAGATCGGCCTCTACCAGTTTTGCATTCGTCTGTAAAGAATTCGCGTTAGTATTTTCCAGCCGTGACTTATTAAACTAATAGTCCGATAATTTTCACATCTGACAACACCTGCTTTCTTTGCGATTGGAATTATTATATTCTTCTTGAAGTCTTTGGGTATTTCGCCTGTCTCACACATCTTACTCAACAGATGGTAGAATTTTGTCAGGGCTGGCTCTCTCAAGGCTATCAGTAGTTGTAATGGAAGGTTATCTACTCCCAGGGTCTTGTTTCGACGTAAGTCTTTCAGTGCTCCGTCAAATTGTTCACGCAGTATCGTATCTCCCATTTCATCTTCATCTACGTCTTCTACCATTTCCATAATATTGCCCTCAAGTACATCGCCCTTGTTTCGGCCCTCTATATGCTTCTTCCACCTTCCTGCTTTCTCTTCTTTGCTTGGAACTAGTTTTCGATCTAAGTTCTTGATATTCATACAAGAGGTTCTCTTTTCTCCAAAGATCTCTTTAATTTTCCTGTAGGCAGTATCTATCTTACCCCTAGTGAGATAAGCCTCTACATCCTTACATTTCTCCTCTAGCCATTCCTGCTTAGCCATTTTGCACTTCCTGTCGATCTCATTTTTGAGACGTTTGTATTCCTTTTTGCCTGCTTCACTTACTGCATTTTTGTATTTTCTCCTTTCATCAATTAAATTCAGTATCTCTTCTGTTAGCTAAGGATTTCTACTAGCCCTCGTCATTTACCTAATTGATCCTCTGCTGCCTTCACTACTTCATCCCTCAAAGCTACCCATTCTTCTTCTACTGTATTTCTTTCTCCCATTGCTGTCAATCGTTCCCTAATGCTGTCCCTGAAGCTCTCTACAATCTCTCGTTCTTTCAGTTTATCCAAGTCCCATCTCCTTAAATTCCCACCTTTTTGCAGTTTCTTCAGTTTTAATCTACAGTTCATAACCAATAGATTGTGGTCAGAGTCCACATCTGCCCCTGGAAAAGTCTTATAATTTTAAACCTGGTTCCTGAATCTCTATCTTACAAATATATGCACTATCTGAAACCTGTCAGTATCTCCAGGATTCTTCCATGTATACAGCCTTCTTTTATTCTTGAACCAAGTGTTACCTATGAGTAAGTTGTGCTCTGTGCAAAATTCTACCAGGCGGCTTCCTCTTTCATTTCTTACCCCCAATCCATATTCGCCTGCTATGTTTCCTTCTCTCCCTTTTCCTCCTATCGAATTCCAGTCACCCATGACTATTAAGTTTTCGTCTCCCTTCACTATCTGAATAATTTCTTTTATCTCATCATATATTTCATCCATCTCTTCGTCATCTGCGGAGCTAGTTCGCACACAAACTTGTACTACTGTGCTAGGCGTGGGCTTCATATCCATCTTGGCCACAATAATGCGTTCACTATGCTGTTTGTAGTAGCTTACCCGCATTTCTATTTTCCTATTCACTATTAAACTCACTCCTGCATTACCCCTATTTGATTTTGTATTTATAACTCTATATTCACCTGACCAGAAATCCTCTTCCTGGCTCCGAACTTCAGTAATTCCCACTATATCTAATGTTAACCTATCCAGTTCCTTTTTTAAATTTTCTAACCTACCTGCCCGATTAAGGGATCTGACATTCCACGATATCACTTAATGAAATACAACAATATTTATCAGTGAACCTATGCAAAGTAAAATAATATAACGACGCATCAATCTAGAAGGGTCAATAACTGAACAGTAAGCAAATTAAATTTGTACTACGTCTTTAAATCTGGAGAGAAGTGCGTGGATTTGACATTGGATGAAACTGAAAAGAATACTAAGGAGACAATAAATAACTTGAACCTAAGCTTTTACGATCTGCCTCTGATGGCATTATCAGCCGGTATATAAAAATTCATAAAAAAAATACGTTGTCTAATCTTAACAACAGTAAAATCAAGCCAACATATTCCTCCAAAAAAGATAGTGTAGCCAGGCAGCTATCGGCCGGACGCGAACCCTCGCCGCGAGAGGTGGCGGTAGATACCCAGCAGTCACACAGCAGCAAGAAGAAGACAGGTGGTCTGTGTTCAGTCTTCCTGGAGCTTCTGCAGCCAAAGCCCGAAGCAGTGTCGACGGATTGCGTATCTGATTCACAGGTGTAGCTGACCGTCGCGTACACACCTTGACACTGACACAGCAACTGTGATTCCAGTACTGCTCAGGCAGGCGGCCAGTGCTCGCCTCTCACCCGCCGGCGCTTTGGCTCGCAAACCGAAACGAGCCACGGCGCCTGTTCGCCACCGTGAAGCAACAGCGGCGGTACCTGGCACGATTTTCTCGTCTGGCCAGATTTCCTGGACGACCTGTCCAGACGTATCTCAGCTTAGCTTTTGAGAAGCGGTGGTGGGCATATTTTTGGCAGCATCGGCATATGGGTAAGTACTGTTGCGGCCACATGTAGTAAGCGTTGCTTCATGCAGTGGAGATGGCAAAACAGAGGCACGCCAGCGACGCACGCACAGATAGCCATGCCGACAGCAGCAGTCTACCAACAGGCTGACGCAAGGACGCACACAGACCGAGCGCCGAGCGAAGCCTGGAGAGTGCTGACTAAGAGGAAGTGAGGCCAGCACGCTAAGTTACTCTGCAATATATTGCGGAAG
Organism: Schistocerca gregaria; assembly: GCF_023897955.1. Lineage (NCBI taxonomy): Eukaryota > Metazoa > Arthropoda > Insecta > Orthoptera > Acrididae > Schistocerca > Schistocerca gregaria. The sequence goes on along the minus strand of NW_026061713.1, from coordinate 2,808,682 downwards.
TAATAACAAAAAGCTACCACTGAGGGCAAAAAGCGTCCTCCTGCCGGATATAAATAGTGGAGCGCAGGCAGCAACAGACAGAAGCCATTAGGAAGCAGTTCGGGTCTGAGGACGGACGTGGTCCGTGTCCGAATGTTCAATCTTCGTAGATGACGATTCCGGAAGTCTGTTCCAGCTCGTAGGAGTCATCGGCGCGCATTGTCGGAGAATCTACACAGCAGCAGCCAGGCGGAGGGATCCGCAGGGATGGGCAGCGAAGACGAGGGAGAAATTGTAAAGGAAGTTCAATAAATAATTGTAAAACTGGACGCCGCCTCAGTCTTTGGTGCATCCACTGTGTCTGCAACTTACAAGTGGTGCAGAAGTCGTAACACTACTGTTGCCTTCTGAACATGTTTTCTTACTCCACACTGACAGCGCCTCTCTCGTTGTGACCTCATTTTGACGCAAGGGCGTCTTTTACTTATATAGCTGATTCCTGATTAGCGGAGTATTCTGAGTAATAAATTCCAGTTGACATGAAAGTAAAGACGATTTAATGTTGCACGGAGGCCGCGGCTTAAAGTTTCACCGGAGACATGGACAAAATGAATTTCACTGTTCTTCCGAAAAAGTAGCTATGTAGTTATTACTATTTCGTTACCTGTTCACAAGATATTATGCGTTCTTAAGGATTATTAACTCCAGGTTATCATTTTCTAAAGAGAATTTCTTCGACTTTTTTTTAATTTGGAGGTAGAGATATTCAGTTTGCTTTCAAGTCGGATTAGTTTCCTGCGAGTAACTTAAATTCAATTAAGAAATTTTCAAGATTGAATCATCACTCGCTTGTGATGGCAAAGAGAAAAATATCGAGTTCGTGTCTCATTAACGGTACTCACATAATTAAAGTAAATATGTGTCTGCTTTTGATCCGAGACACATTTGGTTGCTGTCCACTACTGGCTTGCTGGGCCAATTGTACCCTCAGCGGGGCGCTGCTGGTAAGTGAAAAACAACGAGGATTTTGCCCTGGAAGATCAACTGCAGATGCCACGTTCACGGCGAGACTGGTTATAGAAAGTGAATAGGAATTTGCAAACGACAGTGTAGTCACATTCATAGATATAAAAAAGGCGTATAACACTGATAGAAGGGACGGGATATGACAAATGAATACCAAAATGAATGCAACAGAGAATCAGAAACACGAACAAAATGCCGGAATTATGTTATAGCTGCCTGAAAAAAATGGTTTTTAACGGACAGAGGGGCTCAGCAAGGGAGTGTTATCTGACCAGTTCTTTTTAATACAGTCGCGGACAACATTTTAACGAATGTTCGCCAAAGGTCAACAGCAGATGATACGAAATTTGCAGCATATGGAGATGACTTGCGATTTGGAAAGGAAATGAGCGGAAATTCCGAGAACAACTCCTAAACACCTGGCAGAGTAATTGCAGAAGCAGGCACGGAAATAAGCTTAACAAAAGTGAAGTAATGAAACTTGCAGGAAAAATTGAAAAAAATAATGAACGATGACACTTGCAATGGAAAAGTCATTTAAGAAGTGAATGCTTTCGAGTACCTAGGAAGTAAATTTATGAAGAATGGACCGCGCGGGATTAGACAAGCTGTCTGAGGCGCTTCAGTCACGGACTGTGCGGCTGGTCCCGACGGGGGTTCGAATCCTCGGGCTTGGGTGTGTGCGTGTGTTCAAATGGCTCTGAGCACTATGGGACTTAACATCTGAGGTCATCAGTCCCCTACAACTTAGAAGTACTCAAACCTAACTAATTAAGGACATCACACACATCCATGCCCGAGGTAGGATTCAAACCTGCGACGGTAGCAGTCGCGCGGTTCCTGACCGAAGCGCCTAGAACCGCTCAGTGTGTGTGTGTGTGTGTGTGTGTGTGTGTGTGTTTGTCCTTAGGATAGTTTAGCTTAAGTAGTGTGTGAGGTTAGGGACTGATGACCTTAGCAGTTAAGTCCCATAAGATTTCACCCACATTTTTTTTGAAAAATAGAAACATCTGGGATGAAATTTCGGAGCGATCAGAAAATTGTTCCTAATTTCAGTTTTGCGTATCGGACGTGATTAGAAATTATAACAAACGTGCCACACGTGTACAAGCCATATTATTTGCCAGTTTTGACCTACGGATAAGATGTTGGTCACGGACAAAGAAAGACGTGAGAAGAATACGAGTGAGATGCGCTCTCCGCGAGGGATGCTGGGTAAAACGAGAAGGAACAACATAAGGAACGAAACAATAGGAAACGTCATGCAAATCGAGGCCCTAGAAGAAACTATTGGAGAGTAGTAGGCTCACACGGTTTGGCCACATTAAAAGAATGGAACCTGAAAGACTTCCGAGAAGAGCCGTAGCACGGAAAGAATGTGGACGAAGACCAGGTGGAGGCCACGAACAAGATGGTGACATCAGGCGAAGGATAAAGTGAACTGCAACGGGAAGAAACCCTCAATAACAGACTGTGGCGGAAAGAGAAGCTCGGATGAGGCTTTGTGAACGATCTGCATAAGCAGAAACGTTTCGGGAAACAGAACAAGAAAATTTGTCTCTGCTGCTTTACTCGCGCAAAAAATAGGTGGTCAGAGATTTCGTTCACGCTGAGAGGCTGTGGAATCCTTCCAAAAGCACAGTGGTGGCACAGTTGAAAAGGCGTCCGCGGGGAGGCGCGCAGTAGGGCTCCGCTTCCGCTGTACGGCTGGCGCGACGTGGCCGCCGGGCCACGGTTGCCGACACCTCGAGGATCTGTGCCGTGCGACGACGCCACTTGCATATCGAGATTTTATTCAAATTTTAGGATTGTTCACACCGACGTGAAGCGGTAGCTCTTACACGATTCTGACAATATTAACCGCTGTAAGAGCATATGTAAGCCAGACTGGAGCGCAAAAAGCGAACAGTACCTCAGAATAAACACTAGTTATTCGATAAAAGACAGAAAATAAAAGAATCGAGCCGACAAGTCGTATTTGGTGTTATTTATTGCTTCCCGCGGAAACGAGCCCGCTATTTGTAGGATGAGAGGTCCGCCTCGAGCAGGTGCTGCACTGCACCGCGCGTAATGACCAGTTATTCTCAGTGAGGCAAGACGTCGCAAAGCAACGCGCGTACAAATATAGTTAAAGCGCTGCGACGCCGATACTTTTCTCTGCCGTACCGCCCCCGCGACGTTGGCTGCTCCAGCGCACTGACAACTGCACCGTAAGGTACGAATTTCGAACCGTTATAAGTGTCCCGAAAAAGTTGTTTTATGTAAAAGAAACAAAGCTGCAACCGTCACTTTAATTAACGGTTTTAAGATTTGCAGGTGTTCTCCGCTACGCACGCTTTCTTATTCGATTCTAAGGAAATTAGTGGGTAAAAGGACTTGATTTTTCAGATCTTATAGTCCCACGTCACAATCTGGTAATGAACTGTGTGACGTTTACGTGTTAATAAATATGAAATCAGTCGCTTTTTACGATTTGTTCAACCGTAAACATGTTTTAGAGCCACTGCAGGCTCGTCATCAGATGTAGGTGTGTTTATTTGTGTACATAGTCTAATAATGTACGTTATAACAAGGAATCCGATTTGGATCCAGAAGACAGTGTACTCACCCGCACTGCATCTAGCTACACTCGGTCCACAACATAATGTTGTTGTAACGCATTCATCTAATAACCCTCCAGTGGCTCGAAAACATGTTCAGGGTTGAACAAATCATAAAAAAGCGACTGGTTGCATATTTATTAACACGTAAACGTAAATTTAAATTACAGTCGCATTTTGTCATCCACAATGGATATACTGAAGTGAACTGTCATATTGTGAAGAGTTTGCAGTCACCCACTCAGCCATTCAGCCAGTCAGCCATTCAACCAGTCATCGAGTCAGTCAGTCAGAATGTAGTCGCTGACTAGTTCACATTTGGTGGATTTTAAGTCATACGTTACTATATAACATACCGCAATTGTCTTTAACGGTGGAAGGAGTGCGAAAACTTTTCCATTCTCGGGAAAGTGAGGTATTTTCGGGGCTGCTCAAAATGTTCAATTGTGTGTGAAGTCTAATGGGACTTCACTGCTAACGTCATCAGTCCCTAAGTTTACACACTACTTAACCTAAATTATCCTAAGGACAAACATACACAGCCATGCCCGACGCTGCTCACGACGAGGTTGGCAGCGTTGAGCCAAACGCGAAAGCTGTCGCCGCCTCCTGTACAGAGAGAGGAGATGGCTCGTTTCCCTCTTTCTCGTACCAAGTCTAAACCGGAAATGAAAAACTCGGATGAAAAGGCACTGGGAGTATCAACTGACCCTGCTGACCGGAACTTTTTCCAGTCTCCGCTCCGGAATTTAGGAAATTTGGTGACAGACGTAGAAGAGATCTGGAAGCCAAGTTCCTGGTACGTCTGAGTAGCTGACGAAGCCGAGAAGGACTTGTCGGGATTATTTTTATTATGATGCCCTCCTTCTACTTCTCGGAACAAATTTTTGTCCACACACAGAGTTCACCATCTACTGCTGCACCATCGATTCTCAGCAGTGGAAATACTAATTCGAAAATGTTTGGCAAAGTAGCTGATCCTAATTGCTCTAAAAAAATGAAAGCTGTCAGGACTCATTCTGTAGTATTCGTCTTCGTGTTGAGACACCTCACGAGAAAAGACAGCCGAACTATGTCTGATACTTGTATCGTAGTACAGGTGCAGCCAGTATTTCCTTTTACTTCTCAGTTTTTTACAGCGTTCAATAATAATCACCCACAATAACGTCTTGTTCGGAAGTGTATACGATTGCAGGTGAAACTGAAATTGAAATGTGATTCGTGCTGCTTTGTTAGTCGTATCGTAAGTCTCATCGCATATTGTCCCAGCGGGAACACACGCGTCGCACTGCTAGGCGTCGAGCCGCGGAGCCACCGGTCTGCTGCAACGTGCCGCGTCTCCTCAGTGACAGCCGCGCCACCCGGGACAGAGCTGGAGCGTTTCTACCTCCTCCGCCACAAACGCTCCTACAACAGCTGTAAAGTTGCTAGACGGGCAAACAGCATCTAGTATTCACTTCCGCAAACTCCGCAAGTCTGGTAAAAAATGCAGTTCAGTTTGGAAGCGCACTTTTGTCTGCTGAGGCCCTTTCACAGCTGTCTACGACGATCGTGCAGACGAATTGAAAGAGGCCATGTTTTGAAGCAAACAACTTTCGAGGCCCGTGTCACAGTCTTGGGGCTGTTTAAGCACCTTTGTCCACTGTCTCCCTCGGATCTCTGTGCGCCTAAAACCGCCGACAGCAGAAGGGCAGTGGGACAGCCGGCGCTAATCGCTATCAGCAGGTTTTGAGCTGTGGAATTGCTTTGCATGCCATATTGAAGGTCACGGTCAGCATGCGATAAGGTCACCCGTTGCTCTCTCCTCCACTCGCCCCTCTCTCCTCCTCCCCTTCCCCCACTTTGTCTTTTTCCAACAGAGGTCATCTGATATCTGTACGTCGCGATGAAAGGATCGTCACGGAGCATTGTCAGCAAAAATCCTTCAAAAAGTGAAACGTTGAAAATGAGTATTCGTGCATCAATTGACAATAATACTGTTGTTAGTCATTTATGAAGATATTCAGTTCCTCTTGGCGTTGTGTTACTTTATTATTTAAGCCAGCAGTGCAGCGCACCGGGGTGGTGGTGCTTGATGAATACACTCGAGTGTTCAGTGTACTGTCGCCCCCATCCCATTGCAGCAACAGTCTCCAGATGCCTTCCACATTTATTGGACCTGCTGTCATTCAGTTATTACGTACCTCTACTCGAGCTCCCTTAATATATCGAGCCTTCGCTAAGCCGCAAAATGGAACTATTATTCGGCAACACAAGTAGTGATTCTAAACTCGTGAATGTGGTCTAGCACCCGACAGTGACTTTGCAGTAATTATGTAACTATAGCGGTAGAAAAATTAAACGTATTGGTGCCAATGCTGTCGGCGAGACTGTCTGTGAAGCATGAGAGAAGAAAATGACGATAGATTACTATCTATCGTTTCAACAGTCAATATGCGTGCTGAATCTGTTCTTGAATTAACTTTAAGTTTGACCTTCGTAACTCATCAACAGTTGGCAGCATTGGTATGTGGGAGGTACAGGCTTGTTCCGTACCCTCTTCTCTACAGCTCCAGTTGGCGAGAAGGCTTAGTATTGAACGGTTGTGTTGTTACAGTGTAAAGTACGGAAACCTGCGCAGACAGTCGGTCAATGCGATTTAAGCAACGTGCAGTCAATGAATTCTTGACAGCAGAAGGTGTCACCCGAAAGGAGATTCATCAGAGAATGAAGGCAGTTTAGGGTGATTGTGTTCATGAGAGTACTTTGCGTTGTTGGGCGAGTATGTTTGAAGATGCTGAGGCGGGAACATCTGACCTGCGTGACAAGATTGGACGTCCTGTGACAGCAACCACCGAGTTTCACGAGCAAAATGTTGACAGATTGATTCAGAACGATCGTCGCATCACTCAGATAAAAATTTCAACCACAATCGGTATTTCACGAGAACGTGTGGGTCACACCATGGCTGCAGCATGACAATGCCAAACCACACACTTCACGTGCCACCGCAGCACAACTCCAGAGACTGAATCTCACCACCGTACGGCATCCTCCATACAGTCCAGGTGTAGCACCGTCTGACGTCCATCTGTTCCCGATAATGAAAGACGATCTTCGGGCACATCACTGTACTTCTGATGAAGACGTTGAGGGAACTGTGAGACTGTGGTTGCGGAAGCAGTGTCGGCTTCTTCCGTGACGGCTTCAGAAAACTTATTCATCGTTGGCAGAAATGTATCCAATTAACTGGTGAATGTATGGAAAAGTGAATATTGGTAATTAAAGATCGGATTAGTTCTGCGTTTGATTTGCTAAAATAATCCCATCCAAACACAATTAACGAAGGTGGAGGCATTGCTTTTCATTCAACCTCGTATAGTTACCCAAAGCACCGAAGTCTTCTGAATTTATATGGTTCATACTGCGCACTAACAACTGGCGTGGATGGGCTAACATGATGGCTTGCATATATTGGAGCTGTTTACTGTGACTTTGTGGAGTATTTTCGTGTGAATAGTATAAATATAATTCAATCAGAACGGCACGTAAATGCATGTCTTCAAAGAATGTAAGAGGGAAGTCAAAAAGTAAAAGGACTTTTGCAATTTCTCGCTGAAGGGCTTGGTAACAGTGCTAGTATCCATGGCTGAAGATGTGTCACCCGCAACAATCCTACACAAAGTGCCAGTCTTACTCCAGCGTTTAGTCGTTGTAATGTGGCAGACCGTGGCAGCTGTCGATCTGCACTCAAACAGGGAACAACTTGTCTATGTGACAAGGAAAAATCGGGCAGGCCATCGACGTCAACAGCTGAGAACAATTTGGAAGTCGTTGCGGGTATGGTGATCGAGAACAGACGAATCACAGTGGGCGAAATTGCCAATATTTTACATGGTTCAACGTATTCCATCTTACAAGACTGGCTACATTTTTGGGAAGTGTGTGCAAAGTGGTTACCAAAAGAATTGACAGCATAACACAAGGCGCAAAGGGTGGACATCTTTTGTAAACATTTCGCTCGTTATCACAGGGACGTGAATTTCTACGACAAATATAACTGTAGACGAAACGTGGGTGCATCGTGACGAAAGCGAAGAGTAGGGGTGTGATCATGTTTTGGGAACGCCCATCATCACCGGAAGTTAAGAAATTTAAATATCAGCCATCAGCTGATACGATTATGCTGACACTATTCTGGGACCTGGAAGGTGCGGTAGCCGTTCATTTCATCCCAAGAGGGCAATCTATGAACAGTGAGAGCCATAGTGATTTGTTGTGTGATTTTACATGTTATTTCACACAATCTCAGTTTCATTACTCGTACTTGCTTTTTGAGAAATTTACAAAAGGATAAAATAAAGAAAGTGCAAATGCAGGTATACAGTTTCATTTAAACTTCTTGCTAACCTAGGTATTGATAATAAAGAAGATGTATTGTAAATTAAAATTAAGTGTACTCCAGGGTAGAAACAAGAGATGAGAACTTGACTTACATGTCATGTGACACTTCTTCCCTTTATATTTTCTTTGTGTGTGGTTACATTTGTTACATATGCTGTCTTGACTGTGGTAATACTTAATATACAGTGTACTGACTAATTAGGTTACAATATGTTTCCGATCTTAAGGTAACAGTGAAGACAGGGAGTTGATTTCAAATGTCGTAGTCAGCTGCAACAGATGCGAGGGCTCGGGAAGACTTTGAGCCAGTCACTTCCGATGTAGCAAAAGAAATTGAAATGTCACATCTTGAAGAAATGTTACATGCTATGAAGTAGTATAACAATCGACCACATAGAGTGTTCCATTTTCAGATAGCTTCTATTCAGTATTGGAAACTAAGGCTTACTTTTACAATATTTGTATGTTTATCTAGTGTTGACTTTCTGTGTTTGATGTCACACAGGATTCAGTGCCTGTGTTTGTGTCGTTTACCATTCATGGCTGACCTGTCAGATGCAGAGCGTCTCTGTTGCTTGCACACCACACGTAGTGCTCGCGATACTTGGTCTGCGCCGTTGTTTCGAGACTTCCAGTAATCTTGTCTGCGAATTAACTGGCCTGTTCTGGTTCCCTACAGCTCGCTCTTACATGTCCTAGTGCACTGCAGATCAACACCGTGTGTTCAGGTGTGCGATTCTCACACAGGTCCAAGTGTGAATCTGTTCCTGGCCAAACTTGTGGAGATGCACAGGATATGGGCCGTGGCCCGTTACAATGTGCATTTCGCATTTATGTACTTCAAATACATCCGCTCTCGGATACTGGTGAAGAAAGAGCAGACTCATCTCCCTTAACTGTGTCTCATTCTGTCTGCCACGTATCAATTCTCTACTTGTTTAATTTCTGTTTGTCGGTTATGTCTTGTACAGTTATTTCTCTTATTTTGTCGTGTCTTCTCCCCTTCAGCCAGTGGATAGTCGCTCTCTGGCGAATTGTAATATCTACAGGAAAAGCTCCCAGTACCATACACAATGCCGAAAGCCCCTGAGATTCTGAGTAGAACACTCATCTGGCCGTTCCCGAGCAGTAGCCACGAACAATTTATTGACTTAAAGAGTGCTGTGTAATACGTCCTCATTGTCTGCAGGGGTAGTCTGTATGTGTTCAGTCTTCCAAATTTATGCACGAGTTTCGTCGATTTGTTAGTCTGGCATGTTCGTTAAATTGTAAATGTTAATCGATTTAAATGCCGTGGTATCTTGTCATAGCTTTCCTTTTTATAGATATGTTGTTTAACTTTAAAATTTGATTTCTTTTCAGAGTGCCTCTTAGAAGTAGGTAAACATTTTTGTTTGTTGCTATTGAGAGTATGTTGTTAGTGCACCTTTCACCAATGAACGTGTCGCTTTAGTCTCTAACTGGGACACGGAGTTTGCAAATACCATGGCCATAAGGCCATCAGGATACGCAATCACACAGTTTGCCACTAGTGCATTCAATAGTCGTTCTATGTCTATGTCCCAGAAAATTAGTCACATATGGATGCTTGGGGAAAACCCCTTGTTACCCTCTTTATAACTTTTCGGCAACTAGTCTTTCATTCGACTATCCTGTTTTTACAATAATCGGTAAGGCTGCTGTATAGAGCCTGCGGAATATTCGTCTCTCTAAGTCTTGCAAACATCGCAGGCTACCGATGGTTATCGAAAGCACTAGCTACATCAATTAGGATTGCTACCAGTGGCAAAGCGCTAACCGGGGTAGAGCCCCAGGGCTCCTCGGCCTCCATGAACGATTTTCGGAGAAGATATGTAATATTTTAGTTGAATCAACAATTTGGGCCCTGAACAACAAACCTCCAAATGCACGAAATGAAATCACAAAAACTTCCCCTACACCCAGAACATAAACATAAGAGGGCGTATCGCTTGTCCGCTAAGCCGTAGATCCTCACGCCGTTCAGGTGTTGTCGGTTGTAGTCGGAGTTGTCATGGCTATCAGTCTTTGCGAACTGACAGTGAGTGGCGCTGAATTACTAGCACTGTGTTTGGTAATATAGTGTGCGACGACATTTGAATATTAAGTCACTACAATGTATTATTACGGAACATTGTTGCTGCTGCTCGTCATTTCTAACGCCGAAAACAGCAGGTATTGCGGGCGAAATAGCAAGCTCTGCAAGGCACCGACCTTTCCTCCCCCGCGTCCACCAGGGCCTTCCTGCACACCGTCCCAGAATCCTCCGCGGCAGCGAGGCGCCACGTCGCAGAAGACAAGCAATAAAACGACATCAAGTGTGGTCACCCAACAGTTTGCATACGGAATTACCCCAAGCGAATGAACCTTAATCATTGATCCCGACAGTGTTGTAACCAGCTTGTAACTCTAATATCGATTAGCAGTAGGTTTATATTCTGTAACTGTGTCTCTGCAATTATGGAGTGTGTGACAGGAAAATTAGAGTTTTGTAATGTATATACGAAAAAAGCAAAATGATTTGTTAAAATGATGAATTATTATAATACGTGTATGTGTATAAAACGAAAATGTTTATTAAAAGCTGATTCATTGTTAGGGCACTCGTATTTGTAATAAATAAAAGATGTAAGGACATCCCTCCGCAACGGAAGTGGCATGGTGCGATGTAAAAGGTGGTTTTGGCGGTCGAACCGAGAGGCTCCTTGGTGTGAACGGAACGCCGTAAGTGGCTAGCCGTAACACGGTACACTTCGGCGGTGCTAAGAGAGGAGATTCGAAGCTACGTTGCAGTGGATTTGCTTCGGATGTGGAATTGGCTATTATTTGGTATTCTCGACAAAAAGGAATGACCCTAATATGGTGAAAATCCGACGCCAAGAGGAGACTCTATAGAGCATTCGAACATCAAGACCCGTGAGTACAGTTAACCGCCATGTCGCTTACCACCAATCTTCGGCACTGCTTCACTAACTTCGTACATTCAGTAATGTATATGGGCATGGATCAGTTAATGTGTGTGTGGTTTGAATAATTATCACAAAAACAAATTTGTATCCAGAACCACATTTTCTAACCTGATCACGAACCTATGCAGGGTCCTCACATAAGTGCTACTAAAACAGAGTATCCTGACTTAAATGAGCAATTCTTGCATTCAAATGTTTTAAAGTGATTATTTGCCTAATGTAAAAGGAGTAGTAAAAGTTAAAATTAAAACCACAAAAGCGAAGTTAGAAAGGATTTTGCTAAAGTATTTATTACAAAGTATAGTTTTATATGGTAGATGCAGTGCAAGATTGTGTAGATATTATTGTCTTAAATACCTGCTTCACAGGTGATAAAAAGGCAAATAAGTTAAGCTCATTTTAAAAAATAGTGTGGTTTTGATTTCCATCATGACTGGTTCCTTTTTTAATGTTAATTAAGTTCAGTGTTGTGTTTTATTGTCTTACACAGTAAATTATGAACTACTCCAACTGAAATAAATAATTATCTTTCTAAATTAGTCTTTTTTTTCTTTAATAATCAGGGAGAGTTGACTGGAGAAACTACACTAGTTTATGGGTCCTCGCCATATTCTCCACTTATTAGCAAAAAATTGAACTGTTACTGTTGCTAAGGAAAACTGATGTATGTAGAGGAGCTTAAACAGTGTATTTATGGGATTATTCGTCTTTATTGATTTTTTTATATCAGTTAAGATAAAAGCCCCTCATGTCCAAATTTAGTTCTGCGCTTCATGCAGTAACATTTCAGTATTTAAGTAATGCTCTTGAGTGTAGCTGTAATTAGTATGAGCTTAGTGCAAAATTACTTCTTATAATTTGCTGATGTGTGCGTTACTGGTAACTGCTGCTACACACAATTCAGAGTGCACTGTGTCAGTTTCTATCCTGTTTGCTATTCAAAGGGAAATCTCAACGAAAGTAACTTCATAACAAATATTCAATTTTTTTAAACGCATATTTCTAAATTAATGTGCGTGATTCGGCTGGCGACCATTCCTTTTTTCATTCGCTTATGATTTTATCACTTCCATTAACTCCCAAGGTTAAAGTCCGTTTGGTTTTTTTCTGTTAATTTCACCAAATTCAAAACTATAGACCGACACCTTTGTCCGTTAGACACACGCGCGGTCAATCTTAAAAATCCTACCAGAGGGTAACATTAGCTTGTTTCATGGCAAGTTAGTGTTATATGTGGCTCGTCCCGTGACAGGACTAAAGGTTCGGTTTGTTAGCGAAGAGTGAGAAACACGTTAGAGTATTATAAGCTGCACTCTGAATTTCATAAAAGAAGATGAGAAAATGTGGATCTTGGTGTTGGATGAGTTTGTGGACTGTGTCAGTTCCTTATCGTCAATAACAGCTCCAGTAGTGACCTCTGTGACTGTATCCATCGGACCTGATATCGAGGAAGTTAACAGACTACAGGATGAGTTAACGACGGTAAGTAATTCTTTCAGTGGCTTTCCTTTCTTTAACTGCTTTTCTTCTGAACCGACATTTTCTTTACACATGTTAGTTAAAGGGCCTATTTCTGAAATTTTATCGTATTTTAATTCGTTGTCATAAAATAACTGCTTCGTTGTTTCTCGGTAGGTCGTCGTTTCTACAAATTATCTGCAGACGTTCATGTAAGTAAGAGTATGGGTGACCTGGCACGGCTGACTAGCGAGAAGTGTGCTGGTAATATCTGTGCGGTGGTGAGATTTTTTCAGCATTACAGCACAACTTATTACCATCTTACTTGAGCATACTCGAGAGGACGTGCTTTAAGCTCCACGTAACAGCACATGCGGATGCATACATAGCCCAAGCCTTACATCAGGTTTATTCTTAACAACGGGTAAAGTCAGTGCAATGAGTCTTCGACTCGAGCACATACGGGTAATTAAGCATTAGGACCGCTTGTTTAGTTTGCAAAGTTTTGTTGAAGTGAACTAAAATCATGGATAAAGAAAAAGAAATCTAGTAGTGCATTTAAGCGAGAATAACGTCAGGAAAAAAGAAAGAGTACCAAAAAAAATTGGGCAAAATTGACAAATTTTTTAATCAGCCTTCTAGAAGTATTTCCGGCCCAAACATCTGCGTTCATTGTGACTCAGATAAGGTGGTATCTGTTGAGAACCGCAATGAAGACGATCCGACAATAAGTGCAGTTAAAAATACGAAGTCTGCGTGGCATACGAACAGGGAAGAACCGTCGACCTATACACTCTTCAAAAAGGTAAATAAAACTTCCTGTGACTTGAGAAACTTCGCAAACAAGACGTTGAGTGCTAAAGAAAAACATCTAATTCTTGTTGTAGGACCGTTACAGCTTTCAGGACCATTTCCCGGCCAGAACAACAGGTGTTTTGCAACATGGTACATGTTTCAGCTTCTAAGTATGGACCAGTTAATCGTTTCTGTTTATGTTATACCAAAATTATAGATGCTGGCTGTTGTCAAACTTGCTGCTTGTTTGTTTCACAGGCTGGCCGGAGTAGCCGAGCGGTTCTAGGCGCTACAGTCTGGAACCGCGCGACCGCTACGGTCGCAGGTTCGAATCCTGCCTCGGGCATGGATGTGTGTCATGTCCTTAGGTTAGTTAGGTTTAAGTAGTTCTAAGTTCTGAGGCACTAATGACCTCAGATGTTAAGCCCCATAGTGCTCAGAGTCATTTGTTTGCTTCACAAAGGAATAATCTACGGTGCACGGGGAATCGGGACTGGAAGCAAATATCAGAAAACAATGAGAGAACACAGTTTCTCGAATTGCCGTACGGAAGCATATGCTGTGTACCAACGTTGGAAAAAGAATGAAAGTATCGACAAGTAAGTTGAAAATGAAATTCGTAAAGAAGCGTCACTTTGGAAAATAGTTCTTACAAGGCTATTCGATATCGTACTTACTCTAGCAAAAAGTTCATGGACCTTCAGAGGACATCGAGGGAACACCACGGCAATTTTCAGTCCGAGATGTTCACATCTTGGGGCACGTTTTGGATATGCCCGAAGGTAATGGTTATCACTTTTAAGAATTTTTTTAGCATTTGATTTTTTTTTCAAGTACTTAAATTCGAAAATATTTTTTAAATCACCCCTTTTTGTTTTTAGGATCTACAAGATATGAGAGTCCAACAACCCAAAATGAAATGATTGAGTGTTTAGGGAACAAACTTGAAAATAAGCTGCCAGAACAAATTAGAGCATCAACGTATGTAGCCATCATAATGGACACTACAAATGAGTATCGAAGGTAGATGAGCTAAGCATTGTTCTGAGATATGCAGTAATAACCAGATCTGCAAATTAGTTAGGCTTTTTTCCAGTCCTCAAACATGTCGCAGCAGATTTAGTCAATTGATTGCCGAATCCATGGAGTGTTCTGTGCACCACTTCCAAATAGTGGATAGAATTGGAAGGAGAATCAGCATTGGTCGTATCTTTTGTTTTATTACCCACAAAATCGATTTTCGGCCACTTAGTGACCATCCTCAGTGCTGCAATATACAATTAAAACTGGTAGGCACTGGTATCAACAAGCTTAGAGCGATCACATAAACTGAGTATATGGCATTCATGTAACCTTTTACGTAAAATAGAACTGTTCCACTGAAATTACAGAATGCAGTTTCTATGGCTATTTAAATATAGCGGTAACTTAGACCGCACCTGAGATAGTATGTGACCCAAAAATGACGTGGGAAGCTAAGAGCTAAATAGAGCACCAAATTCATTTTTGCTCTGGGCTCTTGGTTACAAAGCTACAACATTGATTGCTGCTATGTATTTTGTCTGTGTCATTTCTATCGGCCTGTTTACTGCGTGGTCGATGGATTTATGTGATCAGAAAACCAAACTGATGTGGGCAAAGACCGAAGAGCTGCCAGTGCGACCTGAGCCTGTCGCACAGCAGTCTCTCCTGTACCTTCGAGGCGTCCTGGTCTGTATGTCTTAGAATCAGTCGGGTTTTTGTCCTGTGCTTTCTTGATTATAACTACATTTGCCGTCTTCCATATATTCGGTATTTGTTCTTCTAGTGAAACATCACCCAGTAAGTGTGTCAGGTACGGTGCGATAAGTGGAGCAGCTTTTTGATGGTTTCGGGGTGGATCCCGTCTTTATTTTGTGTATTGCCAACGCAACATCTTCGCGAACAGAGGGGATGGTGATACCTTTCTTTTAGTATTTCTCATAAAGTAGTCTGCGAAGTATGGTGCAAAGTCTATTGTCCTGAGTGTGGCCATTGTTAGGAAGTAGTTTGTTGAGAAGATACTGCGCTGTGCATCTGCAGCCCCTTGTGGTAGTAACATCTGGTTTCTTCAATGTTGATAACACTGCTTCTGTAAAACATATGTGTCCGAGTGGTCTTTGCTCTTCTCATGTAATTCGTCTTTGTCTCGTGTTTTAACATTACGGTAATGTGGAAATCTGACTTCTGTTTTCTATGCTGCCTTCGAGTTTTGATAATGTCGTCGTTTATTGCGAATGTCTTTTCTTAGCCTCGTTAATAGTGCTGACAAATGTGCCCTTTGTTTGGGTGCGTCGCGTGCTGCAGTTATGGATCCCTGTGGTATGTCTGTAAGAACGTGAATCTATGCTTCTTTGGGTGAGACTTAGAGGAAACTATTCAGTCACGCGCTCTAGTTTTTACCAGTTTGCTTGATACAGGCATCTGCACGTTCGCTGCCTGTATCAACAATACGCCGTTGGTCATAAAAATGTCAACGTTGCTACCTATTCCACTATTTCCATGGTAAGTTGGCAGTTGGTCTAATTTTTTTAAAACGAAAAGATTACATTAGTTTACAACTTCGAATGTTATTTGTCCTCCGGCGTCCATTCTGTCAGAGAGCCTGAGGGTTGACCTAGCATTGGATAAGTAGTCGTCTGGGAACTGAAAATCGAGCGATATATCTTTTATTACTTCAGCAAAATGAGAACTGGGCGTAGATCGGCGAGATGATCCGTGTCTCCCTGTAGGAAGTTGTTTCGACTGTAACTGTATGTTGCGTGCATAGCTGCATTATTTACATATATTACTGTAATGTTAGTGTTCACTACAATTGCAGCCTCGTCCTTGTTTCTGCCTGTGGTTTGCACATATTGCCTCAGATGGCCTGGAATTCTTCCACCTCGAGTTAATGGTTCTTGTAGACACAGAAGTCCGCGCATACCTCGTTCACCAACCTGCCAAACTCTGCAGACACCGACGTACTACACATACAGTTGACCTGCAACACTTCCATAGTGGAAATTTAGTAAAAACGAAGAACGTCGGCCCATTCTGGTACTCGCGTCCAGGAGCCCTTACCAGGTCCTTGTACACTTTGTGAAGATTGAAGTGCCAGTAGAGTATTATCCGGTCAGTAACGGACGAGTTGTGTCCTGCAGACTGACGTCACGGCCATCTGTTGGAGCTGCGCGTGTGAAAGCAGTGGAGTAGCGCTGGCAGGAATAACCTGAGGAACGTCATATTTGATGTACATCGATCTGTTGTGAAAACAAACAATATGTCAAAGTCTGAGATGAAAAATAGCTGTATTTTGGAAGTTAGTAAAATTCCAAAAAAAAAAAAACGTAATTTTCCGACAGTCAAGAATTCTAAATAAATATGTGTATTGTGTGTTAGGGTGCGTGTGAATAAGAATGCGTGCATGAGAGTATGTGGGACGTTCGGCATTATTAAAAATCATTCATGGTATTCTCTACAGGAACTGGCAAGTGTTGCAACTCTGTAACGTGGGGACGAATCCACTAGTGGTTCCCCTACTAGTGAATGTCAGATGTCCAAGTGTGTATGCTTATGTATAAGACAGCCAGAACATTCGCGACTACATAATAAATTTCCAGATGTAGAGTAAAGCTTATAGTTAATTCTGTTTTGTTTATTTAATTAGAGAGTTTTGTGTTATTTAATTTGATGACGTCAATGGGCCTAGAGAAGTGGTTAGTGCTTGCTAGATTTGGCGCGAGCCGCGCCCTAGAAGAGTTCTCATTGGTCGTAAATGCTGACAGCGAACGAGAATCGAGACGGTTGGCGGCCTAGCGAGGAGATATACACTCCTGGAAATTGAAATAAGAACACCGTGAATTCATTGTCCCAGGAAGGGGAAACTTTATTGACACATTCCTGGGGTCAGATACATCACATGATCACACTGAAAGAACCACAGGCACATAGACACAGGCAACAGAGCATGCACAATGTCGGCACTAGTACAGTGTATATCCACCGTTCGCAGCAATGCAGGCTGCTATTCCCCCATGGAGACGATCGTAGAGATGCTGGATGTAGTCCTGTGGAACGGCTTGCCATGCCATTTCCACCTGGCGCCTCAGTTGGACCAGCGTTCGTGCTGGACGTGCAGACCGCGTGAGACGACGCTTCATCCAGTCCCAAACATGCTCAATGGGGGACAGATCCGGAGATCTTGCTGGCCAGGGTAGTTGACTTACACCTTCTGGAGCACGTTGGGTGGCACGGGATACATGCGGATGTGCATTGTCCCGTTGTAACAGCAAGTTCCCTTGCCGGTCTAAGAATGGTAGAACGATGGGTTCGATGACGGTTTGGATTTACCGTGCACTATTCAGTGTCCCCTTGACGATCACCAGAGGTGTACGGCCAGTGTAGGAGATCGCTCCCCACACCATGATGCCGGGTGTTGGCCCTGTGTGCTTCGGTCGTATGCAGTCCTGATTGTGGGGCTCACCTGCACGGCGCCAAACACGCATACGACCATCATTGGCACCAAGGCAGAAGCGACTCTCATCGCTCAAGACAACACATCTCCATTCGTCCCTCCATTCACGATTGTCGCGACACCACTGGAGGCGGGCTGCACGATGTTGGGGCGTGAGCGGAAGACGGCCTAACGGTGTGCGGGACCGTAGCCCAGCTTCATGGAGACGGTTGCGAATGGTCCTCGCCGATACCCCAGGAGCAACAGTGTCCCTAATTTGCTGGGAAGTGGCGGTGCGGTCCCCTACGGCACTGCGTAGGATCCTACGGTCTTGGCGTGCATCCGTGCGTCGCTGCGGTCCGGTCCCAGGTCGACGGGCACGTGCACCTTCCGCCGACCACTGGCGACAACATCGATGTACAGTGGAGACCTCACGCCTCACGTGTTGAGCAATTCGGCGGTACGTCCACCCGGCCTCCCGCATGCCCACTATACGCCCTCGCCCAAAGTCCGTCAGCTGCACATACGGTTCACGTCCACGCTGTCGCGGCATGCTACCAGTGTTAAAGACTGCGATGGAGCTCCGTATGCCACGGCAAACTGGCTGACACTGACGGCGGCGGTGCACAAATGCTGCGCAGCTAGCGCCATTCGACGGCCAACACCGCCGTTCCTGGTGTGTCCGCTGTTCCGTGCGTGTGATCATTGTTTGTACAGCCCTCTCGCAGTGTCCGGAGCAAGTATGGTGGGTCTGAAACACCGGTGTCAATGTGTTCTTTTTTCCATTTCCAGGAGTGTAGTTTTGAGTGTGGGAGAGTGAGAAGGGAGTCGCGAGCTTACTTTGATTGGAGGCGGTTATGCTGGATGTGACTTTTCTCATTATGTGTAAGATGAAGACTTGGGATGACTTCCGCGTTATGGTCCAGCGTTAATGGTATCTGGTAGTGACCAGAAACTGTTTATGAAAACTTTAGAGTGTTATGATAATTCGTTCCGACGAAAATCGCGAGTGAACTTTGAATTATATAGCGTGGCGGTACTGAATATGTTCTTCCTGAGTATTTTATGGCGAGCATAAACTTTCACTGTAGACAACCACTGAATATCGTGTGCAGAAGTAATTGGCCGATCATTGACTGTGTTACAAGTAATTGGTTTCGGAATTCGGGGAGGTAAAAGTTTTGGCTGTTTTAGGTATGGTGATAACTGTGAGCAGAAACTTTAGTAATTTTCGTAAAAGTGGGCTGATGATCTTGCTTAACGGCAATAAAGATCTATTAAACGTTTAAATTTGGACTTCATGTTTAAAGTACGAGTGACATCCCCTTTCCGAGTCATTTCTTTAAAGTACATAGACAATTTTAAGCAAATTTTACTTATAGCGGCCTCCGGCGTGTAGCTATGAGGTTACAGTTTCCTCAACACTGCTTTTCTGTGATCTCGTAAGTAGCTGCAGTCAGGAGTTTACGTGCTAAGATCTGCCGCTGTAAAGAGGTAGGTGAACAAAAATTATAAAAGAAATTGCATTGTTGCAGCAACGTAAAATCCGCCGAAATTGGTGCATCGCACCGACGCACATAAAAAATCCGTCGCATTAGGTTTTCGGTTGGTAGAATCAATGTCTGCCTTTTGTGCGGTAGCATATAGTTTCGCCCAATGGGTGGTTTAGTGTTGTTACCAAACTCAGTGCAGTAGGTAAAACTTCTTCCTTTTCGACATATACGAAAGTGCTCTTCGATGTCATCAAAGTCTGTTTTGTTTCTTACTTCCTGGTTTTGTAACTCTGTTTCATGTACTGTGACGTGGTATTTATCTCTTAATGTACTTTCCGATTTTTGGTGATGTGGTGTCTCGTCAATTGAAGATTTTTGTGATTTTTCAGTGTGAGGTTTTTGTGTGTTCATGTCGTTTTTAGTAAAGGGTGAGTGATCACTTTTTGTTGTTTGAAGTTTTCTATTTGTTTCTCACAGGTAATGGAAGACCACACGGAAAAAATGGTTAAGTCCAGATCTCACGAAAATGAATTAATGGTATCATTATGAAGTTCATCAGATGTACTTTCAGTTGAGTGAACTTAAATGAATGTGTTGGTACAGTGGCAGAGATGTAGCCAGATTAAAATACGGTATACACGGAGAAGACGGGTCAAAACATGTGCTTGCCAACATCTGTTAATGGATAAGCAGCAGAAGAAGATGAAGAAGCAGAAGAATTGATTTTTTGTCTGCTTTTAGAGAAGTCTTATTGTTGACATTGTTAAATGCAAAAAGCTAAGAACAATGTCACACGAAATAGGAGAGCATTGTAACTGCAAGAAGAATTCTCTTGATTTGCTAACTGATGCAGAGAATTAATCATCTTGGGGTTGCAGCTCTCTTTTTTCCGTGTTTTCTTTAACAATACGTATGTTTTTGGACAGGGACCGCCTCTAGCAAAACACAATTTTGTTTTTTAACTCAAACGTGTTTTACTGCAGTTGCAGCATCTTCAGTGGGCTTTTATTTTTCATCTCTTAAACATAAAGAATGTTCTTTACTGTTTGTGTACATGTAACTGTTACTTTTAGATCGTAATTACAGATATTTGAAAAAACACATAAATTATGAATTCATACCTTTTTTCTGGTGTGTTGTGTTTCTACAGTGACTATTTTGTTAATTAACTCTGTGTGTGTGTGTGTGTGTGTGTGTGTGTGTGTGTGCGCGCGCGCGCGCGCGCGCGCGCGCGTATGTGCGTGTATGTGTGTGTCTATTTCCATAATACTTCACTTATATTTTCTTTTTCCTCCTCTTCATCACTGTCAAACACTATATATAAAGTTGTCACTGTCACTGTTTCATTGTTTACCACCTGTAAAAACAAACATAGCGGGCAGTGGACAGTTGAAGGCATAAAAACAAGATGCCTGACAGTGGAACAGTTGAAGGTGTTCCTGGCAGTTGTTCTGAATCTGTCAGAGGTGCCTGTCAATTTTTATTTTTTTATTTTGTGTGTGTGTGTGTGTGTGTGTGAAAAGGGGGAGAGGAGGAGGAGGAGTATATTAGCGTTTAACGTCCCGTCGACAGCGAGGTCATTAGAGACGGAGCGCAAGCTCGGGCGAGGGAAGGATGGGGAAGGAAATCGGCCGTGCCCTTTCAAAGGAACCATCCCGGCATTTGCCTGAAGCGATTTAGGGAAATTACAGAAAACCTAAATCAGGATGGCCGGAGACGGGATTGAACCGTCGTCCTCCCGAATGCGAGTCCAGAGAGAGAGAGAGAGAGAGAGAGAGAGAGAGAGAGAGAGAGTAGGTTTAAGGATTTTGCGTGTGTATGTGTCTGTGTGTGTGCGCGCGCTTGTGTGGGTGGGTGGGGGGGGGGGGGAGTTAGAGCTCTATAGGTTCCTCTTGTCTAATAATTCTTTGAGGACACAGAACAGAGTTCCATTGCAGAGAGCTTTGTATTCATTTCTCACTTGTTTGCGTGCCACTGTGGCTTTTTGTGTCTGATAATTTTCTTCAATTATTAGTTTTTGTGGGGAGCTGTTGCTGCATTTGAGAATTTTGAAATCAGTATTGATGTTTGTTGGGTTATGTTTCTTGACCATGAGGTGTTCAGCAAATGTGAAATGACAGCTGTTACTTTTTAATGCTCTTCTTTGTTCTGTGTATCTGGTATTAAGGTTTATGCTTCTCTGCCCTGTATAAACTGCTTTGCAGTCCTGACGTGTTAGTTGGTAAATACCACCAGATGTATTATGTTTGTCTATGCTCGTGTTGGTTGTCCTTAGTTTTCTCTGTGTTCAGTTGTCTGTCCTGTAGACTATTTTTATCCCTTGGTTTTTGAGTATGTTTCCTATTCTGTGGACTGCTTTGTTGTTGTAGGTGAGAGTGAACCACCTGTTTGTCATTGTAGATGTTTCTTGTTCATGTGTGCTCATGTGTGGGTTCTGTATGTTTGTAGGTTGATGAGGAGGCTTTTATTTTTGTGTGTTGGGTGTCCATTATAATTTTGTTTTAATTTTGTGGTTCAGTTTATCTATAGTGTTTCTGTCATATCCATTCTCTACTGCTCTTTGTCTGATTGTAATTCATTCTTGTAGTTGTTTTCAGTGAGTGGGGTTTTGTTCAGTCTGTGTAGCATATATTGGAACCAGCTACTTTGTGTGTAATCAGATGATTTGAATCTTTGTGAATGGCTGTGTTGGTGGTGGTCACTTTCATGTATATAGAGAATTTGTGTTGGTTGCTGTGTTTGTATAATGTGAGGTCAAGGAAGATTAACCTTTTGTCGTGTTCTGTTTCTATGGTGAATTTTATTTTTGAGTGTACTTTATTTATATCACAGTGGAGTTGTTGGATGGGACTTGGTGTTTCACCTACAAGGTGCACCCAGCTACTTTGTGTGTAATAAGATGATTTGAATCTTTGTGAATGGCTGTGTTGGTGGTGGTCACTTTCCTGTATATAGAGAATTTGTGTTGGTTGCTGTGTTTGTATATTGTGAGGTCAAGGAAGATTTACCTTTTGTCGTGTTCTGTTTCTATGGTGAATTTTATTTTTGAGTGTACTTTATTTATATCACAGTGATCGCTACGGTCGTAGGCTCGAATCCTGCCTCGGGCATGGATGTGTGTGATGTCCTTAGGTTAGTTAGGTTTAAGTAGTTCTAAGTTCTAGGGGACAGATGACCTCAGAAGTTAAGTCCCATAGTGCCCAGAGCCATTTGAACCATTTTGTATCAGCTCTTCAGTGTATGCTTCTGTTATTTGTTTATATGTAATGTTTCTGTAAGTATGTGTGCATTTCGCAGGCTAAGTGGTATGTGGGTGCATCTCCGAAATTGACTACAGGGTGTATCGGAATGCCATCCTTGTGGAGCTCTAATAGGCTGTTCAGTGTGGGTGCTTGGGGGTTCTTTTGTTCAAACCATTTTGCTTTCTGATTTTTGAATATGTGTGAGATATTTTTAGGAGTGTTAATGCGTTTTTCTGGTATCTTTGTGTTGCGTCACTTTCATAAGTTCTCCGAACTGCGAAATACAAATATTTTATTTGTCCCAGAACAAGTACAAACGAGAACCCAACAGTAAATAAAGAAAACTATTAAGTGTCGTCTGAAGGCGCATTTGTAATACACTGGAGCGCCAGAGAAACTGGTAGAGGCATGCGTATTCCAATGAACAGATATGTAAACAGGCAAAATACGGCGCTTCGGTCGGCGACGCCTATGTAAGGCGTAGTTGTAGGTCGGTTACTGCTGCTACAACGACAGGTTATCAAGATTTAAGTGAGTTTGAACATAGTGTTATAGTCGGCGCACGAGCGACGTGACACTGCATCTCCAGGGTAGCGATGAAGTGAGGATTTTCCCGTACGACCCTTTCGCGAGTGTACCGTGAAAATACAACCCCCCCCCCCCCCCCCCGCACCCCACTCATGAACCATAGAGGCTTGCCTCAGCGATACAGATAGCCATACCTTAGGCGCTACCACAACTGAGGGGTATCTGTTGAGAGGTCAGACAAACGTGTGGTTCCTGAAGAGGGGCAACAGCCTTTTCAGTAGTTGCAGGGGCAACAGTCTGGATGATTGACTGATCTAGTCTTGTAACACTAACCAAAACGGCCTTGCTGTGCCAGCTGAAAGCAAGGGGAAACTACAGCCGTAATTTTTCCCTAGGGCATGCAGCTTTACTGTATGCACAGGATAGAGTAGCATGGAGAGCTTCATCAAACCAGTCTGGTGACTGAAGATCGCAACAACAACAACAACCGTAAATATCAGGAATCCAGCAAGACATCAAATCTCCGACATCGCTGCGCCTGGGGAAAGATCGTGCAAGAACGAGAGAAACGACGAGTGAAGAGAATCGGTCAACGTGACAGAAGTGCAACCTTTCCGCAAATTGCTGCAGATTTTAATGCTGGGCCGTCAACAAGTATCAGCGTGCGAACCATTAAACGAACATCATCAATATGAGCTTGGCTGGCCGGTGTGGGCGAGCATGGATGTGTGTGATGTCCATACCTTAGTTCGGTTTAAGTAGTTCAAAATTCTAGGGGACTGTGTCCTGAGATGTTAAGTTGCATAGGGAAAAAAAAGGCGGGGAGGGAGGGGGGGTGGAGTCGAAGGCTCAATTGTGTACTGTTCATGAGTGCCCGGCACAAAGCTTTACGCCTCGGCCGTCAGTACCGACATTGGACTGTTGATGACAGGAAACATGTTGCCTCGTTTCAAATTGTATCGAGCGGATGGAAATCTAAGGATACGGACGCAAACTCATGAATCCATGGACCCGGCATGTCAGCAGGAGACTGTTGAAGCTATTGGACGTTCTGTAATGTTGTGGGGGGCGGGGGGGAGGGGGGGTTGGAGTACAAGTGGTGATATGGGACCCCTGATACGTCTAGATACGTCTGACAGGTGACACGTTCGTCAGCATCCTGTCCGATCACCTGCAACCATTCATGTCCATTGTGCATTCCGACGGACTTGGGCAATTGAGCAGGACAGTGCGACAACCCACGAGCCCAGAATTGCTAGAGAGTGACTCCAGATTCACACTTCTAAGGTTAAACACTTTCGCTGGCCACCAAACGTACCTGACATGAGCGTTATTGAGCATATCTGGGATGCCTTGCAACGTGCTATTCAGAAGAGATCTCCACCGCCTCGTACTCTTACGGACTTATGGACAGCCCTGCACGATTCACGGCGTCAGTTCCCTCCAGCACTACTTCAGACATTAGTCGAGTCCGTGCCACGTCGTGTTGTGCCACTTCTGCGTGCTTCCGGGTGCCCTACACGGTATTGGGCACGTGTGCCAGTTTCTTCGGCTTTTCAGTGTGTATGTCCGAAACTAGTAGTGGTCTGATTTAAGGAAATTTTCTTTAAACCATGCTTGTGGCTTTTTGCTGTTTCACTTACAAAACTTATAAGTACGTCTAATTATGCGTCACAAAGAAATACACCGAGGATGTGCAGTTAGACACAAAACACGAGATGCACTCAAGACATGAAACGGATAGAAAGAGACGAAATGCCGTCGTTAAAATTAACGCAGTTCCAGAAATGAAATGATGCCCACTGATAATTAGAGATGTGTATAGAAACTGTTTGACTGAAGATTTAAAAACGAGAAGCAATAAATATGTTTTACTGAGAGTGGAGCTTTAAAAAAGGAAACGCTATAGGTTGTTGTTCACTCTATGCAGAAGGGCAATGAAAATCCATGTTATCCGTCAGACGATTTAGGTACACGGAAAACATACCGCATTTCTGACAGTTTGCGAGTGACGGACACCGTGAACTGTGAACTTGGCAGGCAGCCTGCACCACCGGCCCCATCAAACAGTGCCGGGGGCGGCCGGCTGCAGGCGGCCAGCGAACGCGAGGGCCAGGCAGCCGCCACGTGCGGCACCCTCCACACATTTTGCTTACAGGGCCCAGTGGATGGCACACTACTGAACTGCGAGAAAAGAACAAGGTAGGCACAGTGAACGCTCCAAGCTCAAGATGTGCAACATCGAGCGAACAGCAAGAAACATGGCACGGTGGTTGTGTCGTCAAGATATTGGACAAGGTAGAAATCTGTGTTCGAATCTCCCTCGTGCCCCATGTTGTCCATAGTTATGAACTTCCTGTCTGGTGATTGACGTGTTTGTTCTCCTTTGTAATCGTGGCAGCTTGGTTATAGAATGAGTCGTGTCGTAAGAATATTTTACCGTAGCATGCAAATGACTGAATAGTGAGAGCAGCTGAGATGCCGGATAGACCTCACATAGAAATGAAAACAACATATAAACGACCATCACATAGGCAAACTTCCAAAACGGAACGCAAGACTCATAACATCATGTACTTGCGTAGAATAAATAGGAGGTACGTACATCTGCAGATACCTTCCTTACACTTCGCCGTTACAAACTGACGTTACACCATCACACAGACTCAAATTTGAGTACAGTGAACAGACACATCAATAACCGGTCGGACAATTCATAATTTTGTGAAGAAAATGTATATTTTCACGAGAGAGCCACCCTTCGCAGTCTTGCATTGTGTCTACATAATCACGACAAAGCGGTTTCTTAAATTCACTCGATTTTGGACCGTTCACTATTTTTATTTTGCTTCTTTTTTCACAGTTCAGTACACCTTATTCCCGTTTTCATGCTTGATTTGTGTTCAGTCTTTGACGGGCTGTCCACTGGGGCATCTTACATAAATCTGAGGTGGGGGAGGGGGGGGGGGGGCGATGCAACTGGGAATTTCCCTTGTCAGGACCAAGCAAGAGGTGGTACTCTCCTGTCCCGGAGAATGGAGTGAAAGCCTGAAACAATAGCTGACACCTGCTGCGTAGACGTACAGTCGCTCACACCGAGGCAGTCTCGGATGCGATATCTAAAAACAGCAGGAAAACGCAGCATTCAGTGTGCGAATGCTAATCGTTCCACGCCTTCCTATTGAGAAACATATCAAATCACTGGAATTCATTATGTATTTTGCGCCTTAGAACCATTCCGTAGATTCCTCGAACATAATGTCGTGCCTAGTAGTAGGAAGAAACTCAAGTCAGATCGGTCTACATTTACAACTACATACATACCATATGGTGCATGGGGGAGGGTATCTTGTACCTCTACCTGTCATTGGTGCATGGAGCAAGGTATCTTGTACCTCTACCTGTCGTTCCTTTCTCTGTTTCATCCACAAATGAAGCGAGAGAAAGAGGACTGTCTACAGGGTGTAACAAAAGGGTACGGCCAAACGTTCAGGAAACATTCCTCACACACAAATAAAGAAAAGATGTTATGTGGACATGTGTCCGGAAACGTTTAATTTCCATGTTAGGGCTCATTTTAGTTTCGTCAGTATGTACTGTACTTCCTCGATTCACCGGCAGTTGGCCCAATTGAAGGAAGGTAGTGTTGACTTCGGTGCTTGTGTTGAAATGCGACTCATTGCTCTACATTACTAGTATCAAGCACATCAGTACGTAGCATCAACAGGTTAATGTTCATCACGAACGTGGTTTTACAGTCAGTGCAATGTTTACAAATGCGGAGTTGGCAGGTGCCCAGTTGAGTCTGTATTAGCACGGGGCAATAGCCGTGGCGCGGTACATTTGAATCGAGATACATTTCCAGAACGAAGGTGGCCCGACAGGAAGACTTTCGAAGCAATTGATCGGCGTCTTAGGGAGCACGGAACATTCCAGCCTATGACTCGCGACTGAGGAAGACCAAGAATGACGAGGACGCCAGCAATGGACGAGGCAATTCTTCGTGCAGCAGACGATAACGGTAATGTCAGCGTCAGAGAAGTTGCTGCTGTACAAGGTAACGTTGACCACGTCACTGTATTGTACCATGTACAGCGTGTGCAGGCACTATCAGCAGCTGATTGGCCTCCACGGGTACACTTCTGCGAATGGTTCATCCGACAATGTGTCAATCCTCATTTCAGTGCAAATGTTCTCTTTACGGATGAGGCTTCATTCCAACGTGATCAAATTGTAAATTTTCACAGTCAATATGTGTGGGCTGACGAGAATCCGCACACAATTGTGCAATCACGTCATGTTTGGGCAGGCATTGTTGGTGATGTCTCGATTGGGCCCCATGTTCTTCCACCTACGCTTAGTGAAGTACGTTATCGTGATTTCATACGGGATACTCTACTTGTGCTGCTAGAACATGTGCCTTTACAAGTACGACACAACATGTGGTTCATGCACGATGGAGCTCCTGACCTCAACCCTCATGTTGTTGTCCTCCGTCCTGAGACTGGTTTGATGCAGCTCTCCATGCTACTCTATCCTGTGCAAGCTTCTTCATCTCCCAGTACCTACTGCAACCTACATCCTTCTGAATCTGCTTAGTGTATTCATCTCTTGGTCTCCCTCTACGATTTTTACCCTCCACGCTGCCCTCCAGTACTAAATTGGTGATCCCTTGATACCTCAGAACATGTCCTACCAACCGATCCCTGCTTCTCGTCAAGTTGTGCCACAAACTTCTCTTCTCCCCAATCCTATTCAATACTTCCTCATTAGTTATGTGATCTACCCATCTAATCTTCAGTATTCTTCTGTAGCACCACATTTCGAAAGCTTCTATTCTGTTCTTGTCCAAACTATTTATCGTCCATGTTTCACTTCCATACATGGCTACACTCCATACAAATACTTTCAGAAATGACACTTAAATCTATACTCAATGTTAACAAATTTCTTTTCTTCCGAAACGCTTTCCTTGCCATTGTCAGTCCATATTTTATATCCTCTCTACTTCGACCAATATCAGGTATTTTCCTCCCGAAATAGCAAAACTCCTTTACTACTTTAAGTGTCTCATTTACTAATCTAATTCCCTCAGCATCACCCGACTTAATTCGACTACATTCCATTATCCTCGTTTTGCTTTTGTTGATGTTCATCTTATACGCTCCTTTCAAGAGACAGTCCATTCCATTCAACTGCTCTTTCAAGTCCTTTGCTGTCTCTGACAGAATTACAATGTCATCGGTGAACCACAAAGTCTTTATTCCTTCTCCATGCATTTTAATAGCTACTCTGAATTTTTCTTTTGCTTCCTTTACAGCTTGCTCAATATACAGATTGAATAACATCGGGGAGAGGCTACAACCCTGTCTTACTCCCTTCCCAACCAATCCTTCCCTTTCATGTCCCTCGACTCTTATAACTGCCATCTGGTTTCTGCACAAATTGTAAATAGCCTTTCGCTCCCTCTATTTTACCCCTGCAACCTTCAGAATTTGAAAGAGAGTATTCCAGTCAACGTTGTCAAAAGCTTTCTCTAAGTCTACAAATGCTAGAAACGTAGGTTTGCCTTTTCCTTAATCTTTCTTCTAAGATAAGTCGTAAGGTCAGTTTTGCCTCACGTGTTCCAGTATTTCTACGGAATCCAAACTGATCTTCCCCAAGGTCGGTTTCTACTAGTTTTTCCATTCGTCTGTAATGAATTCGTGTTAGTATTTTGCAGCTGTGGCTTATTAAACTGATTGTTCGGTAATTTTCACATCTGTCAACACCTGCTTTCTTTGGGATTGGAATTATTATATTCTTCTTGAAGTCTGTTGGTATTTCACCTGTTTCATACATCTAGCTCACCAGATGGTAGAGTTTTCTCAGGACTGGCTGTCCCAAGGCCGTTAGTAGTTCCAATGGAATGTTGTCTACTCCGGGGGCCTTGTTTCGACTCAGGTCTTTCAGTGCTCTGTCAAACTCTTCACGCAGTATCGTATCTCCCATTTCATCTTCATCTACATTCTCTTCCATTTCCATAATATTGTCCTCAAGTACATCGCCCTTGTATAGACCCTCTACATACTCCTTCCACCTTTCTGCTTTCCCTTCTTTGCTTAGAACCGGGTTTCCATCTGAGCTCTTGATATTTATACAAGTGGTTCTCTTTTCTCCAAAGGTCTCTTTAATTTTCCTGTAGGCAGTATCTATCTTACCCCTAGTGAGATAAGCCTCTACATCCTTACATTTATAGTCTAACCATCCCTGCTTAGCCGTTTTGCACTTCCTGTCGATCTCATTTTTGAGACGTTTGTATTCCTTTTTGCCTGCTTCATTTACTGAATTTTTATATTTTCTCCTTTGATCTATTAAATTCAATATTTCTTCTGTACCCAAGGATTTCTACTAGCCCTCGTCTTTTTACCTACTTGATCCTCTGCTGCCTTCACTACTTCATCCCTCAAAGCTGCCCATTCTTCTTCTACTGTATTTCTTTCCCCCATTCCTGTCAATTTTTCCGTTATGCTCTCCCTGAAACTCTGTACAACCTCTGGTTTAGTCAGTTTATCCAGGTCCTATCTCCTTAAATTCCCACCTTTTTGCAGTTTCTTCAGTTTCAATCTATAGGTCATAACCAATAGATTGTGGTCAGAGTCCACATCTGCCTCTGGGAAAGTCTTACAATTTAAAACCTCTGTCTTACGATTATATAATCTATCTGATACCTTTTAGTATCTCCAGGGTTCTTCCACGTATACCACCTTCTTTCATGATTCTTAAACCAAGTGTTAGCTATGATTAAGTTGTGCTCTGTGCAAAATTCTACCAGGCGGCTTCCTCTTTCATTTATTACCCCCAATTCATATTCACCTACTACGTTTCCTTCTCTCCCTTTTCCTACACTCGAATTTCAGTCACCCAAGACTATTAAATTTTCGTCTCCCTTAACTATCTGAATAATTTCTTTTATTTCATCATACATTTCTTCAATTTCTTCGTCATCTGCAGAGCTAGTTAATATATAAACTTGTACTACTGTAGTAGTTGTGGGCTTCGTATCTATCTTGGCCACAATAATGCGTTCACTATAATGTTTGTAGTACCTTACCCGCATTCCTATTTTCCTATTCATTATTAAACCTACTCCTGCATTATCCTTATTTGATTTTGTGTTTATAATCCTGTAGTAACCTGACCAGAAGTCTTGTTCCTCCTGCCACCGAACTTCACTAATTCCCACCATATCTAACTTTAACCTATCCATTTCCTTTTTTAAATTTTCTAACCTGCCTGCCCGATTAAGGGATCTGACATTCCACGCTCCGATCCGTAGAACGCCAGTTTTCTTTCTCCTGATAACGACATCCTCTTGAGTAGTCCCCGCCCGGAGATCCGAATGGGGGACTATTTTACCTGCGGAATATTTTACCCAAGAGGACGCCATCATCATTTAATCATACAGTAAAGCTGCATGGCCTCGGGAAAAGTTACGGCCGTAGTTTCCCCTTGCTTACAGCCGTTCGCAGTACCAGTACAGCAAGGCCGTTTTGGTTATTGTTACAAGGCCAGATCAGTCAATCATCCAGACTGTTGCCCTTACAACTACTGAAAAGGCTGCTGCCCCTCTTCAGGAACCACACGTTTGTCTGTCCTCTCAACAGATAACCCCCCCCTCCGTTGTGGTTGTACCTACGGTACGGCTATCTGTATCGCTGAGGCATGCAAGCCTCCCCACCAACAGCAAGGTCCATGGTTCATGGGGGGGGGGGGGGGGGACTCAATCCTCTTGACTTTCATTTATGGGGGCATTTGAAAGCTCTTGTCTACGCAACCCCGGTGCTCGTATTGTCGACGGCTGTGATGTCACGCTGGTACGTTTTGTTGCTGTGTGTTTCCATTCCGTGATTAATCTGATTCGAAGAGATGTAATAAAATGAGCTCTAACATTGAAAGCAAGCGCTTCCGGACACATGTCCACATAACATATTTTCTTTTTTTGTGGGTGAGGAATGTTTCCTGAAAGTTTGGCCGTACCTTTTTGTAACACCCTGTATATGCCTGCGTAGGCGCATAATTTCTCGTATCTTGTCTTCGTGATCCTTACGCGAAATACGCCTTGGCGGCAGTAGAATTATTCTGCAGACACCCGCAGTTAGTGGTTCTCAAAAGTTTCTCAACAGTGTTCCCCACTTGGGATTCCTATTTGAGTTCGAGGAGCATCTCCGTAATACTTGCGTGTTGTTCGAGCATATTGCGACCAAATTAGCAACCGCCTCTGAACTGCTCTGTCATCTTCCCTTAATCTCACCTGGTGTGTGCGGCTTCTCCGGGCGGTCTCAGGCTCCTTGCCACGGTTCGCGCTGCTCCCACCATCGCTGGTTCGAGTCCTTTTTGTCCTTAGCGTATGTTAGCTTAAGTAGCGCGTACGCCTTGGGACCGATGCAGCAGTTTGGTGCCACAGGAACTTACCACCACCAAACACACAACAGGACTCAGGAGCAGGCCGTCCTGATGCTCTATATGCGGCTCCTTTTATGGATGATCGACACTTGCCTTTCTCCGAATATACAGAAGTCGACTATTTATCTTCTCTAGCACCAACTTTTCAAGCGATTATTCAATTTCAAATTACTTTGCAACGTTACGCCCAGATATTTAATCGACATTATTCTCTCCAGCAGCTCACAATAAAACGATACTTTTAAAATTAGCAGTCTCGGCCTTAAAAACATTTATTTAGATGGTAACTAGTTTCGATCAGATTTTAACCTTCCCGAGACTCTCATACCATGATGGCAGGCGGTGGCGGTCAACGGAGCAGGCGTTGTAACTCTACGGATACATTCGTGGAGCTACAACCCCCTTTCCATTCACCACAACCGCCTACTACCATAGTACGAGAGTCTGAGGAGGGTCAAAAACTGACTGAAACCGGTTGCCATCGAAATAAACCAGACCGCTGTTACATTCTTCTACGTTAAGATAAAGCTGCCATTCCTCACATCCACTACAGCAATGTCTAGGTCATCACGTATTCTCCTACAGTTATTTAACGAAACGACATTGCGTACACAACACTGTTATCAGCAAACAGACGCAGGCTTCGGAATGTTTACATACACATAAAAAAATGTTCTGCGTCACCTTCTTTCCGAGAGCTCCGGAACCTGTACAGAAAATTGGAAAAAACATAAACATCATTTCGCCCTTTTTTATTGCTCATGAAAACCACACGTTGCATGTTGTACCACCATACAGCGAGACCTTCAGAGGTGATGGTCCAGATTTCTGTACACACCGGTACCTATAATACCCAGTAGCACGTCCTCTTGCATTGATACATGTCTATATTCGACGTGGCATACTATTCACAAGTTCATCAAGGCACTGTCGGTCCAGATCGGCCCACTCCTCAATGGTGATTCGACGTAGATCCCTCAGAGTGGTTGGTGGACCACGACGTCCAATCTACCCCAGGCATGTTCAATAGGGTTCAGGTCGTCCAGTCGAACCCAGGCATGTTGGATAGGGTTCATGTGAAGTCATTCTGAAGATGTGCATGGTGGGGGCGCGAACACTCATCCAAGAAGGCGAATGCCTCGCTAATATACTATCGATATGATTGCACTATCGGTCGGAGCCCCCCTCCCCCCCCCCCCCCCCCCCCCAGGAACCACAGATCTTGCCATTTGTGGGGAGGCATGCGTGCTTCAGCGATACAGATACCCGAACCGAAGGTGCAACCACAAAGGAGGGTTATCTGTTGAGAGGCCAGACAAACGTGTGGTTCCTGAAGAGGGACAGCAGCCTTTTCAGTAGTTGCAAGGGCAACAGTGTGGATGATTGACTGATCTGCCCCTGTAACACTAACCAAAACGGACTTGCTGTGCTGGTACTGCGAACAGCTGAAAGCAAGGGGAAACTACAGCCGTAATTTTTCCCGAGAGCATGCAGCTTTACTGTACGGTTAAATGATGATGGCGTCCTCTTGGGTAAAATATTCCGAAGGTAAAATAGTTCCGCATTCGGATCTCCGGGCGGGGCTACATCAAGAGGACGCGTTTATCGGGAGAAAGAAAACTGGCGTTCTATGGATCGGAGCGTGGAATGTCAGATCCCTTAATCGGGAAGGGAGGTTAGAAAATTTAAAAAGACAAATGGATAGGTTAAAGTTAGATATAGCGGGAATTAGTGTAGTAGGTGAATATGGATTTGGGGGAAGAAATGAAAGAGGAAGCCGCCTGATAGAGTTTTGCACAGATCATAACTTAATTATAGCTAACACTTGGTTCAAGAAACATAAAAGAAAGTTGTATACATGGAAGAAGCCTTGAGCTACTGACAGCTTTCAGATAAGATAATATAATGGTAAGCTAGAGATTTAGGAACCAGGTTTTAAATTGTAAGACATTTCCAGGGGCAGATGTGGACTCTTACCACAATCTATTGGTTATGACCTGTAGATTAAAACTGAAGAAACTGCAAAAAGGTGGGAATTTAAGGAGATGGGACCTGGATAAACTGAAAGAACCAGAGGTTGTACAGAGTTTCAGGGAGAGCATAACGGAAAAATTGACAGGAATGGGGGAAAGAAATACGGTAGAAGAAGAATGGGCATCTTTGAGGAATAAAATAGTGAAGGCAGCAGAGGATCAATTAGGTAAAAGACGAGGGCTAGTAGAAATCCTTAGCTAACAGATGAGATACTGAATTTAATTGATGAAAGGAGAAAATACAAAAATTCAGTAAGTGAAGCAGCCAAAAAGGAATACAAACGTCTCAAAAATGAGATCGACAGGAAGTGCAAAATGGCTAAGCAAGGATGGCTAGAGGACAAATGTAAGGATGTAGAGGAGCATCTCACTAGGGGTAAGAAATACAGTACAGCAAAATTAAAGAGACCTTTGGAGAAAAGAAAACCACTTGTATGTATCAACAGCTCAGGTGGAAACCCAGTTCTAACTAGGGAACCTCCCCATCGCATCCCCATCAGATTTAGTTATAAGTTGGCACAGTGGATAGGCCTGTCAAACAGGACACTAGTAATACTGTATCCGAATATTACAGGTTTGTCCTTCCTACTCGTCCGCATTAACTTACATTTTT
The DNA here is from genome assembly GCF_023897955.1 of Schistocerca gregaria. Taxonomy (NCBI): domain Eukaryota; kingdom Metazoa; phylum Arthropoda; class Insecta; order Orthoptera; family Acrididae; genus Schistocerca; species Schistocerca gregaria. The sequence goes on along the minus strand of NW_026061713.1, from coordinate 2,774,647 downwards.
TCCAAATTTAGAGCTACCATTCATTACACCAACTGGAAATTTTGTCTAAGTCTCTTGTATCTTCCTATAGACACTCTACTTCGGCACACCTTACTCTACACCATAGCATCACCAGCAATCAACTGCAGACTGTGGCTCACCCTGTCCGCCAAATCATTTATGGACATAGAGAACAACAGCGCTTCTATCATACTTCTCTGGAGCGCACCTGACGTTACCATGTCTCTCACAAGGGAACCTCCCCATCGCACCCCCCTCAGATTTAGTTATAAGTTGGCACAGTGGATAGGCCTCGAAAAACTGAACACAGATCTACCGAGAAAACAGGAAGAAGTTGTGTGGAACTATGAACAAAATAAGCAAAATATACAAACTGAGTAGTCCATGCGCAAGACAGGCAACACCAAGAAGCGCCGTGGTCCCGTGGTTAGCGTGAGCGGCTGCGAAACGAGAGGTCCTCGGTTCAAGTATCCCTCGAGTGAAAAGTTTAAATTTTTATTTTCAGACAATTATCAAATTTCGGGCATTCACACATAATCAACTTCGCTCTCCAAAATTCCAGGACATGTTCAGATTTGCTTGGACATGCGCAGGATTTGACACTCTACACATGGAAAAATGTGAATACGTTAAAAACGTTTTGACAGAGCACGGGGAAAACTGTGCGACTGTGAAACTGTTGCATTCATTTGTTGCAGTTTATGTCACAAACCCTTATGTTTTCATAACTTTTTTGGGAGTGATTATCACATCCACCAGAAAACCTAAATCGGGCAAGGTAGAAGAATCTTTTTACCCATTCGCCAAGTGTACAAGTTAGGTGGGTCGACAACATATTCCTGTCATGTGACGCACATGCCGTCACCAGTGTCGTATAGAACATATCAGACGTGTTTTCCTGTGAAGAAAGCGATTGACCTATGACCTTGAGATGAAATGTTTTCGGTTCCCATTGGAGAGGCACGTCCTTTCGTCTACTAATCGCATGGTTTTGCTGTGCGGTCGCAAAACACAGACACTAAACTTATTACAGTGAACAAACGGACAGATCATAACTTTGCGAAAATAAAGAGGGTAAACTTTTCACTCTTTTTTTCCCCCCTCTGCATTTCGTTCGTTGTTGATCGATGTGTTTGTTCGTTGCGGACGTCTCATGACATCCCGTTAAGTTCGTATGTTGATCGTTTCACTCAGTTTTTTTATTACAGAGGCTAACCAGCTCTCTGATCGAACACGCTGAGCTACCGTGCCGGCAAGCCAAGGCCCTCTTGTGCAGCTGCCCACGCTAACCACGGGACTACGGCGCTCCTGCGCTCACACTATCCTACATGTTGCCTATCTTGCACATGGAGTACTCAGTTTGTATATTTTGCTTATTTTTTTCATAGTTCCCCAAAACGTCCTCCTGCTTCCTCGATTGATCTGTGTTCAGTTTTTCAAGGCCTATCTACTGAGCCAACTTATAACTAAATCTGAGGGGGGTGCGATGGGGAGGTCACCTTGTCAGGAACACTCGCCTTCGAGGACAACACCCTGGGTTCTATTAGTAGTAGGGTAAAGAGAGCATGCAGGATGCCTCATCAGGGGCGAGCATAGACTCAGTGTCAAACCTATTGTTCTCTTTTGATTGACAGGTCCTTAACCTATTGTCCTGTTAAGTGGGTAGCATTCTCGCTTCCCGCGCCCAGGTGCCCGGGTTCGATTCCCGGCGGGGACAGGGATTTTCTCTGCCTCGTGATGGCTGGGTGTTGTGTGTTGTCCTTAGGTTAGTTAGGTTTAAGTAGTTCTAAGTTATAGGGGACTGATGACCATAGATGTTAAGTCCCATAGTGCTCAGAGCCATTTGAACCATTTTGTTAAGTGGTTTAAGAACCCCTGGAGACAATCCTTCCTTAACCTGCTGGTCGGTTAAGTGGTTTTTCATGTTATCTCTGGCCTTGTGCAGGAACATAATGTTAGACCCTCCAGGATGCCACTAAGTTATTATTTTAAGAACAAGCAAGGATAAAATACCGATTGAAAGTAAAAAGTCGTCAGGAACATTAATTAGGAAAGCGGAAACCAACGAATCTTTTCTCATTCATCGTTTAATATACTGTTTTTTGTATTAGTAGTAGAACACAGTCGAGGTTTTTTCTAGTAAAAGAAGGGTGTGCATTTGTAGAGCAAAAGTACTGCAGTAAGTGTATTTAAATGTGCGTGAATAACAAAATATAGAAGACCAAAACAAAGCATTTTCATTTATGGAAGAATGTGAAGTGAATTTTTGTGTAATTACGACAAGCGCCAGTGCCCATAGAAGTCCTTTAGCTGCCTGCATCTTCACCAAAATTGTAAGGACGCCCGATGCTCAAGCAGACATTTTTTAAACAAACTCAATTGATATTCAATTACTAATACTCAATCAATTAATTAATTTATTTTTTAATATATTACACCCTCACCCCACAGAAACCTGGCACCAGCTCTCATAACAGATTAATTGACTAATAAATCAAGTTGATTGAAAAAATTGCTGGAAAGTATTCACGAGCTGCTTCACGTTATTCGAATAGCCTTACCCTAACACTGTATCAGTTTGATTAAATCGAAGTTGTTCAGTCATCCTTCTCCTCCGTCCTGTAAATATTGATTGATCGGCAGAAGTGGATGTCAGTGTATAGAATATCGTTTAAACTATTCATATTGTTTAACCCGCGCAGGCTGCCTGGAGGCTTGCTCCACAGCTATGTGAAGAAGCGCGCTAACCCACGGGACAAGAGCACGCACAGTCGGCGTCCTCTCCCGTCGCAAGTGGTCACGTGACGCCAACGCGAGAGAGAGTCCTTCCTTCCAAAGCGAATGCTTGACTGGGAATCGATCCAGGTAAGGTGGATGCACAAGCTGTTTGATACGCATAAACTAGCGCTGTCACCAAACTAGTAGCAGGCTGACACAAAATATGATTTGAAAAAGTACAGAACTAAATGTTGTATACAAAGAGAGAGGGAAAGAGAGAACTGTAGTTTGGTTCGCAGATGACATAGGAACTAGCAAGGGGTATTTAAACAATTACACTTTTCCGTCCTGCCATGGACTCTTAACTGTCCCAACCTTCCTGGCGCACTTTCTTTGTCATACACTTGCCATTGAACACTAATTGCTCCAGGAATTACTACACCTGGTGCGGTATATCATATCTTGAAAATTGCTTCAGAAGATGTGTCACCGGAAATTCCGTTTAAACAATTTCCTTCGCACACACACACACACACACACACATAAGCGCGCGCGCGCGCTGTTTAAAACTACTCGAAATAAAACGATGGACAATGCGCAGTAGTTTGTGTGCGTAAACAATAGTGTTACGTTCTGTTGAGCTATTTTATTAAATAACGGAAACCTATAACTAAACGACATCATCACTGGAAGATAGCTGGAATTACAAATATCGACATGAATTTATACCGTCATGGTTACGGTATTTCCGACCACTGGAGGTCCGCTAGGTATATTTTCTTTTTACAAGTACTACGGAATTCCTACGTTGACTGGTTCTGTAGGCTACACCAGGACGAAGAAGGAAGGTGGAAAGGGTCTACCACATGACACGACAGTAGCAATACGAAATACCGCTGTGATGTTTTGAGAAATGATTCATTAACGGCTAGATGGCTGAGATCGCTGGAAACCCTCTTACATCACACGTAGTCACCTTTCGGACGTCAATACGCAGCGCGTCCGTGCGCTGCAGCCAACGCTCAGAGACCTCAGAGAACTACGGACGTAAATGCGGCCGGCCGGTGAGAGAGGCCATTCAGGGAGACCCGAGTTGTAGGAGTTGGAACGCTGTCCCTACTCCCAGCGCCATCACTCCTCACACTGAATCGTCTCAAATTTCCACAGTGTCAACTCGCAACACGTGCGTTCGTGAAGGCCACCTAACGCATACCGTGTACGTGTTCACTATTCACCCATGCAGGGGGAGCCGCGAGCCAAATCGTCATAAGCTGCAGCACACCGGAAGCTACCTCGGACTCTCCCAATTGGTGTACAGACGACGGGCCAGCACGCTCCGGACAAAAAGAGTTACCGTTTTCGGCACCGACCTGTTTGCATTCTGCTGTGCTCTTTGCGGCCATCTCCATGGATTGCCTATCGTGCCGACGTCTCCGCCCGCATGCAGCCACGTCTTGACGCCGACATCGACGACGTCGACGCTGACGTCACTGCCTTCGCCGCTGTCGTGCACTCAGCGCTGCTCAGATCCACGCCTGTGTCCCGAGGTTCGCTGTCCCGGCGCCCGGGACTGCCGGCTGACATCTTAGATCTAATCCGGATCAGGAATCGTCTCAGTAAGGAATGGCGCCTTACCCGCGACCCCCTTCTGAAGCGGCGCGTCAATCTTCTCCGCCGTAACATCAAGGCCGCCATCAACTCCCACAAGAACGACCAGTGGGCTCAGAAGCTGGCATCGTTCACCCCGGATCCCAGCGCGTGGGACGCGGTGCGCTTCTTTACCAAGCGGAAGCACCCTCTGCCCCCTCTGGACTCGCCGACTGGTGTTGCCTATACACCCGTGGATAAGGCTAACGCCCTTGCCGATGTATTTCAGGCGAACTTCGTCCCACTCGACGATCCTGTGGACCACCAGTTCGTTCATGATGTGGACCGTGGCCTCGAGGCCTACCTCTCTGTCGCCCGCCCTGACGACGATCATCTTCCCATCTTCACCACCGATGAAGTGACCACCTGCATCCGGGCGATGGCCGCTAACAAGGCTCCTGGCGCCGACGACGTCCCTGGGAGGGCGCTCCGGGAATTGCCTCCTGCAGCACATGCGTACCTTGCCCGCCTTTTCAGTGCGATTCTGGTGACGCATAAATATCCGGCTGCCTGGAAGCACGCTGTCGTAGTCGCCATACCCAAGCCGGGTAAGGACAGGAAGAACCCTAACAATTACCGGCCCATCAGCTTGCTTCCGCAGCTCAGCAAAATCTTCGAGCGGCTCCTCCTTCACCGGCTCAAGATTCTTATGGACCGTCGTCGCCTGTTGCCTCCGGAGCAGTTCGGATTCCGGGGTGGCCACTCCTCTACGCAGCAAATCGTCCGCGTTGTTGAGGCCATTACAACGGCCTTCAACTACCAGGAGTACTGTGGCGCCATTTTTCTTGATGCCAGCAGGGCCTTCGACAGTGTGTGGCACTCCGGGCTGCTGTGGAAGCTCCGTATGCATGGATTTCCTCGGTCCCTCGTCCACCTGATGGCAAGCTATCTGCGGGGGCGCACTTTTGTCGTCCGCGTTGACGACTCTACCTCGACGATCCGTCCTATTGCCGCCGGCGTCCCGCAGGGTTCGGTCCTCGGTCCGACGCTGTATTCACTGTATACCGCTGATATTCCAACCTCTCCCCGGGTGGAGCGCGCGATGTACGCCGATGACACGGCGATCTTCACACGCAGCCGGTGGCCCCAAGCCATGTATCGCCGTCTCCAGGATGCGTGCGCCGCCCTCGAAGAGTGGGCGACTCTTTGGCGTGTAAGGTTCAACGCCCAGAAGAGCCAAGCTGTGATCTTCACGCGCAAGAGGATGCCACCACATGATCAGCACCTACAGTTATTCGGCGAGGTCATCCCCTGGACGCCGACGGCCACTTATCTCGGGGTCGTCTTGGATCGCAAACTCATCTGGCAGCAGCAGGTGCTTGCAGTTCGACGGAAGGTTGAGCAGCGGCTGGGGGCGCTTTATCCCCTGCTGAACGAGCATTCGGCGCTCTCAGTCACCAATGGGCTACTCATCTATAGGATGTTCGTGCGTCCTGTTATGGATTATGCCTGCGCTGCCTGGGGCAATGCGGCGCATCGCCACCTTCACCGATTACAGGCGCAGCAGAATAAGGCGCTTCGCCGGATCTTTCACGTGCATCCGCAGTTTCCGGCGCGATATCTACATGAAGCCGCCCACGAACAGGAAGTGCTCTCTCGCTTTCAGACCATCGCACGGAAGATGTACAACAAAGCTGCTGCATCAGATAATCCCCTAATCAGGAACCTTGGGGCGCCTATAGATGAACGTGACCTCTATCAGAGGCCCGTTGCACTGCTGCTGCGATAATGCTGGCAGTTGCAACTAACAGACACATCAGTTCCCACAGATTGTATATTCCGAATACCACATAATTAGAAGCCAATACAGAAACTCCTGATGTTCCTCTTTTCCGACCCTCAGCCGGTGTAGTCAATGCCTTCGGGTAAATACTACATTCCAACACTTGACGAAGTTCGATGATCGTGGACTGGAGCGGCCATCTCCAGACTCACAAGAATATTGGGGACCCGGCACATATTTATCAGTGTAATTAAAACTAGCTATTAGGATTGCTGCCGCAGTCTGACACCGAGCGATGTACTGGAAATATCTCCTCTTGACGGCTGTGATTCGGGAACGAATCTCACGTTGAAATATCAACACTTATGGCGCACACAATTTTCCATGGATGTCAGTGTCAATTGTTTACCAACCTTCAAGATCGGACAAAGCCATTTCCTTTGCACATACCGGAATGTAAGCCACAGTAACTTAACACTGCAACATATACACATTACACACACACAAGCAGAGCAGTTATAGTAATATGTGTACAGACCCGAAATAATTATGGGTGCCCACACTCGGATCGGCTTCGTTCAGTTCTAGGAAATTATTTGTCATTTCAGTCTTCCAAATGGCTCTGAGCACTATGGGACTAAACTGCTGTGGTCATCAGTCCCCTAGAACTTAGAACTAGTTAAACCTAACTAACCTAAGGACATCACACACATCCATGCCCGAGGCAGGATTCGAACCTGCGACCGTAGCAGTCGCAAAGTTCCGGACTGCGCGCCTAGAACCGCGTCAGTCTTCCAGTCAACGTTTACAGGAAGACCCTGTCAAGACCCTCTCAACCAAGTGTTGTAAAGCAGAGGCGTCCGGCACTACGTTATAATTAGACCACGGATTTTTAGGCCGCAAAAAAGTGTGTTTTAGGCACCTAAAATAGGCCCCTTCAGTAGTTCATTTAGGCTATATAAAACCTAAAATAGGTTCTAATAAAAATGATGCAGAGAAAATAAAAATAAATTAAAATACACAGGGTTGACAGTATGAACATCTTATTGGTCATTAAAACAAGGAGAATGAATATTTACACAGTTACAGAGCACAGCAATCTACAACGTTAATGTTGAACAGAACTCCAAATATTTTTGAGTTCCTGCAAGATAAAGATCTCCGTAAATAAGATGTGGCAATGGTTTAATTAATACATTCGTAGTTTCACATATTCTGACCATAGTTGACTTCATAATAAATAACCAAAATCTTTTCTAGGTTTCCCAGTGAAAAACTGTGGCGCTTGTCAGTCAGAATCAATTTATACGCTGAAAAAGAACGTTCTACATCAACAGATGTGACAGGGGCGTACTTAATTTTCGGCACATGTCGGACAGGAATGTTGCAGTCAGGAGTGCTGGATTTTCCACTAAGTATGTCGGCAGCTGCACACAACTCCTTCAGGCCAGTGTTCTTCTGCAAAACCATTTGCATTTTTGCCCGTACTTTTTCCCCTACTTCACCTGGCGTTTCATTAATTTTCATTTTGACTTCTTCGAACAAAGAAATATTGTCGTAGATAGGACTCCCTGTGCCTTCTAATTGTGAAATTATTCTTGCCATAAATGTGTAGTGGGCCCTAATGTAAGATAAGTCCCGTTTTAAAGAAGAATCTTTGAGCAACTGCATTGCTGCACTTACGGATGCAGCATCCTCCGGTATATTTTCAGCCTCCTTCTGGACAGCCGAGAGATGCGTACTCTACTATTCTGCTGCTACCAGCCACGTGCCCTAGCGGGTGACAACAGGCTCTGGCGGCAATGGGACATCTAGAAGCTGTTCTTTGGATGCCTGTATTCTTAACGGTGCCTTAACAAAAAATTTCTTCACCATAGGTATTACTTTATTTACGTTAGGAAATTGTAGCCTTACTTGCTGTGCTATGCAGTTGATCCCATGCACTACACAAGTTACGTGCAGCATCAATGGGTAGAATACTTTTAATAGTTGAAACGCTGCTATCATATAAACAGCAGCATCAGTGTCGGCCAGAAGCACCTTACTCTCATCCACTCCGTTTGGGTGAAGCACCTTCAGCCCATTGTTCACAAACTGTGCTATTGTTTGTTGGTTAGTTTTTGCAAGCTGTTTTGAGTAAATCAAATGAGCCCTGGATGGAGCATCTGGATCTAGCTTGCCAATAATCAGGTTTGCAATGTAACGGCCATGACTATCAGTAGTTTCATTCACAGAAATCCATATACAAGATTCTCCAACATCTTCTCGGATTCTGTGCAAATGCAGCATTATAAGCTGAATCCACATAATTCTTACGTAAAGTTGACTCTGCAGGAATAGACTGATGGCAGTACTTCTCCAGAAAACCTCTGAAAATAGGGTTTTCTAGTTTCCGAAAGCGGATGTTTGCCGCCACAAGTGCATGACACAAATTACTGCAGAACTTGTTTTTTCCGGAGGATTCACCAGATTTATTGGGTAAAAGAGTTTGCTTCAATTTTGACTTTATGTGCGATTACATCTGCATGCTAAGTAAAGTGGGATTTCTTAACACTGGAAACCTAATACGAGAGAAAAAGGGAAATGCACTTTAGAATCGCATATAAAGAGTATTTCGTAATACTAAAGGATAGCGATAAAAAAGAATCCTAAGTGACAGGAAAATAAGAAGTCTAAGAAAAACATCAACTAACCTCCTTGTTGCATGCTTATCGGAAAATAATTTTCCCGTCTGTTTTATAATGCGAGAAAATCTTGCAGCCACTGCCTTATATGAGTAGACTTTGAAGAAACTGTTTTCGGCATGGCGTAGTATTCTCACACAGAAACTAGAATTTATTTTGCACTTAGAACGTTAGTAACACTTAACATGTCGGTCGCTACATAATGTACTGATTTGTTTTCGCTGGGAAAAAGTGAACGATGACCTGTTTTTTTTTTTTTTTTCCTTTTACTGCGGTGAATGGGAGCGGTAGGGGAAGTACCGTACTCGTTGGCGGACATAGAGCACCTCACAGATGGCCGCCCCTTCTGAACAAGCGAATGGAATCTACCGGTGCTTCTGATGAAAATATTTCACTACTGGCAAATTATTTTTCGAACCGGAAAATTCACGTGTAATACCTTTCACGAAACAGAGTAATTTGATAGGGCTATCTGTAGACAGCAGCGAGAAAATGCGCGAAGGGCAGTAATTTAGCTATAGAGGGTGTCTACGATTAACATTGTGACTTTTTAGTCCGTGCTCACCCTAAGGCCTATGAAACCGTTTCTATGCGAAAATACACAGCTGGCCAGAATCCTACGAACGAAATATTTTCAAATATATCATTTAGTACTCCCACGTTCGATTCTAATGTGAAACTGAAATCTTTGACAGGTTCCCATTCGCTCACCGAAGTTAAGCACTGTCGCGCTCGGCGCGTACTTGGATGGATGGCCATTCAACCGTGCCGAGGGCTGTTGGTAGTAAGGCAAGCAAAGGAATTGTAAACAGTCTCTAACGACCTTCGCCTTCGACGAGACGTAAAGCCCCAAGTTTACTTCCTTTTTTAAACCTTTGAAAACACAAGAACTCTAGGTCAGATTAACGAAATAGGTACTTTTTAGGGTTTTGATGCCGAAATAGGAAAAATTAGGCGTCAACGTCGAAATACGCCACTTTAGGTCCTATAGAATTAACGGTATTCAGTTTAGTTAGTCATGAAACGCATAAGTACCAACTTATATGCAAATTGGAGCTTAGGAAAAAATAGGTTTTAACCTAAAGACCCGTTACCTATTTTTTACATATGAATAATAAAACACCTATAAAGAGTATTTGGTATTAACAGGGATAGCGATATAAAAAATAAAAAAAGACCAAAGTGTTAGGCAAATACGAAGCATGAGCGCATATCAACTAGTCACCTTGCTACACGCTGGGCAGAAAATATTTTTTTCCGTCTGTCGTATAGCGCGGAAAAACTTGGAGGCACTATCTTATATGATGAAATAGGCACTTTTTAGGATATTAAAGCCGAAATAGGCAAAAATTGGCACTCACTTCGAAACAGGCTTTTTTAGGTCCTATAGAATTAGCGTTATTAAGTGTAAATAGTCATGAAACGCATAAGTACAAATTTTTATGCAAATAGGAACTCAGGAACAAAATAGGTTTTTGCCTAAAATCCGCGGTCTAGTGATAATCAACAGCACTCCCACGTACAGAAGGGTTGCAAAGACCATTACTGATGCAGGTTGGTGTAACACAGTCAATATTGCAACTGATAGCGCAACAATCAAACGTTAGGATCTGCTTAGGGGAGTCGATGAGGGAAAGTTCTGTGTATCCATTTTGTTACAGCCATTTCCCCCATCCTGTTTGGACGCTATAGCAGATCCTACGGCTAGATATACTCCTCAGTGCGTGGAAATCACAATTCTCCACGCCAAATCTATCCTTCCTTAACGACTAGACAAATCAAATATTTTTACATAAATAGTAGTCTCATCACTTCCAACAAATGTCTCGTGATATGACGGAAAATAAGTCACAGTAACTTTACGTTCGAGTAGAGTAACATTTCTGACTTTCATTTACAGGCGCACATTAAAAAAAAAATTATGAAATGTCCACACTCACACCAGGTGGATACCGTTCCCGCACTGCTCATTAGCAAGTAAACCTCCCACCGTCACAAACCTGCCGATGAAAAAAGGATATAATTACAATTTAAAGATACCCTAGTGTCTTTTATTTATTTCATCGATTTCAGCACTTCCTCGACACCATTTCGTATTTTGACACACGGTGGTGTCTTATATATTTCGACCGCCAAGTCGGGGTTTGTGTCAGTGCATAGCTACCGTACACCTACCACCCAGGTCATGCAAATTTCTACTGACTAAGAAACCATTGCGAGTGCAATATATACTAGAGTACATCCAGTGAGAAATCATTTTCAGGAGCCAAGCAAATCGGTGGAAGAAGTTCAAAACTGTTCTTTATCCAATCTAAGCACATTATAAAATACTGTTGCTAAGCACCGTACCTGTTTAACACTTTGAAGCAGGAAGAGGATCACCGCGAGACGGATCTATTGTTGCAGCTGGAAAAATTGAGTTTGTTTCGAGAAAACAGAAGAACCTGTTAGAGCGTCATTCAAACGTGTTGTTTGTTACATGTGCGAGAAACCAGTCCATTTCACTGCTGTCAGCATTCTCAAAATAATAGAAGAAATTATGAAAGACAGATTAATGAATTACCTGAAAAAATACAATACTTTAAGAGAATCACAGTTTGGTTTCCGAAGTGGCAGAAATACGGAGTCAACCATAGTAGAATTCACAAAAGTTGTACCTGATGCTCTTGATAAATATGAATGTCAGAGGCATATTTTTTGATCTTTCTAAGGCGTTTGATACAGTCGACTGCAAAATTCTATTAAATAAATTAGAAGCATTAGCAATAAGAGGCGTAGCTAATGACTGGTTTCGATCATACCTAACAGATAGGGTACAAAGAGTAGAGGTAACACATACTTCAAATACATCTTAACATTTACTAAAACATTTACCAGAACAAAAATACACTAATATAGGGGTTCCGCAAGGTAGCATGTTAGTACCAATACTATTCCTGATATACATCAATGACTTTTCCAGAAGTGTTACTCATGGTGAAAAAATTCTCTCCGCTGATGACAGCAATATTATAGTCACTGAGAAAACAAGACAACTAATTGCCGAGAAAGCAAATGAAACTCTGAATGGAGTTTGAGATTGGTCAGAAAGCAATAAAGTGACACTGAACATAAAGAAAACTAATACCTTGAATTTCAGTTTGAAGAGGAAAATGACAATGCTAAATTAAATGTTTATGGCCCCTCTATAGACTGTAACAAATGCAAAATTTCTAGGTATGAATATTGATTCCCAGTCGAAGTGGTCTGAACACACACAGGTACTTGCGAACATAATGTCATCAGCGTGTTACGCCCTTAGAATCCTATCATGTCTGTAACATTCAGTGTCATATTATTCATATGTACACTCAGTTCTTAGCTGTGGCATTCCTTTTTAGGGAACAAACGTACAAAATATGAACACAATTTTCACACTCCAGAAAAGAGCCATAAGAATGATAACCGGAAACACTAGTCAAGCTCATTGTAAAGATTTGATCAAACCACTGGGGATTTTAACTGCTCCATGTCAATACATTTACCAGTGAGTTGTAGAAAAACAGCTCTGTCCATGACCATGCAACAAGAGAAAGACTCAACTTACATTTACAATAAATAATAATAATAATGACCATAAAACTTCCAACATTCCACATAACACCTTCACTTATATTTTTTTTCTCCTTTTTACCTCGAAGCTATGCGTGGCACAGTACTAACACCTCTTCATCCTTCTGTGCTCAACATCTCACTCATTATGGAGGGATGCTGACTCAGTTTTTCAAGATAGCAAACGGGAAGTTGTGGTACAGAAAATTACCCATAGATCAGCTGTGTGTGTGTATGTGTGTGTCTGTGAGAGTAGTGAGTGAAGCTTCATGAAACAATTTGTGTATAGTGTTTGCAGTAACTGATAGTGAAATATGAGTGAACAGTGTGTCATTACATTATTTAATAACTTATTTGTAAAAAAATATTGTATACCAGAAGTAAATCTAATGATTGTCTCTAACTAGAAGTCTGTCAATATATGTGTATTCGAAATAGCTTTTTTTTAAAAAAATTGGTCTAAAATTGTAAATACTTTGACATGTCCTACATCCTTGTAAAAAGAAATCTTTCGATGAATAGAACTACTACGAGGTGCATTCAAGTTCTAAGGCCTCCGATTTTTTTCTCATTAACTATTCACCCGAAATCGATGAAACTGGCGTACTTCTCGACGTAATCGCCCTGCAGACGTACACATTTTTCACAAGGCTGACGCCATGATTCCATGGCAGCAGCGAAGGCTTCTTTAGGAGGCTGTTTTGACCACTGGAAAATCGCTGAGGCAATAGCAGCAAGGCTGGTAAATGTGCGGCCACAGAGAGTGTTTTTCATTGTTGGAATAGCAGCAAGGCTGGTAAATGTGCGGCCACAGAGAGTGTTTTTCATTGTTGGAAAAAGCCAAAAGTCACTAGGAGCCAGGTCAGGTGAGTAGGGAGCATGAGGAATCACTTCAAAGTTGTTATCACGAAGAAACTGTTGCGTAACGTTAGCTCGATGTGCGGGTGCATTGTCTTGGTGAAACAGCACATGCGCAGCCATTCCCGGACGTTTTTGTTGCAGTGCAGGAAGGAATTTGTTCTTCAAAACATTTTCGTAGGATTCACCTGTTACTGAAGTGCCCTTTGGAACGCAATGGGTAAGTATCACGCCCTCGCTGTCCCAGAACATGGACAACCATCATTTTTTCAGCACTGGTGGTTACCCGAAATTTTTTCGGTGGCGGTGAATCTGTGTACTTCCATTGAGCTAACTGGCGATTTGTTTCTGGATTTGAAAATGGTATCCACGTCTCATCCATTGTCACAACCGACGAAAAGAAAGTCCCATTCGTGCTGTTGTTGCGCGTCAACATTGCTTGGCAACATGCCACACGGTCAGCCATGTTGTCATCCGTCAGCATTCGTGGCACCCACCTGGATGACACTTTGCGCATTTTCAGGTCGTCATGCAGGATTATGTGCACAGAACCCACAAAAATGCCAACTCTGGAGGCGATCTGTTCAACAGTCATTCGGCGATCCCCCAAAACACTTCTCTCCAGTTTCTCGATCATGTCGTCAGACCGGCTTGTGCGAGCCCGAGGTTGTTTCGGATTTTTGTCACACGATGTTCTGCCTTCATTAAACTGTCGCACCCACGAACGCACTTTCGACGCATCCATAACTCCACCACCACATGTCTCCTTCAGCTGTCGATGAAGTTCAATTGGTTTCACACCACGCAAATTCAGAAAACGAATGATTGCACGATGTTCAAGTAAGGAAAACGTCGCCATTTTAAGTATTTAAAACAGTTCTCATTCTCGCCGCTGGAGGTAAAATTCCATCTGCCGTACAGTGCTGCCATCTCTGGGATGTATTGACAATGAACGCGGCCTCATTTTCAAACAATGCACATGTTTCTATCTCTTTCCAGTCCGGAGAAAAAGAATCGGAGGCCTTAGAACTTGAATGCACCTCGTGCTACTAGTACTACTATTTCCTCTCACTCAACCAGAGTCCCCCACCCCTTCTCACGCTGTAAATGAGTAGTGTAAGTACGGGAGATTTTCGATCTTGTCATCAAATGATCCTTTTATAGTCGTGATGTGTCAGGCCGATTTTAGACTGCAGCAGAGTGTACACCTCCTGTCCTCTCGACCGAGCGCCATTCGCGGCGGCTGCAGTACAACACTGCGAACACCACTGTGCAGGCACCGTAAACAGTCTTTCGACGCGTAGTACGCACGCCCTTAGCCAATGTGTAATTTTTGATCGCACACCTACAAACTCTGCAATCGGCAATCCATTCGCGTCCTTTTTCATACGGCCGATAACATTCTTGTTCTGTGGAACAATGCCATATGGATTATAGGCCGACTATGAAGGCGTGTCGAATTGATTACCATGTTACCTCATTACTAGACTTCGGATTAAGGTAATAAAAGTTGTACATAGACGAATGACGAAAATTTATTATCGGAAACGCTACTTTTATAGCACTTAAAAAGACCTAATTTCAGGTTAGTGTCAGCTGGTATGTAAATTTTAAAAATCCAATTAAATAAATTTTTTATGACTGACATTCTCTCGTTGTCTTCCCAGATAAGAATTACGTAAATATTTTATCGGAAATGGCAGTTTTATAGTACCTAAAATATCAAATTTCATGTTAGAACCTGACTGTACCACATTTTTAAAAATTCTAAAAATACCTAATTTCATGTTCGAACTTGAGTGTATCAAACTTTTAAAAATCCAGTCAAATAAAATTTGTATGACTGAAACTACTCTTCTGGTCTTCTTGGGCACTTAGAAAACAGTAATTGTATGATAACTGGTTTCAAATGTTCAAATGTGTGTGAGTTCCTAAGGGACCAAACTGCTGAGGTCGTCGGTCCCTAACTTACACTCTAATTTAACTAACTTATGCTACGAATAATACACACACCCATGCCCGAGGGAGGACTCGGACCTACGGCGGGAGGGGCCTCGCAATTTGTGACATGGCGCCTCAAACCGCGAGGCCACTCCGCGCGGTATATAACTGGTTTGTATGCATCCGTGAACGGACGACAAGTGCGTAGGCCAGGCTGTTCCAGCCCGACCTGCTCAGAAGAGCGTTGTGGCCCGCTGTGAACGGTCAAATGGGCCGGCAGGGCACGTACTGTAGGAGCCAGCCCTGTGGTCTGCCTCCCGTAGCGTTCAAGCCCCGTCGGAACAGACTGTGTGAAACACCTGCACTTGCTTCATTCAGTCGGACAGCGTGCTGCTTACATAAACTGTCTACAAAGTATTTCTCATTTCTTTTTTTTTAGGTTCCTTCTGAACAGAAGTCGAACATAAGTCAGCATGTAGCAGGAATTAAACAAGAGGCAAATTTTAAAAAATAATCAAACTTGAGACAAACGTTTGTAACTAAATCAAATGCAACAAACAAAAACGAATTTCATCTTGACTTACGTCGAGCCATTGTTGGAGCAGACATACCATCCAATGCAGTTGAAAATAGCCACTTGAAAAGTTTTCTAGAGATATACTGTCACCGCAGCATTCCATCAGAATCGACACTGAGAAAGAACTATATAGAAACTTTATGTGAAAATACATTGAGCAGGAAAAGGGAAGATGTGATTCAAACATGTGGATCTCTGTCGATGAGACAACTGACAGACAAGATCGATATGTGCCTAATTTGATTGTTGAAAAATTAGATCCTGACACTCGCTTTGTACCTCATCTGATATGCAGCACGGAACTAAAAAAGACTAACAGGAAACAAGCCCTCTAATTACTTTTCCACAACAGCGTAGATGAAAATAAAGTACTTGTATTCTACACTGATGCAGCCGTATACGTGATTGGCGCTGTTAAATTGTTGGAAATTTGTAGTGAGATCTTATGGGACCAAACTGCTTAGGTCACCGGTCCCTAAGCTTACATACTACTTAATGTAACTTACGCTATGCACACCACGGCCTAAATTTTGATAAATAATCAGCATTGGCGGCCGAAGACCTCCGGCATAAGAAGTCAGCCTCATTCTACCAACGGCCTTGTCAAAGAGGGCGGACGAACGGGTAGAGGTTCAGGGCACTCTCTTGTCCTAGTGGTGCGAAATTGCCCCTAAAGGCGGAAGAATCAGCAATGATCAACGACATGAGGATGCAGAAGGCAATGGAAACCACTGCATTAAAGACGTACGTGTATGCACAGGACATGTGGCCTGTAGTTGAAGAAGTGTCATGATGATCTCTCCATTGGCAAAAGATTCCGTAATAGTCTCCCATTCGGATCTCCGGGAGGGGACTACCAAGGGGGAGGTTACCATGAGAAAAAGATTGAATAATCAACGAAAGGATAATGTTCAGAAGCTTGAACGTGGTAGGGAAACCAGATAATCTGAAAAGGGAAATGCAAAGGCTCAAGCTAGATATAGTAGGGGTCACTGAAGTGAAGTGGAAGGAAGACAAGGATTTCTGGTCAGATGAGTATCGGGTAATATCAACAGCAGCAGAAAATGGTATAACAGGTGTAGGGCAGAGGGAGTGTTACTGTGAACAGTCCAGTGACCGGTTTATTCTAATCACAATCGACAGCAGACCAACACCGACAACGATAGTTCAGGTATACATGCCGACGTCGCAAACTGAAGATGAACAGATAGAGAAAGTGTATGAGGATATTGAAAGAGTAATGCAGTATGTAAAGGGGGACGAAAATCTAATAGTCATGGGCGACTGGAATGCAGTTGTAAGGGAAGGAGTAGAAGAAAAGGTTACAGGAGAATATGGGCTTGGGACAAGGAATGAAAGAGGAGAAAGACTAATTGAGTTCTGTAACAAGTTTCACCTAGTAACAGCGAATACCCTGTTCAAGAATCACAAGAGGAGGAGGTATACTTGGAAAAGGCCGGGAGATACGGGAAGATTTCAATTAGATTACATCATGGTCAGACAGAGATTCCGAAATCAGATACTGGATTGTAAGGCGTACCCACGAGCAGATATAGACTCAGATCACAATATAGTAGTGATGAAGAGTAGGCTGAAGTTCAAGACACTAGTCAGGAAGAATCAATACGCTAAGAAGTGGGATACGAAAGTTCTAAGGAGTGATGACATACGTTTGAAGTTCTCTAACGCTATAGATACAGCAATAAGGAACAGCGCAGTAGGCAGCACAGTTGAAGAGGAATGGACTTCTCTAAAAAGGGCCATCACAGAAGTTGGGAAGGAAAACATAGGTACAAAGAAGGTAGCTGCAAAGAAACTATGGGTAACAGAAGAAATACTTCAGTTGATTGATGAAAGGAGGAAGTACAAACATGTTCCGGGAAAATCAGGAATACAGAAATACAAGTCGCTGAGGAATGAAATAAATAGGAAGTGCAGGGAAGCTAAGACGAAATGGCTGCAGGAAAAATGTGAAGACATCGAAAAAGATATGATAGTCGGAAGGACAGACTCAGCATAAAGGAAAGTCAAAACAACCTTTGGTGACATTAAAAGCAACGGTGGTAACATTAAGAGTGCAACGGGAGTTCCACTGTTAAATGCAGAGGAGAGAGCAGATAGGTGGAAAGAATACATTGAAAGCCTCTATGAGGGTGAAGATTTGTCTGATGTGGTAGAAGAAGAAACAGGAGTCGATTTATAAGAGATGGGGGATCCAGTATTAGAATCGGAATTTAAAAGAGCTTTGGAGGACTTACGGTGAAATAAGGCTGAAGGGATAGATAACATCCCATCAGAATTTCTAAAATCATTAGGGGAAGTGGCAACAAAACGACTATTCACGTTGGTGTGTAGAATATATGAGTCTGGCGACATACCATCTGACTTTCGGAAAAACATCATCCACACAATTCCGAAGACGGCAAGAGCTGACAAGTGCGAGAATTATCGCACAATTAGCTTAACAGCTCCTGCATCGAAGCTGCTTACAAGAATAATATACAAAAATTGAGAATGCGCTAGGTGACGATCAGTTTGGCTTTAGGAAAAGTAAAGGCACGAGAGAGGCAATTCTGACGATACGGCTAATAATGGAAGCAAGGCTAAAGAAAAATCACGACACGTTCATAGGATTTGTCGATCTGTAAAAGCGTTCGACAATATAAAATGGTGCAAGCTGTTCGAGATCCTGAAAAAAGTAGGGGTAAGCTATAGGGAGAGACGGGTCATATACAATATGTACAACAACCAAGAGGGAATAATAAGAGTGGACGATCAAGAACGAAGTGCTCGTATTAAGAAGGGAGTAAGACAAAGCTGTAGCCTTTCGCCCCTACTCTTCAATCTGTACATCGAGGAAGCAATGATGGAAATAAAAGAAAGGTTCAGGAGTGGAATTAAAATACAAGGTGAAAGGATATCAATGATACGATTCGCTGATGACATTGCTATCCTGAGTGAAAGTGAAGAAGAATTAAATGATCTGCTGAACGGAATGAACAGTCTAATGAGTACACAGTATGGTTTGAGAGTAAATCGGAGAAAGACGAAGGTAATGAGAAGTAGTAGAATTGAGAACAGCGAGAAACTTAACATCAGGATTGATGGTCACGAAGTCAGTGAAGTTAAGGAATTCTGTTACCTAGGCAGTAAAATAACCAATGACGGACGGAGCAAGGAGGACATCAAAAGCAGACTCGGTATGGCAAAAAAGGCATTTCTGGCCAAGAGAAGTCTACTAATATCAAATACGGGCCTTAATTTGAGAAAGAAATTTCTGAGGATGTACGTCTGGAGTACAGCATTGTATGGTAGTGAAACATGGACTGTGGGAAAACCGGAACAGAAGAGAATCGAAGCATTTGAGATGTGGTGCTATAGACGAATGTTGAAAATTAGGTGGACTGATAAGGTAAGGAATGAGGAGGTTCTACACAGAATCGGAGAGGAAAGGAATATGTGGAAAACACTGATAAGGAGAAGGGACAGGATGATAGGACATCTGCTAAGACATGAGGGAATGACTTCCATGGTACTAGAGGGAACTGTAGAGGGCAAAAACTGTAGAGGAAGACAGAGATTGGAATACGTCAAGCAAATAATTGAGGACGTAGGTTGCAAGTGCTACTCTGAGATGAAGAGGTTAGCACAGGACAGGAATTCGTGGCGGGCCGCATCAAACCAGTCAGTAGACTGATGACTATCAAAAAGGTTTTTATTAAAGAATCTACAAAAATCTAGTTATTTCGAGGGGAACTTCCCAACGTACCTCGTCCACCAGAATCCATACCTACTCGCGGAGGAACGGGGCTAGAGGCCGTGGATTATTACAGCGAGCATATGGAAGTATCAAGAACATCGTTCTTAAATTGCGGGAGGAGGCAGTGAACATTTCTTCGGCTAAATATCTTCTAAAGGACTCAATTTCCAAAGACACTGCATATACAAAATCTTACTATCTATTTTTTGGTCTCTAATACTAAAGCTGTAGACTATTCGGAAAAACCATTCTACACGCAAATGCGATTGATAGAAAAGGTGACAGAAAAAATCAGCTCGGTCCCATGTTCCACTGGTATGAAAGTTAGTGAGAAACTAAAGACAGTGCTACAAAAAAAAAAAAAAAAAAAAAAAAAAAAAAAAAAAAAAAAAAAAAAAAAAAAAAACCCTGGACTGACCACCCACTGCACTGGCGCTGACATCTCTTCAGGTAATCAACTGAACATGAGTGTGTGGTGCCATTACGAATAATGCCGTCATTTAAAAATATTACGCGGACATCTGATGACGTGGAACGCTCATTCTCGGCATGCAGGATACATTAACAGACAAGAGATGCAGTTTCCCAACGGAAAATCTTGAGAAATGTTAGTTATTTACTGTGATTGTAATTATGGACCTGAGCAATAAAATAATGTGGATTTTTGTCAATCTGTTTCTTTTTCTATACAGTAAAATGTCAGATTTTGGTCACCTATTTTCTGATTTCTACAACCAATTTTTGTAAGTGATACAACCTATTTTAGGTACCTAATTTAAGATTTATATGAATCATACTTCTTTAGCCGACAGATGAACCTATCTTAACCATGTAAAGTAATTAAGGATCTGCGAAACGAGTTTTCGCAGACTCATACTACATTCTACACGCAAATGCGATTGATAGAAAAGGTGACAGAAAAAATCAGCTCGGTCCCATGTTCCACTGGTATGAAAGTTAGTGAGAAACTAAAGACAGTGCTACAAAAAAAAAAAAAAGAAAAAACTGGACTGACCACCCACTGCACTGGCGCTGACATCTCTTCAGGTAATCAACTGAACATGAGTGTGTGGTGCCATTACGAATAATGCCGTCATTTAAAATATTACGCGGACATCTGATGACGTGGAACGCTCATTCTCGGCATGCAGGATACATTAACAGACAAGAGATGTAGTTTCCCAACGGAAAATCTTGAGAAATGTTAGTTATTTACTGTGATTGTAATTATGGACCTGAGCAATAAAATAATGTGGATTTTTGTCAATCTGTTTCTTTTTCTATACAGTAAAATGTCAGATTTTGGTCACCTATTTTCTGATTTCTACAACCAATTTTTGTAAGTGATACAACCTATTTTAGGTACCTAATTTAAGATTTATATGAATCATACTTCTTTAGCCAACAGATGAACCTATCTTACCCATGTAAAGTAATTAAGGATCTGCGAAACGAGTTTTCGCAGACTCATACTACATTCTACACGCAAATGCGATTGATAGAAAAGGTGACAGAAAAAATCAGCTCGGTCCCATGTTCCACTGGTATGAAAGTTAGTGAGAAACTAAAGACAGTGCTACTTAAAAAAAAGAAGAAAAAACTGGACTGACCACCCACTGCACTGGCGCTGACATCTCTTCAGGTAATCAACTGAACATGAGTGTGTGGTGCCATTACGAATAATGCCGTCATTTAAAAATGTTACGCGGACATCTGATGACGTGGAACGCTCATTCTCGGCATGCAGGATACATTAACAGACAAGAGATGTAGTTTCCCAACGGAAAATCTTGAGAAATGTTAGTTATTTACTGTGATTGTAATTATGGACCTGAGCAATAAAATAATGTGGATTTTTGTCAATCTGTTTCTTTTTCTATACAGTAAAATGTCAGATTTTGGTCACCTATTTTCTGATTTCTACAACCAATTTTTGTAAGTGATACAACCTATTTTAGGTACCTAATTTAAGATTTATATGAATCATACTTCTTTAGCCAACAGATGAACCTATCTTACCCATGTAAAGTAATTAAGGATCTGCGAAACGAGTTTTCGCAGACTCATACTACATTCTACACGCAAATGCGATTGATAGAAAAGGTGACAGAAAAAATCAGCTCGGTCCCATGTTCCACTGGTATGAAAGTTAGTGAGAAACTGAAGACAGTGCTACAAAAAAAAAATAAAAAATAACTGGACTGACCACCCACTGCACTGGCGCTGACATCTCTTCAGGTAATCAACTGAACATGAGTGTGTGGTGCCATTACGAATAATGCCGTCATTTAAAAATATTACGCGGACATCTGATGACGTGGAACGCTCATTCTCGGCATGCAGGATACATTAACAGACAAGAGATGTAGTTTCCCAACGGAAAATCTTGAGAAATGTTAGTTATTTACTGTGATTGTAATTATGGACCTGAGCAATAAAATAATGTGGATTTTTGTCAATCTGTTTCTTTTTCTATACAGTAAAATGTCAGATTTTGGTCACCTATTTTCTGATTTCTACAACCAATTTTTGTAAGTGATACAACCTATTTTAGGTACCTAATTTAAGATTTATATGAATCATACTTCTTTAGCCAACAGATGAACCTATCTTACCCATGTAAAGTAATTAAGGATCTGCGAAACGAGTTTTCGCAGACTCATACTGAAAGTGGTATCTGTGTTCGCAATCACCACAGCAACAAAGTTCTCATTCAATATGGTGACCTGCTTAAAATTCGCTCTGGCGATGTTTTTTTTTTTTTTTTTTTTTTTTTTTTTTTTTTTTTTTTTTTTTTTTCCGCCCCTACGCCCATCCCATTCGGTTCTAATCAAACTTTCACATCCTTCCCTCAAATTCTCTCTTTTTTTCTAGAAAATTGAATTGTTCATTAATTTATAAAAAATCTTTCTCTAAGCCACACGTCGAAGAAGCTCTCTGACTCGCATTCAGCATTCAGATCAACCAGGGGGACTGCTTGAAGAAGATAGCCCAGGTGATTCTAACCAGCTCCAGTACCAAGCTGAGACACTGATGGAGATTACGATACTTAATAATGTGTCTCCGGCTATTCCCCAGCGTTTCCATCAATTTTGGGGTGAAGCCTCCTCAGTGAACTAGTTGCTCTGCACAAGGAAACATTTCAGGGTGCACATCCTGCAGACTATCAGGCTATATGAATTCTGCCCCCACTACATATCCTACATCAGAATCAGCCGCCTTACCTCCTGTAGACGATTTTTTTTTAAAACTTAATCCCCTCCATTCGTTTTCTGGCACCCATCTAAACTCATTAATCGGCAGTGACTGTCGTAGGGCGTGTTCATATAAGTTATTTACATCCAAGTACATTATGTAATTCAAATCAAGGGATGTGTTGAACCTGTCACCCATCAGTGGGTTATGTGCCTTGGCAGAAAGTCCCCTATGGATTCCTCGCTCAAAGGAAAAGAAGCATGTCAGCATCGATCAATAATTCAATGCTGTATTTAGTTTTCTTGAGTTTTGCGTCCTAAGACAACCCGGGTGCCGTGTAGTAAAAGGCTCCCTCCTGGGAATACTTGGTCATCCATAGACTCCACAAATTCTCGAAATTGTGTGAAATTGTTTGGAAGGCACTGGGAGGAAACCATAAGAAGGGCGTTCGTCTAAAAGGGGGCATGTAAAACACAGTAGGGTAGCAACAATCGGTACTGTAGTTGTAAACTGTCATAGCTGTGTTGGGAAAGAACCAGATCTCGAAGCCCAAATAGAAAGCACTGAAGCTCAAATAATTATAGGTAAGGAAAACTGGCTGAAGCCAAAAATAAGTACAGCCGAATTTTTTCCAAACGACCTAACAACCTGAATAGTGCTGAGAAGGGATAGATTACAGTTGGTGTTGCTGTCAAAAGTAGTCTACCTTGTAGTGAAATTGAAGTAGATAGGTCGTGCGAAATAGTTTGGGTTATACTTGACAATCGAACTGAACTATTAATTGGATCGTTTTACCGACCCCAAACTCAGAAGATATAGATGCTGAACAGTTCAAAGAAAACTTGAGTCTCATTTCAAATAGGTACTCCATTCATACAATTATAGTTGGTGGTGACTTCAATCTACTCTCGATATGCAGGAAAAATTATACGTTTAAAACCGCTGGCAGGCATAGAACATCATCCGAAATTGTACTGAATGCCTTCTGAGAAAATGATTTTGAACAATTAGTTCACGAGCTCACTCGAAGCGTGAATGGTTGCGAAAGCATACTTGACCTTTTAGCAACAAATAATCCTGGACAAATAGGGAGTATCGTGATGAACACAGGGAGTAGCGACCACAAGGCAGTTGCCGTTAGGCTGAATACCGTAACACCCACAACCATCAAAAAGAAACGCAAAGTACATCTATTTAAAAAAGCTGATAATAATATTCTTAACGTCATATTAACAGACAGTCTCTGTTCCTTCCGATCCGACCATGTAAGAGTATAAATGGTGTGGAAAGATTTCAAAGAGATAGTATCGACGGCAATTTAGAGATATATGCCATGTAAATTAGCAAGTGATGGTAGTGATCCCCCATGGTACACAAAACTGGTAGGTCTTTGTTGCAGAAGCGACCCAAATTTAAAAGAACCCAAAATCTCCAAGACTGGCAAATTTTTGCACAAGTTCGAATTATAGCGCGTGGTTCAATGCGAGATGTTTTTAATAATTTCCACAACGAAACTCTGTCTCGGAATCTGGAAAAAAAAAACCAAAGACATTCTGGTCATACATAAAGCACACCGGTGGCAAGACGCAATGAATACTTTCACTGCGCGATAATAACGGTGAAGTCGCTGATGACAGTCCACTAAAGCAGATTATTAAACACGGTTTTCCGCAACTCCTTCACCAAAGAGGACGAAGTTAATATTCCAGAATTCCAATCAAGAACAACTGCCAAGATCAGGCTTTGGTGTGGCAAAGCAGCTTAAGACCTACGGTCCAGATTGTATACCAGTCAGGTTCCTTTCTGAGTACGCTAATGCAATAGCTCCATATTTACCAATCTAACGTCGATTTGCAGCAGGTTTCTGGAACATACACTGTGTTCGAACATTATGAATTACCTCGAAGAAAGCGATTTATTGACACATAGCACGGATTTAGAAAATATCGCTCTTGTGAAACACGACTGGCTGTTTATACTCATGAAGTAATGAATGCTATCGATAGGAGATGTCAAATTGATTCCGTATTTCTAGATTTCCAGAGGACTTTCGATGCCGTTTCTCGGAAGCGTCTTCTAACCAAACTGCGTGAGTGTGGAATATCGCCTCACTTCTGAGATTGGATTCGTGATTTCCTGTCAGGAAGGTCACAGTTCGTAGTAATACAGGGACAGTTTTCGGGTAAGACAAGTAATATCCAGTGTTCCCCGAAGAAGTGTTATAGGTCCTCTGTTGTTCCTGACCTATATTACTGACGTAGGAGACAATCTGAGTAGCCCTCTCAGATTGTTTGCAGATGATGCTGTCATTTACCGTCTTGTAAAGTCACCAGATTATCAAAACGAATTGTAAAATGATATAGATAAGATAGCTGTATGATGCGAAACGTGGCACTGACCCTGAATAAAGAAGAGTGTGAAGTTACTCACATGAGTACCAAAAGAAATCCGATAAATATCGATTACGCAATAAGTCACACAAAACTGAAGGCTCTAAATTCAACTAAATACATAGGGATTACAATTACAAATAACCTAAACTGGAACGAGAACATAGATTGTGGGTAGAGCAATCCAAAGACTGCTATTCATTAGCAGAAAACTTAAAAGATGCAACAGGTCTACTGAAGAGACTGCTTACACCACGCTTGTCCGCCATATTCTGGAGTATTGCTGTTTGGTGTGAGATCCGCATCAGGTGAGGCTGACGAATGGCGCCGAAAAAGTTCAAAGAAGGGCAGCTAGTTTTGTATTATCGTGAAACAAGGGAGATAGTACCACAGACATGCTGCGTGAATTGGAGTGGCAATCATTAAAACAAAGGCGTTTTTCGTTGTGACGGGATTTTCTCATGAAACTTAGTCACCAGTTTTCTACTCCGATTGCGAAAATATTCTGATGGCACACGCCTACATAGGGAGAAGTGATCATCAAGATAAAATAAGAGAAATCAGGGCTCGCGCAGAAAAATTTAAGTGCTCGTTTTTCCCGCGCGCCGTTCGAGAGTGAAACGGTAGAAAAAATGTTCAAATGTGCGTGAAATCTTATGGGTCATCAGTCTCCAAGTTTACACAGTACTTTAACCTAAATTATGCTAAGGACGAAAATACACCCATGCCTCGAACCTCCGCCGGGATCAGCCGCACAGTCCATGACTGCAGTGCCTGAGACCGCTCGACTAATCCCGTGCGGCGGAACGGTAGAGACACATTGTAATCTGTGACATGCAATTTATTGTGAATAGCAGAGTAATCACGTAGATGTAGACGAAAAGGTTCGCTAGCAAGCGCACGTCTGCGTCCGTGTAAAGCCGTGCATACTCTGCTGAAGTGGTGATGTCGGGTTCCTGCCAGACACTCGCGGCATGCTCGTACTCTGCATCCGCTGTCGCACCTTCTGTACGGTTGCTCGAGGATGTAGTTGTGTCAGGTAGCGTGGCTTCGTTGAGTTTAGCCGTACTATCCAGATATTTGTATGGGAAAACCCTCTTCCTAGTCACGAGTTGAAACATTTCCTCGTCGAGAAATGCAACTCGAGGCAGAGATTCGAGTTTCTGGAGTGGCTCTTGCATAAAAGGTAGCGTAATTCTCTGCATCATTCGTCTGGAGAAAGAGATGTATTCCTCAACGCTGTCAGGCAAGACACTGACCTGATTTCTCTTCCCAGCCGTAATCAGCTGTGTTCCCAACAAGAAGCTGAGCGTCAAACCCGCTTGAATTATGGAAGTAAAGGAGTATGTGCCTTGGTAGCTGCTAGTTCAAATCGCACGTGTTGTGAGCTCCGCCGCGGATCTTCCCCGTAAGATGACAGTGGTCCCTACGAGGAGTTTGCATTTTTCTATCTAACGGCAGCACACAAATATGACAGTCAACCGCGTTACTGTACAAATCTGGTCACGGGAATGTTGTCGCTGTAAAGCTTAGCAACCTCCCGTGTCCTCTTCACGTTGGGGCCACTGCTGTCGCGTTGTCATCCTGGAGAGAGATCGGTCAGCGTGCGACTGGCTGACCTCTTTCTCACAGCCGTCTCTTCTCTGTCGCTCCCGACTGGCGTGCTGGCGCTGACTATACACTGTGACATCGACGAGCTCCATTTCCACGACAGGAAGGCACACCCTTAGAAATGCGGCAGGATCGCGGTAGCCATCTACCGAAGTCTCGATCCTTGTAAAATATATTCGCTCGCCAAAGGCCTTCACAATCACCGAGTATTCTAACTGCGGTTTAGTGTCACTGACCTGATGTCTTCCACTGCCGATAGTCACAGGATCATCTCTCTTACTAATGTTATAACTACAACTAGACGACGAAGTTGCTTGCGGTGATGTCTTGAGGGGTATGACGCGTACCTCGCGAAGACGAGGAGGGGGAGACGCTGCAGAATGGAGCCAGAGCGAGCAGTCCAACTGCCGTTGCTGGTGCAGCCGCGAGCCACAGAGTAGGCCGTGGCTGTAAGAGGGGAGCCGTGTGAGAGCAGCGGCGGCGGCGAGGGTAGCGGTGGGTGGCTGGAGACTTCCTCGCCGGTTCCTGCTTTGGCGAAGCAGTCTTCACCACCCCCGGCACCTGTGCCGTGCCGTATTGCGTGAGTTCGGCCGCAAACGCGGCCGCTGTACTAGGGAGGAAGAATAAATCAAATGGTTCAAATGGCTCTGAGCACTATGGGACTTAACTTCTAAGGTCATCAGTCCCCTAGAACTTAGAACTACTTAAATCTAACTAACCTAAGGACATCACACACATCCATGCCCGAGGCAGGATTCGAACCTGCGACAGTAGCGGTCACGCGGTTCCAGACTGAAGCGCCTAGAACCGCACGGCCACACAGGCCGGCGAGGAAGAAGAACGAACAGAATTAAGTGAAACGTTCTGGACATCTATCTCCTGCTGCTACTGCTGCAAGGAAAGAAAGAACGCTGATAGGTTGTGAGCAACGTGAGTATGTATTACCTATTTCGCTGTGGCTCCTCGGCATCTCCCTCATCTCCTCACGGTGATGATCGCAATGCATCTCCTCCACCCACTGTGGCATTTCTCCCTTTCCTGAACTGCGTAGCGTCCATCAATTCGTCTCACTGATGTCACCTGCAGCCTAATGATCCAACAATAAATATATACACACAAAAACTACGGGAACCAAAAATAGTGTTTTTAGAATATACACTCACAGGGAATTTGCGATGGCTCCTACGTATCTGCAGCACAAACCTCTCCCTCCCCCTTCTTCGTCTGCCAGGAAATCATCTGTAATAAATAATATGCGCCGTGTTACATATACGATGAAATTTAATTATGAGTACACAATGCCATGGAGATGAAAAAATTAATGGATATATGTACACAAACAATACGAAACTCTTGGTGAAAAGAAAGGAAGTAACGTTTTATCTATTTTGATCCTCGAAAACATGTACTACAACAACAATATATAAAGTAAAGGATGAAATTTTTAGAAAGAAACTACGTATGCACGCCATATACTGCAACAGTATGAAATTCTTAGCGAAAAAGTAACATTTAAAGATCACGTGGAACAACCACAGGCTCGTTGTCACAACAAATTACACATACGATGAGAAATATGTACACTACTTACGATGATATTGCTGCCACAGATGTTGCTGATACAGCT
This sequence comes from Schistocerca gregaria, assembly GCF_023897955.1. Classification (NCBI taxonomy): domain Eukaryota; kingdom Metazoa; phylum Arthropoda; class Insecta; order Orthoptera; family Acrididae; genus Schistocerca; species Schistocerca gregaria. Next base: position 2,746,325 of record NW_026061713.1, on the reverse strand, counting down.
GCAGCTGCTGCCCCTCAGCCTCTTCTATTATCCATTTCACACACGCCGAAACAATAAGGCATGTATTCAGTACGACATTCTCAGTTAAAAAAGTTCACAGTTATTTTGATACCTCTACAGACTCGCTGGTCTCACCAGTACTACAAAGATGGCATACGTACTTACACTGCCGCCGATGCCGCTGCTGCAGCTTCTGCCGCTGTCTCTGCTGTTTGCTGCATCTCAGTATACATCTCATTCACGATTTGGTATCGTTATATATGCACTGAAGCAATAAGAAGGAATTAATTCCATACTACGAAATTCTTACTGCAAGACAGAAGTTACAGTTGAATCTGCACTTACCAGGTAATTTTCCACCCTGCTCTAACAGTCTGTGCCGTTTTCTGCCCCTGGCACACCGATGGAGCTCGATGCCGCCGATCGCGTCGTGTTAGATGAACCAAACTAACGACTAACACAGACGAGCGAGAACTAGACAATCGACTACACACAATGGTGCCTAACGAAATAATGAAGCCGCCTAGGGATGGGGTGGCCTTTATGTATGCTCGACCCCCTCACCCCCCAGCACTTCCGCCGAGGCGCCAACAGGAATGCAGCCGAGCCAACCTGCCGGACAGCCTGAGCAGGCCGGTATCGGTGGACAAGTCCGTGCCAGTCTGCGAGCACTGCCTGAGTCCTGCTGGTTGTCAGGCGTTTGCTGCCGGATAAAATCCAACGTGGCATTAAGTAAAGTTTATGCTCGCCCCAATTTCGCGATAACTATACGTTCACCTTTCTATGTATCTAGGGTTGCCACAATTTCTGTATGACAAATTAGGACATTTCTATCAAAACTTGACATGATTGTCTCAATAGGAATTCAGCGACCGTTCATTAAATAAAATATGGCGTTTCAGTCTTCGATCGCCATTCTTTATTTTCAGTTACCGGTTTCAGGCTAGCTGCCCATCTTCAGATGTGTTAGACAAAGTTAAAAATAGCTATAATTAATAAGAGAGATGCAGTTAGTGATAGAAATTCTTAGTTTACAAAAAGAAATTTTGGAGCGTATTAAATGCCAACATACCATATATTACAGTTACAGAGTAACTTGTCCGCACAGAACACTCGGTTCGCTGTCATAAGTAAAGTAACTTTTAATCTGTTAAAACCTTATATCGCAGTTTTTAAGAGTAACCTGATTGGTAACAGTAAAAAGTGCCCTCTACCTATAACAATTGTGCATCTGTATTATTTCACCGTATATGTTAATGGCGAATATTCTTTTTAATAAAACAACTTTTAAGGTAATCACATATGAATAATCTTTTTTGAGTGGTCCATGAAGCGAAAAATTTACACTAATTTAAAATTTCTTTATAAAGTAACATAATATATAATTAAAATGTAGATATTCTTTCGAAAATGCGCGTTTCCTCTTCTTTGTTTTGATTGATGGTGGAGTGGATATCCCTACGTCAGAACGTATACAACGCCACGCCGAATCCACATCACTTCCAGTCATGGTGTCATACAACTGCAGGTTTCGGTTATTTATTAAAATGTCAAAGCATAACACTATTGTTTGTCCACGCAATTTACTGTGCAGTGTCGTTTCTTTTATTTCGAGTAGTTTTAAAGTGCCTGTGTGTGTGTGTGTGTGTGTGTGTGTGTGTGTGTGCGCTCGTAAAGCAATTGTTTTAATTAATATTTCCTGTGGCTCATCTTCTGAAGCAACATTTCTAAGATCTTCAAGATATGATATTCTGGACCAGATTTAATAACTCATGATGCAGTTCGTGTTCTTCAGCAAGTATATGACAACCTCAACCTCCCCACCACTGCACCACTCACAAAGGCCGAACTTGAAATCACAAACGGGGAAGTGGCATCTGAATTGAACATCCACCCAGATTTAGAAGTTCGAGAAGCCCTTTCTGATCAATAATGACCTTCTTCCACTCGCCTCCTTTGTGCCTTTTCTGAATCTTCTGCCACCTTACACCTTTTCAAAATGACGAAGCCCTGATTTACCAGCACCGCCACAAGTTTAACCTTCAAAATTCCAGCCCCATTCCTAAAGCTGCCAAAAACGTCTTCGTGACAATGTCCACCTTGCTGCAGATTGTAAAAATCCATCTACCTGCTAACACTGCAAAGTCTCCCATTTTCTTACAGTGTCCTATCTGCGACACCTACAATGTCTCCCACCCCACTTACTCTGCAAAATGCAAAGCTAAGTCACAACCTACCAAATATGAGCTCGCTGTTTCAGTATGTTCCACTCATACCCCCATTGACCCCAACAATTCTCTCAATTCAGCTACCAAACCTGAAGTTATTATCAAATCGTCCTCCAAAACATACATCTATTTCAATGTCCAAATAGCTTCCAACAAATTTTCCTTGCTGCCCAGTCCATTTTCCATAAGTTACCTACTCCCACAAACAGCTCCACATCATCTTCACCTAACGAGCCACTAACTTGTGACTTAACTTCCTCATGCCGCACAAACCAAATTTATCCCTTATGTTGGCGCGACAGGCCTACAAAATCTTGTACCACAACCTGCGCTCTCCCCTCATCAGTAAACTTCTGTTGATGAATGTCCTATGCCAACACAGCGTCAATAAATTTATGCTTAATGAAACGTTTCTCCAACCCTGTCACACCTTCTGAACCTGTCTGTATATCCTCCACTGCACTGATAATGTCCTTTCGCTGGTCAGAGATGGAGTTCCAATCGGCCACAACAAGAACATACCCGTTTGGCCACAATCCTAATAAATACTCCCACCAAACCCCTAATCGTTACTCTTTTTCCAGACCCTAACCTTACCTGTGTCACCATCTACATCTTACCTAATCACCCCATCCCCTATGAATCCCTTACTCACGCAGATCGTACATTTCCCACCTATGCTATTTCTGCAAGTGTCAACAGTGATAGCAGATCTCCCACTTCAGCTGTGGCATCTGTTTACAGACTCCCTCCTAGGTGACATTGTTCCCATCCCACACTACACCGATTCTGAAAGGAACACCAGTCCAGTGTCATCCTAGCATCTCTCAACCTCCTTGTTAGAAGTATCCGATCTAATTGGAAGTGACCATCTACCTGCACTCCTCACCATCTCCTACACACAAACTCTTCCTTTGCACCCTATTCCAGTCTCTTTCCATGATTTATCCAAGACTACAAACGTGCCAACTGGAATGCCAACAAGGAATCCACAGAAACCCAAACTGGAAACCACCCCCTGTCCTTCCAGCAGCAGCCTGACCATATCCCTCATGCTACATTCTTTCTGCACCAGGCCTTTTCAGACACCATATCCATCCACATTCCTACTAAGACGATATACATACTCAGCACCCCACCATTCCCCCACAAGCTCTACTACTCCTACGAGAATCATGTGATATGTGCCATTCCTTCTTGCAGACTCATAACCAGGATACACTCATACACGACCAGCAAATATATAACCGTATCAGGAACTTATTAACCACAAAAAAACCCTGGGACTAGCGCCAGACATGCACCAAGCTCAATGCTAAACTTCCCATTAACTCTTCCAAATACTGAAAAGCATTCCACTGGCTCGCCGCCAACAACTCCATACCCCACTACTCACATCTCTGTCACAACCGTCCCTTATCTGACAATATGAGCAAAGCTAGGTAACAGTTTTGCATCCTATCTGTCTGACATCTTCTCCATGCATGATGACCCATATTTTGATTACTTACCTTCCCCTACCACCCAGAAAGATACAAATACCGGTGTCCCACCCCTGGGTCCCAGCTTGCAGTACTTGGACAACATACATCTACATCTACATCTACATCTACATGGATACTCTGCAAATCACATTCAAGTGCCTGACAGAGGGTTCATCAAACCATCGTCACAATTCTCTATTATACCAATCTCGTACAGCGCGCGGAAAGAATGAACACCTATATATTCCCGTACGAGCTCTGATTTTCCTTATTTTATCGTGGTGATAGTTCCTCCCTATGTAGGTCGGTGTCAACAAAATATTTTCGGATTCGGAGAAGAAAGTTGGTGATTGAAATTTCGTGAGAAGATTCCGTCGCAACGAAAAACGCCTTCCTTTTAATGATTTCCAGCCTGCATCATTTCTGTCACAATCTCTCCCATATTTCGCGATAATATAAAACGAGTTGCCTTTCTCTGAACTTTTTCGAAGTACTCCGTCAGTCCTATCTGGTAACGATCTCACAGCGCGCAGCAGTATTCTAAAAGAGGACGGACAAGCGTAGTGTAAGCAGTCTCCTTAATAGGTCTGTTACATTTTCTAAGTGTACTGCCAATAAAACGCAATCTTTTGATAGCCTTCCCCACAACATTTTCTGTGTGTTCCTTCCAATTGAAGTTGTTCGTAATTGTAATACCTAGGTATTTAGTTGAATTTACGGGTTTACATTAGACTGATTTATCGTGTAACGTAACCGAAGTTTAACGAGTTCCTTTTAGCACTCATGTGGATGACCTCACACTTTTCGTTATTTAGGGTCACCTGCTACTTTTAGCACCATTCAGATATCTTTTCTAAATCGTTCTGCAGTTTGTTTTTATCTTCTGATGACTTTATTAGTCGATAAGCAACATCGTCATCTGCTCAGATTGTCTCCAAAATGGTTTGTATAGATAAGGAACAGCATAGGGCCTATAACACTACCTTGGGGAATGCCAGAAATCACTTCTGTTTTACTCGATGGCTTTCCGTCTGTTACTACGAACTGTGACCTCTCTGACAGGAAATCACAAATCCAGTCACATAACTGAGACGATATTCCATAAGTACGCAATTTCACTACGAGCCGTTTGTGTGGCACAGTGCCAAAAGCTTTCCGGAAATCCATAAGTACGGAATCGATCTGAAATCGTCAATAGCACTCAACATTTCATGTGAATAAAGAGCTAGTTGTGTTTCACAGGAACGATGATTTCTAAACCCATGTTGACTGTGTGCCAATAGACCGTTTTCTTCTAGGTAATTCATAATGTTCGAACACAATATATGTTCTAAAATCCTGTTGTATATCGACGTTAACGATATGTGCTTGTAATTTAGTGGATTACTCCTACTACCTTTCTTGTTGGTGTGACCCGTGCAACTTTCCAGTCTTTGGGTACGGATCTTTCGTAGAGCAAACGGTTGTATACCATTGTTAAGTATGGAGCTAATGCATCAGCATACTCCAGAAGGAACCTAATTGGTATACAGTCTGGACCAGAAGACTTGCTTTTATTAAGTGATTTAAGTTGCTTCACTATTCCGAGGATATTTACTTTTACGTTACTATAAATAGAATTAAGCACACCAATTACAGAACGTAACATAAAACAAGTACTTCACAAAAAACGCAGCACTTCCCCCAGTCATCACTGCATTACTTAAAGACGTATCAGAGAATTCCCCCCTCCTTTCTCCTCACCCTTCCACCCCTTTACGTCATTATCCTGCTCACAGGTTACTACCCTCAACAATGGAAAACATCATAAATCCTACTTTTCCTCAAATCCCACACACCCCTTATTGATACATTCTCCTACCGCCCCATCCGCCTCACCTCAGTATTTAGCAATGTCTTCGATGCCATCCTTTCCCAGTGCATCCATCAACACTTGAACTAACGTCACTTTCTTCCTGTTTATTAGTGTGGCTTCTGTCCCACTTTCTCCTCTGATGACCAGCTCCTGCACTTCACCCATCTCTTGCCCCACCAACTCCACTTCAGTAAATCTGCTATATTTGTCTTCCTCGGCAGAAAAAGCCTAGAATCGCATATGGTATTCTGGTCTCGTTTTAAAACTTTAGACTTCAGGCTGTCAAATGAATCATGTCCAATTTATTGCATCCTTCCTACTTAATCGCCCATTCTTTGTCACTGTTAATAATACCAATTCGTGTACCCTCCATTCCACTGCAGTAGTGCTCCAAGGGTCTGTTCTCTCTTCTTCCCTTTATCTCCTCTACACTACTGAAATGACCAAACCACCCTTACCCAGCCATCTCAATCAGTTCACGTTCCCTGCTGATGTAAACAATGGCTCCTCAAGATCAACCCCTCCAAAACCCAGGCAATAATTATAGTACAAACGACACACACCTTCCGCCTCCATGACTCCTACCTTACCATTTACGACTGTCCTATCCACTTAACTACCACACTAACCCTCGACCAGCAACTGAGGTGAAGACATTACCCACTAACCATCCAACAGAAAACCCACAACAGACGAAAACTACAAACCCACTAACCATCCTACAGAAAACCCACAACAGACGAAAACTACAAAAACTACTAACAGGCCAACTTGAGGATTATACCTCTCCACTAGTCGCCAAACCTACAAATTCCTGATCTGACCCATCCTCTACTATGCAAAGGTTTCATGAATCTCCCCCATCAAAATTCTGCGAATCCTCGAATGCCATTCTGTTCATCTCACTTTCTGCATCAATTTACCTTCCCTGACCGGGATCCTTTACCCTCCCATCAAAAATCCCACACCTCTTCACTCACATCAGACACCACCTCATCTCCTAAACTATTCACAAACCAGCTGTCAATCATCCCATTATCGTCTTCACAGACACATCCCTCTATCCCTACTCCTAGACACATTCCATATCCTAACCCAATGCAACTTCTACGGACTCCCTCTCCAAAACAATGAGACCTGCTCCAATATTTATCCTCTCTACCAATTTAACACTTCCCCACCTATCCACTCTACATCAGGGCACATCTCTCCTTCTCTCTCTCCACCCATCTCCATTCCTTTCCTCATGCAACCACCACCCTACCCACACAATGTACTATTTCTCACTCTCTGTCTTGCCCACCCACTGTATTTGCCACTATCCACCTCGACTCCTACCTCTCAGCTCTATAGTTTCCCTATCTAACAGATCCCTATATTTCTGCCCACATCCATCAACTTTATGGAACACACACCCTCCTCCAGTAAAATTTTCCACACTATAGCAGGTCCTTCAGATTTTAAGTGAAAGTGCGGAGCTTCATTATTTTTATCAGAAGAATTTCACTCTCCTGCGATGTATTTTTAATATATATATATATATATATATATATATATATATATATATATATATATATATATGTATATTCGTTATTTAATTGTCTACCTTTGATTTTTAATTTAAAATAGAAAACAGCCACCAATTTAGTTTCTGTTTCTCATTATCAGTCTTTTTTACTTAGCATGGTTGCAGAGCAGATAATTATATTGTTGACACCCCAACCCCCCTCCAACCCCATATGGGGCGAGGCGAGTGAAGTAACAATAAAGAAAAAAATGACTCTGTGGTGATTGGTTCTGTTATTACCAATGAAACAGCAACAGTCCATTCCAAACACAGCTTTTTTTGTATAGTACCTGAATCTATTAATTAATTAATTTTTGCTTCAGAGCCACTGCACAAGAGTGCTCTGCAAAGATTATGAATATGCATCTCTACGTTTCTAATCTCCATGCAGAAAATATGTATAGGTTACAGGTTATTTTCAACTTACATGAATTTTGACCCCCCATTTGGGTTAAAAGTACGAGTTCTTCATATATCCTTCTAGTTTCCTATCATTTTAACTCAATCAGGCTGTGGCTGCAGCACTGGAAATCAGAATTTTGAGTTAGGTCATCAGATCAATAATATGCTCACAGTGCCTCTCTGTACCGAGCTGTCACGGGAGCATGGTGGGCAACTCCGAGGTGACTTGCTTATCCTATGTGGCATTGCGGACCCAGAAGCTGATGGTTCGACACTGCCCCTACTTCTGGGGCCAGCAGTGGTGCGCTGTGACTTGGCTCTTAGTGGGTTACCATGTGTGGAGTCGTGGTGAAATTCTTGATTTGGCTGTTGATCATGAACTCGGCGACCGTGGAATAGGCAACTCTCCCTGACAAGGTATTTGCTTAGAGAATTTGCAAGCGTACCTACTGCACACCATATAGTTCGCACTTTAACTTGGGGGAGACATGACAGGGCGGCAGCTACACAGAGATATGTCCAGAAGCCCCTTTCCATCTCCTAGTGTTTGTTTAAATGAAGTTATAAATGTAAGTTGATGTTAGGGGAAGCAGTATGTAGTGACAACACTCCTCTGAGTGAACAGGAGCTCGGGAGAGGGGGGGGGGGGGGGGCAAGTAAAATCCTTCGTTTCAGGAACGTGGGTCTTGACATCATAGAGACAGTTCTTCCCAGTGTGCGCCCTGGTCGCCATGTTGGAAGTCAGCCACCTTGGATTATAAGATTTTAGAACTAGTCCCATTCTTCTAAGTCTTGGATCCTGACATCATACAGCCTGTCCCAGTATTCCAGCTCGTCTGGCATGACTGTTCCACCTTGGATTTTTGAATTTGCCACCAGTTTATATGGAACAGCAACCCTACATCACAGAAGTGGGGGACGCCACTGGTCACTCATTTTCTCGCCCAAAACAGCCCACCATGTCTACTTTTAATAATCATGGCCTTACTCTCTATAAGACAATACGAAGGGGTGTTGGACATCTATTTAGTTAATTTACTTGCTTGTTTTTTACTGTTTTATCTAGATACGAGAACAGATCAATTATTTCACATGAATTGGCATGAATATATCACATTATGTTTTAACGTAATTTAAAATGTGTTAGTATAACTGAGCATTATGATGTAGAAGGGGGGAAAACTGTAGGATATGTACGTAAGAACAAGCAGTTTTTAAAAGAATGAAAAACAGTTCTACTTGGCCATCTGGTGCACAGACATATGTTCACCTGGAATCAGAAGCCACATACTATAGCTCTAGTATGCTCTGCTGCATTCCTAGATTACAAATATCGTAACTTATAATTCTGGACTACACTAGTATGTAACTCTACATTACATACACAAGTGCACTTCTTTTCAGATCCAAACTAGATTTCTCATTTGTCTGGATAGCTAGTTCCCTGCGCAATGAGGCTCAACTCAGAACTCAAAGAGGTGTGCGGAGGGAGATGACAGTCTCTCAGAAAATCCTTCCTGGTCCTCCATGGTACTCAGCCGTGTTGCGTCTCATTGTGATAACATATGGTAACATGGACCAAAGGAATAAAAAATATTTAGTAAACATGCACTCTAAAGTGCATAACTTCAGAGGTATCAGCACTTGTTCATCTTCGCTGCTATGAAACTTATCTCTTCTATTGAACAAGTGCTCATTGTTCTTGAAGTATGCATTTTAGAACTTGCGTTTACGGAACTTTTTTTGTTCGTTTTGGTCCACGCTACCACACCCCAAAATATGGAAAGCAAAACCCTCATATTAGAAGAGATGTGTTTCGCAGTATCAAAGATGAACGAGTGCTCATAGCTCTTAAGGCGTGCATTTTAGAGTTCACGTTTATTGAACATTTTTTCCTTGTTTAAATGCGTATTACCACCCCTCAAAATATTAGCAGTTGGTTTTTAACACCCTGTATACTTCTTTTCTTATCACAGGGCGGTCATTTATTCTGTAGAAATTCCTTTTAGTAACATATAGACGCTTGTGTGTGCTGCCTTCGTCAATTTGTCTTCTACTCACCTGTCACTTACTCCTTCAAGAACTATTCTACTACTTTCCTCTAATTTAGCCCTTGAGTTGGTTATAATTATGCAGATCTTCTGTGTAGGCGACGCAGCCTCTGAAGCTGGTTCAGTAATGGCTCTATGCCAACATCCCAGAAATCTGGACCACAAATAGAGCCTGTAGGCAGGCTTTGCAGGACTTTCTAATTGCACGTATCTGTCCGCACAATAACCTGAAAGGCTGTTATAGAGGGTTCCAAGTGGTTCAGTCTTTTTAAAAGGGGAGGTCACCATCAAATTCATTACGTGATTTATCGCATCCTTGGTGGTTTCCCCTTTCCTGCAGGGCGCTCATGCCTATCTACGGTCTCTCAGGCGACAGCACAGATGCTCTTTCTGTAATTTGGCTAGGGCACTTACCAAACAAGTCGGCCTGTAACATTTTTGTTATATTGTGTCTCTCTTTTGCTCTTTTTTTTAGTGTAATGATATTCGAGATGTTCCGAACTTTAAGCGCCCATTCTTGCAAAAGATATTCGTTTAATAACGCTGTTACAAAAATGGCTCTGAGTACTGTGGGACTTAACATCTGAGGTCATAAATCCCCTGTTTAAACACAACTAACCAAAGGACATCACACACATCCATTTCCGAGGCACGGTTCGAATCTACGACCGCAGCGGTCGCTCGGCTCCAGACTGAAGCGCCTAGAACCACTCGGCCACTCCGGCCGGCTAACACTGTTACATATGCTACTCTTTGGTTCACTGCCCGATGCAACACTTCTGTCAGAATCCTGTCAAGCCCTGGTGTTTTCTTCTTCTTTACCATTATTTTGCCAGCCTCACTCCCTCCTGGACAAAAGGAATCGAAGCACTGTTGCTCCTCAAGTAATTCTGATCGAAGATTCTAATGATAGTCTCTACCTTCCATCGCCGTACCACCCAGTAATAGGGTTCTAAGTAGCTATTGCACTGATGTCTCCCAGCCTGTCGTCATCGTGCCATCGGATCTTCTCAGAGTTGATAATATGGTGGGTGATCGAATCTTATTTGTTGTAAGTTTGTATGGAAAACCCAAAACATCTGTTACCATTTGGTCCTTGACCTATGCCTCTTATTTTTGCTCTTGTAGGTGTCCGACACCTGACTACCGCCACAAAGTGCTTTGCTTTCACGTCGGACCATCTCCCTGTCGTCTCTGATATGGAGATCATCGGCGTAAAGATCCTAACACCGCCTAGGCAGTTACGCAGAGTGAACAGGAACAGTTCAGGAAGAGTCTGGAACACTCCTTCGATGATATCCTACACGAAACAGTACGACGGCTAACTAATTTGGCAGCGCACCCCCAGAGAACCGCAAAAGGCAAGAGGTCGGTCACGCCAGCTGCTCACTCAAATACTGGAAGCAAATCTCGCACTGTTCCCCAGAGTGGCAGCTGACGCTTCATCTTACTACCCAACATCACCTGCATCAGTTGAGGCGCGAGATTAAGGCAGCGACGGAAAATCACAGACGCAGGGATTGGGCAGGCACTCCGCCTTGATGATGGCACTGCCTGAAGGACAACAGAACAGTTACTTAGCGGGGACAACGATTTCCTCTCCAGCAAGTCGGAAAGGATGTATTGTACGAGCCGGACGCCAAGGCGAGCGTTTCGGCTGACGCTCTCGCAGGCAACTTCACGCCACTACATGGTCGCGTTGTGCAGCAACGAATGTCTGTCCTTCTGGTGGCAGGGGCGACAAATGATTACGGCGCGGAAGCCATCACTGAGGAGGAGGTGCAATAACAAATCCCCTACCGAAACCCCAGGACGGCTGGCGGCTGTGCTCATGTGAGTACACAGTGCGTAAACAGCTACCAACGGACTTGCACAATTTGTAAAGATCTTTCTTTTGAATAAATCGTCCATCTTTTCTGAAATTGTAATCTTTTTTTGTCTGTACATGTACATCACATCTACCAATTTCGGTCTCATTTGAATAATTCCTTCATGATGCGTTGACCCCTTTTTTTTTCTTTTTCTTGTCTAGATTTTCCGTGATTCTCCTAAATCGCTCCAGGCAAATGCCGGGATGATTCCTTTGAAAGAGCACGGCCGACTTCCTTCCACGCCCTTCCCTAATCCGATGAGACCGATGATCTCGGTGTCTGGTCTCCTGCCCCACAAGAACCCAGTATTTGTGTATTTTCTAAGAATTGGCAACTACCCTACTATTTGTAAACGTGCAGAGGTAGTAAAGAAGGCAACGACCTAATACTGCTAGAGAACTACATGCCGGCCGGGGTGGCCGTGCGGTTCTATGCGCCACAGTCTGGAGCCGCGTGACCGCTACGGTCGCAGGTTCGATTCCTGCCTCGGCATGGATGTGTGTGATGTCCTTAGGTAGGTTTAAGTAGTTCTAAGTTCTAGGGGACTGAGTCCCATAGTGCTCAGAGCCATTTGAACCAAGAACTACATGCCTATCACTGTGCTCTATGCCATCTCAGAAAACAGGTTAAAAGATTTATGGAACACCCAAACATTGAGGTTTTAATACGGCCAGAACAGTTTGGTTTCTGGAGTAGGTACAGTACTGAATAACTACGCCATCCTGTGCAAGACGCGATGGGCGCCTCCGAACCTCAGAAGTTCTTCGAGACGCCTCCGAGGTCTTCGACTGATTGATCGGTGAAAAACGAGGAGACAAATAAAAGAATTCAGAATTTCACAAATTGTGTGAACACATGTTTGGCAACCGTGGCTTCCCGAGATCCTCCCTGATTACTTCTCCTTGTGTTTCGAAGTGCAGCCTCTACATATTCATAATAGTCCGTAATTCTCTAAGATGAAGTATCTTATGCTGTAGTAGTTATTCCTGGAATTGACAAAAGAGGGAACAAACAAAACAGAAGGAGTATGAAGTGAAATGAAGTGCGTCTAACGTAATTTTTGAATGTGTAGGTTAAAGAGTCAGTTGAAATCTAGACTGAAAGAGAAGGGAACTCGTCAAAGATCCTCAATTAATTAAATGAGGAAGGCAAAAGTACCAATGATTTCAGCAGAAGACAAAGGTATGGCAACGAATGTCATGCAAAGAAGAAAGAGGTATTGAAATCTCGGCAGACTGCCTTCTCTAGGGCGCAGAGTCAAATTGCGAGATTTTCCAGCTCGTAACAAGAGGGGTTACAACAATTAAACGGTTGTTAATCTCGGGGTAAGGATGGCTGCCTTTTGATGACTGTGAATGTCGTGTGTCTAGAGCCTTCCGTCGGGTAGACCGTTCGCCGGGTGCAAGTCTTTCGATTTGACGCCACTTCGGCGACTTGCCCGTCGATGGGGATGAAATGGTGATGATTAGGACCACACAACACCCAGTTCCTGAGCGAAGAAAATGTCCGACCCAGCCGGGAATAGAACCCGGGCCCTTAGAATTTACATTGTGTCGCGCTAACCACTCAGCTACCGGGGGCGGACTGCCTTTTGATACATCGCATAGACAAAGCGAAACGTCAGCAGTAAGGGGGCAGTGCTGTTCCTGAATCAAAGTACTCACTGTTCTCCTTATCCAAACCTGCCCTAGCATCCTTATGTAAACAAACAAGTACAATGTCTGACCCTAATGTAAACGAACTGACAACGTGTGATCTTTAGTTATGTTTACATAAACCTAGCTTATCACAAAACGTTTTGAATTTTTTAATTTTCAATCCAACCTCACTCCATTAGTCATCATAATAACATGACTGTCATCTACATAACCATAATTCATTACCGAAAATGGCTGCACTCCCCTCTCCCACTCCTCTAGGTCAACTGGCTACTGTACAAATGACAGGACAGGCTGAGTTCTTTTTATTAACGTAATTTATAACCCATGATTAAGGCAGACACTTTTCCACTGCAGAAGATGCGTGTGAAATTCAAGTGACATTTACAATTTGCAGCACACAATTCCGCGGACATTTCCTGCAAGCACTCCAACGAAAGGTATTTACAGACGCACATAAATACAAGACTGTAATTGTTTAGCAGTTACCACCACACTGTATTATTTAAACGAATACAGTGATATCCATATAGGTTAATGTTTAACAATTATCACGGTGAAACTGTTACGCACTTTATACATAACGAGTCTACATTGCACCGAGACGAAATTATCCTTGCACTACTAGTTAAAAGTGATGACATCATATCATGGCGCCTTGTAACGGTCCGTACGGCTCCCCCCGTCGGACGTCCTCGTGTGTGTGTGTGTGTGTGTGTGTGTGTGTGTGTGTGTGTGTGTGTGTGCTGTACAATACAATGTAGAACGCAATCCGCAATGTTGCGAAGCTGCTGAACCATGAGGGCCGAACCTAGCTACTGCTGTCGTGGACTTTGTGGCTTTATAAAGAGAAGAGAAATGGTTCAAATGGCTCTGACCGCTATGAGACTTAACTTCTGAGGTCATCAGCCCCCTAGATCTTAGAACTACCTAAGGACATCACACACATCCATGCCCGAGGCAGGAGTCGAACCTGCGACCGTAGCGGTCACGCGGCTCCAGACTGTAGCGCCTAGATCCGCTCGGCCACGGCCTCTCCGGCCGGCGAGAAGATAAGCAACTAAACCTTCTCATCAGTGTCGTCGCTTCAACAGTTCGAAAGCAGGACTTCGTTTTTCTTTTATGATGTTTGTCTACATCTACACGACTACACTGCAATTCATAATTAAGTCCCTAAAAGTTCATCGGACTACTTTCACACTGTTTATCCACCGTTCCACTATCGAGCAAAGCGGGAAACACGAACACCTGTATCTTTCCGTGCGAACTCTGATTTTCCTTGTTTTATTACGACAATCTTTTCTCCCCATGTAGGCGGGCATCCACAAAACATTTTCGCAATAGGAGGAGAAAACTGGAGCTCGAAACTTCGTGAAGACGCGTGTCATGTCGGTGACACCCTCTCCCCCATTTCGCGATAATACAGTATGAGCTGTCCTTCATTGGACTTTTTCTATGTCCTCTGTCAATCAGATCTGGTAAGGACACCACACTGTAATTATGTAATAGGCGTATTTAAACTGTTTTAGCATGTAATTATCTGAACTGTTTCTTATTTAAATTGTTTTGTTAATTAAATTGCATTGTGTATTATTGAGAAAGAGCGGGAAACCGCGCATAGATACATTTTGAGAAAGAGCGGGAAACAGCGCGCAGTAATACATCTGTAATGGTAGCAGGGATTGTCTGCACCAAAAACCATTGTTGGCGGCGAGACCGCACTTTTGTAGCATTGAGCGTTGGAAGCGAGCAGTTGCGAGTAAGATGTGAGACGAGGCAGTCGTAGCTAGCGAGACATGAGAGGAGGTCGCTGTAAGCGAGGTATGAATTAACACTTTGAAAGAAGCGGTGTGCTCGCCAGCCACTCGCTATATGTAGAGCAATGCTAGTTTTTAAGAATTTTTGTAAAGAACTATGCCCCTTGTAATTGTTTGTCAAGATCGTTCTCAGAATATAGTTATGTAATTTTGATGGAAAATTAGGTATGTAGCGCAACGCTACTTTTTAAGAATTTTTGTAAAGAACTATACCCCTTGTAATTGTTTGTCAAGATCGTTCTCAGAATATAGTTAACTTCTACCAGATTAAATGCATTAAGAATTTTCTATCCCAAAATCATTCACGTAAATGCTTTACGGAATTTATTGTTATCTTAAAAGAAAAGTCTAAACTGAGCTTCAGCTTTTATCAAATCTAAATTAACTTCAACTTAAAGAATTCCAGTCACAAAGTATTATGAAACTCCACCAGCAGCTTATAATTATGTTAAAGAGAAGTAAGTATATTCATTCCACAGTTTGCTGTAGCAGTCAGATGGCGATCCGGTATAAATAATTAAAGGTAAGAATCAGTCTTAATAATTTCAGGTAACGACTGAGGGCCACGGCGACAACACATTTTATGTTTCGTCGTAATAATCAGCAGGTAGTCTTGACAGAGCAGCAGTTAAAAGATTTTAAGAGACACAGCGTTCAGTCAGCAAGCAAACGTTCATCCAATATTAGACGGGAAAGTTTCACTTGGCGATATCCATTCAGTACGACATTTTAGTGAATCTACTGTGGATATGAATATACTGACTTTGATAATAGTGTGAATAAGTTACTGTTAAGTGGCGCAACGCATATACTAAAGTGTATAACTTTTATTCACAGGTCATCGGCAATTCTGTTTGCTTTATTGATTCGGCGTTGAAAAGTGTTTGTTCAGTGTTGAATCCGCTTTGAACAGTGATATATTTTGTTGCGTGTGATGATTATAGACAATGTCCCGCAGAATAATTACTCGTTCTCAAACTGATAAAACTTTTTGTTGCGTGTGATGATTATAGACAATGTCCCGCAGAATAATTACTCGTTCTCAAACTGATAAAACTGTACAAAATACTGACGAGAGATTCTTTTCTGGAATAGGCAGTAATAATACGTGTGAAAACCCTGATTCTGAAACGTTAGGTGAACAGACATTTAATAACTGTAACAATATGGAAGCGTTTAACGAACAAGTAACTTCAGAAATGCCCACAGACAATGAAACGATAGTGCAAAATAATTTGGCATTAAATGCAACAGACGGTACACAGTCACAAATTCCGCATAGTAGACATAACAGTTTCAGTAACGAAACCCCTACAATGCAGTCAGACAGAGAGACTCCATTAAGCACTGATTTAGATTCAAACGGTACACATCTACACAACCTGCGTAGCAGATCCAACAGTTCTCATGACCAAAATTCCGAAATTACGGAAAACGTGACGCAGTCACAATCATCTGAGGATGTTCAAATGAACACAGATCTACAGCCTTTAACAACGAATACAAATACACACAGAAGTCAATCCGAAACGGATCCAATAATGGCATTTTTGCTACAAATGAGACAAGACATGAATCAAAACTTTAACAGAGGGTCACAAGAATTAGAAAAAAGGTCACAAGATCTAAAAAACGAAATTAAGGCATAACACGCACACACAGATCAGAAATTAGACAACATGTACCAAAATCTAAAACACGAAATCAAAGTAGAAATTCAAACAGTCGCTGAAAAATGTTCACAATCAACACAAGAATTACGCGACAAAATTCAAGAAATATCCGATAACCAAGCAACATTTGCAGTTAGTATACGGGAGACAATGACAGAAAACTTTGCTAAACAAAACGCTCAGATTGATGAACGTTTTAACAATCACACAGAAAACTGTTTGATACGTCACCGTAAACTGGTGCGATCGCAGGATAAAGAACGAAAAGAATTACTACAAACAATCACTAAACAGCGTCAGGACGACAAAAAGAAAGTGTTTGCCCAGGGCAAAACATATGTAGACAATCACATACAGTCGATCTCGGAAGAAATCGAAACGGTCAAAGAAACAAATAATCAAATACAAGACAGGCTTACAGAAATCCAAACACAGACAATCGATGTGAAAACTTCTACAGACACTGAAATCCAGAATGTTAAAGATAAATTAACAGAGGACGTTCAGACACTAACTGACAAAATAGAACACATAGAAATTAACCATGACACAGAAAATTTAAAGGCAGATTTTAAGAAAGTCACCAAAAGCAACCGTAAATTACGAAACGAACTGACAGAAAAGATCAATGAACTCACTACAAGAATAGATCTTTTAGATACTAACAATGACGAGAGATCAGACGACACTGCACCAGTCCCAGTGCAACAGAACTCTAATAGTAATAACACGCCATTGACAAATATACAACAAACTATCACAGATCTAAAATCGCGTAATGATTCATTGCATCAGCAAATAAATTCTCTACAGCAAGAGATAGCGGACGCACAAGAAACCGCCGCACATAATCATTTTCAACAGAACACACACCGTTACGAAATGCCTCAGATCCATAATACATATAATGTTGGTAGACTTCAGAGAGTAAGAGATTTTACCCAGGAAGAAAGACACCCGAATCCATATTCAAGACAATACGACAACACTTACACACACACAGACATGACAGTTTTGATCACAAACATTTTCTTTCAGTTAGAAAGTTTAAAACATTTAAAAACGACAGGGCGCAAATACATCCGTTGGATTTTATCCAACAGTTCAGGGGAGCACTTCCACCATCATGGCCAGTACAACATAAGTTAGAATTTATTGTCAGTTTTCTTGAAGGAGAACCAGCACGACGAATGCGACCAATTGCTAGACAATGTTTTTCCGTAGAAGCATTTGAGGAAGCATTTTTATCAGCATATTGGTCTGACACTACACAAAACAGCATCAAAGATCGGCTACTTAGTTTGCCAAACTTTGAAAATTCTACCTTTCCAACAATCACACAATTTTTCGAGTACATGGTGGAACAGAACCAGTACCTCAACGAGCCATACAGTCAATCGGCATTAATACAGCTTTGCATTTCAAAACTGCCCAGAGCTTTGAAAGTGTCATTACTGACAGGGCAACAAAAGGACAATGTATCCGCTTTTAGAGACATCTTACAACTATTAGAAGCACACCAGGCAGACTACGCATTTGTTAACAAAAAATTTTCACGACATAACGGAAAACAAACAAACTCAGCTACTTTTGAACAAACACGATTTGGTAATAACAATCCGAGTAAACGCTTTCGCAGCGAAAATGACAACGAAAACAGGAGTAATGAAAAACATTATACTGACACGGTAAATTTATATTCAGGACAGCAACAGAATCCGAGACTTAACACGCAACCGAATAGGTCAAATTTCCATATGAATCATCGCTCAGATAATGCGACCGGGGAAGGCCATTACGCGGGTCGACCGCAAAATGAACAAAAACAAACGTTTCTACGGGGTGCAGGTGGGCTGCCGTACAGTCACAGTTATAACGACAGGAGAAAAGAAAACGAACACAGACCGCCGAGGACGTTCCACAATGACAATTTTAACGGAAACTACAACAGGGCCCAACAGCTGCGTTACCGTATGAATGTACCAGACACCAGATTTCATCCACCAGACACTGCTAATAATCAAAACGGCAGAACTGTACAGTTGATAGAACACATACCAAACTCCCAAGCTGAAAATCACATATCGGAAGAATTATGACTAGAGAAAACCTGCAATGAATCTCTTAATGTCGATACTATGAAATCACACAGAGAAAACATAACGACCGAAAATGGCATTACATTTGACGACGTGAGAGACACATTGTTACAGGAAAAACCAATCCTACAGAAAACAATATATCACCCAATAATAGAGATAAATTTACAGTCGCACAATATTTTAGCGATAATTGATTCAGGTTCACCTATGTGCGTAATTAACGAAGACACATTTAACAGATGCAATAGCAATAATGATTACCCAGTATTTCCTTTAAACAGAACGAAGGTCAAGGGAGCTTTTGCAGGAAAAGGCATTGAAGTTAAAAGACAGACACAATTAACATTTGTTTTTGCAGGGGAAACGTTCCACAGTGATTGTTGGATAGTTCCGAATTTAACAACAGACATGATATTAGGAATAAATTTTCGTGTTCAGTACGATGCGAAGATTGACTTCAAATCGACATACCTCACACTACAAAAGGAAAACAGGGAAGTGATCGTAAGATTTCAAAACACAGTATCCTCCGAAGAACAAAATATGCACAGCATCGAGATTATTACTGATTCTCAAGATAACGATTGTTATATCGCACTATACACGAACACACTTAATAATGACTTGGTAGAGGAACAGGAGTACAATATGTTCGAGACAATTACACGCAAGGTAGACAATAGTGTAGCAAAATGCGACGCAGAACGCACAGTACTTGAAAATATTCTGGTACAACACAAAGCAGTTTTTGCCAATGTTCCAGGAACAATGACAGGATTCATGTACGAATTTCAGGTGAAACCACACGAGACTTTCAAAGCAAAGCATTATCCAATCCCACACATACACACAGAAGCAGTTAAGAAAGAATTACGAGCAATGATCGATCAAGGAATAATAGAACCAGCAGCCAGCCAATATATAAATCCACTACACATTGTTGAAAAGAAGGATGGATCACTACGTTTAGTTTTAGATTCGCGTCAAGTTAATAAAATAATCATTACAGAAACCGACCGACCACAGACGTTAGAAGAGTTACTGCAAAAATTTCATGGCACCTCCATTTATACTACACTCGACCTCAAATCAGGGTTTTGGCAAATCCAACTACACCCAAATTGCCGAAAATATACGGCATTCCTTTGCTTTGGGGAATGCTATCAATTTTGTAAACTTCCGTTTGGACTAACGATTTCGTCTGCCGCCTTTATACGAGGCATGAATACTATTCTACCACAAGACCTGAAAAACAAAATTACTACATATGTCGATGACATTTTAATTGCAGCAGAAGACTGGGAACAACACAATCATACTCTTCAACAATTACTGAATACATTCGAGCAGAATGGTATAACTATAAATTTGCGTAAATCTGAATTTGGTAAAGCGTCAATAAAATTTCTAGGGCACATTATCTCACAAACAGGTATCGCACCAGGCCCTGACAAATTGCAAGCACTGAAAGACATCGACGTGCCAACAAACAAAAAGGAACTTCGGAGCTTTTTAGGTCTTATCAATTATTTTAGAAAATTTATCCACTACAAAGCATTAGACACGCCCTTGCTATACCAGCTTACAAGTAAAAACACACTTTGGTCATGGAATGAAGACGTTGAAGCTGAATTCGAGAACTTGAAAGAAGCATTATTAAAAGCACCTTTGTTATCACACCCTGACCCAACACAAAACTTTTCCGTTGCAACAGACAGTTCAACCACAGCACTAGGAGTACATATTTTCCAAGAAATAAAGGAAGAAGATAAGACAGTCGTGAAACACATTGCTTTTGCAAGCAGGATACTTTCTCCAGCAGAGCGCAATTATTCTGTAACAGAATTAGAGACACTATGTGTAATTTACGCTTTTAAGCGATTCCGTCATTTTCTATATGGCCGACATACAACAATATATACCGATCACCGAGCAATCCAGTTTTTATTGTCAGCAAAACTTACGCACGATAGATTAAGCCGCTGGAAATTATACTTACAAGAGTTTGATTTTACCATTATACACATTCCAGGCACGCAGAATACTGTTGCCGACGCATTGTCGAGGTCCATTCACAATAAACGCATGGAGAAAGAAAATACCTTTTGCTACAACAACCATAGTATTATGTATATTAAACAAGTAGCTTTCGAAAACTTTATATCAGCAGCATTACAGGATATAGAGAGAGAACAGCAGAAAGATGAAACACTGAAAGAGATTGTAACGCTTTGGAAAGACAGAAGTAACGCTAAAGTCAGACTTCATTACACTGTACATCAAAATATACTCTTTATTCGATCATACCGAGACGGTAATAATTGGCTTTTATGCATTCCGGAAGGGATCGTAAATAAACTGATATGGTATACACATCTAAGTTATGGACACTACGGAGCGAGGAAATGCTTTCTGATTCTGCGACAAAATTGCCACTTTAATAACATGGAAAAACACATAATAAAAGTAATAGCATCATGCAAGATATGTCAAAAAGCTAAATCATCAACAGTGTCACACATTCCACCATTGTATCCCATCATACCGGTTAAGTTAAGACACATGGCAGCAGTGGATCTTTTCGGTCCAATCCCCAGAACAAATAATGGTTATAGTTATATTTTTGTAGCTGTAGAACTAACATCCAAATTTGTAACATTTTCTCCACTAAGGAAAGCAACAGCAAGAACAGTATCAAGAGCGTTTGTAAGAGATTTTCTATCAGTAGTAGGACGTGTACAAAAGGTTATTTCGGATAACGGTCCGCAGTTTAGGTCAGACGTATGGAAGAAAATGTTAGAAAGTAAGAACATAACACCTATTTACATATCAAGATATCACAGTTCTTCCAACCCATCAGAAAGAATAATGAAAGAGATCGGGAAGTTATGCAGAATTTATTGTCATAAAAGACATACAACATGGGATAAATATATTTTACAGTTTCAAGAAGTGATAAATGCAATACCCAATGAATCTACGATGCTATCACCAACCGTAATACTGACAAATAAAGACCCACCGAACAAAATTACCGAACTAATTACTTTTCCTAAGACGCGTAGGCTTCGACATTGTGAAATAATAGACACAGCATTAGCAAACACTAAAAGAGCTGCAGATCGGCGGAAGAAACAACAGAAGCAGGTAAGTCGACTACAGAAGTACGAGATTGGCGACAAAGTACTGATTCGCACTCATTTTCTTTCCAACAAAGGTAAGCACAGATGCCGTAAATTCGAACTTCTGTATGCAGGCCCTTACAGAGTTCGTAATATTCCACACGCTAATGTAGTGCATGTGGAAACGCTACGTAAGAAGAAATCATTAGGGAATCATCATGTATCCAACGTGAAACATTTCTTGACTTAAATTTTTGCATTTCAGCTGACGAAAGGACGGCGTGACACGTAAGTATGCAACAATGGTAGTTTCAGCGCGCTTCAGTAACAAACAAAGCCGCGACACGCAGCGGGCCGCTAATATTTCACCGTACCTTAAAGAACACAGCAGTACTTAATGATGCTACGCCAGCCAAGACAAATAAAAACACGAGAAACATTTCCTAACTTAAAGAGAACATGCAGACAACGACACGACGTATGAATTTGTGCACTGAGAGCTCATAAATGAAAGAAATTTTTTTTATAACGTGACATAATTACTTAAGAAAATGTCGATTTTTGCAATAGCTAAACTGATAATATAGATCGTTCATTAATCAATTATTTTAGTGGTAACATTAACATGTACTCTTTATTCCAGAATGCAGCATTGTTGTCACACGTCATCAAAATAAAACGTAGTTTTAGTTA
This sequence comes from Schistocerca gregaria, assembly GCF_023897955.1. NCBI lineage: Eukaryota > Metazoa > Arthropoda > Insecta > Orthoptera > Acrididae > Schistocerca > Schistocerca gregaria. The sequence continues at coordinate 2,723,802 of NW_026061713.1, read as the reverse complement.
GAATAAGGATGTGAATCTTTAGGTCACGCAGATAGCTGACGCTAATTGTCATTACAGAAATTTTATAGGTCATGCCGGGAGCTGACGTGATTTTGCAGCAGTTAATATTATGATAAAGTGTTTTATAGGTCATGCCAGGAGCGGACGAGAAGTACCAGAAGATGTTTATTGAAGTCATGCCGTGCACTGACGATAATTAATACTGAATGTTTTATAATAAGTCATGCCGTGCGCTGACTTTAATTAATGCTGAATGTTTATAACAGGTTATGCAGAGAGTTGACACAGATGCAGAAGAAGAATGTGTATGTTATGTTAGTATATAAGAATTGTATAATGTTTAAGAAATAATTTTGCTAGCATGTGACACATTGCAACACTATGGATGGGGACCACACATTACAATGTCTAACCAGAATAATGTTTACCTTAATTTTCAGCTGCAAAACAATACTTTAAATAATTTTATGACAGTAATTTTATTGTATATTATGACCTGACATTTGACGACTCATAACTGACGACTACACCCCTGAATGGAAGATAAAATTTTAGGACAGTAAGTCAAGAAATGCATTGTCAACAAAATTTATAATTAATGATGTAAGAAACTAAGATATGTAAATACAGAATAAGTAATAATGTACTTGTCTATAACAAATCTGTATACTATCAAATACTGAATAAGTAGGAACTTTTATGTCTTTTATATATGGGAATAATTTTCTGGAAGAATTCTTAAATTAAAACTACATATTGTTACAAATTACGACACAACATATTTTGTCATAGGGAAAATTATTTGGTAGTCAAATTATGGTACCAACAATGTCCGTGAACCCATTGCCAAAACAATTTTACCCGTACCTTAATTCCTGTGCATCCCCATGGTTATTGAGCACAGAATCAGTGAATTGTGAAACACGTGACTTCAACCAATGATGTTCTCGACGAGGTGTTTGCATACCTAGATGCACACCACAGCCCGATGTATGTCAATTGGTGCCTGCATACCTAGATACACACCACAGTATGATGTACGACAATAGGTGTTTGCATACCAAGATGCACACCACCAACCTTAATGGACCATTGGAGATGGAACTTAATCCTGATGTGGCTGCGGCAACTCAGGCTATTCGACGACGTACTTAGTGTTTGGGTACACTAAAACTATGGAGCAAGGCGATGATGGAACCACATGGCGAAACCTGGTGTTGTGCTATGTGAGGGAAAGGAACAGACTTTTGAGTGCATTCACAGACAGTTGCCAGTGCTTTGACCATGCTATCCAATTCCTTTTGTACCTTCCTTAATTGTGGTACTAAGAGATGCCAATTTGAATTAAATGTTTCATAATGTAAACTTTCAATTGCTTCATATGATCTGTATATTGATTTTCACATTTACTCTTATTCTTGTTGTTAAATTTAAGGGAACCAAATTTTACTTGATGTACAATTCCTACTAAAACCCTTTCTATTTACAAATTCTCTTTATTAGAGATAGACAAATCATTTCGTATGACAGCATTTGTGTATACACTTTGTTCAAACTATTTTCTATAATCAAATTTTATACTTATGTTGAGTCCATATGACTCAACAACGTAGTAAAATTTTAAGAAAGCCGAGTAGCGGCATATGTAATTATGTAATAGGCGTATTTAAACTGTTTTAGCATGTAATTATCTGAACTGTTTCTTATTTAAATTGTTTTGTTAATTAAATTGCATTGTGTATTATTGAGAAAGAGCGGGAAACCGCGCATAGATACATTTTGAGAAAGAGCGGGAAACAGCGCGCAGTAATACATCTGTAATGGTAGCAGGGATTGTCTGCACCAAAAACCATTGTTGGCGGCGAGACCGCACTTTTGTAGCATTGAGCGTTGGAAGCGAGCAGTTGCGAGTAAGATGTGAGACGAGGCAGTCGTAGCTAGCGAGACATGAGAGGAGGTCGCTGTAAGCGAGGTATGAATTAACACTTTGAAAGAAGCGGTGTGCTCGCCAGCCACTCGCTATATGTAGAGCAATGCTAGTTTTTAAGAATTTTTGTAAAGAACTATGCCCCTTGTAATTGTTTGTCAAGATCGTTCTCAGAATATAGTTATGTAATTTTGATGGAAAATTAGGTATGTAGCGCAACGCTACTTTTTAAGAATTTTTGTAAAGAACTATACCCCTTGTAATTGTTTGTCAAGATCGTTCTCAGAATATAGTTAACTTCTACCAGATTAAATGCATTAAGAATTTTCTATCCCAAAATCATTCACGTAAATGCTTTACGGAATTTATTGTTATCTTAAAAGAAAAGTCTAAACTGAGCTTCAGCTTTTATCAAATCTAAATTAACTTCAACTTAAAGAATTCCAGTCACAAAGTATTATGAAACTCCACCAGCAGCTTATAATTATGTTAAAGAGAAGTAAGTATATTCATTCCACAGTTTGCTGTAGCAGTCAGATGGCGATCCGGTATAAATAATTAAAGGTAAGAATCAGTCTTAATAATTTCAGGTAACGACTGAGGGCCACGGCGACAACACATTTTATGTTTCGTCGTAATAATCAGCAGGTAGTCTTGACAGAGCAGCAGTTAAAAGATTTTAAGAGACGCAGCGTTCAGTCAGCAAGCAAACGTTCATCCAATATTAGACGGGAAAGTTTCAACACTGCACAGCAGTGCTCTAGCAGAGGACGGACAAGCCTAGTGTAGGGCATCTCTTTAGTAGATCTGTGCGTTTTCTGTCCTGACGACAAAACACAGTCGTTGGTTTGCCTTCCCCACACCATTATCTACGTTATCATTCCAATGAAAGTTCTTCGTAAATCTCATCCGTAGATATTTAGCTGAATTGAAAACCTTTGCATCTGTGTGATTTACCGTGAACCGAAATTTAATGGATTCCTTTAAGTACTCATGTGGATGACCTCACACTTTTCATTATTTAAGCTGCGCGTGGTAGCCGTGAGGTCTAAGGCGCCTTGCCACAGATCCACGGTTCGCGCGACTTCACTCACCCCCCCCCCTTCCCCCACGCCCCCCCACCCCTCCCCGGAGGTTCGAGTCTTCCCTAGGGCATGGGTGAGTGTGTAGTTGTTAGCGTGTTAGTTTAAGTTTGATTAAGTAGTTTGTAAGCCTAGGGACCGACGACCTCGGCAGTTTGGTCCCATAGGAACTTACCACAAATTTCCATTTTTTCATTATTTACAGTCAGTTGCCACTTTTCGCACCATACCGGTATTTTGTCTAAAACATTTTGCAGCTGGCTTTCCTAGTGTGATGACAGCATCATCAGCAAGGAATCTAAGTGGGTTGCTCAGATTGTCTCCTATATCGTTTACGTGGACCAGCGGAGTCTTCTTTGCTTCTGTTTTACTCTCCGTCAATTACCTCCCTGAGAGGAAATCACGAACCCAGTCGCACAACTGAGACGATATTCTATACGCACGCAATTTGATTAGAAGTCGCTTGTGACGAACGGATTTCGGAAAGCCTTCTGTAAATCTAGAAATTTGTAATCAATTTGATATCCGCTGTCAACAGCACTCATTACTTCGTGCGAACAAAGAGCTAGTTGTGTTTCACTTGAACGATATCCACGTCCACGTCCACATGGATACTCCACAAATTACATTTAAATGCCTGGTGCAGCGATTATGGAACCATCTTCACAATAATTTTCTGTTATTCCACTCTCGAAGAGCACGCGGATAAAAACCAGGACGGTGCGAGTTCTTATTTCCCTTATTTTATCTTGATAATCGTTCCTCCCTATGTAGGTCGCCTTCAACAAAATATTTTCGCATTCGGAGGAGAAAGTTGGTGACTGAAATTTCGTGAGAAGATCCCGCCTTTGTTTTAATGAAGTCCACCCCAAAACGTGTAACATGTCCGCGACACTCTCTCCACTATTTCTCGATAGTACAAAACGTGCTGGCCTTCTTCGAACTTCCTCTGAGTACTCCGTTAACCCTATGTGGTAAGGATCCCACGCCGTGCAGCAGTGCTCCAAAAGGGGGCAGACAAGCCCAGCGTAGGCAGTCACGAGCACGGTCTCACACTCTCCATTATTTAGGGTGAACAGACAATTTTCGCACGAAACAGATATCTTATTTAAATCATTTTGCAATTGGTTTTGATTTTCTGATGACTTTACTAAACGATAAGCGACAGTAATATCTGCAAGCAACATAAGACGGCTGCTCAGATTGTTTCCTACATCATTTATATAGACAACGAACATCAGAGGAACTATAACACTACCTTGTCGAACGCCAGAAATCAATTCTGTTTTACTCGAAGACTTTCCATCAGTTAAAATCACGAATCCAGTAGCATAAATGAGATAATATTCCATTAGCGCGCAAACTGGTTACAAGCCACTTGTGTGGTACAGTGTCAAAGGTCTTCTAGAAAATCTAGAAATACGGAATTAATGTGACATCCCTTGTCAATGGCAACCAACATTTGGTGTGAGTAAAGAGCTGGCTGCGTTTCCTAAATCCGTGTTTGCTATGAATCGATAGACTGTTCCCTTCGAGGTAATACATAGGATCCAGAATGAGATTTTCACTCTGCAGCGGAGTGTGCGGTGATATGAAACTTCCTGGCAGATTAAAACTGTGTGCAGTAGCATTTTTTGAAACTGTGTGGCGGACCGAAACTCGAACTCGAGACCTTTGTCTTTCCCGGGCAAGTGCTCTACAGACTGAGCAACCCAAGCATGATTCGAGACCCGGCCTCACAGCTTCACTTCCGCCAGTACCTCGTCTGCTACCTTCCACAGAAGCTCTCCTGCGAAACTTGCAGAACTAGCACTCGTGGAAGAAATTTTACTGTGGAGGCATGCCTTTGAAGATATATGAGAAGGGTGGCAGATCGAACAGCCGCTACTGTTACGTGTTCACCTGGAGCACTGCCAATTCTCATTAATGTCTTGTAAAGTAATGCCGGCGTAAGTTACCGCTTTACCTCGTTTCTTCTTCTGCGGCCTTCCTCTTGCTGGATAAATAAAGTTCTTATGGCCGTGTCGCGTCGATAAGGCATCGTCTTGGTGATATAAAATATTTGTAGAAGCAATTGTAATGGACGTATGTTTTTCCTCCTACTAAGCAAAACCCCATTCCAAACTTGTAATAAACACTGGATTGAGATACAGGTTTACACTATTCTGCTTCACACTAAAGTCGGAGCATCGCTATAAAACGTCCTGCCATGGAGGCGTCCGAAACACGGAAAGCGATTTTAAAAACTGTGAACAAATCAACATTACAAAACTGAAATTACTGAGGTAACTTTGATTCTATGCCACATGCCGTATAAATTTGTTAGGTTTATCTTCCTACAAATCATGAGAAAGAGAGAGACAAACAAGTAAGGAAATTACAGTCTTTCAAGTTTCCCAGTTTAGGTGCACTACGTGACTTAGTTCCGTGGTCGTTTGGTCCAGTGCCAGTAGAAAAGCAGAGTACGGTAAATCTATTTGGGGTGCACGTCAAGAAACGTTGTTTGTTACCTGCAGAACGGCTGCTACCTCAGTGTCTTGTATACAGGGACACTTACCTGCAACAGACAGAAACAGAGATCTTGTAGTGCAGTTCTATTTGACTTTTATTAATTATAATCTAATTCTATTTCTACCTGAGCGATGCATTTGCACAGTGAGTAAACAAATTGGGAGCGCCAGCCGCAAGAATGTAACTAGATTCTAACAAGCACTTTAGTCTGTCAAAAAGTCATTATAACTCTTACTTTGTTCATTAAACGACTGTGGGGAACTGTGTCAAACGCCTTGCGGAAGTCAAGAAACACGGCATCTACCTGTGAACCCGTGTCTAAGGCCCTCTGAGTCTCGTGGACGAATAGCGCGAGCTGAAGTTGTGTCACAAATTTCCTTTCTCCCCAGTTCTATTCTACATAAGTTATTTTATCTACTCATATAATCTTCAACATTGTTCTACAGTATCAGATTTCAAAAGTTGCTTTGTACTTCTGCTTTGCTTATCGCTCACATTGGACTCTACACCTGCTATTGCATTTCAAATCAGATGAAAAATGAGAAAATTGACTTCCTGTTATTAAAATCATTAATAATGTTTACATGTGTCAATTACCGTAAAAGGAAACAACTTTTATAAATGTATCTTTTAAATATTTACTAGTTTTACCGTTAAAATTCGGTGAACTTTGCCTTATTCTCCAAACACAATAGTTTGTTTTCCGTGTAACTCAATAACGTTATGTCGAATTTTATTGAACTACGATTTATTTTGAAGCTGAATGTCTGTTGTTGATGAAGCTGTATAGCAATAACAAAAAAATATTAGAACAATTTTAAAAAATCATTTATTCGTGTAATTTCACCGATTTTAAACTTTCATACGCATGAAACTTTTTTATTACATATTGATTTCAGTTTCAAGTTTCACGGACAAGCTTGTATGAAACGTGGAAAAGTAATGAAATAATGGATATCTAACCTCATACTGTTCTTAGCTAGCGGATGGGTTACCGCAGGCGACTGTCGACGTCCGCGTCGTGATTTAAAGGTTAATTTCGTTCATTGTAATAGATGTTTTGGGAAAGCCTGCAACTGTGCCATTTACAATTCCAATAATAAAAACTGCACCATTTACTTATTTTTTGCTGCTTAGTACAACGTTTTTAGATAATTTATTCTCATTTGCAAGTACCTTTATGTATTTGTTTATACGAATTTGTTTGGAGAAGTTTGCATGGGTGATTTTCTGACTTTCTTGCGCCTTTTCGAAGTTGGAAGGTGTTGCGCCTCCTCTGTTATATAGAATGCCACACACATGCAAATCTACATCTACATCCATACTGCGCAAGCCACATGACGATGTGTGGCGGAGGGCACGTGGCAGAATATATTCATGTAAACAAACGCACAAAGGGACTTGAAAACAGGAATAAACGATGGAAACGTGTTGATCTAAGCAGCAGAAAATAAGTAACTGTTGCAGTTTGTGCCGAGTATACTGCCTGAAGCAGCACGGGAACTGGTCCACGTACTCAAATGATTTTGAAGACATCCTAAATGGATCCACGGGGATCAGGCCTGTGAGAGTGCTCAGCAACGAACCACCCCCGGATGAGATAAGAGAGTCGGTAGACTTGTCGCCCACTCGGAGACAGCGGCACTCCGAAATAGTGCGACAAGCAGTCGAGTGCATCGCGAAACAACCGGAGAGCCGTCGGCAGCGGCACGAGAAGTCGAGCTAGATAGGCACGACACAGCGCTCGTCCAGTCGCGTAGGTTGTCGAAAAAGCACCGACACGAATGCAGTAAATTTTTCAACTTGTATGCAGGGCCATCCCGTGTACGATGCTTCGCAATTCAAATCGAGACGATACAAAGCAGAAAGGGTCGTGAGTTTCATCACATCACGAATATAAAGCTGTGGAAATCGTGAATACAATAACATGAAACTCCTGGTCACGCCGGCAATTTTTAAAAAACGGATACAGGTAGCGAAGATTATGTTTGATATACTTCTCTTACAGTAAAGAAGTTATCATTGTGACATTAGAAATAGTTCCTTTAAAATATATCTAATTTTTTTCTGTACGTTCTGTGCGTTAATGAACTGTTAATTCCTAATTAAACTGAGACTGCCTTGCGATGCCAAAGCACCTCCGCAGATTTGTAACAACACAGGAACGGGAGACATTGTCCTAGATTTCTCTAATGGATGGGAAACAGGAATGGAAGACATTGTCCTAGATCTCTGTAATGGATGGGAAACGGAGAAATGAGCACACACAACGTAGTTACGTTGTGTGTAGATGCGCCTTTCGGAGCGCCACTGCCTTTTTTGTTGCTTGTAAACGGCCCGTACCGGGGTAGAAGTGAGAGTCCTGGACGTGTGTCCAGGAACGCGGAAAGCACAACCGGCGTGGTGAGGAAGGCTGACACAAACAAGACTGCAGCAGGAGAGAAATCAGACAGAAAGCGACGCGCGCAGAGTGGGCCGAGACGTATAAGAAACAAAAGGGACAAGTCGAGAAATAGTGAAAAGTTGTACAAACGTGGCAGGAAGTTGCCACGGCGAAGGCAGCTCACTATTAGCAGTCCATCAACCGACGAGCAGAACCCTGACAGCGGCAGCTGAAAGCCGTCACGACGTCAGCAGAAAACACCTGTGATATCGGTGGCAGAGTATTGTATCGTCCCATAAACCCACTGATGTGTCCTCTGTAAAATGAGTGTGAATCTGTGTATATGGGCGTATGTCACAAGCGCTCAGGGACTTTCTGACCTATTATATGAGCAGCACACATACTGGATGAAAATAATTAATTTTGTGTCTTTCGTTCTAGAAGAATGCCCTCACGAACGAACGCTGCCTATCTTATGTACAAGTGAGACTCGATGTCAGTTCTAGTGTGGCTGACAGCAAATAGGATAGTTTGACATCCCAAGACTTGCTCGTATTTACCTGCCAACCACGCCACGTGGCTATGTGTATTCACTTCCAATGTTAACCGTGCGTGAGGAAATAGAATGATGTAGGAACTGTTGCATAATTTCAACGTTCGAGTAGTTACAAATAACAACCTTTATTTAAAAGTAGAGCAGACTGGTAAATGGGTACGCAAACTAATAACGCTGATCCAAACCCGACCTAGAACACCTCAAGACCCAAGAACTGACCTCATTAAATTCCACCACCTGTGTCGTGATATCAAATCATACTAGAAAATATATTAACTACGGCTATCTGTCCATTAAACATCCTCTTGAGGGAGGCCATTAAGTGCCCATATTAATGCATCCTTTAAGGCACATCTGGAGTGTTGCACTATATGGTGCGGAGACCTGGAAAGTGAGGAAGGAAGATGAAAGAAGAATGGAGGCACTAGAGATGTGGGTATGGAGAAGAATGGAAAAAGTGAAATGGGAAGACCGGGGAAGGAATGAAGAAGTACTAATAAAGCTGGAGAAGAAGGAAATATTTTGAAAGTCATCATAAACAGAAAACGGAAATGCATTGGATATTGTTTGAGGATGGACTGTTTATTGAAGGAAGGAATAGAACGAATGGTTCAAATGGCTCTGAGTACTATGGGACTCAACATCGGAGGGCATCAGTCCCCTAGAACTTAGAGCTACTTAAACCTAACTAACCTAGGGACATTACATACATCCATGCCCGAGGCAGGAGTCGAACCTGCGACCGTAGCAGTCGCGCGGTTCCAGAGAATAGAACGAATGGTGGAGGGAAAAAGAGGGAGAGGAAAAAGAAGATATCAAACGCTGGAATATCAAAGGAGACATGTATTCGGAAATGAAAAGACTGGCTGTGGATAGACAGAAGTGCATGAGGCTTAACCCACGACAAGACCTGCCGTAAGGCAGAATATCATACCAATACTAAGGCACCATAGTGGCCACAAAAAATTGTACATTTTTTTTTAAAGCAGTCTGTTGTCCATAGCCGCATAGAGTTCTAACGCATCTTAGAGCCAAAAATTTATATTTTGTCTTAGGAACATAATGACTGACATTCATGTATATTTTTCTTTGTTCAGGATTGTCATGTGACGTTAACATAAGGTTTTTTTATATCATAATCAATGTACTTAGAGACTTGCCACAAATGAAGTCGTGTCACAAACTCAGGGACCCGTAAGCTTGGTATTGTTACCAGTTATCTCTGTTCTCTGTTTTTTTTAGACCCCCGATACAGAAGTGGTGTTCATTTTTAGAATAGGTTTGACATTATTATTGCTTTTGCATGTATTGTTTGTAGATTTTAGAATCACAATGAGCGTTTCACGTTGTTTGAACACTCTATTAATTCCACAGATTGCAGCACAGTAGGACTGTTAGCTAACTCACACAGACATTAAATCTGCAGAATGGAAGGCAGTGTCCGTTGCTTTCCCTGTACTTCATTATTTGCACACGTAATCTAGTGTGCACTCTGAGACCTGTTAAAAGTACCCCTAAACGGCCAGTTCCACGCCGCCACAGCGCCTGAGGACGCGGCAGGCATCGCCCCAAGGTCACAGCCGCGCAGGTCGCCGAGACCAGCCGCACAGCCGGATGAATGGGCCGAGGCAGGTCTGCGAAGCCAGCGCTCCGGCCGCCCTATTTGACAACAAGCGGCTCGTCCCCAGACACGGTCACTGCTGGGGCAGCTGGACAGCACAGATGGATGTGCTGCGCGCCCACGCCGGACCGGACGCGTGGCGTGCCGTGCCCTGAGAAGGGCACGCCTCGCGGCATCAGACGGCACGGCAAGGACGGAAGGAAGATGCAGAAAGCATCGACTCAACGAGAGGGAGCGCGGTAACAAGGCGCGCTGAGCTAAATACATACCCATACGGCGCTGACACACACCACTGTGGTGTCTGCCGCATCACAATGACGTCGACTACGAGATGCATTACCGATAGGGGCGTGTCGCGCCAAATACACACACACACACACACACACACACACACACACACACACACACACACACACACACCTCCCCCAACCGAGGTTGCTTCTGTACCACAAACTGCGAGGTCCTGTTAACCTGCAACATCAATCCATTCCTCTGTTATGGGCACAAGAGGAGGAGCTGGGGGAAATTCGAGGTGTCACTGGCTGATTTTCGGAGAAGCCCTGAGCGAGAAAATGGACGTCATTTTCCAACGCCGCAGTTTTGCAGTAGGCTTTAGAAGAGAACACCCAGTGAAACGTTGTGTAAAAAAAATTTAAAAAAACTGAAGGAAAAAGCAGGTCGTCGTCGATTTTTCTTGCAATCTGTGATTTTGTATTCTACTGTGCATACTCGTTTGTATATTGTCCTTGTCAAAACACTGGTCATCTTCACATATATTTTTCTCTAAAGACATGGTTGGACGAGCCAAAAAAAGTCCCAGCGGGGAGTTCAGATGTTTGAACACTTAAATTTGACAGCTTTGCTTTACTCACTATGGACTCTGCATCCAAGGAGTTGAGTCTGTCTGTCAAAGCTTTGCTTAAACTTTAGTACAACCTAATTGGCGAAACGTCAGTGCAGGTTTGGCGAAACAAACCTTTCAGTTGCTCCAATCAGGCCAAAGACAGAGACAGCCGTCACGGCTAATTTGTGCTCATTAGTTTTCACTGTAATGTGCCACGCGTTGAGTTTTTTGTTCCATTTCATTCGTCTTTGAGTATAAAAGTTTGAGTAAACGTTTTCATAAGTAACGTTCACACACTTTTTTTTGTTTGATTGTAGTTCTAATAACGTCAACTTTGTTTCTTAAATGTTTTTGTGTTCAAAACCTCACATGAGGTAGATGTGTCACTACTCCGACAAGCCACATAGCCCCAAGGACGGCATCTGTGTGACCTTGTGTTTTACTTTTTTGTTGAATTTTGATAATTCTGACAATGATTGATCAACGAAATGGACCGAAATCATCGTCCCATGGTGTTTTGGCTCACAATGGCCATCTGACGGCAGTATGAAGCTGGACTGTGATGCCGTGCGCTCAGGTCTGCCCCCTGTGTGAAATGTTGCGACTCTTAAGGGTAGCCGGGACACCGTTGTGCGTGCCGAGTTTCCGCCGGCAGGTAAACATTTTTTTGTCCCACTGCTACCCCACCCTCAGTGCTGGGAGCTATTCACACTGGTTCGAGACTCCGGCACTGCCGGCGGATGTCACACGTCGGACGTCTCAGAGGGCTACCGTTCGCAGGCACCTCATTCACGATTATTTAGCATAGTACTCGCAGTTGGCGAGACGTTGTGCAGTGTACTGAGACCCAATAAAGTTTTAATATCCAACCCTGTAAATAAGTGGAAGCAGTCTTGATCACTTAACTTTTTTAATGGTGACCGGCTTCGATCTTTTATCAGATCATCTTCGGACCACGAATGTCGTGCGGAGGCGGTGGCGCATGACAGTTCTCTTGTTTGTGGCTGGTGGGGTAGGCCCTGCTGCTATTCGTACAATGGGGACATCTATACAACCAGAGGTGCGTACACATTCCGGACCATTTCGGTCCATCCATGCGTGGGGTAATGAAAAGGCAAGTTATCATCAGAAGTAGCTCAACTCTAAAGTTCATTTGCTAAATTTACCCCCAAAATTACAGAACGAATAGAATTAATCTTTGAAGCGCCAGTACCACCTACTAGGTTATTAGTTTTGTTTTGTCTAAACTCAGGGGACTACGAATGCGAAATTTGATATGCTTTTAATATTTCGCGTTCCCGTGGTCCAATGTCTGCTTCTTTCGCGGTGTTCTGTTCTATTAAAGCTATTTATTAGAGGCACATTTGTGTTCGATTGTTTGCCACATCTAGTGCATGTTGACTGGTTCAAATGTCTCTCAGCAATATGGGACTTAACTTCTAAGGTCATCAGTCCCCCAGAACTTAGAACTACTTAAACCTAACTAACCTAAGGACATAACACACATCCATGCCCAAGCCAGGATTCGAACCTGCGACCGTAGCGCGTAGAATCTCTCGGCCACCACGGCCGGCCATGTTGAATGAATTTATGAGTATCTTTCGTCGCGGCTTGACCAGGCGCAACCCTTCCTTTAGCGTGCGCATATTTAAAGCCAGCAATCCGTATGGGGCCTCACCTCCACGCTATGTATATTTGCCGCAACAAACACGGAGTAAATCGTTATACTTTCTAAATGAGTAAATTTTTCGAGCATGATAAAATATGAGCTCAATGATAACCAAACCACAACATGCTATGAAACCAAGCCCTTCATAAATAAATCAGAGGCCAATGTAAATGCATGAAGCATTCAAAGTAAAAAAGGTGGCTCCAAGAGATTTCTCTGCGTCCATACATCAGTCTGTGCTGCACTCCACCCTTTATTTCTCAGAGACGCGTTGAAAAAGCAACTAAATTAGAAAATGTACGCTCTGTTTGCTGGCTGGAACTCCTCGTTTTCCCGTTCACTTATCCGTTGCGCTAAATTGTAAATTTGTCAGTGGTAATTTTGGAGCCACTGCTTCAATAATCGTCAAACTGTATCAGTTTTTCCCCGTGGTTGTGGACCAGTAGTTAATAAAACTCCACTCTCATTGAGGGATCACTAGATCAGGAAAGGGAGCGTCCCCAGACAAATGCAAAAAGGGCGTGATAAAACGAGTGTTCTCTCGAGAGGTAGTGAGGAATGTCTATGAAAGAATAAGAAAACATAAGGTAGTTAATTGACGTGGTCGCCTCTCTATCTTTTATCACAGGAGATTGATACAGCATTAAGCGGCGTCGATCATTTCTTAACAATTTTCGAATGTTTCGCCTCGTTTGAAGTGGTAGTTAAGGCACTAAAAAATCCTTTGTATAAAGGAGAAACGTACTTTCATCCGTCCCCATAAATTAAAAAAACAGAAAACTGTAAACGTTCGTTTTCGTTATTTAAATCATGATTTATAGGAATTGCCTCTGATTCTACTCAATTTTTATTTTTTCTACATCTCTTTTCCGAAGATACCAAAAAAGAGTTTACTAGTACTGTTATAAAACCAAGCGCTGAAGCATATGGCAGGCTTTTTATTCCATATAAAATTGAATTTTTGAGAGAAAGTATGAAAGATGTATGTTACGTTAAATTTAAGTTGTAAGCATTTTGTTGTAAGCATATTGCATGAATACGACATTGTGCTGACGTACGCCTTCGCCGGCACACCGGTCCTAACCGGGAAACATCGTATGGCAGGCGCTGAAGTAGGCGCGGCTATGAGAAGAGGACACCATGCCACGGCCCCGGGCTACGAGCCTGTAACGCGTGCATATAGATCGCCGCCGCCGACCGAGTTGTCTTAGTCCTCAGTCCGGCAGTACCTCAGTGCCTCACACAGGGACTCAGTTCGCATTGCACCTCAATACGTCGCACTGTGATAGTTAAACGTTAAAAATGGTTCAAATGGCTCTGAGCACTATGCAACTTAAGTTCTGAGGTCATCAGTCGCCTAGAAAGTAGAACTAAACCTAACTAACCTAAGGACATCACACACATCCATGCCCGAGGCATGATTCGAACCTGCGACCGTATCGGTCGCTCGGCTCCAGACTGTAGCGCCTAGAACCGCACGGCCACTCCGGCCGGCGAACGTTATTCGTTGTATACAGTTGCGATATGGACACGGACAAGGTTCGCGAATCAGTACACGTTATTTGATTGCTGTTAACCACAGAACTTCAGATTGGACATGGTTGAAGTTAAGAGCTCAATTGGTTGCTTTAATAAAGTGCATTTCAAGCACGTGTGCATTTTGTGTTGTAGTGAGGAGAAACTGGCCGCCCACCTAGCATACCACCGTCTCCTCATTCAGCCAGGAACCACAAAACATGAGAACGTCAAATTGCACAATCTCATCTTAATTCTGACTTTATTCGAGAACAGCTTTTGCCCCACGAGTCTCAGAATCGCGTGACGCTATTAATTTACGGTAACTTTGACCCGTACAACGACCGGGTATCATTTGTTTATGACAGTTGAGAGTCTGCGAAAGATATCGAGTTGAAGTCAGCTTTAAACGACAGGAAACTGAACCGCTACAAAAACACAAAGTTTCCTGCTGTCCAAAGGGAAACAGCACTCCAGACATACACCTCGAGAAAGGACCTGTTGTCCACTGCTCCAAGTGGCCGGTGTTGCTGCGTCTGGATCACGGGGTCCAGGGTTGGATTCGTGGCCATGTTCGGGGTTTTCTCTACCCGGGGACTGGGTGTTTGTCCCGCTTCCCGCGCCCGGGTTCCCGGGTTCGACTCCCGGCGGGGAGAGGGATTTTCTCTGCCTCGTGATGACTGGGTGTTGTGTGATGTCCTTAGTTTAGTTAGGTTTAAGTCGTTCTAAGTTCTAGGGGACTGATGACCATAGATGTTAAGTCCCATAGTGCTCAGAGCCATTTGAACCATTTTTGAACTGGGTGTTTGTGTTTTCCTCACCATTTCACCGCGACAGTGGCTAGATTGGACTCTGTTAGAAATTGGACTGTGTAAAAACTGGTGCTTTGTACGAGCGCTGATGACAGCGCAGTCGAGCGCCCCACAAACCGATCATCGCCGTCGTCGCCGTCAAAAGACTTGCTGGCACCTGAGCCCCCAGCGGCACTTGTCCACTTTATATGACTCGCAAACCGTACAGTTTCTTCACGCGCTTAGAATTTTTACGTCAGCTCCATTCTCGACCATATGGTAGCCATGCTGTTCTGTCTGTGGTACACATAAATAAACGCGTAATAAGAAATGAACGGTATGTGTGCACTTCGTAAGGACATCAGCTTATAAAAAGTTACGAAATCGAATAAACTCACTCCTGACACAGAGCGCACTTGTATTTACAAAGCATCAAAGTTCAAGAAGTTATGTCATAGGAAAGTCAAACAACCTTTCAAATAACGCGAAGGTGAAAAAACAAAACTGGATGCGGAGGGGCGCGAAACCTCTGCCGACGTACTCCCGATCCCACAGACTGGCGCCTCAACCAGCTGCACTCTGTCGTCTTTTATGTTTCAGTCTTCTAAAGGCTTTAATACAAAAATGTAATTATTTGAGATTGAAGTACAAAACATGTTAACAAGTACACTTGTTCGCCCACTCGTCGAATACTGCTGACCGGTGTGGGACCCGTACCAGATAAGAGTTGATAGAAGAGATAGAGAAGATCCGACGGAGAGCAGCGCGCTTCGTTACAGAATCATTTTGTAATGGCGAAAGCGTTACGGAGATGACAGATAAACTCCAGTGGAAGACTCTGCAGGAGAGACGCTCAGTAGCTCGGTACGGGCTTTTGTTGAAGTTTGGAGAACATACCTTCACCGAGGAGTCAAGCAGTACA
This sequence comes from Schistocerca gregaria, assembly GCF_023897955.1. Taxonomy (NCBI): domain Eukaryota; kingdom Metazoa; phylum Arthropoda; class Insecta; order Orthoptera; family Acrididae; genus Schistocerca; species Schistocerca gregaria. Next base: position 2,707,981 of record NW_026061713.1, on the reverse strand, counting down.
TTGCTCCCTCCTACGTATACCTGACGAAGAGACCGTGGGCATAAACTCAGAGAAATTAGAGCCCACACAGACGCATATCGACAGTCTTTGTTTCCACGAACAATACGAGACTGGAATACAAGGGAGAACCTATAGAGGTACTCAAGGTACCCTCTGCCATACATGCAAATGTAAACACGTGTTCGTGAATGTACAATGGGTCATTGCCATATAACGTCTTACTCTCGTAACACACGTGTCGCAACGTCAAAATAATTAAATAAGAAAATTCTTTAACGACCTAATGACGTTTCCCGTTATTTTATTATAACAAATCGTATCAGTCCTCGAAACATTCAGTGCGCTGGTGGTCAGAAACAGAATATATTCGTAGGGTCTAAACCATCGAAGGTGGGTATCTGCTGAACACGTCAAATGGTGTCCTGCTTTCTGGTCGTAAAGTAGACAGCCGTCTTCTTCGGATTGCTTCTCTTTTACACGGCATGGTACCGAAATATCGCAGGAGGCATTTTGTGTATCACGTGACGGAATGCCTACTCAACGTGACACAGCAGTAATCGACGTCCTGAAAATCACAGAGCACCACGTCAACGTTAGCTAACTCGTCTCGCGTGCCGGCATTCCGTGACTTGCGCTGCGGAGGCGTCCGCTTGCCTACCCCACTTTCGAATCTGCGAAGCTGCGGCGCACCCGCTGGCCCGCTGGTTGCCGCTGCGCCGCCCTCTCCGTTACGTCGTTTTCTGCGCTTCCACAAACGCGTGGCAGTTTCAGTGATTTCCCGTTCCGCAGTCAACTGTGTAAGGTTGTTGCATTAATTTGAGGTGTAAAAGCGGTGCTGATAGACAATAAAAGAGGGTTAAAAGCAGTGAGCTATCTGAGGTAGTTAACGTTGCATTACTGAGCAACTGTTTCACCAGGTATCCAATCTAGCTTACCAAATTTCCAACCAGACTAACATTAATTATAATCTTTTAATAGTCATACGAAAACCGGTGATACATATATAAAAAAGAGAATTTAAATAAAAATAAATCAGTTTATATTTGGAAATTTACTTTAACATTGATCATTGAAATTTCAGCATATTAAACTTGAGTCATAACTAAGCTGGTGCCTGATTTTGGATTGTGAAAATGTGAGTTTGTAATCTTACGGAACACATCAAATAGGGATCCAAGATTGGGAGACTGCATACAACACTACATTCATAAAATAACACACGAAGAACATTGAAACATATGTAAGAGGAAATTAACCACAACCAACCGATTCAATTTTCACCCAAAGAAGTAACGTTCGTAGCGCAATCCTGTCCGTCATGTAATTACCACACCCTGGTATACTAAATTCATACTAACTCTCTGTGAAACCTTCCCGAAAAGAATAGCTGAGAGCTACTTTGATGATTACACCACATGCTTCACGTGGTTAACTTGCTTTACACAAAGAGTGTAATGCCACAATAATTTTGATAATTAAAATAAATTAGATCGAAAAGCAATTTACAAAAGAAAAACCTCGAACTGGTTACTATCGTCTTACTATTAACCTGATGGGTCAAACAATTGTATAAGCACGTGGTACTGGTCTCACGAAGTACACCCTACGTGGATTGAACATAAAGAAAAGTTGCTATATTAAAAATATTGTTAAGGCGAGACGTTATAATCTCACGCACATTCGCATTTAAGATTGATGATCTTAGTTAGAGTTACTGATCAACACGTGGTTCCACTTTACTAACAAACTAGTGACAAAGCAACTACTGTAAAATAATCTGAAGTTCGCACTCGAAATACACTGCGTTGCAACTTAAGATAACATTAGATATTTTAGAGCTAAACCTGAAATAAAGTTGATTAAATTTTCAGTTAGGCTGAACTTAAGAAATCCATTGTCCTGCGGACTTAGCAGACACGCGCTTAGCCGGAGATCTTACCACTTCAGACGCTCGCCGCGGACAGACTGACCTGCGCTCCCACCGAGCGTGCATCCCGATACAAAACGGAAGTGACCAGAGGGGCAGCTTCCTATACCAACATGACAAGCGACGGACAGAACCATACTAAGGATAGAAACCTCTTTGCTTTTAGAAAGCATAGCTACCTGTTCCGACGTTGGTCCTACTGTTCTCTAGCAGACAGGCTTGTCTGCTACCCTCAAGCATGCAACTAGAAATACATTTGCTCATTCATCCTCTCACACAGAAGGGAAGGGGGATGACAGTATCTTATCATATACAGTACATAAAAGAAAGCGGATGTAGGTTCTGTATGAGACTGTGTGACATGAATTGCATATAAACTGTGTTTTAAAGTGTAGTAGTGTGACAGATCGTTCTTGTTTATGTGGAAAAGTAACACTGCTCAGTCTCCTCCCAGATAGTCAGAAACACCACAGTGAATTTAGAAGAGGAATTTGTGCCGTAAATGGCAACAGATTTAAGAAATTAACATGAAAGGAATCCAACAGAGACCTTTCAACTGCTCTCTCTCATCCCTACGCAAGCGTAATTGCGCGACCGACAGCGAGCGACGTCTGGACACGACTCCCGGCAACGAGCACCAGCATCGGGCTCAGAGCTCAGAGCGACCATGTCCCCGCTACAAGTTGACTCCCTTCAGCCGACCAGCTGTTTCAACTAAACGGCGCCCCTGAACTGTAGAATACTGTAGCTCGAGAGTAAGACTGCAAAAATAGCTTCACTTAGGAAAGTAAAGCGAAAAGGAATGACGTTCGTGAAATTTACAAATGAAGGAAACTTAGTGGTTGATGCTACAAATTATGAAATGCTCCACGGAGATCACGACACAACTTTTTCGAATACACGTGAATGAGCAGAGGAGCATTTCAATATCTCATCAATAAATTAAAGACGAATGTTTTTTACACGATCGAGAGCTTTTAACAACCGATAAATGCGGAAGAATGGTTCAAATGGCTCTGAGCACTATGGGACTTGACATCTCAGGTCATCAGTCGCCTAGAACTTAGAACTACTTGAACCTAACTAACCTAAGTACATCACACACATCCATGCCCGAGGCAGGATTCGAACCTGCAGTTGCACGGTTCCGGACTGAAACGACTAGAACCGGTAGGACACGGTGGCCGGCGCGGAAGAATGAGTGACTACCTATAAACTATAAATAACCGCAGTAAACTAGAGCTAGCTGTGGTGTAACGGAAGCCTTTCCCGTTTGAGACTGCGGCTTCGGAAAGGTCCTGGGTTTGATCCCAGTACATTCTTGCTTTTTAACTGATTCAGCTACAATCCTGTATACTGTTTTATGTATACTGTTTACACCGCATCGCTAAGTATATTGTTATGGTCTTGCCAAAGTACTAGGTCTGTAAGTGTATACACACCTATGGTTCAAATGGCTCTGAGCACTATGCGACTTAACTTCTAAGGTCATCAGTCGCCTAGAACTTACAACTAATTAAACCTAACTAACCTAAGGACATCACACACATCCATATCCATGCCCGAGGCAGGATTCTAACCTGCGACGTAGCGGTCGCTCGGCTCCAGGCTGTAGCGCCTAGAACCGCACGGCCACTCCGGCCGGCTCTACACACCTATCCCAGTACATCATACACTCTACATTACTAGTAAATTTTACAGGTATTTGATGTTACGAACGTAATTCATCATCGGTCAGTGTTGAGACAAAGCGTTTCATTTAATCTAAAGTCTGTAAACGTAAAGAGTACAAAATGTTTGAAAAGAAAATCAAACGTTTTGTGAAATGATTTGTCTAAAAGTGTGAAATAAAAAATATTAGAGAAACGTTTCATCCACCTCACTTCCTGTTCATTATTTCGAGCGTCATTCAAAGGCAATGTAGAACGTTTCTCTCATCTATTTATTTCTTTTATCCAAATTGTTTCACAAAATATTTGACCTATTTATTTCATTTTCTATTTTGAAGTTTTATGCAGAAAGCACGATGTCTCTGACTTCTCGTTTTCCTTCCTCACGTTGGTACTTGATACGAAGGAAGCCTTCTTGACATTTAAATACCGCATCAATGAATTTTTTATGTGCAAAATAGCTAGGCCTTGAACAGATGAACTTTTTGACACTTCGATATAGCTTGGGAGCAAATTTTCCTGAAATATTTCAATTTTTCCTTAACTCTGTAATTAAGTTTTCCTTGATTACCCTGTTACTTTCAAGGAGTTAAATATTTTCACTCGAAACTAGACCTCACTCTGGTTACGTCGAAACCCCGTTTGCCTGTTTCTCTGTCTTCGTTTGGCAATGAAAATTCGGACCAAACCTCACGGTGTACTTTATAGGGAGCCTTGTTTTCGTTCTGCTCACACATTTACAAAAACGTACCAAGTGTGAATCATACGATGAAATAGTCCTTTCTGCGTGCTGTCATTTCCATAAAAACGTCATTCCGATATCTTCAACTGTTTATGGGTCGAAGATTTTTACGACTCGATTCCCGAAGAGCAGCAGAGGATTCGCACGCGTCGCAAGACACCCGCCAGCGGACATAACAGCTAATACGTCAAGAATGAAAAGAGATATCATTCTGGCCAACTTTAAATACAATTTAGATACCTTGGTTACACATCGTACGCAATAATGTATGGCCTCTAATGAACCATAGGAGCATGTATGCAATGTGATTTTACCTCCGCAGATTCTTAAAAATTTCGTGCAGCCATGTACATTGTTTCGTGCAGCACAGTAACTATGACGAATAACGAAAATAAACAGAAACATTTACCGAGCAAATATATCAAGCTGTAAGATGCGGAAGAATAAATATTTTTCGGCGAATAGTTTTCTTAAAATCGGATGATAAGTATTTCATAGCTGCCGTCTCGGTTTACCGAGAAGGCACGTGGCTGTCGCGCGTGCTGCAGCGGCGACACTCTAACACGCCTGAATTCGAACGTCGCCAGTTGCAGCAGAGGACAGGCAGTGCCAAGGACGTCACTCACGTCGGACACTTCCGTAACTACACGTGAGGTGGTAGTTTGTCGTCTGAAGCTGTCGCGCGCTGCTGGTTGCTTCTGTCACTTACGCAGGACGCGGCCTTATAGGTCTTGAGTCGGTAGCTCATTCCCTCTAGAACGCAATGCTTTTGGATCACGAGATAAATGAGCATAACATATTTCATTTAAATTTCTACTGCACTCATCGATGTTCTGACAACACCATATTTTTTCTCCCAAGTTTCTTTATCTTTTAATAACTGAGACACCCGATACATAAACGATGCTCCGAGTTTTAAATGAAATGATATTGGCATTCACTGGGTGCAAGTATTGGGACAACATGCGTACCAGGTCAAAGTACCGTTATCCACTATGGCGGCGATGACGTCATTCAAGATGGCGACGATGACTCAGTCAAGATGTCGGAATTTGGCCGGATTTTTGAATTTTGGCGGTTAAGTGCCACGCCCTCTCACCCAGAAAAATGGCGCGAAGTTTAAGTTCCAACATGATTGTGTGTCACGCCCCGGTTATCTCTCCTAAGCAAAGAAAATGGCGGGAACAAAGTATTTAACCAACTTCAAGCAGGTGTGTTCTCCTCTGGGTCTGAGCTCCAGATGGCTCAGTTCATATCAGTGTCACCAGAGGGCGTTCTCCTGAAGTCAGGTGATGACGCAAGTACCGTCATTCAAGACGGCTGCACCCGATGTATCCACTAAGAGCTCCGGAGCCCAACTGGCTGAGTTCATATCGGTGCCACCAGACGACTCCACCACGATGTCGAGTGATGACGCAAGTACCGGAGTTCTAGATGGCGGTATACAGTGTGTTCACCGCGAGCTCCAGAGCCCAACTGGCTTAGTTCATATGGTGGCCACCAGAGGGCGCCACCGCAACGTCGGGTGATGATGCAAGTACCGGTTTTCTCTCGCGCCGCGCCTCTGGCCAACGGGGTTCCGAAAGCTTACATCAAAAACCCTCGGCTGCCACCTCGAAATACGCGCCGAACATAGTCTTCTGTCCAACCATACTAACACCGACATCGCACATCTAAACTATCAATTATCTACGTACTTAATTCCATTTCAATTTTAATCATTTACAATTAGTCAATTTAAAATTGCAATATTCAATTATCAAAAGAGAAGTCTGACATGTTCCCACTACCAGCGCTGTGTTCATTCATGACAAAGCAACCCCCCCACCCCCACCCCTAGAACGCTGAACTCCTATTGTCTGCTGCATTAGTCATGTGATTCGACTTCACTGAACCTAGGACTTGGAATAAATTTTCACCAATGCCACACCCACCTGGACTTGGAATCAAATGGTTAAAGTATCCACCATGATCCTCACAACCAAGCACCACGCCCCCTTACCGACCCACGTTGACGGGCCTACGTGCATTAACCCGCACTAATGTGCAACTAACATGTACTAAAGTGTACTAACATGCACAGCACATGACTTCATCTAAATGGGGCGAAATGATAGGCCCGGACGGTGTGGCCGTGCGTCTCTGGGCGCTTCAGTCTGGAACCGCGTGACCGCTACGCTCGCAGGTTCGAATCCTGCCTCGGGCATGGATGTGTGTGATGTCCTTAGGTTAGTTAGGTTTAAGTAGTTCTAAGTTCTAGGGGACTGATGACGACAGAAGTTAAGTCCCATAGTGCTCAGAGCTATTTGAACCTTTTTTCTTTTTTCTTTTTTTTTTTTTTTTTTTTTTTTTTAAATGATAGGAAAACAGGTCTGAGCACAAATCTTACCTTTGCAGGGCGTGTCTCCACCACGAGGTTTACCGTCCAACTGGCACAGTACTCATTACTGCCATCAGATCGTACTGTCATCCCTCCTGTCACCTAATCCCAGATTGTGGTCTGTAGGGGCCAGAATTATGTTAAATTACTCAGGCTGGGGAGAGTAAGGAAGCAGTCCACTCTGTTTATTTTGACATGTAATATATTTATCACACTGAGGCAAAACACTTTCCATTTTATCCTTGCGCTCATAATACACACTCTACATACACGAAAACAACTCCTAATTTATGCAAACAATTTAATTACAGACATTCACACTCCTCCAAAATAATTCAGCGCAAGTTTGTCTAGACACGCTCAGTACTCGTAAACTGTCCAAATAACTCAAAGCACAGCCGACAGACCTGCTCGCAAAATAATTCAATCACGCACGCAAGCACCCTCCGCCAAGCGCTGTCCAGTAGGGCGCACAGACGGCCCTAACGGCGTGGCGCAGCCGTCAACTGTCAAAGCACGCGCAGGCCCGCCCGCGTCCCTCAAGCAGCGGCATCTCATTCGTACTTCCTTTCTGAGAAACTCCTATCCAAATACGTGTCCACCTAGACACACGTGCTCACGTGATGGTGCAGGAGCGCACTCCAAGTCGCAGCCCCATACTCGAGGCGCCTTAGGCCAGCATTGTCCTCACCACAAATGGCAGAATAGCGCAGCATGCTTCCTTCTGATGGAACGTACGTGACGTGCTCAGCTGTGTTTGCCTGCCACACCATGGCTCGCGCCGCCTCTCCCGGCGAAACGTCCGCTTGGCGGCTCGCCATGTAACAACGTTCCCAAGCTTATTCTTACTTCACCATGCTAATTAAAAAAAAAAAACCAACTCGAACTCTCCGGAATTGTATATTCTTCCAAAAATAGTTAACTCAAGCCTTCTATATGTCCCAGATATTACGCACGGAAATTCCTACTCTAACAGAACCTCCTTAGGAAAATAACCTCTAGCGCACTCACTCTATCGCTCCTAACGTCTTTCTCCTCCAGATTTCAACATAGGCAAGCGTTCCCTCCGCTATGTACAGACCCCTGTATCCTAGCACAAACGATGGAGCATTCTTACTTGCTCCTATCGCATCTACAGCCGGTATCGAACCACGATCCACCTATTCTTTCTGGTGCTTTCCGTCGTTATATTACAGAGAACGCTAAATATCATTCACAGTTAAACCCGCAAAATTGTCTCCCCATTATCAAATACATACCAGACTTACAAGAGTATTATAAGAACGGAACATATTTACCACTTTAACTACAATTAAATATTACTATTCCTGTTACAGTCTGCCCGCATCTCGTGGTCGTGCGGTAGCGCTCTCGCTTCCCGCGCCCGGGTTCGATTCCCGGCGGGGTCAGAGATTTTCTCTGCTTCTTGACGGCTGGGTGTTGTGTCTCGTCCTTAGGTTAGTTAGGTTTAAGTAGTTCTAAGTTCTAGGGGACAGATGACCACAGATGTTAAGTCCCATAGTGCTCAGAGCCATTTGAACCATTTGTTACAGTCTGACACCAACCAATGTACACGTAACCTCTCCTCCAGACGACTGTACTTCAGGATTTATAGCGAATATAATTTTCCGATTAAAAATTCTCACTCATACCGTCGATGTTATCAAACTGCTCAATCTATACATCCCTCACGATAGGACACACAGTCATCACCTCTAGTCATGCCATAAGATTAAAAATAATCTCCACAATGCAATATTACACAGTTAACACAGTGTAAGCCAAGGTAACTTTACAGTACAATATACACGGTCTTACATAAAGGTAATGCCAAACTTTCAGGAAACATACCTCACACGCAAAGAAAGAAAATATGTTATGTGGACATGTGTCCGGAAACGCTTACTTTCCATGTTAGAGCTCATTTTATTACTTCTCTTCAATACACATTAATCATGGAATGGAAACAAACAGCAACAGAACGTACCAGCGTGACTTCAAACACTTCGTTCAGGAAATGTTCAAAATGTCCTCCGTTAGCGAGGATGCATGCATCCACCCTCGGCGGACGGAATCCCAGATGCGCTGATGCAGCCCTGGAGAATGGCGTATTGTATCACAGCCGTCCACAATACGAGCACGAAGAGTCTCTCTACATTTGGTACCGGGGTTGCGCAGACAAGATCTTTCAAATGCCCCCATAAATGAAAGTCAAGAGGGTTGAGGTCAGGAGAGCGTGGAGGCCATGGAATTGGTCCGCCTCTACCTAGCCATCGGTCACCGAATCTGTTGTTGAGAAGCGTACGAACACTTGGACTGAAATGTGCAGGAGCTCCATCGTGCATGAACCACATGTTGTGTCGTACTTGTAAAGGCAGATGTTCCAGCAGCAAAGGTAGAGTATCCCGTATGAAATCACGATAACGTGCTCCACTGAGCGTAGGTGGAAGAACATGCGGCCCAATCAAGACATCACCAACAATGCCTGCCCAACCGTTCACAGAAAATCTGTGTTGATGACGTGATTGCACAACTGCGTGCGGATTCTCGTCAGCCCACATTTACAATTTACAATTTGATCACGTTGGATTGAAGCCTCATCCGTAAAGAGAACATTTGCATTGAAATGAGGATTGACACATTGTTGGATGAACCATTCGCAGAAGTGTACCCGCGGAGGCCAATCAGCTGCTGATGGTGCCTGCACACGCTATACAGGGTACAACTGGTTCTCCCGTAGCACTCTCCATACAGTGACGTGGTCAACGTTACCTTGTACAGCAGCAACTTCTCTTACGCTGACATTAGGGTTATCGTCAACTGCACGAAGAATTACCTCGTCCATTGCAGGTGTCCTCGTCGTTCTAGGTCTTCCCCAGTCGCGAGTCATAGGCTGGAATGTTCCGTGCTCCCTAAGACGCCGATCAATTGCTTCGTACGTCTTCCTGTCGGGACACATTCGTTCTAAAATCTGTCTCGATATAAACGTACCGCGCCACGGCTATTGCCGCGTGCTAATCCATACATCAAATGGGCATCTGCCAACTCCGCATTTGTAAACATTGCACTGACTGCAAAACCACGTTCGTGATTAACACTAACCTGTTGATGCTACGTACTGATGTGCTTGATGCTAGTATTGTAGAGCAATGAGTCGCATCTCAACACAAGCACCTAAGTCAACACTACCTTCCTTCAATTGGGCCAACTGCCGGTGAATCGAGGAAGTACAGTACATACTGACGAAACAAAAATGAGCTGTAACATGGAAATTAAGCGTTTCCGGACAAATGTCCATATAACATCTTTTCTTTATTTGTGTGGGAGGAATGTTTCCTGAAAGTTTGGCCTACATTTCTGTAACACCCTGTATACCTATTTTAGAGATACAGTGCAGTTATCTTTCATATCTGTACTGACTCGCAAGAATATTGGAGCATGAAACACATCACTGCCCCAGCAATATATCACGGAGTACCTTGTCAATCTAGTAAAAATACAGTTCGCATCCCACATCATAGAAAATCATCCATTTACATCAGCGAACCGAAGTCAGTCTCAGACCTCTTCTAAAATTAGCGATCATTTCACCTCGACAAAAACGCGTTACTATGTCTGCGTCCTTGCCTGCTCGCTTTTCTATGCACATCTCCAGACTCGGGGATTACAAGAACACACGTATTTTCGCCATAATATTATACCATTTTCGCTATACTTCTCGATACCAAGTAAACAGCACTAACCTCCCGACAGCTGACGCAACATAATTCCCGACATATAGACTCGAAATCATTTCTCTACAAACACGAAACTTTAGCTACGTGCAGCGTCCTCTAGACCACAGAGCAACTAGAAACAAACATATGAAAAATCATATTTCCAACCGCGAATACCGATCTCGCTGATCTAACATACTCCAAATCATCAACCTAATTTACAATATACCTAAGGTCCTTCCCATGTCTAGAGAACAGGCAAACGTATGTTCCGCACACCACATTCGATCTTCTCCCAACTAAATAAAGACGCGAAATGTTCACAAACAGTCAACCAAACAATTTACGTGGGCGGGAATAACCCTGTATCGCAATCGTACCATCTTCTCTAAGTTCCACTTGATCACGAAAGCAGCCCAACACATACTAAGTATGAGGTCGCTATCTGGCCGTGTAGACAAGGGCAAAGTTAACTCATATACGTTCCTACAATCCAACAGACCTCTACATTCACACAGATGCTGCTAACAGGAAGCGTGAATCATTACCACCACGGACTTTTCACACACGGATTCATTCCGGAAAACTGGTCGGATTTACACTACGGGCCATTAAAATTGCTACACGAAGAAGAAATACAGATGATAAACGGGTATTCATTGGACAAATATATTATACTAAAACTGACATGTGATTACATTTTCACACAATTTGGGTCCATAGATCCTGAGAAATCAGTACCCAGAACAACTTCTGGCCGTAATAACGGCCTTGATACGCCTCGGCATTGAGTCAAACAGAGCTCGGATGGCGTATAGGTGTCGTGTCTTGCACGCATCTCTCTCCTCTATGATTCTGGAGCAACACGAACGTTAAACTCTGAGTATGATAGTATGCTCATTTTAATCCTGAGCCTGTCCGAAGGCAGTGGCAACAATTAATTTCGAAACTAAAATGAACACGTTCCCCTTACGTATCTGATTGATATAATCTAGGTCGATAACGCAGTTTGTGCACTCTAAGGGCATCCGACGTAATGAGCGAAGTTGTAACAATTTGCATTTATCAAGCATAAGCAAGCAAAGGTGGCTAAAAGTGGTTATTGGTGTCTTCCGAGCAAAGTGAAACTAGTTGCGAGGTAGTCCCTTGAGCAGCTGTGTAGGAATAACTTGTGAGATGAGAATTTGCGGAAGAACTTTGACGGAGTGGCAGGCGTCGGGTGCTGCGACGCAGCCGGGACCAGGGCCCGAGCCTCGGGGCCTCGTCCTCCCCTGCCGTGCTCACCCCCAGCCCCGTCCCAACACTTCCTTCTCGAGATTCCTTGAGACATCGCTGTGTGTCCTATCTGCCGTTTTCTTCACTCGAGTTGTGCTATAAATTGCAGTCAACACTGACAAAAACTTTCTCTAACTGTACAAACGCTATAAATGTAGTTTTGTCTTTCTTCAACCTCCTAAGACATCTTAGCCGATATCGGCTTCTACCAGCTACCTTTTTTTTTTTCATTCTTCTGAAAACAGTTTTTCTGTCAGTATTTTGCATACGTGGCACATTTAACTCATGGTCAGGAAACTGTCATACCTACCTTCTTTGGAACTTGAATTATTACGCTCTTTTTGAAGTCTCGATGTATTTCACCAGGTGGAATAGTTTCGTTACGGCTGACTCCTCCAAACATCTCAATAATTCTGAGGAAATGCCGTCCGTTACAGAGACCTTTTTTCGCTATAGGTGACCCGTCTGGCCTTCTGAAACCTTCCGGTGTCATCTGGACTCTTCCACGTACACGACCTTTATTCGCGATTTTTAAACTAGGTATGAGCAATAAAAAATTGGGAACTCTGCGAGATTCTACCAGCCGTCTTCCCCTTTCAATCGTTTCCCCAAGTTCGTGATGTCCAACTTCTTTTTACTTTTCCCATTACAATTAAATTTTCGTGTCCCTTATACCTGAATCTCCTTCTTCTTTTTCCTTCAAGTATTAGCTAGCTGTTAGCCTCTATTGCTTACTTTTTATTTTATCTTTCCTCCTCTTTCCTGGTTTATCTATATATCTTCTCCCTATTGGTCGATAATTCTTTATTATTTTGGGCGTTGTGATTTTAATGTTTCTTGTGAAATAATACATTGTATTACGAAAAGGACAATTGCAACTCACCAAATAGCGTAGGCGCTGAGTCGGAAATGGACATAACAAAAGCCGGCCGCGGTGGTCTCGCGGTTCTAGGCGCTCAGTCCGGAACCGCGCGACTGCTACGGTCGCAGGTTCGAATCCTGCCTCGGGCATGGATGTGTGTGATGTCCTTAGGTTAGTTAGGTTTAAGTAGTTCTAAGTTCTAGGGGACTGATGACCACAGCAGTTGAGTCCCATAGTGCTCAGAGATATTTGAACCATTTTTTTTAACATAACAAAAACACTGTCAGAAAATGAGCATTTGGCCAACAAGGCCTTCGTGGCGGATAAACACACACACACACACACACACACACACACAAACACACACACACACACACACACACACACGCGAACAGGAAAATTACTGCCACCCACACGCCCGCAGTCTCTGGCTGCTGGCTCCCGAGTTCATCACACTGCCGAGCAATGTCTACCTGTGATTCTACAGGGCTCATCATCGCATCATGACAATTTTTTCGAGTGTCACCTCCCCTCGCCATTACATCATGACATCATTCACGTTCAAGAGTGATTGTAGTTCAACTGCAATGTAAATTCATCACAAGTGTTTTAACAACCATTTGTATTTTCATCTATGCGAATTTCGCAAATCCACATTTACTGCCACATGTTTTTATGTAAAAATGGTCACTATCGTCCACCTACGTACTCGCATTTTTTATGAAATCATCTTTTACCGTCACCTTTTATGTGTTTTCATCATTTTTAAATCCAGGTTTTGTAACCTTTGGCTGCAGAGCGGCTTTGCGTGCCTCAGCCCGACCCCGCTGTGGGGAACTGAAATAACAGTAAAGAAACAAAATTCTTCATCAGTCTTCGACGGCTCGCCTGATGATGACTGGCATGTGACCAGTGAAAAACGGTGCACTGAATTATACGACGAGCGGCTACAAGCCCGAAACTTGTTTGAGCATCCTTGTTTGTATCCTCTATCCATTTCTACTTTTCAGTTTTTCACTTCCTGTCAGACACATTTTTGGGAGTATTTATTCCCTTTTGCCTGGCTCATTTGTTCTTTGTTGCACTTCCAACTTTCGTGTATTTAAATCAACAGCCGTTGGTGGAGGGGGAACGCCATAGGCATTAGTACTGGACCAGGTCCACTCGAGGAGCAGTCTCAGGTCGCACCTGATGAAGGTTACGAGCTACGTGACCGAAATATCGTGCAAGTACGACGCTGGTATCCGGCAGAACACCCGACAACCCAACATGTCATTAGATCACCGGGAAAGCCTGAAGAGTTACAACAATAACAATATTGTACGCACATGCACGGCTGCATGAACATAAATTGTTGACCATCCGCATCTGTACGATATAACTCTAAACTAATTCTCTGGGTGTGAATTCCTTGGCATAATTTGAATTACGTACAGATCTGGTGCCAAAAAGTTTCATACGAGCCCGCAGGCGAGGCCGAGCGGTACTAGGCACCTCAGTCTGGAAACGCGCGACCGCTACGGTCGCAGGTTCGAATCCTGCCTCGGGCATTGCTTGTTGTGATGTCCTTAGATTAGTTAGGTTTGAGTAGTTTTAAGTTCTAGGGGTCTGATGATCTCAGATGTTAAGTCCGATAGTGCTCAGAGCCATTTGAACCATTTTTGTTACGTACGAAAATTTGTGGCAGAGAACGACTCGACCCCAGATTCGCCACCTTTCGCGTCGCGGGCGATCGCCGCAACCTGTTCAGCTGCAGTGTGCTTCCCGGACCGACCGCAAGCTCCCTACGTCACACCGCTCTCTCCGTAACAGGAAGGAGCAGGCGACGAGAAAACGCGGCGAAATTCGTTATCATCGTGTGCCAGCCTAGACTTGTAATACCTACACACATGTTGCGGGAAACCGATTAATGTTAGGAGCATTAGGTGAACAGATGGCAATATTACGATGCAGGTAGTGTGACATACGGAAGGCTGCGTCGGTCCAGGGAGAGCGAGGGGATTGCCGAAGTATTTAAGGCGATAAATGGTAAACCCGAGTTCAACTCCCAGTCGGGCACGAATTTTCGTTACGTCAGTGTTTGGTGGGAGTCCAGTACAGCTGGTGCCGAGGAACTCGCATTCGATGAAGTAACTCCGAACAACATTATACTGAATGAAATTTTTTCGGGATACCAGCCGAGTGGCAGCATTGACAAGTAGCAACGTTTGAATGAGTTTTGAGACTTGTTCCGAAAATGACGAGTAGTGAAGTCGTCGAAACGTTGCTGGAAGACGACAGTGGTACTTGGCCAATATCCGGATAAGATTTCAACAACATAAGCCTCTAAATCAACCGAATGCTTGATCGCCACTTAAAAAGTCTGAAATATTTGTTACCGGTATGTCACCGAACTTTAAAGATAAGAGAACAAGATTACGTAGGAATCGATTGTAACGATGGGGCGCACTTTGCAGGTGACGGCGGCTTCCCTTCCCCTGGAGAAGGGCAGCGCCGGGCAGGAACCTGCTCCACGCGGCCGCGCCTCCCTCCCTTCCTCCCTCCCTCCGCGCTGCGCGGCACCGCATCACGGCCTATTTTGGCGTGCGTGACGTCACGCAGCAGCCAGACGGCCGTAAACACGGTCCCCTCACACGACTGCCACGTGCCACCTGTCAGGGACGGCTCACCGCCACGGGGTCGAATGGGAAGCTGCACTGGCAAATTGTATGCGGTATTGAAAGGGCTGCGGGGAGTGACCGGGCTGGCAGCCGTACGGTATTCGTTCCTCTTACCACAGTTGCCACAAACACGTCCAGTCCGTGATCCGTCCGTATTCGTCTTACTCTGTCGAACGTATCCTAATGGCAATGTCCACGGCGTGAACCGGTTCATAACAAAGTCGCCAGCTGCTGATACGCTGTATGAGAGGCAGTCTGAGATTTATGCGCTCACGTGTTCGGTCGGTATCTGGCATCTAAGTCTCCGCTCTGCGAACCAGTTCCAAGTACATCGCGCATTTCAGGACTTATTAGGGCTTCTACCCATTCGATTTACGCGGGAAGAATGACAACTTAAAAGCGCCTCTATACAATGTAACGAGGCAGTCTTGTCCTTGCGATTCTTACCGGAGCGGCACATCGGAGGATGTAACGTACTCCTACATTCATCGTTTAAAGATGGTTGCTGAAACTTTGTAAGTAGGCATCTCGGAGTAGTTTACGACTGTCGTCAGGAGTCTGCCAGTTCAGTTTCTTCAGCGTCTCCGTGACCCTCTGCCACTGGTCAAACAAGCCTGAGATCGTTCCAGCTGATCCTCTTTGTACACATTCAGTATTCGCTCTTAGTAATGTCTGGTACGGGCCCAAAAAACTGTCGAGCAGTAGTCTAGGATCGGTCGCACAAGTGATTCGTAAACTCGTTCCATTTTTCCAGCTACCAATAAAGACAAGTGGTCCACCTGCTCTATCCACGTCGGAGCCTACGGGTATGTGACCGTTACATTTCATGTCCCCACGAAGTGTTACACATAGATATTTCTTTGAGATTACCGATTACAGTTGTGACTCACTGATATTACAGTAACAGCATGCGTTTTTTTTTTTCTCGTTTTGTGAAGTGCAAAATTTAACATTTCAAACATTAAAGCAAATTACCGCTGTACCACTGTGAAATCTTATCAACATTCGGCACTATTTATGCAGCTTCCTCCACACAGTACTTCACCGTAGATAACTGAATAAACTACCAAAAAATCTCACGCTAATACTATTGTCCACAAAGTCGTTATTATTCAACACGAACAGTAAGGGTTCCAAAGCAAGTCCCTGCGCACATCAAAAGTTAATTTTACATTAGTCGATGACTCGCTATCCGACATAACGTACTGCGTCCTCCCAAGAAACGCTGATTCCAGTCAGAAGTTTCTCTTAATGTCCTATAAGGTCGTAGTTTCAACAAGCCTAGATGTAGTGCCGAGTCAAATGCTTTTCGGAAACGAAGAAATTGTGCACGCACATGACGGCGTCGGTCCGTGCTTCTCACAATGTCGCGACAGGAAAGTAAATGTTGCTTTTCACATAACCAACGGTTTTGGGATCGACGCTGTTTGGCATAGAAGAGGTAATTCTGTTTTAGATACGCCATTATGTTTGAGCTCCAGTATGTTGAAAGGTTCTATAACAGGTGGATAACAAAGATATTTTGTCTATGACTTCTTCAGCCTTTCTAGTACACAACTAGGCTTGTGATTGTTTAAGTAAATGCGCACAGCTTATTGTTCTTTGGATGTCGGGTACGTTATGGTTCCAGGAGTAACACGTTCTGTACAGAATAGGTAGTTCACTGGGCCCTGGAAATCGTTCAGTCACGACGGTTTTGGCTGTTTCTCAAAGCCACTGATACCCCACCATGTCCACTGTATTTGCATTGGTGCGAGAATCAAACTGCAGCAGTACCATAGGATATTCGTTAGTAAGGGCCACGAATAACAATGATCCACCGTGAATCTCAGATACGAATGTGAACATTCTGGAGACTTACACCCAGTCGGGAGGTTCTCTGGTGAACTGGTGTCACGTCGCGGCATCACAGAGCAAGCCGTGTGGCCGGGCCGTCGCCCGCTCCACCCACGCACTTGTGCTCGCCACTCCAGCCAGCCAGCTGGAAACACAACAGAGGCCCGCCGCAGACAACTCGCCAACTCGCCGTCGCCACATTTGGCTTATGTCGAGTGTAGGAAAAGGCAGGTCTCGTGAAAGAGTGTGGAATCTATTCAGTTCACAACTCTCAGTTAATATGCCGCTCAAACTAAAACCGGAAAGGATACCGAGCATTCTCCCGCACGCTAGGTACGACAATCGCACACTCAGCAGCGGGCCTCTCGTAGAGACGTTCACCGTTCACCAAACAGTAACAACATGTAAGAAACTTCTCTACAGAGTGATTGACAATTCACATTACACACTTCTACAGGTGTGGACAGTATTCAGTATATAAAATTTTACATAGGAACCCAGGGCTGGAAACGTCATCCAACGACGCTACAGAGCATCGAATTTATAGGAGCCGACGCCTGTACGCGTACGTATATACAGTGTGATACCGCTATGATGTTACAGACTTTCCAAGGTGATGAAGTAGGATGCATGTGTCAATTTGGGGTTGGCCTCCCAGTACTTGAAACGAACGAGTCGAAAGTTATAAGTGGAAACTCTTGTGAAACCTCTGACAGTGTCAGACACGTACTGGTACTATTGTTGCTTTCAGACTGCGGTGTGTGTAACATGATTTGTAAAGCACCCTGCCTATTCGTGGTTCACAAGGCCCTCAGTATCATTATTACAATAAGCACAAAATAAACCAACACGCTTTAATATTTTTTTATCTCATAGAAGTGGAAGACTCTTTCGGTATATAACGACAGACGATAAATACTGTTACGAAACGTACGAAGCCGGACGCTGTGGTCGAGCCGTTGTAGGCGTTTCAGACCGGAACCGCGCTGCTGCTGCGGTCGCAGGTTCGAATCCTGCCTCGGGCACGGATGTCTATTATGTCCTTACTTTTAAGTTTTAAGTAGTTCTAAAACTAGGGGACTGACGACCTCAGATGTTAAGATCCATAGTGCTTAGTGCCATTTGAACCATTATTTGGAAGTTACGAATTGCTATATTCACGTCTGGGACTAGAATGTCCATAGTGTCTTTATACTGGGGATGCATAATGTAGGCGCATGTCTTTATTCCAAACTGTAACGGACTGTCCAGACTCTTAACTGTAGGCATTTTTCTTCAAAGCGTCGTTGTACGTAGTGCCGACTGAAAGGCAGGCAGAAGACGCACAGCAGTCGCAAGTGTTGGACTTGCATCAGTGCTGTCGTAGTACCGAAAGCCAAAGTGGAAGGCAAGTCGCAGTATAAAGTTCCTGATCACCAGTCTTTGCGCCAACATACGCTATTAAATTCGGAACCGTGCGGTGTCTAGAGAAGTGAGGGCATGTCGATGACGATGAGTCGGTCGTGTGGGGACCGTAAACTGCGCGCGTCCTCGGTGCGACTGGACACGAGTGGGCCGGATGCCGGCACCGCCCCCACCGAGTTACCTCCCGCGTTTGCCGCCGTCGACAACGAAGACGTGGTAACAAACACACGTACTTGTTACAGTCAGCGAGAATCGACTCGCAGAGCCGCGGCGCGGACCTAACAAACCGCGCGAGATCACTTTTCGCACTCACTCGGCACTGCGGTGGTACGGAACGAGAACGACCGGCCACCCTGCTGCGACGCTAGCGGCGCTCCGGGACGCAGACGCACCTGCTGGCGCTCAGTGGCGGCGGCGTCGGAGGCGGCGGCGGCGGCGGCGGCTGCAGCGTCCGTGTGGCAGCAGCGCGGCCAGGCTGCGCCGGCGCCTATGCTGCGCTGAGCCGGAGCCAGACTGCGCCGCGCCGCTCGCTGGTCGGCGCTGCCGGCCACGCCCCCAACCCCCCCTCCCTCCACACCCCCCCCGGCCACTCCCACCGCCACACACCCCCGCCGCCACCGCTGGCTCGCCACCGCCGTCGACGGCGACCACGACGGCGGCCGGAAAAGAAGCCCGGGCCAGCGCGCCCTCTCCGAAAGCCGCACACGTTTGCGCGGCATTCCAACAGCCGTCAGCAGCATACGCGAGATGCGGTAACGTTCAAGCCCGGGTTCCCGGGTTCGATTCCCGGCGGGGTCAGGGATTTTCTCTGCTTCGTGATGGCTGGGTGTTGTGTGATGTCCTTAGGTTAGTTAGGTTTAAGTAGTTCTAAGTTCCAGGGGACTGATGACCTAAGATGTTAAGTCCCATAGTGCTCAGAGACGTTTGAACCATTTTGAACCATACGCGAGAGTCGGTTACTCGGCCGATACCGCTGCTCAGACGGACTGGGGAGTGCTCCGCGTCCTCTGCCGATTTTGAACGCTAGGCGACTTCATTGCTGGTATGCGGTCACGGTCACATATCGTCGGTGGTCGGCTGAGTTTACTGATCGACCGGTCCGGAAGGACAGAAACTGCAGTAAATCACCGATTGGACAATGAGTGCTGGTGGTTATTTTTTAGTGGCGTATACGAGGAATAGGGCCAAAAATCTTCACAGTTTCCGTACTTCCGATTCGTAAATATCATCACAATTTTAACTTCATTTCAATTCCCCACGCCTCTCCATTTCTTACGGAAGTCGGCCCTGACACTCTGGCTACGGCTCATTCTTTCACAAACATTTTCTCATGTTCTGCTAACTTTTTATGAACTGTCAGGTTTGCATTTTTTAAAGTGGTCCTTATTTGTTGTCTCGAAATCAGTGAAGCGCGGTCACGTTGCAGCCCGTCTCGTCACCTTGACGTACAGACCTAGCACCACAGTAGGAGAAACTGAAATCAGTTTGTTCTCCTCGGTCGATTCGGCCGACGTTCTCACACACTAAATTTGCACTTTGACAAACCCACAAGTTTATTTCGAGATCGGAGTTTGTGGCACCTTGAGGATGAAAAATACAGTTGTTGTTGTGGTCTTCAGTTGTACATCCCCTCTGATTCGGCCAACATCAGTTACTTTGCTGCCCAAACACCAAAACTCAAAAATGGTTCAAATGGCTCGGAGCACTATGGGACTTACATCTGAGGTCATCAGTCCCCTAGAACTTAGAACTACTTAAACCTAACTAACCTAAGGACATCACACACATCCATGCCCGAGGCAGGATTCGAACCTGAGACCGTAGCAGTCGCGCGGTTCCAGAGTGAAGCGCCTAGAACAGCTCGGCCACCGGAGCCAGCACTAAAACTCATCTACAACTTTATTTCATAATCTAATTCCCTCAACATCACCTGATGTAACTCGACTACATTCCATTACCCCTGTTCCGCTTTTGTTTATGTTCGTCTTATATTCCCATTTCAAGACATTGTCGTTTCTGTTCAACTGTTCTTCAAAAGTTCTTTGCTCTCTCTGACAAAATTACAATGTCGGCAGCAAACACCAAAGTTTTTATTATTTTCTCCCTGAAGTTTAATTCCTACTTCAAATTTTTCTTTCGTTTCCTTTACTGCTTGCTCAGTGTACAGATCGAATAACATCGGGGCTACACTACTATCCTGTCTCACTCCCTTCTCAACCACTCGTTCCCTTTCGTGCCCCTCGACTCTGACACCTGCTATCTGATTTCTCTACAAGCTATAAACAGCCTTTCGCACCCTGTATTTTACCCACGCTACCTCCACAATTTCAAAGACATTGGTGTTCCAGTCAGCAGTTCAAATGGTTCAAATGGCTCTGAGCATTATGCGACTTAACTTCGGAGGTCATCAGCCGCCTAGAACTTAGAACTAATTAAACCTAACTAACCTAAGGACATCTCACACATCCATGCCCGAGGCAGGATTCGAACCTGCGACCGTAGCGGTCGCTCGGTTCCAGACTGTAGCGCCTAGAACCGTCCGGCTACTCCGGCCGGCCCAGTCAGCAGTGTCCAAAGCTTTCTCTAAGTCTACAGTTGTTATAAATGTAGATTTTTACACTTCTAAGAGAAGTTGTAGGGTCAGTATTGCCTCGCACGTCCCTACACTTCTCCTGAATCCAAACTGGTCTACCTCGAGTTCAGCGTCTACCAGATTTTTCACTCTTCTGTGACGAACTCGTGTTAGTATTTTGCAACAGTGACTTATTAAGCTGATAGTTCGATGTTATTCTCACTTGTCAGCGGCTGGTTTCATTGGAATTGGAATTATTACACTCTTCTAGAAGTCTGAGGATATTTCGCCTGTCTCATACAACTCAGATGAACGAGTTTTGTCACGGCTGTCTCTCACAAGGCTGTCAGTACTTTTGACCGAAAGTAGTCTACTCCCGGCGCCTTGTTCCGTGTTTGGTCTTTCAGTGCCCCGACAAATACTTCTTGCAGTATCATCGTCCCCGTCTCATCTTCATCTACGTCCTCGTCCACTTCTGTAACACAGCTCTCAAGCACATTGCTCTCGTATAGAATCTCTATATACTCCTTCAACCTCTCAGCGTCACGAGGGATGGCCGCACGGTCTACGGCGTCTTGTCAGTCCGCGTGGCTCCCCCAGTCGCAGGGTCGAGTCCTCCCTCAGGCTTGGATCTGTGTGTGTGTGTGTGTGTGTGTGTGTGTGTGTGTGTGTGTGTGTGTGTGTGTGTGTGTCGTCCTAAGCGTAAATTAGTTTGAGTCAGATAACCTCAGCAGTTTGGTCCCATAAGACCCTACCGCAAATTTTTCAATTTTTCAGTCTTCCCTTCTTTGCTTACGACTGGTTTTCCAACTGAGCTCTTGATATTCATACAGTTGTTTCTGCTTTCTGCAAAGGACTCTTTAATTTTCCCTTGGTGAGATATGCTTCTAAATCCTTACATTTCCCTCTAGCTATTCCTATTTAGCCATTTTGCACTTCCTATCAGTCTCGTGCTCTAGACGTTTGTATTTCCTTTAGCCTCTTCATTTGCAGCAAACTATATTTTCTCCTTTGATCAATTTAAATTGTTAAATTCTCCTGGGTTAACCAAGAGTTTATATTGGGCCTTGTGTTTTACTATTCTCTGCTGCCTTCAGTAGTTCATCTCTAAGTCTATTCATTCCGTCTTCCACTGAATTCCTTTCCCCTATTCTGGTCAACCTTTGTCTAACACTCCCACTAAACCTCTCCACGTCCTCTCTCCTTAATTTCATACCCTTTTGCGTTTTCTTTATCTTTTCATCCAAAATTAACAATCAATAAGTTGTGGTCAGAGCCCACGTTTCCACCTGGAAATGTCTTGCAATTTAAAATCTATTTCCGAAATCTCTTTCTTACTATTTTATAATCAATCTGAAACCTTCCAGTGTCTCCAAGTCTCTTGCTCCTATACAAATTTCTCACATGATTCTTAAACCGAGTGTTACCGATTATTAAATTAGCTTTCTTCAAAACTGTACCAGGCGATTTTCTCTTTCATTTCATTACCCAGTTCCATGTTCACCTACTATTTCTCCTTCTCTTCCTTTCCCTACTATCAAGTTCCAGTCCCCCATCACAACTAAAGTTTCGTCTCCCTTAACCGTCTGAATGATTTCTTTTATTTCATCATAGTTTTCTTCAATTTCCTCGTCATCTGCGGAGCTAGTTGGCATATAATCTTGTACAGCTGTGGTAGGTGTGAGCTTCGTGTCTCTTTTGGCTACGATATTGCTTCAAATGGCTCTGAGCACTATGGGACTTAACATCTATGGTCATCAGTCCCCTAAACCTAACTAACCTAAGGACATCACACAACACCCAGCCATCACGAGGCAGAGAAAATCCCTGACTCCGCCGGGAATCGAACCCGGGAACCCGGGCGTGGGAAGCGAGAACGGTACCGCACGAGATGTAGGGTTTACAATATTGCGTTCACTATGCTGTTCATAGTAGCTTATCCGCATTTCTATTTTATTATTCATTATTATTAAACCTACGCCGTCATTACCCCTAATTACATCTACTTGATTTTGTATTTATAACTCTGTATTCACCTGACCAGAAGTCCTACTCACACTGCCACCGAACTTCACCAATTCCTACTACATCTAACAACAACCTCTTCATTTCCCTTTTAAAAATTCTAACCTGCCTGCCTGATTAAGGGATATAACAGCCCACGCTGAGATCCGTAGGGCGCCAGTTATGTATCAACTTATGACGGCATCCTCCTGCGTAGTCCCCGCCTGGAATATTTTACCGAAGAGGGTGCTAATATCATTTAACATACAGTAGAGCTGCATGTCTCGGGAAAAATTACGGCTATACTGTAGTTTCCTCTTGCTTTCAGTCGTTGGCAGTATCAGCACAGCAATGCCACTTTGGTTGATGTTACCGTGTCGGCCAGATCAGTAAATCGTCCTGAAGTTACTGAAAAGGCTGCTGCCCCTCTTCAGGAACCGCACGTTGGTCTGGCCTCTCCTCCGTTGCATTTACTGCTGTCTGTACTGCTGAGGCACGCAATCCTCCCCACCAACGGCAAGGTCCAGGGGAGATATCATAATCGGGATGTGAAGGGAATCTGTGAATTGCAATCACAGCTTAATTGGAAACCACAAATAGGCAAAATCTTTAGTGGGCATTTTGGGCGTAAATTATAACCTCAGAAAATAATTTGTCGAATTCACAAGGGTGACGAATTTTATGCTTAGAATCACCATAGTGGATCTTTTTCGCGTTGCGGCATGTGGGCATTAGCTGTTTACAAGATATTATTACTGCTTACTGTTTCTATACCGGTTGGGTAGTGACTGGGTTGTATGAGGTATTTGAAAATTTGGAGTATGTGTTTCCAGTGTTCAGTGCTTTAGGTGTTTACAATATCTTTTTCCAAAATTCATGTCCGTCATTCAATTATATGTTGAATGACAGTCATTGAAAGTTAATTGCGATGTCTGTTTTGGTGAATTTCAAGTTGAGATGGGTGCTTGAAACTTCGTTTTTCAACGTCATCACGGATCATCTTGAGTTATTCAACAGATCTCTCTTTGTTCATCTGATACAGGGTGTCCCAGAAGGAATCATCAGTGTTCACGATACGACGGAAACGATCATTAGAAACAAAAATGTCTGGTAAATATGGTGACTAAAATGTGTACTTTAAGAGCTGTGAGCTCTTGTTCATCTCCTCTACTGTCAAAGACTTTTTTTCCTTTTTAGGATACGCATTTTAGAGCCCATGTTGACGACAATTTTTTTTCTTCTTGTGAGGCACACTACCTTCTCTAAAATATGGAAAGCATAGAGATCGCAGACAAAAAGACTCAAATGTCTTAAGGAAAATTTAATCACATCAGATCTATAGAAGAGATTTGTTTCACACTGTAAAGGTGAAGTGCATCTTTAGGGATGCATTTTAGAGCCCAATTCGCTATACTTTTTCGCTTAAAATGATCGCTCCTGTCACATCTCTGATAACAGACCATTCCTTCTGGGACACCCTGTTTATTCGCACAACTGGTCTGATTATTCTAGTACCCGCCATGTTCTTTTCGAAACAGATATAGCTGATCAAGATGCACGATGCATTTAGCACGTTTAATCTACACTCCACAACCACACTGCGGTGTGTGGCGGAGGCTACTTTCCACACTAGTGCCACTTCCCTCTTTTCCAGTTCCCGTCACGTACAGTTCTTGGGAAGAACGACTGCACGTAAGCCTTCGTGTCGAGTCGGATCTCTCTAATGTTATCTTCTTGATCTTTTGGAGAGGTATACACAGGTGGAAGTGCCACAATGCAGCACTCGTGTCAGAAAACAGTTGCGTCGTGTCATCCCACCCTAGAAAGTTAAAAGAGACGGTATGCTCTTCGATAGAGCTAACCCATCCTCCCCCGTCCCTCCAAAAACTGTGACGAAGCCGTCAGCTGATGTTATCGAGCGATAGCGCCTGGTGGCTGCTGTCGACACAGCCTCCTCAGCATTGTATACGCGGCTGGCCCGTAGCAGAGGGCAGAGCTGGGCGGACGTGGGGGCGGCCGAACAGCTGGCGGGTCTGTGAACGGCCGCGTCGGCAGCCAACAGTTCCACAAACAGTAGGCCACCGAAAAGAAGCTCAACCAAAGCAAAGTGTGTCTGACCACACACTGCTAGAACAAAAAGAGCACAGAAAACAGTAAGGTAAACATGATGATTATGAAGAACTTTCCTGGCACCTGCAGTGCTGTAGAATGAAGAAAAGTGTCAGCAGCGGAAACGCACGCACTGACTGAGTCGACCGTCCCCTCGTAAATGAGGGACAGAATCGTGACGAGAGTTTCTGCGCCGGTGCCGCGTCTTTTCGTGTGAGGTGACTGCTAGTGGGCTGTGCGCAACACACCTGTTTCCAACGGATCTTCCGACACGAGACTGGCGACACGTTAGTTTTTAAGGCGGACTAGGCAAGAGAAGTAAGTACTCTGAGGCGAAAAAATCTCGCATTTCTGGGTGACGGCAGTGGAAATACATCTCAGACGTCGTAGCTCACGTCTGTAGTACCGTAGTTCAGTCGATGATAGACAAGAATTTCGTCGGCGGGTTAGTTGCTACTGTCAGCAAAGAGAAGCGTGATTCCTGCAACAACTCCATCTTTAAATGTAACCGTAGGCTTCCGCGGCCGTTGTCAATGTCAATAAAATTCTTCTGGGTTAGAGACCGCATTGTCATTTATAAAATTCCAACGTTTCGGCGTCTGTTGCAAGACGCCTTCCTCAGGGTGTGTTGCTAACTGCTAACTGCAACACACCCTGAGGAAGGCGTCTTGCAACAGACGCCGAAACGTTGGAATTTTATAAATGACAATGCGGTTTCTAACCGAGAAGAATTTTATTGACAACTCCATCTTTCTCTGACTGTTGTACATCTAATGATACTCGTACTCGACAAACTGAGGCAACAACTCACGGCAGTCATATTCCACTTAGGGTAAGGTGGGGTAAATCCGAACGGGTGGGTAAACCTGACCGCCCTCTATTTGTAAGAGACGGCAAAGCGGAGCGATTTCGCATTAGTGTTACCATACAGAGCATTCAAAATAACGAAAATGTCACCTTCACAGCTTTGCCGCATTTGACATTTAGACACCCAAA
Organism: Schistocerca gregaria; assembly: GCF_023897955.1. Classification (NCBI taxonomy): domain Eukaryota; kingdom Metazoa; phylum Arthropoda; class Insecta; order Orthoptera; family Acrididae; genus Schistocerca; species Schistocerca gregaria. The sequence continues at coordinate 2,681,828 of NW_026061713.1, read as the reverse complement.
ACAGTCCGCAGCTCGTGGTCGTGCGGTAGCGTTCTCGCTTCCCGCGCCCGGGTTCGATTCCCGGCGGGGTCAGGGATTTTCTCTGCCTCGTGATGACTGGGTGTTGTGTCATGTCCTTAGGTTAGTTAGGTTTAAGTAGTTCTAAATTCTAGCGGACTGATGACCATAGATGTTAAGTCCCATAGTGCTCGGAGCCATCTGAACCATTTTTTGAGCACCCAAAAGACAACAAGCGTGTTTTCGATTCCTTCAATTTAATTTTTGTGCAAATTGCCTCACTAGATTTGCCTTATTAAATAAAACGATCGCAAAACAATCGGTAAGTGATTTTGTAGTGAATTCAGTGACCTATTCAGTGTATGTATCCTTTTTGTTGGAAATTTCGTGTAACTTGTTTCTATGTGTGTTTAATGAAAACTGGCCTGGTGGGGTAAAGCCGACCGCTAAATGGTGGGTAAATCCGACAGCATTTTTTTTTTACCGTTTGTGTGTATGCAAGTATTTATTTAGGGAAACCAAGTGAATTTTTGTTTATTTTTTGGAGAAATAGTACGAAATGACAAACGAAAAACGACAAAACGCAATCAAAACGATATTCGTCGATTAGTTGCTGCAATGCAAAAGGGCATGTCTTTACGAACTGTCGCTTATCATTTTAACATTCCGAGATCGACATTGCTGTTGCACCGCCGTACAATGAAATCATCTTTTTTCCAATTAAAATTTACATTCATTTAACTTTCAGTACATTTAGTACTCTAAACATTGTTATTTTTTGAATACATTTTGTTCATTTATGTGAAAAACATAATTGCTTACAATTATTTCCCAAAAAACGGTTCATTCAGAACTATTTCTGTGCAAAATCAGCCAAACAAATATGGGGTCGGATTTACCCTACCATTTTAGCAAATGGCAAAAATGGGCTTTCCTTAAAATACGGATATCTCAAAAACTATTGATGATATAACAAAAATATTTTGCAAACAGTTGCTCCTTTATATTACCTGTAATTTAAAGTACACAACATTAAGATCCGACCTCGAATGTTTTATAACCACAAGAAACTACAAGTTTGGATTCACTCCACCTTACCTACATTCCACCTCGCATACTGGCTCGATATACTGGAGGACAAGTAACCGGCTGGAACGACAGGCGTGAGCTGTTCAAATGGCTGTGAGCACTGTGGGACTTAACATCTATGGTCATCAGTGCCCTAGAACTTAGAACTACTTAAACCTAACTAACCTAAGGACATCACACAACACCCAGTCATCACGAGGCAGAGAAAATCCCTGACCCCGCCGGGAATCGAACCCGGGAACCCGGGCGTGGGAAGGGAGAACGCTACCGCACGACCACGAGCTGCGGACAACAGGCCTGAGCTGTACGCTGAACTAGGCGGTTGGTCCACCGCTCGTTGTCTACCATAACCACCTTAACAATACTTCAGACTGTGGAATATGGAAATGTGGCACACTGGAAAGCGACACATTTACGACCTCATTGAAAACCATAGACCGAGTCTAACTTCTCGCACTGAATACGGTGGGATTTTTCCTGCTTCTGCTGCTACATATTCCTCGGCCTGTCTCGTACCTCTTCACAAAAAGGACAGAAGAACGGATGCACAGAATGCGCTCGATGCAGCTCTGGAGTAGTCACGATACGTCGCGAACGACATATGAGACGGGGCAGCAGCCTCGTCAGGCTGCCGCCGACAGTGGCATATACAGGGTGTTACAAAAAGGTATGGCTAAACTTTCAGGAAACATTCCTCACACACAAAGAAAGAAAATGTGTTACTTGGACATGTGTCCGGAAACGCTTACTTTCCATGTTAGAGCTCATTTTATTACTTCTCTTCAAATCACATTAATCATGGAATGGAAACACACAGCAACAGAACGTACCAGCGTGACTTCACTTTGTTACAGGAAATGTTCAAATTGTCCTTTTCTTTATTTGTGTGTGAGTAATGTTTCCTGAAAGTTTGGCCGTACCTTTTTGCAACACCCTGTATACAGGGTAGTAAGCACGTCGAATGGTCGCGAAAAAAAAAAAAATTCTGAAGGAGTTAGATTAAATTTCTACTTTCAACAACGGATGACAACTCTCTTTAAGACGCAAGGATCAGTACGTTGAGGATAATACTAAAAAGCGACATCAAATGGGGGCGACACGTAAATCTGTAATAGGTAACGATACAGCTATGAGGAACAAATGTGAATCTTTTTTTATTGTGTTTCTTTATTTTATTTGATGATGGATCGTCGTTAGTACCATTATTTATTTTTTACTTAAAATTCACAAACATCTGTGGGATCATAATTTTCGACATACGACTTACGTAGTGTGACATTGTAACTGCGAGAACGAATTGTGCGTAGTGAAATTCTGGTGCAGCAGTTTCTGTGTTGCGACTGCAAAAACGTTGAGACTAACGCGTGAAATGCATTACTGGAAATAGCATGAAATCAGTTAACGGTGAATATATTGCGAACTGTAACGTTGAACTAAATGGAAAAAGACGGTTTCTCAAGTACTGCACAGAGCCATAGTATTATGCAATGGAAACAACGCATGAACGATGCTGACGCGAACAGTACGAAGTTTCTCAATAAACGCAAATAAACTGTGCAGTGTGTTACGTGACCATTCAGAGCAGCACGTGCTACGGAGTGGGAGAGTGTACGTGCCACGACCATCCACACTTAACTAAGAGTGGCGCCTTCTTCAGGGTGTGCGGTTGTTGACAATATGAAAGATTCGATGATAAAACCGAGGAGCCAACGTTCTAAACACAGCCTGAAACTGACGCTTAAAGAAGCTCACGCATTCGTCTTCAACATTACGGTCGGCGAGTGGCAGCATCGACAATCGCTGTCGTAGCGGAATACCGCACCCCAGCCACGCTGTAAAGCGCAGGAATACGAGGGTTTTTGTGACGGACGGTCAGGGAGGGACTGCCAGTATATATTAATCGCTCTCAATAAAAATGAAAGGTTTTTCTTTTGCCGTAATGATTATTATATATTTTGAGCAAGCAGTAAAGGAAACCGAGCAGAAATGTGGAAAGGGAATTAAAGTTCAGAGAGAAAAAATGCCGATGATACTGGCGTTCTATTCGAGACGGCTAAGGACTCGGAAGAGCAACTGAACAAGATGGACAGCGTCTTGAAACGAGGTTATAAGGTGATCATTAAGAAAAGTGAAACAACAGTAACAGTTTGCTGTCGCAGTAAATCACGTGATGCTGTGGGAATGAGATTAGGAACTGAGACACTAAAGTAGTGACACCAGCTTTGCTTTTTATTTCTAAAAAAGAGAAATATGTTAACACTGAATGATAAATGCTAGCAGAGACTGTTCTGCGGATACCTGTACAGAAGCGATACCTGGACAATAAACAGCGCAGAGAAGAAGAGGAAGGAAACCGTGGATTAGACTGGCAGATAGAACAGGTAGTGAGGAGTTAATGAGTCGAATCGGGGAAAAATAAATTTGTTCTATAGCTTGCCTGTAAGAAGGGATATGTTGGCAGAAGGAATGCGAAGACATCGAGGAGTCAAATTTGCTAACGTAGTGTGAAGGGTGCAAACTGTACAGGGGTATTGAGGCTCGAGTGCAGTAAACAGGTTGAGACGGACGTAGGTCGCAGAGATGGAGAGGTTTGGACAACCGAAACACAGCAGTCCCCGCACTGCGACAGGACAGGGAGCAGCCGAGGCCGGGCCAGCTACTTTGCACAGCTGTCTGCCTGTGGCTGGCCTGGGCCTGCCCCCCCCCCCCCCCACACCCCTCCCCCCACTCCGGGCGCCCTTGGCCGGCTAACAGCGGCCCTGACATCAGCCCGGCTCGGTGTGTTTACCGCGTTTAGACGGGGACGGGCAGCCCGAGGCGAGCAGGCGCGCGGCCCGGCCTCCCTGGTCGTGACTGCGTTCTAATAGCAGGTGTCTGGCCGCCGCTGCAGAGCGGCCGCCATCCCCGCAGGCCCCGAGCGTGCGCCTCGGCCCCCCGGGTTGCCTCAGCCCACAGCACTGGGCGTGCTGCCGCCAGCGCAACGTGGACACACCGAAGGAACCGTTTGCGCGTGTCACTGGACGAACAAAGGTTCACAGTATCGTGCTCGCACGAACACTATGTCATACGCTCGACACGAGCACCGCGCGTTGCTGGAGAAAACATCGAAACGGTGGTCCATTTCGTGCCACACGGTAATCGACAGGTCCCTGTTTACTGAATTGACATGTTCAAAGACTCAAATTCCCAGCTCTTGAAGAGTAGCTGTCAGAGGTGGGACAGACAGTGTCTTTTGTGTCTCCCCACAGAACAAATTGCAAGGTGTGAGGTCTGTTGACCTGGTAATACAAGATCTCGTTGTCCACCTCTCCCAGTCCAGATGAGGCGGGGCACAATCACGCCTAAAAATGAAATCACTAGAATTTTCGTGAAGCTCAGGAAACAACCAATTTTGCAGCATGTCCTGGTATGACATTCTTTAATAGTTTCCAACGCAAAAAAGGAAAGTCCATAAACTTAAAAGGTTAGGCGAGCCTCCTTCATGTTCGACGACGACGTCTGGATTCTATGACGCCAAAATTCTTTCATAATGTCGTTTGACTTTACCAGTTAGATGAAACTTCGATTCGCCAGAGCCGGCCGGGGTGGCCGAGAGGTTCTAGACGCTACAGTCTGGAACCGCGCGACTGCTACGTTCGCAGGTTCGAATCCTGCCTCGGGCATGGATGTGTGTGATGTCCTTTGGTTAGTTTGGTTTAAGTAGTTCTAAGTTCTAGGGGGACTTATGGCCTCAGAAGTCAAGTCCCATAGTTCTCAGAGCCATTTGAACCATTTGATTCACCAGGAAAGATGACCCGTTCGGAAAGTGTCCTCTGCCATATCCAGGAGAACTGAAGTACAAAATTGGTAACTGCTGTTACGGTGGCCGGGACACAATCGCTGCAGTAATGCAACTTACGAGGCTCCATACGTATGTGTCGTTTCGAAACACGCCACACCTCTGTTGGAGGAAGATGAAGTTGCTGTCCTGCCCGTCTTCTGGACTTCGGAGGGCTCCGTGTGAACGCGTCTCGAATACGCTCCAAGTTTTCATCATAAGTCCATGTCCGACCAGTGCTCTTTCCTTCGAATTTGATACCAACTTGCAAGAATTTCGTATGGCGCCCATAAATATACTTTTGTAGATGCGGCTTCTTGCTGAATCTACGGCGGAATGCACGTTGCACTTCAATAATGAGCTGAATTGGCGAAAACTACAACACAGAGAATGCTTTGTCTTGTGCTGTGGGCACCACGTTCCTACAAACAAGAGTGCAGCTGTGCCATAATTTGACCCTCCCTCTATCCAGTTACGCGCATGCGCAACGTGTTTATGTCCCTTGTACGTAGTTTGTGATAAACAACTGAAATCTGCTTTTTCTTCTGAATCACAGGCAATATATATATAGGATGAGTCACGTACGGCGTGCGGTTTTCGTAAGATGGTAGTATGTAGAGCGCACTTTTTTTTTAGCGTTGGTGTCAATGGGAACATTGATGCATGTTATCTTTTTAATTTTTTTATTACGCGCTTACGTTCAGCATGAAACGAAGTTTCGTTAGGAAGAATGTTTATTTTGTGGTCACCATTATATTTTTAATAAAATGTTTAGTGGAATGAATGTATCCCATATGACATAATTTGGAGCAGTGAAGATAGACTGTTGTTCGACAGCACATATTTTACTTGTAAGAAGCACACAGCCATGTACAGGAAAAGATAGGTCAAATCTTCCTTCTAACATTTAGATATTTAATACAGTAGATGCTTCTTACAATGTATAAAGTCTCCTTAATTTTGAAGAATCAACAGTTGATTTCTCTGTTTCAGCTCAGGTATGTCTGGGACGATACACAATTGTGAAACAGTTTTCCTAAGCTCTTTGTGATACGCTAGATTCTAGCAAAATTTTTGGACATTTGTGGTAAGGTCTTATGGGACCAAACTGTAGGGCTCATCCGTCCCTAGGCTTACACACCACTTAATCTGACTTAAAGCTACCTTACGCTATGGACGAGACACACGCCCAGGCCCGACGGAGGACTCGAACCTCCGACGAGGGAAGCCGCGAGGACCGTGACAAGACGCCCAGACCGATCGGCTGCCCCGCGCGGCTACATTTTAGCCTATGTCGTATCTATGTAGAACATTCGTAGAGGAACCTGCATCTAGGTCGTAATTGGTTCAAGAGGAGATAAAGTCTTATTCTTGTATCGCAGGCCTTCCTTACGGCTTACAACTACGCAGCCTGGTTCGAAATGTCCGCCTTGCAGCGTTTGCACCGCAAATGTCGTTTTCTAGAATTTTGTAATTACAGGTTTCAACATTAACAAATGCTATATCTCTGTAATTGTGTTCTCAAGACCTAACGAATGCAGTTATAAAAAGTAGATGGTTCAGTTAAAAATAAACAGTACTTACTTCAGTATCTCAGTTGATACCAACGCTCAAGACGAAAAACATACGTGCCCATGAACGGCGTAACATTTGGCGAAAACCACGTTTTGATAAGTATAACCATTCACGAAATAAAAGGCGTGTCACTTCTTACGTGAATCGCACCTTTCGTAAATGTGATTTGTTGTAAAGGTAGAAGTCAGAAAATTATTGTCCTCACTGTAAACAAATAAAAGCTGTTCTTATTTTGTCTTTCTTTCCTTTTGATCTTCATTTTTGTTCACTGACGCTATTTAGTAAAGAAAAGGTAGGCCATTTACTGGTAACGACGTAATACGGGAGCTTCACTTGTGACGCAATACGTTAGTTTTTTGTTGTTCTGTACTTTGCAATAAACCAGTGGGGACCGCGAGATCGGTAATGGAAATAATGAATATCACCTCAAAGTGAACTTATAATTATCTAACGAAATAAAAAAGTACTTCCTGTCACACGCAAGAGTTTTCTTATTTATTAATTAAGGGCCTGAGAGAAGGGTCGGTGTTAAAGAGGGCAGGGGCCCGTTCCCGCACTCCCAGAGCCCACGAAGGAAAGAGGTTCGACAGGGTCAAGAGAACTTTATTGGATCAAATACACTTATTTCTTTTTTTTAACGGGATCCTACAACCGCCACCAGAAGTTTCCGAGTCGTGTTCGCGTAATGAATGTAAGGGGGACTGCCTCTAAACCGTTTGCTCTGAGGATCAATCGTGAGCCATGAATCATTTTTAAGTGTGCCCTCTAGTACTCGGAACGCCCCCATGGGCAGGAGGATCCTCGAATAATGCGCCTAAATAGTTCGATAGTTGTGTGCGGTACAGTGCATGGTGGCAGAACACCTCGTGAGCCGTTGCCAGGTGGAATCACAAGTCCAGAGCGTTCTCGGGAGCGGCTTGTAACACAGCACCACGCCCTCCAGCCAGTTGACGGCGTTCGTCTTGAAGTGGGAAATTAAGTGGTGTCTGGGTGTATGAGTTGGGCCGGCGTGACAGACTCTGGCTGTCGTCGCAACAGGACCGCCAGCACACGTTGTACACACAAGACGCCAGCAGCTGCCTGTCACAGCACGTGTCAGGCGGTGCGCCTCCGAATCGACGACGGCACAGTGCGCACACAAAGGGTCGTCGGTGAGACGGATGGAATGGAGGCGCTGGCGTGCGGCTAATTTGCCGTTCACCACCACATACCACAGGGAACGAGCGTAGTGGGCAGAGATGGGGTGTGCACGGCTCGCCACACCCCGGTCCAGCGGATGGTTGTTGATGTTCGACGTTAAAGGGGTTGTCGTGCCTGGTAGTTGCGGTAGTAACCACTCGTGCTAGGCGCCCTCGTCGCCGGTAGATCCTCGAACTCAGTTCGACCAGAAAAACGGGGACGTGGGCGAGAGACGGAGCTATGTGGCCCACGGTGACCGGTGGACGAAGATCTCGCGGCGCGACGACGTGTACCAGCGTCCCCGTCTAACTGTCGGTGGTCGCGGTCCGTGCGAGCCGCATCGTCCGTAGGTACAATACCAGCGCCCGGCTGTGGACGTGAGTCAATCCCATGCCTCCTGCCAGTGGAGGCTTCGCTAAAGTAGTGTAGCGAGCTATGAATACATGACCTGCACTCTCAAATTGCCCGTATGCCTCCTGGAAACAGTGGCCCACGGCAGCTGTTAGCGGTAAAATCTGCGCAAAATTATTAAGTTTGGACGCTAGGTAAGTGTTGACGTAACGCGTTCGGAGAATCGTATCCATATTGCGGAATGTACTATCACAGAGCAGCACCCGGGTCCTTTGTAGTAGTCAGCGATATGTGGCTGTCGCAGATCGGCGAACTGTCCTGGAGAACTGCACCTCCAGTGCGTTCAGTGAGGGAACTTCTTGGAAGGGGATCGCTGTCGGGTGTAGAAGGCCTCTCCCGACATCCACGTATGTCGTCTTGCGCATGTTGACGATGCTGCCCGATTCCGCGCCGTAGCGGCACAACCACTGAAGAGTCGCCTGGATTTCGTCGCTCGACCGCACGAAGAGCACCGCATCGTCTGCGAAGGCAGCACATCGGAAGTTCACGTCCCGAATGCAGATGCCTTACAGTCATTGGCGAAGGCCGTGCAGTGCAGGTTCGAGGGCCACCGCGAATAAGACTCCTCATAAAGGACATCCCTGTCCCACCAACCGTCCAAGAGTGATGTGTTCAATCTCTTGTCGGTTCAACATAACCCGGGAGCGCGCCCGGTGGGTTAAGCGTAAGATCGCCCTTGCTGACGCCTGCGAGAGGTCCATGCGTTCGAGCACGGCGCGAAGGAAACTGTGGTCGATATAACAAAAGGCGCGATCAAAACCGACGGCGACAACAGCGCCTCCGCAGGCCGCTGCCAGCGCCGTGGCGTCGCGGTAGGCGCCAAGTGCCCCGTGGATGTTGTTGTCTCCTCCTGAACACGTCCGGTCAGGATGGACCACGTCTCCTGTGGTGGGCTGAAGGCGAGTGCGCAGGATACGGGCGAAAAGTTTACAATGCGCTGAAAGGTCTCTGTTGGATTCATTTCACGTTAATTTCTTAAATCTGTTGTCATTTACGGCATAAATTCCTCTTCTAAATTTACTGTGGCGTTTCTGACTATCTGCGAGGAGACTGAGCAGTGGAACGTGTTACTTTTACACATAAACAAGAACGATCTGTCACACTACTACACTTTAAAACACAGTTTATATGCAATTCATGTCACACAGTCTCATACGGAACCTAAATTCGCTTTCTTTTATGTACTGTATATGTTAAGATACTGTCATCCCCCTTCCCTTCTGTGTGAGAGGATGAATGAGCAAATGTATTTCTAGTTGCATGCTTGAGGGTAGCAGACAAGCCTGTCTGCTAGAGAACAGTAGGACCAACGTCGGAACAGGTAGCTATGCTTTCTAAAAGCAAAGAGGTTTCTATCCTTAGTATGGTTCTGTCCGTCGCTTGTCATGTTGGTATAGGAAGCTGCCCCTCTGGTCACTTCCGTTTTGTATCGGGATGCACGCTCGGTGGGAGCGCAGGTCAGTCTGTCCGCGGCGAGCGTCTGAAGTGGTAAGATCTCCGGCTAAGCGCGTGTCTGCTAAGTCCGCAGGACAATGGATTTCTTAAGTTCAGCCTAACTGAAAATTTAATCAACTTTATTTCAGGTTTAGCTCTAAAATATCTAATGTTATCTTAAGTTGCAACGCAGTGTATTTCGAGTGCGAACTTCAAATTATTTTACAGTAGTTGCTTTGTCACTAGTTTGTTAGTAAAGTGGAACCACGTGTGGATCAGTAACTCTAACTAAGATCATCAATCTTAAATGCGAATGTGCGTGAGATTATAACGTCTCGCCTTAACAATATTTTTCAATATAGCAACTTTTCTTTATGCTCAACCCACGTGGGATGTACTTCGTGAGACCAGTACCACGTGCTTATACAATTGTTTGACCCATCAGGTTAATAGTAAGACGATAGTAACCAGTTCGAGGTTTTTCTTTTGTAAATTGCTTTTCGATCTAATTTATTTTAATTATCAAGATTATCCCCCCGTGAACCATGGACCTTGCCGTTGGTGGGGAGGCTTGCGTGCCTCAGCGATACAGATGGCCGTACCGTAGGTGCAACCACAACGGAGGGGTATCTGTTGAGAGGCCAGACAAACGTGTGGTTCCTGAAGAGGGGCAGCAGCCTTTTCAGTAGTTGCAGGGGCAACATTCTGGATGATTGACTGATCTGGCCTTGCAACATTAACCAAAACGGCCTTGCTGTGCTGGTACTGCGAACGGCTGAAAGCAAGGGGAAACTACAGCCGTAATTTTTCCCGAGGACATGCAGCTTTACTGTATGATTGAATGATGATGATGGCATCCTCTTGGGTAAAATATTAAGGAGGTAAAATAGTCCCCCATTCGGATCTCCGGGTGGGAACTACTCAGGAGGATGTCGTTATCAGGAGAAAGAAAACTGGCGTTCTACGGATCGGAGCGTGGAATGTCAGATCCCTTAATCGGGCAGGTAGGTTAGAAAATTTAAAAAGGGAAATGGATAGGTTAAAGTTAGATATAGTGGGAATTAGTGAAGTTCGGTGGCAGGAGGAACAAGACTTCTGGTCAGGTGACTACAGGGTTATAAACACAAAATCAAATAGGGGTAATGAAGGAGTAGGTTTAATAATGAATAGGAAAATAGGAATGCGGGTAAGCTACTACAAACAGCATAGTGAACGCATTATTGTGGCCAAGATAGATAGTACAAGTTTATATGCCAACTAGCTCTGCAGATGATGAAGAAATTGAAGAAATGTACGATGAAATAAAAGAAATTATTCAGATAGTGAAGGGAGACGAAAATTTAATAGTAATGGGTGACTGGAATTCGAGTGTAGGAAAAGGGAGAGAAGGAAACATAGTAGGTGAACATGGATTGGGACTAAGAAATGAAAGAGGAAACCGCCTAGTAGAATTTCGCACAGAGCACAACTTAATCACAGCTAACACTTGGTTTAAGAATCATGAAGGTTGTATACGTGGAAGAACCCTGGAGATACTAAAAGGTATCAGATAGATTATATAATGGTAAGACAGAGATTTAGGAACCAGGTTTTAAGTTGTAAGACATTTCCAGGGGCATATGTGGACTCTGACCACAATCTATTGGTTATGACCTGTAGATTAAAACTGAAGAAACTGCAAAAATGTGGGAAATTAAGGAGATGGGACCTGGATAAACTGAAAGAACCAGAGGTTGTACAGAGTTTCAGAGAGAGCATAAGGGAACAATTGACAGGAATAGGGGAAAGAAATACAGTAGAAGAAGAATGGGTAGCTCTGAGGGATGTAGTAGTGAAGGCAGCAGAGGATAAAGTAGGTAAAAAGACGAGGGCTGCTAGAAATCCTTGGGTAACAGAAGAAATATTGAATTTAATTGATGAAAGGAGAAAATATAAAAATGCAGTAAATGAAGCAGGCAAAAAGGAATACAAACGTCTCAAAAATGAGAGCGACAGGAAGTGCAAAATGGCTAAACAGGGATGGCTAGAGGACAAATGTAAGGATGTAGAGGCTTCTCACACTATCAGTATGATAGATACTGCCTACAGGAAAATTAAAGAGACCTTTGGAGAGAAGAGAACCACGTGTATGAATATCAAGAGCTCAGATGGCAGCCCAGTTCTAAGCAAAGAAGGGAAGGCAGAAAGGTGGAAGGAGTATATAGAAGGTTTATACAAGGGCGATGTACTTGAGGACAATATTATGGAAATGGAAGAGGATGTAAATGAAGACGAAATGGGAGATACGATACTGCGTGAAGAGTTTGACAGAGCACTGAAAGACCTGAGTCGAAACAAGGCCCCCGGAGTAGACAACATTCCATTAGAACTACTGACGGCCTTGGGACAACCAGTCCTGACAAAACTCTACCAGCTGGTGAGCAAGATGTATGAGACAGGCGAAATACCCTCAGACTTCAAGAAGAATATAATAATTCCAATCCCAAAGAAAGCAGGTGCTGACAGATGTGAAAATTACCGAACTATCAGTTTAATAAGCCACGGCTGCAAAATACTAACGCGAATTCTTTACAGACGAATGGAAAAACTGGTAGATGCAGACCTTGGGGAGGATCAGTTTGGATTCCGTCGAAATGTTGGAACACGTGAGGCAATACTGACCTTACGACTTATCTTAGAAGAAAGATTAAGAAAAGGCAAACCTACGTTTCTAGCATTTGTAGACTTAGAGAAAGCTTTTGACAATGTTGACTGGAATACTCTTTTTCAAATTCTAAAGGTGGCAGGGGTAAAATACAGGGAGCGAAATGCTATTTATAGTTTGTACAGAAACCAGATGGCAGTCATAAGAGTCGAGGGGCATGAAAGGGAAGCAGTGGTTGGGAAAGGAGTGAGACAGGGTTGTAGCCTCTCCCCGATGTTATTCAATCTGTATATTGAACAAGCAGTAAAGGAAACAAAAGAAAAATTTGGAGTAGGTATTAAAATTCATGGAGAAGAAGTTAAAACTTTGAGGTTCGCCGATGACATTGTAATTCTGTCAGAGACGGCAAAGGACTTGGAAGAGCAGTTGAACGGAATGGACAGTGTCTTGAAAGGAGGATATAAGATGAACATTAACAAAAGCAAAACGAGGATAATGGAATGTAGTCAAATTAAATCGGGTGATGCTGAGGGAATTAGACTAGGAAATGAGACACTTAAAGTAGTAAAGGAGTTTTGCTATTTAGGAAGTAAAATAACTGATGATGGTCGAAGTAGAGAGGATATAAAATGTAGACTGGCAATGGCAAGGAAAGCGTTTCTGAAGAAGAGAAATTTGTTAACATCGAATATTGATTTATGTATCAGGAAGTCGTTTCTGAAAGTATTTGTTTGGAGTGTAGCCATGTATGGAAGTGAAACATGGACGATAACTAGTTTGGACAAGAAGAGAATAGAAGCTTTCGAAATGTGGTGCTACAGAAGAATACTGAAGATAAGGTGGATAGAGCACGTAACTAATGAGGAGGTATTGAATAGGATTGGGGAGAAGAGAAGTTTGTGGCACAACTTGACTAGAAGAAGGGATCGGTTGGTAGGACATGTTTTGAGGCATCAAGGGATCACAAATTTAGCATTGGAGGGCAGCGTGGAGGTTAAAAATCGTAGAGGGAGACCGAGAGATGAGTACACTAAGCAGATTCAGAAGGATGTAGGTTGCAGTAGGTACTGGGAGATGAAGCAGCTTGCACAGGATAGAGTAGCATGGAGAGCTGCATCAAACCAGTCTCAGGACTGAAGACAACAACAACAACTTCTCGCCTGCGACCGCCTACCAGCAGGAGGAGGTGATCTGCGTAGGCTATCGCCTCTAGCACTTCTTCACTTTGCTGTAGTCTGTCTAGCAATGGTTCCATATGGATGTCCCAGGAAAGGGGTCCCAGAACAGAGCCTTGGGGACACCCTTTGGTAATTACTTTCCAAATTCTCCCGCTAGGGGATGATAGCCATACCTCCCGATCCTTACAATAGCTCCTCAGACAACCATATAGCGGTCCTGGACACTCTTTCTCCTGCAGACAGGAGAAGAGCGAAAGCCACCACAGGTTGTCGAAGGCGCCACTGATATCCACTATGATGCCAACGACGTACTTATGCAGGGATGAGCCACAGACCTCAGTCAGCCGCCAGAGCGGTAGCATCAGATGCCGACCGTCCCGGCCTGAAGCCGAACTGCCTGTCGCTCATCCCACACAGCACCCGGTGAGCCGTCAATCCGTCAGCCACAAGCTTCCCGAACAGGTCCAATAGGCAAATTGGCATGTATGATTTGACTTGGGCCGGGTCTTTTTCTGGTCCCTTTTTTTTATTATGACCACGTTCGCGGTTTTCCACCTCTTGGGGAACTTCCTCTGTCTGAGGCATTCGTTAAAGAGGTGCGTCCCTTGTCGCGGCGATGAGTCCTCGTGAGATGTATATCCGGTCGAGGCGGCTGGCAGAGTGGTCGGTGAAGGAGACGCCACGTGTAGTGTATCGCCGGATCTCGCACGAGAGTATATAGTGCTGGGCATGTAGAGTAGTGCGGTGTTTGGTCTGCTGGATCTAAGACGCTATTAAAATCGCCGCCTATGATGTAGTGTTCCGTATTCCCAGTCAGCAGTGCAATTTCGTGGTAATAATAGGTGACTCTTTGTCTGCGACGGAAGGCGCGTATACATTGACAACGCGGACAATTCCAACCGTGATGGCAACACCTCGTGCACAAGACAGGTACGTAACTGCCGTCGCGTAATAGGATGGCGGTTCCGCCGGCACCGTCGCTTGATGCGACGCTGTAGGCTGTGTATCTATAAATGTTCAGCTGCAGCTCTGGATGGACTTCTTGAAGGACGGTGTTATCCAGATCCGCCGCCCGGAGAATATCGTGGAACATGCGCGTTTTGATGACAGACCGTATGGCGTTAACGTTGACTGTGCCCACGCGGTAGGATAGGGACATCTAAATACGAAGTGAGTAGACGCAAAGACGGCCTCTCGGTGATAATGGTGCCGTTTTGCCACTCTTTCTTTGCGGCAGGTATCTTTAACGTGGCCCTTCTACGAATGTCAGGCTCTCCCCGTGCGTGTGAAGGGTGACCTGTGCGTCTTCTGCCTCCATTTCAGCAGCCCAGTCACCGAGCGGAGATGAGTCTACGGCGGCGCGTCGTCATTGGTCTTTGTCCTGAGGGCTTTCGTCACGGAAACGTCTATGCTGCGCGACGCCGCCGTCCTGTCCGTGGTGTCGGTGCTGGTAGATTCCGTTGGCAGCGACGCGTCAGAGACGGCGTCGGCAGCGTGCTCCCTGTCTCCGCCCTGTTGGTCGACTGCCGTCGAGAGGCGGCGTTTCATATGACGCTTCGGCGACCGTTGTTTCCACCTTCGAATGTCCGCATCCGCGAAAAGGGCTGGGCCATGCAGCCTGCGTCCGGAACTGACAACGCTGACGGTGGTGTTGCGGGCGTTGTGTCTTGCCAGGGCTTCTCGTAGTGCGGCTCCGCAGTCACGGCGCCTTCGGCTGCTGCGCTCGCGGGCGCATCTGACTGCAGCAAGGGTGCAGCATCTGTGCACACCGGCCCAACTTCAGCTGTACCGCGGTTGGCACGGCTATCTGTGCTGGTTCCCCTTGTAGCGCCGCCTTACCGCTCGAGGCAGTTGGATCGCACGTGGCCTTCCTGTCAACAGCAGGCACGCGTCCGCGGTTGTCAGTCGCACATAATGGTGGCTCGGCAACCTCCGATGAACACTTACGACGGCACGTCTTAGAGGAGTTCGATGCGTACCTGTCGGACGCCACTCAGCACGCGATACGTTTCAAAGGTGTTCCACTTCTGTTCCGTGTGGCTTAGGACCGTTCCATATGGCCGCAATGCGTCAGTAACGAACGCTGCGGGGACCTCGAACGACTGTTCGAATTTGCGCACCGTGCGCACGCCCATACTCGCGACGTCCACGGTTACCGTCAGAGTGGCGAAAGCGGTAGCCACAGCCATTGGTGGGACGGACGTCGGACTAGTTTGTCACACGCCTCTTTGTTTGAGATAGACCATACTGGCAAGATTCGAACCCAGAGCCTCATAATATGTAGCCGTGTTCGTAGGCCCGGAGCCACGCCGACGTGAGCACTCGGTCTGGAGATCTGTGCAGCGCTGCCCGTGTTGCCGAGGGTGCGATCGACAGGCACAACGGCTGAACGTGAGTGACATGTTCAGCCTCTTCCTTTTTTATCTTTATTGTATTTCGATTCCCCCCCTCCCCGCAGCAGCGTAATACGCCGCTCTGCAGCCAACAGATAAAGTTGAAGAAGAACATGATGAGGAGATATAACAATAAAAAGAGGTGATAAAATGGTGACTGTTTAGAATTGGTACATGGCGAGAAAGTCGGGAATAAAACATAAAAAAACAAAGGGGTCAGTGATGTTGATTAAAAACACCTAGGAAATAGACACGCACAATTAAAAAACACAGTGGCAGTCTGGTTTCTGTTCGCAACACTTTACAAAAGGGGAACACACAACAATCAACACTCACGGAAAACACTGCGCTGTAGATTACGAATGCATATGGGTGTGGGGAGGGAGGACGTGGGAAGATGAGGGGGACGAAAAAGGGCAGAGGAGAGGAAAAGCAAAAAAGAGGGGGAGCCGATGTACGAAGAGGGCACAGAAAAAGGGGAGAGCCGATGGAGGGACAGGACACAGGTAAAGGAGGGGAGCAGGGCGGACGCAAGAAAGGAGTGGGGAAAACAGTGGAGGGGAAAGAAAAAGGACGTTTTGGCGGGGAAGAGAATGGAGTCGAGGAGTGGGTAGGTGGAGAAGAAACAGGATGGGAGAGGGAACCTGGGGAAAGGACAGAGGAAGGGAGGAGGAGGTGAGGATCATATTTGATAGGAGGGATAAATGGAGGGAGAGAGGGCATCACCTGGGAGGGGAAGTTGATGGAAGCAACTTGGGGAAAGGACATGAAGGGTGTAGAGGTGGAGGCGCGGCAGTGGGCTGTGGTTGGAGAGGAGAGGAGCAACCAGGGGATGAGGAGGATCAAGTTGGTGGGAGGTGTAAAGGATGCGGACACGTTCAAGCAAAAGGTGCAAATGGGGGAAAGGAATCAGGTCACAGATGATCCGCGTGGGGGATGGGAGGCGTATAAGGAAGGCGAGGCAGAGTGCACGGTGTTCGAGGATCTGGAGGGACTTTTAGAATTTGAGGGGGTCGGACATCCAGGTGGCACGGGCATAACAGAGGGTGGGATGTATTAAGGATCTGTAGGTGTGGAGGATGGTAGATGGGTTCAACCCCTATGTCTGGCCAGAGAGGAGTTTAAGGAGACGGAGGCATTTGTGGGCTTTGTATTGGACAGAGCGGAGACTAGGGATCCAGGTGAGGTGAGGGTAGTCCAAGGTAGGTGAGGGTGGGAGAGAGGCGGAGAGGACGAGTGCAGATGGTAAGGGAAAACTGAAGGTACTAGAAGGACCGAGTGGTACGACCTATGATGATTGCCTGGGTCTTGGAAGGACTGAATTTGATGAGTGGAAAAAAGATAAAGGTGATTCTGGAGATGGTGTTGGAACCATTGAAGGGTAGGAGCAAGGGCAAGGAAAGTGGTGTCATCGGCAGGAAGTGGACTGGAGGGGGGGGGGGGGGAGGGGATTGGGGCATATCTGCCATGTACAGGAGGTAAAGGAGAGGGAGAGGACAGAGCCCTGGGGCCACGGAGGGGTAGAAGGGTAGGAAGGGCATAGTTTAAACAGGAGACTGGGATGTCATACACGATCGTAGGCCTTTTCGAGGTCTAGGAAGACAAAAGTGGCAGAGCGACAGGAGTTAAGATGGAGGGAGAGGAGAAGAGTGAGGTGTATGAGTTGGTCATCAGCAGAGAAGGAAGGTCGAAAGCCACATTGGGTGTTGGGGTGGTGATGGATGCGCCGGGTAAGGATGGATTCCGAGAGGACTGCTAGGGAGGAGGAAGGGCAGTGTTTGAAATGGCGGTAGGTGACGCTGTCGTTGCCGCAAGCGGTTTTGCGTTTAGTGCGGAGTGTGAGGCTGATGAACTGTGTAGTGATGGTGGTGTTAAGTCCTGATGGTGGTGTGTGGCCCAAGGACTGGAGGCTAGGACCAAGGGCAGGAGTGGAGGTATCTGTACGTTCGATGACATCATGGAAGAGGGAATAATCAAATTGGGGATCATCTGCAATGAAAAAGACATCCGGTAAGTGGGAGGCAAAGTGTTTGGCATTACCGAGGTTGTCAGGAAGGGGACGGTCATCGAGGAGGAGAGGTTACTACGGGGTTGGGCGGTTTCCACAAAGGCGATGGAAAGCAGGCCAATACTTGGAAGCCTTTATACGGAGCGTGGCGTTTAGTTGTGTGCATGTCTGCCGCCAGGCACGGCGTTTCTTCGCAGTAAGCAAGTTGCGGATGTGTCGTCGTAATTGCCAGTGGCGGACGTGTGTCGCGGTCTCGAGTGCGGAGGGAGGATCAGTAGTGGTGAGGGGATTCACGAAGGAGAAGGACGGCCTGTGGTTGGTGGTTCAAATGGCTCTGAGCACTATGGGACTTAACAGCTGTGGTCATCAGTCCTCTAGAACTTAGAACTACTTAAACCTAATTAACATAAGGACACCACACACATCCATGTCCGAGGCAGGATTCGAACCTGCGACCGTAGCAGCCACGCGGTTCCGGATTGAGCGCCTAGAACCGCTAGACCACCGCGGCTGGCACGGCCTGTGGGAGTACGGCCGGGCGCTGAGGGTGGATGGCTTTGTTTGGTGGGGACGCGTTCAGCGTTCATCGTCGACTTTTGTGGAATTTCAGGTCATTTGCGGCCTCGAGTCTCAGCGTCATCTACGTCGTTTCGAGGCGTTCTAACCGATAGTAAGAATCACCAACAATTGATATATTTTTCTAAATACTAAGTTTAAATCATGGTAAGCTGAGGCTGAAATGGAGCTGACAGTATAGGGAGCGCTGCTCAGTCAATTTGGAAACAAACAAATGTTTATTTCATTTCAAATATTCGAAACTAAGTTGAAAAACAGTGTACGTAAATCAAACATACACGACAATATGTGCAATAAATTAAAACTTTTCCTTCACTGCAAACAAAGGAAAAGGGAACAATGTCCGAAAGGAGTTTCAGCACACTTTTTCTCTCATTTGTCTCGGATAGAGTCAGTATGGAAAAAAAGAAGAGCATCAATATTGTCCGGATGTGACCTGACCGTCTTGAGTTGAGAATGAAACCTGCATAACCAAAATTTCTTCCAGAAGCAGAACTATATGCTTGTATACACAGTATTTTTCTGGAGATACTCCGAAGAGTAGGAAATTTTTTTGGCTCGTTTTCCAGGAAGAAATCACATTTTCTTCTATTTTTGATTTAAACATCTCTGTAATGTATCTATTGGAGCAAGATTATCATCGCCATCTGCCCACAAAGCAAACTTCATTACTTTCTCTGGTAGTGGAGTTCTTGTGGAGTTTGGTGAAAGAATCCCTATTCATGGATTGTGGATGTCTCTTTCACTATCATGTTTTTGCCTCATTGGAAAAGTACAACAGCTCTTTAATACACCATTCTGCAAAACCGCACCGATGCGATCCCTGCTCTGAATATGAAAGTTTATTGAAAATAAAATAAAATGTTCTGTTGTTGAAGGTATTTGAATGGTTCCATTCAATTTGTCGCTCACGAATTCGGTTGGGCGGGCTGGTAAAGTATTCTGATGTACCGCGTTCGGCTGTTCTTTCAGAGAAGGAACATAGACTCTGAACCTGCGCGACTTATACTCGATTCTGTGACCGACGTTGATTTCGACTGCAAATTATCAGTTAACATAGCAGTAAATGGATCCTACGTCTAACCTCGCCATGACCGTCAGATTTTTAAATTACGAAATGGCGCCCAGAGAAAAGCTGCTAGCTCATACTTTGAGGCGTTTGCGTAAAAGTTCTATTTCAGAGGATTCTTTGTCCTTGGGCGACTGACTCAAACGCTGAAGACGCGCAGTGCGGCGACAACGTTGGCACCTTGGGCAGTTGCAAACTGCTTCTCTTTCAAGTAGAGGCGTAGATGTCAAAAGACTAAAATCGTCTCAATAATTCAATAATTCTCCTAGAATTTTATCATCCGTTTTTGGTTCAGTGGGAGGTCAATTGTAAACAAAACACGAGATCTGAGAATCGAGTCAACAAAACAGGAGACAGTGAATATCAAATAGTGGTTCCTTGTTGTCTGTCGTTGGCGAACATTCATCTTTGCTATATTAGCAATTAGATCAGGCATAATTATGTCTCTTATATCTGATATGTGGCGCGACGCAGTTGTGGGATGCAGATACGTTTTCTTTAGTTGTTCCATTGTCGAATAACGTCTGAACATGATCTAGAAAACCTACACCTCTTACATTTACGTAAGACCTTAGGTCTGGTGCACACATAGCACGCATTTATCAACTGTTATCTCCTGAACAGGTGTAGGAATCCGTTTCTCGTGCGAATGAGACCCTTGTTTATTGGGCACGCATGGGTGGCGAGTTCTGTGCGAAATGCCACTTAATCATTTACACTGAAGCGCCACAGAAACTTATATAGTCATGTGTATTAAAATAAAGAGATATGTAAACAGGCAGAACGCGGCGCTGCGGTCGGCAACGCCTGTGTAGGACGACAGGTGTCTGGCGCCGTTGCCAGGTCGTCTGCTGCTGCTGCTACAACGGCAGGACCATTTCACGATTGTACCGTGAATGTTAGGAATCAGGCAAAACATCAGAAATGGCTCTGAGCACTATGGGACTTAACATCTGAGGTCATCAGTCCCCTAGGACTTAGAGCTACTTAAACCTAACTAACCTAAGGACATCACACACATCTATGCCCGAGGCAGGATTCAAACCTGTGACCGTAGCGGCCACGCGGTTCCAGTCTGTAGCGCCTAGAACCGCTCGGCCACTCGGGCCAGCGTAAAACATCAAATCTCCGGCATTGCTGCGGTCGGAAAAAAACCCTGCAAGAACGGGATCGACGACGACTGAAGAGAATGATTCACCGTGACACAAGTACAACCCTTCCGGAAAATTGCTGCATATTTCACTGATGGTCCAGCAGCAAATGTCAGCGTACGAACCATTCAACGAAACATCATCGATAAGGGGTATCGGAGACGAAGGCCCAGTCGTGTACCCTTGATGACTGCACGACACAAAAATTCACGCTTCGCCCGTCAACACCGAAATTGGACTGTTGATGACTGGGAACATGGTACCTGTTCGGAGGAGTCTTGTTTCAAATTGTAACGAGCGGATGGACGTGTACAAGGGTATGGAGACAACCCACGAATCCACGGACCCTGCATATCAGCAGGAAATCGTTAAAGCTTGTGAAGGCTCTGTCATGGTGTTGGGTGTGTGCAGTTGGAGTGATATGGGTCCCCTAATACGTCTAGATACGATAATGACAGGTGACACGTACGTAAGCATCCTGCCTGGTCACCTGCACCCATTCGTGTCCATCACGCATTCCACCGGACTTGTTCAATTCCAGCAGGACAATGAGAAACCCCTTTTTTTTATCATCAGCCTACTGACTGGTTT
This sequence comes from Schistocerca gregaria, assembly GCF_023897955.1. Lineage (NCBI taxonomy): Eukaryota > Metazoa > Arthropoda > Insecta > Orthoptera > Acrididae > Schistocerca > Schistocerca gregaria. The sequence continues at coordinate 2,660,716 of NW_026061713.1, read as the reverse complement.
GATGCGGCCCGCCACGAATTCCTTTACTGTGCTAACCTCTTCATCTCAGAGTAGCACTTGCAACCTACGTCCTCAATTATTTGCTAGACGTATTCCAATCTCTGTCTTCCTCTACAGTTTTTGCCCTCTACAGCTCCCTCTAGTACCATGGAAGTCATTCCCTCATGTCTTAGCAGATGTCGTATCATCCTGTCCCTTCTCCTTATCAATGTTTTCCACATATTCCTTTCCTCTCCGATTCTGCGTAGAACCTCCTCATTCCTTACCTTATCAGTCCACTTAATTTTCTACATTCGTCTATAGCACCACATCTCAAAAGCTTCGATTCTCTTCTGTTCTGGTTTTCCCACAGTCCATGTTTCACTACCATACAATGCTGTACTCCAGACGTACATCCTCAGAAATTTCTTCCTCAAATTAAGGCCCGTATTTGATATTAGTAGACTTCTCTTGGCCAGAAATGCCTTTTTTGCCATACCGAGTCTGCTTTTGATGTCCTCCTTGCTCCGTCCGTCATTGGTTATTTTACTGCCTAGGTAGCAGAATTCCTTAACTTCTTTGATTTCGTGACCATCGATCCTGATGTTAAGTTTCTCGTTGTTCTCATTTCTACTACTTCTCATTACCTTCGTCTTTCTCCGATTTACTCTCAAACCATACTGTGTACTCATTAGACTGTTCATTCCGTTCAGCAGATCATTTAATTCTTCTTCACTTTCACTCAGGATAGCAATCACATCAGCGAATCGTATCATTGATATCCTTTCACCTTGTATTTTAATTCCACTCCTGAACCTTTCTTTTATTTCCATCATTGCTTCCTCGACGTACAGATTGAAGAGTAGGGGCGAAAGGCTACAGCCTTGTCTTACTCCCTTCTTAATACGAGCACTTCGTTCTTGATCGTCCACTCTTATTATTCCCTCTTGGTTGTTGTACATATTGACCCATCTCTCCCTATAGCTTACCCCTACTTTTTTTCAGAATCTCGAACAGCTTGCACCATTTTATATTGTCGAACGCTTTTTCCAGGTCGACAAACCCTATGAACGTGTCTTGATTTTTCTTTAGCCTTGCTTCCACTATTAGCCGTAACGTCAGAATTGCCTCTCTCGTGCCTTTACTTTTCCTAAAGCCAAACTGATCGTCACCTAGCTCATTCTCAATTTTCTTTTCCATTCTTCTGTTATTATTCTTGTAAACAGCTTCGGTGCATGAGCTGTTAAGCTGATTGTGCGATAATCCTCGCACTTGTCAGCTCTTGCTGTCTTCGGAACTGTGTGGATGATGCTTTTCCGAAAGTCAGATGGTATGTCGCCAGACTCATATATTCTACACACCAACGTGAATAGTCGTTTTGTTGCCACTTCCTCTAATATTTTAGAAATGGAATGTTATCTATCCCTTCTGCCTTATTTGACCGTAAGTCCTCCGAAGCTCTTTTAAATTCCGATTCTAATACTGGATCCCCTATCTCTTCTAAATCGACTCCTGTTTCTTCTTCTATCACATCAGACAAATCTTCACCCTCATGGAGGCTTTCAATATATTCTTTCCACCTATCTGCTCTCTCCTCTGCATTCAACAGTGGAATTCCCGTTGCACTCTTAATGTTACCACCGTTGCTTTTAATGTCACCAAAGGTTGTTTTGACTTTCCTTTATGCTGAGTCTGTCCTTCCGACTATCATATCTTTTTCGAGGTCATCACTTTTTTCCTGCAGCCATTTCGTCTTAGCTTCCCTGCACTTCCTATTTATTTCATTCCTCAGCGACTTGTATTTCTGTATTCCTGATTTTCCCGGAACATGTTTGTACTTCCTCCTTTCATCAATCAACTGAAGTATCGCAGCTACCTTCCTTGTACCTATGTTTTCCTTCCCAACTTCTGTGATGGCCCTTTTTAGTGATGTCCATTCCTCTTCAACTGTGCTGCCTACTGCGCTGTTCCTTGCTGTATCTACAGCGTTAGAGAACTTCAAACGTATCTCGTCATTCCTTAGAACTTCCGTATCCCACTTATTTGCATATTAATTCTTCCTGACTAATGTCTTGAACTTCAGCCTACTCTTCATCACTACTATATTGTGATCTGAGTCTATATCTGCTCCTGGGTACGCCTTACAATCCAGTATCTGATTTCGGAATCTCTGTCTGACCATGATGTAATCTAACTGAAATCTTCCCGTATCTCCCGGCCTTTTCCAAGTATACCTCCTCCTCTTGTGATTCTTGAACTGGGTATTCGCTATTACTAGCTGAAACCTGTTACAGAACTCAATTAGTCTTTCTCCTCTTTCATTCCTTGTCCCAAGCCCATATTCTCCTGTAACCTTTTCTTCTACTCCTTCCCCTACAACTGCATTCCAGTGGCCCATGACTATTACATTTTCGACCCCCTTTATATACTGCAACTTCCAACCCCACACGTCCAGAATTGCTACATAGATGTTCCAGGAACACTCTTCTGAGTTTAAACGCTTCCACTGGCCAAACAACTGCCCGGACACTAACATTATTGAGCATATCTGGGATGTCTTGCAACGTGCTGCCCCCTTTATACTTTTACGGATTTATGGACAACGCTGCAGGATGCATGGTATCAGTTTCATCCAGCACTGCTCCAGACATTAGTCGAGTCCATGCCGCGGCGTGCTGCTGTACCCTACACGATTAAACACCGTCCAAATTGAAGTTTATGAAGATTCGTTTGAGGCTGTGTGGGGCTGTAGTCTCCACTGATTGGCTTTTCTCTTACTTCCCTCTCTGCTGACGTGCGCTTCTCACTCTGCGAACCACCTTCAGTTTCCGTGTTAAGAATAATAGTGGAGAAGTATAGCACCACCACTACGCACTCGTGTGCTCGGCGGTCGTAGACTTAGGTTAAAGGCTGCTACCTCCCCGTAGGCCGCAGCACGCGAGCGAGACAGTCGCCGGCCCGTCGGGGCCAACGAGACACACGGGCCCTCACCTCACACTAGCCGCCTTAATTAATATCTAACTTAAGATGTGCCCACTGGACGTTTTAATTTTGTCGTGTGCTATTGAGAACTTTCACGCACTTAACCACGCGGTCAAGACTTGTATTTTATTGTATTGAACTGGAGACCTAGAAATGATGGAGAGGCTTCGTCCTCGCCGTAGCCCTCAGTGGCTCACAACCCCACAACAGGATACAGCAGTCCACATACCCCACTGCCGCCCCACACCGAACCCAGGGCTATTTTTTGTAGTTTCAGGTAATTCCAGGAATGCGAGAAAAAAAAGACTCCCACTCAAAACTTTCTTTTTCGTACCACAAATGTAAAGTCTGTAATAATCAAAAGAAATAAAAAAATAATTAAATAAAAACCATGTCCAAAATTCCATCGTGTCAATTTTCTTTCCCACAACATTATGAACTGTCCGTCTTGTCATTCAAATGTTTCTTCTCTTTCTGTAGTCTTGACAGTGGTAATAATATACATTTATCATATATCAGTTATGTGGTAAGAATAAGTTACGTCGCACGTAAATCTAATGAATAGTGAGAACAGGCGACGTCTTACAGAAATGAAAGCAACAAATAAACGGGTGTGAAACACATTACAACAAAGGGATTCAATAGTCAAAACTTTCAAAACGGGACGCAACTTAGAAAACGTTAAAAACGTATATTTTGAGAGAGTACAGAGAAATTGTGTGATGGTGAAACTGTTGCGTTCGTTTGATGCAGCTGTCATTATGGGTCCGTGTTGCAAAAAGTCGTCACACCACGACAGACAAATATGAAAAAAGCGAACAGCGAAAAAAAGTTGGCACGAGGGAGGTTTGAACACGATTCGCCGGCTTTCTTTTTTTAAGTCCGAGAGCAGGGTGGGGGCCACGGAGGGCAGGGGTCGCCTTCCGACGCCTGTCCACAATGCCCCATTCTCGCCCTCTCAGAGCGAAGGAAGTCCACGGGTCTTACACAATGAAGAGAGGTTTATTTGAACAAATCTATTTAGTTATTTGTAGTGCATTTTTTTTATCGGAACCCACTACCGTCACCAGAAGCTTCCGAGCAAATTGATGGAAAGGGTGAACCGTCTCCTTGGAGGATCAATCATGTTCTGCGAATCGTCTTCAGCTGCGTCATCTAGTACTTCAAACGCGCCGATGGGCAAGAGGATCCTCGAATAATGCGCCTAAACAATACGATAGTCGCGACCCATCGAATGCATGGCGGCGGAACGCCTCATGATTCGTCGTCAGGTGGAGCCACAAGTCGAGAGCGCTTTTGGGCACAGCTTGTAAAATGTAGTACAGCACCGCGCCCTTCTGCCAGATGACGGCGTCAGTTCTGGTGGTGGGAAAGTAAACAGTATCTGAGCGTAGGAGTCCGTCCGGAGTGACAGACTTCGGCCGCCGCCGCGACCGTAGCGCACAGCTCCAGCATACGTTGTACAAGATCCCAGCAGCTGCCCGCCGCAACACGCCTCGAGCGGTGCGCATCTAAATCGACGACTCCGAAGAGCGGGCACAAAGGGTCATCCGTAACATGGATGGTATTGGGGCGCTGGCGTGTGGCTAATGTGCCGTTCACCACCACGAACCACAAAAAACGAACGGTTGTACGCGGCAGGTATGGCGTGTGGATAGCTCAGCACACACTGGTCCAGCGGACTGTCGGCGCTGTTTCGGGGCTGTCGTGCTTCACAGATGCGGTAACAGTCCCTCGTACTCTAGCCCTCGTCACCAGTAGACCGCGTCGCGTCTTCCGCAGGTGTAACGCCCGCGCGCGGCTGTGGACACGAGTCGACCCCAGGTCTCCCGCCAGCGAACGCCTCCTCAAAGTAGTGCAGCGTCAGCTGTGCTCACTCCCAGCTATGGGTTTTCGTGAACTTTGCTCTTAATCTGTGGTCGGTTTCCAGCCCTTGTTGCGGTCACGTCGTGGTTCTTCTTCCTTCTACATGCGGCAGCAGCGGTGGGTGAATATCGATATTTGCACTGTGCACCATCTTTGGTTTTGTGCATGTAGTTTCCGGCTAGGGTGTGTGCGGGCAGTCGGTCAGTTGTTGCGGACGAGGGAAGTTATCTCCGCGTGTTGCAGTCGGCTGCGTCCGCTGCCGGTCCCTGCGCACTGTCGGAGCGTGTGTGGAGCTGTCTGATCGCTACGAGCTTCGTGGCTCACCGACACAGGACGTCAAAGTTGAGTAGTGGTTTCAACTACCCAAGCCACGTCCATTCATATTGAGGCTCGTTTCCATGGTTCGCTGTTGGGGAGGTTTTCCTGTGAGCGACACCAAGTTTTTCTATTGCTGAAATTTAGTCCCTATGCGGTGCCACTGACTATACTAGTTGACTACAATACGAGTGCACCAGTGTAATGTTCTGCCTTGGGGCGTTAGTGTTCTGGTTACCCGGCCTGGCCACTGACGTAATTTCAGACAGCGTCCTTTCCTCACCAGTTGTCGCTGTCACACATGGTGTGTACTTTTGACAGCTAATACATGTTTTATTGCGCATTTTCGGGTTCGTAACTTCTTGTGTTTGAGCTCTCGTGTACTGATTGCTCGCAAGCAAGTCGTTGTGTCGGTGAGTCCGTGGCTGTCCCCTGGTTGGGTTCCGACGGATCAAGTGTAATCGGGCTCACCACCTGTCTCACCTAAGTGAACGAGGGCAGACCGACCGCCCTGGAGGCTTCTGAGTGCTGCTTTCTTCATTGCCCTGCTCACCAGCGTTTAATGTTCTCTTTTTTAATCTATCATAGCCAATGACTCAAGGATTCTTGTTTTTACTGGACTTTATGTATTCATGAGCAAGATGTATGAGACAGGCGAAATACCCCCAGACTTCAAGAAGAATATAATAATTCCAATGCCAAAAAAAAAGTGCTGACAGATGTGAAAATTACCGAACAATCAGTTTAATAAGTCACGGGTGCAAAATACTAACACATATTCTCTACAGACGAATGGAAAAACTGGTGGAAACTGACCTGGGGGAAGATCAGTTTGGATTCCGTAGAAATATGGGGACACGTGAGGCAATACTGACACTACGACTTATCTTAGAAACTAGATTAAGGAAAGGCAAACCTACGTTTCTAGCATTTGTAGACTTAGAGAAAGGTTTTGACAATGTTGACTGGAATACTCTCTTTCAAATTCTAAAGGTGGCAGGGGTAAAATACAGGGAGCGCAAGACTATTTACAATTTGTACAGAAACCAGATGGCCGTTATAAGAGTCGAGGGGGACGAAAGGGAAGCAGTGGTTGGGAAGAGAGTGAGACAGGGTTGTAGCCTATCCCCGATGTTATTCAATCGGTATATTGAGCAAGCAGTGAAGGAAACAAAAGCAAAATTTGGTGTAGGGATTAAAATCCTTGCAGAAGAAACAAAAACTTTGAGGGTCGCCGATGACATTGTAATTCTGTCAGAGACAGCAAAGGACTTGGAAGAGCAGTTGAACGGAATGGACAGTGTCATGAAAGGAGGGTATAAGATGAACATCAACAAAAGCAAAACAAGGATAATCGAATGTAGTCGAATTAAGTCGGGTGACGCTGAGGGCATTAGATTAGGAAATGAGACACTTAACTTAGTAGAGGAGTTTTGCTATTTGGGGAGCAAAATAACTGATGATGGTCGAAGTAGAGAGGATATAAAATGTAGACTGGCAATGGCAAGGAAAGCGTTTCTGAAGGAGAGAAATTTGTTAACATTGAGTATAGATTTAAGTGTCAGGAAGTCGTTTCTGAAAGTATTTGTATGGAGCGTAGTGTATGCAAGTGGAAAGTGGACGATAAATAGTGTGGACAAGAAGAGAATAGAAGCTTTCGAAATGTGGTGCTACAGAAGAATGCTGAAGATTAGATGCGTAGATCACATAACTAATGAGGAGGTATTGAATAGGATTGGGGAGAAGAGAAGTTTGTGGCACAACTTAACTAGAAGAAGAGAATGGTTGGTAGGTCATGTTCTGAGACATCAAGGGATCGCCAATTTAGTACTAGACGACAGCGTGGAGGGTAAAAATCGTAGAGGGAGACCAAGAGATGAATACACTAAACAGATTCAGAAGGATGTAGGTTGCAGTAGGTAGTGGGAGATGATGAAGCTTGCACAGGATAGAGTAGCATGGAGAGCTGCATCAAACCAGTCTCAGGACTGAAGACCACAACAACAACAACATGTATTTTTGAATTTTGGAAAATCAATAGTGGGCCTTAAGCCGCTTAAAACCTTATTCTTGAAATTATGCTTCAAACAAAAACATTGCGGCCTTCTGCCGTAAAAGATTATGGTAATATATTTTAAAATTTTCATATTTAATTGCGGCCCTTGAAAAGCGTCAAAGCTTTTCATGTTTTTAAATCAGTCATAAGTTTATTGCAATGTATGAAGTGTGATGGAGGTGAATTATTGTGTCATTAAGCATCGGTAAGGGGCTATGATTCTTCTGTTTGCAAACTTGGTACACTTTTTGCATGAAAGGAATTCTTCTGATGCGTTCCTAGCAGGGAAGTCCGGCGACCAGGTGGATGGACACAGGTAGCGCCCACGGGCGAGCGGCGGTCGCGCCCATGTCGGCACGCTTCACAGGCGGCAGGCCCCCAGAGGATTAGCGACAGGCGAAGGCGCTGCATCCATCAACACGCTGCCAAGGGAAGCCGTGGACATTCGCACGTGTACCCGAGGCAGCAGAAACTACAAACTAAGAGCGAAAAACAGTTTTGTCACCATTCTAGGTAACGCGGACAGAGCGGCGAGTTGAATAGAAACAGCAAGACTTGGGTGTCCGAGAATCCTAAGTGGCCCGGGGAACTTTGGCCGTTTCCCGCGAGCAGAACACCTGGGGATGTAGCGGAAATACTCAAAGGGAGAAGTCTCGGTTTATTTGTATACTCTCACAGAGTATCGCTCTCTTTTCCTCGCAGAATGCGACGGCAAGGAGGGGGGAAATTTTGAAAGGGGCTTCTTCATTGGCAAGAATCTAATGTTTGCTTTGAAAAATAGTACGAGCTACGTAGTTTGCGGAAGGGAGGAGACAAGACGCTTGAGGGGAGCGGCTCTCCCTCTCTCCAGGTGCGAGGAGCGCACTAGTATTTCGGGATTCCGAATATTCCTTTTGAGGAGGCAGGAGTTCACTCTTGACTGCTTCCGATAAGTCGCAAGGATTCTCTTATCGCTTGTCATGAGACAATGCACTTTGCATTTGTCGCAAACAGCGTAGAGAGCAAAGTTTGTCAGATCCAAGTAGGCGAGCCTCACACACTGTGCGCGTTATCAAGAGCTTAACTCAGGATCACATTTTTATTTACGACATGTCCGATGACGGTAGTACTGTTACAACAGTTCTGAGGTTTGTTTAATGCAGTTTCACGTAGGTTTGCACTTGCAGATGGACACATACCGTCGTCCAGTAATGGTAACTTCCAGTAGCAGGTTTCGGTCACTATTTTCAGCGTAGGGCATGTTACACGCTATCAACTATGCTGCCGGCAGAGTCTTGATGCAGCCGCATACTATCAGCCGACTCCACCGCCACGCCGACCACGCTATGAATATGGTAATACAGAAAACGCCCGCCTTCCTAGCTGCCCATTCTTCTTGCAATGTGTTAGATGCTCGTAAAGACGCAAGGCACAGTATTCACCGTTTGCCCGCTAAGAGAGTCATATGTTCAGCTGCTTTTTTAAATTCCTTCCTCATTAATAACACCAGGTCAACACATCTCGTGTAATTTATTTATATGTTAAATTAGAATGAAGTCATGCAATGTTCATGTTAAAAGGCAAGTACTAGGGCAGGCACCTTATATAATTCACTTGGTGTCAATTCAATTCTATCTGTTTTTTATATACTTTCTACAGTATCTGACGACCCATTTTTTATTTTTGTTTATCATTATTTGAATAGTTTGTGAGCGAATGATTAATGAATTTGATAAAATTTAAATAATTATTGCAATGCAGTTTAATGCAGTTTTACTGAATAACCCACTTATATGTTGAACAGCTCTCCTTTGCATTTCATTTATAGAATCTAAATAAAATTCACACCCCTTTCTCCCTCCCACACATGTTATCTTGCACCTACAGCCGCTTGCATTACATCTTGCATATGTTTGTTCTGTCTACTTTTGTCTTGAGGCTTTTCAGATTATCTGTGATAAATGGTTCAATTGGCTCTGAGCACTATGGGACTTAACTTCTGAGGTCATCAGTCCCCTAGAACTTAGAACTACTTAAACCTAACTAACCTAAGGACGTCACACACATCCACGCCCGAGGCAGGATTCTAACCTACGACCGTAGCGGTCACGCGGTTCCAGACTGTTGCGCCTAGAACCGCTCGGCCACCCTCGCCGGCTATCTGTGATACCAAATACATTTTAATTATTTTATTTGCTATTTTAACTGCATTTTTATTTGTGGTGACTTAAGATTTCTTGTTTGGAGGCCTTCAGCAGTGAAATAATTGCCTTTTTGAAACTCGTAGTTCAAAAAATTACAGTTTTGAGTGACCCTGAACGACACCTTATTTGTCCCTTTCCACAATCCTAATCACCTTTTCTGCCCTGCAGGTTTAGGGGCCGTCTTACAGCGCACTTTGAATATGTTCTACTCTCACAGAATGTTCATACGCTGCCTGGAAACTATGGGCCATAGTGAGAGTTAGGGGAAGAATGTGTGCAAAATAATAATTATAATAATAAGTTTGGATACGAGGTAAGCCCTAATCGTATCGCGTCTGGAGAATTATATGCATGAATCAGCTGCTACGGAGCAGCGCACGTGTTCATGGTAGTAGCCAGCGATATGTGGCTGTCACAGTTCGGCAAACTGTACTGGAGAACTGCACTCCCAATGCGGTCAGTGTGGGAACCTTCTGGTAAGGGATCGCCGTCGGATCGAGAAGGCCTCTTCCGACATCCATGCAGTGATCCCGCACATGTTGATAGGGCTGCCTGATTCCGCACCGCAGCGCTTGGATTTCGTCACTCGACGGCGCCAAGAGCAGCACGTCGTCAGCGAAGGCAGCACTTCGGAAGGTCACGTCTCGTGCGCAGATGCCTTCCACTGATTGGCGAGGGCTGTACAGTGCGGGTTCGAGGGCCGTCGCGAATAAGACTCCTGATAAAGGACACCCCTGTCAGACAGAAAGTCCAAGAGTGATGTGTTTGGTCTGGCGACCGTTGACCATGACACGGGAGTGCACCCAGTGGATTAAACGTAGGATCACCATTGACGATGTCTGCGAGGTGCTCACGTGTTCAAGCACGGCACGAAGGAAATCGTGATCGACACGATCAAAGGCGTGATCGAAATCAAGGACGCGTCGGAGGCGGGAGGCCGCCATGACGGTCGTGGTAGGCGCCAAGTGCCCTGTGAATGTTGTCGCCGCCTAAACACGTGTGGTCAGGATGGGTCATTTGTCCCATTGTGGCCTGGAGACGTGTGCGAAGAATTCGGGAGAAAAGTTAAGAATCCCCATTCAAGAGCATAAGAACACGATAGTCTTTTCGTGAATCACTACTGAGGAAATTTAGAGAAGCAGCAATTGAGGCTGACTGCTGTACAATTTTACTGCCGCAAACTTATATTTCGCGGAAAGACAAGATAAAGAGAGATTAGGGCTCGTACAGAGGCATATAGGCAGTATTTTTCCCTCGTTTTGTTTGGGAGTGGAACAATGACAGAAGATGCTAATTGTGGTACGAGATACCCTCCGCGACACACCGTATGGTGGATTGCGGGGTATGTATGTAGATGCAGATGTAGTCGTGACAACAGTGAGATCCGCTCCGCTTTGGAGTTGGTATCATGATGCCTTCGAGGAAATCCATGGGAACGAAAAACCTGAATCCATTGAGGGGATAGAAGGCGCGGTAGAATTCGTTCGGTAAGCTGTCTGATGGCGGTGATCGGCGCCACTGTTTAAATCTTCAATGGCGTCGTCCTGGGCCACTACTCTGGGATCACACAAATCGCACAGGATGGCTTCGTACTCTTCGTACCTGTGGGTCCCGGGTATCAAACGTCGTGCAATGCTGGGCGAATGCTGCAGCGACGCGTCCTCCCGCTGCTGTCTCGACTGATGTTGGCGCTTGCGGTGGCGTCTCTCCCTGATGACGTGATACATGAATGTAATTTCGGTGGGGATGGTGTCTCGTGCCCTCACCCAGACTCGGTCTCCATTAAGCCGTTACACGGTGAGACGGAGGAGCGAACTTCGAGGCGATTAACCGCTGTTTTCCGATCTCGTGTTGACAGCTGTGTCATTAGCTCCCTCAGCGCTGTCTAATAAAATTCCGACGTCACCAGACACAGCCATATCCCATGGGCGTCCATCAGAGCGGAGTCGAGCCACCAATGTTAGGCGGAAGAACGGACGGGCAGAATCCGGAGGCAGCGGTCCCACATAGGAGCGATCTCATGCCGACGTGGCTCCTCTTACACTTTGGGAACGCTCGTCGTCGACGGACCACGGATCCAGTATGCGCATTGACGGGGGAGCGTGACTGAATAGACCTTTGACAACAAATCGTCGGTGAAAACTGTCGGTCACAGTTCCGCTGCTCTGCGTCCTCAGGAGACGCAGATCGGCGGAGGCAGCTGGTGCAGCGGCCGGTGAAGTGGGTGTAGCCACGGAGGAGGCGCCACACGTCTCGGAGCGCCACACCCTGCACGAATGGTCGCAGTGCGAGGCAGGTAGAGGAGTGTTGCGTTCGGTCAGCCGGATCCAGGACGCGCCTATGAGATAGTGTTCTAGTGTTCCCATTCAGGAGTGGAGCAATTCCGTCAGAATAAAAGGTGATCCATTCACCGCGACGAGACGTCCCGGAGGGCGGGTATACATTGACAATACGGACTGGTCCCACCGTAATGGCAAGGCCTCGTGCAGGCGGCAGATACGTGACGACTGAAGCCTCGACGCCGTCGCTTAAGGGGACGGCAGTTCCACCGGCAGCATCGCTAGATCGGATGCTGTAAGCAGTGTACCCGTAAATGTTCAATTGCAGTTCTGTGTGGGCTTGTCGAGGAACGGTGATATCGGGATCCGCCGCGTGGAGCATATCCTGCAACGTGCGCATTTCGATGACAGAGTATATGTCGTTGACGCCGATCGTACCAACACGGTAGGATTGGGACATCTTAGTGTGGAGTATGTAGATGGAAATGGTGGCTCCTCTGTGGTAAAGGGGCCGCTTCGTGGTTGACCTTCTGCAGGTGTTAGGCTGTCCCCGAGTGGTGGAGGAGTGTGGAGCGCGCCTCTCGTGCGCCTTGTGCCTCCATCTGAGCAGCCCAGTCACCGAGCGTGGAAGGCGTGGGCGGCAGTGTGTCGTCGCGTCCCGAGGGTCGCCGGCCACCGGCCACGGGGACGTCCGGGCTGGGCGAGGCCGCCGTCCCTTCCGTGGCGTCGCACCCCTGCCTTCGGGCAGTACTGGAAGAGCCTGTCGGCAACGACGACTCAGAGACGGAGTCGGCAGCTCGCTCCCTGTCTCCGCCCCAGAGGTCGTCTTCCGTCGAGAGGCCGCATTTCTTACGACGCTTCGGTGATCGTCGTTTCCGGAACAGCGCGCCCATCCACGTTGAAGCGCCGGAGTCGGCACCTTCAGCCACGTGGCTGGTGTCCGGAACCGACGCCCCCGGCGTGACGGTAGTGGCGGGTGTCGTGTCCTGCGAGGGCGTCGTCGGAGGCTGAGCTGGCGGTCGCGTCAGGTTGCGTCACGGGCGCGCCGCTTCCACTCACGTAATAAAGCGGGACCGCGGTCGCGCCGCTGTCTGTGCAGGAGGCGGCGCTGGAGGCAGTTTGATAGGGCGCGGCCTGCTTCTCCACAACCGGCACACTTACGCAGTTGTCCGTCGTACACAACGATGGCTCGGCACCCGCTGACGAACACGTACGACGGCACGAGTTAGCGGAGATCGATCCGTACCTGTCGGCGCCATTCACAACGTGATAGGCTTCAAAGGTGTTCCACTTCTCTTCCGTGAGCCCACAATGAGTCAGTGGTGAGTGCGGCCAGGGCTTGCCAGTTCCAATACGCGCACCGTACGTACCCTCGTACCGGCGGGGTCGACTCTTACCGTCAGGATGACAACAGCGGTAGCCGTCGGTGGGACGCCGCACCGGACCGTCACACGCCTCTCCGTTAATCTCGAGGCTGGAAGTGATAGACGGATGCCTGTCAGCTCGTGGGGATCGACGCGAATGTTGTCTCTCAAAAATCGTTCGATTTCGTAAGACTTAGAGAAAGCTTTTGACAATGTTGACTAGAATACTATCTTTCAAATTCTAAAGGTGGCAGGAGTAAAATACAAGGAGCGAAAAGCTATTTAAAATTTGTACACAAACCAGATGACAGTTATAAGAGTCGAGGGGCATGAAAGGGAAGCACCGGTTGGGAAGGGAGTGAGACGGGGTTGTAGCTTCTCCCCGATGTTATTCAATCTGTATATTGAGCAAACAGTAAATGAAACAAAAGAGAAATTCGGAGTAGGTATTAAAATCCATGGAGAAGAAATAAAAACTTTGAGGTTCGCCGATGACATTGTAATTCTGTGAGAGACAGCAAAGGACTTGGAAGAGCAGTTGAACGGAATGGACAGTGTCTTGAAAGGACGATATAAGATGAACATCAACAAAAGCGAAACAAGGACAATGGAATTATTATGAATTTAAAGTAAAAAATCTGTTTATAATGAAGATGAGTAGTATGTAAAAATGAAACAAATACAAAGACGATTGTAACCGAAGACCACCGACTTCAGTGCAGAGCAAGACGATAGATTATTTCAAAACAACCACCATTGGAGTGTAGACAGCTCTCATTGGTCAATTCCAGCTTCGTTTGACCCCTAGCGCCTCTAGTGGTCTGGAATGGAACTACATGGCTTGTTGCCTCTTCGCCCATATACGTTTCACCCCGTGGGCTGACTCTTGGAAACCTCTGAGTGCAGTTAAAAAAATGGCTCTGAGCACTATGGGACTTAACTTCTTTTGTCAGTAGTCCCCTAGAACTTAGAACTACTTAAACCTAACTAACATAAGGACATCACAACATCCATGCCCGAGGCAGGATTCGAACCTGAGACCGTAGCGGTCGCGCGGTTCCAAACTGTAGCGCTCGATCACTCTGGCCGGCAGAGAAAAAAAAAAAAAAAGTCAAATACAAATACGATAATAAGAGGTTGATTGAAATAGAAGTAAACTTTACAAAGAGCAACAGGTGCAATTTTTACAAGACCTACAGGGAAAATTTAGCTGGCTACCATGAAGAACAAATGAGAATTTTAATGGACACCACTCAACAGCAAAATTCATGCGAGAAATATCAAATTCATCCGAAATTCACACAGGAATCCGACAAGGAGACCGCTCATCGCCACTCTCGTTCAACATCCTACTTGCAGAATTAATTAGAGAATAGTAAAAACATGTCAAAGGCATCAAAACTAGAAAAGATAAAGAAAAAAGAGTCATCGTAAAATGCCTGTTCTTTGCTGATGACCTGACTACGTTAACAAACAGCAAAGATGAAGCCAAACTAGCGCTATACAAATTGCATGAAATGTACTATAAAGCTGGACTCCAAATTTAGTATGAAAAACCTCAGTGTATGGACACCAAATCAGCTGGAACACTTCCACTGAAAACACTGTACGAAGAATCTCGCAGGTCACTCACTTCAAGTACTTAGGAGAAACCATCCAATCCACAGGTCTGAACACAATCTCCAGCACCGCTTCATGTCAAAACTGTAAAAGGCGTACAAGCTGACATGCATTCGCTGTAACAAAAGAGCAATATCTCGTAGTGCAAAACTACGGAACTACAACACGCCTGTCTTATCAAAAGCCTTGTATACGGCAGAAACTACAGTTTTGTGGCTTCAGCTGCCAGAGGCTGCAGTCATGTGTGTGCGAGTTGCGTTTGCGTTTGCGTTTGTGTGTGTGTGTGTGTGTTTTGTCGTCTATTTTCGACAAAGGCCTTGTTGGCCGAAAGCTTATATTGTAAGAGTCTTTTTGTTGTGCCTATCTGCGACTCAGCATCTCCGCTGTATGGTGAGTGGCAACTTTCCTTTACATAATGTTGTTACATTCCATCCTGGATTTTCCATTGTTGTAGGAATGTTTATAGGAGTACTGTGTAGAATTTGAAGTAAATGTGGTTAAGAACTTTTCGAGACTTTTGCTAATAACTTTTTCTCTTTATACAGCGTATGCACATTTATGTGACACTTACATAAAACAAAAAGCCTAAGTCTGTCTGGACATTTATTAAGATATCGTGTAAACGTACGAAGTAAATTAGGCAAGCACTTTTTGAAATTTTTGGCAACTACGTTTCTACTTTATTTATTCATTTATTTTGAAAAAAGGTGTAGCAAACTTGTCTATATGATAATTTATTAGAGTGTCGTGTAAAAATTTGAAGTAAATCAGTGAAGAAATTTTCGAGATTTTCGCCAACAACGTTTCTCTTTATTTATAAAAGAAAATTTAGCATATGTCCTTCTGTGCGTTTGAGTACAGTGTAGAAATTTGAAGTACATCTGTCAAGTACCTTTAGACATTTTTCCTAACGAATTTTTGGAGATTTTTCCTAACAACATTTCCCATTTATGGATGTACTACTATAAGATATACAGGGCGAAGAAAAATTCGCGCACTCTTACTTCGCAGCGCGATTCCTCACATACTGGCAATACAAAAATGACTGCTACAAAATTTCGTCCTGCGCATATGAACGTTAAAAACTGGCAGTCTGGCAACATTGTAATCGCATGTACAGTAACTACCTTTGTCGGCAGACAGGATATTACTGGGCAGTTAGGTTTTGGATAGCATGCAGGAGGTCGAGGGTTCGATTATGGTTTGAGGCAATTAGTTTCTATTTGCTCAAAGTAGTTTGCGTGGTACGGCATCTAGCCTCGTAACCGTCATACAGCGATTACTGTGCGTCTTCTAAAAAACATTTGCAATTACATACTATGAACACAGAAACGAGCGGGCCGCGGTGGGCTCGCGGTTCTAGGCGCGCAGTCCGGAACCGTGCGACTGCTACGGTCGCAGGTTCGAATCCCGCCTCGGGCATGAATGTGTGTGATGTCCTTAGGTTAGGTAGGTTTAAGTAGTTCTAAGTTCTAGGGGACTGATGACCACAGCAGTTGAGTCCCATAGTGCTCAGAGCCATTTGAACCACAGAAACGAAAGTACAATCGTTTCCATTGACCAGCTATTATAGAAGCCTTTTGCACGTCGTGGACGCGAATTGTTTCGTGCCACTGCGTGTACTAGATTCCAAACCTGTTTTTTGTGTATCCTCCTCCCAATACGTGCATCGAAATTATTTCCAAAGAATGCTACTGGTGACGTAATGCCCTAACGGATTCTAATAGATTTGGACGTAGTATGAATAATAGTTGGTTTTGATCTGGGGAGGGCACACAGAAGTCAGGCTCAGAGTGTAGTAGATGGAGTGATGCGAAACAATTCGCCTCCACGACATACAACAATGTCTTTAAAAGGTGAATAACTGAAACGAATGTATTATTTCCGCGTTCATAAAATGCAACTGTAACAGTTTTGAGAAAGATCACTGTAATCGCTGTATGACGATTAAGACGCCAGATACCGTACACGCAGATACTTTTAGAAAATAAAAACAAATATTCCACAGTCCACAATGGCATCCTAAACCTCTGCTTGCTAACCCAAAATGCTATCCACTGCAGAAAACTGTTTCATCTGCTGATATTGGTAGTTACCGTACATTGGATTAGTGTTGACAGACTGCCGATATTTAATGTCCATTTACTGCCCGGAATAAGCGTAGGACGAAATTTTGAGAGAGACATTTTTCTATTGCCAGTACGTGAGGAATTGCCCTGCAAAGTCCGAGTGCGTAACTTTTTCTTCACCGTAAATGTTCAAAATTTCTATAGCCTATATCCGTCCGAAAGTTTACTATTGTATAAAAAACTTACTTAAGTCGGTCTAGAACTTTTAGAGATTTTTGTGTAACAGTCTCAAACAATGACTTATCTTCACAAGGAAGTGTAGGTTTTACATATGCATTTATACACCATATATATTAAAAATATGTAGCCTGAACATTTATTACAATATTTCAATCAGTCAAAGTTCTTTCGAGATATTTGCTACAAACGTTTCCTCTTTATATAATATTATTATTCTCGATTACTTTCCTTTAGGAGAGCGTGTGTGAACCTTTGTCAAACACAGCTACACTTCCTTTTCTTCCTTTCTTTTCTTTCCAAAACCTCTTCATTAATTCACTGTGTTTCTCTGTCCATTTCATCCTTGTAGTTTCTCTGGTTGGGCAGTGGTCAAGTTCCTTGCTTTTTATTTTTCTCCTGAATTGTTCTTTGTCCTCAGTTTATTCTTCTAAGATTTCCATTTATTGCAGGTCTTCTTGTGTGTCTTTTATCCAGTTGGTGTTTAATTTGCTTGCATTAACGATGTTAAAATCATCCGTCCTACATAGGCGCCCATTGAACTGTAGGAATCTTTTCCTACATTTATCTGTAATGTTGTCTGTGTGTTCGTAGAGTTCCTTTGTAAGTCCTTCGGCCAAGGTTCCGTCTCGGAGTACAGCGCTGTACATTTTTCTAAGAATTTTTTCATTATATATCTATAAGGAGGCAACTGTCACTTCCGTTAAAGAACGTCCCGGCTGACAAATGCTTGAGCATAAGTGATGAGACTTTGGATTATTATTTATCACAAATCTATTAGTTCTGAGAGTCTCCAAAGAGCTGCTCGGTTCGTCTTCGACGTAGCTCTTTTCATTTAAACAGAAACACTGGAATTGGATACTGCAAGGAAAGAACGGAATTTGGAAGAAATTTGCTGTGGGCTAAAGTAAGGGACCAACGCCGGCACTTTCCTAAATTGAAAATGGGAAACCACAAAAAACTATTTTCAAGGTGGGCTCCAGACTCCAGAGATTGCTAACTCAGTGGCTCAGCACACAGATCTACAGCAAGTCGGTGGAGAATTTGAAGAAAACTGGTTGTTGGACATTGCTTTAAAATATAAAAAAAAATGGTTCCCAACAAGAGATTGAATCCTGATGCTGAATGTTCTTCGTTTGATTGCGCATGTTTAGTAATTTGATAGTGTATGAAGGTATCCATATTTTAAAGTTTAATTGTGTACGGAACAGCTGATTTCAGTTATTACAGCACTAGCGTAGCACCCGCTGCGTCGTTCGCGTAGACTGTGTGGCCTGCAGACATTTTATTTGTTTCTATTTAATCAAATTTGATACCTTTCACAAATTGCAACACCTTCTAAGATATTCACGATAATTAAGGCTATATTACCACGGCATTTTCCGAATGTAGTACTGACTAAAAAGCGATTGTGGTAGCTAGAGTTCAAAGTTCTTGTTAAACATGCCTTTTGCATTCTTATGGAGATTTTTCCATAGAAACTTTCATCTCAAAACAAATATTTCTTTATATCTAACCAAGAAGTGAAATCCCAATTTTCGTAAATTTACCTTCAATTTTTTTAATGTAACGCCTTAATGTAATGCCTTGCGTGCATCAGTGATACAGATAGCCTACCGTAGGTGCCTCTGTTGAGAGGCCAGACAAACGTGTGGTTCCTGAAGAGGGGCAGCAGCCTTTTCAGTAGTTGCAGGGGCAACAGTCTGGATGATTGACTGATCTAGCCTTGTAACACTAACCACAACGTCCTTGCTGTGCTGGTACTGCGAACGGCTGAAAGCAAGGGGAAACTACAGCCGAAAGTTTTCCCGAGGGCATGCAGCTTTACTGTATGGTTTAGTGATGATTGCGTACTCTTGGGTAAAATATTCCGGAGGTAAAATAGTCTCCCATTCGGATCTCCGGGCGGGGACTACTCAAGAGGATGTCGTTATCAGGAGAAAGAAAACTGACGTTCTACGGATCGGGCAGGTAGGTTAGAAAATTTGAAAACGGAAATGGATAGATCAAAGTCAAATATAGTGGGAATTAGTGAAGCTCGGTAGCAGGAGGAACAACTGATCAGGTGAATACATGGTTATAAATACAAAACCAAATAGGGGTAATGCAGGAGTAGGTTTAATAATGAATAAAAAACAGGAGTGCGAGTAAGCTACTACAAACAGCATAGTGAACGCATTATTGTAGCCAAGATAGTCACGAAGTCCACACCTACCACAGTAGTACAAGTTTATATGCCAACTAGCTCAACAGATGACGAAGAGATTGAATAAATGTACGATGAGATAAAAGAAATTATTCAGAGAGTGAAGAGAGACGAAAATTTATGTCATCGGGGACTGGAATTCGATAGTAGGAAAAGGAAGAGAAGGAAACGTAGTAGGTGAATATAGAATAGGAGTAAGAAATGAAAGAGGAAGCCACCTTGTAGAATTTTTCACAGACCATAGCTTAACCGTAACTAACACTTGGTTCAAGAATCATAAAAGAAGGTTGTATACATGGAAGAATCCTGGAGATACTAGATGGTATCAGATAGATTATACAATGGTAAGACAGATATTTTGGAACCAGGTTTTGAATTGTAAGACATTTCCAGGGGCAGATGTGGACTATGACTACAATCTATTGGTTATGAACTGTAGATTAAAACTGAAGAAACTGAAAAAAGGCGGGAATTTAAGGAGATAGCACCTGGATAAACTGACTAAACCAGAGGTTGTACCGAGTTTCAGGGAGGGCATAAGGGAACAATTAACAAGAACGGGGGCAAGAAATGATGTAGATAAAGAATGGGTAGCTTTGAGGGATGAAATAGTGAAGGCAGCAGAGGATAAAGTACGTAAAAAGACGAGGGCTAATAGAAATCCTTGGGTGACAGAAGAAATATTGAATTTAACTGATGAAAGAAGAAAATATAAAAATGCAGTAAATGAAGCAGGCAAAAAGGAATACAAACGTCTCAAAAATGAGATCGGCAGGAAATGCAAAATGGCTAAGAAGGGATGGCTAGAGGGCAAATGTAAGGATGTAGAATGATATCTCACTATGGGTAAAATAGGTACTGCCTACAGGATAATTAAAGAGACCTTACGAGAAAAGAGAACCACTTGTTTGAATATCAAGAGCTCAGATGGAAATATAGTTCTAAGCAAACGAGAGAAAGCAGAAGGTACAAGGAGTATACAGAGGGTCTATACAAGGGCGATGTACTTGAGAACAATGGTATGGAAATGGAAGAGGATGTAGATGAAGATGAAATGGGAGATATGATACTGCGTGAATAGTTTGACAGTACACTGAAAGACCAAAGTCGAAACAAGGCCCCGGGAGTAGACAATATTCCATTGGAACTACTGACGGCCTTGGGAGAGCCAGTTCTGACAAAACTCTACCATCTGGTGAGAAAGATGTATGAGACAGGCGAAATACCCACAGACTTCAAGAAGAACATAATTATTCCAATCCCAAAGAATGCAGGTGTTGACAGATGTGAAAATTACCGAACTATCATTTTAATAAGTCACGGCTGCAAAATACTGACGTGAATTCTTTACAGACGAATGGAAAAACTAGTAGAAACCGATCTCGGAGAAGATCAGTTTGGATTCCGTAGAAATGTTGGAACACGTGAGGCAATACTGACCTTACGACTTATCTTAGAAGCTACATTAAGCAAGGGCAAACCTACGTTTCTAGCATTTGTAGACTTAGAGAAAGCTTTTGACAATGTTGACTGGAATACTCCCTTTCAAATTCTGAAGGTGGCAGGGGTATAATATAGGGAGCGAAAGGCTATTTACAATTTGTACAGAAAACAGACGGCATATATAAGGGTCGAGGGGCACGAACGAAAAGCAGTGGTTGGGAAAGGTGTGAGACAGGGTTGTAGCCTCTCCCCGATGTTATTCAATCTGTATATTGAGCAAGCAGTAAAGGAAACAAAAGAAAAATTTGGAGTAGGTATTAAAATTCATGGAGAAGAAGTAAAAACTTTGAGGTTTGCCGATGACATTGTAATTCTGTCAGAGACGGCAAAGGACTTGGAAGAGCAGTTGAACGGAATGGACAGTGTCTTGATAGGAGAGTATAAGATGAACATCAACAAAAACAAAACGAGGATAATGGAATGTAGTTATCGTTGACCTTGATGGCTATCGTATGATTCCGAATCAAAATGTCTTTGAATTTCACTACGCGGCAGCTAAGCCGCGTGCAATTTCAGGTGATGATATAGGGGGTGCAGACCGCCGGGATCCCCCCAGCCTTTGTGGCTACGGCCTCGCCACATCACTGAGCAATCGATTTGGCTGATGCTGCTGCTGACGATGATAGGCAAGCATAGCTCGCAAAGTTCTCAAAAAGTTTATCGTTTTTCTTCATTTCGTTACACAATAGTCTAATGAACATCCAGGTGGACACTGGGTGTACATTTTTTAAACAAAAACTCAAGTTGTCTGTTAAAGCCGACTGCGAGCAAAATGTGCTGTGCTATTAAAATGTGGGATTTAGTTTTCTTTCTCGCAGTTATTTTTAGCAGCGATATCGCGTTCAAATCATCACACATACTGTTTCTTCTACATAGATTCTTTCTTCTTAGAGATGGTGTCTCTCCTAAGAGTCGTCTGAAGCTTTTTCTATGGTGTTTCGGCAAAAATTTTCAATTTCATATCACAAACATAATGTACGTGCCCGTTCGATAGAGAGGTCGTAGGTTAGTCTAGTGCGATATTCGTGATATTAACGGGGACAGTAAAAAACGAAGAAGAAGCGTCAACACCGCGTTGACTGCAGCACTGGTCAGTCGCCACTGAAGTACCTGCTATTCCTCGTGTTTTCACCTCCGTGTCAGTACATATCGATAGCACGAATATCGCATTAGACTAATTTGGGACCGCGCAATCGAATGGTCGCATAAAATTTAGCTTTAAAAATAATTTTGTTTGAGGTGGGAAACAAGCCAAGAATGAGAAGAAAGTCAGTATGCACTCCGTGTGCATACTGGGTGGGGTTGTTTCAGGCGTGGAACGGGTCCCTCCGGATGCTATGATGCGGATCTCCCGTACAGAAGCGAGTAGAGGGTCTCAATCAGATGCTCAGACGGTACTGCGACCGTGTAGGCCGCAAATTCCTCGACTTGCTCCGTAGGGTGGTTGGGTTTCGGGTTCTGCTGAATAGGTCGGGAGCCCCCTACACGCAGGAGGCGGCTATACTGGTAGCAGGATCTGTGTGGCGTGGACTCGGCGGTTTTTTAGCTTAAAGGGTCTTGTGGAAATACAAAATGGGCTGCAATCTGAAAATGGAACAGGTTGAACACAGGAAGTACGTAGAACTAGGAACCATCTGTATAACATTTGTAAACTGACATAGCTCTGTTGGAAAAGTATCAGAGCTACAAGCGCTAATAGAAAACGCTGATGCTCAAATCGTTATAGGCACTGAAAGTTGGATAGAGCTGGGTATAAGTTAGGCGGAAATTTTTGCTAAGGACCTAACGGTGCTCAGAAAGCAGTTGGCGGTGGCTGTGCTGTTAGAAGTAATTTATCTTGTAGCGAAATTGAACTATATAGTTCCTGGGAGTTATTTCGGCCAAAAGTCATTCTTAGCAACCGGAATAAAATAGCAATTACATCATTTTACCGACCTCCCATCTCAGATGATACAGAAAATTTGAATTTAATTTCTAACACGTGCCGGCCTCATACAATTACAGTTGCTGGTGACTTTAATTTACCCTCGATATGTTGGCTAAAATGCATGTTTCAATCCCGAGGTACGCATAAAACACCATCCGAAATTGTGCTCAAGGCATTCTCTGAAAATTATTTCGAGTAGTTAGTTCATGAGCCTACGCAAATAGTAAACGGTTCTCAAAACACAGTTGACCTCTTACTAACAAAAAGCCCTCAGCTAATAATGAGCATCAAAAACGATACAGCGATTCGTGAACATAGGGTGGTTGTAGCGAGAGTGAATAGTGTAACCCCCAAAATAAACGAAAAATATACCTATTGAGGAAAGCGGATAAAAAATCACTTCCTGAGAGACAATCCATCCAAATTAACAATGTAAGTGTAGACCAGATATGGCTTGAATTCAGAGAAACAGTTGTTGTTGTTGTGGTCTTCAGTCCTGAGACTGGTTTGATGCAGCTTTCCATGCTACTCTATCCTGTGCAAGCTTCTTCATATCCCAGTACCTACTGCAACCTACATCCTTCTGAATCTGCTAAGTGTAATCATCTCTTGGTCTCCCCCTACGATTTTTACCCTCCACGCTGCCCTCCAATGCTAAATTTGTGATCCCTTGATGCCTCAGAACATGTCCTACCAACCGGTCCCTTCTTTTAGTCAAGTTGTGCCACAAACTCCTCTTCTCCCCAGTTCTATTCAATACCTCCTCATTAGTTATGTGATCTACTCATCTAATCTTCAGCATTCTTCTGTAGCACCACATTTCGAAAGCTTCTATTCTCTTCTTGTCCAAACTATTTATCATCCATGTTTCACTTCCATACATGGCTACACTCCATACAAATACTTTCAGAAATGACCTCCTGGCACTTAAATCTATACTCGATGTTAACAAATTTCTCTTCTTCAGAAACGCTTTCCTTGCCATTGCCAGTCTACATTTTATATCCTCTCTACTTCGACCATCATCAGTTATTTTGCTCCCCAAATAGCAAAACTCCTCTACTAATTTAAGTGTCTCATTTCCTAATCTAATTCCCTCAGCATCACCCAACTTAATTCGACTACATTCCTCGTTTTGCTTTTGTTGATGTTCATTTTATATCCTCCTTTCAAGACATTATTTATTCCGTTCAACTGCTCTTCCAAGTCCTTTGCTGTCTCTGACAGAATTACGATGTCATCCGCAAACCTCAAAATTTTTATTTCTTCTCCATGGATTTTAATAACTACTCCGAATTTCTTTTGTTTCCTTTACTGCTTGCTCAATATACAGATTGAATAACATCGGGGAGAGACTACAACCCTGTCTCACTCCCTTCCCAACCACTGCTTCCCTTTCATGTCCCTCGACTCTAATAACTGCCATCTGGTTTCTGTACAAATTGTAAAGAGCCTTTAGCTCCCTGTATTTTACCCCTGCTACCTTCAGAATTTGAAAGAGAGTATTCCTGTCAACACTGTCAAAAGATTTCTCTAAGTCTACAAATGCTAGAAATGTAGGTTTGCCCTTCCTTAATCTTTCTTCTAAGATAAGTCGTAGGGTCAGTATTGCCTCACGTGTTCCAACATTTCTACGGAATCCCAACTGATATTCCCCGAGGTCGGATTCTACTAGTTTTTTCCATTCGTCTGTAAAGAATTCGTGTTAGTATTTTGCAGCTGTGACTTATTAAACTGATAGTTCGGTAATTTTCACATCTGTCAGCAGCTGCTTTCTTTGGGATTGGAATTATTATATTCTTCTTGAAGTCTGAGGGTATTTCACCAGTCTCATACATCTTGCTCACCAGATGGTAGAGTTTTGTCAGGACTGGTTCTCCCAAGGCCGTCAGTAGTTCCAATGGAATGTTGTCTACTCCGGGGGCCTTGTTTCGACTTAGGTCTTTCAGTGCTCTGTCAAACTCTACACGCAGTATCGTATCTCCCATTTCGTCTTCATCTGCATCCTCTTACATTTTCATAATATTGTCCTCAAGTACATCGCCCTTGTATAGACCCTCTATATACTCCTTCCACCTTTCCGCCTTCCCTTCTTTGCTTAGAACTAGGTTTCCATCTGAGCTATTGATATTCATACAAGTGGCTCTCTTTTCTCCAAAGGTCTCTTTAATTTTCCTGTAGGCAGTATCTATCTTATACCTAGTGAGATAAGCTTCTACATCCTTACATTTGTCCTCTAGCCATGCCTGCTTAGCCATTTTGCACTTCCTGTCGATCTCATTTTTGAGACGCTTGAATTCCTTTTTGCCTGCTTCACTTACTGCATTTTTATATTTTCTCCTTTCATCAATTAAAGTCAATATTTTTTCTGCTACCCAAGGATTTCTATTAGCCCTCGTCTTTTTACCTAGTTCATCTTCTGCTGCCTTCACTACTTCATCCCTCAGAGCTACCCATTCTCCTTCTACTGTATTTCTTTCCTCCATTCCTGTCAATTGTTCCCTTATGCTCTCCCTGAAACTCTGTACAACCTCTGGTTCTTTCAGTTTATCCAGGTCCCATCTCCTTAATTTCCCACATTTTTGCAGTTTCTTCAGTTTTAATCTACAGTTCATAACCAATAGATTGTGGTCAGAGTCCACATCTGCCCCTGAAAATGTCTCACAATTTGAAACCTGATTCCTAAATCTCTGTCTTACCATTATATAATCTATCTGATACCTTTTAGTATCTCCAGGATTCTTCCATGTATACAACCTTCTTTAATGATTCTTGAACCAAGTATTAGCTATGATTAAGTTGTGTTCTGTGCAAAATTCTACCAGGCAGCCTCCTCTTCCATTTCTTCCCCCCAATCCATATTCACCTACTGTGTTTCCTTCGCTCCCTTTTCCTACTGACGGATTCCAGTCACCCATGACTATTAAATTTTCGTCACCCTTCAGTATCTGAATAATTTCTTTTATTTGATCATACATTTCTTCAATTTCTTCGTCATCTGCAGAGCTAGTTGGCATATAAACTTGTACTACTGCAGTAGGTGTGGGCTTCGTATCTATCTTGGCCACAATAATGCGTTCACTATGCTGTTTGTAGTAACTTACCCTCATTCCTATTTTTTATTCATTATTAAACCTACTCCTGCTTTACCCCTATTTCAATTTGTATTTATAACCCTGTATTCACCTGACCAAAAGTCTTGTTCCTCCTGACACCGAACTTCACTATTTCCCACTATATCTAACTTTAACCTATCCATTTCCCTTTTTAAATTTTCTAACCTGCCTGCCCGATTAAGGGATTTGACATTCCACACTCCGATCCGTAGAACGCCAGTTTTCTTTCTCCTGATAACGACATCCTCTTGAGTAGTCCCTGCCCGGAGATCCGAATGGGGGACTATTTTACCTCCGGAATATTTCCTCCCAGAGGTTGCCATCATCATTTAATCATACAGTAAAGCTGCATGCTCTCGGGAAAAATTGCGGCTGTAGTTTCCCCTTGCTTACAGCCGTTCGCAGTACCAGCACAGCAAAGCCGTTTTGGTTAATGTTACAAGGCCAGATCAGTCAATCATCCAGACAGACTGTTGCCCCTGCAACTACTGAAAAGGCTGCTGCCCCTCTTCAGGAACCACACGTTCGTCTGGCCTCTCAACAGATACCCCTCCGTTGTGGTTGCACCTATGGTACGGCCATCTGTATCGCCGAGGCACGCAATCCTCCCCACCAACGACAAGGCCCATGGTTCATGGGGGGGGGGGGGGGGGGGGGGGGGGAGGGAAACAGTGTGGGCAGCAATTGAGAGATTTATACCAAATGAATTAACAAACGACGGAGCTGATCCAGCTTGGTACACAAAACGGGCAAGAACACTGTTGCAAAAACAAAGAAAAAAATAACCATACCAAGTCGATACGAACGCATAATCTTTTACAGACGATCGAAATTTAGCGCGGACTTCAATGCGACATGCTTGTAATACTTTCTACAACGGAACTTTTTCTCGAAACGTGGCCGAAAGTCCCATAGTACTCCGAGCTATTTGAACCTGGCAGAAAATCCAAAAAGATTCTGGTCGTGTGTGAAGTACGCCAGCGGCAAGACACGATGAATACCTTCTCTAAGGGATAGCAGTGGAAATACGATTGATGACAGTGTTGCTAAAGCAGAGTTACGAAACACAGCCTCTCCAAATTCCTTCACCAAAGAAGACGAAGTAAACATTCCAGAATTCGAATCAAGACGAAATAAATATTCCAGAACTCAAATCATGAACTGTTGACAACATGAGTAACTCAGAAATAGTTATCCTCGGAGTAGTGAAGCACTTAATAAAAGCAAGTCTTCCGGTCTGGAATGTGTACCAATTACATTTCGTTCAGAGTATGCTGATGCAAAAGCTTCGTACTTAGCAATCATACACAAGCGCACACTCGACGAAAGATCCGTATCCAAAGACTGGAAAGTTGCACAGGTCAAGCCAATATTCAAGAAAGGTAATTAATTACAGTCCCATATTATTAACGCCGATATGCGGCAGGATTTTTGGGACATATATTGTATTCGAACAATTTTGTTGTATTGTATTGCACATCGAAGGGAACGGTCTATTGACACACAATCAAAACATTTTTCCTGTGGAACAGAAATAGCTAATTACTCGTATGAACTGCTGAGTGCTATTGACAAGGTATTTCAAATTCATTCCGTATTTCTACGTTTCTAGAAGGCTTTTGATGTTGTACCACACAAGAGCTTGTAGTGAAACTACGTGCTTATGGAATATTGTCTCTAATATGTGACTGGATTCGTGATTTCATGCGAGAGAGCCACAGTTCGTAGTAATTGACCGAAAGTCATCAAGCAAAACAGAAGTGATGTCTTGCGTTCCCTAAGCTAGTATTATAGGTCCTTTCCTGCTCCTTACCTAGATAAACGACGTAGGAGACAATCTGAGCAGCCGTCTTAGGATGTTTGCAGATAATGCTGTCGTTTATCGGATAGTAATGTCATCAGAAAATCAAAACAAATTGCAACACGATTTAGAAAAGATATCTGTACGGACCGAAAATTGGCAATTGACCTTAAGTAATAAAAAGTATAAGGTCATCCACGCGAGTGCTAAAAGGAATCTGTTAATCTTCGGTTACGCGATAAATCAGCCAAATCTAAAGGTCGTAAATTTAACTAAATACCTAGGAATTACAATTACGAACACCTTAAATCGGGAAGAACACGTAGAAAATGTTGTGAGTAAACCAAAGACTACGTTTTATTGACTCCTCATCGCCCCCCCCCCCCCCCCCCTCAAAGTTAGCTGTAAGAGCGTCCAGTGGTCAGCTCGTCAAAGGCTGAACACAGATCAAGCGTGAAAGCAGGAAAACGAAAACAGAAGCAGTGGACGGCCCAAGGACAAGAAGAGCAATATATATCAAGCTAAAAGGGGAAGGGCGTCGTGCTTATGTTGTTGCGGTGATGGACTGTCAAGCGGGCGAGCCTGTGTTCAAATCTCACTCGCGCGAAATTTACTCTTTCCTTTCTTTCTTTTTTTCCCGCTGTTTGCTGTATTCAAATTTGTGTCTGTGTCGTTGTATAACGTCCGTTTGCAATAGCGAGTTGTAACGGTGAGACCTACAATGACAGTTAATTGTTCACAACTACTCTATTAGTAGCTGAAAGGAAGTGGCTTTCGAGTGGGAGCCGCAAACGTTTGATGACATGGCGATAAGTCAACCGAATCCTCCACTGTGATAAACTTGTGGCATTAGTGACAGTGCGCGAGTCATATGAAAGGTGTCTCCTAATTTGTACGTCTGCTAAGTAAGATGTGACTCCTTGCCCGATTTAGAGGTTCGTACGAATGTGAATGTGAGTGTGACCACTCCCACGGATATGAAAACGTAATAGTTCGTCGCATAAGCTGCGTCAACTGAGCGCAACAGTTTCACAATCAGTAAAATCTGTCAAAACATATTTTTAACGTTTTTGAACTTGCGTTCCGTTTTGGAAGTTGTGATCCTTGAATTACTTTGTTGTAAACTAGTTCGCACTCGTTTATTTGTTGTTTTTATATCTGTGAGACGTCTATGTGGTATCTCAGTTGCTCTCACTCTTCATCACATTTACTTGCGACGGTAACGTATTCTTGCCTCGTGACTCGTATTCTATAACCAATGTATAGTATGACAACTGCCAATCCTACAGAAAGAGAACAATGACGTGACGGACAGTTCATAACGTTATGAAAAGTAAAATAAAATAAATGGCACGAGGAAGTTTTGGACACGGTTCGTCCAGCTTAAAGTCCAACACCCTGACCACCTATGTATGTATTAACCTGGGGACCTAGAGACGACGGAGAGGCTTCGTCCCGCCGGAGTCCTCAATGGTGCACAACCCCACAACAGGCCACACCAGTCCACACGCCCCGCCTCCGCCCCACACCGAACCCAGGGCTACTGTGCAGTTCGGCCCCCAGTGGACCTCCCGGGAACGTCCCATACAAGACGAGTGTAACCCCAAACGTTTGCGTAGTAGAATAATTATGGTGTACGCGTACGTGGAAACTGTGTTTACGCACCAATCTGAGGCGGAATAAGGGGAACCAGCCCGCATTCGCCGAGACAGATGGAAAACCGCCTTAAAAGCTAGCCACAGGCTGGCCGGCACACCGGACCTCGACACTAATGACCACCTAACCACTACGGCGCCGCAGTTGAATTTCTCACACTGAAATAAATGAATTGCATATATCTGCCGAAAAACCATACAAAAAGCGCGTGACGACTCTTAGGAGAGACACCGTGTGCATAAGTCTAAACAGAACGTGTGTACACAACCATTTACCGGTCGTTTTGTTCCTCGTAGGCGGTTTTAACACAAACCGGAAATTTGTGTTTGTGGCTTATTGGCTTACGATTAGAATGGAATCTGAATCATCCAGAAATTTATAATCCTACCCGTTCGCAGATCAAAATTATGCCAAATACACTGTACTCACACATCCAGCAGCTGAAGGTGTCTCTCTCACATCACGTACACCAATGGTCGCAACCAGGCACTCCGGGATGATGGCATTGAAACAGAGGATTACATGCGTAAAGCTGAAATACTACACACCTTTTTCCAAAGCTGTTTCACAGAGGAAGACCGCTCTGCAGTTCCTTCTCTAAATCCTCGCACAAACGAAAAAATGACTGACATCGAAATAAGTGTCCAAGGAATAGAAAAGCGACTGGAATCACTCAACAGAGGAAAGTCCACTGGACCTGACGGGATACCGATTCTACACAGAGTACGCGAAAGAGCTTGCCCCCCCCCCCCCCCCTTTTAACAGCCGTGTACCGCTAGTCTCTAGAGGAACTGAAGGTTCCAAATGATTGGAAAAGAGCACAGGTAGTCCCAGTCTTCAAGAAGGGTCGTCGAGCAGATGCGCAAAACTATAGACCAATATCTCTGACGTCTATCTGTTGTAGAATTTTAGAACATGTTTTTTGCTCGCGTATCATGTCGTTTTTGGAAACCCAGAGTCTACTCTGTAGTAATCAACATGGATTCCGGAAACAGCGATCGTGTGTGATCCAACTCGCTTTATTTGTTCATGAGACCCAGAAAACATTAGATACAGGATTCCAGGTAGATGCTATTTTCCTTGACTTCCGGAAGGCGTTCGATACAGTTCCGCACTGTCGCCTGATAAATAAAGTAAGAGCCTACGGAATATCAGACCAGCTTTGTGGCTGGATTGAAGAGTTTTTAACAAACAGAGCACAGCATGTTGTTATCAATGGAGAGACGTCTACAGACGTTAAAGTAACCTCTGGCGTGCCACAGGGGAGTGTTATGGGACCATAGCTTTTAACAATATATATAAATGACCTAGTAGATAGTGTCGGAAGTTCCATGCGGCTTTTCGCGGATGATGCTGTAGTATACAGAGAAGTTGCAGCATTAGAAAATTGTAGCGAAATGCAGGAAGATTTGCAGCGAATAGGCAGTTGGTGCAGGGAGTGGCAACTGACCCCATAACATAGAGAAATGTAATGTATTGCGAATAAATAGATTATACATATGATTATATGATAGCGGAACAAACACTGGTAGCACTTACTTCTGTAAAATATCTGGGAGTATGCGTGCGGAACGATTTGAAGTGGAATGATCATATAAAATTAATTATTGGGGTACCAAGTTGAGATTCATTGAGAGAGTCCTTAGAAAATGTAGTCCATCAAGAAAGGAGGTGGCTTACAAAACACTCGTTCGACCTATACTTGAGTATTGCTCATCAGTGTCGGATCCGTACCAGGTCGGGTTGACGGAGGACATCCAAGGAAGAGCGGCGCGTTTCGTCACAGGGTTATTTGGTAAGCGTGATAGCGTTACGGAGATGTTTAGCGAACTCAAGTGGCAGACTGCCAGAGAGGCGCTCTTCATCGCGGTGTAGCTTGCTGTCCAGGTTTCGAGAGGGTGCGTTTCTGGATGAGGTATCGAGTATATTGCTTCCTCCTACTTATACCTCTCGAGGAGATAACGAATGTAAAATTAGAGAGATTCGAGCGCGCACGGAGGCTTTCCGGCAGTCGTTCTGGAACAGGAAAGGGAGGTAATGACAGTGGCACGTAAAGTGCCCTCCGCCATACACCGTTGGGTGGCTTGCGGAGTATAAATGTAGATGTAGATTTACCCATTCATTTTAGGCGACTTCAATTCCCAATCACAGTTTGCTTTGTAACTCCTATAAACAAGGATTAAAAGCAGAGAGAGGAGGGAAGTGGAGGTGGACGGAGTGGGGGCAGAAAATGAACATAGAGTGGGGAGGGGGGAAGGAGATCGACAGGGAGAGGGGGAGATTAGGATGTACAACAAATTTCCACACATATTTAGGAATTGCGAACAACTGCCTGGTTGCTAGTTTCGTACACACACTTTACTAAATATTTTATGCCTACAAACGTCACTAAGCCTATAGGCACCCTAGCATATGTCAATGTGCTGTATCAACATTGTTAAATGCGGTAGAATGTTTAGACTGACCACGGAACACACTCGCCCAAGACTGTGGGCGGCGGCAGGCGGTCCCACTGCCGCCTGCGACCCACCCGCTGTGCGACAGGCTCTTCTGCTGCCGCTGCCGGGTGTGCCCTGCTTTTCCCCCTGACTCCCGGCCATACCCCGCCCCCACAGAGATGGGGCTGCAGGACAGTGGTTCCAAGACAGGGGCACAGGCAGGAACGTGGTATAACGACAACGACAGGGACAGGGCAAGGTACCATATCAGGTACAGGGCAGAGGCACTGTGAACAGACCGGCAGTAGAGTGTGGATAGTTCGATGTGAACGGGACCGGAACCACCTCCAACTATCGAAAACTCGGACTATCGAAATTTAAATGGGAAAAAGAAATATTATGATACTGTATTACAGCTCAAAATATGCACTTCATTAAAATAAAAGTATTTACACATGCATTTGAAATGGCACAATAACAATAATTATTTATTTAGACAAGTAATAGTGAAGTGTCTTGTTTGGCGAAGCTGCATCGTTTCCTCGCGGCAATGTCACGCCACCGTCTCAAGAGCAGTAGGTCAGTTGGTGTCGCCTTAGGCTGTTGTTGCACGTAGCATATGGCGGCGTCGAGAGCAGCGCAGCCATCGGTGTGACTCATCATCGGTGCAGCCTCTGCCTCGTCATTCTCGTCACTCTCTCACTGCGATGGTATATTAACTATATTAACAATGTCAATTATAGCAGAGCATGTCACTTCCAACTGTTCGTCCGAATTTAACCACTTGCCTACATCCACCTCTTCTGCCTATTGACACCCTGGCAATCTTCTGATTAAATTACACAATGGTTGAGTGTCCTCATCTGATAAATCTTCAGTTTCTGTGGCTGGCATACTTTCCTGTAGAATTTTCCTCCATGACTTAGAAATTGTGTCTGACTTAATTCGCTCCAAGATTCGGTAATCCAGTACACGACGTCCTTCACTTTCTTGAAAGCTCCTTCTAGCTTTCGTTGTCTTCGGAATGCAGGATTGACTGTAGCAATCGCCGTCGATACTTTTCTTTTTAGTCGTTCCAGAACGCCCTGATCCATGGGCTGAATGAGACAGGTAACGTTTGGTGGGAAAAACAGGGCGCGGATACAGTCGCACTGCAGTTCTCCTGCACTTGGATGTGAGGACGCATTATCCGTGTGCAAAAGTGCTTTGCATGGTAGTCCCCTTTCTTTTAAAAAATTCTTGCAGTCAGGTACAAATGAGTTAAAAAACCAGTTCTTGAAGATTTCCTGATTCATTCAGGCATTATTCTGATGTGTATAGACAACCGGAAGAGCTGATATGGATACATTCTTAAATGCTCTTGGCTTGGTAGACTTCCCAATCACAGCTAGTTTTAGTTTGTGATTTCCAGTTGCATTTGAAGCTGCCATAACTGTGAGCCGCTCTTTGCATTTTTTGTGGGCAGGAGCAATTTTATCTTCACAAGAAGCAAGTGTTGTCGCTGGTAACATTTTAGATTTATCCCAGTTTCGTCACAGTTATATATTTGTTCATTAGACAAATTTTCGTTGGTTATGATTTTTTTAAACTCGACGATAAATTTTGAAACGGCCTGAGCGTCTCCAGAGAGTTTTTCTCCACATACGTCTAGTTGACGCACTCCATACCTCTTCTTCCACTTGTCGAGCCAGCCCACACTAGC
This sequence comes from Schistocerca gregaria, assembly GCF_023897955.1. Classification (NCBI taxonomy): domain Eukaryota; kingdom Metazoa; phylum Arthropoda; class Insecta; order Orthoptera; family Acrididae; genus Schistocerca; species Schistocerca gregaria. The sequence goes on along the minus strand of NW_026061713.1, from coordinate 2,627,417 downwards.
GCCGAAATTGTCATCTCCTTCCTGCAGCTGGTTTCTGAGAAACAATGCTCTTTCTTGCAAGACTGGGCCAGAAATCGGAGCACTCTTCTGTCTCTGTTGGGTAAACCATTTGAACAATGCCTCACTTGTTTTTTCAAAGTCTGACTTCTTTATACTTGCTCGACTGAGAGATTCGTGTGAGCATTTCTGTGAAGAAAAGTATTCCAATTTAAGTCGGTTTCTTCGCCAGTCACCAACAGTAACTTCACCGACACCATATTCGAGAGCAAGTTTTTTTATTGTTTCTCCTTTGTCAAGTCGCCTTAGTGCTTCTAATTTTAGATGCAAAGGCACAAATTTCCTCTTTTTTGTTACAGCACTTATCTTTGTAAGGTGTACAACGGGACACACAGTCAACAAACAAAACGACACACAACACTGTACAGTACAGGTACCGGGATCTACAGCAGTGTATGAACTCCCCAGTTTTGATCGGTAGCAGCCGGCAGCAGTCGGGGTATTTCGTGCCATACTGACAACAGATGTCCGTGCAACAGGGCAGCGAGCTAATCGTCGGTGTTGATTGCATTGTTGTCTGCTTTGTCACTAAGCTGTACTCTTCCTATCTATCTTTTGCAATGATGTTTTCATTATTTATCATGTCAGTAAAGAAAAGTAGATCGTTGAAACATTAAAAAAAAAAAAAAAAAAAAAAAAAAGAAGGAAGAGGCTCAGATTATTGGAAACTCGAACTATCGAGACTCGAACTACCGAGACTGTACTGTACTGTGACACTGACAGGATTGAGGTACCGTGAAACACACATGGACAGGACAGAGGTACCACATCAGGGACAGGAACAAGGCACCGTGAAAAGGACAGGACAGAAGTACTGTGACACAGACAGGCAGGAGGTACCGTGACACCGAAAGGGATAACCAGAGGTACCATATCAGGAAGCGGAACAGGGTATCATGACAAGTGCAGGACAAATGTGCTGTGACACTGAAAGAACGGAGGTACCGTGATATGGAATGTGACTGAACAGAGGTACCACATCAGGGACAGGAACAAGGCACTGTCAAAAGGACTGTGACACTGGCAGGAAAGAGGTACCATGACACAGATAGGGACAAAACAGAGGTACGACATCAGGCACAGGAACAAGTTAATGTGACAAGGACTTCAAAGAAGCACTGTGACACTGACAGGAAGGAGCTTCCATGACACGGACGTACACAGGACAGAGATACCACATCAGGGACAGGAACAAGGTACAATGACAAGGACAGGACAAAAGTACTGTGACACTGACAGGAAGGAGGTACCGTGACACGGGCAGGGAGAGAACAGAGGTACCACATCAGGGACAAAAACAACATAATATGACAAGGAGTAGACAGAAGTACTGCGCCACTGACAGGAAGGAACTAGCATGACACAGACAGGCACAGGACAGAGATACCACATCACGGACAGAAACAACATACTGTGACAAGGACTGGACAGAACTACTCTGACACTGACATGAAGTAGATACTGTGATATAGACAGGGACAGAACACAGGTACCACATCAGTGAGAGGAACAACGTATTGTGATAGGGACCAGACAGAAGTACTGTGACACTAACAGGGATGAGGTACTGTGGCACAGACAGGGACAGGACTGATGTACCACATCAGAGACACGAATAACATACTGTGACAAGGACAGGAGAGAAGTATTTTGACACTGCAGGAATGACGTACCGTGACAGGGACAGCGACGTGGAAGAGGTACTACAGCATTCACAGGAACAAGGTACCTGACAAGGACAGGACAGAAGCACTGTACCACTTACAGGATGGAGGTACTGTGACAAGGACAGGGCCATGGCCGAGGTAACACATGAGGGCCTGGAAAAACCTACTGTGACATGACACAGGACAGAAGTATTGTGACACAGACAGGGACATGACAGAAGTACAGCAGCATTGACAGGAACAAGGCACCGTGACAAGGACTGGATAGAAGTACTGTAACACTGACAGGGAGGAGGTACCGTGACACGGGCAGGGACAGGACGGAGGTACCATAACAGGGAAAGGAACAAAGTACTGTGACAAGACGAGACAGAAGCACTGCCAGGAAGGAGGTAGTGTGACAGGGACAGGGACATGAGAGAGGTACCACATCAGTGACAGGAACAGGACGGAGGTACGATGACATGGACAGCGCACGTACAGCAACAGGACGAAGGTACCGTGATGGGATATTGGACAGGGACAGAACAGAGGTATTGTGACAGGGGCTGGGTCAGTGCCCGGATGGAGATACCGCAACAGAGACATGGACAGGGACGGGACAGAGGAGGGCTGCGACTTGATGGAATTACAGGGACAGGGACAGAACGGAGGTAAAGAGGCAGGGACAGGTCAAAAGTACAGGGACAGAGCCACAGACAGGGACAGTGAGATGATGGAGGAACAGCGTACCTGGACAGGTTGGAAATACTGTGACAGGGGCAGAATGGGGTACTGCAGCACGGACGGAACAGGGACAAGGGCAGGACGCAGATACTGCAGCTATGACAAAAACAGGGATATCGACAGGTGGAAGTACTGCAACAGAGACAGGGACCGAGAGAGGATGGAGGTACAATGACACACACAGGTGCGTAACGGAGGTACCGTGACGGTGACAGAGATAATGACAGGACGAAGGCACCGCAACCAGGACAGGGGAAGGGGATGTGACAGGATGGAGGTACTGCAGCAGAGACAGGACGGAGATAATACGAGAGAGACAGGACAGAGACAGATTTACAACGAAGGTGGCATGGCAGCGACAGAGAGAGGGGCTGTACGAAAGTACCGTGAGAGGAACAGGGCCAGGATGGAGGTGCCGCTGAGCCACGGCGGCCCATTTCACCTTTCTACTATCGGCAACTTTTAGCTGGCTTCTACTCCCTTGTGCTTCTGTCGGTGCCGCTTATAGTCTTCAGAAGCTGCCGCTTGAGTCGCGCCTGGGAGGGGCCTCAGGAGAGGTCGGCTCGGGCAGTTTACCCACACTGCAGGTAGGGCTGGGTCAGCAGCAGCGCTCGCGGCGAGGGTCGGCACAACGTCGGTCTGCTCCGCGTCGTCGTTCACCCTTCTTCGCCGTGAGTGGACACAAGGAGGAGGTCTTGTTTGCTTATGTTGTGCGCGTCTAGTTGTTCGACTCTGTGTACCGACTTCCGGCGCGGCAATCTCTTTGAGTAGATGTTCGAGTTTACGTTCGTCGAGTCGTCATACACGCACTCTTAGGTGACACTGTGGTTTTAGGTCACGTGTATTATCCTGCCAGCTCAGAGTGATTTGGAAATAACTTGTCTTAATGAGCTGGCCAGCGTTCACACCCAAGATATTTGGAAAGGTTAATGTTGTTACGGTTATGTAACGTGACCGACTGTCACGCATAGCTCTATCATGGTACTGCGCCGAGTTTAGTTTTTTTTTTAAATTGTTTCTTTGAAAATTTTCATCCAAGACAACAATTCTGTCTGAATTTCAATATTTGTTTTGACGATGTTTCAGAAGTTGGTGGGCTCTCTGTCATCACCACTATCCAGCCCTTTAAGCATGTTGTCAGCTCCACCTGATGGTAAGACCTTGGCGAGTTGTTACCGTCATTCCTTCCTGGAAGAAATTACAGCTCCCGTTCAGTACTGCTCCGTTAGCAAAGCTTATATCAACATCTACACGGGTATTGTGCAAATCACATTCAAGTGGGCGGCAGAGGGTTGATCGACCCACCTTCACAATTCTCTATTATTCCAATCTCGTATAGCGCGCGGAAAAAATGAACACCTCTATCTTTCCGTACGAGCTCTGATTTCCCTTATTTTATCGTGGTGATCGTTCCTCCCTATGTAGGTCGGTATCAACAAACATTCGGAGGAGAAAGTTGGTGATTGGAATTTCGTGAGAAGATTCCGTCGTAGCGAAAAACGCCTTTCTTTTAATGATTTGCAGCCCAAATCCTGTATCATTTCTTTGAAACTCTCTCCCATATTTCGCGCTAATACAAAACGTGCTGACTTTCTTTAAACTTTATAATGTACTCCGTCAGTCCTATCTGGTAAGGATCCCACACCGCGCAGCACTATTCTAGAAGAGGACGGACAAGCGTAGTGTAGGCAGTCTCCTTAGTAGGTATGTTACATTTTCTAAGTGACCTGCCAATAAAACGCTGTCTTTGGTTAGCCTTCCCCACAACATTTTCTATGTGTTCTTTACAATTGAAGTTGTTTGTAACTGTAATAGCTAGGTATTTAGTTGAATTTACGGCTTTTAGATTAGACTGATTTATCGTGTAACCGAAGTTTAACGAGTTCCTTTCAGCACTCATGCTGATGACCTCACACCTTCCGTTATTTAGGGTCAACTGTAACTTTTCGCTCCATTCAGATATTTTTTCTAAATCGCTTTGTAGTTTGTTATGATCTTCTGATGACTTTATTAGTCGATAAATGACAGCGTCAACTGAAAAACAACCGAAGACGGGTGCTGAGATTGTCTCCCAAATCGTTTAAATACACTCCTGGAAATTGAAATAAGAACACCGTGAATTCATTGTCCCAGGAAGGGGAAACTTTATGGACACATTCCTGGGGTCAGATACATCACATGATCACACTGACAGAACCACAGGCACATAGACACAGGCAACAGAGCATGCACAATGTCGGCACTAGTACAGTGTATATCCACCTTTCGCAGCAATGCAGGCTGCTATTCTCCCATGGAGACGATCGTAGAGATGCTGGATGTAGTCCTGTGGAACGGCTTGCCATGCCATTTCCACCTGGCGCCTCAGTTGGACCAGCGTTCGTGCTGGACGTGCAGACCGCGTGAGACGACGCTTCATCCAGTCCCAAACATGCTCAATGGGGGACAGATCCGGAGATCTTGCTGGCCAGGGTAGTTGACTTACACCTTCTAGAGCACGTTGGGTGGCACGGGATACATGCGGACGTACATTGTCTGGTTGGAACAGCAAGTTCCCTTGCCGGTCTAGGAATGGTAGAACGATGGGTTCGATGACGGTTTGGATGTACCGTGCACTATTCTAAGTGACCTGCCAATAAAACGCTGTCTTTGGTTAGCCTTCCCCACAACATTTTCTATGTGTTCTTTACAATTGAAGTTGTTTGTAACTGTAATAGCTAGGTATTTAGTTGAATTTACGGCTTTTAGATTAGACTGATTTATCGTGTAACCGAAGTTTAACGAGTTCCTTTCAGCACTCATGCTGATGACCTCAAACCTTCCGTTATTTAGGGTCAACTGTAACTTTTCGCTCCATTCAGATATTTTTTCTAAATCGCTTTGTAGTTTGAGGTGTACGGCCAGTGTAGGAGATCGCTCCCCACACCATGATGCCGGGTGTTGGCCCTGTGTGCCTCGGTCGTATGCAATCCTGAGTGTGGCGCCCACCTGCACGGCGCCAAACACGCATACGACCATCATTGGCACCAAGGCAGAAGCGACTCTCATCGCTGAAGACGACACGTCTCCATTCGTCCCTCCATTCACGCCTGTCGCAACACCACTGGAGGCGGGCTGCACGATGTTGGGGCGTGAGCGGAAGACGGCCAAACGGTGTGCGGGACCGTAGACCAGCTTCATGGAGACGGTTGCGAATGGTCCTCGCCGATACCCCAGGAGCAACAATGTCCCTAATTTGCTGGGAAGTGGCGGTGCGGTCCCCTACGGCACTGCGTAGGATCCAACGGTCTTGGCGTGCATCCGTGCGTCGCTGCGGTCCGGTCCCAGGTCGACGGGCACGTGCACCTTCCGCCGACCACTGACGACAACATCGATGTACTGTGGAGACCTCACGCCCCACGTGTTGAGCAATTCGGCGGTACGTCCACCCGGCCTCCCGCATGCCCACTATACGCCCTCGCTCAAAGTCCGTCAACTGCACATACGCACATACGGTTCACGTCCACGCTCTCGCGGCATGCTACCAGTGTTAAAGACTGCGATGGAGCTCCGTATGCCACGGCAAACTGGCTGACACTGACGGCGGCGGTGCACAAATGCTGCGCAGCTAGCGCCATTCGACGGCCAACATCGCGGTTCCTGGTGTGTCCGCTGTGCCGTGCGTGTGATCATTGCTTGTACAGCCCTCTCGCAGTGTCCGGAGCAAGTATGGTGGGTCTGACACACCGGTGTCAATGTGTTCTTTTTTCCATTTCCAGGAGTGTAGATAAGGAACAGCAAAGGGCCTACAACACTACCTTGGGGAACGCCAGAAATCACTTCTGTTTTACTCGATGACTTTCCGTCAATTACTACGAACTGTGACCTCTGTGACAGGAAATCACTAGTCCAGTCACATAGTTGAGACGATATTCCATAAGAAAGCAATGTCACTAAAAGGCGCTTGTGTGGTACAGTGTCAAAAGCCTTCCGGAAATCCAGGAATACGGAATCGATCTGAAATCCCTTCTCAATAGCACTCCTATGGCGTACCGACTTAATGGAGAGGCTCGACAACTGCCACCACGGTTAGCAGTACTCTCTAACTTGCTGGGTAGTGCTGCGTGTCGGCGGCTCCTTGCGCGGCTCTTTGGTACTCCGTGGAGCGGCCTGCTGTTTGTTTGCAGTCCTGTGTCCTGGATGGCTGTTTGTGCTTAAGCTGAGCATCTTACGTTATCTGTCTTGCACTGTAAAAGAAATCTGGCTGTCGGCCAACAGGTCTCTGCTCAGTTGGCTTGCCACAGGGAACTTCTCTTCAACGCTTAATACATATTGTACCCTTGTTCTAAGTTTTATTGTAAACTTTTTGGTGTACATCTTTTCGGTAATCCCTAAAGGCCAATTATTATCTTTGTTAATATTATCTTTTGAGGGGGTACGCCTAATATCTTGGATTTTAACTCACACGAACAAATTTATCTGTAATTGTTTTAATTGCTTTAATATGTTGGTTTATTTAAAAGAGTTTAATGTAAAACTTTTAAAGAGCTCAATAGCGTTAACGTCTTATTTCTTGAATTTTTTTGATATTATTATTGAAATTCAAAAGCTGTTGCATTCACTATTCTGAACGCCTTTATGTCTATAATGGAAAATTAACTTTAATTTTCCTACCAGTTTTTTAAAGCAGTCCTCTTGTTACCAAACAAATGGAAAGAAATGTTGTTTTCCAAAGATAAATGATGTTAGTTAAAGGGGCCTTGTCCTACCGTGTCATTTCTCTGATTCTGGTTATTACCAGTTTCGACCACGCAAGGAAATGACGGTGGTGCCGTGACGGGGAGAGGGACTGGACAGAATTACTGCGACAGGGCCACGGAGAGGACAGATTTACCACGACAGGGACAGAGTCTGGGACAGCGACAGGATGGAGGTACTGCAGCGGGACAGGTAAAAGAACACTACCTTGGCACCTGGACAGGGACAGAGCAGAGGTACAATGGCAGCGACAGGGTGGACGTACCGGATCTGATGAACCTTTTGCATTTCTTGCTTTCATGTTTTCGTTTTCTTTAAGGGCAAAGAGAAAAGGTGAAGCGGTAGCCCAGCATAGAGCCTGCGCACACCATCTGTATTTTTTAGCTTCAAGTGTTAAAAAACATGTTTTTACTATCCCTCGGTAAGAGGAATGTCTCTCTCTCTCTCTGCAAATGAACGAGGATAGACGCACGTTATTTTAGAGCGTAATCGGCGGTAGCTATTTTGGTTATGAGAAATAATGAAGAGTCTGTATTTTTGATCTGTGTAGAAGAAATAATACATTCGCATTTCGCTGGTGAAAAATTGCGTTATTATTCTAAGTAGTACTGTAATATAGAGGAACTGAAGAAGTCCACCTTTGTACTTCGGAGTTATCACGAAGATCCTATTCCCATATCATGGACATGGTCAAGATTTTGTAGGTGGATACGGTTGTCGGACGTAGTGTTACTGACTGGTAAGCATAGATCTTCAGAAAGAGTGAAATGACCCCTTTGAAAAATTTATACATGACTGTGCTTAAACTGACACACAATATTTTTTAGCGCAACGCAATCTGCCTTTCAAAAATCCCTACTAAAGAATGGCCCTGACTAACATTAACCTATACCTTTCACAAATCACTTACCTCACCAAAAATCTTCGTTACTCGAACTACTGCAATACAGCGAGCGCCACTACTGCCAGCTAAATAAAAGATTCAAACTACTGAAGGTACTAACTACTGATAGGCATAGTTACTTAATTGAATCCTGAACCACAGGAAACAAAATTAGTTTATCAACACAACTACATAGCGACAGGTGACAACGCAGTGACGGAACCTTATTCTGTCACCTCTATAAACATAAATAAAATTACGTCCAGTTTGAAATTATCGGCCCTTAAGGAATTTTTGTACGAACTCGCGACTGATATTGCCCTGTTACAAGAAGTTCTAATTTCGGATTTAGTAATTCCCGGTTTTGTCAGTTACATAAATGTATCTCCCGAAACAAGTGTTTGATCAGCTGTTTTGGTGATGGAAGGGATTACAGTAAGCGAGGTGGAACGACTGGACTCGGAAGGGGAACAGGACTAAATGTCAATGATGTGACCAGCATCAACTTGTACGGCCCTTCAGGAAGTTCTCACCGCGCTGACAGGGCACGTTTCTTCAAAGATGACCTGATACACTTGTTACGGAAAACTCCAAGACAGTTATTACTTGGAAGTGATTTTAATTGTGTTTTAAATAGAAAATATCAGTTACCTAATTTTAATTTGTCAAGTGAACTAAAACAACTAGTTACTGGTTTAGAATTGAAGGATATATGGGAAATGAAATACCCCTTCATTGTTGAGTTCACTTATGTCACGGCACCATCACGTAGTAAAATTGATAAATCTTTTTTTTTTGTCATCAGTCTACTGACTGGTTTGATGCGGCCCGCCACGAATTCCTGTCCTGTGCTAACCTCTTCATCTCAGAGTAGCACTTGCAACCTACGTCCGCAATTATTTGCTTGACGTATTCCAAACTCTGTCCTCCTGTACAGTTTTTGCCCTCTACAGCTCCCTCTAGTACCATGGAAGTCATTCCCTCATGTCTTAGCAGATGTCCTATCATCCTGTCCCTTTTCCTTATCAGTGTTTTCCACATATTCCTTTCCTCTCCGATTCTGCGTAGAACCTCCTCATTCCTTACCTTATCAGTCCACCTAATTTTCAACATTCGTCTATAGCACCACATCTCAAATGCTTCGATTCTCTTCTGTTCCGGTTTTCCCACAGTCCATGTTTCACTACCATACAATGCTGTACTCCAGACGTACATCCTCAGAAATTTCTTCCTCAAATTAAGGCCGGTATTTGATGTCAGTAGACTTCTCTTGGCCAGAAATGCCTTTTTTGCCATACCGAGTCTGCTTTTGATGTCCTCCTTGCTCCGTTCGTCACTGGTTATTTTACTGCCTAAAAATCTTGAAACTTCCGTAACAAAAGTAGAAACCATTCCTACGTATTTTTCAGCCCATTCAAATATCTTAGCTTGCATAAAACTAACAAGGCAGCCAATTCTCCGATTCAAGAATCAGTGGAATTTGAACACTTCCTTGTTAGTAAATCATGATTTAGAAGACCTGATTAAAGAAACATGGGCAATATGCCTGCGTGCTCGTAGTAAATATGCCACTGCTATCGACTGATGGTTTCAAATGGAGAAGTCAAAGTTGAGAAAGGTTGTTATTCAATTCAGTGCCCAGAGCGCAAGAGAAATGAAATGCACTATGGAATATTACTATTCCGTTTTGGGAGATCTATATGATCAAGTCTCAATAGGTTCCTCACTTCGAATAGCAGACATCAAATAAGTCAAAGCCAAGTTACTTAATGTGAAGAGAAATCAAATGGAAGTGTTGAAAATAAATTCGAAGGCAAATTCGATGTCAGCGAAGCATACAAAAAACGGGAAAAGGAATTTTACTGATGAATTTCGAACAAAACACGGTACGATTCTCAGAACACAGCAGGGTATCATGGATGATATTTACCGCTATTACTGCGAGCTGTATTCTGTACATCAAAGTAGTGATGCTTCGTTGGAAGAATTCCTTGACATCCTAGCCCCACAGCTGACAACGAAAATTTTCTCGAGGTTGTCAATGAAGAGGACGTGTATGAGACTCTCTGCGCCTCTCCACCAAAAATATCCCCAGGATCGGATTGTCTACCAGCAGAGTTTTACGTCCGTTACTGGCCAATAGTAGGCGCGAAAATCACGGAAATTGTAAATAAGGTCACTCAGGGTACAATGATTCCGGCTGAGTTTAAGGAGAGTAAAATTGTTCTGGTGCCAAAAAATAATGGAAGCAAAGATTTAAATAATTTTCGCCCAGTTTCACTGCTGAATTCTGACTATAAATTAATAGCTACAATAGTAAACAAGAGAATTTTATGCCTTACAGATAAAATTATTAGTCAATATCAGAACTGCTCGCAAGGCAGAACCATTTTTCAAAATCTAGCACAATTCAGGGATATCATTGCAATAACATCTGTAACAAACATAAACTATGCTTTTTTTAGATTTTTATAAAGCGTTCGATGTAGTAAATCATGAATATTTTCTACAGACATTGAAGAAAATAGGTTTCAACGATAGGGTTATACAGAACATAGCAACTGGAATAATGCTAAAACAGTGTTGAAGTGTCAACAATCCAGGCTGATGAAAATACAACGTGGTGTTCCTCAAGGAAGTCCTCTCTCCATGTCGCTCTTCGCCATTTCGCTGGAACCTTTCCTTCGACATGTCCATGCTAGATTAAAAGGCTTAACATTATCAGGACATAAGACAGTTATAAGAGCCTATGCTGACGATATATGGGTCATTATAAGGAATAATCACGATGTAACCACGCTAGCAACGGTGGTTGATTCGTACTGTAGAGCATCTGGAGCCAATGCAAACGAAACAAAAGTAAGATGTTAAATGTCAGAGTCAGAGGTTTTGATAATATCAACTTCGAGTGGTCAAAATTAGTCCGACCACATAAAACACTTGCAATCACTCTGACAGCATGCCCCATGAAAAAGACGGCTTTAAATTGGAAAGTTGCAGCACATAAAGTGCAAGGAGCCATTATAGAGAATTTAACTCGATATATGAACCAAGTACAAAGAACAAAGTATATCAGCTCATGCATCCTTGCTAAAGCTTATTATACTGCCCAGCTGTTTCCAGTACTGAGAATGATATCGAGGGGAATAATGTCCAAGGTCACCAACTTTTTGTGGAGAGGTGAAGAGTTCAGAGTACCTGCTAAAGTAGCCAATTTAGATCCTAAAAATTGTGGATTAGGATTAACTGATTTAACGGCTAAAGCCTCTGCATTTTTTATCAAAAGGCCAAGTTAATTTAATAAGAGACTCACGAGAAAGCATAACCAGCCAACTTTTCGAGATCATTAAATCTCGAAGCATGCTTCCCCCGACTGACGTGCAGAATATCAACAGTCGTTTACAGCATGTGAGGACTTTCTATGTTGAGTTTAGTTATGTAAGTGTCTAACTCAGGCAGTCACGACTAAACATCAAGAGCCATAATGTGGGAACGAAAGAAAAGCAAAGGAAGGAACAAAATAGAACGACAGTTTTCAAACATAGAGTGGAGTGAGGTTTGGAAAAACGTTAGTTTTAATGTCCTCACGTCTAATATAAAAACGTCATGGTACAAGACAGTTAACAACATAGCACCAATGAAAAACTGTACGCAATAAGACTATGTGAAACGCATTTATGTCAACAGTGCCATCTAGTTGGCACAATAATTCGTAGATATACTTGCAATGGTCACATGCATAGTTGGAATTGGATCCGGGAGCAAGTAGCTCTGATTACAAGGACATACCCTGAGTATATATCGCTGTCATTGATACACAGGCCTGAAGCACGCTATTTCCCAGAGGCAAAAAATAACGCTATGTACTGGATGCTGGGAAATTTTGTTAATTACGTCCTAAAAACATTAGGATCGGACAGCTCCATAGAGGTCAAGGTACATATGCTGTGTGAATTCCACAAAATTAGAAGGTATTCGAGTCACAAGAAAAAGTTCAGTAATATGTTAAAAATTATATTTGAAAGAATGGGCATTGGTTAAAAGAAGACTGTGTTGACAGGATATTATTTAAAATTTTACTGTATGTTTTTGGTGTGTACTTTTTCTACTTCAGACAGTAGTTTTTGAAATTTTATAAGCTAATGTACAGAACGTATGCGACAGTTTGTCTAATAGTGTCGAAACACAAAACATTAAATCTGCATTATTGGTTAATAATAGAAATCTGGAAATTGTCAGTTTTTATGGAAATGTCCTTATCAACTGGTTAAAACCATAAGTTTCTATCTTATATAATGTAATATTCAATGGCTGGCACATTGCCATGTTCATTTTTGCACTGTGATGTGTAAGTCAGTCTTGCAGTGAAAGACTTATTCTATAGGTGTGATTACTTCAGATACTTAACATTCAATTAACGTCCAGAAAGTGTAGTTAGGAGCCTAGTCAACTTTATAATATCTTCTTTCCGCCATTCTCAAGTATTTCAGAAATTGTCTAATGAGATTATTAAATGTTTTTGTATGCAATGGGCATAAATCTTCCATATTCTGTAATTGGTGACTTCCACAGATTTGTGTGAAATGCTCATAGCTAGTCTAAGCTGAGAAGGTCAAAGATCAGTTTCTACCCTTAACCTGGCTCTCAAAAAGACGATTTCCTTCGTTTACGCTTCTGTAAAGATTGGAGCACATGAAATTCAAAGTACAGACTTTATTTCATGCTCAAGTTTGCATGTCTATTCTTGATGTTGAACTTAATTAATTCTGGTAATTTAGTCAGTAACACAATCTTCTGCTGTATTTCTCTAACATCGGCATAATTACAATGGTCAAACTGGTTTTGTTTAAAGCATTTCATGAATAACATGTGTACTTGGTTAGTATATGTACATAGTATGTATTTGGAATGTGTAACATTGTTTCTTTAATAAATGTTTTTATAAAAAAAACTGTTCTGGGCGTTTCAGTCCGGCACCTCGGTGCTGTTGCGGTCGCAGGTTCGGATCCTGCCTCGAGCAGGGAAGTGGGTGGTGGTTAGTTAGGTTTAAGTTATTCTAAGTCTAGGGGACTGGTCCTAGATGTTAAGTCCCATTGTGCTTAGAGCAATTTTTAGCCTTAATTAAATCTTGTACTTCCTTTAAAATGCTTTGTTGAGACAAACTGCATTACTCGACAGCGCAAAGGACACTTCTTTCTTCTTAGATAAGCATATGCTTTTGCAAGATTTCAAAGTAATGGCACTTGCAATGTCCACCGAACACCACTTTATACCTTTCTTTCTTCGTCAGGCACCCAATTTATCCTTGGGTGAAACGCTGAGACAGTATAGTTTAAAGTCCTTACGTTGTTGTTGTTGTCGTCTTCAGTCCAGGGACTAGTTTGATGCAGCTCTCCATGCTACCCTATCCCGTGCAAGCTTCTTCATCTACCAGTACTTATTGCAACCTAAATCCTTCTGAATCTGCTTATTGTATTCATCTCTTGGTCTCCCTCTACGATTTTTACCCTCCACGCTGCCATCCAATGTTAAATTTGTGATTCCTTGATGCCTCAGAACATGTCCTACTAACCGGTCCCTTCTTTTTGTCAAGTTCTGCCACAAACTCCTCTTCTCCCCAATTCTATTCAATACTTCATCATTAGTTATGTGATCTACCCATCTAATCTTAAGCATTCTTCTGTAGCACCACATTTCGAAAGCTTCTATTCTCTTCTTGTCCAAACTATTTATCATCCATGTTTCACTTCCATACATGGCTACACTCCACACAAATACTTTCAGAAACGACTTCCTAACACTTAAATCTATACTCGATGTTAACAAATTTCTCTCCTTCAGAAACGCTTTCCTTGCGTTTGCCATTCTACATTTTATATCCTCTCTACTTCGACCATCATCAGTTATTTCGCTCTCCAAATAGCAAAACTCCTTTACTACTTTAAGTGTCTCATTTCCTAATCTAATTCCCTCAGCATCACCCGACTTAATTCGACTACATTCCATTATCGTCTTTTTGCTTTTGTTGATGTTCATCTTATATCCTCCTTTCAAGACACTATCCATTCCGTTCAACTGCTCTTCCAAGTCCTTTGCTGTCTCTGACAGAATTACACTGTCATCGGCGAACCTCAGTTTCTATTTCTTCTCCGTGTATTTTAATACCTACTTGGAATTTCTCTTTTGTTTCCTTCACTGCTTGCTCAATATACGGATTGAATGACATCGGGGAGAGACTACAGCCCTGTGTCACTCCCTTCCCAGCCACTGCCTCCCTGTCACGCCCCTCGACTTACGTACTCTTCCTGTATTCTTACTGGTAGCAACGCATGTTTTGAGAGGTACACGCTGTTTATTAGCTAGCTTCCTTCATACCTACAATATGTTTCTCTAGTATTAAGTTTTGGTCTTCACAGCACCGAATTATTTCTTCATATCCTGAAATCTTGATCTTTGCTTATAACGATCGAATGAGAAGTAATTTCTGTGTTAACTGGCTCGTCTAATTTTATTTTGTTGGGAGACAGAAGTTACATTGTTTTGAGAGCCCTTTTCCGCACTGCTCCGATGTTACTGCGACGTTCTCTCTCTGTTACGCCGCCTTCTATGATGTCAGAACCTACGGCAAGAGATTTACTTCCGTGTAAGTTAAATGTTTCCTGGGACCGAATTGCTTCTCACTTCGGCAACTACCTCGTAGCGAAAACCCAACAAGTAATTTTGCAGGTTCCGTTTGTAATGTTGTGGACGAAAATGTACCGAACTTAACCTTCCATTTTTAATATTGATATTATCCTTGTCCCTCGTTTACAGCGGGCCGACCACTCGCGCCGGAGTTGTGCATCTCTGGGAAAGCTACGAATCACGGACGCGCGCCACGGTTGCCCGTACGTGGCGCCACGGGGAAGCCGGCGAACGCGCGCGGGCACCTTGCGACAACACCGACTCAAAGGAAGGTTTCGGCGCTTCTCGTGATGTCACGTCAGCCAGGCATGGCGAACGCCAGGTCTGTTGCAGGCATACTCATAATGGTGGTGTCTCCCTCTCTGACACAGGAAAATGTGAAGCTATTGGCGGTAGTTCACCACCACACACTGTTCTGAGAGGTTTCTTCTTAAGGTATCTTGGTGAGTATGGGGTGAGGAGCACTGAATGTTAATGGAATATCTTGCGATTGTACACTTTGGGGGAGGGGGTGGGGTACAGGTGAAGAGGCAAAAGAGAGATACTTGTTTTATCAAATAAAACTTTTTATCATAAGGTTTCTCCTTTCAGTTGCAAGAGGGGAATATTTATCTTTTCTAATGTGCATGTTTAAAATAGTTTAAGCTCAGCAGTATTTTCTATATATGAAGCTATTTTGTTCCCCGTTTGGAATTTCTTTCGTTGAAAACGACTGTAATCTAATTACTGGCAACAGTTGGACATTTACACATGTAAATTAGTTCACATTTCCAGTGACGATGTCAAACGAAAATAAATAAATAAAAGAAACGAGTTAATTGTAAGGGGGTTGGGGTAAATTTCGATAACAAAATGAATCAAGTAAATATAGTTACTTGAATATAAAATTTCCGAAGCTTGCAATGGGGCAAAGCATCTTCTCATATTGATCTACGTTTGTTTCGACAGAATTCAGTAATACAGAACTATGATCTTCATTTGTAGCTTTACGATAGTAAGAAAATCTTTCATCTAAATAAAACTGCAGAATCCAAAACAATACCAAACATTTTGTCCAAAAATACGAAATTTATAGTGATAAGCGCGCCCAGGCGTTTCTGCCTGCAACAGACCTGGCGTTCGCCGTGCCTAGCTGACGTGACTCCACCAACAAGCGCCGAGGCCTTCCTTTGAGTCGGTGTTGCTTGCCTGCACTGCAACTTGACGCACAAACATTTCGGCAAACGGGCGCCAAAGATTACTCTTCTTACTGGAGGTGAAAAGTTACTTCGAAATGTTTTTAGAGACACCAGGCTAACTATTACAAGCTGTGTGTTTGGTCGATACAATGCATAAAAATAAATATTCTCGGCGCGGAATTTACCTGCACCAGTCACGTCGTAAGTTGGACTCCACATAACGCCTCGTGTAACGTGTCCAGAAATATTAGTGATGCGCGCAGGAGGCGCTGCAGTGACTGAGAAGTTGGTGGAACACTGGCACACGCAGTTTTTGGCAAAGTTCGCCCACTGACGCGAGAGGGGAAAGAGAGAGAGAGAGAGAGAGAGAGAGAGAGAGAGAGAGAGAGATAGTGGCGGTGGTCCTCCGAGGCCGCCCTTCCGTGCGACACGGTTTTACCTTTGGTTCGGTTATCGGTTGATGATGTTTGGTTTGTGGGGCGCTCAACTGCCCGAGGTCATCAGCGCCTGTACGAAGTCAGAATTTTTACACAGTCCAATTTTTAACTCAGTCAAATCTAGCCACTGTCACCAATGATGATGAAATGATAAATACAACACCCAGTCCCCGGGCACAGAAAATCCCCGACCCGGCCGGGAATCGAACCCGGGACCCCGCGATCCAGAGGTAGCAATGCTAGCCAAAAGACCTAGAGCTGCGAACTCGGCTAACGGTGACGAACTTAAAAATTTAACTTTCGTATCGGTGGCGACAAGCCCCGCCATATTCGGTGAGGTACAACGTGAAGTGGCTACCCAGCGGCCTTCTGGAGACGCAGTTTCCTTTCCAGCTCCTCCAGGACCTACGTTCCACAATACGATGGCTGCCATCAACCACTCGCTGGACTACGCCCCGTATATGAGAAGATGAAGTTGACACAATTGTATACCTCCAGCTTTTCCAGCGTGAGAAAAGAGGGTCAAAGAGAAATTACTCTGGATTCAAAGCGTTCACTGCAAGTGCTCACCAGTTCTCATCTCCCAATGACCTTTCAAATGTCGCTTCTGGTTCCGCTCCCCACCAACGAAGTGTGAACAACAATGGTCCCCTTGGGAACTGCATCTTCTCAGCATTACGCTAACTTCTACAAACGTACAGAAAGTGGGCAGTACATCATTTATATCGAAAATTTCCTTTTAAAAGAAAGGCCCTGTGCATCCTATCGCTCTAGGAAAGCGCTCATATCTTTCCTTATCAGAATTGAAGAATGCTATGATTAATTCCTCTTCTGTGGGAAGAACCAAAGAGAAGGTCGAACTGAAAACTGCTAACAAGGCTCTCTTCTTAGTAAACAGTGCAGTACCAATGTCTAAAAACATACAAGTTTACATTCCTTCTTTTTTTGTTCACACTGGGAGTAATCATAAAACTATATCTAGTTTTTGGAAATCGTGCAATCTGTCTCCCCATTATAGGTGTTCGAAGGTTTGTGAAGAGGCACGGTAAAGAACAAATTTTGGAACTGCAGACACGTTTCTTCGACTCTAAAACTGTACCACAAGTTGGATCTAGCCATGGAACGACGTGTTCTGTAGATCTTTATGTGTCAACTGTCAGGGACCGCTTTAATTGCCTTCGCTACTATCATATCAGCAGACAATATCGGTCCCAGATGAGAAGCATCAAATGCAGCGGGCCTCCTCCTGTTGGGTCACGTGCCTCTCGTTGTAAGGTGTCAGGCAAATCCAACACCTTACATGAAAACCCTGACGTGATAAGCAAATCCAGTAGTATGTCACATAGCTCCGAATAAATTGTGACATTAAATTAACCAAAGTAATACGAGTAACGAGTGAGCAAATGGAATACCACAGACTAACACAAGAATGCCTAAATGCATGTCGTACCTTCCCACCGTGAGGCAGACGCAGTTCCGAGGGGAGAAACGAGGACAGAAGCCGAGAGCAGAACCGTGGGGAGGGGCTGGACACCCACGCCACGAGCCTACCTGTACAACTATACAACCCGCACGTTTTAGCGTCAGGCTTTTTCGCGTCTCAGGTATGTCAAGGACAACCCCCAGCCCATGTTAAAAGCAAGAGCCCTCCAGAAGAGCAGTATAGATCTTACGATAACACAAAAAGGGCCACTACCACCCGCAAGTTATAGCGTGAGACCTTTTCGCGTGTCTGTTACATTAGGATCACTCCCCAGCCCATGTTAAAAGATAGAGCCCTCCAGAAGAGCAGTATAGATCTCACGATAACGCTAAAAGGACCACACTAGCTGCAGGTTTTAGCGTGAGACTTTTTAGCGTCTCTGTTACGTTGCAAACTTTAAAAATATTGCCCCACCACGAAAAGTATAACGTTTCCCATTGGATAGACAGGATTTTTGTAGGCGGAGCGTAAGGTTAACATTGAGACCCTGATTGGTCAGATGAAAACACAGCCAGATAGCTTTTTTAAACTAACTTCGGTAAATTGTAGTAAGGAGAAGTTAGAGAAGAGTTGGTTCCGAGACGGCGAGCTGGATGGCTGCTGCGCCGGCCGCTGCCGCCCTGACGCTGCCTAAACACCGACAAGGTAATGAACGCACGCGATGCCGCATTTTTGAGCGCATAAGGCTTCACTCAGAACTGCAGAAGACTCATCTGTTACACCCAATTTTTCCGTAATACTAATGGTGATCGTTAATTAAAACTCATGGTGTTCACATTTGCCACTTGAAGAACAGATCTGAAACGCGATGATTTTTCTTTTATATAGTTATTGAGAAGCCACATCAGCCACTGTAATTTACGACAAGTTAGATAAGTTATTAAAGATAATTGAGGGTCACTGTAGACCATTTTGATAGTTTTCTCTTTTGTGAAACTTAAATTAAACCTAGATTATAGATGTGATATGGCATAGGTCATCCTTCGATCGATTGTAGAACTTGGAAACCCATTTAGGGAATATTCGTTCACATTTTTGTTGAACGCAGTTGGTTTTTACCATCCTGTATTAAAACATTTCCTTTTATCAATAGTGCAATTTATAAACGATGTTTTGTGATTAGAATAAATTTCCAATGGTAAGCTTAACTGCTTTTTCGACGTTATTTTACCAGCTAACTAAAAATAGGAAAGCCTTGAACCCTTTCCACTATATTTAGTTAGAATTAAGATTCTTTTACAGGGAGTGCAGTGGAGCTGACGCTGAGATCATTAAGCATTTGATTATATCATCGCTAGTCTCACTGAACTCTTCTGAATTCTACATGTCATGTGTGGTCTGGCGTCTCCTTACCAGCAACAGGTCCCAGGTTCAAACTAGTTCCCTAAAAAACACGCTCAGAGCGTCGTTGCGCGAAAGTGGTAGGGAGACACGACATAGTACAATCAGACACCACCATGAATGTTTAGAAAATGGCGACCCTGCCAGGATGGTAAAATACCATGATTGAAGGTCGACTACATGCCTAAGTAGGTCAGAAAAATATCTTATTTAAAAAAATTTCTAAAAAAAAATTTCTTAAAGTTGTATATTGTAAAACAGTAGCTGCAGCGATAGATAGTAAATGTTTAAAATAGAAATGAGTCTGGCAGTGACAATTGCATAATTAAACTATGAGTTTTGAAATTTGTTAGAATTAAGTTTTCTCTCCAATCCAAGCGCAGGTGGCGGAAACATCGTTGACAAGTTGGTTCTGACCCAACAAGTAAGTGAATGGATTGTCAGTCTTGGTAGTGTCAAGTCTTGTGAACAAAAAATTTATGAAACGTGTGAGATCTTATGAGCACATTTTGACGTGAAGTAGGGCGCGTGAATTGCTTTTAAAACAGAAAATAAGGGATTCGGAAAGATTAGCAATGGCAAATCGAGACCTTGACCGAATTGAGGTAGAGACCCATCATAAAAATGGACAGAGAATAGAGGGCAGTACAACAGACGATGCAGTATCGCGGGAAGTAGGACAGATAACGAACCATAACAAGCATAATGTACACCAAGGCACAGAAAACCTAGGTCAGCATACGACAGAGGAGCAGCAAAGTAGAGAGACAGTCGATGAAAATTTTAACTTGCGTCTTGAATATGTAGAACCCATAGTACAAGTAATCAGAGCTCCCCCAGCACAGAGTACAAGGAATGCGAGCAGAAACGTGTCACAGCACAGTTCAATGCAATCGGTTGCGAACCAACACTTGGGCGAAAACGCAGAGCGAAGGACGTCGGAAGAAAACGCAATAGGACCCACCAATCTAGCACAATTATTAAAACAAATTACGGAAACCATGACAAGGCAAAATAAAGACATAGCCAACCAAATTCAAATTCAGAATGCAGAAACCACGAGACAAATGCGTGAGATTAAAGAACAAAACAAAAAAAATTCAGTTACACCTAAGTCATATAGAAGACGAGGCAAAAGAATCTCGAGAAGTGATAGGAAACTTAATAACAGGTCACAATCAATTGAGAACAGACATTGACAAGGTACAATCGGACGTACAAACATTGCGTAATGACACTCAGGACGAGATCAAAACATTACGTAACAACACCCAGGGAGAAGTCAAGAAACTAAAGAAACAGATAAACGAAATTACTAGACAAGCAGCAGGTACAGCGCGTGAAATTGTTGAAAAAAGTGTGTTACACAAACGTATCACAAGAGCAGCGCTGAAAAGATATGATAACCGCATAGTCAAAATAGAAGAGCAGACGAAGCGACAATTTCAGAAATTGCGAACAGAGTTGTTGCAAATCATTGAAGAGCGTAGTGAACAGGATCGAACAAGCACAGAGTGTGCAACCACATCCGTATCTGTAACAGCACCGGAAAAACAAGCAATTAACGAAGATATTACGGATTTGCGATTCCAATCACAGGCGGAAAGTAGCATATGTGAAATCAGACAGCCTGCACCGCGGTTACGCGAAAGTTACAGTGGACAATATCCAATGGATCTACCACAACCGGAAAGAACGACGAGAGAAATGATCAGAAACAAAAGTGGCGAAGAATCGCGAATTTCATTTGGAACTATGACAAAGTACGACAACGATCATTTCCTCACAGTCAGAAAATTTCAACACTTTCGAGAAGGAAACTCATTACATCCACGAACTTTTATTGATCAATTCCGAGTAGGATTACCAGAACACTGGACGCTAGCACACAAATTAGACTTTATATGTGCACACATGTTAGGAACAGTCGCAGAAATCAGGCAAAATGTTGCAGCGACATGCCGATCGTACGAAGATTTCAGAGAGAAGTTTCTCTCACGATATTGGTCCAGCGAAGCACAGAACAAAGTGAAGTACGGATTATTACAGAACCCATATTTTGAAAATTCAGGAGAAAAGAGTCCCGTGAAATTTTTCGAAGTAATGGCAAACAAAAATCAATGCTTAGATGTACCATACAGTGGCGGAGAGTTGATTAAATTATGCGCGATGAAGCTACCATTGAAATACCAGCAATCATTAGTAGGTCGTGGAGGCTATGACGCCGAAGCATTTAAAGGTATTCTAAGGGAACTAGAGTTCATATTTTCGGAAGATGACGCAAGAAAATGACGAAGCGCACGTGAAAACGAAAGCAAAAAGCAGTGGAATCCATAAGACACAGTACGAAGAAACAATTACGAACCACGTGATAACTTCGCACCAAGAAACGACAATAGATTTCAACAAAGAACTGGTTATGGATTTAGAAGAGAATATGGCAATAACTATAATTCACCCAGGAACGGCAACAACTATTACAAAGGGAATAACGACAACCGGAACGGGTACTGGAGAACCAATAGACCGAAAAATTATCAACAAATAAACCACTATCAACAAGCTGAACAAGAAAAGCGAATACAGACAGAAGAGTTTGAGGTAAGACCACCAAAACCCGATAAACGATGACGGCTAGGCGCCCATGCCAAAGAGAATGACGCACCGACCCAGGACAATTGCAGCACCTTGAACAGAGAAGTAAAAATCTTATCACGAGAAGAGAAGAAGGAAGAAACAAATCCGCAGGGACCAGATAAAAACGAAGAAGAGAAAATAACAATATCGTGTTGGGACGAAATTAAGTGGGAGAATACTGACGAGGAAGATGAATTACCAGAGGCATGCACAACGAATGTAGGAGGAAAGGACGAAGTAATGAGTATTGCAGAGCTATTTGAGATGGAAACCAGGGAAAACGAATTCAATGAGGATAATGCAAATGCACAGTCGACAGAAGTTGAAAATAAATTGCGAGTGGGCACACAACCCAACGTATATAATGAAGGAAGTTATGAAGCGATAATTCGGGCATTTAGATGCGATGGTGGAAGTAGCGACGGAGAAGGAGAAGATAGACGAGGATGAGGAAAAAGTAGAGGATGTAGAAGAAAGCGTAAATGAAGGAAGAAATAGAGAAGAGGAAATAAAAGAGAGGGAAGTAGCAGTCGAAGCTTATCCTACAGAAAGTTCGAATTCACAAGGGAAATTCCTAAAAAGACTCATGTATTATTCAGTGGAGGATTCGTTGATGCAAAAAGAAGAAGAACATAACCAACCCTTTCAAATTCAACCAATTGTGAAGGCCATGGTGAAGCATATCCCAGTCAATATTGTACTTGATAGCGGAAGTGAACTGACTGCTATCTCAGAAAATTTATTCATGCAGCGTAATGCCAATGAGGAATTGCCACTTCTGAAAACACGTAAGATTAAAGTAAGAGGTCCTATTAGAAACAATGCTGCGGAAGATACGAGACAAACAAGGTTAACTCTTTCGTGCCAAGGTCAAAAGATCGAAGCCAACTTCGTGATTATACCTAAACTAACTGTAGATTTTATTATAGGCGCAGATTTTTTAAATGAGAGACGAGCGATAATAGATATGGGGAAAGGTAGCGTAACATGCGGGAATGTCACACTTCTCTTTGAGCAAAAGCTAAAATTAGAAGAGATACCAGTTATAAACAAACAATTAAGAATGACGCGAGAAAAAGAGGATGAAGAATTAGAATGGTATGCACAAAAGGGGGAATCGCCTCAACTCATGTTAGAAGTCCATAAAGAAATCGACGAAAAATTACAAGAAGTTCATGGTATTTCGGAACACAGTAAAAGAGAATTAAAGGGTATTTGACGAGATAAATCAGAGGTACATTTACCTAAGGCTGACAGTATTAAACACTTTCAGTAAAAGTTTGAATATTAATTTTATTATTGGTAAATAATCAGCACAATATTTCAAGATTATGTTGCAGATAAGATCGTCAGGTGAAAGAAGAATGAAGAGAGAGGAAGGTGGGAAAAAGAAAGTAGTTTCAATAATAACACCAATAGTACCATAGCTTAAGGTGAAGGGATAAAGCGTAGAGAGTCTAACAGCATGAAATACTAAAATGCTATACACCACGACAATACACAAAAATAAAAAACGAATTTGAGGATTCTTGAGTAGACGTTAACACTCCGAATATTTTAGAATTGTAACATGGAAAGGGCGCCGAAATTTGTAAAGCTTTTTAAGTAGGCGCAAAACAAGTAGATACTAGATATATGTTAGATGATTATAAGTAAAACTTTTTGCAAGAACCATTGTAAAAACTCCAGCTAGGAAGAGATGCAACGACCCACAAGTTGCAACGCGAGATGTATCAAGAAAGAAAAGGAAGTAATTAGCAAGACACGATTCCTACATAGCAGGAGCGTCGAGAGAAGGAAAAGGACAGCGAAGGTAACAGAATGCCCTTGTAGCGAAAGTTGGCAATAAATATGCCCGCTAGGTAGAACCTTGCTGGGATGGAACAGGAAGCCGCACAGTGACAGCCCTGCAGAGGCGCCACGGGACGCCAGGACACCGGATTTTCACCGCTCGTAAACCCCAGGGCGCCCCCGACTCAGCGGAGTGAGCAAAAAACGGCCGGACGAGAAGACCGCTTGGGCAAGCAACCGCTGACAAAAAATATGCGTAAAAGTCACACTACTGCTACTGCTACTGCACGCTGATGCACGAAACTGAAGAAGAACTTCCACAAAGTAAAAATGACGCGCCCAAACAATTTATCAAACTGTTACTAGGACGAGAACTTCAAAGCGACTAGTTATCAATAAATATTTCCATATCCTGCCCAGAGAAGAACCAAGAAGCAAGTAAGAAGCAGAGAAAAAGCGGGAAGAACAGAAGTTGAAGATTCGCAAGATTGAGACCAAGAAAGAAGATGGGTGAAGAATAGACGACACCTTCCCAAATCCCTGTCCTATTGTAAACTAGTTGTCTGCGAAGTATTACAACGAAAAACGACCGCATTCAGCGACACATAACGATGACTTTCACGCATACAAAGCCAGTAAACCACGAGATTCTGCACTCACAGCTCCATTCCATTATGGGACCTCCACAACAGCAACACACACTTGCAAAGCCAACAAGGAACGACGAACGAAGCTGTACATCAAATACTTGCCTAGATCCATCCCGCTCAAGTCCATCACCTTCGTGCAAAAACATTCGCCAACCTCATGCTTGAACATTCATAGGATTGTGTGAACGTGTGAAATCAAATTATAGGATGTAGGAATTGTGCAAAAGAAACGTGTGAAAAACTAAATAAGTTAAGCACACCAGACAGCTAATAAACTACAAAATAACAGTCATTGACTATGGACTTAAGTAAAAAATAGACTGTCGATAAAAACAAGTCATTAGTTCTGAAATGGACAGTATATAAAGAAACTAGATACGCCACTTATTTTCTACTCATGAAAATAAAAGAATAACTATATTTTACTTATTTTCTCCTTATAAAAAACAAAGAATAAAAAATTATCTTGTTGGATGTTTTCCTTTTTTTTAACATTTGTATCATTTATTAGGATAATAATACGTGTGTATGTATATTTCTTTGTCAAAGCAATTTTTTTAACATTTGTACCATTTGTTAGGATAATATTTGAATACTTGTGCATGTGTATTTCTTTGTCAAAGCAATTCTAGGAAATATTTCTTATTTGTTAGTGTAACAATGTTGAAATGCGTGTCTAGAAACAAAAACATTTTACTTGCACATGATATATAGAAAATGTGTTAGGAATAGATTTTATTTAATTACTGCATTTATAGAAAACCATATTTATAAGAAAATCGATGTGAAAGACTCCTCACTTTAGATAACAAACTTCTTAAAAAACAAACTACACACTTAAATAAAGAAAGAAAATAATTAAAAATTAATAACAGTACAAAAATATTCTTCTCTTGTCATTTTTAATTATAATGTGGAAGAATATAAAAATATAAATTAGTAATACAAACTAGCATAGAACAGAATATGTGGCTGAACAGTGTGCAACAAAATTTAGATAAATTAGAAAATTTTTGACTGACTTAGACAACGATTCAATCATTGCCTAAATTCAGTGCAAAAATTAAGTTCGAAGGGTGGTGATATCTTGAAATATTGTGCTGATTATTTACCAATAATAAAATTCGACACCTTACATAAAAACCCTGACGTGATAAGCAAATCCAGTAGTATGTCACATAGCTCCGAATAAATTGTGACATTAAATTAACCAAAGTAATACGAGTAACGAGTGAGCAAATGGAATACCACAGACTAACACAAGAATGCCTAAATGCATGTCGTACCTTCCCACCGTGAGGCAGACGCAGTTCCGAGGGGAGAAACGAGGACAGAAGCCGAGAGCAGAACCGTGGGGAGGGGCTGGACACCCACGCCACGAGCCTACCTGTACAACTATACAACCCGCACGTTTTAGCGTCAGGCTTTTTCGCGTCTCAGGTATGTCAAGGACAACCCCCAGCCCATGTTAAAAGCTAGAGCCCTCCAGAAAAGCAGTATAGATCTTACGATAACACAAAAAGGGCCACTACCACCCGCAAGTTTTAGCGTGAGACTTTTTCGCGTGTCTGTTACATTAGGATCACTCCCCAGCCCATGTTAAAAGATAGAGCCCTCCAGAAGAGCAGTATAGATCTCACGATAACGCTAAAAGGACCACACTAGCTGCAGGTTTTAGCGTGAGACTTTTTAGCGTCTCTGTTACGTTGCAAACTTTAAAAATATTGCCCCACCACGAAAAGTATAACGTTTCCCATTGGATAGACAGGATTTTTGTAGGCGGAGCGTAAGGTTAACATTGAGACCCTGATTGGTCAGATGAAAACACAGCCAGATAGCTTTTTTAAACTAACTTCGGTAAATTGTAGTAAGGAGAAGTTAGAGAAGAGTTGGTTCCGAGACGGCGAGCTGGATGGCTGCTGCGCCGGCCGCTGCCGCCCTGACGCTGCCTAAACACCGACAAGGTAATGAACGCACGCGATGCCGCATTTTTGAGCGCATAAGGCTTCACTCAGAACTGCAGAAGACTCATCTGTTACACCCAATTTTTCCGTAATACTAATGGTGATCGTTAATTAAAACTCATGGTGTTCACATTTGCCACTTGAAGAACAGATCTGAAACGCGATGATTTTTCTTTTATATAGTTATTGAGAAGCCACATCAGCCACTGTAATTTACGACAAGTTAGATAAGTTATTAAAGATAATTGAGGGTCACTGTAGACCATTTTGATAGTTTTCTCTTTTGTGAAACTTAAATTAAACCTAGATTATAGATGTGATATGGCATAGGTCATCCTTCGATCGATTGTAGAACTTGGAAACCCATTTAGGGAATATTCGTTCACATTTTTGTTGAACGCAGTTGGTTTTTACCATCCTGTATTAAAACATTTCCTTTTATCAATAGTGCAATTTATAAACGATGTTTTGTGATTAGAATAAATTTCCAATGGTAAGCATAACTGCTTTTTCGACGTTATTTTACCAGCTAACTAAAAATAGGAAAGCCTTGAACCCTTTCCACTATATTTAGTTAGAATTAAGATTCTTTTACAGGGAGTGCAGTGGAGCTGACGCTGAGATCATTAAGCATTTGATTATATCATCGCTAGTCTCACTGAACTCTTCTGAATTCTACATGTCATGTGTGGTCTGGCGTCTCCTTACCAGCAACAGGTCCCAGGTTCAAACTAGTTCCCTAAAAAACACGCTCAGAGCGTCGTTGCGCGAAAGTGGTAGGGAGACACGACATAGTACAATCAGACACCACCATGAATGTTTAGATCGTGTTGGTATTTGAACTAACCGACCCACGGACCCACGTGGTGTTAGCGCCAGTGCAAAAAGTAGTGGTGTTTCTACAAGCCTTTGTTTTATACCAAACGCTTGTCATACTGACTGCCTTTATGAGTTCTGCTTTAGAGGAGGGACGAAGCAGGATGTGATGTCGGTCATATTCAACAGGAGGCCAATGGTTTAGGAACGGGACCGCGGGAGAAGGCTGTGTATCGCAGACTCCCTTATCATCCCCTGCCACGGGCGACGTTCGCCTTTAAAAATAAAGTATAACAAACTGAAATGAACAATGCCTTTCCCGTACGGGGCAATGAAATGTGTTCCTTCAACTTCACCAACATTTGAAGCACCTATCCAACAGATTTCAAACTGGGACATTGTAGGAAAGTGGCTGAAAGGTACAGTTGTAATCCTGTGGGTTACATTCAGAGAGGGATGCATGCGTTTCTCATATACAAGGGGAGCACCACGAACATGAAAAGGCATGCTTGCAAAACTTCCACACATTCTACACCTACTGCAGTTTGTAACATGTGACAAGGAGACAATCGAGCACAAGTGTGTGCAGATGTGTGCGTTGGCCGTTCAACATCGTTAGTGGGAAAGGTGTTTTCAAGAGGACTAACCGATACAGGCGCGAACTGCGATACATCGATAGCACGACAGATTTTCCGTCCTCTGTGAACTGTCTCCCGACATTGCCGATCGAGTGAGAAGTGAGATCTTGCCTTAAATAAAGAAAGGTGTTTGGGCAGAACGAGTGCTCCATGACGTGCAGTATACGTACTGACGGCTACCGCAGAATACATTTTTGTAGCAGTATTCTTGTAGACGCTGAGAACAGCTGTGAACTGAAAAACAATGTGCTCCTCACACAACGAAGTGAAAATATTGTTACAGAGCTATGTGAAAAATTGTCTGAGACAGATATGCACAGAGGTATGTACCGTCTTTACAGCTACTTTTTGATTGCACTCAATATAACTCTGAAAACAGGGGGATTTTGCTCAAAATTGGCACACTATATACATTTTACTCATGTCTATAGCTCGTGTCGCAGTTACTTGTCAGTTCCGTTTTACTGATGCATCACACATGCCATGTGCATACGACGTGAGTTTGACGTGTGTTTGATTACTAGGTGTCTAGGTCGTAAAAAAGTGCATTTTAGGCACATAAAATACGCCTTAAAATATTACGCAGAAAAACTACATACAATGTAAAATACACATGTTAACATATAAGCATAGTATTATTGATTAAAAACAAGGGAAATGAAAATACGCACAGTTGCAGAAGCCAGCAAAAATTACACTACTTTAATGTCAAAACCGACCCGAAACCTTTTTAGTTTTCCCAAGATACAAATGCTGTTACACCTATAGCCATAAGTCGAGACACGTGTAATATGTAATTTAATAAATGGTGGATACATCAGTGGTTTCAAACATTCAGATCATAGCTGGTTTCACAATAAATAGCTAAAATCTTTTCTAGGTTTCTCAGACAAAACTACGGCGCTTGTTTGTAAGTATTAATTTATATGCCGCAAAAGAACGTTATACATCAACGGGTGCGATATAGGCGTTATTTACTTTTGGCACATGTTTAACGAGGATATTAAATCAGGAGAGTTCGACTTTCCTCTGTGTATGTATGCTGGTGGGCGCAAGTCCTTCAGGCCGGTGTTGTTCTGAAAAATCTTCCGCCATTTTTGCTCGTACTTTATTCCCTCTTCATTTGGTCCTTCATTAATTTTCTTCGTAACTTCCTCCAGTAAAGAAATAACTTTTCCGTATGCCATATAGTGCAGAAAGTCTCTGCCCGCATCTCGTGGTCGTGCGGTAGCGTTCTCGCTTCCCACGCCCGGGTTCCCGCGTTCGATTCACGGCGGAGTCAGGGGTTTTCTCTGCCTCGTGATGGCTGGGTGTTGTGTGATGTCCTTAGGTTAGTTAAGTTTAAGCAGTTCTAAGTTCTAGGGGACTGATGACCATAGATGTTAAGTCGCACAGTGCTCAGAGCCATTTGAACCATTTTTTTGTAGAAAGTCTGGCAGCCAGTCTTATACGACTACAGTTTGAACTAGCTGTTATCGGCATTTACTTCTGTTGAACTGTTCGTGCACTCAAATTAGAAGCAGTATAATACGCCCTGCGGGTGGATAAAAAAAGTGTGAAAAGTCGACAAGTGCCGTGCTTTCCTACAATGAGAGTCCGTTTATAAACAAGGAGTTTTTTTTCCTACAATGGCTAGGCAGCTGTAATTATGCCCTTAGGTACTTTACTTTTTCATCTGAGGCCAGTTCAAGGCCTACTAATATCTCTGTTCGTGCAATCAGGCAGTTGGCCAGGACATTATAAGTTACAGACATTCCTCCCCACCCCCCACCCCGACCCCACCCACCCAAATAGTCCTCCCTCTTTCGATTCTTATCTTTTGACAATATGGTAATTTTGTTACATTAAAGAAATGGGTACCTTTTACGAGAATGAAGCTAAAATAGACATTAACGTCGAAATAGGCAGTTTTAGGTGCTATAAAATTTACGTTTTCGGGTTTAATTAGTCACGAAACACGTAAGTACAAGTTTATTGGCGACTAGTAAGTCAGGAACAGAAAAGGTTTTAGGCTAAAGGTCCTCGGTCTACTGATTACATTACAAATCAGACGGCGCAGGATGTCAAAATACTTCGATGTACGTAATCGAATGCCTGTAATGTGTACTGTTTCATAAACATAGCCATCCATGTAAAATCATTTATTTTCTCTTAAAAGTAAATAAAATTTTCATTTGTTGTAAAGTGTACATTTGTAATCATTAAACTGTTCTACAAAGAAGCGACGTAATTATGAGTTAATCTCATAAACATACGTCAGAGGATGATTTAAGCTCCAAAAGAAGGTGAACGAAATCGTTTTTACAATTTCATGTTTTAAGTGAAAGTAGCCTCAAAAATGGCTCTGAGCTCTATGGGACCTGAGGTCATCATCCCCTAGAACGTAGAACTACTTAAACCTCACTAACGTAAGGACATCACACACATCCATGCCCGAGGCAGGATTCGAACCTGGGGCCCTAGCAGTCGCGCGGTTCCAGACTGAAGCACCTAGAGCGGCTCGGCTCGGCCACCGTGGCCGGCTGAAAGTAGGCCTGTATGTTTTTATCTGTAATGTCGGTCATATTGCCTTTTTTTGCTGACAGAGTCCTGCTGGTGGAGAGAACGCGTACCAGTCCTTCACAGACCGACAGCTACCCGCGGCTCTCTGCTCGTGACCCCGCAGGCCCTTGTGCCGGAGTGTGGCGGAGACAACTTCACCGCAGTCTGTAGCGAGCCGAGGCGTGAGTCGGACATCAGTAATACAAAACTGCTCGTACTTATGGCTTTGACCCCGTACCAAAGTGGTGTGTCGAAACAGAACAGGGTCGTAGCTGGTATATCGTAAGTGTGTGTGAAATTGTCGTCTGCACATACTTTTTGCCGATATTTCAGGCCGGCAACGTTCGTGGTCCCAGGAGGATGTTTTTCTTTAGGGAACAGACGTCTACGGGAGTGACAGTAATTCTTCGATTTGGTGACGCCGTCCCACAAAAAGTGAACCAGAGTATATTCGACTGTGGACAGCTATTCGCCTTAGTGAGGAAACGGACATTGCTCGCCGATGTCTTTCGACATTAAAAAGTGCTTCAGATGGCCCACAAAGTGACGTGTCGGGCGTCGCGGTCCCAGAGGACTGCGGGCCCAAGTCGGAGCACTCCTGCCGGCCCCAGGCGGCGGGCCCAAACAACTGAACGGCGACAGTGGATCCATGGGGTCGTTGAAAAACAACCGAGTCGTTCAGTTCTAGTTATGCGTATCGTTTGGGTTATTTATTCATTCTTTTGAGTGAAACTAGTCTGTGGGAGAAACCGAATGAAAACAAACGGTTCTGTCGACTGGGCTACTAATTTTTTCCTACGAGTGAAGCCAGGAAAGGAACGAAAACAGTCCTGTCAGAAGGTTGTAATTTTACCTGTCGGATGAATAATTATTCATTTTCGTTTTCGATCGAAAGTAGTCTGTGGGAGCTATCGAATGAAAATATTTGACACCGTTGTAGTTTTGCATATTGACTGAATTATTCTTTGCTTCTTTACAGTAGTTTAATTGTTTTAAGTGAAATCGAGCTATCTATTCATTCTTCTGGGCGAAACCAGCCTGAACTGAAGCAGTGCTACATTATACTGGCGGAAGGTGGTCCTAAGTGAAGGGGTATGCCTCGCCAGTCACCGGGGTAGGCCTGCGACCCCAGACAAAAACTTCGAAAGCCCCGGATATGTGAGTGAAATCGGATTATTTTCCATTATTTTCCCGGACAGAAAAAGTCTGTAAACCATAAGGTGGCAGGCGGCCACAATGTTCCCCGGGAAGCGGGGAATGGTTGTTCGCTTGAGTGTCAGTGTTAACAATGACAACGGCCGCCCGCCTCCTGGCGATCAAGTACACTTGAGAGTGACACGGATTTGTGGAAGCGCATTCTGGAGACGTTCGTATTCACACATAGTACTAATTTGCAGTCAGGAAAATGAGCGTTAATGAAATCAATTCTATACTGCACAGTGACTAAAAAGGCAACTGACAAATAAGACATTCAGTTGTCTAGTGGGCGGGGTGGTGTCGCGGTACATGCGATCGCCCATTATCGGCGGCTTCTCATTATCTCAGTAAAGAAGTATGGAATGTAAGTAGTGGCTGTTGATATACTTTTCGGGATGTGAGGTCGTGGTCCAAGAACTTTTCTGCTCCTTACGTTTCTTCCAGGACTGCGCTGGACTTCCTCAGAGGTGCTGCTCCGCTGAGTCTTGCCGACTGACTGGTCAGGTGTCTGAGAGCAATGATTCCTGTTAACGAAGTTATGATTTTCATAGCGGATATTTTTCCAGAAGATTTGACTGTTCTTTTCAGACATTGTCTCACATCAAGTCAGTTCCAGAGGGATAATGAATTTTATGAACAACTTGATGGAGTAGCAATGGGTAATCCATTAGGCCCTGCGATTGCCAATCTTTACATGGAGAAATTTGAACAATCAGCCCTAGACAAAGTTAATTATAAACCATCTCGTTGGTATCGATACGTAGATGACACATTTGTGGTTTGGTCTCATGGCAGAAAGGCCTTGGACGATTTCTTTGATTATCTAAATAAAATTCACCCAAAAATACAGTTTACCATGTAAACAGAAAAGGATAACAGAATATCTTTCTTGGATGTCTTAGTTATGAGACGGCCCGATAGAAGCTTGGAATATAAAGTTTTTCGGAAGGCAACACATACGGACAGATATTTACACAAAACGTCTAATCATCATCCACAACAAAAAAGGGGTGTCATAAAAAGTCTTGTCGATCGAGCGGAAAGGATATGTACACCTGAACATTTGGATGCTGAAGTGAAACATCTGAAGCAGGCTTTTGAAAAAAACGGCTACTCAAGAAAAGAGATAAATAGAATTTTGCGTCCAAGGAACAGAAGACCAAAAGATAAGAATGAACCACAGCGACAGAAAAATACAGTAGTTCTGCCTTTTATTAAAAAACATGACATAAAACCGGTCTTTAAACCAACAAAGAAAATAAGTCAAGTACTACGATCTGTGAAGGATAAACGCCCTCCCCTGTCGACATGCGGTGTGTATAAAATTCCATGTACCTGTGGTAAAGTTTATATTGGTACTACCAAAAGAAGCGTAAATACGCGACTGAAAGAGCATAAAAACCTTTGTCGACTTGGAAAAATAGAAAAATCAGCTGTAGCCGAACATGCTCTTCAACCAGGCAACCACCAAGTGAAGTTTTCGGATACCGAAGTTTTATCTACAACGTTAAATTACTATCCACGGTTATATAGAGAAGCTATTGAAATTTATAAACATCACGATAATTTTAATAGGAAAGAGGAGGCTATGAAACTTAGCGATATATGGACAGTGGCTCGGCTCTACAAAAATGCTAACAAGTTTTATCTTTGACAAGGTGGTAATCGATAGTCAACCTTAACTTTCCTATAGATTATCACTGCTCATCACGTGTCTCTCGAACCACGCCCCCCTTTCTCACAATATATAAGTCGCTCTCAGACACCCGACCAGTCAGTCGGTTAGACTCAGCGGAGCAGCGCCTCTGAGGAAGTCCAGCGCAGTCCTGGACGAAACATAAGGAGCATAAAAGTTCTTGGTCCACGACCTCACATCCCGAAAAGTATACAACAGCCATGTCACCCGGTCGTAAAAGCCTTCATTCTTCAATGTAAGGAGTGTTCCAAAATTGTCTGTACAACTTTGATCACACATATTTCAGAAATGGGGCTAGGTAGAAAAGAGGGGTTTGCGACATAATGTTCGTATACATCAAGGGTTCTAGTAGCCGCTTAACACAGTTTACTATGTTAAAGTGACCATATTTTCTAGCGCCAAACTTGGGACACATTTCGTACAAGTCCCGCCAGCGGGTTTGCGCAGGACCTGGATGTCAGATCTGGTCTGTACAAACCATTTCGTGCACTGCACCAGCCCCTAACTTCGCAAAATAAGAGAAAAACAGCTGTAGGTGTGTGCGAACATTATGCCACAGACCGGATCTTCCTACCTATTCCCGTTTCTAGTTGTGAAGACAACTCTGGAACATAATGTATACGCATAAGAGAGCGACTAAGCGTGCTTGTCGCTACATTTTTAACAAACTAAGACCAAGAAACTATCTATAGTTAGATCCTCCTTTAATGAAATTTAACTAGGACTGAATTACAGTGTATTTCCAATCAAGATCGAGGTTTATTCCGGACAGTAGTATAAAATTCCCTCCAGAACGCCTCAAAATAAGCGCCAATCCGGGGAAATCCGGACGTACTGCACCCCTAGGTGGGGGTGCAAACAGAAGTGCAATGGTTTACTTAAAGATGTATTAAGAGGAAAGGAATCTTGCCTCGTTGTAGCGGCGGTTTGCATTCCCTTTTATAGGCCATGTGTGATTATGTGCACAAATGGAATATCATTTGAAAATTCAGCCATTTATTTGCGTGGAAGGTAAATATTTTGTACTACGTCACCAGCTACATACGTTTTCAGTTTTTCATGTAGAATCGTAGCTGTTAAAAATTCACAAGCACAAATTTTGAGGGCTATGGCTCTAGGGATCTGAAAGGGCCTAGGAAAGGCAACTGAAAACAGTGTTACATTAAAAAGTTTTTGTATGTATATAGCTATTTTCCGCTTTTTCGTTTTGTGTGTGTGGAAGTTTTCAGTCGATTTCAAACATTTCGATGACATTACAGCAAGACGTG
Organism: Schistocerca gregaria; assembly: GCF_023897955.1. Lineage (NCBI taxonomy): Eukaryota > Metazoa > Arthropoda > Insecta > Orthoptera > Acrididae > Schistocerca > Schistocerca gregaria. Next base: position 2,593,026 of record NW_026061713.1, on the reverse strand, counting down.
TGGTAAACTTCACGCTCGTTTCAGGTTCTGTTCAAATTAGCTTGCTCATAGGCATATCTCGCGAGAAGACGGCGAATGTAAAAGCTAGAGAGACTCGAGCTGACAGGGGAACTTGGTAGCAGTCGTCCTTAAGCGCGAAACATTCGCGACTGGAAGAAGAAGACAGCAAAACAGCAACGGTACGGCAAGTAGCCACGCTCCGTCACACAACAGGAAAGAAAGCCGGTCAATATTGCGTTGTCATCCAGTGCTGAGTTAAGAGACAGATATTTGATATTAGAGTTCAAGGTTTAAAGCCTTTAGCTTATCGGGAAGTTACTTTAAAACCAATTGCAAAATCTGAACCGCAAAAATGAGAAGAATGTGAAGTAATAAAAAGTGCCAAGGAGTGATTGTTCATTTATATATAGTCCTACACAAATTTCAAGTGCGCCACCAGATATTAAACTTTTACAACCAACCAAAAATTGATATTTAGCGCCACAAGTACGAAAATTCGTGTTTCAGTACGTAAATGCATTCATTTTGGATGTACCTTACTTTATAAATATACTTTTTATTCACATATCCTTGAAATGAGATACTTTATTAGTCTGTAAAAAAGTTGTCAACGTGACGTTCCATGTATAATCGAAAAGGCTCAAAACGGATGTAAATAAAATGACTCACATCCGACCAGGGAGTGGAAACATCCATATAAGGGGCGCAACCGACGGAGACTTGTTTCAGTCGGTTGTCTCGCATTAAGTGAAACAACGCAAACACGGTGAGTGGGAGAAAATACTTGTATAGCTGACGTTGAAGCATACTAGTTTCATTCGGTTGTGTCACTGGACTGAAAAGACCGACTGAACGAAAAAACCAATCGACTCACACTAACCAATCGATTGTCGAAAACAGTCGATTGTACCACCAGTGGCGGCGGCAGAGTGCGGCGTCCGGAGCAGGAAGGAGGCGGGCGCCGGCAGGCGCGGCAGCCTTCCCTCGCATCGGGCTGCGTGCGGCGACGCGTCGTCGCGGGGCGTCCCTCATCAAATCCGGCGCTCCCTTTCCTCCGCACTGTTTGCAGGGCACGGTACCCGCTCGTCGTATTCGGGCACCTGATGAGCATTCAGTGGCCGGGGACAACGCAGCTGGGGTGCACCTGAAGGACTTGTGGCGTACTTTGTAGCGCCAGGGAGCGGGAGCTACCGTTCGTGATGGGAAGCGCAGGTTGCGGGAGGCGTGACGAAGAGGTAGAGAGGAGGCCTAATTCGGGAGCGAATGGGACTCAGCTTTAGTATCCGTTTACACATCGACAACTGTCAGTGGGGCGAGGTGACGGGACGATCCGTGCCTAAACAAATGCTGCGACACCTCAGCCTCGCCTCAGACACGTTACGAGTGAGACGAGCACACGGGACGGCGGAGTCCGGCTGGGCTGTGTGTGTACCTCTGGCGGCGAGCGGGCGGCGCCGCAGCTGATCGGATGCCGCTGCTGCTCCGCGCTGGCGTGGGCGCCCATGGCGGCGGAGGCGGAGGAGGCGGCGGCGGCGCGCGGCGCACTGCCGGCTGGCTGGCTGGCCCCCGGCCCCTGCTCCTGCTGCCGCCCTCTGCCCGCCGACAGGTGGCGCCCCCTCCCTCCCTCCTTCCCTCCCTCCTGACCTCCGCCGCCGCCTCTTAGCAACTTAGTCGTACACCGCGGCTCGCCCACGCCACACTCGTACCCACAGCTGTTACTGCGGATGACCCATTCATACTTATTTTTCCGCTCATCCCCAAGTATTTACTCTTTCCTCGAGGGGTAACTTCCTCTGAGAACAACTTCATTAACCACTCTTTACATCACTCATCACAATTCCTGTTTCATTTTTTATCCCCAAACCGGAAAAAAATGTCGTGAGCCGACCTCCACATATGCCAAGTACAAACTGATGCTCGTACAACCATTCCTGCACGTATGCATTCCAAAACAACTTGTCGAAAGACACTGAAACGAGATTTGTATTTTCTTTAAATCCGCAACATCTGTGTAAATCCAGATACTGAATCTGGGGTAAAAAGAAGTGAAGCGGTGTACATTTTCATAATGTTTCCTGGCGGAGGCGATAATCTGACAGTCGACACCGCCACTGTCATCCCCTATACGGTACTGCGACTGTCCTGCGCGTGAGCCCCTCTAGGCGTTGTTTACCCAGCAATGGCGGCTTCGCGCCGCGTACACAATCGATCGTGCCACATTCACCCTCCATCGGCAAGGGCTATACCACTACACTGCTAATTCCGACGGTCTTAGGGTGCTCTAAATGCTACAAAAACTGGCCGAGCTCGACTCCCGCACCAGGAGTTCCGTACAGCCTAACTGTGCGTACACAGATAGTCTATTTTTACCCGTTATCGATACCGACAAGACATCGGTTCCAAGAATTCCAACACCGTATCAAAACCTTTATTTATTTATTTATTTATTTATTTAACCTGGCAAGATTAGTGTCATCAGGCCCTCTCTTACATCTAACCAGGCATTCTACTTATTTTACATTCATATGTTTTAGTAGGCATGTTGAACTACATCTAGTACAAAAAGTGAAATAAGCAATTAGAAAGGTACACCTGGAAAAATACATTATTGAAGAGAAAGATTTTAGATAGGAGTGCTGGCAGCAGGGAGTATGAGGGAGATTCATGGTGAAGGGAGGAGAAGAACACAGAGACATGATGAAACATAATTAAGGAAATATAAAGGAAAAGAAGATTGCGTGGCTAATAGAGATAGATGAAGAGGAAGGCATCTCAGGAGCAAGATAGGAGACACTAGCTTTGCTATTTGACAGATGAGAGAATTGGCCTTGTACATTAATTTTGTGGAGAACTTTATGAGGATGATAGTAGGAAGTGCTTCAACTTCTTCTTAAAAGCAGCAGGAGATTGAATTTTCCTCAAGGTAAGGGACAGTTTGTTCCAGAGGCGGACAGCGGCAACTGAGAAAGAGTTTGCAAAAGTTTCTGTTTGGTGAGTGGGCACAGTTAGGATACCAAATAAGAGTGACCTCGTGTTTCGATTATGATGGCATGACAGGTTTTTAATCTCTGACACAAGGTACTGGGGTGCTTGCGCGACGAGGTGTCGGTGAAGAAGATATAGAGTGTGGTAGTCACGCAATTTGTCCGGCCGCAGCCACCCTAGCTCGGAGTATGAACCACTAACATGATCATATCGGCGAATGTTTGAGGTGTAACGCACATAGGCATTCATGGTTAGCTCTAGCCGTCTTTTGTTTTCAGTACTCATGCCTTGTTGAATCACATCACAATAGTGGAGGGTCGGTAGAACGAGTGCTTGCACGAGCTGGCGTTTCAAGTCCTGTGGAAATATCTTCCGAAACCTTTTGAGAGCACAGAGACAAGCAGACGTCTTTCGGCACAGTGCGACTTTATTCTCCGCCCAGTTGAGATGCTCATCCAAAGTTACACCCTAGTTCTTAACTGTTTTCTGATATGGTACTGGAGTACTGTCGAGCAGAATAGGAGGTAGCCGTTTGCGGAAATGTGAACTTATTAATTTGTGATGGGCTATTAAGATTACTTGCGTCTTTTTTGCATTTAATTTAAGCCCCAGGTTTTTCGCCCATGTCACTACTGAAGACAGATCATCATTCATCTGAGTGATTGCACTGTTCATATCTTCAGGTCTGACGCTTAGGTAGAGCTGGTGGTCGTCGGCATAGAAATGATATTTACAGGAGGACAGAACCGACGAAATATCGTTCAAATTTAAAGAAAACAAAAGTGGTCCTAAGACTGATCCTTGTGGCACTCCCGAGGAAACATGTTTCCAGGAACATTTTTCATTTACGCAAAATGGTTCAGATGGCTCTGAGCACTATGGGACTAAACTTTTGAGGTCATCAGTCCCCTAGAACTTAGAACTACTTAAACCTAACTAACCTAAGGACACCACACACATCCATGCCCGAGGCAGGATTCGAACCTGTGACCGTAGCGGTCGCGCTGTTCCAGACTGAAGCGCCTAGAACCGCTCAGTCACACTGGCCGGCCTTATTTACGAGGACAACACACTGCTGTCTGTCTTTTAAGTAGCTTTCAAACCATCTCATTGCACTATCTGAGAAATTAAGCTGTTGCATTTTTCTGAGCAATATGCCAAAGTTAACAGTGTCAAAAGCTTTGCTAAAGTCCAGTAGCGTCAATATTGTTGCCTTTCGATTGTCGATGGCATATTACAGGTCATGAGTTACGTTAATTAGAGCAGTGTTCGTGCTGTGATGTTTACGGAAACCGGATTGAAATTTGTCATATAGACTGAATTCATGCAGGTGTTCAGTGATTTGGTAATGAACAATATATTCAAGTGCTTTGGAAACAGCATGCAGTATGCCAATTGGTCGGTAATCACTAGGCAATTGCGGGTTTTCGATCTTAGGGATGGGTCGAATTATGCTTCTTTTCCATGCAGTGGGGTACATTGCGTTCACGAGGGAAAAGTTAAATATGTCAGTTAAGACAGGTACTAAGATATCGGCAACATTCTTAATCATGGGTATACTGATACTGTCGTTGCCTATTGCACAAGAAGAGATTCTCATTATTGCTTTTCTTGCCGTATTTACTGTTACATGTTTTAGATGGAAGGTGTCGTTGTTAGTTATCCTGTTTGGGGATTCTTGTGTACGGTAATTATCAGCCGTGCTGGTATTCAGAGGCGCAGAGAAGAATTCATTTAATTCGTTAGCTGACACCTGAAAAGTAGTTTCCGATTTTGCCTTTCCGACCCCCAAGCTACGGATATTCTTGCATAGAGTCGTGGGCGTCAGATCGCTGCATACAAGGGAGCGAGCGTGCCTGATTTTAGCATTGCGAATGCATTGTTTCACTCTGTTCCGTAGCTTTCTATATTCTTCGAAACGCTCAGGTTTTGGATCTGCCTTGAAACGCCTGTGGGCAGCATCCCTATTAGTCATCATTTGACGTAATTCAGATGTCAGCCATGGAGCAGGAGGTTTTCTTACACGGATTGTGCGTACAGGTGCATGTTTGCCATAGAGGGCAGTGAGTTTATCACCAAGTTCATTAATTTTGCCGTCGATTGTAGGTTCTCTGATTGTTTGATGCCGTGAGATTTCTGAGCAATCGGCTGTTAGAGCGTCAAGGTCAATACGTTTCATGTTCCCACAAGTTATGTAACGCGATTTGATCCTTGGGAGCTCCAGAGTAGGCCAGGAATATTACATCATGTGCTGAGAGGCCAGGGGCCGATGATTGACCAACATCTCTTACTTTGTCACTCTGTTTCGTTGCGATTACGTCTATAAGAGCGTGACTGTGCGACATATGGTGCGTAGGTTGTAATGGAAGAATGTTCATGCTATTGCAACTAAACAGTCTTCTTAGGTTTATTGCGGAGGGAGTGTCTCTTAGCAGGTCTATGTTCAAGTCACCCATTACGATGACATGTTCGTATTGACACTGAAGTGAATGTAATTCCGACTGAAAGGAACTCATTGAACTTATTTTTGGCGGCTTGTACACGACGCCAGTCAAGAACTTCCGACTTTGTATATTTATTTCAATGAACATGAATTCAGCCTCTTTTTCTACAGCAGGGTTTGACGTACATAAGACTTTAGCTTGAGATCTGTTCGTATATATGCACCGACCCCGCCACCTCGCTTTTTTTATCTGTCTGTCCTAAGAAATGTGTTTGCCTTTCGCGGGCAAGTGCTCTACCATCTGACCTACCGAAACACTCTGGTTTGTCTCTTTGTTAGGCACTACCTGCCGCGAGGGGCACTGGCCGGTGCTTCCGCCAAGTGACATAAAACAGGAGTGTCCCAGATTTTGCGTGCCCTGTTTGTGACTCCGCGAGTGCCGAAAGAAAGGCGACTGCAAGAGATTTCCTGAGGTTGCGGGAGAATAGAAAATGGATTAGTGGTATTCGGTGCAAGGAGAATATGACCAAAATAGTGATGGCTGTGTGTCACTGAGTATCCTATGTCGTAATAGGAGAAATGTAATTACCGTATTTGAAACAGCTTAGGGTGGAATTAAGGGAAAGGGGAGTGATTTAAGAGTGTGTTTTTGTATTTCTATAGCTTCTCTGAACAAGCGCGTGTGATAGTGATCCTCTACAGCCAGAATTTCCTTGTTGGCGAATTTTATTACGTGGTCGGTCTCATTCAGTGCGTGCTCTGCCACGGCCGGTTTCTCCACCTGCCCCAGCCTGCAGTGTCGCTTATGCTCTTTGATCCTGGTGTTAATTTATCGTCCAGTCATTCCGACGTAAACTTTTCCGCATGTACATGGTATACAGTATATTCCCTACATTGCAAGTGGGGCTCTTCTATCCTTCGCCGATCTAAGACACATTGTGATCTTCCTTGTCGGTTTCAAAATCGTGTCTACGCCATGTTTGCGCAATATACGGCCGATTCTGTTCGTCACTCTGGGAATGTACGGCAGAAAGGCCGTACCCGACATTTCTTTTTCTGGTTCCTTACTTCGCCGAGTGTTTGGCTCTGTTGCACTTCTGATATAACTTGTGGAGTACCCACTGCTCCTCAGAAGAGTTTACAGGTTTGCATTTCTCGTTTGAGGTGCTGCGGCTCACATATTCGTCCTGCTCTCGTTACGAGCGTACTAATCATGCCTCTTTTCTGGCTCGGGTGGTGGTTTGACAGTTTGTGCAGGTATCGGTCCGTGTGTCTGTTTTCGATACACGCTGTGTCCCTTGTGGCCAGCACATCTAAAAATGGCAGTTTCTTGTCCTTTTCTACTTCCATGGTAAATGTTATGTTGGCATGGAGGCTGTTCAAGTGTCTTAGGAAGTCACCGAGCTGTTCTTCACCATGGCTCCACACCACGAAAGTATCATCGACATATCTGTATCACACCTTAGGTTTGCAACTCGCCGAGTCCAGTGCCTGTGCTTCGAATTGTTCCATGAAGAGGTTGGCCATCACTGGACTGAGAGGACTACCCATGGCGACGCCTTCCAGCTGTTCATATAAATCGCCATTCCACGTGAAATATCTCGTGGTGAGACATGAATGGAAGAGCTTTTTGATGTCTTTCGGGAAAATTAGATTGGGATTTGCTAAAGTGATACTGTTAGTGATTTCTGTTATGAACAATTTAAACCGAAGAGATGGATGACTAATGAACTAAAGGAGAGACTAATAATTGCAATAGAACTATTACAGAATGGAAGAGAGTAAACTGAGAAAATGTAAAAAGTATTAGCACTAACTAAAATTAAGCAATGGTTAGAGCAACAGAGACAAAAAAATAGTAAAAAGTTAATACAGTTACAAAAACAATTAGTTGACGGTACAAATATGGGTATAATTAAAAAGTTAATACAATTACAAGACAGTATATCTGAGTATAGGACTGTTACAATTTGCAAATGGTGTTAAGTTTGCACTCTTGGCTCGAGTAGGTTCACTTAATACTATTTAGTTCTGTCATGTTTGTGACTGTCTTCTTTCCAGCTGCTGTCTTAATGATTACTCTGCCATCCTGAGTCCACACATTCTGAAGACCGAAATGGGATATGGCACTGTTTAAAATCTTTAGCCGTTCGTGTGTCAGATCTTCCCTTATTGTAAGCCCTGTCCTTGCTAACTTCCTCTTCTGGGTAACGATCTCAGCCCTTTTTCAGTAGGAGAGAAATTTAATTATTATTGGACGAGGTTTGGTAGCACCTGGTAGTTTTCGTCCCACCCGATGGCTTCTGTCAATGTCTGCCTTGGTCACTTCAACGCCTAATTTTTCACGCGCAACCTGTACAAGCAGGTTGTCCGTGTCTTCTTCCTTATTTTCTGCTACTCCAAACAGTCGTAGACTATTTCGCCTTTGGTACTGTTCTAGCTCGTCTGTTGCGGCACATAGTATCACTTCCAACTCTCGTGCCTTTGTCTCGTATTCAGACACAGACTTTTTTACTGCTGTAATTTCGGCAGTATTGGCCTCAACAGTTTCACGCATTTTGGCCAATACTGCTGCCGTTACTGTATCTGATATGGTGCCTGCTATCAGATCGAGATTGTTTTTATCGCGAAGCGCAGCGTTTACCTCAGAGCGGACCAGCTCCCCTATACCGGGAGCAGCGGCTACACCTTCCGCCAGGAGCAGGCCCGCCGCACCTGCTGCTTCCCCGCTGCTGGACGCGCTGCTGTTGACTCTTCTGTTTACCATTTTCTCGAAGATACTGGCGGAGCAAGGAATAAAATAGCACTACTGCACAGAACACTGTTGTTTACACGATTTCCACTTGTACTAGACAACACCACCTGCGAGAACACCTTCGAATTCAACCAAATTTCGCGAGACGAACTTAACACGTGTTACACTGCAGCCGCCATGAAATTTAACCTTTACACTGGTTACTGAGACTGGCTCCGATGTCGAATATGAAGCGTGTAAGGCCGGCCGCGGTGGTCTCGCGGTTCTAGGCGCGCAGTCCGGAACCGCGTGACCGCTACGGTCGCAGTTTCGAATCCAGCCTCGGGCATGGATGTGTGTGATGTCCTTAGGTTAGTTAGGTTTAAGTAGTTCTAAGTTCTAGGGGACATGACCACAGCAGTTGAGTCCCATAGTGCTCAGAGCCATTTTTGAAGAGTGTAGGGAAATCAGATTAGTATGTACAGAAAGAACATCTCATAAAATATTTTTCATTTACTGCATAAAAAATAACTATAACTTACATTTTATGTTTGCATGCAGTAATACTCTTCTATTTTGCTTTTGACGGATGACGCATGCAGTGTAAGTTCTAACGCCAAAAAGATATTTTTTATGCAGTATAATCACAATTCGACAACTTTCGGGTTTTTTCCCTCACTTGTACTTTCCAGACTTGCTTGTTGCCATATTTCATTATTCGAGGTCGACGGGAGGTCCCTACAAACCCCGAAGAGTGAGACTACGTGTACCGACATACGTGATATAGATGGCCGCACCTTTCAATAGCTGTGACCTAGAAACTTAAATCTCTAACATCGTCAGGGGACTATACACCTTAGTCTATCACATAAATTTCAACTCGATGAGTGTACCCCTACATGGAAGGAAAAGAAAGAAAAACGGTTGTTAAACGTCGGACAGACAGGCAGTCAAACAGACGGACAAGAAGGGGATCGTGCTAGTTTTCTGTTTCTACCGGTTTGGGTACAGGCTCTAAAAAGATAAAACTGACTCTATGTGGTTTGATAAGAGTGCTAACCATTGGAATATCCCGCGGTGTGTAAGATCGTGAAACCTATCAGAGTTATGGGTCTACCCCAACTCCATGTTAACTCTAATGCCCTAACCTAGAATCATAAGGAAGGTGGGAAACTGCAATAGTTATACGACATATTCTACTGTTGTTGTTATTGTTGTTGTTGTCTTCAGTCCTGAGACTGGTTTGATGCAGCTCTCCATGCTACTCTATCCTGTGCAAGCTGCTTCATCTCCCAGTACCTACTGCAACCTACATCCTTCTGAATCTGTTTAGTGTACTCATCTCTCGGTCTCCCTCTACGATTTTTACCCTCCACGCTGCCCTCCAATGCTAAATTTGTGATCCCTTGATGCCTCAAAACATGTCCTACCAACCGATCCCTTCTTCTAGTCAAGTTGTGCCACAAACTTCTCTTCTCCCCAATCCTATTCAATACCTCCTCATTAGTTACGTGATCTATCCACCTTATCTTCAGTATTCTTCTGTAGCACCACATTTCGAAAGCTTCTATTCTCTTCTTGTCCAAACTAGTTATCGTCCATGCTTCACTTCCATACATGGCTACACTCCAAACAAATACTTTCAGAAACGACTTCCTAATGCATAAATCTATATTCGATGTTAACAAATTTCTCTTCTTCAGAAACGCTTTCCTTGCCATTGCCAGTCTACATTTTATATCCTCTCTACTTCGACCATCATCAGTTATTTTACTTCCTAAATAGCAAACTCCTTTACTACTTTAAGTGTCTCATTTCCTAATCTAATTCCCTCAGCATCACCCGATTTAATTTGACTACATTCCATTATCCTCGTTTTGCTTTTGTTAATGTTCATCTTATATCCTCCTTTCAAGACACTGTCCATTCCGTTCAACTGCTCTTCCAAGTCCTTTGCCGTCTCTGACAGAATTACAATGTCATCGGCAAACCTCAAAGTTTTTACTTCGTCTCCATGAATTTTAATACCTACTCCAAATTTTTCTTTTGTTTCCTTTACTGCTTGCTCAATATACAGATTGAATAACATCGGGGAGAGGCTACAACCCTGTCTCAGTCCTTTCCCAACCACTGCTTCCCTTTCATGCCCCTCGACTCTTATTACTGCCATCTGGTTTCTGTACAAATTATAAATAGCCTTTCGCTCCCTGTATTTTACCCCTGCCACCTTTAGAATTTGAAAAAGAATATTCCAGTCAACATTGTCAAAAGCTTTCTCTAAGTCTACAAATGCTAGAAACGTAGGTTTGCCTTTTCTTAATCTTTCTTCTAAGATAAGTCGTAAGGTCAGTATTGCCTCACGTGTTCCAACATTTCGACGGAATCCAAACTGATCCTCCCCGAGGTCTGCATCTACCAGTTTTTCCATTCGTCTGTAAAGAATTCGCGTTAGTATTTTGCAGCCGTGGCTTATTAAACTGATAGTTCGGTAATTTTCACATCTGTCAGCACCTGCTTTCTTTGGGATTGGAATTATTATATTCTTCTTGAAGTCTGAGGGTATTTCGCCTGTCTCATACATCTTGCTCACCAGCTGGTAGAGTTTTGTCATGACTGGCTCTCCCAAGGCCGTCAGTAGTTTTAATGGAATGTTTTCTACTCCGGGGGCCTTGTTTCGACTCAGGTCTTTCAGTGCTCTGTCAAACTCTTCACGCAGTATCGTATCTCCCATTTCGTCTTCATCTACATCCTCTTCTATTTCCATAATATTGTCCTCAAGTACATCGCCCTTGTATAAACCTTCTATATACTCCTTCCACCTTTCTGCCTTCCCTTCTTTGCTTAGAACTGGGCTGCCATCTGAGCTCTTGATATTCATACACGTGGTTCTCTTCTCTCCAAAGGTCTCTTTAATTTTCCTGTAGGCAGTATCTATCATACTGATAGTGTGAGAAGCCTCTACATCCTTACATTTGTCCTCTAGCCATCCCTGTTTAGCCATTTTGCACTTCCTGTCGCTCTCATTTTTGAGACGTTTGTATTCCTTTTTGCCTGCTTCATTTACTGCATTTTTATATTTTCTCCTTTCATCAATTAAATTCAATATTTCTTCTGTTACCCAAGGATTTCTAGCAGCCCTCGTCTTTTTACCTACTTTATCCTCTGCTGCCTTCACTACTACATCCCTCAGAGCTACCCATTCTTCTTCTACTGTATTTCTTTCCCCTATTCCTGTCAATTGTTCCCTTATGCTCTCTCTGAAACTCTGTACAACCTCTGGTTCTTTCAGTTTATCCAGGTCCCATCTCCTTAATTTCCCACATTTTTGCAGTTTCTTCAGTTTTAATCTACAGGTCATAACCAATAGATTGTGGTCAGAGTCCACATATGCCCCTGGAAATGTCTTACAACTTAAAACCTGGTTCCTAAATCTCTGTCTTACCATTATATAATCTATCTGATACCTTTTAGTATCTCCAGGGTTCTTCCACGTATACAACCTTCATGATTCTTAAACCAAGTGTTAGCTATGATTAAGTTGTGCTCTGTGCGAAATTCTACTACGCGGTTTCCTCTTTCATTTCTTAGTCCCAATCCATGTTCACCTACTATGTTTCCTTCTCTCCCTTTTCCTACACTCGAATTCCAGTCACCCATTACTATTAAATTTTCGTCTCCCTTCACTATCTGAATAATTTCTTTTATTTCATCGTACATTTCTTCAATTTCTTCATCTGCAGAGCTAGTTGGCATATAAACTTGTACTACTGTAGTACGTGTGGGCTTCGTATCTATCTTGGCCACAATAATGCGTTCACTATGCTGTTTGTAGTAGCTTACCCGCATTCCTATTTTCCTATTCATTATTAAACCTACTCCTTCATTACCCCTATTTGATTTTGTGTTTATAACCCTGTAGTCACCTGACCAGAAGTCTTGTTCCTCCTGCCACCGAACTTCACTAATTCCCACTATATCTAACTTTAACCTATCCATTTCCCTTTTTAAATTTTCTAACCTACCTCCCCGATTAAGGGATCTGACATTCCACGATCCGATCCGTAGAACGCCAGTTTTCTTTCTCCTGATAACGACATCCTCCTGAGTAGTCCCCGCCCGGGGATCCGAATGGGGGACTATTTTACCTCCGGAATATTTTACCCAAGAGGATGCCATCATCATTTAATCATACAGTAAAGCTGCATGTCCTCGGGAAAAATTACGGCTGTAGTTTCCCCTTGCTTTCAGCCGTTCGCAGTACCAGCACAGCAAGGCCGTTTTGGTTAACGTTGCAAGGCCAGATCAGTCAATCATCCAGACTGTTGCCCCTGCAACTACTGAAAAGGCTGCTGCCCCTCTTCAGGAACCACACGTTTGTCTGGCCTCTCAACAGATACCCCTCCGTTGTGGTTGCACCATCTGTATCGCTGAGGCACGCAAGCCTCCCCACCAACGGCAAGGTCCATGGTTCATGGGGGGAAGAATATTCTACTAAGAAACAAAATTAATTATTGGTGACGGCAACTAACAAGATAGGCAAGCGGAGGGATGGCCTACTGTATCCTGAACGTACATTAGATCATTAACCCAAAACAACACAAAGATTAATCTAGAAATTCCAGTGATCGACTGAACCACCCAAGGCACGAGTCGAGTTCCGCAGTGCTGTGGCAGTCATACGATTCCTGTGTAAATAATGACCGTCATCTCGTGTCTTGAGCTACTCTGTTCTCTCGCTAGTCTGCTGTGGCAGTAAGTCGGAGGACCGCGGTCGAAGCGGATAATCAGAATCTCGCTCCTCAGGCCTCGGACGCCTCGAAGCGACCTATCTCCACCCACCGTCAAACCGTGAATGTCCTTTTCTTCTTTCACCAGCTCCCGACGTGGTAGTTTGCGCCAACTGTTCGCAAAGAGCAGTCGAGAAAAAATGTCACTCTTTTCCGCCAATAGCGAGTAAGTGCCGCGTTTAACAAATGCCTACGCCGCAATGTCGTCAACGGTGCGACAGTCGGGGCACACCTAGTTCGTCCTAGAAAATCCCGGACGAGTGAATCAGAGCGTAGTTTTACACTTCCGAATTTCCCGAGGCCACACCGTATTCCGAAAGTTGCACTTTTTCCACCACAAACTGTGGTTCCCAGCAAGCACTCTTGCCCTGGGCCATCTGAGAGGCGAGTCGTGCCGCTCAGCGAGAAGGACGGGCAGGCTCCGCGGACGTCCGTCGATTGACGGCCCACACGCGCCAGCGCACCACACACCTGCACGCCTGCCACACTCGGAGCAGCGTGCGGTACGCAGGCTCTGGCTATTAGCTCCTTTATTTTTAGAAATTATACATTTCCCTGCAATAAATCGACGCAATGAGACTTTAAGTAGATGGAGTTGAGCGTCCTGCCTATTGCCAGTCGTGACGAGGGCCACACAAATTGATTGGAAATGGTCCCAGCACCAAACGAAAGAAACGCTCTACGGGGAACTACAGTAACTGATCAAAAGTATCCGGACACCTGGCTGAATATGACTGACAAGTTCGTGGCGCCCTCCATCGGTAATACTGGAATTCAGTATGGTGTTGGCCCACCCTTAGCCCTAATCATAGCTCGCAGGCATACGTTCAATCAGGTTCTGGAAGGTTTCTTGGGGAACGGCAGCCCATTCTTCACGGAGTGCTGCACTGAGAAGAGGCATCGATGCCGACCGGTGAGGCCTGGCACGAAGTCGGCGTTCCAAAACATCCCAAACGTGTTCCATAGGATTCAGGTCAGGACTCTGTGCAGGCCAGTCCATTACAGGGTTGATATTGTCTTGCAGTATGAACAGCTGCTCGATCGTGTTGAAAGATGCAATCGCCATCCCCGAATTGTTCTTCAACAGTGGGAAGCAACAAGGTGCTTGAAACATCAGTGTAGGCTTGTGCTGTGATACAACCACGTAACACAACAAGGGGTTCCAGCCGCCTCCATGAAAAACACGACCACACCGTAACACCACGGCCTCCGAATTTTACTGTTGGCACTTCACACGCTAGCACAAGACCGTCAGTGGGCATTCGCCGTACCCACACCTGCCATCGGATCGCCACATTGTGTACCGTGATTCGTCACTCCCCACAACGTTTTATCCACTGTTCAGTCGTCCAATGTTTAAGCTCCTTACACCAAGCGAGGCGTCGTTTGGCATTTACCAGCGTGATTTGTGGCTTATGAATAGCCGCTCGCCTATGAAATCCAAGTCTTCTCACCTACTGTCATAGTACTGGCAGTGTATCCTGATGCACTATGGAACTCCTGTGTGATGGTCTGGATAAATGTCTGCCTATTAGACATTACGAACCTCTTCAACTGTAGGCGCTCTCTGTCAGTCAACAGACGAGATGGTCCTGTACGATTTTGTGCTGTACGTGTCCCTTCACGGTTCCACTTCACTATCACATCGGAACAGTGGAGCTAGGGATGTTTAGCAGTGTGAAAGTCTCGCGTACAGACGTGTGACACAAATCACACCCAATGACCTCACCACTTTTGAAGTCCGTGAGTTCAGTGGAGTGTCCGATTGTGTGGTCTCTCACGATTTCTAATGACTACGGACGCCGCTCATATAGAATACCTGGCAGTCGGTAACAGCACAATGCAGCTAATATGAAAAACGTGTGTTTTGGGGGTATCCGGATACTTTCGATCACGTCGTGTCCGACTTGCCGACAAACTCGTCCCGGTACCACAACCGCTCACGGAGCAAAAGATCTTTCTCTTAAGAAAGACGCGCTGAGCGTGGCGGCCCTGTAAGCGGCCGCCGGCTGCCAGCCCGCGGCTCTAGGTCGGCCCGCCACGGTGGTGCTCCCCCCGGCGACCACCACTGTCCACGGATTCTTTCTGCTCCCTCGTAAGTTTCGTTTTCCACCTCGACTGCTAAATTACTCTGTTATTTCGTACTGCGAATGTTTCGAGTGGTTCCCATACGAATACTTATCAAACCACACACAGAGAGGACGAAAAAATGACAAAAAGCAGACTTCAGAGTACCTGACGGCACAAAACAAAAGTTTTTTCTCAAGTACAGATAGTGTTGAGGATCAGTGGACAAAGTTCAAAACCATCGTACAATATGCACTAGATGAGTACGTGCCAAGCAAGATCGTAAGAGATGGGAAAGAGCCACCGTGGTTCAACAACCGAGTTGGAAAACTTCTGCGGAAGCAAAGGGAACTTCACAGCAAACATAAACCTACCCAAAGCCTAGCAGACAAACACAACTTACGCGAAGCGAAATGTAGTGTGAGGAGGGCTATGCGAGAGGCGTTCAATGAATTCGGAAGTAAAGTTCTATGTACTGACTTGGCAGAAAATCCTAAGAAATTTTGGTCTTATGTCAAAGCGGTAGGTGGATCAAAACAAAATGTCCGACAACTCTGTGACCAAAATGGTACTGAAACAGAGGATGACAGACTAAAGGCCGAAATACTAAATTTATTTTTCCAAAGCTGTTTCACAGAGGAAGACTACACTGTAGTTCCTTCTCTAGATTGTCGCATAGATGACAAAATGATAGATATCGAAATAGATGACAGAGGGACAGAGAAACAATTAAAATCGCTCAAAAGAGGAAAGGCCGCTGGACCTGATGGGATACCAGTTCGACTTTACACAGAGTACGCGAAGGAACTTGCCCGCCCCCCCCCCCCCCTTTCTTGCAGCGGTGTACCGTAGGTCTCTAGAAGAGCGTAGCGTTCCAAAGGATTGTAAAAGGGTACAAGTCATCCCCGTTTTCAAGAAGGGACGTCAAACAGATGTGCAGAACGATACACCTATATCGCTAACGTGTATCAGTTGTAGAATTTTGGAACACGTATTATGTTCGAGTATAATGACTCTTCTGGAGACTAGAAATGGCTCTGAGCACTATGGGACTTAACATATGTGGTCATCAGTCCCCTAGAACTTAGAACTATTTAAACCTAACTAACCTGCCCGAGGCAGGATTCGAACCTGCGACCGTAGCAGTCACGCATGGAGACTAGAAATCTACACTGTAGGAATCAGCATGGGTTTCGAAAAAGGCAATCGTGTGAAACCCAGCTCGCGCTATTCGTCCAAGAGACTCAGAGGGCCACAGACACTGGTTCACAGGTAGATGCCGTGTTTCTTCACTTCCGCAAGGAGTTCGATATAGTTCCCCACAGTCGTTTAATGAACAATGTAAGAGCATATGGACTGTCAGACCAATTGTGTGATTGGATTGAAGAGTTCCTAGATAACAGAACGCAGCATGTCATTCTCAATGGAGAGAAGTCTTCTGAAGTAAGAGTGATTTCAGGTGTGCCGCAGGGGAGTGTCGTAGGACCGTTGCTATTCACGATATACATGAATGACCTTGTGGATGACGTCGGAGGTTCACTGAGTCTTTTTGCGGATGATGCTGTGGTATATCTAGAAGTTGTAACAATGGAGAATTGTGCTGAAGTGCAGCAGGATATGCGGCGAGTTGACGCGTGGTGCAGGGAGTGGCAATTGAATCTCAATGTAGACGAGTGTAATGTGCTGCGAATACAGAGAAAGAAAGAGTCCTTATCATTTAGCTACAATATAGCAGGTCAGCAACTGGAAGCAGTTAATTCCATAAATTATCTGGGAGTACGCGTCAGCAGGAATGATCATATAAAGTTGATCGTCGATAAAGCAGATGCCCGACTTAGATTCGTTGGAGGAATCCTAAGGAAATGCAATCCGAAAACAAAGGAAGTAGATTACAGTACGCTTGTTCGCCCACTGCTAGAATACTGCTCAGCAGTGTGGCATCCGTACCAGATAGGGTTGGTAGAAGAGATAGAGAAGATCCAACGGAGAGCAGCGCGCTTCGTTACAGGATCATTTAGTAGTCGCGAGTGGAAGACTCTGCAAGAGAGACGCTCCGTAGCTCGGTACGGGCTTTTGTTGAAGTTTCGAGAACATACCTTCACCGAGGAGTCAAGCAGTATATTGCTCACTCCTACGCATATCTCGCGAAGAGACCATGAAGATAGAATCAGAGTGATTAGAGTCCACACAGAAGCATACGGAAAATCCTTCTTTCCACGAACAATAGGAGACTGGAATAGAAGGGAGAACCGATAGAGGTACTCAAGGTACCCTCCGCCACACACCGTCAGGTGGATAGAGGAGTATGGATGTGGATGTAGATGTAGATCGCGATTAAAAGTAAATAAAGGATGTGCGAGTGCACGTATCGAGAGCGTGCGCCCTGGAATATGCACGTGGGCACATCCTGTAACAAGATGGAGTAGTCTGACGAGCTACTATATTGTCTTTGAACTAAATTAGATACACCGCCCAAGTGAGCGTTGCGTGACCCACACTTCGCGTTTACCTGACGTGCGGTATCTACTAGTATTTTCTTTTTTAGTCTAACCGAGATTTTCTTTCCCGGATCTTTCTTCCGAGCCATACGTTAAAAACTTATTGACTTTAAATAACAGTACAAGAGGTTTCGTTTTTCTTTTTTGGATAGTTGCTTACGTTCACTGGACTTTAAGTAACTTGGCGGCTGGTTCTCGTTCTCGTCAGCATTCTTCGAGGTCAGCTCCGTCCCTGCTGTCCGCCTTCTACAGTCTTCACAGCCGTACATCACCACACTCCGCAGAGACATCTTGCCGAACTACACAATTGAAAGTTGTACGTCCATCTGACTGGTGTCTGTTCTGTCGAAAGTGTCCAACAAAACATATGTAAAGGGGCGCGATGGCTGCTCGACCTCCGTTCGAGCGCGGGTGCACTCCTACGGGAATTAATAGTCTGCCACCAGAAGGTGAACGGTGTGAGGACGGCCGAAACGGTACCTCCGTGTGTGAGTCGTGGCCCGGCACAACTCTACAACTCTCGCCACTGGAATACCACAACACCCTATGCGGCCGCAAGTCACGTGCTCGTCCCTCATCTTCCCTTTCTCACCTCATGCTCTGTTTCATATAAATCTACTGCGAGCTGTCACTTTTCATTGCAACCACGTTTAGCTGTTGCAGTTCTTTCGTTTACAGGTGCCTTAATATCAAAATCTATCAACGTTTTTCCTGTTTTATTTCTTTCAGTTTCGATGTCAGGTGTCACTCTCATTTTTAATTTACACTCCTGGCAATGGAAAAAAGTACACATTGACACCGGTGTGTCAGACCCACCATACTTGCTCCGGACACTGCGAGAGGGCTGTACAAGCAATGATCACACGCACGGCACAGCGGACACACCAGGAACCGCGGTGTTGGCCGTCGAATGGCGCTAGCTGCGCAGCATTTGTGCACCGCCGCCGTCAGTGTCAGCCAGTTTGCCGTGCCATACGGAGCTCCATCGCAGTCTTTAACACTGGTAGCATGCCGCGACAGCGTGGACGTGAACCATATGTGCAGTTGACGGACTTTGAGCGAGGGCGTATAGTGGGCATGCGGGAGGCCGGGTAGACGTACCACCGAATTGCTCAACACGTGGGGCGTGAGGTCTCCACAGTACATCGATGTTGTCGCCAGCGGTCGGCGGAAGGTGCACGTGCTCGTCGACCTGGGACCGGATCGCAGCGACGCACGGATGCACGCCAAGACCGTAGGATCCTACGCAGTGCCGTAGGGGACCGCACCGCCACTTCCCAGCAAATTAGGGACACTGTTGCTCCTGGGGTATCGGCGAGGACCATTCGCAACCGTTTCCATGACGCTGGGCTACGGTCCCGCACACCGTTAGGCCGTCTTCCGCTCACGCCCCAACATCGTGCAGCCCGCCTCCAGTGGTGTCGCGACAGGCGTGAATGGAGGGACGAATGGAGACGTGTCGTCTTCAGCGATGAGAGTCGCTTCTGCCTTGGTGCCAATGATGGTCGTATGCGTGTTTGGCGCCGTGCAGGTGAGCGCCACAATCAGGACTGCATACGACCGAGGCACACAGGGCCAACACCCGGCATCATGGTGTGGGGAGCGATCTCCTACACTGGCCGTACACCTCTGGTGATCGTCGAGGGGACACTGAATAGTGCACGGTACATCCAAACCGTCATCGAACCCGTCGTTCTACCATTCCTAGACCGGCAAGGGAACTTGCTGTTCCAACAGGACAATGCACGTCCGCATGTATCCCGTGCCACCCAACGTGCTCTAGAAGGTGTAAGTCAACTACCCTGGTCAGCAAGATCTCCGGATCTGTCCCCCATTGAGCATGTTTGGGACTGGATGAAGCGTCGTCTCACGCGGTCTGCACGTCCAGCACGAACGCTGGTCCAAAATAAAGTTTCCCCTTCCTGGGACAATGAATTCACGGTGTTTTATTTCAATTTCCAGGAGTGTATTTACCATCATAAATGCCGGCCAGAGTGGCCGTGGGGTGCTAGGCGCTACAGTCTGGAGCCGAGAGACGGCTACGGTCGCAGGTTCGAATCCTGCCTCGGGCATGGATGTGTGTGATGTCCTTAGGTTAGTTAGGTTTAAATATTTCCAAGTTCTAGGCGACTGATGACCTCAGAAGTTAAGTCGCATAGTGCTCAGAGCCATGTGAACCATCATAATTTTCGTTTTTACCTATTAGTTTTAGTTTCAGATTATTTTAAAATTGCTGAAAGTTTGGGAAGTACATTCTGCACACTTTTTTCACTGTCTGCTATTAAGGCAAAAATAGCGTGCAAATCTTATGCAGTAAACGGGTACTGCACAAGTTTTTCTCTTGAACATCCTCCTAGCGTTTTTTCTTTACAGATTAAGCAAATGGATTGATAATGAGCGTTCTTGCCTTACCTCTTTCCTAACATTACTTTGACATAGATCTATACCCATTTGTATCGTGACACTTTGGTTTCTCTGTGTGTTTAGTATTGTTCTTTTAGCTTTTGAGTCTAGGTGTGTACCCTCCGTAGCCTTGAAGTGTTTCTCCCAGCTGACGCTCTCAAATACCTTTCTTGCGTCAGTAAAGGCTATTTAAACACCTCTGTTTAAATTCCAACGTTGTCTCTAGAAAACTCTTGAGTGCTGTTATGACTTCTCTAATTGCAGTTTACATCTTAGAGGCAAACTGATCCTCTTAAATTTCTACTTCTTCGTATTTTACACATCTTCTTTTATTATGAACGTAATGCTGCTCCGCGCAAAATTAGGCGTAGCAGTGTGTAAGTCGACTGGGTTTCTCTCAAGGCAGACCCTCTCCAAAAACAAATTTCTTTGTGAGCTAACGCATACGAAAGAGCTTCAACCGCAGGGTGAGTATTAAATTCAATGTTTTTTAAAAAAAAATGTTTACGTACTCAGTGAATTAAATACTGTTGACATGTGTGCCTATGCATACATTCCAAATAATCAGGGCCGATGATTCGTCGCACTGCTATGCTCTGTATGTCTGTAGTTTTAGTTATTTAGCCCGGGAATCCGGTACCTGACATTCCAAACGACGAGGCTCACAACTCTGCTGTGGATTATACGTAGGCTGCATTCATCATGACAAAACCCGTGTGGGATAGAATACCTTCTCAGGAGGTATTTTTTAAATGTTAAGAATATAATAGCAACTATAAATACGAGAATGCGCAAAACAACTGTGTATCTCTTAAGGAGTGTCTTGCTGAAAGAGATATAGAACAAATTATACTCTCCTGACACATAAAGGAGGCAATATACATTAGGCAGGCTTTCACCCTTACCTATTAAAATTACCGTATTTGTAACTTTAAGATCGTTCTGCAATTTGTCTGTGGGGAAGGTGTTGATCATGACATCTTTTCTGGTTAGACCCGCTAAAATACGAATATATTAGCGTTATTTTTTTAGCTGGGTATGTATACGTTATGAAGGGCTCTAGTTTTAATACACTGTTGAGGGTTGCAAACATCCAGGGGCAAACTTCATTGATTTATGACCAACTTCCGCTCCTTGTAATCTTTTTCTGTTAATTTATTTATGACCTCTTGGGTGTTGATTCACGGCCCCCAGGAGATAAACTGTCCTTCTGAGATAATTACGTAATCGCACTACAACAGATTGGAGGTGTTGTCTTGTTAGAAATTTTTCGTGTATGTGCTCACCTTGAGATGCAGGGATCGCGACTGAGCTAGTGCACCGTACCACCACCAGAGGACGTGCCGCCCCCCCCCCTCCGACCCCCATGACCCCTCCCTCCCCACACTTTCCAGAAAAAATTGGCGCAAAAAAGATTCGATATGTGCAGGAGAGGAAAGATCTGACGACACGAAATTCAGATTAATGTCAATAACATACTGATGCATATATATATGTAATCATGAGTCCTCCACTTGGATAGAGCTCACGTCTGCAACGCCCTCCCCCCCACCCCCAACCCCCCTCACCCTCTCACTCCTGAATCCCATGACGTAATAACTGTAAGCACCGAGGGATGAAATGAAGTGCGGTATAGTAGCCACTGTTTGGGATCTCCTGCACGTGTGCCTGCCGTCTGGGCGGCGCGATGAAGGTCGAAAACCCGCCAGTGTCCTAATTACACATCTCGATACTAGATACCACGGACCGGATGTCGCTCTCCTCGGCCTCTGGATAGCTGCCGGCTCGGTTCTGGCTCGATGTCGGCTCCGTGTTGGAACGTGGTGTTCACGTGGTGGAAGTGGATCTCAGCGACCGTTGTTTGTTCTCACAAGTGCCGGAAATGACATTCGTCGTGGTGCGCGACATTTGAAACAGAAATCAGGTGCGATTGGAGAGACCGAGCGACAAAAGCTTTAAACTGCAGTCGGTGAGGCCAGCGCGGAGGGATCGCCGGCCTTCCGCAGTGGTCGGCCTGTGCCGCTTGACGCGTCGCGCACCGCCTGGGGCGCCGCCTCAGCCGCTGCTGGCAGCCGCGGGCCGCTCACCCGCCAGGCGCGGCATGCCCAGGGCCCGGCGAGTGAGTGGCTGCGGCAGCCGGCGTCACAGCGTGGCTGCGGGCGGCTCTTTCACTTCTGTCAGCGCTGAGCCCAGCCACTAGGGGCACCAGCATTGGGGCGTTAATACGCTGACGCTAGAGCAAGTAACTTCCTTTAATCCGGCGGCAACATCTGCAGATAGTGATGGCGCGACCAGATCCCCCGGTATTAACGTACCACAGAAGTCAAACGGTGGGAACAACACACCGACATGAAGACATGAAGAGAAAACGAATAGAAACTCTCGATGATATTCTCGCAGAGTTCCAAGCTGAATTAAAACAAAAAAGGGTATCCTCAACATTTGCTGTACTTGTTAGACAAGAAATTTGGTCACTCGCTCTTGGTCAGGCCTAACTCACAGGTAACAAAGAGAAATGAAAAGTGGAAAATGAAAGACTAAGAAAGGAACGTGCAGTCGCCAATGCGCCTGATGCATCATACAGAAGTGCCGAAGTAGAAGCGAAAATCGAGGCACTCGAGGAAGACAATTACAAACTCCCAACGGAAATGCCAAATTCCCAACGTATGTTGCTGTAGCTTCTGTTCCTAGAGTCAGGAAATTTATATACGAAATGTTTAGAAAAACTGGGAAAGTAAAGGCAAACAATGTATGTGTTCTGTTTTTTAAGCTAACAGACAATCAGGACACGAGGGCGGCGCGAGAAAAATTGACGGAAACAATTAATCCACTTCAGGATAAAATCAAAATAAAGGGTATCATATCAACAACAAACACAATGACTATCGAAAGCGAGACGAAGACGGATGCCATGAAAATCCTAGAGAAAACATCGCAGCTAAAAGACATTAAATGCGAAGAGGCCCGAAGAAACAGACCACTAAGGGCATTATCTCAAAACTCTTCGCCTATCAATCTGCCTATCTTAGAAGGTAATGAAAAGAATTCTGTGAGGTCATCAGTGGCTCCACATGATGAACCATCACCACTGCCAAGCGCTTGCATCATGAAGAAAAAAAGAAGAAAAAAGTTGGAAAATTCTGAAGGAGTATGACGAAGCTAATTACTTCCTAATGATACTCAGGAGTCCCATAAACTCTCTTCCCCTCAGAGGTGAGCGTTTGTGAAATTTGAAATACAAAAGCATGACTACAATTAATTGGAGGTAGTGAATGCTGCACAAAAGTCTACTGCAAACCAAAAAGTGTGTACTAACGAATCTTACCTTATCGTTATACACAAGTTTTCTGCTGCTGTTATACATCTGCGAAAATTTATGTTCTGTTTCGAAATTTGTGTCTTTATTGTTCTGCAGCACATACTGAAATGTGTTATGATTCATTCTGTAATATGAATAAAAATTTTCAGGATAGTTTTTAAGTTCTTCATGTAAAGAAAAAAACTCTCCTAAATGTCTGTCGCTATTTATGGTATGAATCGAAAACCTAGTAGTTCTTCTGTACTTCAAAACTCGAGGAGTTACAGCAGAGTCAAAACAATACCAATAAAAGAGTGAAGACATTGTTCTACCGACAGCACAGACTAGCTAAAGGCGAGCAACTGTTGACTGCAGCTGCGTTTTCCACTGACTTGCTTGTCAGCTGTCGAAGGGTCGGGATTTTTTTAAATTTATTTATTTGGCCTCCGGCAATTAACAGCCATTTATCCAAAGAGTGGGGATTACCTTGACAGTGCAGCGCAGCCCGCCAAGGAAGGAAAAAAAGAACAATGAAGAACAATGAAACGCATATCTGTGTCGATCTACAGTATTTTCATTAACTCTCCATTATTTTTTTCTGTCAAAGTAGACAACGAGACTACAGAATTACGTTTCAGTTTCTGCAGTAAACGTATCACAAATCTCCAGTTTGTTTTTGTGATTAGTTTTACACCAAATTTTATCAGACCTATGTCATTGACACTTCTACCTGAACGTGTACTAAGCCCAGCTGTAACCGCGCGAACTCCGTGGCTTGCGGACGCGGCACTGACGCCGCTGAATAGCTCGCATTACTTGTGACCAGAGACAGATATCAGTATCATTATCATTTCAAAAACGTTTTGGTACTTTTAGCTACATTTCATTCGCAACAATGTTTGGTCTAAAACGGATCTAACAGTAAGCTACCCGCTACATAACATTTTCACTACAAGGTTTGTAAATCAAGTGCACAACGTTGACAAATAGCATCATTTCAGAATGACTGTTAAGACATATGGAAAAATAAATGATTCAATACGAAGCTAAGGTGTTACACTGCCACGTGTACAAAAATCAGATTTTTTAGCCGCAGCCGGCCGCGGTGGTCTAGCGGTCCTAGGCGCTCAGTCCGGAACCGCGCGACTGCTACGGTAGCAGGTTCGAATCCTGCCTCGGGCATGGATGTGTGTGATGTCGTTAGGTTAGCTAGGTTTAAGTAGTTCTAAGTTCTAGGGGACTGATGACCACAGATGTTAAGTCCAATAGTGCTCAGAGCCATTTGAACCATTTTGAAATCAGAATATCAAGCAGCCTTATTAACAGAGATGGTGGATTTTGTTTAAATGCTGCTTGGAATCCGGCTCTGTCTCTCATCAAAAAACAGAGGGACAGAATTAGTGCTACCTCACCTGTTGATTAATTGTATCTATCGATATTTCTGATGTTGGTTATCTTTGGTTGTGTTCAAATGGTTCAAATGGCTCTGAGCACTATGGGACTCAACTGCTGTGGTCATTAGTCACCTAGAACTTAGAACTACTTAAACCTAACTAACCTAAGGACATCACACACATCCATGCCCGAGGCAGGATTCGAAGCTGCGACTGTAGCAGTCGCACGGTTCCGGACTGCACGCCTAGAACCGCGAGACCACCGCGGCCGGCTTTGGTTGTGTTGACACTTGTGCTGTGTGTGGTGTCTTCCTTGCTTCTCCTCTGTGAACCGAGGTATTAAATTTGCTAGCACATTTTTTCTTCCTTGCATTTGTGCCTTGAGAATGGCAGGCTGTGCTCCTGTCGAAATATCGGCGGTGTTCGACGACGTCACCCGGCAGCAAACCCGTAGTTTATTTGAACATTTGAATCGCCGGGAAAAGTTAAGGTAACATGATTGTTCTTTTGTTTTTGCCAATTTGTCACACCGTTTTACGTATCGCCTAGTTAACTGTCTGTCCACAGTCTTGCTGCACGCAGCAATCAGCGTCCCGCACCAGTCGCAGACCGCCGCAAGAGTAGCCAAACAGAAGTGAGGTCCAGCCCACCCCCAGTTTATCAGTGGACTGCGCCGTAGTGCCTGTGGTGCTTCCGATAATGGAGAATGAAAAAGTTGGTTTGGTCACTGTAGCGTCACGCACAGAACACTAACTTGGACAAATAGCATTAACATCTTAGGAGCTCAGGAACGAAACTGTCTCATCAAAGACATAAAAAGCCGTGTGAATCTTATTTCATATTACTCCAAGCTATTTCAATGTGTTTATTAAACTGGGCAGAAATTTTGCCCTAGACGGATGCATTTGCTCAGTGTCGGGCAACGACGAGGGAACAGCATCGTCCAAGAACGGTCTGATACCACTAGTGACCCCATCTCGTAAATCGTTTACGTGTCTGGGGGACACCAGAGGTTCTGTTAGGGTTCCTCCGGGCCCGCTGTCGAACGCTCGCTGCGCAGTACGACGCAGTGGCCGCTGTTAGCACCTCACCTGCGACCCTCTTCCCCCCGCAGCGTCTGACCCCGCTGAGCCGCGTTGCGGCAGGCCGCAGTCAGCGGCTGTTGCCATGACATCAGCACGGGCGGCTGCAAATAGTCGCCTGACGTCACCACCGAGACACCTGCCAGGGGTGTCCAGCCGCGGCGCAGCGCTACGTGTCGCTATGTTTACTTGCTGCCCTGCACTGCATTTCGGCGAGATAGCTCGGCGTCTACCGTCGAGCGTCTACCGCTTCAGGTGTTTCGTCATCTCCGTGACAGTCTCCTGTCGTTCAAATAAACCATCGACCGTTCGTGCTGGCCTTCATTGTATACCTTCAGTATCTCCTGTTAATCCTATTTGATACGAGCTCCACACACTTGAACAATATTCTAGAATGGCTTGCAAGAGCGTGTTGTAGCCCTTTGAAGACTATGCATTTTCCTATTCACCTACCAGCGAACCGAAGTCTGTCACCTCGATTACGGATGTTTTTGGCAAGGTATCAGGGCTTCTTTATTTGTGATAATATGCAGTCAAATCAGCAACAGTTTTTACATTTTAACATACATCAAATCCTTCACAATGAACATAATTAGCTTCACTTTGATCCACATTACGATGTCCGCAAGTCCTCAATACAAAAGGTATCGCAGAAAAATGATACGAAGTCTCAATGTCGTTATTAAAAACAGCCCGCGGCAGAGCGAGAGTTCATTCTGGACGACACGGTTTGTTGACGGCAGCAATGGTCGCCGAGACCTTAGGAAAACCACCCGGCCGCCCTCCTGGCCTCACAGGGGAGCTCGGGCCTTGTCCGCAGCCCGGCACACTCACGTCACCTGACGGCTCGCCTGCTTCTCGATACGCACTGCGCTGCTTGACGTCCTTCCAGCCCATCTTCTGCAGCGGAGCACGTGCTGGCTGACGGCTGTGATCCGACAACAGAAAGGTGGGCGGCGCTGGAGCGTAGCAAGTAGCTGCTGAAAGGACTGATCGAGGGCAAAGGGTCTTCTACAGAAAGTAACCGCTGCTAATGTCGAAAATGACAAGCATCACCGATACCAGCAAAACCAACGTCTTGTGCACTGCTCGAAATTCAGAGAAAACATGGAGTTACCGTTAGAAGCCTTTGAAATGTGAAGTTGTGGAAGAATGCTGAAGACCACACAAGAAAACAGAGTAACTAACGAAAAGAAACTGAAAAAAATGGATAGAACCCGACAGATTATCAGTTTGTGTTGCAGGGAAATGTAGGAACACACGAAGCAGCCCTGACCCTACGACGTACCTTCTAAGATCGATTCAGAAAGGCAAATCTGCGCTTACAGCTTTCGTACGCTCAGAGGAACCTTATTACAATTCTGACTGCGATACACTGTCAAGTTCGTTATACGGAAACAAGAGGGCAATTATAAGAGTCCAGGTGCATGAAAGGAGAGTAGTAGTTGAGAAGGGAGTGAGAGAGGCTTGTTATTCAATCTGTAAAATTCAGTGAGTAGTAAAGTAAATCAAACAAAAATTGGGGGACGGCTTAAAGTTAATGGACGAGAAATAAAATCTTTGAAGTTTGTCGATGAAACAATAGTTATGTCAGAAACAGCATAGCGCTTGCAAGAGAGGCTCAACTGAACGTACCGTGTATGAAGGATTATAGAAGATGAAATAAGTGAAACAAAAGTTTGTGGAACGTAGTACAATTAAATCAGGTGATACTGGGCAAATTGTATTAGAAATGAGGCGCAAAAAGTAGTATATCAGTTTCACTATTTGGATAATAAAATACTTGATGATGCCGCAAGTAGAGTGGTGGGGCATTGTATGTTCTAAATAACCTTCAAATGACCGTTGAGCTCGTACTACAGCTGAGGCCATTACACATATCACATTTTGCTGACGTCAACATCTGCACTTCCTTATCTCCTACGTCATTCCAGGAACCACGACATCCTGCCACGAGCCAAAGTCAATGAGGGGAATGGCCTCCCATCCGCTGCACTCCTGTAAATTCTGCACGTCCGGGGCGCCCTCCTGGCCCCCTCCATTCGCAGGATCGGCCCTCCACTGCGCGTCAGCACCCCCACCCGTGCTAATCTTCCACGAAACACCGCGCGCATCTCCGCTCTTCAGCTAATTTTTGCACTACTGACTTCCAGAAGATACCTTGCTAAGCATCGGTGTGTCTGCCGAGGTGTGGAGGCGGTCCTTCCTGCAGGGTGCGGCCAGCTGCACGTAGTGGATCACTGCCGCAAGGCTTCTGAGGCCATCCTCAGTTCTTATAGACGGCTGGCGGAAGCCTGGGAGCTGTTGTCCTCACGGGTCGGGTGAACGCAGAACTTCCAATTTGCAACATCGTTTCCAGAGTAGAAGGGGGTCCTTTGGTTTGGAGCCGAGTGGAGCATCTCAACCGAGCTTCGTCGTCTGTGTGACGGTCTTGGCTGAAGATTTAGAAACTTGTGTTATCGAGTGGGGATTGTACGACTCCACAGTTCAGGGGTGTGCAAACTGTTACTGCTACCGCTACCGCTGTTCATAGATCCAGAACTATGGAAACTGCCTGTTGCCCTTCATCCGTAGTCCTCGTATGTTAGGGCAAGCTGTGTTTCGCACGAGCGATGCTTTCTAACACCGTGCTGATTCCTGGGCATAAGCTACTCCGTCTCGTGAAAATTTAGTACATTCGAAATGAGTATATGTTCAAGGATTCTGCAGAAAACCCAAGTTCGGTGTAGTGGTTTCTAGTTTTGCTGGTCCGTTCTTTTACGCTTCTTATATACTGGAGTCACCTGCGCTTTTATCCAGTCGCTTGGGACTTTGAGCTGGACGAGCGATTCGCCATAAATGCGAGCTAGGTAAGGGGCCAATGCCGTAGAGTACTCTTCGTTAAACTAAAATGGGATTCCATTCTAACCTGGTGACTTATTTACTTTCAAACCTTTCAGCTGTTTCCCTGCGCCAGGGATGCTTATTACTATGTCGCCCATACGGGCGACTGTCCGACGGTCTAATGCCGGCATGTTTGTAGGATTCTCCTCTGTGAAGGATGTCTTGAACGTGAAATTTAAAACTTCTGTTTTCGTTTTGCTACCTTGAACTGCCACACCAGACTGGTCAACGAGGGACTGAATGGGAACCTTAGACCCGCTTAGCGATTTTACACAGGACCAGATTTTTCTCGGGTGGTAGTTGTTGTATGCTTCGCGCACAGATGTTTTCACAGAAGCAGGAATCTCTACTAACCGTTACCTGTCGAATTTTGCGCGGTCTCTCTCGAACCGAGAATGCAACAGCCTGTGCTTCCTCAGCATTTTCCGAAACTACGGTGGTCTTTTCCGTCCTTAATCCACTTACTAGGCACATACTTGTCCACAGCACGATTTACAGCCTGTTTAAACTTTGCCCATAATTCCTGTGTGTCCATCTTACTGGAACTAAATGATGTCAATTTGTTGTCTAAGTGAGATCTGATAACTGCTTATCGGCTCTTTCTGGCTGACACTATCCTAGCCTTGTTCAATGATTTATTAATTTTCGTAGCCGTAGTCGCTGTGATGACATGATGATCACTACCGGCGTCTCCATACTGACGCGTGTGGGCTGCCATCTGTTTTCGGAGACCGTGTTCAAAACGACTTCGCAAGTCTGTCTGCCTGCACTTCGTGCAATGACTTCATAGACGTTCCAGTCCGTACTTGGTAGGTTGAAGTTGCCTCCAATTACTATTGCATGAATTGGGTATTTACGTAGTGTTGAGCATAGACTTTCTTTGAATGGCTCTAGAAATGTCACGAGGGATTCGGGTGGTCTATAATGCCATCCAGATATTAACTTAATTTCACTTACACCACTTACGCGTGATCAGATTACTTCCACACTCAATTTCAACCTCAGTATAGACAAAATTTTTTTATCATCCGCAGTGAACACTCCCCCCTAATGGCGTCTAGGTCGTCCTTCCGAGAAACGCTCCATGACTCGCCCACTGTCTCAGAGCTCTCTGCTTCAGGTTTTAGGCAGCTCTTGGTGCCAAGAATAATAAATTTCAGCGCGGGAAGTTTAATTGGGGGGACAGTAAATTTGGGAACATTTTTAAAAGCTCTGACAATTTACTGATAAAATGTTGACGGTTGAAATGTGTTTGTTCTGAACGCTTTCTGAGTTCTCTACCTGTGCATCGACTGGCGAGTGTTCATCAACGTGCCTCAAACTGTGGCCTAGCCTATCCGCGTTCACCATATTTATTCTACGACGCCAACATTTGGGGTTTCACTAGTCTGGTATGAAACGTTCCCATGGGAGTCCACTGCGGGCTGAACCGCACAATAACCCTGGGTTCGGAGTGGGGCGGTGGTGGGAAGCGTGGACTGGTGTGGCCTGTTGTGGGGTTGTGCACCACTGAGGGCTCCGGCGGGACGAAGCCTCTCCGTCGCTCTAGGTCGCCGGTTTAATACATACATACATACATACATGGCCTAGCCAAAAAATCCCCAACGTGCACTTCACAAGCAGGCAGTTTGCATAGTTATGGGTTTATGAACAGCATTATACACGCTGCCCCATTGTAGGCTGTTAACTAAGTCTTGTGCACATGGAATTAGTCCACAGGTATGTGTTCTTAAGTAACAGAGCCCAGCATGCTGTCCCTGATGGCGAGGGGAGGGTATCGTCGGGAGAGCTCCGGTCAAGTGCGAGGGAACCACTGTTGACCTCTATATATGTAAATGATTTGGCGGACGGGATGGGCAGCAACCTACGGTTGTTTCCTGATGATGCTGTGGTGTGTGGTAAGGTGTCCACGTTGAGTGACTATAGAAGGTGACAAGATGACTTGTACAAGATTTCTAACTGGAGTGATGAATTCTAGCTAGCTCTAAATGTACTAAAATGTGAGTTAATGCGAACGAGTAGGAAAAACAAACCTGTAATGTTCGGATGCAGCATTGCAGTCATTTCGTTTAAATACCTTCGCGTAACGTTGCGAACCGATGCGACATGGAAAGAGCACGTGACGACTGCAGTGGGGAAGGCGAATGGTCGACTTCGTTCTATTTGGAGAATTGTAGGGAAGTGTGGTTCATCTGTAAAGGAGACCACGTACAGGGCGCTAGTGCGACCTATTCTTGAATACTGCTCGAGTCTCTTGGATTCATGCTAGGTCGGTATGGCGTCACCAGTGAAATAATACGAAAAGACTTGAAAAACAGTATCTATAAAGAAGAGACATTTAAAAATTGAATAATATATATTTTTATCATGTACCCGTAAAATAAAAATTTCTCTGTGTAAGATTCGAATGCAAGGAAATATAACAAAATGATCTAAAGAGACGACAAGCTACGTTCTTTTGTTAATTTTTTAGTCGTCTTCACTTCTTCTCTTGTCTTGGTTGCGTGTAGAAGGACATCTTGCGAGTGCTGGCAAATGTAAGCATATTTGTACTAATCAAGCAGATAATATATTGATTTAATATCATTGATCACCTTTAATTTGTAAGAGGTCATCCCGATTTCATGTCCGCCTTCCTTTGAATTAACCTGCATTCGAGTAATTTACAGTTCAACAATCGCAGCGGCCAATGTAGCCA
The DNA here is from genome assembly GCF_023897955.1 of Schistocerca gregaria. Classification (NCBI taxonomy): domain Eukaryota; kingdom Metazoa; phylum Arthropoda; class Insecta; order Orthoptera; family Acrididae; genus Schistocerca; species Schistocerca gregaria. The sequence continues at coordinate 2,561,754 of NW_026061713.1, read as the reverse complement.
ACGACGCCATTACGTGGCGATATTAACTTACAAAATTTAGCGGAAGCGAAAAACTCGCCCGCTATTAACATAATATACATTTTTCTCCACAGCCGCCCGACGGTGCAGAAAATACGTAGCTTTAAGGTTCTTATTTTCAGTACCAGAGCCGAGAGCCAGAGCCAGGACTCCGACTACAATGCAATGGTTAACGAAGGTAAGAAAAAATACTCTCGAGCGTGTGTGGGCCGCATTGTCCAACTTATATGCTCATGGTTTACGATTCAGTGAGTCTAACATTCATTAACTTAACAAATAATTCAAAATTAATATTGGTAAGAAGGAGAACTTCATAAAATCATTTTATCGTAAATCAAAATTGAATGAAATGTCATTTTTATCAAGGCCCACCACGTAAGTCGGCAACAATCATAATATAAATAATTTATTAAATTACGATTTCCGACGGACCCGAGATTGGCGCCCAACGTGGGGCCCGATCAAAGAAAAGGCGAAATTTATTAAATCTGATTCTCTTGTAATGAATGTAATTATGTATGTGCCTAATTGTTGTATAATATTAATGACTATATGAATTCTTTTACATGTACAACAACAAAATCATTCCCTGAGGAAATCTGGAGAAGAAAAAGTGTAGAAAAGAGAAAGGATTACGTGGAGGAAAAAAAAGGTAAGGCAAGCATCCTGTGTAGCTCGGTGCGGAATATCGAACCCATATGCACCTGAGATACCTTCGGTGAAAAAATAGTAAGTAAAGTGCAAATTAAATTGTGTGCATTTGTGTATTTATGTGTCTATTCTTGGAGGGGATAATTATTCGTGTATGTATCAGTGTTAAAGATTTGTCAGTGTCTTAAAGTGAATTTATTATGGGTAATATAGGACAACCTAAAGCATCCATACCAGACGAACAAAATTCTGTTATAAAATGTAAACTTTCACGGTCGGAACTGTCATGATTAATAAAATTCTTTTCCGGGCTATTATGCCGTGGTCTGATGGATTTCGCATTGTAACCCAACGTTTCGTCCACATCTGCGGAGGACATCTTCAAGGGGGTTCGTGGCTTCTGTTAACTTCCGAAACACACACTGTCTCACTACTGACTGCAGCAAATTTTTGTTTTCGCGTGCTCCCGCGCATAGGCGTGACGTCACATGTTTTGAATACGCGAGCGCAATTGGCCGTTGTCGGTTGCCGCCGTCCGCTGTTGCTATCATCCCATGGCGGAAGACTGGTACACATCTTCTTCAGCACCGGCATCCAGATGTCATTCAATTTCACGCCCTCCTCCTTCCTATTAAAATTCCTGGGGTGTTTCATAATCTCTGTAGCCTCTCTGTAAAGCCTTTCATGATATCCGCTTGTGGCTGCCAGTACTTGAGTTCTATCAAAATAAATGTGGTGGTCTCCTGACTGCAAAGCATGTTCCGCAACAGCTGATCTATCAATCTCTCCCCTTCTACAATTGCCCTTGTGCTCTTCTAGTCGTTTTTTGACCGTTCTTTTTGTGGTACCCACATATACCTCCCCACAACTACACGGGATCCTGTAAATTCCTGCTTTTTCCAGCGGTTTACGAGCATCCTTAGCCAATCTCAGGTGTTCTTGTATCTTCCGGGTAGGTTTGTAATCCACCGCGATATTACGTTTTTTCAATATTTTCCCTATGCGGTCAGTGACGTCCTTAATAAAAGGCAGGAAAACTTTCGATTTTGCAAGCGCTTGTGCATTGCTATGATTTTCACGCGGCGGTCTTAACGCTCTTTTTATCTCAGCAGCCGAGTAACCATTCCTGAGTAATGCATCAGTGAGGTGTTCCAGTTCCGTATCCAGTAGCCCAGGTTCACAGATGTTCCTCGCTCTATCCGCCAACGTTTTTATTATGCCTCGCTTTTGTTGTGGGTGGTGGTTCGAATCCCGGTGTAGATAACGATCCGTGTGCGTGGGTTTCCGGTAAACTGTATGGCCTAAGCTACCATCCTGTTTCTTGTAAACTAGCACATCCAGAAAATTTAGTCTCCCTTCTGCCTCCTCCTCCATGGTAAACTGAATCTTCGGATTAATACCGTTTAGATGTCTGTGAAAACGGCCTAGTTCCTCTCTGCCATGCCTCCACAACACAAACGTATCATCTACGTAGCGGAACCAGATGTTCGGTTTTTTGTTGGCAGTTTCTAGAGCCTGCGCCTCGAATTTTTCCATGAAAAAGTTAGCTATAACCGGGCTTAAGGGGCTCCCCATTGCCACGCCATCAGTCTGTTCGTAGAACTCATCGTTCCATTTGAAATATGTGGTCGTAAGGCAATATTTAAATAGTTCTGCAATGTCGAGAGGAAAAATTCTATTCAGCTGTTGCAACACCTCATTGAGAGGAACCATAGTAAATAGCGATGCCACATCGAAACTGACTAACATGTCCTCCGGCTGGACCACTATGCCGCTTAATTTACTGATGAAATGTGCAGAATTCTTGATATAGGAGTCCGATCGTCCCACATGCGGACGTAATAGCGTTGTCAAAAACTTGGCAATAGAATAGGTGGGCGAACCAATGGCACTCACTATAGGTCTCAGAGGAACAAGTTGTTTATGAACCTTCGGCAAGCCATAGAGTTTTGGTGGCAGCGCAACTGAATTGAACAGACTTTTCTGAACGTTCTGTTCGATAGAGGACTTCTTAATTAACCGCGTAACCGTTCTAAGAACTTTTATCAGTCGGGTCTTTACTCAGCTTCTTGTAAGTCTGCGGATCTAGTAAGTCATTAATCTTGCTGTGATAGTGACATTCAAAACCACCGTCGCATTTCCCTTGTCAGCGGGGACAATGATAATACTATCGACCTCATTTAGGCGTTTTATTGCATTCCTCTCACCCACGGTTAAATTACTTTTTGGAGGCTTTGCGCGAGCTAATACTCGCACAGTTTCTATGCGGATTTCTTCGGCTGTAATCGCGTCCACACTACGAATGCCTGCTTCTACACTGGCGATTATCTCCTCAGTGGGCACAACTCGCGGACTAATGGCAAAATTTCCACCCTTGGCAAGCACAGATCTCTCATCGTCAGATAACAAGTGTTCGGATAAATTGATAACAGTACGGGAAGCGTCTAACTGGCGGATCGTCTGATTAGGATGCAAATTATCAAATTTCTTCCTCTGTCTACTAGACGTTGTCAACATGTGGTTCCTAATCACGCCATGCAACAGTCTTGTATAGACCCTCTATATACTCCTTCCACCTTTCTGCTTTCTCTTCTTTGCTTAGAACTGGGTTTCCATCTGAGCTATTGATGTTCATACAATTGGTTCTCTTTATCTCCAAAGGTCTCTTTAATTTTCCTGTAGGCAGTATCTATCTTACCCCTAGTGAGATAAGCCTCTACATTTGTCCTCTACCCATCCCTGCTTAGCCATTTTGCACTTCCTGCCGATCTTATTTTTGAGACGTTTGTATTCCTTTTTGCCTGCTCATTTACTGCATTTTTATATTTTCTCCTTTCATCAATTGCATTCAATATTTCTTCTGTTACTCAAGGATTTCTACTAGCCCTCGTCTTTTTACCTACTTGATCCTCTGCTGCCTTCAGTACTTCATCCCTCAAAGCTGCCCATTCTTCTTCTACTGTATTTCTTTCCCCCATTCCTGTCAATTGCTCCCTTATGCTCTCCCTGAAACTCTGTACAACCTGTGGTTCTTTTAGTTTATCCATGTCCCATCTCCTTAAATTTCCACCTTTTTGCAGTTTCTTCAGTTTTAATCTACAGGTCATAACCAATAGATTGTGGTCAGAGTCCACATCTGCCCCTGGAAATGTCTTACAATTTAAAACCTGGTTCCTAAATCTCTGTCTTACCATAATATAATCTATCTGATACCTGTTAGTATCTCCAGGCTTAACCTAACCTAACCTAACCTAACCTAACCTGGCTTCCTCTTTCATTTCTTTGCCCCAGTCCATATTCATCTATTACGTTTCATTCTCTCCCTTTTGCTACTACCGAATTCCAGTCACCCATTACTATTAAATTTTCGTCACCCTTCACTATCTGAATAATTTCTTTTATTTGATCATACATTTCTTCAATTTCTTCGTCATCTGCAGAGCTAGTTGGCATATAAACGTGTACTACTGTAGTAGGTGTGGGCTTGGTATCTATCTTGGCCACAATAATGCGTTCACTATGCTGTTTGTAGCAGCTTACCTGCATTCCTATTTTCCTATTCATTATTAAACCGACTCCTGCATTACCCCTATTTGATTTTGTGTTTATAACCCTGTAGTCACCTGACCAGAAGTCTTGTGCCTCCTGCCACCGAACTTTACTAATTCCCACTATATATAACTTTAACCTATCCATTTCCCTTTTTAAATTTTCTAACCTACCTCCCCGATTAAGGGATCTGACATTCCACGATCCGATCCGTAGAACGCCAGTTTTCTTTCTCCTGATAACGACATCCTCTTGAGTAGTCCCCGCCCGGAGATCCGAATGGGGGACTATTTTACCTCCGGAATACTTTACCCAAGAGGATGCCATCATCATTTAATCATACAGTAAAGCTGCATGCCCTCATGAAAGATTACGGCCGTAGTTTCCCCTTGCTTTCAGCCGTTCGCAGTACCAGTACAGTAAGGCCGTTTTGGTTATTGTTACAAGGCCAGATCAGTCAATCATCCAGACTGTTGCCCTTACAACTACTGAAAAGGCTGCTGCCCCTCTTCAGGAACCACACGTTTGTCTGCCCTTCAACAGATACCCCTCCGTTGTGGTTTCACCTACGGTACGGGTATCTGTATCGCTGAGGCACGCAAGCCTCTCCACCAACGGCAAGGTCCATGGTTCATGGGGGAAGAAGAGAACAGAAAGAAAGGGAAAAAGAAAGGATGCCAGAACAGAGGGAACAAGAAAGAGACGAAAAACTGGCTCAAATGCTACATGAGCAAGGGAAAAGTTTACGCTAAGGCTCAGTGAGCAAGAGCAGCGCAATGAAGCGGAACTAGACAGCATCCAAAGCGAACTTACCGAGACGCGTGACGCTTGCAAAGATATACCCGATATTGTGCAAAGCGTAGCCGGCGAGATGCAAAAATTACAGATATCGGAGGTTAGGCTTGAAGACAATGTTCAAACTTTAACCAATCGCGTGGATAATGTGGGATATATGCATGGAAAAGTATTGACACATATTTGGAAGTGCAAGCTCAAAAAGCCGAAAAAGAATTTAATGAATGGCTAGAAGTAAAGGATCGAGAGATATCTGCGAAGATTGAATGCGACGTAGGAACAGCTGTGGAAAAAGCGACTGCGGCCGTGAGTGTAAATAGTGACGCTAACGCTGCCGCACTACAGGCCGAATTAACACAGATCAAATCCCGTGTGACAGTGGAGTTGCCGAATTGGCAACAGGAGGTCGCGCGGAGACTGTGTTGGATAGCAATGTAAGCAGTGGCGGACAGACAGTGGGTCTGACTCCGCGTACTGACGACTGCAATACCGCGGGCGGTATGCAGGGTGCGAGCGCGCAACCGCAGCCCAACGTGCATTACGGGCACGAACAACGTGCGATACCGTGCAGCGCACATCACGAAGTAATGAGTGTCACAGAGTGTACCAATCAGATGTGCAAAAAGGAGAACAATGTGATAAAACACAGGACATTCCAACCCTTCAATAGCGAAAAACGAATGTCCACCCTGTGGTATTTATTAAGAGCTTCAGGAGTGTGTTTCCCAGAGAATAGACGGAAAGACAAAGAATACAGTTCGTGGTCTCCTGTATTCAAGGTGACGCGGCACTGTGGGCCACCGACGTGTCCGAAAAATGTCTAACGATGCAACAGTTTGAAGGTGCATTCTTGCAAAAATTCTGGTCCGATAGCGTCCAAGAAATGTACAATCCTAAGATGGGTACGTTACGCAAATATTTTGAAAAGTATATAAACAGAACCAGGTACTGGGACGAGCCCATGTCCGATCGTGACATAATCAGATTAATAAAAATGAAGTTGCCCAGTGAAATTAAAAGATATTTCATCAATGTGCCGGAATATGATATAGAACAAGTCAAGGAAATAGTGGATTCTGTTGACTTATTGATCGAAGACATGAAAACCGAAAAAAGTGGTACCATGCAGGTTGCAATCAACAAAAAGCCAATTACAATGGCAGCCACAGTAACGGTAGTAACTTAGTACCAAATGGTAACGGGAATAAGCAAGAGCACCGGCAACAGAATCGAGGCAGAAACAATGGCAATGGTTATAACGGCAACGGTTATAATCGTCAAAATCGGAAGAGACATCATGATGGACGCATGACTAATGGATATAATGCTAACGGCAATCCGCAATGACGGAACAACCGAAACTAGTGGCCTGGTTGTAATGAACCGACACCACAGTGGCAACAAAACACAGCGACACAATGGAACGCCAACCCAGGTCCATCACAGAACATGTCAGGAAGTTACAACCGACCACCGCAAAACCAGAGCCATACACAGTATCAAAATACGCCATCGAGGAAGCAGGGCGGCCAACCCAACAGTAGCAAGAACAACAACCAGAACCACTGTGAGGTTAGTGGAAGTGGCAGACAACTGTCAACCCACTAATGCTCATCCGTTAAACTGAAGACAGCCACAATACGCTCTCCGTTGTTGGCTGCAGGATCGTGTAGTGAGTGCACATTCACGGGTGACAGCCATAAACTTTGTATGTTGAGGTACAATGAGGGAATAAAAATAGAAAAGGAGCTTGTAGACGTACCGCAGAAATGTAACCGAACCGACGAAAGTGTCCTGCAGGCTGTATTGCAAGCAGATACGTACGGAGCACCAATACAGATAATAGTAGATACCTGTGCGTCAACCAGTGTCATGAGTGGAAATCTTTACAAGTACTTGACAAAAAGAAGGGACCGGTTGGTAGGACATGTTTTGAGGCATCAAGGGATCACAAATTTAGTATTGGAGGGCAGCGTGGAGGGTAAAAATCGTAGAGGGAGACCAAGAGATGAATACACTAAGCAGATTCAGAAGGATGTAGCTTGCAGTAGGTACTGGGAGATGAAGAAGCTTGCACAGGATAGAGTAGCATGGACAGCTGCATCAAACCAGTCTCAGGACTGAAGACCACAACAACAACAACAACAGCACTTGAGTCAAAATAATAGAATACTAGTATTGTCAGTAAAGAATTATCGTGTAACAGGTGCAATAGATACACAGTCTCATATCATAAAGCACCAGGTGCAAGTCGAGTTTACGGCAGGAAATGAAGCTCTGAAAAGCTCGATCCTAGTAGTTAAGGGATTAGGTTTGCTTGCATTCGGGGGATGCAATTTTTACGCAAGAGGGACGCAAAAATCGACCTCTTGTGCGGGGAAGTAAGCCTTATGAATAAGGGTAGACGTGTAATTTTGCCAGCGTTGAGGGCACGGGAAGTGCACGGTAAATATTGCCGGAGCTTTCAGTCTAGATTCGAAGGAATACAGGTAATGAATTTATATTCTGACTTAAGTACAAGACAAGCATGTTATAAAGAGTTTATTACTGAAGACAGAGGAAAAAAGGAAACTGATAGCCGTGAAAGTCAGGGAGTCAGAACATCTGACTGAAACACAACAAAACGAATGGACTGAGCTACTTACAGATTATGAGAATGTGTTTTCGGAAAAACCCAGTGTTATCGAGGGCTACACCTATAACATCGAAGTGGTACCTCACGATACTTTCTGTCACGCAAACTATACCATCCCGTGGTCAAAGAAGGAGGCAGTTACGAAGGAAATAAGAAATATGCTTTATTGGGGGATAATTGAACCATCTCTATCCCCGTACAGCAGTCCGCTCGTGGCCGTAGCGAAAGCGGTCGGCAGTATACGTCTCGTGCTTGATGCGCGCGACATTAACAAAATAATTGTACCTGTCAGAAGGATGTTAACAAGGACTTGTGGTGTATCTGTGTACCGGAAGTACGTATCAGTGATTTAATCTGGCACGTGCACCTTTCGTGGGGACACATGGGCATTGAAAAATGTAGAGCACTTCTCGCAAGACTATGTCATTTTAGGAATATGATAAGAATAATTCAGAATGTTGTAAGAAAATGTGTAGTTTGTCAAAGGACGAAACCTGCAAATCTACCCACTGTAAGTGGATTGCACCCTGTTGTTCCTAACAAACCATTACGACTAGTTTCTGTTGACATTCTATGGCCACTACCCACTGTCAGAGGTCGTGTGAAATATATATTTGCTGTATATGATGCCTTTTTAAAATTTCTAAAATTGTGTTCTGTAAGAACTTCAACGACCACACCCCTCATTCAGAAATTACGAACAGATTATTTTGTTAATGTTGGCAAACCACAGATCATATTATCCGATAATGCCACCTATTTTACTGGTCTCAAATGGCAAACGTTTCTACAAAAGCAAGGTATTAAACACATTATTGTAGCTCGATTTCACCCTGAGAGCAGTCTTGTAGAGCGTACCTTTAAAGAGTTGAACAGGTTCATCAGAACTTACATTCCGAATCACCACACCAAGTGGGCAGAATACGTTTCGACTTTTGAGGGACTCCACAATAGATTGCCACATTCAGCCACCGGTTATACTCCAGTAGAAGTCATGTTTGGAAAGAATGAAACCGTCAGCTGGCTGTCATCCTTACCGACTGTACCACGACAAGTTGTACCTCAGGAACAAACTATAGCTGAGACTTTAAATAATTTAACGAGGTGCGCGGAGCGCCGAAAGGAGAAGCATGACAAGAAGATAAAGAAGGTAACACTGTATCAACCAGGTGATTTGGTGCTCGTAAGGACTCATCCGAAGCCCTCTCTGTTAGCGAGAAAGAATAAAAAATGACAACCGGTGTACGCCGGGCCCTACAAAATCATAGACATACCACATGGATGTAGCTATTTGTTGGGTGACCTAGAATCTGGAGAGATCAAAGGACTCTATCCATACAAAGACTTAAAGAAGTTCGCTCAGTAGAGCAACTTTTACATATGTGAGTAGTAGGTTAAGTTTAGAGCTTATTTTTTCTGTGTGTAAATGTTCAGATTTCAGTGTAACATTTAAAGACAGTGAGGCACACAGGATCAGTGCGATTTAATTTTGTAGGTGTTAAGGAACAACAGTATTTTTAAGTAATTGCATTTTGAAAGAAAAATGAAGGTAGAATACTTTACAAATCTCAATTTTAAAAATGCTTAAAAATATTTTTCAAAAAAGATTCAACAGCATGTAATGATGAAAGAATTTTTCATTAGTGTGTCATGAATATAGGGCAAGTACGCAATGAATAGGCAGACAGGACATGGGGACTTACCTCAGATGAGACGGAAATACAATTGTATAGTCAAAAGTCTGAAGGCAAGTACGACTATAGTGGAAATTGGAACGAGGTAATTAGTGCGAGAGAGTGGTAAAATCAAGCACGAGCAAAAATCCAGTTCAGACTGAATGAAATACATTAGTGTTTGTGAACTAATCGAAACAGTTACTCTAAGCAATGTGAACAACTGTGAAGGTGAAACTGTAATACGGACAGTGAAGTGCTAGTATTGAACGTTCAACACCGGTGAAGACGCCAAACTCCAATATTACACACGAAAAACTGTGAATTTACTTATAAATGTGAACTGTTAACGTGAAGTGAACCCACAGTCAATATTTTTGGGACAGACTGTAATTTCAGTGAGTACAATAATGCGAGATTGGAATGCGATGTGTAGACTGTTCTGTTGCAAAACAGCGACCGCAGAAACGACGAATGATTGTGCTAAGCTCGTATTGGGACACTCACCAGTGCCTGCGAGTGCGGCGAAAACATAAATGATCGAGACAAAAAATGACGTGTAACGGAAACAGTATCGCATCAAAACTGCATTCAAGGGAGAAGATCCAAGTCATGCATTCTGCAAGACAGTGACACTCGGAAACTGGCGAAAACTTAACAACTGCCGCACTAATAAATGCTTCTTTCCAACTAGCGTAACCATCTACAGCGGGAAACAAATATTACGTTGGTTGTGTGTATGTTTCATGTACTACGTCGGAGCTGCGTAGCAGAGCTGAATCCTGCCAAAAAGCGCGGAGGTCGGATATCATCCCACTCCATCACGCCCGGCCGAGACACAAGCGCATCGCGAACCGTGCAGCCAATCAGCTGATCCTGACATTCCGCGACGGCGAGAGACTCGCTGGCGTCGAGCGGGCGTTGACCTCTCCGCAGCCGCCGCGAACGCCGAGCAACGTACACACCAACCGGCGCCGTCGCGAGCTAAACGTCGCGGCGTAGATCATCAACGATACCGCAATCAATGACGACGATATATTAATTTTTATAATGACCTCATTTCTTTGCATAGTGCAACGAAAAATTGTTCGTAACGTATGCACATCCTGTACTCCAATGACATCCCAGAAAGAATTAATTGAAAGTAACCAAAGCGGTTACTCTGTCGCTCCACCGAGGTTTTCCCCAGGGTTTCCCTACAGCCCCGCCAAATGGGGAGCGAACAGTTGACACCCCCTGGGACTTCAAGAATTACAGACTAACTCGTGATTGTGTACCTTTGAACACTGCAGAAGCTGCAACCCCAAAAAGAAGCAGCCAAAATGAATGTACCAATATGAAAAGTCATAACGTAACTGTCAAACTAATTGTATTCTAAGTCCTTTTCTTTTGTACATGACTATATTCGTAACCAATTGTATATTATATTGTTATGTAAATAACTTTATCTGTATTACACTTTGTGTGCAACAAACCTTATTAAGTACATCGATTTAAACATACGATGTGACATATGTAGACTGTGTAAGAAAAATCTGCGTGTGGACACTGTGGACATGAAATAGGAAATATTTGTCAAAAAGCACGAACATTTTTTATGACATAAACATTACGGAGGGCAATATGGCGTCCCCAGTGAAATAATACGAAAAGACTTTAAAAAACAGTATTTATAAAGAAGAGACATTTAAAAATTGATTAATATATATTTTTATCATGTACCCGTAAAATAATAATTTCTCTGTGTAAGTTTCGACTGGAAAGAAATATAACAAAATGATCTAAAAAGACGACAAGATACGTTCTTTTGTTAAGTTTTTAGTCGTCTTCACTTCTTCTCTTTTCTTGGTTGCGTGTAGAAGGACATCTTGCGAGTGCTGGCAAATGTAAGCATATTTGTACTAATTAGGCAGATAATATATTGATTTAATATCATTGTTCACTTTTAATTTGTAAGAGATGATCCCAATTTCATGTCCGCCTTCCTTTGAATTAACCTGCATTCGAGTAATTTACAGTTCAACAATCGTAGAGGCCGGTGCAGTCAACGACGCCATTACGTGGCGATATTAACTTATAAAATTTAGCAGAAGCGAAAAACGCGCCCGCTTTTAACATGATATACATTTTTCTCCACAGCCTCCCGACGTTGCAGAAAATACGTTGTTTTAAGGTTCTTATTTTCAGTACAACAGCCGAGAGCCAGAGCCATGACTCCGACTACAATGCAATGGTTAACGAAGGTAAGAAAAAATACTCTCGCGCGTGTGTGGGCCGGAATTGTAATTAATAACTAAAGATTTATTGCATAAAGTGAACTGACTAGCCGAGGAAATTAATATGAAAAGTTTATTCCATTGTTCAAGTTATATGCTCATGTTTTAAGATTCAGCAAGTCTAACATGCATTAATGTAACAACTAATTTAAGATTAATATTGTTAAAAAAGAGATCTTCACAAAAGCATTTAATCGTAAATCAAAATTGAATGAAATATCATTTTTATTAAGGCCCACCACGTAAGTCGGCAACAATCAAAACAATAATAATAATAATAATAATAATAATAATAATAATAATAATATATTAAATTACGAGGGCCGACGAACGCGAGATCGGATTGAAGCAATTCTGAAGGGGGCTGGTAGATTTGTTACCGGTAAGTTTGATGAAAACGCAAGTATTATGGAAATTCTTCGGGAACTCAAAAGGGAATCCCTGGAGGAAATCCAATGTACTTTCAGCATAACACTATGTGGAAAATTTGGAAAACGGCATTTGAAGTTGACTGCGATATAATTCTACAGCAGCCATCATACATTGCGCGTAAGAACAACGAAAATAAGATAAGAGACATTGGGGCTCATGCGGAGGCATAAAGAGAGCCATTATTCCATCGCTCGATTTGCGAGTGCTCCTCCATGAACCGACCAGTGCCTTACTGAGTACGCCGATGTAGTCAAAAATATAGATTCGCCATAGAATATTGAAAAAAAAAGAGATGTCATAATTTTGTATAAAAATTAAAAACCAAGGTACTGGAACACAGGGGATTCTACCCCAACTACATTATCCAAGATGGCGGCGATGACGTCATCCAAGATGGCGGCGTCAACATCAACCAAGATGGCGGTGATGACGTCAGCTGATGACACAAGTACCGTTATCCAAGATGATGGATTTTGATGGGAAGATTGAATTTTGGCAGGAAAGTTTTAGGCCCCCTCCACAGAAATGGTGGGAAGTTCAAATTCCAAGAGGGTAATCGTGGGAAGATAGCTCACTTGGGCTACCTACTCTAATCCCAGTCACCCGACTGCCACTTCTTCCTGCCAGCTGGCACCAAGTTTGAATTCCAACAGGATAATCTATCACACCCTGGTTATCTCTACTAAGCAAAGAAAATCGCGGGAAGATAGATCACTTTGGCTAACTCCACTAACCTAAATCACCCGACTACCACTTATTCCTACAAACTGGCGTATACAAAGGTCACTTCGGGTTTCGCTGCTAAGCTAATAAAGGACACTAGTACTAACATCAGTCGCCTGACCGCCACCTCCTCCTAAGGATTCCCGTTGGACAAAAGGACTTGGACATACGTCTTTATTATTTAAACAATTTCATGCAGGTGTGCTCGCCACTGAGTCCAGAGACCAACTGGCTTAGTACACATCGCCAGCAGCCGAGGGCGCTGTCATTACGTCAGGTGTACCGTAATCCAAGATGGCTGCATGCAGTGTGTTCATCACGAGGCCTAGTACATATTGCCAGCACCAGAGGGCGCTACTGTGACTTCAGCTGATGACGCAAGTACTGATATTCAAGATGGCTGCGTACATTTTTTTCGCCATTTGTTGTAGGACACAGCCACTGCACGATCCCATTACGTAATCCAGGTTCGACGCTCGCAGAACGTCAAACACACGGCACCCCTGTAGTCAAGCGCTGAGAGAGAGAGAGAGAGAGAGAGAGAGAGAGAGAGAGAGAGAGAGAGATGCTGCAATGCTTTCTGTCTCATGTATCTATAACGACGTGCGCCGCGCGTGTAGAGCCCACAAGCGCCAAAGACAGTCTTCTGGAAATAGCTAGCTAATGTAACTGAACAAATGTGACACCCACATTGCACATCTATCTTATCAGTTCAGTACTTAATTCCAATTCAATTTCAATGAAATTCCATGTATGGTTCAAATGACTCTGAACACTATGAGACTTAACATCTAAGGTCATCAGTCCCCTAGAACTTAGAACTACTTCAAGCTAACTAACCTAAGGACATCACACACATCCATGACCAAGCAGGATTCGATCATGTGACTGTAGCGGTCACGCGGTTCCAGACCTAAGCGTCTACAATCGCTCGGCCACAACAGTCGGCGTTCCATAAATGAATGTACGAGTTTGATATTCAATTATCAAATGAGAATTTCCACATTTTCCCACTAGGAGAACAGTGTTTATTCCTGACGTAACATCCCCCCCCCCCCCCCCCCCCCCGCCACCACCACCACCACTAGAACCGCTGCACTCTAACCGCGGTCCGGCAAAGACCCTGCAGAAATCCATTCCAGAAGAGCACAAGCTGCTTTCTCCTTAGCAGCTGTAATGGACCATGTGTGACGTGTGGTGGGCGCTTCGCCGCGTGTAGCTACTTACCATCACAAGCGCATCCAGCAACGTTCTCGATGTTATACTGAAGCCACATAGCTATCTAAAATAAAATTCTGCAGTGTGTCGACTCGGGGCCTAAAAAACCTCTGAGACAGCAAAGACCATATGAAGACATGGAGGTGGCCACGAAAGCCGCATCGATTAAGTTGCTCAACAATATTATGTTAACCTAGTAATGCCACATGCCTTAATGATGTCAAAGAGTATCCCCAGACAGTGATGCTTACATGCGAAAGCCTCTAGCAGGATCATGTTGTTGGCAGTGGACCGAAATCAAAATATACACTGAGAGCGGCTGAGGAGTTGCCTAGTCTCTAATAACCAGGCCAGGCAACGCTCAACCATTCATTCCAGGATCTTCCCGACACAGATCGTTCACACGATGCTCCAGTAACAACTCGGACATAAGCGGTCCTTCCTGATTTAAGGAGAGAGATCAAAACTGCCTCTCTCCACGAGTTGGGAAAGTGACCTGTGTACCATATCAAATCAAAATATTCGAGGAGGGTTTCCTTTCGTGATACAGCAAATATCGAAGCATGCAGGACCGGATTTGGTCGTGACCTAGTGCAGTATCATGAGTGACAGACAGTGCCGATTCCAGTTCCCACAAGGAGAAAGGCTAGTTGGAAGACTCAGAAGTCTGACTTGTTTCTGTCTGCAACCGCACGGCAGTAACGAAACGCCGGGTACTGGCTGGCGCTGGCACCAGGGCCTGCAAAATGTTTTGCCTTCGTCTGAGCAACGTCGTTTGGAAACACCCGTGGTTCAGCACTGTTGCTGTTGGTAAACGACTGTGTTTACCGCAAATCCTCATGCTGGCTTCCCATACTTTTGTAGAATGAGTGCAACGGTTGATGGAGACTGGGAACACTTGCTGTGAGCTTTTCTTGCTCTGAAAATAACTATAACAGTCTTCATCAAGGTACATTAATTGAATGATGACTGGTTTCGATCACCACATGATTATTTTTAGACCTGGAGAGTGATTCTCGACGGATATCGCATCTGAAGGAATGTGGAACACGAGATCGAGACCCGAACACTGTGGAAAGAGACCGACATCGAGGGGGATCGTTAGTGGTGTGGACAGCTGACCACTCGAAGACCTCTTTATGAAATTTTGCGGGTGAATCGGAAAGATTTAACTGCTGTCAGGAACCGTGACGAAGTCTTGGGACCTCGTGCACTATTGTCGCGGGGTGCTGTGCGCCCAGACTTCGCACTGATGGACGATAATGCTCGATCTTATAGAGCACGAATAGCTGATGTTTTCTTGGAAACGGAAGATACTGCACTCATGGTGTGGCCTTTTCGCTCTCCCTATTTAATCCCATAGAACATGTCTGGGATGCATTTCGGGACGTGTTGCGTGACGTCAGCATCCACCAGCCACTCTCCAACGCAGGGCGTTATGGCCTCAACATGACACGGGCGACGTTGCCCACAGCATGCCCCATCCTTGTCAGGCCTGTACTGTCGCCAGAGGTGGTCAAACCCCATACTGAGCAAATTAACCAGTTGTTCTGCACTGTTTACATTGTTTCTACTTTGCTATCATCCGTTTATACTGTTTTGTGGCTAAATAAACGGAACTTTCGGTTAGTTGCTTTAATTTTGGACGCTAGTATATATGCATCATCAGCTCCCTAGCTAAGATGCAGGAATGGCTCCTATGTAACCGTCTACAGGAACGCAGAGGACTCTACGGCCTCTACCCATGTCAGAATGGGTCAAGAGGAGGAAAATCAATAGATGATGCAGTAATATCTTTATGACGCTTTAATATCATAGCGCTTACTCAACTTAAGAATGCAATCGCCATTTTAATCGACATTGCAGACGTCTTCCGTCGTCTTTGGCGGCCTGCATTGTTTCCTCGACTTCATGACCTACAGCTATCCGCATGCCTATACAGCAGTTTCTTCCATTACTATAAAAGCAGAGTCGCAGAGTGGCGGGCGGAAACCAGAACGTACTCCAGAGATCACAAAGGGAAGCTCCCAAGGTTCTTTTTTGCTGAACAATCTTTTGGGACATTACAGTCGAGCCTCTCTTGCATCTCAAAGAAGAAGGCTCACGCACCGACAGGATTGGGGGCATAAGCTGATGGCCTGTTAGTAGTGATTTCCGCAGAGAGCAATGCGAGTGGTATCCTATACGATGCTGGTGGAACACAAACAAACCAACAATCACAGCACGCTATACAGCATACTGAAGGGCTCACTACAGCGACATCTATCGATCAAAATACAGAACATAAACGGAGTAAGCATTGTTAAAAAAACACAGTTTTGCCCAACACATACGCATAAGCACTGGCAAAACAGAGGAAATAGCCTACAAACTTGCATGCGTAAAAATTACACAATACGGACTACCAATCAGACACATCAGAGCACACCACTGCGCTCTCTGCCTCGCAACAAGTGTCTGGGCACACAGACACTCTAGCGGCCAGGCGAGGACAAACGCGCGTCCTGAGGGTGTCGGGGGCATTGCGCGCTACCTCAACAGGGGCGCTTTGTGTGACGTTGGATGTCTTACCGATCGACATAACGATCAGATATCGGGCCGCATTCTACTGGCTTCAGAAGGGAAAACATGATAAGATCAGGGAAATCGCACAGTAAGATGTCGAACGTAAAAGTCAACTAAACATTGGCGGTTGGATGTCTGGGAATGGGAGTGGAACTGAAGCGACAAATGCTGTAGAGTATACAACTGTCTACCGAACATCAGTGAACGGCTACGGGAGAGTCACGGCAATCCCAGCTGTCGCCTGGTTCATTTCCTGACTGAGCGCGGCCCTTACTCTGTGCACCTTTTGCGCTTCTGACTTCCTGCGACGAATATGGATACCCTGAACACACCCTGCTGCTCTGTGAGCTGTACTCACAAGCACGGCGAAACGTAACAGGAATCACAACAAAAACACTACAATATACACTCAGGGACTCACAAAAACGGGGACAACTAAAAGAATTAACAGACCACATCTCCAAGACAGAACACACCGCGTATAAACAAATGAGACCTTGATGCCTCGTAGAAGACCTCAAAGAGACTATTGGGTTATCTCAGATAAGTGAGGACTCCAGTACTACAGACTCCTCCAGAAACTACACAGGGGGCATAACAAACGACGAAGCGTACGTAGACACCCAAATACACACACACTAAAACGTAGTCGAACCGAGAGACATACAATGAGATGACAAAATTCGTGGTATAGCGATGTGCACGTATCCAAATGGCGTCAGTACCGCGTACAAAAGGTATCAAAGGGCAGTGCATTGGCAGAGCTGTCATTTGTATTCAGGTGATTCGTGTTAAAAGATTTCAGACGTGATGGCCACACGACGGAAATTAACAGTCTTTGAACGCTAAATGCTAGCTGGACCTACATCTACATCTAAATGATACTCCGCAAGCCGCCTAATGGTGTGTGGAGAAGGGGACTTTTGGTACCACTATCTGATTCGTTGGAAGAATGATTGTAGGTAAGCCTCTGTATTGGCTCTAATTTATCGAATTTTCTCCTCGTGTCCAATACGCGAAATGTATGTGGAGAAAAGTGATATGTTGTCCGACTCCTACTGGAAAGTGCTGTCTCGAAATTTCAATAGCAAATGTCTCCTTGATGCACAGCGCCTCTCTGCCTGTGGAGTTTGTTTAGCATCTCCGTAACGCTCTCTCGCTAGCTCTCGTAACGCTCTCCCGTGACGAAACGCGCCGCTATTCGTTGGATTTTCTCTATCTCCTCTATCAGTTCTACCTGATAGGGATCCCAGATAGATGAACAATGCTCAAGAATCGGGCGAACAAGCGCCTTATAAGCCACTTCTTTCGTGGATGAGTTACAATCCCTTAAGATTCTTCCGATGAATCTTAGTCTGGTGTCTGCTTTTCCCACTATCTGTTTCATACGATCATTCCACTTAAGGTCGCTCTGGATATTTTACGCATAAATATTTTACGGCAGACGCTGCCTGCAGCTGTTTGTCAACAATAGTGTAACTGCACAGTAGTGGATTTCTTTTCCTATGCATGCGCAATATGATACATTTATTTACGTTCAGGGTCAACTGCTAGACTCTGCACCACTCATCAGTTCTGTGTAGGTCGTTCTGCAAATTCTTACCATCTTCCGGCGTTGGTACAGGCAGCTGCATTATCTGTGAATAGCCTTAAAGGCCATCCGACGCTTTCTAACAGCTCATTTACATATATTGTAAACATCAATGATCCTATCACACTTGCCTGTGATACTCCAGATATTACCTTTACATCTGTCGATTTAGTTCCGTTAAGAGAGACGTGTTGAGTTCTATTTGCAAGAAAGTCTTGAATCCAACAGTTGGTATGCTCCGATACTCCGTAAGCTCGTATTTTTTTCATTAAACGGCAATGCGGAATGCTGTCAAATGCCTTCCTGAAATCAAGGCCTCAACCTGAGCGCCGTTGCCCACTGCGCTGTGGATCTCATGGTGGAACAGAGCCAGCTCAGTTTCGCAGGATCTCTATTTGCGGAATCCATGCTGATTTTTAGAGAGGAGATGTTCATTTTCCAAGAACGTTACAATTCTTGAGCATAAAACATGTTCCATAATTTTACAACAGATTGACGTCAACGATATAGGTCTATAATTGAGCATAAAACATGTTCCATAATTTTACAACAGATTGACGTCAACGATATAGGTCTATAATTGTCTGGATCTGTCTTACGACCTTTCTTAAAAACGGGAATGACCTGCACTTTTTCCAGTAGTAGGTTCCTTTCGTTGCTCAAGCGATCTACGACAAATTACTGCTAGACGCAAGGAACACTCCATTTCCGAAATCGTTACGGAATTCAATATTCCAAGAAGAGTGTATCCAGAACACCAAATTTCAGGCATTACCTCTCACCACGGATAGCGTCCGAGAGCAGCGGCGTTTGCGTAGAGTTGTCAGTGCTGACAGACAGGCAACACTGCTTAAAATAGCCCCAGAAATCACTGTAGGACGTACGACGCACGTATGCGTTAGGCCAGTGCGGCGAAATTTACCGTTAATGGGTTATGGCAGCAGACAACCGACGAGAGTGCATTTGCTAAGAGCACATCGCCTCCAGCACCTCCAGCTCGTGAGCACATCGTTTGGACCCTAGACGACTGGAAAACCGTGGCCTCGTCAGATGAGTCCCCATTTCAGTTCGTAAGAGCTGATGGTAGGTTTCGAGTGTGGCCCACACACCATGAAGCCATGGTCCCAGATTGTCAACAAGGCGCTATGGAAGCTAGTAGTGGCTCCTTGATGGTGTGGGCTGTGTTCACATGGAGTGGCGTGGCTGGTTAGTGTAGCAGGTGGCACGACAAAACTCTCACTGTGATAACGTAACACATAGTTTAGGTTAGAATAAGAGTAAACACACGATGAAACATATGAAGGGACACAATGCACAGATTACACAAAACATAAAAATAGATTGTAAATTAAATCATTCCGCTTTTGGATCTTATAACATTTTTTAGTGCAACTGTAATTTCGACGTATGGTCACTTCCAAGCATTCTGAAAGCAATCAGTCGTGAAGAATAGTACGTGCAATTGTATATCACACAAATCAGAAAGCAGGTGAAATAATGATATAAACACTTTAGCTTAAATTTCATGTATGTTTCATGGAAAGACGTAAACATACAATTAGTACGAGCTATGGAGACAAAAGACAATAAAATAAGAAGTCGATATCAAATTGTTTCTGAAATGTGTGTGTAGAAAGGAGAAAAGTGACACAAATAAATGTTGAATCAAAACGGAATCCACAAATCATATTGAGACTATAGATTAAAAGTAGATAGGAAGGGTAAGTGACTACGCCACAACAAAACAGTACCAAAAATTAAGAATATAGGAGACAGTCTAAAATCTGAGATATAATCGTAAATGAAAGTAACGGTTCACATGCGTAAAACAAGCGTAAAAATACACAAATGTGGGAAAGGTGCAGAGTAGTATGCGTATTTATGGTTTAGAATATTTGCAAGGATTAACACGGCTGAAGTCAACAATATTAAAAAACACTAGATTATAAGATGTTCCTCAAGCAATCATAAATCATCCTTTGCGAACCATATTCGGTTGACTAAACACAAGTTAGATAACATTGAAAACTCTTTAGAAATTCCCCGTAGAAACGGAAAAGGAAGACAGCTCGATTATTTAGAAGAGATTAGAAGAGCACTTCGACACCAGCCAGAGAATACACTTTGAATGAACGGAATTACCTTAAAAATACGAAATTTCACGACTGCTTGAGGTACATTTTATAATCTAGTGTTTTTTAATATGGCTGACTTGAGCCATGTTAATCCTGGAAAATAATCTAGACCATTTAACGCTTACTACTTCTTCATACCTTTCCCAAATTTGTGTATTTCTTGCGCTTCTTTTACGTATGTGGACCGCTACTTTCATTTACACATGAGATTTTAGACAAAGTCCTATATTTATATTATTATATTGTTTTATTGTGAGTTGATAGTAGCTATTTTTTCTACTTTTAATCTATATTTTCAGTATGATTTGTGGATGTCGTTCTTATTTTACTCATATTTCTGTCACTTTTCTCCTTTCACAAACCTCGCGATGTCAACTCCACGTACTTCAGAGTTCATTCTCTTTGTATGTTTATATCTTTGCCGTTTCTGTGATCCAGGAAATTTACATGAAATTTAAACTAAAGTGTTTATATCATTATTTCACTTGCTTTACAACGTACAGGGGATAGGCAAAATAATGTGAACAGTAGTAGTAATGGGATGGTAGTGTTTGACGGTCAACAATGCAGGTAAGACACGTGTCGTGGTGGACTGTGCGTGTTCAGTACGGACTAGGCATCAGTGGAGGACAGATTGTAGGGGCTCGATTAGCTGGAGCATCAGTAACCAACACAGCCAACTGATCGCATGTTTCAACAGTCATGACAGTCTACACAAAACATGGAAAGACATCATCATGTAAACGTAATAGTAGGTGCCAATCAAATCGCTAAGGCGAATTGTGTCATAATAACACAACACTACGACGGCTAAAGTGACTGCAGAGCTCAACAGCCATCTTCGAGACACTATATCTATCGACACTGTCCGCCGAGAACTCCATAAAGCGATTATTCATGGACGAGCTCCTATACCGAAACCATTAGTGACGAAACTAACGCAGAGAAGCGTAAAACATGGTGTCGGGAACATAAATCTGGACGGCTGATCAGTGGAAACACGTCATATGGTCCGACGAGTCAACGTTTTCGTTATTTCCAACATCGGACCGGGTTTACGTCTGGAGAACAACAAAAGAAGCCTGTAACCCTGATTGCTTCATTCCAACGGTTAAATATGGAGGTTGAAGTATGGTGGTATGGGCAGCCATATCATAGTATTCTGCTGGTCTCACATTACTCTCAAAGGTTGTGTTACAGCCATTCCAACAATGATGCAATATTTCAGGACTATTTGGACCCATTGTCACGTCCAGGACAGTACAATCGTCGTATGGGGAGCATGCAAGTGAACTGCAGCGTCTTCCCTGGGCAGGACAGTCCTCAGACGTGAATATAATTAAACCCTTGTGGGTCTGATTATACTCCAGAGCAGATTTCCGCCTCCCTCGTCACTACGGGAGGTAACAGCGGGTCTGACCGAAGAGTGGCATAACATTCCACTGGAGACTATACAATCATTACATGCCAGTATTCCAAGAAGAATCGCAGCTGTATTACGAGCACATTATTAATATACCATACTCAAGTAAATGCAGGTGTTCATATTATTTTGCATATACCCTGTACACAGTACACGGAAAAGTAGATAAATTCACAACACAATACGTACCTGCTGTTACACAGCATGTCACAGCGTTTTATTGTTCAGCGGGTTAGAACATCCCAAGTAAGTAGCTTTAAAATTTTCGGTTTCATCGTTTGTCTGTTTCATAATTGCATGTACTATATTTGACGACTCGACTGTTTTCAGAATGCTTGAGAATAACTACATGTCGAAACTGGAAATGCAATAAACAATGTTTTAGAGCGGAGTGATGCCATTAAAAAATCTGACGGAAACTGTGGACCCAGTAATCACGTAAGTTCGATATCAATAGGAATCCTCTGTCACATAGTATTCAGACACGACGTAAAATGTATAACGTAGTGTGGCCGATTACTGAACCAGCGCCGCAGTAAACTTGTGAAACACTAACCTAGAGCTACGTAGACCATAGTGAGTAACCCTGCGAGGTACCGCTCACGGATGACGCTCACATTCCGAGGCCACCTACCTCGGCAGCTTCTATTACTCGATCGATCCTATCCTCTTTTATCGCTGTTCTTACGTCAAATTCTTTTCTTTTTTAGTCCCCTATTTCCAGTATGATGTATAATAGTTTTATAAGAACAATACAGCTGCCATTTGGAAGAAAGGTCCTCCGCGCTGTGCTGCACGGGAATGGAGCCCACGGCCTCGGCTGGTCGGGGGTAGGTGGACTCGGCCCAGGCTGCACTGCGACCCCCCCCCCCCCCCCCCCCACACACACACACACGAACCTTGTCGGCTCGCGCGCCCTTGTTGTCCAAATGCGGCATGAAAAAAGAAAAATCCGTACGACTGGATGGCTAAGTCAGTTCAAAAGGATGACGGAAATCAAAGCTGTACCACCTTCGGTCTAAAACTGGTTCACAACTGCTTTACTTCCACTCGCCCACACATGTTATTACTCGGCCAAAGACTGTGTATGTTAGACATGTTCTCGTAGCTGAAAGTGCAGAAAACATTGAATCCCTATTCATTAAGAATGAAAAGGTTATTGGGAAAGAATATATACATATCATAAATTGCATTCTCCCGCCGTGATTTCTGTCTCAATTTCGGATTAATCTCTGGAACTAAGCAATAACTTTGATACGGTCTTCCGTAATAGACAGACTGATTAGCGAGAAATGTTCGTGTACAAACCAGACGTTCGGCCGTGGATTCTTAATACTACCTGCACGAATCTAGTATAATATAATATTAAGTACATCCTATATGGAGCTTCTTGAGCGAGCTGACTCATTTACTTATTTAGGATGTAAATCAGTACGGATGAGTGGAGCAAAGCGGAAATCAGAAGTAGAACTGCTCAAACAAATCGTGCTTAGAACAACAGGAACCATCAGCTCTGAAATCACGTAATGACTTCCTTAAGCTTATGTTTGCAAAGTGCCATGTTGTGCAGCGAAATATGGTTTCTGGAGACCGAGAAACTGAAGGCACTAAACTCTTTCGAGGTGCGGTGTTGTAGACCAATTAATAAAAGAAAGTGGACCGACACGGTTACAAATGACGTGTTTAGTAAAATAGTGAGAGAAAAAGAAAGGTGGCGAAGTCAGTTATCAAAAGAAGAGTGCCACTTAATGCCCATCAAATCCTGAACATTATAACAGAGCGTGGTGGCAGTGGCGAAAGACTTGAAGACAAACCACGATTAAGGCACGTACACCAAGTTCCATCTGCTGCCAACCAAGTCTCGAATACGAAGAAGACTACACATTATTTATAAACATTGAATTTAAAACGAACTCGGTGTCGTCACATCTTCGTGAGCATCGCCTCTGCCGTTTATGTCGTCAGCAGAATCCGTAATGAGGTTGCCTGTGACTAAGGCGCTTTTGCACACCGACATTAGAGTTCAAAGATCTGCCACATAAACGACAAACCGCAGCACCTTGGAGACCGTGTGGATATTAAACGGTGCTGTTAATACACCGTGAAATGTCACTTTTAATGTCAAAACTTGACAAGTCTAAGAATGAACCAGTATTTCGAATGTATGCTTATTCAAGCTTTCACCGTGAGAAGAAAAGATAAACTCTGTAATAATTTATGAAGTCTGCGATAGTGTTTATTCTGTGTCAACCTTCTAAAAAAATATATATTGTTCTTATGCGACAGCGCAGAAAAAATAGGAAGAACCGTTCTTCTGCTGTCTTCAGCTTGCTTGCTGTCTGTTGGTTGGTTTGGGATATAAAGGGCCCAAACTACAGGGTCATCAGTCCCTTGCTGTCTGTGCTCTCTATTCTGATTTTTATGTACGCACCATGTAAGTTTCTCTCTGTATGCTTAATTAGCTGAATAGTTACAGTTAATGTTTGAAATATTGGCATGTCACTTATTTAATTTTTTCACCTGTCAGAATCCTTTACATGCCAATTATATTTATTTCGTTTTTAGACTTCTATTTCAGGTTCCAAGTAAGAGAGATTGGTGACGAATTGTTGAACGGCGAACGACCAAACACCAATCGCGTTCTCTCGTTGTTGATATCTTTAGATGAAATTTAGGTGTGCCTGAGGGAATTTGTACCGATCAGTCTACAATAGTTCACGCAATATTTTTTGTAAGAAATGCAGTAAGTTGATCGGTCACTCAATTTCAAACAAGGGCGTCAACCGATTTGCTCACTGGTCTGATCGTAGAAGAATAGGGAACCTTTGGAGTAAAAATTATTACACGAATGTTATAACCTCTTTCGTGGTGCACTATAAGGTGTACTAAGTAACACTGTGGTCCCCATATTCAATGAGCTATTTTTTGTGTTGCAATGACCAAAAATAGAACATAACGTGTCAACCGGAACGCGCCACGTACGCACCACATCAGTGTCAGACTGTTCAGTGAGTTCGAATTCTGCTTGTGTGTTGCGCCTGACGGAGAGTAATCGCAGGGATGCAGCGCGGAGCAGCCAACACCTCTGGATCACACGTAGAACGCGTTCCCAGGACAGTCCATGACAAGAGAATTTCTCTGGTCTCACCTAACATTGTATATACTTATATATTTGTGTGTGTGTGTTTTTGTTTGGAAATAGCTTCACACCACTGAAGAAAGAAAGCTCTCATGTGCAATAATCAAAATGCACAACACAGAGAACGACACAACCGCCAGACAGTACTGCAATGTGGTTGCCGTTGGCATCCTTATGCCGCCTTCCCGTTCCATTCAGTGAAACCCACAAGCGAAACGCGTACCGTCCAGCTCTTGTTCAGCTCTGCCACAGGACGATACCACACACGGAACCGAGCAGCACTGAACGCAAACTTGACGCGAACGAACGGAAGAAGACATTACTGTTCTCGACAGTAGGTAACGTGAGAGACAGGAAACGAGATACACAGCTCATACCGTCGACATTTGCACTGCGGTGCACTGTTCTCAGTGCAAACAAAACGCGATAAATCTGCAACGAACCGCGGGAGACAGTGGGTCCCTCATACCAAAACACTCAACCCCTGAAAGTCAGTCGATGGAATCCTGGCACACTTTTAGGAATTCTTGAGTCACACTTCTTTCACTCGAAAAAAGAATAATAATGTCTCGGTTCTAAATTTCAAACGCAGCATCGACACCCTTGAAAAGTTGTACGTGGCGCGGTCCGTCGATAGCGTGACGTGTACGGACGTCTCTATTCAGTTACCACAACAGTTTTGTTGATGATGTGTTCTATTTATTTTTATTAATTTATATAACTCGATCTGATTATGGCCACTTGGGCTCTCTCTTACATTGGATACGATTTCATACATATAGTATCTATTTTACATCATAGTTTCCTAAGAAGTAACGATTTTAATACAACAAATAATATTGAAATGATTTGAGTGTCCAGTGCGGCAACGTGAGTGACTATGAACTAATAAAGTAAATACTGGCAATACCTGTATTACTGCAGATGCAGCCAGAAATAGTTATAATAATAACAATGACAGTGGCAGATGTAAAAAGAATTTATAGGTGTGCAAGATAAATCTGTTGTGATACAGAGTCCTGGGGAAAGAATATTAAGGAGACTGCATCGGCTAAGAATAGCAGGCAACAAGGGAGATAAGGTTTGAAAGTCGGGTAACGAGTGAGTACAGGACCAATGGTAATCGCTGTTACTGCTTTGGTAGGTGTGTTGACAACTGCCTTCTGAAAGCAGCGATATTGTTTAGTTCTCCAGCATAATGATGGACGTTACTCCACGTCTGGGTTGCTGCTACTGAGAAGAACTTGAAGGAAGTGGCCTAATGACTGGGTGGGACAGAAAGCATTTTGCTCTTATGGGAAGGAGTGTTACCGCCGTTTTGTTCGGATATGAGCGTCGAGGTCGAGGTGTTGGTGAGAAGGCAGGGGGTACGGAATTCTCTGCGCTTGTCTGCCAGCTGTGCATATGATGGTGATGCGTGTCCAAAGAGTCGAACATCACAGGTATAACGAACTCAGACACACGTAACCAGTTCCAGGCTCCGTAAGCTTTCCTTGCACGATAACATTGTTGTAACCAATAATTAATTGGCAGCATAAGTGTTTGTACAAGTTTCTTTTTCAGGTCAAAGGCGAAGAGCATTTTTTATTTTTGTTGGGCATCAAGAGGTGCTGATGCCTTCTTCAACTCTGCAGTTACGTGCTCAGTTCAATTTAAAATTTCATCAGTTGTTACTCCTAGATTCTTTGGTGATGGAGAGAAGTCGATATTTGCCCCATTTCGGATTAAATAAGACAGGGATTCCCGACATTTCGGGCTAATGTGCCTAGAATGACCAACCAGTTGGTTTTTTGGATTGATTGACCTTAACCCTATACCCTGCGCCAATTTTGATGGTGCACACAGGTCGGTATTGCGATTCTCGATAGCTGTCTTGAGGTTTACTGTTTTTGCTTTCAGATACAACTGGAGGTCGTCACCGTACATGTGGTGATTGCAGCGGGAGAAAACTGACAACACACGCCTAGTCGTTTGCAGTACTTCTAGTTATCAATATGCTGGTGCCGTAATATTTATTATACTCGTAACTGAGAAACGTAAGCTAAAAGTAAACAGTTAATTACTGCACAGTTTCCGTTCGTAGTCCGCCCCCGGTAGCTGAGTGGACAGCGTGACAGAATGTCAATCCTACGGACCCGTCCTCGATTCCCGGTTGGGTCGAAGATTTTCTCCGGGGACGGACTGGGCATTGTGTTGCCATCATCATTATCATCATTTCATCCCCATTGACACGCAAGTCGCTGGTGTCAAATCGAAAGACTTGCACCCGGCGAACAGTCTACCCGACGAGAGGTCCTAGCCACACGACATTTACGTTTTATTCCGTTCGTAAAGGACAGACAGAGAGAGCTGACTGTGCTTTTTCTTCTGTGGCGTAGCAGTGGCGACGAATATTATAAATAGTCTGATTAAAGAAAGATAAACAGAAGAAAAAAGTCGGAGTGCAAAAATAAATCGCTGAGAATTAGAACTGAGAACTACCTAGTAGTAAAATAGTTGCAAGTCGAAAATACAATTTGGATATATCACACTGTGACTGAAGCAAAGTAACCTCCATTCCCTTAATCTGTGGCCATCGGACATAGGATGGTATTGTTAACAGAGAGTACACGCTGAAGAAACAAACTGCCTAACAATGTCTAGATACATTCGTGCTTGTATGTATGTAAGTTTAATGTGAATAAGAACAGCGTTCAGTTGTTCTTCTACTATCTATTTTTTCTCTCTTTTCTGATATGGTAGAGGTCGGACATGTTTGTTAATTGCTGCCTAATGTAAGCTCATTTGTCATATTAATTCAATAATACAATAGTTTAATGTTATTGATCACCTTTATTTGTAGAAGGTGAGCCCTGTGTCATGTCTGTTGCCTTTTAAAATCAGTATTCTGAGTAATTGTGGTCAGAAGTCGTCACCTGGAGAGGAGGTTACATACTGGAGACAAGGAGGTGTGGTGCCTTGGGGCAAACATCAGGTGGGATGGAGCTTATATACAGGTGGCAGGAAGACGTGGTGAGTGGGGCAGTCATCTAGGGAGAGGGATATGTGCTGCAGGCAGGAAGGCATAGCGTGGTGGGGCAGTCATCACCTGGTGAGAAGGGTACATACATAAGACAGGAAGGTGTGGTGTTATTGGGCAGTCATTATCTGGGGAGGACGGTACACACAGGTGGCAGGAAAGTGTTTGGTTGTGAGGTAGTCATCATCTGGGGTGGAGCATGTACCACGCAGGAGCCAGGAAGATGTGGTGAGTTGGAGTACTCGTCAGCTATGCAGGTTGGTACACACAGGAGGTAGAAGCGTGCAGTGCATTGGGGCAGTCGTCATCTGTGTAGGAAGTGCAGTGTGTGAGGCGTCATCACCTGGGGAAGAGGGTGATACAGGTGGACATGGTGTGGTGTGGCAATCATCAGCGGGGGAGGGAAGTGCATATATGAAGCAAGAAGCTGTGGTAAAATGGTGCAGTCTTCAACTAGGGAGGAGGGTACATACTAGAGAGTGGGAGTCGTTAGCTGGGGAGTACATACATGATGCATAATTGTGTGGCACGGTGGGAACTCATACGTACAGGGAATAGGAATGCGAAGCAGGTGTTGGTGCAGTTAAGGAGAAGTTTACACGCAGGAGACAGGTAAGTGTGATGTGGTGGGGCACTCATAGCTATGGAGGAGCGTACATGTAAGAGGAAAGAAAACATGGTGTGGTGGGGAGTCATCAGCTGGTGATGAGTCTTACAGGAGATATGTAATCATTTTGTGTGGTTGTCATCTGATGGAGGCAGGGTGCATACAGGGCACAGAAAGTCAACTATGGAGGGAGCTTCACAAAGGAGGCAGGAGGGCACAGTGTGGTGGGGAAGTTATCAGATCGGCAGGAGGTTACGTACTGGAGACAGGGAGGTGTAGTCTGGTGGGGCAGTCAAGTGCTGGTGAGGAGGGCACATACAGGAGACGGGAAAATGAGGTATGTAGGGGCAGGTGGCCGCTCAGGAGCATGGTACATACAGGTTGTAGGAAGGTGTTTGTGTTGGGATACTCATCAGCTATGAGGAAGCATATATAGAGAAGGCAGAAAAGATGTGTGTGGCAGGGTAGTCATCAGCTGGAGACGAGGGTATATACAGGAGATGGGAATGTGAGGTGTGTTGGGCCACGTGACAGCTGTGGAGGATGGTACATACAGGAGGAAAAGAAGGCATTGTGTGTGGGGAGGATGGTACGTAGAGGAGACAGGAAGATGTGGTGTGATGGGGGAGTCATCACCTGAGGAGGATGGTGCATCCTGGGGACAGGATGGTACATACAGGAGGCAGGAAGTCGAGGTGTGGTGGGACAGTTGTCAGCTGTGGATGAGGGTACACACAAGCGTCTGGTGTAGTGGTTGCAACATACAGAAGGCATCGAGGCGTAGTGTGGTGGGACGGTCGTCAGCTGTGGAAGAGGATACATCCTGGAGACACACGGTGTGGTGTGGTGGGGTGTTATGGGGTATGTCGGAAGCAAGAGACACATGCTGAACAGCACAAGACATGTACATCTACGCCATACTCCGCAAGCTCTGGCATTGTGTGTGGTAAAGGATAATCCTCCTACCACTAACTAATTCTCTCTTGTATAATCCAAATGCGACTGGATTTTCGATAAGTTTCTGTATTAGCTGTAATTTCTCCAATTTTCTCTTTGTGGTCGTTTCCCAATATGTATTTGGGCGGAATGAATTTGATTTGCGACTCTTCCCAGAAAGTACTCTCTCGAAATTCCGATATTAATCCTCTCCGTGACGCACAGCGCCTCTTCCGTAACGTCTACCGTAAGACTGTCGCTCCAACTAAACGGTCCCGTCACGTGGGCGCACCACTCTTCTCTGTCAGTTCCGTTAGTTTCCCAGATGGATGAGCAACACCCGAGAATCATGGGCCTTGTATGCCACTTCTTCGAATGTCAGTTTTGCTTCTGATTTTCTACATAATTTGCTTTATGTGGTTATTCAACTTACAGTCGCTCGGGATAGTTGCCCCTAAATATTTTACGGTAGATACTATTTCCAGCAATCTGACATCAACTGTTTAGCTGTACAGTAATAGGTATGTTTCCCTATGAATGCTCAATACGTCACTCTCTGGTTCACCTACCAAGAGTCTGCGCCATATATCAATTCTCTGCTTGTCATTCCACAAATCGATACGGTTTTCTGGCGTTACTATTTTCTTGTAGATAACTCCATCATCCGTGAAAAGTCTTAAAGAACTTCCGATGCTTTGTACAAGATAATTACTATACAATGTAAACAGTAACTATCCTATCACACTTCCTTGGATACTCCGGAAATTACATTTACGCTGTTCCGTTAAGAGCGACATGTTGAATTGTGTCTGCAAGGAAGTCGTGAACCCAATCGTAAATCTGGTCCGATACTCGGTAAGGTTTCTTTTTTTTCCCGCTATGTACTACCCGCTGCTCCAGCGATAAACCGCTCCTAGAAAGCGAGTAAGTTGTTTGGCATAATCTTAGTAGAATCTTGTAGGTATCTCGTTCTGGTGTTTTCCAATACTACGCGACTGTAGTTGCTTTCCTATTGCGGAATAGATTATATATGCAATTTCGGTGTTCGTACTGTATGGAACGAAAGGATAACGTTCTATGTTTCAGGACGTGCAATGTAAAAAGTTTTAATGTGGTGGGTAACCTAGAAAAACTGAAAAGGTAAATTCAAATCCTCAATCTGTATCTATTGGGCGTCAGTGAAGTGAAATGGAAAGAAGACAAGGATTTCTGATCAGATTTGTATAGGGTAATATCAATGGCTGCACAAAATACTGTAACGGAAGTAGTGCAGGGAGTGTGTTGCTGTGAACAACTCAGTGATAGGGTTGCTCTCATCAGAACAGACAGCAAACCAAAACCGACAACGATAGTTCAGGTATACGTGCCGATGTCGCAAGCGGAAAATGAAGAGCTAGAGAAAGTAGATGAGCATATTGAATGGATAATTCAATACCTGAAGGGAGATGAAAATCAACAATCATAGGAGATTGGAATATGATTGCAGGGGAAGGAGCAGAAGTAAAGGTTACGATAGAGATGACAGATGAGAAAGACTGAGTTCTGCAATAATTTTTGGCTAGTAATAGCGAAGATTCAGTTCAAAAAATTACAACAGGAGGAGATATGCTCGGAATAGGCCGGGAGATACGAGAAAATTTCACTTTAAATACATCGTGATCAGGCAGAGATTCCGAAACCACATATTGTATAAAAAAGCGTATCTAGGAGCAGACATGTACTTAGATCACAATTAGTCAGTGATGAACAGCAGTATGAAGTTTAAGAGACTAGTCAGGAAGAATTAATGTGCAAAGAAGTGGAAACAGATGTGCCGAGGAACGAAGAGATACGTTTGAAGTTTTCGGAAGCTATACTTACTGCGATAAGGAGCAGAACAGTAGACAGTACAGTTGAAGAGGAATGGACATATCTAAACAGTTGAAGAGGAATGGACATATCTAACAAAGAAATACATGGATGCAATGGAGGTAACTGCGAAGAAACGATGGGAAACAAAAGAAATACGTCAGTTAATCGATTAAAGAAGGAAGTACAAAAATGTTCAAGGAAATTCAGGAACACAGAAAAGAAAAATCAAGATCCGTTCCTAGGGTCTGTAGATCTGGAAAAAGCATCTGCAGTATGTTCGAAATCCTGAGAAAAATAGAGATAGGCTGTAGCGAATGACGAGTGATATACAATACATACAAGAGCCAAGAGGGAACGATAAGAGTGGAAGAGCAAGAACGAAGTGCTGAGATTAAAAATGCTGTAAGACGGGACGTAGTCTTTCGGACTTACTATTCAAACTATACATCGAAGAAGCAAGGACGGAAATAAGAGAAAGGTTCAAGAGTTGAGTCACTTTGGAAATTTATGGTGTGTTCTGTGGAACCAAACTGCTAAGGTCATTGGTCCCTAGGGTTACACACTACTTAATCTACCTGAAACTAATTTACGCTAAGGACAACACACACACCCATGCCCAAGGGAGGATCCGAACCTCCGACGGGGGAAGCCGCGTGAACCATGGCAAGGCGCCCCAGACCGCAAGGCTACCCCGCGCGGCAGAGTTGAGTCAAAATTCAATGTGAAAGGATTTCGACAATAAGATTCGCTGATTACTTTGCTATCCCCAGTGGCAGAGAAGAGGAAGTACAGTATCTGCTGAATGGGATGAACAGTCTGCTGAGTACAGAAAATGGCTTGAGAGTAAGTCGAAAAAAGGTGAAAGTAATGAGAAGTAGCAGGAATGAGAAGTAGCAGGAATGAGAAGTAGCAGGAATGAGAAGTAGCAGGAATGAGAAGTAGCAGGAATGAGAAGTAGCAGGAATGAGAAAAGAGAGAAATTTAAGAAGTACATGCAGTTAATGAATATTGCTATCTAGGCAGCAAAATAACCCATGACGGACGGAGCAAGCGGAACATCGAAAGCAGATTAGCACCGGCAAAAACGGCCTTTCCTGGCCAAATGACCTCTACTAGCATCAAACATAGGCTTAATTTGAGGAAGAAATTTCTGACTTTGTTCGTTTGGAGCACAGCATTGTACAGAAGAGAATCGAAGCATTTGAAAGGTGGTGCTACAGAAGAATGTTGAAAATTATGTGGATTGATAAGGTATGGGATGAGGAGGTTCTGCGCAGAATAGGAAAGGAATATGTGGAAAACACTGACAGGAAGAAGGAGCAGAGTGGTGGTGGTGGTTAGTGTTTAACGTCCCGTCGACAACGAGGTCATTAGAGACGGAGCGCAAGCTCGGGTTACGGAAGGATTGGGAAGGAAATCGGCCGTGCCCTTTCAAAGGAACCATCCCGGCATTTGCCTGAAACGATTTAGGGAAATCACGGAAAACCTAAATAAGGATGGCTGGAGACGGGATTGAACCGTCGTCCTCCCGAATGCGAGTCCAGTGTGCTAACCACTGCGCCACCTCGCTCGGTATGGAGCAGGGAATAACTAGAGGGAGCTGTAGGGGTAAAAACTGTAGAGGAAAGCAGATACTGGAATGCCCCCAGCAAATAACTGATGACGTAAGCTGCAAGTGCTATTCTGAGGCGGTCAGAAGATGACTGGAGGAGGGGACGGTCTTACGATCTTCCGTGGCCTAGCTGTCGCAGCCACCAGTCCCGAGAATGGTTCGGTGCAACTCTCTGCGCTGCTCTTTTCTGTGCAGGTCTCCCCCTACTACTCTAACTTACTCCTAACAGATCCCGCTTACCCTGTACTTTTTACCCCTCAAACTCCCTTCCACCCACTTCCATTACCACACTGACTAATGTCTGAACCCTCAGGACATATCCTGTCAACCGATCCGTTCTTTTAATCAAATTATGCTACAATTTTCCCCCAATTCGATTCTGTGCCTCGTCATTAGTTACTCAATCTACAACATCTAATATTCACCATTCTTCAGTCACTCCACATTTCGCAAGCATCCATTCTCTTCATGTCTGAATTATTCATCATGCATCTTTCACTTCTATACAAGGCAGCACTCCAGACAAATACCTTAAGAAGGGACATCATCATATTTGCATTGAAACGGAGCAAAAGTAACAATTTCATGAGCGTTAAGGGTGCCTGCCGTCTTAGCACCTGTCAATGTCTCCTCCACTTGAAGTCACAAAATTTCCGTTGTTCAAAGCACAGTGTCCGAAGAAATAGCTATATCGAGTGGCAAGAGGATAATAGTAAACCACAAAAAAAGAAGGAGAAACATGGTGAACAGTGTGAAAAAGTTCGCAATACAAAATTGTGCTTATGTGTCGGTAATAAAATGGTAGCGCGACCTCCAGACCAGATAAGAGGAAACGCAGATCACAGCTAACCGTACGTAATTACTTATTTACATAAAAAAATCGCGATATTCTAAAAATAGATCCCACTTATGATGCCTTAGAGCAAGAAAAAGGCGAGACGAATGGGGGAAAAATAAATAAATTGTAGCAAGAAAAGGCGATTGTTTTAGAGAACAAATGTAAAAGTTAAATGACTTTGTTGAGTTGTAAAGTGTATAATTATTTAGTGAGCATAGGTTTTGAAATAGCGTAGTTTTCATGAATGGTCACTGAAAGGACTCAGTTCAAAGATTACTTTAACTGAAATAATAGCATTTACAATTTTATGTGTAATGTAGTTAACAGTGTTTACTATTTCGTGTTCTGACTAAATCTACCGAGAAATTAGTTTCTAGGTCACCATGCTGGTTCTTGGGCCAAGTTTAAAGGTCTTATTGCAATAACATCAATCGAAAAAAGACAACTGGCTACAATTATTGAAACTATACTAGACTCAAGTGCATTTGAGCTAAATAATATGAGGTAGTGATGTTGCTTGAAAATGCAAATAATAATCAGTACAGGAGATACTATTAATTCGCAACTATTTCAATAGCAATAATTTCCTATAATTAAACTGATTAAAGAACTACTTGCCCATGTCAATAGTGGCTCCTCCATTAGTAGTCATTTACTACAATTATCACGATCTTACTACTTTAGTGTATAGAAAGTGAGTTTCAATGAGAGCCAGTTGTTGCGTAAACACATTAGTGTAGTTGAAGTCAGTTCATTGGAACATTACTTGTTAAATCGTGCTATTGCCCTATATCTTAACAGCAAAACAGAAGTTTTGTGTCAAGTAAAGGCCGTCCACACAGGTAACTTTCTCTATGACTCATACTAGAACTGAGTACAGCATTGCGTAATTAGGCTGGCGACCGTTTCTATTTACGTAGTTACAGCTTGTTTGATTACTTATAGAACCTTGGTTCGATTCCGTTTGTTTTGCTATTATTTCCTCTCACTAACAATTTTTCTAGAATCGAAAAATAGTCCGATACTTTTCCACTACACACAGTCACGCCCACAAAAATCCTTTCACAAGAATAACATTACCGGTGTAGTAATAATGTAACTGCCGCATGTAGTGTTATACTGGGAGGCGGAGAAGAACATTTCGAGGGAAATCCACCCAGACAGAGCCCCGTGTGCTTAGGTAAATCTTATACAAGCTAGGTTCGGATAGGTCCCCACAGGTTGCCCTCTAACGACTGGTTCGCCTCGACAGTCATCCATCTCATTTGCGCACAGCACACCTCGAGATTGAGGAGTTTTTGTAAAGTTTTTTACCATCTTCGCGATCCGAGCAGTCAAACGAAGGTCCCTGTTCAGTGTGACAAACAACGTTCCACTGCTGCACCGTATAGTGGCTGCTGAAGCATGTCTAGAGTAGGACTATTGAATTTTTTTTTAATATCGGTAATCCTATTCATCGATATTTTTAAAAAATGACACAATCTCCTCTGGACACAAAGGAGAAAAGTATGAGTATACCTACGGAAGGAATATCGACGTACCTGCCTATAAAAATATGGGCTGCACATTGTAAATATATTGCCGGTTTTGGAGCTGTACATTTAAGTACTAGTTCATTGTTAGATATTCTGAGCAGGAACAAGCTAGCAGCCTGCTTGACCTCCTCCGAGCAGAGGAAACGGTGTAAGTTCACGCTTGGCGATAACCACTTTGCTAACTGCATGTAAGTGGGACAATAAGGTGTCCAATGGGTGCGCCGTTCGGTTTCGTCACACAGAAGATTTGTCCGGAACACATCATGTCGATTTTATTTTTTTAACGCCAGCACCATAGCAGTTGTAGTGTCCAAACTGAGTGGTGAAGACAGACGTTGCTGTTTCTGTTGATAAGACCGAGCCCGCAACTGTGTTTGAAGAGCGCCGACGTGATCAAATAGCACACCAGACTTTTTAACGCACCTGGCATGCTATTTCTTCACATCGGAAATCTTGTTATACCATTCACACCGCCACCCCCCCCCCCCCCTCCCCCAGTGCAATCTGACTACTACTTTTGTGCCACACATACTTGCTTCATACAGTCACAGAGAAAGACTGGAGGTGATGAAAGCTCAAAAAGTTGTAAGACTACTTCACACAGTGAAAGTAGAATTATGTTCAACAGTTTCAAAAGTACAACCTCAAATATTTACCGATAATTGTGAAAAAGATCTCGACTCTCTTTATCACCATTTTGATATCTATGTATGAAAATATTGTGTGGAAAGGTGCCACCGACGTATACAGATTTTTGTAAAAGGCGATATATCGATATTTTTCGCACAGCTCTAGCCCAGAGCCACAGACAAAGATATATGTTACTTTGTGCCAGAGCCTACGGTGACAAGGTGGGGGTGGGGGGACTGGTGTCGTGTCGCTGACGTGTCGCCAGGTCGGGAATAACGGGGCGCCACGGCTGAGCCCCTGAGAAAGGCGGTTGTCGCCAATACCATTTGCCATGTGATGTCCTTAGGTCAGTTAGATTTAAGTAGTTCTAAGTCCAGGGGACTGATGACCTCAGATGTCCAGTCCCATTGTGCTTAGAGCCATTTGAACCATTTGCCAGCTAACCTATGACGGTGGTAGTTGTAGTATGCTTGCGTAACAGATCTTTTCACAGACGCGCGAATTTCTGCTGCCCTTGTCTCTCGTCATTTGCATGTTTTCTTTTGGACCGAGAGTGCAACAGAGTTTGTTATTAAATCGTGGTGGGTCTTCTCCGTCCTTAATCCACTTATTCGGCACGCACTCCTAGAGCGCGCGACCTGCAATCCGTTTAAACTTTGCAAATAATTGCATCCATCACACTAGAACTAAATGACATAAATTAATTGGTAAAAGTACTCTCCCAGCCTCCTTCATTAGTTTATTAACTTGAGTGAACATTGTAGCTACGATGACATCATAATGACTAATCCCTGTGCCTATAGTACATTGTAGATAAGGTCAGCTCTGTTTGTAGCTAAAGGGGCTACCATAATCCCGTTGTGTGTGGGCTCTCGAACTAGTTGCTCAAGATGGTTTTCGGAAAACGTGTTCAAATGTGCTTCAGAAGACTGTTTATCAGTATCTCCTGCAATAAATTTATTGACGTCCTCCAAAGAAATTCTACACGGTCTGGATATTTTGGCGCTGCTCACTGCAGACTTCCTTCGAATGACTGTAAACGTTTCACGGCGGAATCGGGTGGCTGGTAAAAATATCCAGCAACTAACTTGATTTCACCTAGACCTGTTATACACATCCAGACAACTTGACAATCACACTCAAATGTGACCTCAATAGATACAATGTGGTTGGCAACTGCAATGAACACTGCCTCTCGTATGGCATATAATCTGTCCTTGCAGCCACCTATTACTTCCGAGAGCAATTTGAGCTCTTAAAATTTCCTGAAGGGCATAACTTTTGGAACTTTGTTACAAATACTTGGACAGTTTATCGATAAAAGTTCGACAGTCGACGTGTCTTTACCCTGAACGCGTCCTGATTTCGCTGTCTGTTTGTCACCTGTTGAGTGTTTATCAAAGTACCTCAAACTACCGCCTAGCCTAAAAAACCGCCATGTGCACACCACAAGTAGCTGCCACCCAAGTAGCTGCTTTCTTTGTGTATTGGACCCCTGACCTATAGAGGGGAGTCCTTTCTTTGTGTAATGGACCCCTGACCTATAGAGGGGAGTCCTTTCTTTGTGTAGTGGACCCCTGACCTATAGAGGAGAGTCCTTTCTTTGTGTAGTGGACCCCTGACCTATAGAGGGGAGTCCTACAACTCCCCGTCAAATAACACAGATATAAACCAGTTAATAATCGTCCCAAACTTGGCGAAACTTTCGTTGAGACCCTTCACCCAGCTGCAAACCAAAATACGCCATTCAATTGCTGGAACAATGCTCCATATCTTGAGTCTGCGTTTGAGACCAGTAGCTTCAGCATTTTTACCAGCTGCCTGTACGAACTGAGGACGGAGTGAAGACCCGGGGCATCATAACGCTCCTAACATCGGAGCCCCCCTCCCACCCCCTCCTTATGCGCGCCATGTAACTGCTTTCCTCTGCTGAAGGAGCAGCCAGCTACCAACCACCGAGGCCGACGTCAGGCGACAAGGACCCACGCTGTCTCTTCGCCAATCGCCCTGCATCGAGAGCAGATCCGGCGCGTCGTACACACTAGGGGAGGTGCTTCGGCAGCAGAGCAGGTGCGCTAAACGAGCGACACTTCAGCTGCTCCGAGCGACGCGCCAGATTATCCGCCACAGCCACACGCCGAGGCAGCAGAATGATTGTAGCCATCTGTTGGCGAACCAGTTCCTCCTGCGTCCGCATACAATACCCACACATTTTATCCATCCCAGTACGGTTAACGTAAGAACTAAAAAAGCACTGAGAAACCTAAGTATGTAACTTGTTACCCTCCTGGTGTGTAGGCAATAGATGGTTCAAATGGATCAAATGGGTCTGAGCACTATGGGACTTAACATCTGTGATTATCAGTCCCCTAGAACTTAGAAATACTTAAACCTAACTAACCTAAGGGCATCACACACATCCATGCCCGAGGCAGGATTCGAACCTGCGACCGTAGCAGTCGAGCGGTCCCAGACTGAGCGCCTAGAACCGCTAGACCACCGCGGCCGGCGTAGGCAATGGAGGCTGACGTTTTACAGAGCTGTGTAGCTGGTCGTTCAAAATAAATGACAACTGCGATACAGACTACCTGAATCAACACTTAACAGTAACAAGAACGCGAGATTACAGAATTTAAACATAAAGACACGCACGGAATTTAACAATTAAACTATGAAACAAACACAAAAGACGTTTAACGCATAGTACCACACATTTCCCTTATGCTTCCCACGGATTTTACTGCTCAGTGGTAATTGATTTCAATTAAAAATTGTACGGATTCTGCAATCCACGTTGTATCGTAATTTCTGGTTTGAAGAAGTTGACACTTAGTACAAACCATCTGCTTTTCCTCTTGAATTTTGTTTCAATAAATGTTGGTCAAAGTGAACCAATGTTTAATTTCTGTAACCGCTTAATTCATTTGGTTATCATTAAGTCTTGCAAGGACCACAACTTCAACTTATGTATCAGAGCAACTAATCTCACAATCGTTTCCGTTGGGCACAGTTTGTGGTACCACCTCTGAGTGGGTGTGGTGCGATCTGCAGATCGAGGGGTTCGACCGCTTCCGAGCACAGGCGCAGTTGCCTTTTAGCCATGGACCAGTGGCACATTCCACTAAAATAGCGTACTCTGACTTGCTCCTTTCCGGTACGTAACCTTCTAACGCAGACAGCTGTTAACTTCCACTTTGCATTAATTTGCGGACATTCTTTATAGTAGGCTTCCTCCGTTCGCATCGTTTCGTTGGTTGGTTGGTTTAAAAGAGGGGGGAGGGACCAAACTGCTAGGTCATCGGTCTCACGTTCCGATTAAACTAATTCCACAAGGGTGGGGGTAAAATAATCGACACATACAAAATACAGCTGCAAGGAAAGAGAATGACAGAAGGGCAAAAAACACTCAAATGGACAAAATCGGACAAGAATACTACAGAGAGACGCAAGAAACATGTACAAGAGATCAAAACAAGACAGCAGTTTACCGTGGCTGACTTACCATGAGAATAAGAAGAAGCCAGCCACTCTGCAACACACTAAAACCTCCACCCTAAAAGCACTAGAATGAAATGATAATTCAATCGAGACCCTAAACTGTTGACAGGCGTTGATATACATCAACAGGGACAGTTGAAAATGTGTGCCCCGACCAGGAATCGAACCCGGGATCTCCTGATTACATGGCAGACGCTCTGTCCACCTGAGGGCACAGTGCGACTGCAGGGACTTATCCCTTGCACGCTCCCTGTGAGCCCCACATTCCCAACTTAATGTCCGCACACTACATTAGTAGTGACCCTGCCCATTACACTCATTACTCGCGCAGACAATCTTACCGAGTCCGATAAAAGTTCGGGCAATGCGTGTCTACCCAGCACAAGGAAGAAGGTCAATGGCCCATTTACCCTTAACTATACGAAGATCGTATCCCTTGCTTCGGACATGACCGAAAAAACTGGTACCATCCTCATACACTAAAAGCACTGGGGTGGAGAACACAGAGGGACAAAGGATATGCGCTAAAACTTAGATCATATGATAAAACTCACCCTCACGAGTAAAACTAAAGCTGCTGTTGAGGCATTGTCGCGCAACACCGGAGGCAGGGTGCTGGGAAAGTTAAAAGTCCACTGCAGAGCGGTGGATAGTGGGCAGTCCAGCGAGAGGTGCACAACGGTCATCTGTGAGCCACAGCGACGCCGAGGTGGGTCATCATGACAGGGGACGTAACCGTGCATTAGCCACGTATGGCAATGCGGAGCCGGCAGAGGACAACTGATTCCCTGCGACAGGACCGCATGGAAGACTTCTACACATTCATAGCCTCCTTAATGACACACAGACTGTTACGGGTACTGTTGTGCCATTCCGTCTCCCAAAGCCGGAAAACCCTGCGGTGTGAGACAGAACGCAGGTGAGCTTCAGAGGTGCCTATCTCCAAAAGCGGTTCCCGCGTAGCCCGTTTGCCTTTGCCTGGGATTTCCACGTGTCCTGGGGTCCACACAAACACCACTGAACGACGGGTGGACTCCTGAAGTACGCTATTAAAGGATGGCGAGGGTAGCACTGGTCGATAGCTTGTAGGCTGCTCGAGAAATGACTCGGCAGGGGACGAGCGGATGTGCTCAAGAGCAAGAGATACGGCCGCCAGCTCTGCAATGAAAACACTGCAACCATCTGGCAAGGAGTGCTGTTCAATATGTCCTCCAAGAACATACGCAAAGCCTACGTGACCATCAGCCATTGAGCCCTCGGTGTAGACCACTTCATGGCCCTGGTAAATGTCGAGAACAGAAAGAAAGTGATAGCAGAGAGCCGCAGGGTTAACAGTTCTTAGGACCATGCGAAAGGTCGAGATGAATCTGCAGCCTAGGCGTACAACATGGAGGTGTACATAAATGGACCTCAAGGAGCGGTGGTACTGGGAAGGACTCCAGTTCAGACAGAAGGGACCGGATGGGAATCCCAATCGTAAGCCCTGACCTGGGCCGCCGATGTGGGAGATGAACCATCATGGTTGGGAAACAGAGACGGTAATTCGGATGCACAGGAGAATTACGAACGTGTGCAACCTAACGGGCGAGCAGTTGTACACATTTAACCTGCAATGGAGGGACTCTGGCCTCCACCTGGACACTGGACTCGTTCTACAAGCTCCCATCTCTCTGTGAACGCCACAGAGGTGCACCAGGTCAAATAAACGCAACGCTTAGGGCGCCTCCGAACCGTAAACCAGAGTCCCATAGTCAATGCGCGATTGAAGAGGGCGCTGTAGAGCTGCAGCAGCGCAGAGCGATCTGCACCCCAGTTTGTGTTGCTCCGGCAGCGGAGGGCATTGAGGTGCTGCCAGCACTTCCACTTAAGCTGACGAAGGTGAGGTAGCCAAGCCAATCGGGCGTCGAAAACCAGTCCTAAGAATCGATATGTCTTCACTACAGTGAGGCGATCGTCATTAAGGTAAAGTTCTGGTTCTGGATGAACGGTGCGACGCCGACAGAAATGCATGACACACGACTTCGCGGCTGAAAACTGGAAGCTGTGAGCTAGAGCCCATGAGTGAGCCATGTAGATGGGTCCTTGTAGGCGCCGCTCAGCAACACCGGTACTGGAGGAGCAGTGCGAAATGCAGATGTCATCCACGTACAGAGAAGGTGAAGCCCTACAGCTACTGCTAGACCGCTATTAGCGACTAAAAATAGAGATACACTCAATACGGAGCCCTGCAGAACGACACTCTCCTGAATACGGGAGGAACTATGGGAGGCACCAACTTAGACACGGGAAGTATGGAGCGACAGGAAGTTTTGAATAAAAATTGGGAGCAGGCCCGGGAGACCTCACTCATACAATGCGGCAAGGATATGATGTCTCCAGGTCCTGTCATATGCTTTATGGAAGTCAGAAAAGATGGCAACGAGGTGTTGGCGTCTGGAAAAGGCTGTTCGGATGGCAAACTCGAGGGACACAAGATTATGAGTAGTACAGCGACCCTGGTGGAAGCCGCCCTGACGTGGAGCCAGTAGGTTAGGTGACTCCAGGACCCAACCCTACCACTGACACACCATACATTCCAGCAGCTTACAAAGCAAGTTGGTGAGGCTGATGGGCCAGTAGCTATCCACATCAACTAAGTTTTGACCAGGTTTTAGCACCGGAATGATGGTGCTCTTCCACCAGTGGGATGGAAAGACGCCATCGCACCAGACCCAGTTGAAAATGACGAGGAGATTTCGCTTGTAGTCAAATGAGACATATTTAATCATCTGATTTTGGATCCGATCCGGCCTAGGAGCTGTGTTGAGGCAATGTGCAAGTGCGCTGAGGAGCTCCCACTCTGTAAATGGGGCGATACAGGGTTCACTGAAAACGAGAGGACTTTCCTTCCTATACACTGTTTGAGGGTGCGAAAGGCTGTGGGGTAGTTCTCTGACGCAGAGGCTTGAGCATAATGCTCATCAAAGTGCTTGGCAATCGCGTTTGCGTCGGTAGATAACACGCCATTGATGTTAATGCCAGGGACACCTATTCGGGTCTGGTACCCAAAAAGACGTATGAACTTCGGCCAGACATGGGAAGGTGACGTATGGCACCCAATGGTCGACACGTACCTTTCCCAACACTCCTGTTTCCGTCGTTTTATAATTTGGCGAACACGGGCACGAAGCGGCTTAAACACTGTTAGGTGCTCTAGGTAATGTTGCCGCTTATGTCGCTGTAGAGCTAACCGACGCTCTTTAACTGCCTCGGCGACATCCAGCGACCACCATGGGATTGTCTTTCTCTTGGGGCACCCTAAAGAACGAGGGATCGCGTTTTCCGCCTCAGAAACGATCGTTGTAGTCATCTGCTCAACGACAACATCGACGACACCATGTGGGAGAGATTCAGAGGTGACAACAGAGGCGAAGGCTTGTTTAAATCCCACCTGGACAGGCAGCCGTGGACATGACGCCAGGGGAGTGACAGGAACGTGGGGAACTAGTCACTATCACACACGTCGTTATATGCTCTGCAGTGGACAGATGGGAGAAGGCCAAGACTGCAAACCGAGAGATCAATGTCCGAATATGTGCCATGTACCACACTAAAATGTGTGGAGGCACCTGTATTTAAGAGGCAGGGGTCGAGTTGTGACAGAAAATTTTCGACCTCCATACCTAGGCCAGTAAGCATGGCGCCACCCCACAAGGGGTTATGGGTGTTAAAATCTCCCAAAAGTAGAAAAGGTTTAGGGAGTTGATCAATCAGTGCAGCCAATATGTTCAGGGGTGCTGCACCATTTGGAGGAAGAGATACATTGCTGAGCTGTGAAGGGCTCGTGTTCGTGCCACTTATTGTTTGTCATCTTCTATTACAGTACTGCCACCTAACTTCTGCCTTACTTGCACGTGAGTGACAGCAGCAGCGCATATCGATAAGTGCACCGTCATACCAACTCTGGAGCGACCGATAGTATTTCCGGGTCGTCGTGTGACTGGAAGTCAGTTGGACACGGACCAGGAGTGCAGTCGGGACGCAGCGCCAGTGAAGTCGGGGACGGAACACTGGTGAGGAGCGGATAGCCAGTGCTCACCGACTGCTGGCGACACACATGAACTGTCCAACGGAAGGAGACGAGCGGGACGCCCGTTTAGTAGGTCGTGTCATCGGCCGTCGTGTATTTAGTTTCGCTGCGTGAGGCAGTCGATCGGTTGGCGCAGAGCAGCGAGGAAGTCCCTGTCGCGGGAAATCGGGCTGGAGCTGCTGGCAGCGTGCACGCGCGATTGGAGTTGTGAGACGCTTGCTGCGAGGGTTACGAAGTTCGTAGCCCAGCGATCTTGGACACTAAAGCCTCAACTGCTATAATTTCCCTTCGTTTGACCGTGGTTATTGCTTTCTGCGAGATTCCCGCGAGCAACAACGTGTGTGTATTGAAGTCGTCTAGAATTGCAGCCGTTTCCTTGGATGGGATTTAACTTAATTTAATTCACTCCTTCATTAATGAAATGCACCAGCGGTATCTTCTGCCTTGTTACCGTTAACGTTCCGGTTACCTGCCCTGGGCGTTTATGTAATTTTCGTCATGTTCTTGCTGTCCAGCACGGCGTGTAGTTTGACGATGGGAAGACATACGGCCGAACGTCCATCGCCACATTGTGGGAGGGATATACGGCATTATGTCACAGCAG
The DNA here is from genome assembly GCF_023897955.1 of Schistocerca gregaria. Taxonomy (NCBI): domain Eukaryota; kingdom Metazoa; phylum Arthropoda; class Insecta; order Orthoptera; family Acrididae; genus Schistocerca; species Schistocerca gregaria. The sequence continues at coordinate 2,517,732 of NW_026061713.1, read as the reverse complement.
TGGACCATCACCTTGACCTTTTCGGATAATGTGTCACACTCGAAGGCCAACATGAGGGCGCCAGTGGCAGGTGGCAAACTGATTACCCCTCAGACCCCGGTGGACGAGTCGGACGAAACGGACACCTTGCAGCTCTAAATTGGCGCGCATCTCCTCGTCAGACTGCGAAAGGAGGTCCCTGTGAAATACGATGCCTTGGACCATATTGAAGCTCCTATGGGGCGTTATGGAAGCAGAAACATAACCCAGCTTGTCACAGGCGAGTAGTGCCCGTGACTGGGCCGATGATGCTTCTTTGATCAAGACCAACCCTGACCGCATTTTGGACAAGCCCTCCACCCTCCCCAAACTTGTCCTCTAAATGCTCCATAAAGAACTGACGCTTCATTGATAAGAAATATTCTCCATCAAGTCTCGTACATATGAGGTACTGGGGTGAATAAGCTTGCTGCCATCCTTAGCCTGGCGTTCCGCGACCGCTACGGTCGCAGGTTCGAATCCTGCCTCGGGCATGGATGTGTGTGATGTTCTTAGCTTAGTTAATTTTAAGTATTTCTAAGTTCTAGGGGACTGATGACCTCAGAACTTAAGTCCCATAATGCTCAGCCATTTGAACCTGGCGTTCCTCTCTTGGTGTAGCCAGGGAGAGGAACGATTTGGGGTCGTTTTTCTTAGCATTCGAGTTAGGCCTTGACTGCTTAGAGACTGCTGGTGTTTGACCACCAGCCAGAGATGAGACGACGTACTACACTTCATGGCGCGTAATACGCCTTGATGCCACCCATTCCGGGGCCTTCCCACGGGCGCCACCCAGCTGCAGCAAGGAATGCCGACATGAGTGGCCGTGCGGTTCTAGGCGCTACATTCTGGAGCCGAGCGTCCGCTACGGTCGCAGGTTCGAATCCTGCCTCGGGCATGGATGTGTGTGATGTCCTTAGGTTAGTTGGGTTTAATTAGTTCTACGTTCTAGGCGACTGATGACCTCAGAAGTTAAGTCGCATAGTGCTCAGAGCCATTTGAACCATTTTTTGCAGCAAAGACCCCCCGGCAGGATGGTCATTGCCGGGAGTCTCAATGCCCCATGGTGATGGGCATCTACTCCTTATCTACAATTCTTACGTCTCGACCAGACACGAAACCAGCACCAAACAGAATAAAATACAAGCTGAAAAGAAACACATATGTATTAAATAAGAGCGCCAACCACTTAAATTGTTTCTTTCCTTGTAAGAAATTCTTTAATAGATGACGCAAAATTTACTGTCATCTTTAGAACAGAACATTATTAAATTTTGCCAATATTCTACTATTCACTCACACTTTACCTACTTTGTAACCAACTCTTCGTTAACTTGCGTATGCAGTTCTAAAGAAATCCCAACAACCATAAGTATGTGATGCAATCATCAAAAGTTCCGATTGGGGAGTTAACGGCGCAGGCATCAGCAGAGCGAACCCTGTGTGGTCAGGGGGCTACAACCAACATGGTACAAGGCAGCCCCACCGTAACAGACTGGCTACCGTGCTGGATATCAGGCGCAAACGAGCTAAGAAGTCCATTACCGTCGACAGCGCGGAAAGTGATACTGCACAGAGGATGGGGGAAAACGCACCCAAGAGGGTGACTTCGCCCAACAGCTGGAGGATAGCGGAAGTGCAGATCCACGTCGACGAAGGATGCGAGAGGTCTTAGCGCATGATGGACATTGTGCACGTCGACGAAGGATGCGAGAGGTCTTAGCGCATGATGGACATTGTGCACCACGGAAGGTGCCCTTCCCCAACTGGCTCGCTCTTTGAGAAAATTTTGAAAAATTGTCAAACCTTACAGAGGACCATCACATAAAGGCCGAAACGTGTGACACTGCTTTTAGTCACCTCTTACGACAGGCAGGAATACCTCAGGCCTATTCTAACCCCTGGACCCCCAGGGCGGTGGCATCATTTAAGTCCACGTTATTTTAGATTGTTTTTCATTCCTTTTATCTATTTACACAATAGGAACTTTTGACGCTTGCGTGACTCATAATTTTGGTTCTTGGGATATCTTTAGAACTGCATACGCAAGTTAATGAAGAGTTGGTTACAAAGTAGGTAAAGTATGAGTGAATAGTAGAATATTGCGGAAATTTAATAATGTTCTAAAGATGAAGGTAAATTTTGAGTCTGGTATTAAAGAATTTCGTTTCAAGGAAAGAAATGATTTAAGTGGTTGGCGCTCTTATTTACTGCATATGTGTTTCTTTCCAGCTTTTATTTAATCTGTTTGCTCCTGATTTCGTGTCTGGTCGAGACGTGAGAATTGTAGATAAGGAGCTTCAATTATAATATTATAAGCTGTGCGTGTAACTGAAAACAATGGTGGCTTAACGATTGACACCTGACATAAAATGGAAAGACCACCGGCAAGTGTGGCCACAACTCAGTGTTGCATCAGTGAATGCAACTTCGTGATACTGAACGAGGAATTCAGTGTCTCAACAGAAGTTGGTAGTCTTTTATCAGTAAAGTTCAGTGTCAGAAGTCGAGGCATGGTTACGACCACTTTGATCTTGTCGATCACCACAGTAGAAAGCGGATCAATAAATTTCAGAGAGAGGAGGAAGTCAAAGTGAAGAAATACTTTGACTAGGAGGTATTGCATGTAGTATAAAGTGTGATAGGATAGGACTGGGTGATATGGTCAGTAGTGAAGAGGAATACTTAGTGACAAGCAGGCCACGGATAGCGCAAGAGCGGGATATGTCGAACTGAGCGAGCAAGTGGACCGTTACGGGGCAGAAAGCGGAAGCGGAACTCATAAGACGGACTACGTGGCAGCGTGTACGAGGACGAGAGACTGTCGCACTACGTGGTCGCGGATTTTTACTCCGCAGTTCCTGGTGCGGAAAGCAATGTCAGGGCAAATGCTGTCACACTTCCGGATATTAGACAGAGTGGTCCCGGAACGCCTCTTGCCTAGTTACACCGAGCTTAAGCCGAATATGAGAGAACGTGAGAGGGATGGTGCAAAATACAATTTTCTGGAAATCGCACAACGAGATGAAAGCGATCTTGGCGAAGCAGAAGGAGTAGTTGCTGGATATAGGACGCCAGTTGGGACGGATTCCACAGCTGTCACAACAAATTTGTGAGGGGTAGGATGAACAGAGGAGGTAGAAAAGAGAATAAGTTGAAGGTATGGTGAAGTTGAACGGCCGGCCGCGGTGGTCTCGCGGTTCTAGGCGCGCAGTCCGGAGCCGTGGGACTGCTACGGTCGCAGGTTCGAATCCTGCCTCGGGCATGGATGTGTGTGATGTCCTTAGGTTAGTTAGGTTTAAGTAGTTCTAAGTTCTAGGGGACTAATGACCACAGCAGTTGAGTCCCATAGTGCTCAGAGCCATTTGAACCATTTGAAGTTGAACGGCCATTGCATGAAGCACTAGAGGAGCTGCTGATGAGAAACAGAGAAATGTTCGAGCAAAAGGTCAAGAAGGTACGGAGGGAGATGGAGTGGATAGGGACTGCGTTAAGTAACGCACAATATGTTTCTCCCTCGTTACTAAAAGGCGAGACTTTTGATGATGAACATTATCTATGTTTGAGGATTTTACAAATATTTAGACATGAAGTTAGGACCCTGGATTTTACAGTTTGATCGATCACTTCTCCCTACTTGGCCCGTAAGGAAATGTTTGAATTTTGCAGATGACGATCTCATCCCGATGCGGCAGTAAAAGTGTAATCAGCGAGATTAACCTGCGAGTCATACGAGTTTAGAAGCGCGTTTCTGGCATGCAGTCGGTATAGAGAGAAGCAACAGAGTGTAAAACATTGAATAATTGCGAGTGTAATCTAGAAGAATTCGGATTCTAGAGTCGAGTGAGATTTCAGGAGGGTTTTTGTTGTTGTTGTTGTGGTCTTCAGTCCAGAGACTGGTTTGATGCTGCTCTCCACGCTACTCTATCCTGTGCAAGTTTCTTCATCTCCAGAGTACCTACTGCAAGCTACATACTTCTGAACCTGCTTCGTGTATGCATCTCTTGGTCTCCCTCTACGATTTTTACCCTCTGCATCACCTTATTTAATTCGACTACATTTGATTTTCCTCGTTTTGCTTTTGTTGGTGCTCATCTTATATCCTCCTTTTGAGATGTTTGTACTCCTTTTTGCCTGTTTTATTTACTGCATTTTTATATTTTCTCCTTTCATCAGTTAAATTCAATATCTCTTCTGTTATCCAAGGATTTCTGCTAGCCCTCGTCTTTTTATCTACCTGAACCTCTGCTGCCTTCACTATTTCGTTTCTCAAACCTACCCATTATTTTTCTACTTTATTTCTTTCCCGCATATTTTCAATTGTTCCCTTATTCTCTCTATGAAACTCTCTACAACCTCAGGTTCTTTCAGTTTATGCAGCTCCCATCCCCTTAAATTTCCATCTTTTTTGCAGTTTCTTCAATTTTAATCTACAGTTCGTAACAAACAGACTGTGCTCAGTGTCCACATCTGCCTCTGGAAATGTCTTACAATTTAAAATCTGGTTCCTAAATCTCTGTATTACCATTATGTAATCTATCTGAAACCTTTCGGTGTCTCCAGGCCTGTTCCACGTATATAACCTCCTTACATGGTTCTTAAACCGCAAAATTCTACCAGGCGGCTTCCTCTTTCATTCCTTCCCCCCATTCCATATTCATCCACTACTTTTCATTCTCTACTTTTTCCTACTACCGGATCCAGTCCCCCATGACTATAAAATTTTCCTTTCCCTTCAGTATCTGAATAATTTCTTTTATCTCATCGTACATTTCTTCAATCTCTTCACCATCTGCAGAGATAGTTGGCAGATAAACTTGTACTACTGTAGTGGGCGTGGGCTTTCGTGTCTATTTTGGCTACAATAATGCGTTCACTAAGCTGTTTCTAGTAGCTCACCCGCGGTCCTATTTTTTTATTCATTATTAAACCTACCCCTGCATTACACATACTTGATTTGGTATTTATAACCCTGTATTCCCCTGACCAGAAGTCTTGTTCCTCCTGCCTCCGAACTCCACTAATTCCCACTATATCTAACTTCAACCTATCCATTTCCCTTTTAAATTTTCTAACCTGCCTGCTGATTAAGGGATCTGACATTCCAAGCTCCGATACGCAGAACGTCAATTTTCTTTCTCCTGATAACGACGTCCTCTTGAGTAGTCCCCGCCCGGAGATCCGAATGGGGGACTATTTTACCTCCGGAATATTTTACCCAAGAGGACGCAATCATCATTTAACCATACAGAAAAGCTGCATGCCTTCGGGAAGAATTACGGCTGTAGTTTCCCCTTGCTTTCAGCCGTTCGCAGTACCAGCACAGCAAGGCCGTTTTGATTAGTGTTATAAGGCCAGATCAGTCAATCATCCAGACTGTTAACCCCTGCAACTACTAAAAAGGCTGCTGCCCCTCTTCAGGAACCACACGTTTGTCTAGCCTCTCAACAGATACCCCTCCGTTATGGTTGCACCTTTGGTACGGATATCTGTATCGCTGAGGTACGCAAGCCTCCCCACCAACAGGAAGGTCCATGATTCAGGGTACGATAGGGGAAATCAACTCATCGACGCCAATTTTTGTGGCTCTATGTGTCATAAATAATTGGCACGCGAAGCTATTGATGACTTATATAAGAGATGCAGCGGGCATAGCTTTGAAGGAGTATAGTGTTAGGTATGCCAGTATGGTATTTGTAGCTTTGTTGCTGGGAGAAGATACAGGGTATTCATAATGTACGGGAACACTTTCAAATATTTACTGCACAAGAAGTAAACATTGTACAGATGTCTTACATACTGCATTTTGAATTGAAACTCTGAAAGTTTATTTTATTTTATATTATTTTTTACAAACATTCGATATGCGAACCATGAGTGACCCGGCAGAATATTACTATTCCTGTTACAGTCTGCCCGCATCTCGTGGTCGTGCGGTAGCGTTCTCGCTTCCCACGCCCGAGTTTCCGGGTTCGATTCCCGGCGGGGTCAGGGATTTTCTCTGCCTCGTGATGGCTGGGTGTTGTGTGCTGTCCTTAGGTTAGTTAGGTTTAAGTAGTTCTAAGTTCTAGGGGACAGATGACCATAGCATATTGCTCAGAGCCATTTGAGCCATTTTTTGCGTCCCAGCATGGCATCGTCGACTGTGGCAGTCACTTCCCGTATTCTCTCCTACAGCTCTGTTACATCACGTGGTAGAGGCCGTACATACACCAGATCTTTAATGTGTCCCCATATAGAAAAAAGTCACACAGAGCGAGATCTGGTGATCTGGGAGGCCATTTCACGAAACAGGTGTCCCATTATGTAGCACGGTCGATCCATCGATGCGGCAGCTCGTGTTCAGGTATCCACGAAGTTCACAATGAAAATGATGAAAATGAGGTGGATCCCCATCCTGTTGAAAGATGAATGGAGAGTCCGATTACATTTGAGGCATCAGCCATTGCTGCAACATGTCCAAGTAGGAATATCCAGTGACAGTGTTCTTGGCGAAGAAGAATGACCGGTTTTTGACGTGACATGGCACAAAAAAACATTTACCTTAGAGGAATCGCACTCAAATTCAGTGTATTTCTGTGGATACTTTGTACCCCAGATTCGACAATAATGCCTGGTCACTGTGAAAAGTGGCTTCGTCGCTAAGAATTAAGCGATCAACAGTGCCCTCCCCATCCTCATTCAGTTGTTGCAGCTGCGGACAAAACTCAGACAAAGCGCCTGTCTCTGTCGTCGTCACTGAGCTTCTGCAGCGGCTCTATTTTGAATGGTTTCACAAACAGCTTCTGTCGCAGGACTTTCCACACTATCATTGGAGCCATTCCAAGTTCACGGGATGCACGACGCACCAATTTCTTTTGACTCCTTGTGAATGTCTCTCGTACGCGCTCCACATTCACTTCACACACACTGGGACGTCCACTTCTGTTTGCCGGGCACAAGCAACCCGTCGTAACGAATTTGTTGTGCAAGTGGTAAATGTCCTTCATCGTTGGTGGCTTCTTACCGTACTTGGTTCTAAACATCAGTTGAACAGCACACTTGTTTTTGTCGAACACCGACACACAGAAAGCTCGCTCCGCAACTGAACTCGCCATGTTTGCCACTAGCGCTGACTATCGGCAAATTACCGAACTACGCTGTGGTAGTATACCTAAAAAAAACTTTCCGGGTTTTTCTTCAAAATGACATATGTATGATATCTATACAATATTTGGTTCTTGTGCAATAAATAATTGTGTTTCCAGACTTCATGTACACCCTGTATTTAGAATTTTCCCCTCGAACGTTAATAATATTAGGTAGAAGTTGTTACGACCGTTGCTCTTATGTGATTTTGTTTGTGGTCAGTCGTTGTATGTCGGTTCTTCATGTAGCTCATTTGTAGGGAGGCTCATTGCAGGACGGGTCGTTAGGGAACAAGAAGACCAGAAGGTGAGATGAGGAATGGCGGCAGGAGGATTCCACGACTGTCACTAATACAGTTCCAATTCCAAGACGCTGTAGAAAGAGGGCTACTGCTACAAATTTGAATATAATATTGGCAACACAGGGGGAACGAAGTGCAAAAAAATTGACCAACAGATGGCGCTGTAAGCATGGGAACACGCAGTCGAACAGACACGTGCCACACGGCTGTTGCTGAGTTTGCGTCCGAAACGCCCAACGTAACTGTCTCCATGCAGGATCGAGCGCTGCTGGTAACTGTACCCCAGTAGCCCTGCAGAAGTTCCTGACACTCAGTGGTATAAAAAAAGGCACTGGTCCGACGTCTGCGAAGGTTCTGGAGGAAAGGATAACAAAATTCGAAAAGACAGTGTAATGTGGCAGAGGGAGGGATGTGGCCACAGCTTTGCAGGATGATTCGAGGGGTGGTCTGCAAAGATACAGTGCACAGGGAACTGGCCGATCGTTGGGGATGGCTAAAATCCTATGAAACGTCCTGCACTGCTGTACATACATAATCTGCCATGTTCAGGAGCTGCTTCCTGCTGACGTGCCAGCAAGACGTCAGACGCACGCTCTGGAATTTCTTCCTCGCGTGGAAGTGGCCACAGAACTTTCTGTGGAAGCCCATTTCCATGTACCAGGACGTATAAATACGTACAATTACAGACCGCGCACGCACATCAATCGGTACCTGTTAATTCTGCAAAGTTGAATGCGTGGTGCGGGTTGACGCATCGTTTATCTTAGGGCTGTATGTTTTCGAGAAGATGAGCCCTGCCGGTCGTGTTACCTGTACCATCACTGATACACGCTACAAGACTCTTTTGCGCACCGACGTCACGGCAACTCTTTAACAGCGCGGATGTGTGGATAGGATCATTTTCGTGATGTGGGAAGATTTCAGTAAGATTACATCATGGACAGAGAGAGAGAGATTCCAAAGTCAGATAGTGGATTGTAAGGCGTACCCATGCCAGATACAAACTCAGATGACAAATTACTGGTGGTGAAGAGTAGGCTGGAGCTTAAGGCAGTCACGAGGAATCAATACGCAAAGAGGTGGAGTTCAGTAGTACTGAGGAATGACGAGATACGCATGAAGGTCTCTAAGGCTATAGATACTGCAATAACGAATAGCCCAGTAGGCAGAACAGTTGAAGACGAATGGACATCTATAAAAAGGGTAATCACCGGAGTTGGAAACAAAAACATAGGCACAAAGAAGGTTACTGCGAAGAAACCATGGGTAACAGAAGAAATAATTCAGCTGATCGATGAAAGAAGCAAGCACACAAATGTTCAGGGAAATTCAGGTATACAGAAATAAAGCCGCTAAGGAATGGAACAAATAACAAGTGCAGGGAAGCTAAGATGAAGTAGCTGCATGAAGGAAATTCAAAACAACTTTCGGTGATATTAAAAGCAAGGGTGCTAACATTAAGGGTGCAACAGGAATTCCACTGTTAAAAGCGCACGAGAGAGCAGATAGGAGGAAGAGCAACTCTGAAGGCCTCTATCACGGGGAACGTTTGTGATAGAAGAAGAAATAGGAATCGATTTCGAAGAGATAGGAGATCCAGTATTAGAATCAGAATTTAAAATTTCTTTTGAGGGCTTAATATCAGATAAGGCAGAAGCAACAGTTAACATTCCATCAAAATTTCTAAATTCCTTGGGGAAAGGAGCAACAAAACGACTGTTCACGATGTGGGTAGAATGTATGAGTCTTATGATACACCATCTGATTTTCGGAAATACATCATCGACACCATTCCGAATACTGCTCGAGCTAACTAGTGCGAGAATGGTCGCACCACCAGCACAACAGCTCATACATCCAAGCTGCTGGCCAAAATAATATACAGAAGAATTCAAACGAAAATTGAGGATGTCTCAGGTAACGATCAGTTTGCCTTTACGAAATGTAAAGGCACCAGAGAGGCAATCTGCTTCTGCCGTTGATAATGAAAGCAAGGCTAAAGAAAAATCAAGACAGTTCATAGGATTTGTCGACCTGGAAAATGCGTTCGACATTGTAAAACGGTGCAAAATGTTTGAAATTCGGAGAAAAATAGTGGTAATCTACAGGGAGAGACGGTTAATATACTTATGTGCAAGAGCAAAGAGGGAATAATAAGAGTAGACGACCAAGAACGATGTGGTCGGATTAAGAATGGTGTAAGACAGGGATGTAGTCTTTCGCCCCTTCTGTTCAAACTATACATCGAGCAGCCAGTGATGGAAACAAAAGAAAGGCAGGGAGAGGATACAAAGTCAAGGTGAAAGGATGTCAATGAGACGATTCGCTGATGACATTGCTATCCTGAGCGAATATGAAGGAGAATTATATGATCTGCTGAATGGAATGAACACTCTAATGAATACAGAATATGGATTGAGAAAAAATCGAAGAAAGACAATCGTAATGAGAAAGAGCTGGAAGTAGAACAGCGAGAAACTTAACGTCAGGACTGATGGTCACGAAGTACATGTAGTTAAGGAATTGTGCCACCTACACAGCAAAATAACCAATGACGGGCGGAGCAAGGAGACTATAAATAGCAGACTAGCAGTGACAAAAGCGGCATTCCTGGCTATGAGCAGCATACTGATATCAAAAATAGGCCGTAATCTGAAGAAGAAATTTTTGAGAATGTACGTTTGAAGCACAGCGCTGTATGGCAGTGAAACATGGACTGTGGGAAAACCGAAACTCTAGAGAATGGAAGCATTTGAGATGTAATGCTTCAGACGACTATTGAAAATTAGGTGGACTGATAAGTTAGGAAATGAGGAAGTTTTGCGCAGAATCGGAGAGGAAAGGAATATATGAAAAATATTGAGAAGGGGAAGGGTCAGGATGATAGGACATCTGTTAAAACATGAGAGAATGACTTCCATGGTACTGGAATGAGTAGCAGAGGGCGGAAATTGTAGAGGAAGACATACACCCAACAAACAATTGAGGAAATACGTTGCAAGTGCTACTCTGAGATGATTACGTTGGGACAAACCAGTCAAAAGACTGATGAAAAAAAAAAAGAAAGAAAGAATAGTGACAGGGACACCTAATTCCCGAATTCCTTATGTTTGTTCTGCGTCTATTTTTCTTTTCAACATTAACTCACGAATTTATGAATAATAATGTGAAATAATTTTGTTTCTAACTTCCTACAAATAAGTAATTCTGAGTGTCTGCCTATATTGTGCTGCAATCTCTGTTGTCTTGCATGTGATGGGATAATGTTCATGAAAGACTCATGGGCTTCATGAAAGACTCATGGGCTTAATGAATCAGATGCCAACTTGTCCGCATGGAACCTACTTGTAGTTTCATTCTTTGTTCTCCGTATGTACACACATCAAAAAAAGGTTTTCATCACCCCGGTTCCCAGAACTCCTGAAGACAGATGTTGACTGTGGATGTTGTATCATAGTCCCTTTTATGGTTCAGAGATGTCACTAAACCCGTCCAAAGATGTAAACAACCATGCATGAGCAGCGCATATTAGACGGAGGGGATCCGAAAACCGATCAGTTCCAGTCATTCCACCAGGAAGGAGGTACACGGCTCGTGTTGTCTGCAGTTCAACCATGCCTAGACGGTCAATACGGAAGATGGCGGCTGCAGTGTAACACGTGTTAAGTTCGGCTCGCGAAATTTAGTTGAATTCGAAGGTGTTCACGCAGGTGGTGTTGTCTAGTACAAGAGGAAATCGTGTAAACAACAGTGTTCTGTGCAGTAGTGCTATTTTTTTCCTTGCTCCGCCAGTATCTTCGAGAAAATGGTAAACAGAAGAGTCAACAGCAGCGCGCGTCCAGCAGCGGGGAAGCAGCAGGTGCGCCGGGCCTGCTCTTGGCGGAAGGTGTAGCCGCGCCTCCCGGTATAGGGGAGCTGGTCCGCTCTGAGGTAAACGCTGCGCTTCGCGATAAAAAAAATCTCGATCTGATAGCAGGCACCATATCAGATACAGTAACGGCAGCAGTATTGGCCAAAATGCGTGAAACTGTTGAGGCCAATACTACCGAAATTACAGCACTAAAAAAGTCTGTGTCTGAATACGAGAAAAAGGCACGAGAGTTGGAAGTGAAACTATGTGCCGCAACAGACGAGCTGGAACAGTACCAAAAGCGAAATAGTCTACGACTGTTTGGAGTAGCAGAAAATAAGGAAGAAGACACGGACAACCTGCTTATACAGGTTGCGCGTGAAAAATTAGGCGTTGAAGTGACCAAGGCAGACATTGACAGGAGCCATCGGGTGGGACGAAAACTACCAGGTGCTACCAAACCTCGTCCAATAATAATTAAATTTCTCTCATACTGAAAAAGGGCTGAGATCTTTACCCAGAAGAGGAAGTTAGCAAGAACAGGGCTTACAATAAGGGAAGATCTGACACACGAACGGCTAAAGATTTTAAACAGTGCCATATCCCATTTCGATCTTCAGAATGTGTGGACTCAGGATGGCAGAGTAATCATTAAGACAGCAGCTGGAAAGAAGACAGTCACAAACATGACAGAACTAAATAGTATTAAGTGAACCTACTCGAGCCAACAGTGCAAACTTAACACCATTTGCAAATTGTAACAGTCCTATACTCAGATATACTGTCTTGTAATTGTATTAACATTTTAATTATACCCATATTTGTACCTTCAACTAATTGTTTTCGTAACTGTATTAACGTTTTACTATTTTTTTGTACCTGTAGCTCTAACCTTTACCTAATTTTAGTTACAGCTAATACTTTTTTCATTTTCTCCATTTATTCTCTTCCATTCTGTAATAGTTCTATTGCAATTTTTAGTCTCTCCTTTAGTTCATTAATCACCCATCTCTTCGGTTTAAATTGTTCATAACAAAAATCACTATCAGTATTACTTTAGCAAATCCCAATCTAATTTTCCCGCAAGACATCAAAAAGCTCTTCCATGCATGTCTCACCACGAGATATTTCACGTGGAATGGCGATTTATATGAACAGCTCGAAGGCGTCGCCATGGGTAGTCCTCTCAGTCCAGTGATGGCCAACCTCTTCATGGAACAATTCGAAGCACAGGCACTGGACTCGGCGAGTTGCAAACCTAAGGTGTGATACAGATATGTCGATGATACTTTCGTGGTGTGGAGCCATAGTGAAACTGCCATTTTTAGATGTGCTGGCCACAAGGGACACAGCGTGTATCGAAAACAGACACACGGACCGATACCTGCACAAACTGTCAAACCACCACCCGAGCCAGAAAAGAGGCATGATTAGTACGCTCGTAACGAGAGCAGGACGAATATGTGAGCCGCAGCACCTCAAACGAGAAATGCAAACCTGTAAACTCTTCTGAGGAGCAGTGGGTACTCCACAAGTTATATCAGAAGTGCAACAGAGCCAAACACTCGGCGAAGTAAGGAACCAGAAAAAGAAATGTCGGGTACGGCTTTTCTGCCGTACATTCCCAGAGTGACGAACAGAATCGGCCGTATATTGCGCAAACATGGCGTAGACACGATTTTGAAACCGACAAGGAAGATCACAATGTGTCTTAGATCGGCGAAGGATAGAAGAGCCCCACTTGCAATGTAGGGAATATACTGTATACCATGTACATGCGGAAAAGTTTACGTCGGAATGACTGGACGATAAATTAACACCAGGATCAAAGAGCATAAGCGACACTGCAGGCTGGGGCAGGTGGAGAAACCGGCCGTGGCAGAGCACGCACTGAATGAGACCGACCACGTAATAAAATTCGCCAACAAGGAAATTCTGGCTGTAGAGGATCACTATCACACGCGCTTGTTCAGAGAAGCTATAGAAATACAAAAACACGCGAACGGTTTCATCAAGAAAGAGGAAAGCCTTAAGGTAAACGGATCCTGCCTTCCCGTACTGCAGCGAACGACCGTCGCAGGTAGCAAGAGGAGAACCGCACCGGAAATGACCGCGGAGAAGCCCTCGGACGTTGGCGCGCCAGGTACATATAGTCTGCGGCCGCGAGATCGGCTCCAGTTCACCACCGGCAGTGGAGGGTGAAGCTTTGACAATGCCAGCCACTCGTGCTGGCGAAATGTCAGAAAAATCATGAGATGAACGTCGGCCGAAGAACCCGAGACAGGAGCCAGTAGGCAGTTTGTTAATTGTAGCTTCCTACGATAATCACTACCAGTATCACTTTAGTAAATTTCAATTTAATTCTAGCTTCCTATTAAGCTTACTTCTCTCTGCTGACAGCATCGGCCTCTTAAATCACTCCCCTTTCCCTTAATTCCACCCTAAGCTCTTTCAAATACGGTAATTACATTTCTCCTCTTACGACATAGGATACTCAGTGACACACAGCCGTCACTATTTTGGTCATATTCTCCTTGCACCGAATACCACGAATCCATTTTCTATACTCCCGCAACCTCAGGAAATCTCTTGCAGTCGCCTTTCTTTCGGCACTCGCGGAGTCACAAACAGGGCACGCAAAATCTGGGACACTCCTGTTTTATGTCACTTGGCGGAAGCACCGGCCAGTGCCCCTCGCGGCAGGTAGTGCCTAACAAAGAGACAAACCAGAGTGTTTCGGTAGGTCAGATGGTAGAGCACTTGCCCGCGAAAGGCAAACACATTTCTTAGGACAGACAGATAAAAAAAGCGAGGTGGCGGGGTCGGTGCATATATACGAACAGATCTCAAGCTAAAGTCTTATGTACGTCAAACCCTGCTGTAGAAAAAGAGGCTGAATTCATGTTCATTGAAATAAATATACAAAGTCGGAAGTTCTTGACTGGCGTCGTGTACAAGCCGCCAAAAATAAGTTCAATGAGTTCCTTTCAGTCGGAATTACATTCACTTCAGTGTCAATACGAACATGTCATCGTAATGGGTGACTTGAACATAGACCTGCTAAGAGACACTCCCTCCGCAATAAACCTAAGAAGACTGTTTAGTTGCAATAGCATGAACATTCTTCCATTACAACCTACGCACCATATGTCGCACAGTCACGCTCTTATAGACGTAATCGCAACGAAACAGAGTGACAAAGTAAGAGATGTTGGTCAATCATCGGCCCCTGGCCTCTCAGCACATGATGTAATATTCCTGGCCTACTCTGTGCAGCCCCCAAGGATCAAATCGCGTTACATAACTTGGGGGAACATGAAACGTATTGACCTTGACGCTCTAACAGCCGATTGCTCAGAAATCTCACGGCATCAAACAATCAGAGAACCTACAATCGACGGCAAAATTAATGAACTTGGTGATAAACTCACTGCCCTCTATGACAAACATGCACCTGTACGCACAATCCGTGTAAGAAAACCTCCTGCTCCATGGCTGACATCTGAATTACGTCAAATGATGACTAATAGGGATGCTGCCCACAGGCGTTTCAAGGCAGATCCGAAACCCGAGCGTTTCGAAGAATATAGAAAGCTACGGAACAGAGTGAAACAATGCATTCGCAATGCTAAAATCAAGCACGCTCGCTCCCTTGTATGCAGCGATCTGACGCCCACGACTCTATGCAAGAATCTCCGTAGCTTGGGGGTCGGAAAGGCAAAATCGGAAACTACTTTTCATGTGTCAGCTAACGAATTAAATGAATTCTTCCCTGCACGTCTGAACACCAGCACGGCTGATAATTACCGTGCACAAGAATCCCCAAACAGGATAACTAACAACGACACCTTCCATCTAAAACATGTAACAGTAAATACGGCAAGAAAAGCAATAATGAGAATCTCTTCTGGTGCAATAGGCAACGACAGTATCAGTATACCCATGATTAAGAATGTTGCCGATATCTTAGTACCTGTCTTAACTGACATATTTAACTTTTCCCTCGTGAACGCAATGTACCCCACTGCATGGAAAAGAAGCATAATTCGACCCATCCCTAAGATCGAAAACCCGCAATTGCCTAGTGATTACCGACCAATTGGCATACTGCATGCTGTTTCCAAAGCACTTGAATATATTGTTCATTACCAAATCACTGAACACCTGCATGAATTCAGTCTATATGACAAATTTCAATCCGGTTTCCGTAAACATCACAGCACGAACACTGCTCTAATTAACGTAACTCATGACCTGTAATATGCCATCGACAATCGAAAGGCAACAATATTGACGCTACTGGACTTTAGCAAAGCTTTTGACACTGTTAACTTTGGCATATTGCTCAGAAAAATGCAACAGCTTAATTTCTCAGATAGTGCAATGAGATGGTTTGAAAGCTACTTAAAAGACAGACAGCAGTGTGTTGTCCTCGTAAATAAGGCCGGCCAGTGTGACTGAGCGGTTCTAGGCGCTTCAGTCTGGAACAGCGCGACCGCTACGGTCACAGGTTCGAATCCTGCCTCGGGCATGGATGTGTGTGGTGTCCTTAGGTTAGTTAGGTTTAAGTAGTTCTAAGTTCTAGGGGACTGATGACCTCAAAAGTTTAGTCCCATAGTGCTCAGAGCCATCTGAACCATTTTGCGTAAATGAAAAATGTTCCTGGAAACATGTTTCCTCGGGAGTGCCACAAGGATCAGTCTTAGGACCACTTTTGTTTTCTTTAAATTTGAACGATATTTCGTCGGTTCTGTCCTCCTGTAAATATCATTTCTATGCCGACTACCACCAGCTCTACCTAAGCGTCAGACCTGAAGATATAAACACTGCAATCGCTCAGATGAATGATGATCTGTCTTCAGTAGTGACATGGACGAAAAACCTAGGGCTTAAACTAAATGCAAAAAAGACGCAAGTAATCTTAATAGCCCATCAGAAATTAATAAGTTCACATTTCCGCAAACGGCTACCTCCTATTCTGCTCGACGGTACTCCAGTACCATACCAGAAAACAGTTAAGAACTTGGGTGTAACTTTGGATGAGCATCTCAACTGGGCGGAGAATACAGTCGCAGTGTGCCGAAAGACGTCTGCTTGTCTCTGTGCTCTCAAAAGGTTTCGGAACATATTTCCACAGGACTTGAAACGCCAGCTCGTGCAAGCACTCGTTCTACCGACCCTCCACTATTGTGATGTGATTCAACAAGGCATGAGTACTGAAAACAAAAGACGGCTAGAGCTAACCATGAATGCCTATGTGCGTTACACCTCCAACATTCGCCGATATGATCATGTTAGTGCTTCATACTCCGAGCTAGGGTGGCTGCGGCCGGACAAATTGCGTGACTACCACACTCTATTATCTTCTTCACCGACACTTCGTCGCGCAAGCACCCCAGTACCTTGTGTCAGAGATTAAAAACCTGTCATGCCATCATAATCGAAACACGAGGTCACTCTTATTTGGTATCCTAACTGTGCCCACTCACCAAACAGAAACTTTTGCAAACTCTTTCTCAGTTGCCGCTGTCCGCCTCTGGAACAAACTGTCCCTTACCTTGAGGAAAATTCAATCTCCTGCTGCTTTTAAGAAGAAGTTGAAGCACTTCCTACTATCATCCTCATAAAGTTCTCCACAAAATTAATGTACAAGGCCAATTCTCTCATCTGTCAAATAGCAAAGCTAGTGTCTCCTATCTTGCTCCTGAGATGCCTTCCTCTTCATCTATCTCTATTAGCCACGCAATCTTCTTTTCCTTTATATTTCCTTAATTATGTTTCATCATGTCTTTCTGTTTTTCTCCTCCCTTCACCATGAGTCTCCCTCATACTCCCTGCTGCCAGCACTCCTATCTAAAATCTTTCTCTTCAATAATGTATTTTTCCAGGTGTACCTTTCTAATTGCTTACTTCACTTTTTGTACTAGATGTAGTTCAACATGCCTACTAAAACATAAGAATGTAAAATAAGTAGAATGCCTGGTTAGATGTAAGAGAGGGCCTGATGACACTAATCTTGCCAGGTTAAATAAATCAATAAATATCGCAGTTCGATAGCGTCCGCATTGTTACTTCGTGCCAGGAATGAACTTCGACGAGGGAAGTTTCCAGGCGTCTCGGAGTGAAACAAAGCGATGTTATTCCGACATGGAGGAGATACAGAGAGACAGGAACTGTCGATGACATGCCTCGCTGAGACCGCCCAATGGCTACTACTGCATTGGATGACCACTACCTACGGATTTTGGCTCGGAGGAACCTTGACAGCAACGTCACCATGTTGAATAATGCTTTTCGTTAAGCCACAGGACGTCGTGTTACAACTTAAACTGTGTGCAGAAGGTGCATGATGCGCAACTTCACTCCCGACGTCCATGGCGAGGTCCATCTTTGAACGACGACACCACGCAGCGCGGTACACATGGGCCCAACAACATGACGAATATACCGTTCAGGATTGGCATCATGTTGTCCTCATCGATGAGTGTCGCATATGCCTTAAAACAGACAATCGTCAGAGACGTGTTTGGTGGCAACCCGGTCAGTCTGAACGCCTTAGACACACTGTCCAGCTAGTGCAGCAAGGTGGCGGTTCCCTGGTGTTTTGGGCTGGCATGATGTGGGGCCGACGTACGCAGCTGGTGGTCATGGAAGTCGCCTTAACGGCTGTACTAGGGAGCCTGTACAGGGAGAGAGTAGCCAACCGGACGTTACGGCGGCATTTTTCTGCCAAACTGCGGGCGGGACTTTCGAATGGCCAGTAGTGGAGTACACAGTCACCGAATCAAAAGCACAAGACAATATGGCGAAATCATTCGTTAAATGCCTTTCTTTACAGCTATAATATACTCATAGTAGCCTACTACTTACAGCACAGGAAAATTTGATACAGTGGCTGTAAAAATTATTCGATACTTGCATTTATCTCCTTTAAAGTTCGTTTACTAGACGTCTTGCGATGAAAATAAAGTAAATAAAAAATTACAGTGTATAGCATTTGTTTTGCATCGGAAGAGCATAACGCTAAAGATTTAACGTACCTGTATTACGTCAGATGAATGAAAGTTGTAAGCAGTTATTTACTGGTGACATGCAAAAAGTGTGAGACGTATTAGTACTTCTGAATACCTCTCGTAGATTACAAAGGAAAAATGTTACAAAAATCAGGTAATGTTAAATATAGGCTACTGTAACAACGACCAAATATAACAAGAAAACTACCGTATCCCTTCTACCCCACAGTAAGTAGGCCTATTAAAAACTGTCTTCAAGAGTACCTACTATTACTTACTACGAATAGTGTTTCAGCAACCACGACAACTGCGGAAAACATGCTTACAACTTGCCTGCGTCAACAGTCTGGGAATAAAAGTGAAACCAAAGTAATGCCTACTGTTCTGATTCGGAACGAAATAAAGTTTGACGCTACAAAGTCGAATGAGCATGGCACAACAATTACAGGAACTTTCCGTTTCCAGCAAGGACTGTCAGATATTGGCTTCAGAAAAGCTTGTGATGCTAGCAGTAGGCACGAACTGTTAAAGAAATAAGAGCTTAAAAACCGATATTCATTTAAATCGAACATGTATGCACAACGCATAACAAGTTTCTCAATAATTCAAATACCTTTTAATCGTTTCCAAAAGTCCTCTGAACTTAAATTCAACTCAAAAGCACGGAGAACATAGGAAGCGCGAGAGACGTTTGGCAGAAAAATGGCCTATGGCCACTCTCTCTGTATACAGGCTCTCTAGGCTGTACGATCCGTAAATGCCATCTTTCGACATATAGTGCAACCATATCGGCAGGATATTGGCAAGGCATTAGTCTTCATGGACGACAATTCTCGCCCCCATCGTGCACATCTTGTGAATGACTTCCTTCAGGATAACGACACCGCTCATCTAGAGTGGGCAGCATGTTCTCGAGACATGAACTCTATCGAACATGCCTGGGATAGATTGAAAACGGCATTTTATGGACGACGTGACCCAGCAACATTTTTTGTTTGAATTCTCATGTATTGATTGGTGGCAAGCAAGTCGTTTGTCGATCGGTCCGTGGCTGTCCCTTGGTTGGGTTCCGACGGTTTAAGTGTAGTTGGGCTCACCACCTGTCTCACCTAAGTGAACGACCTCCTGGAGGATTGTGAGTGCGGTTGTCTTTACGGTCTTTCTCACCGGTGTTTAATTGTCTGTTTATAATCTATCATAGCAATTGATAACAAAAATCATTTTTTTTACTGTGTTTTATGTAAGTAAGTTTGAATTCCGGCAAGTGGATATTTCCTGAAAGGTTATTGCCGTTGTGTTGTCTTTTCTTTTAGTCCAGTTTCAGCTATATATTTTTTTAAAACTTTGGAAAATTAATTGTCGACCTTCAGCCTTGGAACCTTACTCTTAAAATTACCTTTCAAACTTTAACATTGCGGCTTGGAACCTCAGTCTTAAAATTATTTTTCAAGCTTAAACATTGCGGCCTTCTGCCTTTGAAAGGTTATGGTAGTAGTATTTGCAATTTTTGAAAATTTTATTCTGGGCCTTTGTATTGCATCTTGTTTATGTTTGTCTATCCACTCTTGCCTTGAGGCTTTCAGTTTAGCGGTGATATATTTTAATTCTTTTATTTGAAATTGTAACTGCGTTTTTTTTAGTCACTTGAAATTCACTTTGTTGACGTTTAAGATTTATTGTTTGGAGGCCTTAAGCCGTGAAATATTTGGAGTCTGAAACTGGTAGTAGTACAAGTTCGGCTATGTACCGCTTTGCTTGTAAATGTGTTATTAAATAACAATAAATTGCAATTTTAAGGTGAAACTGGCCTCAACCGTATTGGCCCTTTCCACAGTCCTAATCAACTGTTGTGCCCAGCTGGTTTAGCGGAAGATCTCTTGACTGCCTTCGACCCAGTTCTTGTGTAACATAACAGCTAGATCAGAAACGGACAACGATAGAAAGCAATTACAGGTGCATTATCCGTCAAGTTATGAAACGTCCCCATAGAAAAATTATACAGTACTGGGCTTAAACTGACACACAATATGTTTTAGCGCAACGCAATCTGACTTTCAATAATCCCTACAAAAGAATGGCCCTGACTAACATTGACCTATACCTTTCACAAATCACTTACCTCACCAAAAATCTTCGTTACTCGAACTACTGCAATACAGCGAGCGCCACTACTGCCAGCGAAATAAAAGATTCAAACTACTGAAGGCACTAACTACTGATAGGCATAGTTAGCAAATGAAAGATTTTGATAGAGAACAAACAATGTATTTACCTTAATAGTGTTCAAAAGTCATAATGTATATAGGAGTTCATGACATCCAGTCTTACAAATTTCAAAACTCCGCCATCTCTCTCCCCTCATCCATTACTGCCGGCAGCTCACCTCCAACTGGGCAACGCTACGCGCTGTTAACAGCCAACAGCACAACACTACAATAGCGAATATTACAACAATGCCACCCAGCCACAGACTGCACACAGCACGGCCAGTGATTTTCATACAGAGCGCTACGTGGCGTTACCAATATAAAAACCTAAACAGCCTACTTACATAGCCCCTGTGATCCCCAATTTTACAAATTGTTTTGGGCACTGGCCAATACAGATTTGGAAAAATTTTTCGTAATTATAATTACAATAACAAAGAAATAAAATGCACACACTTATTGATACAATGTTGGTCAAAAGCTAAAATTTTCTCACAGACCATAAAGACAGTCCTGATCATTCATCACAGTAAAACTGCCGTTTGTTTTCTCAAAGTCTGAGCAGTAAAAGAAAATGCACACAGAAGTTGTGGATTTCCATGCAGTCTTGAAGAAGTAGTGCTGTCCTTCCAATAGAAAGAAAGTGCTGACTCTTGACATGCAGACAGGTAATGGGGCACAACAGAGCAAATCCACAGCAGAGTCAGTCAAAGTTGAAGGATATTGGTAGGTAGGTCATCACAGAGCAGACCAACGGTAGTCCTGGTAGAGATTACGGTATTGGTGGGCCACCAGAGGTGCAGACCCATTGAAGTCCTTGTAGAGATAATGGTACTGGTGGGCCATCAAAGGTTCAGACCCATTGTAGTGCTTGTACAGACGGCCAGCAGCGATCTGTTGCGACTGTGCAGGTGCACAATCACCATCGAAGAGTCTTGCAGAGAATATAGTAAGTCCATGAACCACCACTTGTGCACTCACAAAATTTTTTTTGAATTGTCCTTAGAACCAGCAATGCTGTTATCCAGTCCCTTGCTGAGTTATTAGCACACGTGCAAACACTATCAGTCCCTACTTCTCACATATTGTCCATATACTATGACCAACAGAAATGTGTGCAGTGAAATGAAACTTAATTTGAAGAACTGGTGTCTATACAATTATAAATTTACAACTTGAGAATACAATTACAAAGATACAGAACACATCATTAAAGAACATAATACAGATAACATTTGTAGTAGTACAGGCTTTATAAAAGAATAGAAATAAACATAAACATCAGTGTTACAAGAATTATGACATAAGTAAATACATAAAAGATCAGAATAACTTGTGAAACAACTTCAGACATGAACATTAGAACAAAACGGAATAAATAATGTCTAAGCATCTTTACAAGGTAAATAACATATTATCAGGAAAATTCTACAACATAAATCTTATTAGCTAAACACATACAGACAGGAAAAACACAAATTCACATAGTGTAATAACACAAAAATACAGAGCAGGGTTTGTTTTCAGTGTAACATTTGGTACTGCAGTCCAATCCAAAACTTCATTCCATAGATTTTTCGTCTTATTTCAACATTAGTTTCCACCAAAAAAAATCGTATCCAAGCAGGCTTTCTGTATTTATATGTTCACATATTTCCTAGTTCATTATTTTCCATTACCTTATCTCATCATTTATTTCCAAGAAAATCCTACCTAAACGTATTGTCCCTAAACCCTACTTTTTTTTGTTCATATGCTCTTTCAAAATACTTTTTTTGGCCAAACCATTTTCTTATAGCTTCTCAATGCATTCCTTCCAATTCATCGCAACTCATTCTCTTATATAGTCTACACCTTCTTAAGCTAACTTAAATCAACTGAGCTCAGATGCTAAACTAAGGGATGAGGCAATGCAGCAGCACAGAACAATTAACACAAACAGCAATGACAAAAAAATGGAAATTGGCAAAGCAAGCAGCACCAAATACAATAACTTATATCTAAACATGACAAAGCTCAAGCAGAAAAAATATTACAGTAAAAATGGCCATGTTTAATACCTATGTCAAATCTTAACACTAGAGTGATGCATCACAAGAACTTGCGCTAGCAGATAAGGTACCAAATCGTAAAAAAAATGATTTATGCAATTCCTGTGAAGGGAAATGTCTATTTATGTGCCCTCGTTTTCTTGGAAGTATATCATAAACTTACTATTGACTAGATCTGTAGGCATAAAATAACTATATTAGTACATCTATTAAATTTTATTTTAACCAATGCTGCAGTGCAGCTAGAAACTAGACATTAAACAAAATGAGTAAATAAATACATAAAGCAAGCCATATGCCATTTCTCTCAACTAGCAAGACAATAGCCGTGAAATGTTTCTCATCGTTTCATTAGGCATTTTAGTAAAATCATAAATTAAGAGCTCCACAGTATAATTATATGTTTTCAAGTCTGAGGGTGTCGTATTTGCGATGCTTTCTACAAAGGAATGTCAATAGTGAGGATAATGGCCTCTCTTTTTTTCTCCACCTGTGCCTCTGAAAGGCACACACTAATGACCTATTTCCAAGCGACTGTCGTGCAACTGGGAGCCCACGATGCATTACATGAAGGTCACTTACCTTTCTTACTGAAATATTTACGGCAGCAGTTTCCGCTATAGTGGCAGTCTCATATAAAAAATTTCACAGGTCAAGAATTTGCGTTACAAATCTGTAGAAACAAAATCCTATTGGTATAACAGAGTCAAAAAATTTTCGGCGGCATTGTGATACATTCGCGCATGTACACACATTTCATAACTCTTAAAGTACGATTCTCAGCTTATTGATCTTAAATATACCTCAACAGCATAATACACATCGTCATCGCAATAATAGCATTATAAAAGATGAATCACATCTCAGAATCGTTGCCGCTTCTTTCAATAATTTCAAGACCTTCAATAAAGTCATCTGCCTCAAACGTACTTTAAAAATCATGATCCCATACAAAAATACATCATTCAATGCTGTAGTAGTATTACAATGATTCCGAAAAAAATATGAACAGTTCACAAAGTACAGACAAAATACAGTTTCGTAAGTGTAAAGTTATCTAACAGTGTAATTACGTAAACATCTGACACTGATGTGGTAAAATAAATGTTTGTCTCGTCCAGTTAAATGATCAGATAGCTGTGTAATTTATGTGTTAAAGAAATATGGTACCGATGTGTAACGTTGTAAAAGCCAATACCATATTAGCTAGGGCTCCTTGTGCTTGCCAAACACATGGTACACAAAGTAAGCGTGTACCCCCCTGAGGATTAATGTAACTATACCCTGAGGTGTCACAGATTACAGCAATGGAATGAAATGTATCACGGAAAACGTTTGTATCATTGTACTTTAAAAATAAATGTTTTAAGTGCAAAATTAATCACTCAAATATGTGTACTGCAGCGCTAAACTGTGCGTCTTGTTGTAAGATAATCTCTGTGGAAGTGTCATTGTTATCGTCCTCCGAAAGAGCTCTTCAGAAGTCAATGTACTTACCTAATGATAAACAAAAGTGAAATGCTTTGCGTATAGATATCTTAGTTATTACGCTTATTGCCGTGATGAAGAAAGTACTGTGCTGTATCATATTGCTGTGATACGGAAAAGGCTGTCTCATTGTAGCTATACCACAAACGTTACAACTAAAACATGCTTTACTTTCCAGAATAATTCAGAAAAACTGCGCAGATATAAGACAGAAACACCGCAAAAGCAACATTGTAAATTGTCACTCGTTAGTAGCGTCGTGATAAAATCGTGTAGATGTCACATAAACTAACCACTGTGTCATCTGGTATCTCACAGAAAGTACTTTAAATCCAGAATGTATTTACAAGTAAACCAAAATGTTGCATTAAAATCTAATTATCAGTAATGGTAAATGTTCTAAGTATGTGAGCCTAATAGTCGTTACGTAATCGTGCAACTAACAAGTAAGAATGTACACACACAATAACACTGTGTCGTCTGTTCACAACAACAATGCATTCGCAATTTCTGTTTAAATAAGTTCTCTTGGTTCTTGACTGGATATTTAACTTCAAACATTGTTGCATGTTAACAGATTCTAAGTCTGACAAAGCATACTAGTAGTAACGTAAAGTGAAAAGTTATATGGCAAAGATAAAGTTAAAAAGCAGATTATCTTTCAATAAACGGTTTTAAATGTGAAATATGATGTAAACCTTTACTCTTTCTTCAGTGCGCTGCAAATCAACTTGAACGCAAATTATCATGCGGTATATGTCGGTAAAGAATGCTAAAATTTTTCTCAAGGTTAGCGTCAATGTTATCTTTCTCTGAGCCAGCCGGCGCACGTGGCTGCCTGCGGTGCGAGTCATTGTCTGTCTCTTTGTTGGCGCGCGTCGTTATTGGGATTAGGACACCTAACTTTTACAAATTTACCTTGCCAAGAGGCCACTACCTAGTTTGAACCACGCCAGTTCTGATGAAATTCACGTCTGTCGTTATAATTATATCGTCTGTCGTCATGTCGGTAGATTCCATAGTTCCTTTCTTGTCGGGGTCATGTGGTGGAGAATTTCTTCCGGAATCGTAACTGCGCGCTGGACCGTTACGTCTTAAGTTATTCTGTCTCCCTTGATAATGATTATTTTGGTTCCCATTTTGTCTGTTGCTCTGATTGTCTCTGTGATAGTCACTACTGCGGAGAGGTGATCTTTCCCTGTAATTATTACTACTCTTCCAACGGTTATCGTATGGGTGGTGTCTGTTTTGGTCACGATTTGTGTTGTGAGAATAGCCTTGTCGTGTCCAGTTATTATTTCTTTCATCGCGGAATTGTGACTGATGTGACCTGTAATTGTTGTGTTCCTGTTTTCGCATTCCGCGATTGTCAGTGTCAATTTCCAGTTCTTGTAACAGTCCCTGAAAAGCTTCAGTGTCGTCTTTGCAACGTCCTGCCAAAATAATATGTCGTAAATGTTCAGGTAATTTGATTAAGCAAATGCAGATGAGTTCTGAGGGGTTGACAGGTACTGATTCTTGTGCAACATGTCTTCAAAATATTTCACTAGACTGGAGAATTCAGATTGTTCGAAATGTTTCATCATTATGATGCTATGTTTTACTCGGTCTTGTGTAGCTTGAGACCAATATGCCGAGAGGAAGGCATGATAAAATTCTCCTTCACTGTGGCAATCGCGAATGACCGATCGCATTCTTACAGCTGGTTCATTCTCTAAATAGCCACACATAAATTCTAACCTGTGATCCAATGACCAGCTGGGAGGGAAACAATGAGAGAACTGATGGAGCCACGCTTGTGGATGAATGTCATTGCCAGAATTCTTAAATGTTTTGAATTTACGTGTAGTAAATAGTCAAAATCATCATGTCGGCGAGTGGCATGTCGGTCATTGTTAAGTCGTTTCGGCGGTTCCATCTCAAAATTCGGTGCACCTTGCCAATTTCTTTCATAATTTCCGAAATGCCCTGTGTTATTATTTTGTGGCTTTTCCGTATTTCTAAGTCCCTCTTCCCGTGTTGGAGCGCGAGTGTCTTCTGAAATATGTAATTTTTGTATTACTTGTGCCAACTGATCCTGTACTTCACGGATTTCTCTTTTGTATTGCGTATTAATTTGATTCTAATTATGTTTGAATTTCTTAATTTGTTAATACTCTTCTGTGTCAGTGATGGCTACAGATCTTGTGTCATTCAGATCATCATCTACCTTTGCAGATAAGTTACTGAACTGATCCGAAAGTTCGGGTACTTTCTCCGATAGTGTACTTCTTTCCTCAGTGTGTTTTTCTGAACCAAGTTTCAGAGTGTCCATTTGTGTTGAAATCGTATCTGCTATGTCCTTTAAGTTTTCCTGAGCTTTTGCAAGTAGCGTAACCGAATCGGTAGATGCAACTGAGTCAATTTTAGCCCACAAGCTCTCATGATTTTCATGAACAATAGTTTGCAGTTCTTTTATGGCTGGTTCGTGATTCTGTAATGCATTTTCATGCCGCGAAAAAATAGGTTGAAAATGCTCACAAATTTGTATTTTTACGTCATTACAGACTTTTTGACATTTCGATTCAATGTTATGTAACTCAGTAGTAAAATCTTCACGTGTTTGTTCAAGTTTGGTGTCTAACTTTTGAAGCTGTGGCTGTGTTTGTCTCTGATTTTATTCCATTGTGTCTAACTGTTGCTGTGCTTGCCTCTGGTGTTGTCGCATTGTGTCTAACTTTTGAAGATTTTGTTCCATTTGTTTCTGATTTTGTTCAAGCGTTGTGTCTAGCGTTCGTAGATTTTGTCTCATTTGTTGCATTAACTGTACTAACAGTGCACTGGTGTCTGAATAATGTTCCTCTGTGCTATTCGGCAGTGCATTTGAACCGGCAATATTCGCATTTTGAAAAGCAGAAAATTTGTCTTGATTTATTTGACAAAGGGGTGAGGACGCAAAACCTGAATCTACAGTATTTGCAAGATTGTGTCCTGTCATTTCGGAACCCTGGGCGAGCTGTTGCCGACCGATCGATCGATAATGCTTCCCTGTTCACTAATTGTTTCACTGCCTACACCATTATTTCCAGCCCGCACAGTTACCAAATTACTACTTTGAACATTAGTTAATTCATTACATGGTGCCGCTAACACACTGCTTTCGTCTTCACTGTCATTTCTCAGATTACTTTGGAGCCTAGTATTACGTTTTCCACACGCCATTATTGTCACAATATTTCACACGACAACGCTTAAAAACACAATTTGAAGAGCAAAAATAACAGAACACATTAACATAGCACTGAAGATAATATCTACTTGGTGCAAATATACATGCGTGCCACACCTGTTTTACTGCACAACAATGAAAGACTGCAACTACAAAGGAGATTCTCACTACAATTACGCGCTAGCAATAAACAAAATCTACACTAATTACACAAACTACAAGACAAAATCAGAAGATTCCAGTGAGGTATCCTCGGGTAGGGGTCGACATATGAAACGTCCCCTTAGAAAAATTATACAGGACTGGGCTTAAACTGACACACAATATTTTTTAGCGCATCGCAATCTGACTTTCAATAATCCCTACAAAAGAATGGCCCTGACTAACATTAACCTATACCTTTCACAAATCACTTACCTCACCAAAAATCTTCGTTACTCGAACTACTGCAATACAGCGAGCGCCTCTACTTCCAGCTAAATAATTAATAGATTCAAACTACTGAAGGCGCTAACTACTGATAGGCATAGTTAGCAAATGAAAGATTTTGATAGAGAACAAACAATGTATTTACCTCAATAGTGTTCAAAAGTCATAATATGTATAGCAGTTCACGATATCCAGTCTAACAAATTTCAAAACTCCCCCATTTCTCTCCCCACATCCACCACTGCTGGCGGCTCAGCTCCAACTGCGCAACGCTACGCGCTGTTAACATCCAACAACCCAACACTACAATAGCGAATATTACAACAATGCCACCAGGCCACAGACTGCACACAGCACAGCCAGTGATTTTCATACAGAGCGCTACGTGGTGTTACCAATATAAAAACCTAAACAGCCTACTTACAAAGTGACGCTCTGAATGATTTTATTTGTAGTTGTGTCCATCGCGACAGCAGAGCCATCCCGGACCAGCGGCAAAATGAGAATACTGGCCATTTATTGTTCATGTAACTCCCTGTTCAAATCGTGGTGAAAAGATAACACTCATCCTGCATCACATTTACTTCAAGGGGCACACTGATAAACAGAATAGAAAAGAACGGCTTTGGAATTCGTAGATTGTAATCAGAAAACAGGAGTTTCTTTTGCACATTTAATTAGATCAGTATTCGTCAAATATTCGATTCCTATCAGTTAATGCGGCTAACAAGATTACGGTTGGGTGGTTCATTCGGGGAAGGAGACCACACTGCGAGGTCATCGGCCCCATCGGATTAGGGAAGGACGGGGAATGAAGTCGGCAGCGCCCATTCAAAGCAACCATCCGGGCATTTTCGTGTAGCGATTTAGGGGAATCGCGGAAAACCGAAATCAGTGTGTGCGGAGGCGGATTTGAACGGACGTCCTCCCGAACCCGAGTCCAGTGTGCTAACCAATGCGTCAACTCGCCCGGTCCACGGTTATTATAATGGAAGTAACATGAGAGGCAGCTCAAACCTCTGTGTGCTTTTCACAGCATTATGTGTGGCACATGCAGCTGACAAGTAAGTGGTCAAATCCAACATATCGAAACTTTAAATTTTTCACACGGGAAAAATACACCGAAAGTAATGCGGTGTCAAAATTTTAGCTGCTAAGGCGCACTACAGGTATTACTAAAGTGTTAAAGTTACTTATTTTTGACACAGTAAGAAGAGCTCGTGGTAGCTGTTCGTACAACCCTTCCCAGCCGGCGCGTGAATCAGCGAGTATGCAGGCGCATCTGTGACTGGAGAACACAGCGCAGCGTAGCGCTAAGCACGCAGTGCGCACACGTGAATTTCAAGCACTTAACCATACCGAGAAGGTCTCAAACCGTTCCTTTTTTGAATAATTTGTACTTCATATCCGCAGCAGAGATGTAATAAGTGCTATCTATAAAGCTGACAAGGAGAGGGAAGAAAATCGAGGCAGTGTATGATTTTACATTACGGATGACATCCGTCAGTCGGCCCTTTAACTGGTTGACATTACATATTTTACAACAATTCCTGTAGCACAAATCTTACGCCAATTTTTGCTAACAACAAAGCAGTTCCTTGTTTATTTCCTATAGTCGTCACAAAAATGCGAAGTTTCCATTGGATAACGAAAACAAAGATTTTTCCTTACACTAGGCACACCTGATAAAAGAAAAATTAATGCATTCAGGCAATTCACAGTAATTACTAATTTGTAAATACATAAAATTGTAATCAATCACTTTTTTCAATGGTTTCTTATTATTCCATGAACTGGTTTTCGAACCTTTTCAGATTCATCTTCGGATGGTTAATTCCGATCCTTAACTTCCACAAGTGCGCATTAAGAAGAAGAATCATTTCACCATGAAACCAGGTATGGAATAAAAGATGTAAATTCGCAAAACTTATTCGTCATAAATGTTTTTACATCATCATTACAATCAGGTGGCTAACTTGAAAACCTGACGTGAAACAGTTAAGGTTATACTGTAGATGAAACATCTGGGTTTTTATGGAAATACTCACTGAACACAGCTGGTCAGGTCACTGAGGAATGCCGCTTATTTATCAATGAATACCTTAATCATGTGAGAACAGGTTGACAAGGAGAAATTAACAACAAAATAGAGAAGCTTAATATTTCAAGTTTATTTCCAAAATTATGCGTACCTATGCGCATCGTTTACACCGTTCCATGGCTGTAAATGAAACAGCGGTTCATTCAGCACTGTCGCTCGTGTTAAAACTGTCTCGGGTAAACTATGCGTCAATAACATCTCACAGATTTGGGGAGCTTGGCAAATGAATACAATTTGCTAGACTTTGATGTGATTCACACATTTGCTGAACGAGAGGCTCGAAAAGCGCCACTGATAGTGTTCCAGGAAGGTCTGTTTTAGTGTGCTTCCCGACCCGCTGCACGACTCAGTTGCGCTCTCATTCAATCTGCTGCGCCATGATGGTTCTCTCGAATTACGCAGGCAGTGTCTCGTGTTACGTACAGTATCACTGTGTGCATGCCGTCTGTGGACGTACGTTTAGTGCTTAATAAGTGATTACGTTTAGTGTATATTTCATCCTGATGAGTATTATTCTTTTGTCTTTTCAGTATTCCCCGAGTTGCGTTAGGTTTAAATCACGTCAAACGTTCTTCAAAATAACAACAAACTGGATTGCTGTATTCGGAGATGGGACCCAGTCACACATCCTACCCCATTCCCAATCCTGGCTCTCACCGGCCCTATGTTTGTGTGTGTGCACGTGCGTGCGTGTGTGTGTGTGTGTGTGTGTGTGTGTGTGTGTGATGAAAAGTACTGATCTGGCAGATGCTAACGAATTTTTAATACATAACAGGGTTGTGAAAATAGTGCAGGTTACATACTTTTTACATTTCTGATGCTATGTGCGTACATGTGTGATGAGATTAACTGATCAGGCAGAATTTTAGGTACATCATTTGGCATAAACATTTTTTGGGAACAGCAATCTCGTAATCTTTATAAAATCGGTGAAAAAACATTATAGATGGCAATGAGTAATTTATTAAAATAACCAGTTTCGGCCTTGCATAGGCATCTTCAGACAGCACTATCAGCGGAAGGTGACGATGCATGGAACAGTCAGTTTGATTCAGTCGCAGTTTCAGGAGCTCAACGATCTGTTCTACGCATCGTCAAATGCAGCTGATGGTGCTGTCTGAATATGGCCTAAGACTAGACCGAAAACGGTCATTTTAGTAAAATACTCGTCGCAATCTAGACCGTTTTTTCTACGATTTTATAGAAACATTTTTGATAAATAATACAGACGTGTAAGTACTGTAAGTACGAACGGTATTGCCAGTATCGTGAGGTATTTCTGGTAAAGAGTTCTTCTGAACGAGGCCGAGGTGGCAGCTCCTGGGTTACGTACTGACTGGCTGTTCCATTTCAATGGTCGGAGAAATGCTGGGCTATCATTGGCTCTTTCATTTTATTTCCCGAGAAAATACTGTGCTCTGATTGGAGGGGTGGGAGGGCGGGGGATTTCACGCACTGGAGATCATTGATGACACCACACAATGAAGATTCTTAACGATTTCACTCGGTCATGGTGAAAGATCACTGATGACGTCATGATAATGTCCCTGCTCTCGCATGTAAGCAGCCCAAAGGACAAAGAAGGTCGAATCTGGTCCAGAAGCGGCAGGGCATTCTTGCTGACATGTTTTATACGACATTTTTCCTGAGTTCACTTCTTAGTCTTGTGTTTACGGGTTCATAAACATAATCATGAGATCACCAGCCCTCGCTGGAGTGACGTCACGAGAAGAGGAAGTAATTGTGGTGGCGTTGAGTGCAGGGCCCCCTCAGGGGAGGAGGCAGCGCAGCGCACCACGCGCCTGCGGTGTGTAGCCGCAGCAACTGCTGCGGGCGGGAGGTGGGAGGGGGTGGGGGGGGGTGCGTGTGCAGCAACAGGCACGCCACGCGCCTCCCTTCCGCCTCTTCCCCACCAGCACAGGGCTCAAGCGCAAGACTCAAGTTTCACCCGGCCGATCACGTGATTCCACCTCCACGAGGCGGGGCGTGACTGCTAGCGCTCCTGGTTCTACTTGAGTGTAATATGTTGCCTCAAAATAAATATTTTTCTTATTAACTTTCGTGTGTAGCGAACATGAGTTTCTACTTTGATGTTTTTATTGTTCAAAATAAAATGTATGTGACAAAATTGCCGAAGGAGTCGGCTTTAATTTCGTGTACGGCAATTAAAAAGGCTTAAGTTCGTGAAATTTCCACTTTAACGTGCTGTAACGAGTTGGCTATTGCTTTGTACATAAACATTTAGCAGATGCAAACAGTTCATTGTTCTTCTGAAATTTTCCCGGCGTATTTGTTCTTCTAATAATTTCCGGGTATGCAGCCGGATCCCGTCGACAGTTGCCACGATGTTTCGGCCCAGAGACGTCCGGCCGCGACTGCACCTGGGCTCTTCAGTAGTTGTGTACTCCCCTGATGATGGCCGGACGTCTCTGGGCCGAAATATCGTGACAGACTATCGACGGGATCCGGCTGCATACCCGGAAATTGTTATAAGTTCATTGTTCGTTTCGTTTCTTTATTAAAGTTACTGTCTGCTGGTGTTCTTGTGAGATTTTACTCCGCATGCTTCAAGTGTTATGTTCATAATATATCCGTGTCTTAGGCTGATATAACATTTAATGCATAGTTTAGCAATACATGGGATATGACTTTACAGAGTTTTACAGTCGGCTGAAGAATGAGTTTCCAACATTTTGTCCATTTGCCGCTTAAATAGAATACAATAATTATTGAACTGTCAATATTTTCCATACAGTCGCCCTTAGCAAACTGCTGAATGGTTCTAAAGCTTTGTACAATAACCACATATAATTGCTGCCATCACAAACTCTGTTGCCATTATTATGAATTACCTTATGTATCTATTGCATATCCAACATATGTGTGTGTTATTAGTTTCGGCAACTTGTTCTTTTGAATAACATTGCATAAAAGGTATGGTTTCTAGTACACACTTATATCTATCTAAAGAAACGAAAAATATTGGTGGACACTACGTGAAATTCAAATAACGAAATACGGAAATGCGCTTTAATAACTAATTCCTTCTGGACGGCGTGCATTTAACAAAGCAACTAGTCCAAAAGAATGTGGACTTTGAAGCACGAATTCTTGCCACTGCCCTTCAACAATACATTTTCGAAGTTTAGTGTACGCCTATGCAAGTTGGTACAAACACCTGCACGAACAGTTGGGCGACGTCACCCTTGACGATGCAGCACAGACAGAAGCACCTGCGATGGTGTACTCAACATAGTACACTCAAGTAAAACCAGGAGCGCTGGCAGTACGCCTCGCCTCGTGGAGGTGGAATCACGTGACCGGCCTTTGGCCGTTGTGGAGGGGAGACTACAAATTCCGTGTGGAACTTGAGTCTTGTGGACTCAAGCTGTCTGTTGCTTCCTCCACCTAACTTTCAACTGCCGACACGAGTCCCTCTCCAGACGCTATTCGCTTCCCACTGCCCTCACTTCGCTCCCTTGTCTCAAATTCAAAACGGCCCAGTTGTACGCCCCCGTCGCACAAGCTTTTACTCCTGAAAATTTACCCTGACCTAATTTTCTTTTCTAGATGGAGCAGTTAACAGCTGGGTTTATATGATAACATCAAACTACCAACAGGGAAGACAATAATTTAGTCTTCTGTTAGTGAAAGAATGCTGTACTATTTCTGTCCATTGTCTGGCAAGCCCACATTGTAGCAATAGCATTAATAAATGTTCTGTCACGTATCATTTCACATGACTGATCGTCAAGGGTGACGTCGCCCAACTGTTCGTGCAGGTGTTTGTACCAACTTGCATAGGCGTACACTAAACTTCGGTGCCAAAATTGTAGACAAGCTCCTAGTAACTTCCTGGCAGATAAAACTGTGTGCCCGACCGAGACTCGAACTCGGGACCTTTGCCTTTCGCGGGCAAGTGCTCTACCAACTGAGCTACCGAAGCACGACTCACGACCGGTACTCACAGCTTTACTTCTGCCAGTATCCGCCTCCTACCTTCCAAACTTTACAGAAGCTCTTCTGCGAACCATGCAGAACTAGCACTTCTGAAAGAAAGGATATTGCGGAGACATGGCTTAGCCACAGCCGAGGGGATGTTTCCAGAATGAGATTTCCACTCTGCAGCGGAGTCTCGGACGGGCACACAGTTTTAATCTGCCAGGAAGTTTCATATCAGCGCACACTCCGCTGCAGAGTGGAAATCTCATTCTGGAAACATCCCCTAGGCTGTGGCTAAGCCATGTCTCCGCAATATCCTTTCTTTCAGAAGTGCTAGTTCTGCATGGTTCGCAGAAGAGCTTCTGTAAAGTTTGGAAGGTAGGAGGCGGATACTGGCAGAAGTAAAGCTGTGAGTACCGGTCGTGAGTCGTGCTTCGGTAGCTCAGTTGGTAGAGCACTTGCCCGCGAAAGGCAAAGGTCCCGAGTTCGAGTCTCGGTCGGGCACACAGTTTTAATCTGCCAGGAAGTTTCATATCAGCGCACACTCCGCTGCAGAGTGGAAATCTCATTCAAGCTCCTAGTAATTTTATGCTTGCTACTTTGAACTAGATTGGTGGCTGCACCACTAGAATAGCACTTGGATGGCATTAAAAAAAGAATAATAATAATAATAATAATAATAATAATAATAATAGTAATTCTTTTGTCAATCCCCCCACCCCAATCCAACGAGTCTACTCCCATTGTACCCAATCTGTGGGAAATTTGGGCTTACCAGAACAAAGGGAAAGGTGAAAGATTCCCCTGGACCTCCAAAATCAGAAAACCCAGGAAAAATAAATAATCATCAACTTAGCCAAATATTGGATATGTGTGATAAATTAATTCATTACCTAATTTATATATTTACTTAAATTTCTGTGACTGAATGTGTTCTTATTTCGCAAATCTTCAGCTACCACTCTCTTTCTTTCATGTATGATTGTATTTCTGAGTATTTTATGGATGATTTTTTAGTAGTAGATTATGTCATTTTTTAGTAGTAGATTATGTCATGTACGTCATTGCTCATATGTCATCATGTTATGGAGCCGTTTTCAGCTTTAACTAATCTAATGTTCTGCTGTTTTCACACTCTCAGAGTTGTTTCATTACTTGCGTCAGTTTCGATTTGCACCCTAGGCTTAACATCTTGTGGTGGCAGTTACCAATTTCTGTCACACAGGTCGTAAGTTCGAGGTCGAGAAATAGTACAACAAAAGCAGAAAATGCCCCAACGAGATGTTGAGCCGAGGAATTCCAAGACGCTAATTGCTATCGGTAAAGGTAACGATACTTTTGTATACAGGTGGAAATAGCATTACATTTTGGATCAGGCAAAAATTAGCAAAAACGGAATGTTGGGTTTCGAAATCACAGCTTTTCAGGTGCAAACACCAGTGTGAGAGCTGAGACTGGTGATCTGCTTTACGGCAAGGGACCGAAGGAAAGAGAGTGGGAACAAATGGCTTAGGCAGAAGGAGTGGCACAGCAAGTGACAGAATGAATGAAATTATCGGAAAGAAACAAGTATCAAAGCCGATACTGAAACCGAGAACTTGCCATATGTAAACATTTGTGTGAGGGATGATGTACGTGACCCACATTGGATTTACCGTGACGTGGAGAGGGTGCGAGAGGAGCGGCGAGACGGAAGCGTGGGCAAGACGAAGACGCCGTTAGGTGGCTGGAAGCACTTTCTCACGGGCGGCAGCAGTCGGCTTACCTTGGCGGACGCCGACGAGTGCGAGCTGCTGCGGCGCCGGCAGCAAGCCCTGGAGCACGCCGACGCCGCCCCCGCCGCCCCCGGCGCGGCGGACCGGCCGTAGGGGGCGAGCCCCGTGCGCCACACGGGTTTGTGCTTCTGCTGCGGCGGCTGCTTCTCGCCCATCCTGTGGACACACGCGATACGCCGCCATCACGTCTCCGTGCACTCTTATCAACCATCTGCCTACGTATTCATTAGCTTATCAGGGGGACACTCCACACTGAAAAACTACTTACTGCGTTCATCGTAAGAATTAACCTGATGGGAACAAACACAAACGCGTCAGTGTCGTTGCCGAGGCCGGAGTGAAGGTAAGCCTTGACAAATCTCAATTTGGGAGAAAAGATATCACATTCTTGGGGCATATTGTTTCCATTGATGAAACTCAGCCGGACCCGGAGAAAATAGCAGCAATCGCTGACTGTGCGGCAGTTACGGGGTTTTCTTGGCCTCTGTAACTTTTATAAAAGGCTAGTGAGTGTGAACTTGGCGTCTGCTCCACCGCTCTGTTCAATGACTAGTAAGAATATGGTGTGGATTTGGGAGCAGCAAGCTATCGACAAATTTGAAGAGCTAAAGAAGGCCTTGGTTAACGTTCCGCTATTACCCCACCTAATTTGAATCGAGAGTTCTGTCTAATGACGGATAGCTCGCTGAGTGGACTCGGTGCGGAGTTGTTTCAGACGGACGCGACACACACGATCCCGCGGACTGCAAAACGATTTCGTTCGCAAGCCGGGTTCTCTCTCGGCAGATCCCGCGGCCTGCATAACGATTTCTTTCGAAATCTGGGTTCTCCCTCGTGCGGAACGGAACTGCTCCATAACCGAACTCTAAGCCCTGGCCATAGTCTGGGCTTTCCAAAGATTTAGTTACTAGCTTTTCGGACGGACAACGAGGGTATTTACGGGTCACCGGTCTTTGCAGCTCTTTATGAGAGCAAAGATAGGACCAGGAAGCTGCGAAGGTGGACCTTGCTGCTTCAGGAGTACGACTTTACGATCGAGTATATTCCAGGAGAAACAAACATCATAGCGGACGCTCTCTCACGCATTCCGGTGGACCTCGAACATGTGGAAGAGGGTGACCTTCGCGAGAACAACTTCAGCGTCATGTATATCCGTGGGGTTGCCTTCAAAAACCATGCTACGGTGTCGTTCAGTGGCACTGCTCAGGAACAAAAAAAGGTGTTGCTGTTGCGAGAGGTGAAAGCAAAGTGGCACGGCAGGAACTATGTCGCACTACATCATTATTTAGTGCAGAATGACGTACTGTTCAAGAAGCGAGCGGTTGACTATCCCAGGTGGCTTCTCGTCATCGTTGACAAGCTAGTGAACAAATTGGTACGGTATGTGCATCTGAGCTACGGACACTGGTGCACGGAGATGCTATGAAAAGCTGCGGGAGACGTGCTACTTTAATGACATGTTGAGGAGAAAAAATCGCGTCATTAGGGTGTGCAAGCCCTGTCAGCGAGCAAAGCCGCCCACCGTGCCGTATGCCGCAGCGCTACATCCAGTTGTCGCCAACAGACGTAGGGAAGTCTGGGCCGCCGGTCTCCTGGGACCACTCGTCCGTTCTCGGAGGGCTTTCGATTACGTAGCAGTAGCAGCTGTGGAGCTGACGTCAGAGTACGTCTGCCTCACTTCTGAAAGGTAGTCGGTCCGGTGAAGCGAGTGATTTCGGACGACGGACCGCAGTTCCAGTCCGCGCACTGGAAATGAATGCTCAGGAAACACCGAATTAGGCCCATTTTCATCTCATTATTTCACGCCGCCGCGCACACGAGAGAACGCACGATAAAGGAAGTTAATAAGCGGTGCAGATTATAGAATAATAGGGACCATCGTACCTGAGACGTGCACCTGAGTACGTTTTAGGACATCCTAAATGAGTAACCCAATGCCTCTTCTACGCTACCGCCTGTACTAGTTCTGAAGAGCAAGCAACCACCGAGCAAGATTAAGGAGGTTGTGCCTTGGCCAACACAGCCGAAAATGTGGCATCGCGCGATTATTAACATCACGATACAAAACATAAGGAGAACCGGTGAGGCCCGAGTAAAGGCATACAAAAAGAGTGACCGAACCACTAACATGTGCAGCAAAACCTG
Source organism: Schistocerca gregaria (assembly GCF_023897955.1). Classification (NCBI taxonomy): domain Eukaryota; kingdom Metazoa; phylum Arthropoda; class Insecta; order Orthoptera; family Acrididae; genus Schistocerca; species Schistocerca gregaria. The sequence continues at coordinate 2,480,076 of NW_026061713.1, read as the reverse complement.
TAAAAAGTGAAACGGCCTGCTTGATTTCGCAGGACAGAAGAGGTAGTGGAAAGAGGCCATATTGGGGCTGTCAGTTACACTAACTTTATTTAGTTGTCCAAACAATACAGCAAAAAATTTTCAACTTAGTTATCGGCTGAATAGGCCACACTGTCTTATGCCTTCAGGGCACAACCACTAAAATTCAAAAACGGCTGGAAGCCATTAACTTAAAATTCAGACTCAGAATATTTAGAAGGCAGAAGGTCTCACGTAAGTAAGTTCTATAACGTGGCTGAAGGTCCAACAAATCTAACACTTGAAAAGCAAACAAGTTTATTCTAAAGACGGCTGAAGGCCCATGATTTAAGACTGCGGGTAAAATTAATTTTAAAAAAACACACAAGGCGGAAGGCCTTATCTTCAATTAGGCTGAAGATCCCACTCAGATACTTGAAAGACAAGAACTTCAATTGAAAAACTGCTGAAGGCCAATTACTTAAAAGACTAAAATAACTTTCAGTAGGCAAAAGGCCCAAAGTTTTGGCTTTTACACGGGCTGAAGACCCAAACAATCTAAAATTTAACAAGTAAGGAATTTAAATTTTAAAGCGGCTGAAGGACCATTATTGAAAAGCACAACTACAATAAATTTTCAAAAGGCAGAAGGCCAAAAGCTTTATCCAAAAAAAAATATTGTAAATGAGGCTGAGCGACCAAACAACGGAATACTTGACAAGTAAGGAACTTTCAATTTTAAAGCGGCTCAAGACCCATTATTTAAAACCCAACTAAAAGCATACAAATTCAAATCATCGGCTATAAGCCATTAAAATACACAATAAAACACCAATAAGGAAAGTCAGTACAGCCAGCGGCGCTCAGAAGTTTCCGGGGGTGGGTCTGCACTTGAAATATTAACGTTCGCTTAGGGGAGACAGCCAGTCGGCCCAACTATATCCGATCCGCCGGCAACCCAACCGAGATACACTCAACGGACCCTCCGACAAGACGACTTGCTTTCCACCCAACCAGTGCACAAGGAACTCCAAAGCCAAAACGCAAAAGGCGTAGCCGCCCGCAACCACGTATGCAAAGCTGTCAAAACTACACACACGTGTTGGACAGCGACAATACGGCGAGGAAAAAACACTGCCTGAATGTTACGTCAGCGGTCAGGGCAGATAACCGGAACGCTAATGGCCACAAGGCAGAAAATTCCGCTGGTGCACTTGGACTACAAATAACTAAAATACAGTTAAACTCCACCAGATGGTGGCCAAACTTTCGCTGACTCGAACACTCGCTGTTACTCACGGGAATACCCCCAACAGCCAACCATGTAAACCAGCGGCACAATGTGAACAGTGTAGCTTCAGTGATTAAATCACCACTCAACTTTGATGTCCTGGGTCGGTGAGCCACAAACCTCGTAGCAACCGGAACAGCTCCCACACACTCCGACACTGTGTAGAGACCGCCAGCGGGCCCGGCCCACTGCGCCGTGCGGAGATTTCCTGGCTGATCCACACCAACCGACCAACTGCCACACACCCAGTACGGCGACCACATTTAAAACAAGTTGTCAGTGGAAATAACACACAAATTGACAAACACTTGCACGAAGAGTCGAACGACAATAAGCAGTGGCTGTGAACTCACGAAGACATATCGAGAGTCGATACACACACACACACACACACACACACACACACACATACACACACACAGCCGACCCATAAGCGATCTGCGAGGCAATTCACGTCGACCGACCGACGATCAACCAAGACCGTCCCCAGTTTAAGTCATGTGTGCTGGTGACGGTCGGGCGAGTCACGGCTATCCAAGCCTCACTACCACTCCGACCCGACCGATTTCCGCCGCGTCCCAACTCTACGACTGCCATGTCCGAACTGCACTGCAGGCGCGTCCCAACTCGCTGGGAGATCCGAACTGCACTCCTGGCACGTTCCAACTCACTCCCGACAGACGACTACCGGGAAGTTACAGCAAAGATGACACGTGAGGACTATATCGTAACGAGGTGGCAGTACGCAAAGAAAGGATGTGAAATAAGAGATGGCGCGTGCGCGAGCCACGCACGGCTCACAAAGAAAGCCGGTTGCTGTCATAGACTAGGTACCAGAGGATGACGAGTGTCATAAAGATGATGGCATTGGTAGCCGATAATTGATTTGGAATTTTATAATCTAAAAACGGTTCAAATCGCTGCGAGCACTGTGGGACGTACCTGCTGAGGTCATCAGTCCCCTAGAACGTAGAACTACTTAAACCTAACTAACCAAAGGACATCACACACATCCATGCCCGAGACAGGATTCCAACTTGCGACCGTAGTTTTATAATCTGTTCATTGTAGTGGGACATGAGGTTGTGATAGTTTTATGTTTTGTATGGTATGGAAAAGGTAGTTTGGTTAGTGGGCCACTGACGGGACAGAAGTGGGCGGCGTCCTCTGCTAGCTCAGAGCGACACGAAGATGAGTCCAATGGTCGGCCCCCCTTGGAAACAATAAGCTGAAGGAAGAGGGGTTAACCGACGGTGCCACCAAAACCGAGGGCCGTGGCTCACCTGGCGCAGTGCTCACGGTCTTCAAAAGTGATATTCCGGGGTAGAGGACAATCATGGCGGCGCAACTTGGACAGTTGAGTTTGCTTTTTACTGCAAGACGTGACACCCGCTTGCTTGGTCTTGAAGACGAATGAAAAGAGAATCGTGTGTGTGTGTGTGTGTGTGTGTGTGTGAGACAGGGCCTGCGTTTTATGTGCATAAATGTCAGTTCAGTATGCGTGTGGCATTGGCCACTGAAGGCACTGTTGCATGTTAGAAAGTGCCAATCGTACCAAACTGTGTTTTACATTGCAGGGAACATGTCAGAAATATGGCTTTAGATGCGTATAGTTCCCCCTTTGTGTGTCCTTACATGCTCCTGAGAATTTCTTTGACCAAACTGGGCCAACTGGCCACATGAACTGAGCTAAGACACATTCACTTTTGACTTAGAAGTACTTAAATTTGTGATTCCTTTTGTATATAATTTGTTTACTGTTTTAGTGACGTCATGTTTCTAAACTTGCAGTGGCGTCTTGCCATATTAATTAATTATCTTACCGGTTCGGGTCGCTGAAGATTCATTAAATTGACACCACCAACCTTAATTTTGTTTCATAACAATTTTATTAATGTCATGTTGATACGTTTTTGCAGTGGTGCCTCGACTATTTTACTTGTCAATTCCTTGGACCGAATGAGGTCGTTTTAACTCCATTAATTTGGCACCACAAGTAAATTCTAGTAACACATTTTTGCATAATGAGATTTTGTTTTCCTTGCCGCGGTACCTTGCGAACAGAAGCATTGTCCACTTTGCGACCGAGTGAGGTCATTATTAACTCCATTTAACTTGTTACCACAGAATAAATGTCAATTCATTGTTTTAGAATGTAAGGAAATTCTGTGACCCCCAAATTTTTCCGGCTGCCTGATTTAGTCGTTGTCTTGTTTAATATTTGAATTTGCAAAATATTACTTGGTAGAGGCATTGCATGGCAACGACGTTCCCTGCGCAACTCGCAATCTTCTTGGGGGAGTTCGGGGTGATGAAACCTCTCATCACAGCCGTTCCATAAGAAGTTCCCACTAACTGAATCAATTGTGAATTATGTGGCCCACCGTGTAACTGTGGTTGAGCGTGTTAGATTATATCATGTTACTTATTACCTTCCGCGTTTTCACATGTATACCTATTCCTTTCTCTGAACCATCGTGTGTGTGAATGTGAACAAATGAGTGTTTGAATGTCTTTTCTATCTGTTTGTGGTGCAAGTTGAGTTAACCGTCTCTACAGATTCTTTCGAATGCTGACCACCCATATTTTAGTCTTTTGTCGTCCATCACGAAAAGTTTGCGAAGAAATACCTATTCTCGTTAATTAGGAATACATACAATGGTACACATCTCAGAGTAAAAATCCTCGGGAATAACGCAGTCTGCGTGATTTCCAAGGTAACACTTCCTCGTTCCTCTCTGCTGCATCCAAGATTTTCAGAGTTTCCGGAGTACTATCCGGTTATCCTTCCGGCTCCCCGCGTATTGTGCTTCGGCGCTCATGTGCTCCAACCGTCAGTCTTGGCCACTTCCTGTGTTTAAGCAGGACCAACACACCTGCAGGGGATTTTCCGCACAGGGCTTGAGTTACGCCTGCCGTTTCATTTCCACTGGCATTCCAACCGCTACTACTACAGGCAATCATTCATTACGCTGTTTTGATAGTAAAGACACTCCGTCACCATTCATGCAATAAGCGTTAACAACTGTTCACAAGACGTACATGACAATGTCAGTCTTTCTTAAATATTCACATATACGATGTACAACCTATCAAATAATACCTATTTCCAGTTGTAAATCATGGCAAAGTATGTAGATGAGTGCTTGTAAGGTGCGAAATTGTAGCCACTGTACAAATTTCACAAATTCTAGGGTCTCCTCATTAAAAAGAAAACAGGTTATTTTGTTGGAGTATCACGAAACCGTTTTCTCTTACAATGTAACTGATTCTCTCCATTATAAACCACTGCTACTTGAATAAACCAGTGATATGTTGTATACCATCAATCCTGCAAATTATTTCATGATCGTTAGGTTAATAGCTGATTTCAGTTGCAAAATCAATATGAATGCTATCTTCATTTTTACATCTTTTGACGAGTCATTGCATAAGGGAGTAACAAAAGAGAAGGTGAAAATCAACAGAACACTGTAACTAAGTGATCAAAAAAAGGAGAAATCAATTGTAAGTCCCTTTCTTTTAAACATTTGCAGTCTGGTCGCTTCTCTGAAGAGGCGGCTTAGGCTGGTGGCGACCCCCAAATTCTACCATATTAGCTGTAAGCCTGAATGCCCCCTAGGTACTAAAAGTAGCATACCGTTTCGTAGGTCCTAGGTCGAATTGTTAGTGTAGACTCTGTGCAAGACCTGAGCATCCTACTTAGAGTTGCGACACCGTTATAAACCTGTTACAAACTGTGAATAGGGTTGCAGGTGAAGAGCAACTCTTACCGAAAACACAGATGCACCGCGCACAAGTACATGAAAAGATCCGATGACGTTCGACTACGGAGCGGCTGTCGATCTCTGGAAGCGGGGCCGCCAGCCTCTTGGAGGTTACACTCCAGAGCCGCTTTGAACTGGAAGAACCACAGAAATTTACGCTCGGGTATGGCAGCTTTCAGCCTCTGGTTCATTAAAGGAATCCTGTGAAAGTATAAATCAGGTGCGAAAAAGATGTTGCTTACAAATCTTTGTTAGACTAATTCTCACATACTGCCCGTCAGTTGGAACCGTTGCCAAAATGGAAACGGGGACATACACAAAATATTGTGAGAAGAGCTGTGCCACGGCTCGCCGGTCTGGTGTCCGGCAGAGGCGTGGAGGTGGAGGTAGAGGTGTAGAGAGGAGGTAGAGGCAGAGGCAGAGGTAGAGAGGTAGAGGCAGAGGCAGGTGCAGCCGCAGACGCAGGGCGGGTGCCGGCTGGGCCGCCGCGCGTGCCACTGGCGGCTGTGCAGTTTCACCAGGGTACGGCCGGAGGGTGAAAGAAACGCTGAGTTTCCCTACTGTGTTGCAGCGTCATACTGTGCAGAATGATGCAGGTGTAAGTAGTTTGAGAAAAATCGAATACATAGTTTGCACAAAAATCGATGTTTTTTCGCCATTTCTGCAGGCAGAAAAAAGAGTGAAATTTGGAGAATATGTGTAGTTTCATATGAAAATATGATGTGCTGAAATTTTCTGCAATACTTACGATTTCTTTTAAAAATGTAAATTCTTACCTCAAAACTAGTCTCACGTAGTAGATTATCATATAGTTAGATATTATACACAATGGCGAAAATATTGCGCTATATTTTATACAATAATTAATTACGTTCTACTAAAATACAGTGCTCCTAATGGACTTTGTAAAAATACAGCATTAATACAAGAGACAGATCAGGACACTCAAGATTCCGTGAAAAAAAAATCATGCAAAAATCGTATGCAATAAGGTACGAACGTGGAAGTAACATGAGGAGTTGGTCTAATGTAGATTTAAAACAGTAAAAATTACAGAGGCGATACGGCAGCAGTAGAACAAATTTTAATAGTCTGACACTGAGAGGCGAGCGGCTCGGCTGCCCGCCGCGAGCGCTCAGGCTCAGCTCGTACACGAGTCAGCTCTCGCGTCGAGTGCAACACCTGAAATGCCTCCTACGTCTCCATCTACTATAATCTGCAGACCGCTCGTCGTGCCATAAACTCTTGTGGCGACTGGAGTACCTCTCTTAGGCTAGCAGCAGCAAACAGTACCTTAAACCTGTGTGTCTGAACCTTCAGATTTTCTGAATATACGCGATTAAATGGAAACAGTGCGCTTGTAGTTATTCCTTCACCATTACGTCTTTACTCCTCGTAAAGTGGCGAGCGTGACTTCCTTCTTCGATCCAGGCGAGCTGTATCAGGTATTACGCTACTTTCTGGCTACTCCTCGAAGTAATCTACAAGCTCGTGAATCGGCAGGTCAAAAACAGACACGAGATAATAAAGCAACAACCCGCCGCCCGGCGGGCGTTTTTCGTTACGGCGAGATATTTTCACAAAATTTCAATCACCATCTCTCTTCTGCGAATGCGAAAGTATTTTGTTGACTCTCACCGACATACGGAGAAACGACCGTCGAAGTAAAATGGGAGACATCACAGTTCGCACCGAAAGGTTCAAATTCGAATTTTCTCACGTGATGCTTGAGAGTGGAACAGTCGAAAAATAGAAAGTGATTCTCTGAACCCTCTGCCAAGTACACGGACGTGAACTGCAGACTAGGGCTGCAGACATAACTGCGGCGGCGGCTGAAGATGTGTACCACAGAGAGCTTCATTTTCCCGAGATCTGAGAAGTTCCGAGAAGATGGGATTGCCTCCTACAGCATAAATCTCGCAGAAACCTGAGAAATTCGGGCACACACACATATGTACTAACAGTGTTTCTCAGCTACAGGAATATCGAAGGAAGAAACAGACATTAATGCAAAATCTACTCTCCGCCACATACTGTACAATCTTTTGCAGATTACAGGTGTGCAGTAGATCTTATTGTGGAAGGACCTTCAAACCTACTTATACAGATGTGTGTGTAACTCTGTGAACTGCCACGTATCAAATGTATCAGAGACAAGTAATAAAACCTTGCATGTCCGAAAGAAGACACACCGTTCATGATTCTGCAGCGGAAAATACGTGACAAAAGACAGATTCCGACATCAGCTGCAATCGCACACTGAAACAGTGAAAATTTGCGCTGCTCGAGCACTGGAATGGAGATTTCTCGCTTACCTAGAACAGTCGGCTTAACCAGTTCGCCTACCCAGGTACCCTTCTAGACCCACACATAAGTAGGGGAACAAAGCCGTTTCTGGGCCATTTTCTTAGTGTGGGTTACCTACATAAGGGGCAAGCATGCACTTAGGAGCAAACCTATTGTTCTCCTTTGATTGACAGGTACTTAACCTATTGACCTGTTAAGTGGTTTTCAATATCACCTCCATTAACGTATTGTTCCACCACCCAATACCTTCCCAAACATCCCCCCCCCCCCACCCCCCACGCTGCTAGAGGTACACTTTCAGGACTGAGTTATTGAAATAGGCCCTATAACAACTATCAGTTGATTTACTACTAATTTAAGTTGGTCAATTAATTAACCTAACCCTCCCCTCCCACCTTCTCCTCTTGCCCAGAAAATAGCGGGATAAAGACACAGTTGATCGGTCATTTGGAGGGAAGTCGATTGCTGTGTATGGAATATTGTTTTAGAGGTGCATGGAATATATGGAAAAGAGTATATTCATAATTTATAAAAAATTCAGTTTGTGGAGGTTGGATTTCTCTTGCTCACGATTCTAGGCGCTTTGGAAACATCTAGGTCTTGCAAGGAGAAATTACATGGGGGCAAACATGTTGCATAACCTAGTGATTGGCACTGTACTCTGGGTGTCTTAACCTAATGTTTCACCCTTTGTTGGCACTTAGTCTACTGTTCTGTTAAGTGGTTTTCCACTTCACCGCACTTATACTATTGTACCGCCTTTGATACGAAATTAAGAAATTAGTTATCTCCTCCCACCATTTTCTGGTACACTTTTCGAATTTCAAATGCTTTTGTATACCATTTCTGACGCATCCTTCTGTGTCACCCACACCCTTGAACTATTGTACTGCGTTTTACACAAAAATTATTCAAATTAACTTAGTGTTCTGCACTTAACCTGCTGTTCTGCTCCATGTCACCCACTCACATACAGCCTCTCCTTAATTATTGTACCTCTAACACTACGTTCATATGAAAAATTTATTCACATTAATTAAATCGATATTCTACACATGTATTGGACAGGTCTTTTTTTTTTTTTTTTTTTTTTTTTTTTTTTTTTTTTTTTTTTTCGAGGCATCCTGTTTGCCTTAGAGTATTGTTCGTCCGTATGGTGGTCCCTTACCAGTTGGATCTGATTCAAGAGATTGAGAAGGTCCAAAGAAGAACGGCAAGATTCGTGATTGGTATATTTAACCATAGCGGGAACGTTACAAATCTCATTAAATAGTTTGAAGTGGGATACACTTACAAATAGACGATGCGCTAAACGGAAGGGGCTGCTCACTAAATTCCAAAATCCTTTCCTCACCAAGGATGTAGAGCATATATTATTACGACCAACTTTCATTCCATGCAGTTATCACCATCGGAAATTAGAGTTCGTACTGAGACGTTCAGACAGTCGTTTCCCCTCACGCAAACCGCGAGTGGAAGAGGAGGAGGAAAATATGACTTTGGCGTGAACAGTGCCCTCCACCACACACCACTCGATGGCTATCAGAGTATATATGTTGATGGAATATAGTTTAAATAGAATATCGCTAATAATAATAGAAAATACATCCCGCCACTCGACGCCCATCGCTCCCACGACCGTTCAGGTCCCGTAAAGGATGAAGCGGCGACATCTCGTCCATACTTTACACTTGAGGAATTCCCATCGAAATGCCTGTTCACCTAGCTACCATTGCTGGTGTGATGCGGTTCAGTCCACAGCCTAGACAATTCGCAATGCTTACCAGGACACATTCCCTACAGGAACAACCAGTCCGTCAGAGAATTTAGCCATCAAGCTACCGGTCTGGGAGCACCGTCCGCCTGTGTTTTCCGCATACGAGACTTTCAGAGGCAAAGTTATTTTGCACAGATCTCTACATTGCACAGACAGTTAAACCCTGCAAAAGTTGTCTACAATTCATTAAATACATACAACACTCACTAGAATATTTAACAGTCTAACTACAGTTAAATATTACGATTGCTGGTGCACTCTGACACCGATCGATGTACTGGTAATGTCTCCTCTGGAACGAATCTCACTATCTATCGCGCACACGTAAAAAATCTCTCGCAGTTATCGATGTCCTTAATCTTTACGTACCTCACGATAGGACACACACTCATTTTCTCTGGTCATGCCACAACACAAGCCACCGTAACATTAAACTGCAATATATACACTTTTTTTAAAAATAAACAGGGCAGTTATCTTTTATATCTGTACAGTGCCCGAAACAATTATGGTATACATACACTCACACATGCTATATGTCTCGATTCTCCTCAGTTCTAGGAAATTATCTGACAAAATTGTAGAATCATCTCTTCTGGAAGGTGTTGCCAAGATTGTCGCAAACACGTGTTATGAAGGATAGACGTCTGGGACTGTGTTCAGATAATGAATCCCGCAGCCGCGGACGTAATGCTTGGAAAGGCATCACCGCCGCAGGTTGGTGTACTGTTACGACCATCACTATCAATAGAAGAGCAAGGAAAATGCTGGGGTACGCTTAAGACTGTCGATGAGGGGGCGTATTGTTACAGCCGTATTCCCCCTCCTGTTTCTACACTATAGCAGATCCAGTTGAAGACTTGCATTGCTATATTGTTCAGCTGCTTACGAAATGAATCTACCACCACTTACATTCCGATACACTTCTCAGTACGTTGAAATCACAATGCGCCACGTCCAGTCTATCCTTCCGTTACAAGTCGACATACGAAATCTCTTTTTGTTTTTAGCTGAATAGTAGTTTTATTACTTCCCACAAACGTATGTCGGAACATAAACAACGGTACCTTCACGTTCAAGTAGCAGCATAACATTTCTGACTATCAGTTATAGGTGTATAAAAAAAATTATGATACGTGCACACTTGCACCAGCCGGGCGTCGTTTTCGCAAAGCAAACCGTTACGTTTTTGTCGATCAATAAAGGGTGTAATTGCAATGCAAAAAAGCCCCGGAGTATATTCGGTTTATCGATTTTACCACTTCCACGAAACACAGCCAAGTCGATGTTTGTGTCAGCGCGTTACATGCATAGCTTCTACAACACACACAATTTTCCCCCTGACTAAGAAATCATTGTGAGTGCGAAATATACTAGAGTACGGTCATTCGGAGTCACTTTTCACGGGCTGAGCAAGTGGGTGGAGAAACCGTAAAACTGTTTTAGTCTACTAGCATTTTTAAGTTCATGTTGCTTAGCACCGTACCTGTTTAACACTTTGGAGCAGGAGTAGGATCACCGCGGTACGGATATGTCTTTTCAACAGGTAAATTTATTTATTTAGCGTATGGCAAGCACAAATCTCGTGTATAGAGAAATAAGCTGCTACAATAACTTTATAACTTTGGCACTAAAAACAAGACATAAAGAATTAAATACAGTTATGTCATGAACAACATATATATAATTACAAATTAACATTTAGGTTTTTAATATACTGAACTGCACTTCGAGTCGCATCCAGGAAGTCCGTTGTTTGACCTGAGTAGGCTCTCAGAGGGCACTGTGCAATGATGTGCCGGATCGTCTGCTTCTCAGCGCCGCAGTCGCACTTTGGGGATGGTGCTCTTCCCCATTTGTGTAGAGAGTCCGCACATCGACCGTGGCCCGTCCTGATCCTGTTGAGGATGGTCCAGGTTTTACGTGGTGAGCCAAAGCCTGGAGGTCTGTTCGACGGTTTCAGTAAGGTGTTTACCTGTGGTGGTGCTGATTCTTCCCATTCCACTTTCCAGCGTTCTTCAAGACAGAAACCGTTTTCCTTCAGATCTTTGGCCCTTATAAGAGGTGGATGTCTAGAGCGCAATCTATCTCTGTCAATGCCATTGCTCAAAGCGTGAATCGGAAGTTGCGGGTTGTCTTGTATTTTTTTTTTAATTCTCTGAGAAGCGGGGAGTAAAGCCAGTTCGCGTCCGTAGCTGAAAACTGCACGTGCACCCTGGGTAACGCTAAATGGGCCGGCACCGCACTGGCGGCCACACAATCGGTAAACGACCTCCTGGTCATAATCAAATCACGATCACTCAACAGGTAAACATTTGTCACGAAAAACAAAGGAACCTGTTAGAGCTTCACACAAATATTTTGTTTATTGCATGTGCGAGAAATGCTGACAGCCCTCTTTAGATCCAATAATGTGTGTGTTTGTGTGCGAGAGCTGAATTTTCAAGAAACCTCCTATAGACCTGAATGCAAATAATGCCTTATTACAATCGTGAAGTAGACTTGTGATTGTCTCTTTTCTGCGCACTAGCTTTATCAAACTGAATAATCACTACGATCCCATTGTCATACAGTTATCCAACTTCAAGTGTGTCCTAGATGTCCGTGAATACGGTAATGCCGTAGTTCTGAGGAACGTGTCGTGCTTTAGTTGTCGCTTTTAGAGGGGGATAGTGACTGCGCGACTCTGCTTGCTCAACAACAGAGCTGCGTGGCTGGTCGGATGAAATGTGTTTGCAAATGGCGAGGTTATGTGTAGTAGGTGACCACGAAGGGTTGAAGGCTGCTACTACGTTCACAGAGTTGGCTGAGGGATTATTGCAAAGGTTTAGGAAACAAAACAGTGCCAGATTCTTTAGAGGAAAAATTGGGGAGGATGGTACAAAAACAGGTGAAACGGTAAAAGAATTTTCAGACAGAATTAGGAGAACGAATGCGCACACGTATGAGTTAACGCAAGATGCGAGTGCAAATGATGCTCTATTAAAAGAACCACAGTGTTTCAATAGTCAGAAAATAGGGCGTAAGGCACGGCAGTGTAAAGCCAAGAAAGGGTTAATGATACAGCAGGTAAAAAACTGTTAAACGAAAAAGGGAGTGTTCCTGCAGTCGGGAGGCATCCCCTGTAAAAAGAGGTACTCAGAGAGTGAACGAAGAGGCGGATTGTAGTTTGATGGTTTGGCAAAGAGTTTTAGTGGATACTGGAACGCATGTATCAGTTGTCAGTGTGGACCTCGTGGGCAAGAAAGGATTGGAAGCTCCAAGATACATATTGCGCGCAGTGGGTGATAAAAAAATTAGATGCACTAGGGACAGCACTGCTCAAGTTTAAGATAGGAAACGTGTGGTTCCCGGACCAAATGGAGGTGTTGTCAACTGTGGGACAGGGATTTTCAGCGATACTTGGGTTAGACTATCTTATTAAACATCACGCCAAAATTGACCTATCGCTACATACGCTGGAACTCGATGGCAACTTGTTCTCAATGGGTACAGCTGTTGTAAATGTTTCAGAGTCGCAAGGTGGACCGATAGCTAAGGTGATACCAACTAAACTGTGTACAAGTGCTTTAAAGGTGATTTCGTGTGACAAAGTACGCACAGGTACAGGGAAGTTGATCTGCGTACCGGTGGATGTCCATGTGCCACAGTAGGGGTTATTCTTGGTAGAGCCACTAACGAGTAATGAGGTGTTAGACGAAAAGCTTTGGTTTATTCGTAGGAGTGTACCACGTGTAACGGACATAAACGGGCAGTTTATGGTTCCAGTGAGTTTAGATAAATTCGGGCGGGATGATGTCGATCTGCTGAAGGGATTAGTAATAGCCACAGTAGAGTTAATGGATGAAGAGGACATCGATAGTTCGAGGCTAGACTATGATGTAAAGCAAACCGTCAGAACATCTGCACTTCGTGACAAGTTAAAACATTTGAAATGATCGATCGGCTATGGAAGTATTATTACTGAACTGTAAAACATTGTTTGAAGCACAGAGTACGTTACCTGCTACACCGATAATACAGCATCATATTCCGACAGCGAATCACGCTCTGGTGTATCGTAAGCCATACAGACCACCGAAACAATTACAACCAGTAGTAGAGCAAGTAATAGGGCAACAACTGGAAGATGCGATAATCCGCAAAGTAACAGTCCTTGGTCTAGTAGCGTGGTCCTAGTTCGAAGAAGACACCTCACGGGACGAAAAAAATTTCGCTTTTCTTGCGATTACAGACATTTGAATGAACGGACAGTGCCGCACGTATATCCGATTCCGAATATCACAGGAACGTTAGACAACCTAGGGCAGTGTAAATTGTTCTCCACTATGGATTTGCGAAGCGGTTATCACCAGATTGAAGTATATCCGGAGGACAGGCCAAAAACAGCATTTACGACGCATTGTGGTCACTTCGAGTATAAAAGAATGCCGTTTGGACTAAAAAAAACGCTGCAGCAACATTTCAGAGGTTGTTGGATGGAGTCCTTCGCGGGTTGAAACCGAAAAAATACATGGTGTATCTGGATGAAAAATGGCTCTGAGCACTACGGGACTTAACTTCTAAGGTCATCAGACCCCTAGGACTTATAACTACTTAAACCTAACTAACCTTATGACTTCACACACATCCATGCCCGAGGCAGGATTCGAACCTGCGACCGTAGCGGTCATGCGGTTCCAGACTGTAGCGCCTAGAACCGCTCGACCACCCTGGTCGGCTGTATATGGATGACATTTTAGTTTTTTCAAGAGATACAAAGCAGCATGTGGAACGGTTAGAGGAGGTGTTTAAAAGGTTAGAGGCAGCACTGCTAATATGAAGTTTGGACAAATGCCATTTTGCGCAAGCACAAGTAAATTATCTCGGGCATGTTATCAGTCAGGACGGTGTACGGACAGATCCTCGTCTCACTGCTGAAGTACGAGATTTTCTGGTTCCGCAAACGGTTAAACAACTGCAATCGTATACTGGTCTTGCGGGCTACTATCGAAAATTCGTACTGGGGTTTGCAGAAATAGCGAGGCCACTTACTAAGCTGCTAAGAAAAGGTGTTACCTTCCAGTAGACGTCAGAGTGCGAGAAAGCATTTCCAAAGTTGAAACGGATACTGACATCAGATCCAGTTTTGAAGTTTCCAGACATTTCGAAGGAGTTTATACAACAATGTGATGCGTCTAATCACGCTCTTGGGGTTGTACTTGGGCAGGAAATTGATGACAAAGAACATCCGATTGCGTTCGCGTCTCGTCAACTTAACAGAAAAATGTTCAAATGTGTGCGAAATCTTATGGGACTTAACTGCTAAGGTCATCAGTCCCTAAGCTTACACACCACTTAACATAAATTATCCTAAGGACAAACACACATGCCTGAAGGAGGACTCGAACCTCCGCCGGGACCAGCCGCACAGTCCATGACTGCAGCGACTAGACCGCTTGGCTAATCCCGAGTGGCGTTAACTTAACAAGGCGGAACAAAATTACTCCACGATGGAGAAGGAATTGTTAGCGGTAATATCGGGATTTCGTACTTTATATGTTATCTGTACGGTAGATAGTTTAAGGTTGTGACGGATCATTCAACTCTGAAATGGTTATTAGGACTGATTGACCCAGAGAATAGGATAGGGAGATGGGCGCTGAAACTCAGTGAGTTCGATTATGAGCTAATACACAAGCCAGGTGTGAAACATGCCAATGCTGACGCATTGAGCAGAAAAGTGGCAGTATTACAAGAAACAGGGATGACTGAGGATGAGTGGAAAAGGGCACAAGCCGTGGATAATGATTGCCAGTTATTGAGAAAGCAACTGCAGTTCCTAGTACAGGACGGGCTACTTTGCAGGTCGACGAAATGCGGCCCGCGCGTCGTCGTACCAGCAGCGTTAAGATCGGAAGTTTTCCAACAGGACATGGCGGGAGAAGAGATGCGGATAGCGGAGAAGTTTTGGTGGAGGACACGACGTCAAGACGTGGACGGGTACGTCAGGAATTGTGTGCCATGCGCACAGCGAGGGGACTTGTGCCATCAAAAGATTCAGCTTCAAAGATTACCAGAGGCAGACAGACCTCTCCAACAAATCGGAATTGATGTATCAGGCCCATTTAATAGGACTGCAGCAGGGAATAAGTATGCGTTAACAGTGATTGACCACTTTTCTAGGTATTTAGTCATGGTTGCATTATCAGATCAGAAAGTAAGTACTGTGGCATAAGCTTTAGTTAATAATTGGTTACTGAGGTATGGGATACCTCAGTTTTTAATCTCGGATCAAGTTACTAATTTCACGTCTGATCTGATGAAGCAACTGCGTAAGTTACTGATGGTAAAGAAACTACGGACTAGTCCATTCCATCCACAAGGAAACAGACGAACAGAGAGAGTGCATCACACGATAGCTAAGATGTTGAGTCACTATGTAAATAGTCAACACACCGACTGGGACGTGTACTTGCAATTCGTAATCAGTGCATATAATAGTAGGTACAGGATTGTCGCCGTACGAAGTGGTGTATGGGCGGAAGATGGCATCACCTTTTGACATGCTTCGTCCAAGGCTGGGAGCGGAGGGCGAGCATGTAAGGCAATTTGCGAAAACCATTAACGAAGTATGGCAGAGAGTTAGACGAGCTAGCACGAAAGCGTTGGAACGACAAGAATGGATGGGAGTTACAACGAGGAAGCTGCCACAGTACAGAGTAGGCCAGAGGACTACGCCCCATACTATTCACTTGTACCCCATCCTTCGTCACCTACAGAGTGGAAAGAGAAGGAAAAAACTCCCATCACTACCCCTTAATACCAATAAAATAACCCATGTTCGTGCACAAAAATAATACACACATGATAATTACTGCTAACTACACATCCCTCGAACGCAACTTAATTTAATACCCGGTTTACTGTCTGCTTCTGGTGCTTGTTTTCGCTTTCTGCCAGAAGAAGAAGTATATATACACGGATCTACTACCCCCTGGAACGGCTTAACTCTACTAACGTGAACCACTGTTGTCTTGGTCGGCAATTGTAATTTTGCATTGACAGGTGACGTCATTTCCACTACCTGGTACGGTCCCTGGAACTTGTTTGTGAACTTCTTGGTTCTCCCTTTTGGAACATACGGATTTGCAATCTTTAACAGTAAACCTGTCGGTGATACAGCGCTGATTCAAAGGCTTTGTCAGATAATTTCCTTGAACTGAGGAGAATCGAGACATATTGTATGTGTGAGTGTATGTATACCATAATTTTTTCGGGGGCTTTACAGATATAAGAGATAACTGCACTTTTTGTGTAAAATGTGTATATATTGCAGTTTAATGTTACTGTGGCTTGTGTTTTGGCATCATCGGAGAAAATGAGTGTGCGTCCTATCGCGAGGGACGTAAAGATTAAGGACATCGATAACCGCGAAAGATATTTTACGTGGAAAATTATGTGCGGGGAATAGATACTTAGATTCGTTCCAGAGGAGACATTACCTGTACATCGATCGGTGTCAAGCTGCAGCAGCTATCGTAATATTTAATTGCAGTTAGACTGTTAAATATTCTTGTGAGTCTTGTATGTATTTGATGATCTGTAGACAACTTTTGCGGGGTTTAACAGTCAGTGCAATGTAGCGATCGGTGCAAAATAATTTTGCCACTGAAAGTCTTGTCTGCAGAAAACAATGGCGGACGGTGCTCCCAGACCGGTAGCTTGATGGGTAAATTCTCTGACGGACTGGTTGTTCCTGTAGGGAATGTGTCCTGGTAAGCATTGCGAAATCTCTAGGCCGTGAACCTCACCATAGCTATGCGTCATCGTACCAGCAATGATACATAGGTGGACACGTATTTCGATAGTAATTTCCCAAGTGTAAAGTATGAAAGAACTGTCTCCGCCTCATCCCTGCAGCACCCGAACTGTCGCGTTGTAGGTTAGTTGGGGGCGTAAGTGCACCCTTTCTCTTGGATCAGAGTCGGTCGGCGAGTGGCTGGATATCTGGATATGTTTTTTATTATTATTGCACTTTTTTAAACAATATTCCATCTACATCTACATACATACTCTGCTAGCCACAAAGCGAAATGTGGTGGAGGGAACTATTCCCACTACAGTTATATTTCCCCCCTCCTGTTCCACTCACCTTTGACTGGTGATCATTGCGCGATAGGAAAGTTGGTGGTAATAATGTATGCTCTACATCCCCGGCGAAGATAGGATTTTGGAATGCAGTAAGCAGCCCCTTCCATTATGTGCGTCGTGTGTCTGCAAGTGTGTCCCACTTCAAACTTTCAATGAGATTTGTAACGATCCCACGATTGTTGAATGTACCATTGACGATTATTGCAGTTCTTTTTTGAACCTTCTCGATTTCTTGAATCAGACCCAACTGATAAGATGAATAACATTCTAAGACAAATAGGATACCGCAAATTATCCAATACATGTGTTATATCAACGTAGTGTTAGCGGTACAATAGTTAAGGGGTGGCTGTGTGTGAGTGGGTGACATGGCTGTCTCTGAGCACTATGGGACTTAACATCTGAGGTCATCAGTCCCCTAGAACTCAGAACTACTTACACCTAACTAACCTAAGGACATCACACACATCCATGCCCGAGGCCGGATTCGAACCTGCGACCGTAGCAGTCCCGCGGTTCCGGACTGAGCGCCTAGAACCGCTAGACCACCGCGGCCGGCAGGGTAACATGTAGCAGAACAGTTGATTAAGCGCAGAACACTAAGTTAATTTGAATAATCTTTTATGTAAAACATGGTACAATAGTTTAAGGATATGGATGACAATGAAGAATGCGCCAGAAATGGTGTTCAAAAGCATGTGAAATTCGAAACGTGTACCAGAAAATGGTGGGAGGATATTATTGAACTTCCTATCAAAGGCGGTACACTAGTTTATGTGCAGTGACATGTAAAATCACTTAACAGAACAATTGGTTAATTGCACACAAATGGCCAAACATTAGGTTAAGATGCCCAGAGTACAGTGCCGAACATTAGGTTATGCAACATGTTTCCCCCATTTAATTGCTTCTTGCAAGACCTAGATGTTTTCCAAAGAGCCTAGAATCACGTGCAAGAGAAATCCAACCCCCATAAACTTAATTTTTTTATAAATAAATAATATACTCTTTTCCATATATTGCATTCACTGCCTTGAATCCTCTAAAACAATATTCGATACACAGCAATCGATTTCCCTCCAAATAACCAATCTACTGAGTCTTTTTCCCGCCATTTTCCGAGTGAGAGGAGAGGGTGGGAGGGGAGGGGAATTTACCAGAGGGGAGGGAATTAATTAATTGATCAACTTAATTAAATAGTCAATATTCCGATAGTAGTTAAAGGGCCTATTCCAATAACTGAGACATGAAAGTGTACGTATAGCAGCGAGGGGGGAAAGGGGTTTGGGGGGAGGGGATGGGGGAATAATAGTAAAAGGGAGATGACATGGAAAACCACTTAACAGGACAATAGGTTAAATATCTGTCAATCAAATGAGAACAATATATCCGCCCCTGAATGCATACCTGCCATTGCTGTAGGCAATCCACACTAACAACTTGGCCCAGAAATGGCTTAGTCACCCTACCCACCAATTCCCACATGTCGTACTCTACACGTGCAGTGTCCCCTGTCTATTATGCTCATTGCTCACTGTCCACCTGTACTGAAAGTATTATTATTTGCCATCAACGCGTATATACTTATGTGTGTGCTGTTTGTTCTTTTGGTATAAGACTACGCGTTCAGTACGCATGCACTCTTCGTTCGGCCTGTTCTGGGAACCAGGTGAGTCTCTGAGCGATGAAGGTAAAGGACAGGGAACACTACACGTGTCGTTCGCGATATGTGAGAATTTGTGTCGGTCTGGAAGTGGTTAAGGCGACAAGCAAGAAATCTGGGTTCGAGTCCCGGTCTGGTACAACATTTCACCCGTCAGTCTGTCTGTGTGCGGACTGCTCCCTGCTGCACATCGCGTTCTCTGTGTTCGCCGACTCGCTTCGATCGCTCCGCGCTCCTAGTTTTAGAATCGCCAACTCGTACAGAACACCGACATGGCAGTTGATTTGTAGGAGTAAATTTGCTCTACCAAAAGCTCTGGAAGGATCCTGAGTGACGAACTTCTTCGAATACAGCTTTCTATAGTCAGCAGAGTGGTCACGTCAATATTTTACGTGGGGCACTCTGTTACAGGATTCTTTGGGAGACTAAGAAACGGGCTCAGTTCCTGCCACTCGGGCGGTAATGTGTGTGCTGCGCAGATCGATCAAGCTGGGCTAGCATTGCAGACGATCCGGAATGTCGGACTTGCTCGCGAAAGGCCCGCAGGTGAGGTGGTGTCCGCGCTTCGCCCTTTCGGGACGGTGCACGGACTCTGCGGCGGGGCGGGTTGGCCGCTCACTATCTTTTAAACAAACCGAAAAAAGCAGCGTTGACGAAAATTCGACTAAATACCTAGCACGCAAAGGCCATTAACTCCAGTCCGTGGGCAGTAGTTGGAAGTTAGTCAAACTACCGAGCGTTCGGTGTTGTTGCACGAGTCGTTTGAAAAAATGTCAGAAATTTCCTTTTAGTTGGTTCCTTGTTATTAAAAGAAGGAAAATGGCTATCAAGTCCGTACTTAATATCACGACATCAATTGGCAATGTTACTAACTGTCTCTATAACAAGTGCACATCCAAAAGCAGCCAAAAGAGTCCGACCCGATATTCTAAACATCCTGAACAGTCACTGACCCAGACTACTTGCGACTCGACACATTCAGTAGGCGTTCTGTTCTGTACAGAGGTGCTCGCCACGTAAAGTTTACGCCCGACTTGAAATGTTCACACACTAGATCTGCTAAAATAAATCACTCACTTTCTCAAAATACTCAACGCTGTAGTCCTTTTCATGAACTGCACGATAACCGATCAAACGCGCAATTTCTTCTTTTTGGTACAAATTTGATCAGTACGAATTAATATTGGTGTTTACCAGAAGACTGCTCCCGAGCTACTACTGAGTCATAGATCTGAGGCACAAATGGTTCAAATGGCTCTGAGCACTATGGGGCTTAACATCTATGGTCATCAGTCCGCTAGAACTTAGAACTACTTAAACCTAACTAATCTAAGGACATCACACAACACCCAGCCATCACGAGGCAGAGAAAATCCCTGACCCCGCCGGGAATCGACCCCGGGAATCTGAGGCACAAAGCCCGACTTAAACGAGCGAGAAATGCTGGATTTCTATTGGTCAGTACGTTAAGCAGTCAATCAGATCATCTCGAGCACATCTACACTCGACGTATTTCTAATAGCAGCCGATAAGATCACAACACGTAATTTAGACTAAAAATCTCGTAATTCCGAAACAAGATAAAATTTAATGAAAACAAAATACGATTCCTTTCCACAAGAAAATTACTAACAAATTTAGTACTCAACGTCCCTTCTGGCTGCCCTTTACAAAATCAAGACCACTCGCATATATCTCATCAATTCTCCTATTACACAACCAGAAGCCGGCCGGTGTGGCCGAGCGGATCTAGGCGCTACAGTCTGGAACCGCGATACCGCTACGGTCGCAGGTTCGAATCTTGCCTCGGGCATGGATATGTCTGATGTCCTTAGGTTAGTTAGGTTTAATTAGTTCTAAGTTCTAGAGGACTGATGGCCTCAGATGCTCAGATCCATTTGAACCATTTGAACACAACATTGTCACACATTTACATAGTTTTAATAAAATATCTCATTCTCTCTTTACGTACATCTTCCATTCACTCTCTTTGTCTCTCCAAAACACACAGGCAACCAAAACACAATGAAATAATTTTCAATGTACTGTTAATTACGCCTGAAATCTGTCGCAATGAAACTAAAGAAAAGAAAATTTGATTATATGAACCTCTCGTCTTGATTAGTATTGATACTATCGATACTACAGACGAATACGAGGGCTCTTCAAAATGTAAGGTGACTTGTCGAACTGCGCGGGCAACGTATATTCGATTACCGATCCTTTTTGTTTTGTTATGTTGGCACACATGTTCCCAACAGTTCCAAGTGTACAGCGTACTTCGTTTGCTTTAGTGTGCTCGGTGATTTTCGATTATTATAAAAAATGGAGCAAAGAGATTGCATCACATTTTGTGTGAAAAATTGAATCAAGCGCTCTAAAACGCTTGAAATGTGACAGTGGCGTACGGTGACTCCGCTCGAAGGAAAAAAAAAATGTGTACAAGTGGCACAAGCGCTTCCAAGACGGCAGAGAAGATATTAATGACTAACCTCGCTCTGGACGCCACAGCAGATCAACAACAGATTATAATGCCGAAACTGTGAAGAAAATTGTTTTGGAAAACCGTCGTATTACCGTAAGAGAAGTTGCTGAGAATGTTGCCACATCGATCGTCTAGTGTTATGCATTTTTTCGGGTGTTTGGACATGAGACGTGTGTCCGCGGAGTTTGTTCCAAAGCTTCTCAATTTTGATCACAGGAACCGTCCATGAGCATCATTCAGGAGCTCTTGAATGACTCCAATAATGATAAAGATTTGGTCAAAAGGGTCTGAACTGGTGACGAAACACGGCTTTACGGCTATGACGTCGAAACCAAAGCTCAGTCGTCCCAATAAGAGCATCCCGGAGAGCCGAGACCGAAAAAAGCACGCCATGTTCGATCAAATGCCAAAGTTTTGCTCACTGCTTTTTTTATTATTATTTTCCAATTACCGTGGCGTAGTGCATCCTGAATTTTTGCCTCGACGTCGTATGGTCAATAAGGAGTATTACCTTGACGTTATGCGACGTTCGCGAGAAGGAATACGGAAAAAAGTCAGGAATTGCGGAAAAGATTTTTCGCCAAAAACAACACGACAAACATGCCTCAGCCACCATATTCACCGGATTTGGCCCCCTGCGAATTTTTCCAGTTCCGAAAACTGAAGAGACCGATGAAAGGTCGAAGATTTTCAGCGATTGAAGAAATAAAAACTACATCACTGGAAGTACTCAAGGCTGCACCAAAAAGTGCTTATGAGAATTGCTTCGAGGATTGGAAGAACCGTTGGGGGATTACTTTGAAGGGAACAACATAAATATTGATGAATAAAGATCGACGCAGAAGAAATAAATTAAAATTTGTGCCACGGCTGGGACTCGAAACCGGGTCATCTTGCTTACTAGGCACAAATGCTAACGATTACACCACCACAGTACTATGGTCAATAATGCTACACGAACTACCAAAGTTGAGGTCCCTCCAAAACATTATCGTGGATAAAGAAGAGACTTAAATGTCTCAGGGATAAATATAATTATAAGCTCTATAAGACTGATGAATAAATAAATATTTTTTCGTAAAAATATAAAGTCACCTTACTTTTTGAACACACCTCGTACATTATAGTCCCTAATTGGGTTTCACAATGCGAGTACAGTTATTATGTTTTTTTAGCTTAAAATCTATATCTTCGAAACTACTGAAGTTATACATTGGATATTTTACCAGCATGGTTGTGTTATCCATAGAATTTGACATACTAAATATGAGAAAGATGCATTAACATTTAATAGTACTACCTCAGATTAATGGAGAGCACGTGTAACGCGTTGCACGCAGCGTTAACCAAGAAGACGTCCCGCTCGCTCCAGTAGCCGGCGTCAGCTGTGCCGGCAGGAGAACTGAATGCCTCACCTCCTGCCGACTCCACGGCCAGCTGAGCTTTGAATTCGTAACAATTTGCTACGCTACAGCCTGTTGCGGAGAAACTGAGTTAATTCAGCAGTACCCAATCCTTAGTGGAGTGCGTCTCGCCCGCATTACTTTAAATAAACGCATTCTGCCGTAGCCGTACTTTGCATGATGACGGACAGCCGAAGACCTGCACAGGATGCAGCAAAGAAAACCACGTCGGCAGCGAAGGATAGCACAGCTCTCACATGCACCTACGATTCCTCCCACATTGCCGTGGTAGCGCTCGAGAACGATATCGGCACGTTGCCGCCTCTGACGGGCGCTCGTGACACTCTGCACGTTACAGGCACTACAGAGGAAAGACGTGACTCCTGCGCTGACAGCTATGTCAACAGGTAACGAAAATGCCGATGGAGGCATAAACGTTGACCCCCTGATAGCGCCCGCGGCAGTGTTTGTGCCAAGACCATTAAAATTCTTTGCCACTATCCGAGAAGGAAGGGACGGGACGACCGTCACTGACAGATGGGTCTCCGCCTCGTCCAGACGGTAGTGGACTGGTGGACGCCATCGAGACACGCAACCTGTGGCCACACAGTGGACGGGACAGCGTGGCGCCCCTGTAGAGAGTGTCAGAGAGTGACCGCGACAGCAGCGCCAGTGCTGACGACGGACATTCTGTGACTGAAGTTATGCCGGATATCGGCACTGCGCTCGTGGAGACCTTTCTAGCGCCTAATGGAGAGTGCTGGAGGGAGCTGATACCACGAAGCTTACAGAGCTGTCCGTAAACCCGTAAGAGTACGAGGGGGTGGAGATCACTTCTCAACAGCACATTCCGAGGCATCCCAGATATGATCGAGAAGGTTCATGTCTGCGGATTTTGGTGGCCAGAAGAATGTTCCTGGTGCCATTCTGTAGCAATTCTGGACGCCTGGGGTATCGCATTGTCCTATTGGAATTGCCCAAATCCGTCGGAATTCACAATGGACGTGAATGGATGCAGGTGATCAGACAGGATGCTTACGTATGTGTCACCTGACAGAGTCGTATTTAAACGTATGAGGGAGGGGTCCCGTATCACTCCAAGTGCACGCGCCCCACACTATTCCAGCTTGGTCAGTCCCCTGCTGACATGCAGGGTCCACGGATTCATGACGTTGTCTCCATACCCGTAAACCTCCATCTGCTCGATAGAATTTGAAACGAGACTCGTCCGACCAGGCAACATGTTTCCAGTCATCAACAGTTGACGGGCCCAGCCGAGACGTAAAGCTTTGTGTCGTGCAGTCATCAAGGGCACACGAGTGGGCCTTCGGCATCGAAAACCCATATCGATGATGTTTCGTTGAATGGTTCACACGGTGACACCTGTTCATGGCCCGGCATCGAAATCTGCAGCGATTTGCGGAAGGCTTGTACTTCTGTCACGCTGAACCATTCTCTTCAGTCGTCGTTGGTCCCGTTTTTGTAGGATCTTTTTCCGGCCGCAGCGATGTCGGAGATTTGATGTTTTACCCGATTCCTGATATTCAGGGTACACCCGTGAAATGGTGGTACGGCAAAATCCCCACTCCGTCGCTACCTCGGAGATGCTGTGTGCCATTGCTCGTGCGCCGACTATACCACGTTCAAAGTCTCATAAATCTTGATAACCTGCCGTTGTACCAGCAGTAACCGATCTAACAACTGTGACAGACACTTGTACTATATACGCGTTGCCGACTGCAGCGCCGTATTCTGCCTGTTGACATATCTCTGTATTTGAATTCGCGTACCTATACCAGTTCCTTTGGCGCTTCAGTGTATGCTTCATATGTTACACCTGCTGACGATGCCGGTAGCGGTACGGGCATACTGGTGCAAAATGGCGTGGAACTGACGAGGCGACGTATCTGCTGTCAGGCAAAGGATTGGCGATAACCAGACAACGTACAGGGATTGTAAACACTTGTGCCGCGTCTGGCACGAACAAAAGATGGGACCGGTCGCGTTTCTATTTGTAGGAGATCTCGCTTCTGTTGCTGTGTCGCTTCGACAACTGTGGTAACTACAACAGAGTGCTTCATTCCAAAGTTCAATACCCCACTTACTTCACGTACCCTGGGATGCAAGAAATACGCCCCAGTTTCAATGATCTTTATATACAGTTGCTTTTGATCTATTTATGTGCGGGGAGAAGCGTTGTCAATCAGGAATAACACTGCGAAGGCACACATTTCGTAGCACGGTAAATGCGGTTCATCAGTTCACGAGGTAAAGTTGCTACTGGAATGGACTGTGCCATACGCGATGGCGACGGATAGCTGTACGCAAACGGGCAGGTCTTGGACGGTGAACATTGGTAGCGGCCTCCAAGAGTCCCTGCAAGCGATGGACACGCTGCCCTGCCCTCGGCATCCTCTTTACTCGGAGCGGCGATTAATTGTAGCTGCCTTTTACAGGCACTCCAGAAGACCGTCAGTAGCCATTTGTTACGAAACTTTCCCCGGAACTAGGAATATATTCGCCGAGAAGATGTGTCCGTCCACGTGTCACCCGTGTGCCGGGAATCTCTTTGCTACATTGCGGTCGCCAAAAGCGATTTGCTGTTGCTTGAGAGGCTACTTCGTGTTTTGCTTGTAGACGCCTAAAAATGTAGCCTGTATAATGTATAGTTGATCATTATAAAGACGCATACATTTTTGTAGTGGTTTTGAAGTACAGTTTCGATTACTCTTGTACAAGCTAGTTTATGTGTTAAGAGAAAGCGGTTCGTGGCAGGCAGGAAACCCCGGACCGGGTTCCTGGAAGCCACAGATTTTCACTTCTCGCCATTGGATTTATCTCAATGTCTGATTTCAGCTGATGTCAGAATGTCTCTTTCGCCAGTTTCCGAACCGTTTTCTGTACATAATCTTAATGTGACAGATTACGATATATTTATCTTTGGTATGTAAGAGTATTCTAAATGTTTATACGATGGGTAACATTCCTGCACAGCTTGAAACACTGTAACCGAAATTTTCGGCATTAGAACCTG
Source organism: Schistocerca gregaria (assembly GCF_023897955.1). Lineage (NCBI taxonomy): Eukaryota > Metazoa > Arthropoda > Insecta > Orthoptera > Acrididae > Schistocerca > Schistocerca gregaria. Next base: position 2,454,219 of record NW_026061713.1, on the reverse strand, counting down.
CCGTACGTAAGAGCAACAGGCCAAAATCGTGACACATTATAATGCCCAAATTATAGGAAGGAAGGAAGTTTGTTTTTAATGTACCGTCGACATCGAGGTCATTAAAGACGGAGAGTATGCTCGGATGGTGTTAAGGGAGGGAAAGTAAAGCGGCCGTGCCCTTTCAAACAAACCATCCCGCCATTGGCCTGGAGCGATTAAGGGAAATCACGGAAAATCTGAATCTGGATGGCTGGACGCTGGTTTCAGCCGCCGTCCACCCAGAATAGGAGCCCAGCGGAAATTATAGGAGTAATCGGTTTAGTGAAAACAAGCGTGCGTGTGGCGACAGGGAAGGCGGCCACGTTCTCGAACTAGCGCCTAGCACAACGTGGACGGGGCGCCAGCGAGCTGCGCTGGGCCGAACAGACGTACAGCAGCAACGGTGCGTCTTCCGCCATTCCCTTCGCGCAGCGCCACCATTGCTGTTCCTTCCCTAGGTCCCGATGGCACCGTGCCGCTGCAGCGGCTGCCTCGCAGAGAGCGGCATTTACGCACGCGGGTGTATCCGAACTGGCACGGCTACTTGCGGTGTTCAGGAATGCGCGAAGAACAAAGAAAAAGAAAGGAAAAGAAGAAACGCCGCAACTTTACCTTGGATCTCGGCGTGAATTCAGTGTTATGCAACCGGGCTGTCGTCAAGAAACAGAGACGCAGAGAGAAAAACTGCGTGGTAACATTCCAGTAAAACAGACACACTACACAAAGAGTAAGAGGAGCTCAGAAATATTCCGTAGTCGACCTTTGCGTGGAGTGCGGACCGAAAGGCGAGAGTTCCGCGAGCTGCGCCCCCCCCCCCCCCCCCCCCCCCCCCGCCGCAGAAGGCTCATGCTCGTGTATCGCCCCCTCCTCACCTGTCTTCAGATGTACGTCAGTCGCTCCAACCTTTCTTGCTTATGAACGTCTTACATTTATTCATGTTCAGTTCTAATCAACAAATGTTAGATAAAGGACCCTGTAAATCAGTCATCAGAGAAACGGAGAAACTAATTGAGAGACAGGTGTAAAACCTAAGTAAGATGTAGTTATAGCGATTAAATATCTTCGTTTGATAAGTAGTTCTGCAATCTCGGGTCGTTACGATTCATACCCTTATCTTCGAACCTTTTTTTTTTGCGTCATCAGTCTACTGACTGGCTTGATGCGGCCCGCCACGAATTCCTCCCCTGTGCTAAACTCTTCATCTCAGTGAAGCAATTGCAACGTACGTCCTCAATTATTTGCTTGACCACGGAAATCATTCCCTCATGTCTTAGCAGATGTCCTATCATCCTGTCCCTTCTCCTTAGCAGTGTTTTCCACATATTCCTTTCCTCTCCGATTCTCCGTAGAACCTCCTCATTCCTTACCTTACCAGTCCACCTAATTTTCAACATTCGTCTATAGCACCACATCTCAAATGCTTCGATTCTCTTCTGTTCCGGTTTTCCCACAGTCCATGTTTCACTACCATACAATGCTGTACTCCAGACGTACATCCTCAGAAATTTCTTCCTCAGATTAAGGCCGGTATTTGATATTAGTAGACTTCTCTTGGCCAGAAATGCCTTTTTTGCCATAGCGAGTCTGTTTTGACGTCCTCCTTTCTCCGTCCGTCGTTGGTTATTTCACGGCCTAGGTAGCAGAATTCCTTAACTTCATTGACTTTGTGACCATCAATCCTGATGTTAAGTTTCTCGCTGTTCTCATTTCTACTACTTCTCATTACCTTCGTCTTTCTCCGATTTACTCTCAAACCATACTGTGTACTCATTCCGTTCAGCACATCATTTAATTCTTCTTCACTTTCACTGAGGATAGCAATATCATCAGCGAATCGTATCATTGATATCCTTTCACCTTGTACACTCCTGGAAATGGAAAAAAGAACACATTGACACCGGTGTGTCAGACCCACCATACTTGCTCCGGACACTGCGAGAGGGCTGTACAAGCAATGATCACACGCACGGCACAGCGGACACACCAGGAACCACGGTGTTGGCCGTCGAATGGCGCTAGCTGCGCAGCATTTGTGCACCGCCGCAGTCAGTGTCAGCCAGTTATCCGTGGCATGCGGAGCTCCATCGCAGTCTTTAACACTGGTAGCATGCCGCGACAGCGTGGACGTGAACCGTATGTGCAGTTGACGGACTTTGAGCGAGGGCGTATAGTGGGCATGCGGGAGGCCGGGTGGACGTACCGCCGAATTGCTCAACACGTGGGGCGTGAGGTCTCCACAGTACATCGATGTTGTCGCCAGTGGTCGGCGGAAGGTGCACGTGCCCGTCGACCTGGGACCGGACCGCAGCGACGCACGGATGCACGCCAAGACCGTAGGATCCTACGCAGTGCCGTAGGGGACCGCACCGCCACTTACCAGCAAATTAGGGACACTGTTGCTCCTGGGGTATCGGCGAGGACCATTCGCAACCGTCTCCATGAAGCTGGGCTACGGTCCCGCACACCGTTAGGCCGTCTTCCGCTCACGCCCCAACATGTTGCAGCCCGCCTCCAGTGGTGTCGCGACAGGCGTGAATGGAGGGACGAATGGAGACGTGTCGTCTGCAGCGATGAGAGTCGCTTCTGCCTTGGTGCCAATGATGGTCGTATGCGTGTTTGGCGCCGTGCAGGTGAGCGCCACAATCAGGACTGCATACGACCGAGGCACACAGGGCCAACACCCGGCATCATGGTGTGGGGAGTGATCTCCTATACTGGCCGTACACCTCTGGTGATCGTCGAGGGGACACTGAATAGTGCACGGTACATCCAAACCGTCATCGAACCCATCGTTCTACCATTCCTAGACCGGCAAGGGAACTTGCTGTTCCAACAGGACAATGCACGTCCGCATGTATCCCGTGCCACCCAATGTGCTCTAGAAGGTGTAAGTCAACTACCCTGGCCAGCAAGATCTCTGGATCTGTCCCCCATTGAGCATGTTTGGGACTGGATGAAGCGTCGTCTCACGCGGTCTGCACGTCCAGCACGAATGCTGGTCCAACTGAGGCGCCAGGTGGAAATGGCATGGAAAGCCGTTCCACAGGACTACATCCAGCATCTCTACGATCGTATCCATGGGAGAATAGCAGTGTGATCATGTGATGTATCTGACCTGAGGAATGTGTCAATAAAGTTTCCCCTTCCTGGGACAATGAATTCACGGTGTTCTTATTACAATTTCCAGGAGTGTATTTTAATTCCACTCCTGAACCTTTCTTTTATTTCCACCACTGCTTCCTCGATGTACAGATTGAAGAGTAGGGGCGAAAGGCTACAGCCTTGTCTTACTCCCTTCTTAATACGAGCACTTCGTTGTTGATCGTCCACTCTTATTATTCCCTCTTGGTTGTTGTACATATTGTATATGACCCGTCTCTCCCTATAGCTTACCCCCACTTTTTTCAGGATCTCGAACAGCTTGCACCATTTTATGTTGTCGAACGCTTTTCCAGATCGACAAATCCTATGAACGTGTCTTGATTTTTCTTTAGCCTTGCTTCCATTATTAGCCGTATCGTCAGAATTGCCTCTCTCGTGCCTTTACTTTTCCTAAAGCCAAACTGATCGTCACCTAGCGCATTCTCAATTTTCTTTTCCATTCTTCTGTATATTATTCTTGTAAGCAGCTTCGATGAATGAGCTGTTAAGCTGATGTGCTAGAATTCTCGCACTTGTCAGCTCTTGCCGTCTTCGGAATTGTGTGGATGATGCTTTTCCGAAAGTCAGATGGTATGTAGCCAGACTCATATTCTACACACCAACGTGAATAGTCGTTTTGTTGCCACTTCCCCTAATAATTTTAGAAATTCTGATGGAATGTTATCCATCCCTTCTGTCTTATTTGACCGTAAGTCCTCCAAAGCTTTTTTAAATTCCGATTCTAATACTGGATCCCCTATCTCTTCTAAATCGACCCCTTTTTCTTCTTCTATCTTATCAGACAAATCTTCACCCTCATAGAGGCTTTCAATGTATTCTTTCCACCTATCTGCTCTCTCCTCTGCATTTAACAGTGGATTTCCCGTTGCACTCTTAATGTTACCACCGTTGCTTTTAATGTCACCAAAGGTTGTTTTGACTTTCCTGTATGCTGAGTCTGTCCTTCCAACAATCATATCTTTTTCGATGTCTTCACATTTTTCCTGCAGCCATTTCGTCTTAGCTTCCCTACACTTCCTATTTATTTCATTCCTCAGCGACTTGTATTTCTGTATTCCTGATTTTCCCGGAACATGTTTGTACTTCCTCCTTTCATCAATCAACTGAAGTATTTCTTCTGTTACCCATGGTTTCTTCGCGGCTACCTTCCTTGTACCTATTTTTTCCTTCCCAACTTCTGTGATGGCCCTTTTTAAAGATGTCCATTCCTCTTCAACTGTGCTGCCTACTGCGCTGTTCCTTGCTGTATCTACAGCGTTAGAGAACTTCAAACGTATCTCGTCATTCCTTAGAACTTCCGTATCCCACTTCTTAGCGTATTGATTCTTCCTGACTAATGTCTTGAACTTCAGCCTACTCTTCATCACTACTATATTGTGATCTGACATTCTTTGTACCTATTTTTTCCTTCCCAACTTCTGTGATGGCCCTTTTTAAAGATGTCCATTCCTCTTCAACTGTGCTGCCTACTGCGCTGTTCCTTGCTGTATCTACAGCGTTAGAGAACTTCAAACGTATCTCGTCATTCCTTAGAACTTCCGTATCCCACTTCTTAGCGTATTGATTCTTCCTGACTAATGTCTTGAACTTCAGCCTACTCTTCATCACTACTATATTGTGATCTGAGTCTATATCTGCTCCTGGGTACGCCTTACAATCCAGTATCTGATTTTGGAATCTCTGTCTGACCATGATGTAATCTAATTGAAATCTTCCCGTATCTCCCGGCCTTTTCCAAGTATACCTCCTCCTCTTGAGATTCTTGAACTGGGTATTCGCTATTACTAGGTGAAACTTGTTACAGAACTCAATTAGTCTTTCTCCTCTTTCATTCCTTGTCCCAAGCCCATACTCTCCTGTAACCTTTTCTTCTACTCCTTCCCCTACAACTGCATTACAGTCGCCCATGACTATTAGATTTTCGTCCCCCTTTACATACTGCATTACCCTTTCAAAATCCTCATACACTTTCTCTATCTGTTCATCTTCAGCTTGCGACGTCGGCATGTATACCTGAACTATCGTTGTCGGTGTTGGTCTGCTGTCGATTCTGATTAGAACAACCCGGTCACTGAACTGTTCACAGTAACACACCCTCTGCCCTGCCTTCCTATTCATAACGAATCCTACACCTGTTATACCATTTTCTGCTGCTGTTGATATTACCCGATACTCATCTGACCAGAAATCCTTGTCTTCCTTCCACTTCACTTCACTGACCCCTACTACGTCTAAATTGAGCCTTTATATTTCCCTTTTCAGATTTTCTAGTTTTCCTACCACGTTCAAGCTTCTGACATTCCACGCCCCGATTCGTAGAACATTATCCTTTCGTTGATTTTTCAATCTTTTTCTCATGGTAACCTCCCCCTTGGCAGTCCCCTCCCGGAGATCCGAATGGGGGACTATTCCGGAATCTTTTGCCAATGACACTTCTTCAACTACAGGCCACATGTCCTGCGGATACACGTTATGTGTCTTTAATGGAATGGTTTCCATTGCCTTCTGCATCCTCATGTCTTTGATCATTCCTAATTCTTCCGCCTTTAGGGGCAATTTCCCACCCCTAGGAGAAGAGAGTGACCTGAACCTCTATCCGCTCCTCCGCCCTCTTTGACAAGGCCGTTGGCAGAATGAGGCTGACTTCTTATGCCGGAAGTCTTCGGCCGCCAATGCTGACTATTTATCAAAAATTAGGACGTTTTGATTACGAATCAATGACGCTACCCCTAGACCATGGGTACTAGCACTCGATACCTATACGTCATATAAAAGTTTCTAATTCAAGAAAACAAGAAGAAAAGAAATCAAGTGCAGTAAACGGGAAGGAGAAACACGTAGTTTTTGATATCCAAAAAGTTTTAATTTATGGAATTAGTTTTCACCCTGTAGCGTGGTGTGGACTAATTGCCCTTGTGCCACACACTTTGGATTTGCAAGGGAATTTCGAATTTGAGCACTGATTTGTGGAAAGGCGTCTTATCGTGGCTGTGAGCTCGCTCGGTGCGTTGACGCACCGTCAACACACTGTGTCTCTGTCGGGGTTCTCTGATCTGAGCTTTCGGAGCACATAAGAACTGTAGTACGGGAGGCGAATGGTCGACTTAGTTTTACTGGGATAATTTTAGGAACGTGCGGTTCGCCTTTAAAGGAGGCTGCGTACAGAACAGACGTTGCGACCCATTCTTCAGTACTGCTCGAGTGTTTTATATCCCCTCCATGTAGGACTAAACGAAGACATCGTAGCAATTCGGAGACGGACTGCCAGCAGCTTTGATCTACACGCAAGTACTACGGAGATGCTTCGGGAACTCAATTCGGAATCCCAGAAGGAAAGGCGACTTTTTATTTTTGAGGAACAGTACAGCATTTGAAGCTGACTGCGGAACAATTCTACAGCCACCAACGTACACTACGCATAAGGGCCACGAAGATAAAGGAGAAATTAGAGCTCGTACATCGTTTTCCCCCCCGCTTTATTTGCGAGTGCGCAGGAAAGGAAATAGATACTGGCAGAAGTAAAGCTGTGAGGACCGGGCGTGAGTCGTGCTTCGGTAGCTCAGATGGTAGAGCACTTGCCCGCGAAAGGCAAAGGTCCCGATTTCGAGTCTCGGTCGGGCACACAGTTTTAATCTGCCAGGAAGTTTCAGGAAAGGAAATGATTACAAGGTATCCTCCACCATACACCATATGGTAGAGCTTGCGGAGTATGTATGTAGATGTGGATGTACGTTCGGCAATCTGCAGTCAGTCATGTGACTCGAGATGCGTGGCACTGTAGTGTGCGTCGTGTTACAGCAAATGCCTTGCGACTCTACGTACCGTGGTATCTAACACAAATGAGCTGGTCTACAGACCTCCTTCCAAAAAACAGAGTTCTTCTGCACGAAATTCAATAGACTGAATTTAAACACAAATTTTATTTACTGCGAAAGGTGGATACACTGAGTCACAGCGCCAGAGATTGCGCCAAAGAGTATTATTCCGCCGCCTCCACTGGCAGTGACTGTTCAGAGAATGTCGAGGGCAGTTGTAGTTCAGAGGTCGCCGTGGGCAGTGCTTGTTGAAAGGATTTCGAGAGCAGTACTAGTTTAGAGCATGTCGTGTGCAGTTGTTCTTCTGCTGGGCGAGAGAGCAGATGCTGTTCGGTTGCTGTAATTTATAGATTGAAGATGTTGCAATGATCATTGTATTTTTCGTCAATATATATGAAGGTAAAAAAAAATTATTTCAAATTTCCTAAATAACAATGCCTCTTGCTCATAGGTTCAGTCAACAAAGCACCTGGCTCGTGTTCATGTATTAGACTGTAATTCTGGTTTCTATGTGCAATTATAGTATTTCTGGCTTTTTTTTAATTACTTCATTGTAAATGGTGTTTAAAATTTCTTGTCGTATTGAGGAAGAGCCGTGCCAGATACATGTACGTTAAACCTCAATACCACACACAGAACAGTTACACTTGTGCTTTTTTGTGTCGTAGCTTTTATAGTTGCTGGGGTCTTAATTAATCAATTGTGTTAACGAAAATTTCCTTTCATTCTTTCTTTTTATTTTATGCAGTCAGATTGCGTGCTAATACTAGTCAGGGCCAACCGGTTACGAGACTTCGTAACCGGACTCACAGATACTAAAATATTTGCATTTTTATAATCAAGCCCCGATGCAACTGTTATTGTGCTGTTTGTATATACGAATTGTTCAGCAAATTTTTTCTCATCTTCACCGCTACTCCATAAGAAACACTGGTTATCAACTTTTGCTGCCGGCTGAGGTGGCCGATCGGTTCTAGGCGCTTCAGTCCGGCACCGCGCTGCTGCTACGGTCGCAGGTTCGAATCCTGCCTCGGGCATGGACGTGTGTGACGTCCTTAGGTTAGTTAGGTTTAAGTAGTTCTCGGTTTAGGGGACTGATGACCTCAGCAGTAAAGTCCCATAGTGGTCAGAGCCATTTCAACCATTTTTTGAACTTTTGCTACGATGTAGCAAATAGAAATTGCGCTCTTTTCACAGGAAAATACCCACGGCGTAGACGACCACCATATTGGCTCTGCGGCCAAATTCTGCAGCGTTCTGGAGACGCAGGTTCCCACAGAAAGGTTGACGGTGGAAGGTGTCGCTCATTCCACACCGCTCTTGTGGAGCCGCGAGTACCACATCCTGGGACCGGGGTGTGACGGCTAGCAGCAGGTGGCAAGGTCGCTGGCTGGCACTGCTGTGCTTCACGGGGTGCGAGAAGTGGCGAGGGATGCGTAGCCACGCTTGGACGTCGCGGGAAGTCCCTAAACAAGTTTCTCTTTCCCATCCCACTCTAATGGGGAACCGTTTCTTGTGTCCGCGCCGCGCCTCGGAGTTTCCGTGGCTAGAATCCGCGCACTCTTTGCGTCCTGCAGTGCGCGACACAAATTAACCGACTTGCAGCTTAGCACATCCAATCGAAATCGTTTACTGGTGAACTCGATCCAGTTCTCTGCATTGCCACACTGTAAATAAATCTAAATAAATATGTCCACCCCCGCTTTCACCCGCTACACAGGGTTAAAAGAGTTACTTCTGCTGCACTGCTGGTGAATATCGTGCAGCAAATCAACCTGAAGCAACGAAGACGGAGATGGTTGAGTCGGGAAAAAAAATCAGTGTAGTCCCAAACTATTGTACAGTGGTAGGCGAGAGAGCAATGAATTACACAACAAAAATGCTGACTTCGGGAAGGGTGCGTGACGTCACTTTTTGCATTATTTCAATTTTATGTCATTAAAAGATTATTTTTAATACCCCGCAATTTTAGCATCCCCTTCAAAAGCCGTGGCTTCTACTGGAAACGTTTCTCAGTACAAAATTAAACTACGTTAAATTTCCTATGAAAAGGTCCTATTCACTTTTTCTCTAGCTTCTGAGTTTCAGGCGATGCTAAAATTGCGGGGTATTGAAAATAATCTTTTAACGACGTAAAATTGATGTTTATTGTTCAGTAAAGTAGGTTAAGAACAAATATTATATTTATGTACGGCATTTAAATGAAGCAGAGTCGTATTCAGGGATATACTGTGTTGTGGCTACTCAACGGAAAGCCACAGGGGGTCTTCTCACAAATCGTACCGACGCTCAGCGACCCTTAGCACTCACTGGTGACACAGTGCACAGGGACACCCACTGAGCGTTACAGAGACGACTTACATTTAAGATCACTGTATGAAACACATATGGACTGATTCTACGTAAATTTCTGCACACTGTCCAAAGCTGATAGAGAGGAAATTAGTTCTTAGGCATTCTGTATGGCAGCTGTAACGTTCTCCTAGCAAACACGACTTCCCCCTCCACGATCACTGCTCGCTTTTCAGTTTACAGACGGACTGTATCTTCTCAGCATTTCCTATCCAATTTTATTATGTGAGCTGACAAAACAAATCCACTCAGCTCGTCTTTATGCTACGCAATTCTTCTTTTGTCCTCACCCAGCACGCTTGTTGCCAGCAGCTTGCCACACATTTCTGTCGAGGACGGTACAGGTGCTGCACTTGACATCCTGCACGAACTGCCCGATGTGTTCTACTTTGGTTCTGCTTCTTTCGTTCTTCTCTTCTACCGTCCCTCAAATGTTACTTCTAATGACACCGTCACGTCTCAACAGATGGGCGACCCATTTGTCCCTTCTGTGTCGGATAAGCATCACAGACACGTGTTCTCTTCCTCCACTCCGTGTAGCACCTGCTCATTTGATATCTCGTCTACCCAGTAAATCTCTAGCATTCTCCGGTGGCACCAATTATCGAATTTTTGTGTTTATCTGCTTGCCCCAGTGTCCATGTCTAACTTCCGTATAACAGTACACTTAAAAAAACAGTGAGTTTTTTGAAACATTTGTCTATGCAGTTTGATATGAAAAGGTTTCTTCTTTTGTTAAAAGCAGATTTTCCCTGTTGGATTCGACTTGCAATGTCCTTTCTCGATATTCGAAATGGTTCAAATGGCTCTAATCACTATGGGACAACATCTGAGGTCATCAGTACCCTAGACTTAGAGCTACTTAAACCTCACTAACCTATGGACATCACGCACATCCATGCCCGGAGCAGGATTCGAACCTGCGACCGTAGCAGCAGCGCGGTTCCGGACTGAAGCGCCCAGAACCGCCCCGCCACAGCGGCCAGCCCTCGATCTTCTGTTTGAATTAATTTTACTCCCTAAGTAGGCAAACGATACAACGGTCTTCAGTCCCTCATTGTTAAGTGAGCATTTGGCAACGGTGTTTTCTTTACTCATAACTAAGATTTTCGTTTTAGCTGTATTAATTTTCATGTTATCGAAAGAGCTGTGAAAAAGAAAAGATTATCTGAGCATACTGTACGCATCGCAAGGAACTGAACGCATAGTGTGATTACTGGAGTCAAAGAGATAAATTTTTTAGGCTAGAGGCAGCTTACAGACAGACATTTTCGAAATACGAGTAAATTAGAGCAGAACAGGACCACAATATATTTAACTGTTCCCAAAAAAAAAAAAAAATAATAATTTGTTTTATCAGAACATTAGGGTGTTGAAAAATAAGATAGATAAGGGTACGAGAGAGTTCACGTGTGAACAGCCGGGTGTCAGTGTCCAACGGGCACAGCATTTCGGCAAGCGACCACGCTGCCATCATGTGCGCTGGCCAACTGACCGCCCAGGCGCTGGCGCAGGGCTTTTAATTCCCCATTGTGGACACCCTCCTGCCATTGTTCCCATCTACTAGTACCTGCAATCATCTAACTACTTTCATATCCGTAACCTCAACCTTATTGATAAGGTAACCTGAATCCACCCAGCTTTCGCTCCCATACAACAAAGTTGGTCGAAAGATTGAACGGTGCACAGATAACTTAGTCTTGGTACTGACTTCCTTCTTGACGAAGAGAGTAGATCGTAGCTGAGCGCTCACTGCATTAGCTTTGCTACACCTCGCTTCCAGTTCTTTCATATGTTGCCATCCTGCGAGAATAGGCATCCTAAGTACTTGAAACCATCCACCTGTTCCAACTTTGTTCCTCCTATTTGGCACTCAATCCGTTTATATCTCTTTCCCACTTACATTACTTTCGTTTTGATGTAAAGCCCTACACCCAATTGTGCTATTCCTGCTTTGACTCCTGACAGTTATTCTCCCACTTCCTCTTCTTTCTCACCCCTTACCCGAACGTCACTAACAGCTAAAACGTCCAACCCCATCTTGCAGCCTCTGCCTTCTTCCCAGAGTAGCCTCCATTGATATTAATAACTCCCCATCTCGTTACCATTCGTTTGCCGAGTCGTATCTTAGGAGTCCCCGGTTTGTCAATTAGAGGTGGGGCTCCGTCACCTCCAAAGGTCCCAGGCATTTCGCTCTGATTGTTGCCAGCATATAAAAGGTAACAGATGCCAGAAAATTTAAAAATATGCGAGATGGTGGCTTTTGGTAAATTTAAAAAGCAGTGTAAGATGGCCGTGCCGGAAATATTTTTCCAGCTAATCACAGCGCAAGATGGCGGTATCCCATTATTTATTAAATTTTCGTAATAACACACATATATGCAAACTCCCACACGAAGAAAGATTTATTTTTGTATAGTGTTCAGAGGTATCCAATCACTGTTTCCACAAGGTGAACATTGCAAAAATGTTGAACAGTATTCAATTGTTAATCAAACATTTAAGCACACACACACACACACACACACAGCTGTATTATTTAGCAAATAATTGTAAACACCTGAAATTCTGTCTTACAGTTGTATCCTATCATCATCATCAGTAACACCAACAAAAGCCACAGCAGTATTTTATGTAAACTTTTTCAACTCAACTGTGTAACCTGGCGCTATTAAAAAACTGCAAAGCATTCTTTCTTGATCGAAGAGCAGTTCATCATGAACCTGGAGAGTATCACCGTTTCAAAACCTTTCAGAATTTGTACTACATGCCAAACATACTAATCGAACGTCATTTTCGTATGTCTTTGGATAGTGACCTTGAAAAGTAGCTGAAACTAGGTAGCTGAAAGCACTGCATGCACTGTTTCTTATCTACATTAAATATTACAAGTTACACCCTCCGAATAATTTTTTGATACATGTGTAAGTAGGCTGTTTAGGTTTTTTTTATTTTTAACGCCGCCGCCACGTAGCGCTCTGTATGAAAATCACTGGCTGTGCTGTGTGCAGTCTGTGGCTGGTTGGCATTGTTGTAATACTCGCCATTGTAGCGTTGGGCAGCTCGACGTTAACAGCGCGTAGCGTTGCGCAGTTGGTGGTGAGCTGCCAGCAGTGGTGGATGTGGGGTGATAAATGGCGGAGTTTTGAAATTTGTAAGACTGGATGTCATGAACTGCTATATACACTCCTCGAAAATGAAATAAGAACACCGTGAATTCATTGTCCCAGGAAGGGGAAACTTTATTGACACATTCCTGGGGTCAGATATATCACATGATCACACTGACAGAACCACAGGCACATAGACACAGGCAACAGAGCATGCACATTGTCGGCACTAGTACAGTGTATATCCACCTTTTGCGGCAATGCAGGTGGCTATTCTCCCATGGAGACGATCGTAGAGATGCTGGATGTAGTCCTGTGGAACGGCTTGCCATGCCATTTCCACCTGGCGCCTCAGTTGGACCAGCGTTCGTGCTGGACGTGCAGACCGCGTGAGACGACGCTTCATCCAGTCCCAAACATGCTCAATGGGGGACAGATCCGGAGATCTTGCTGGTCAGGGTAGTTGACTTACACCTTCTAGAGCACGTTGGGTGGCACGGGATACATGCGGACGTGCATTTTCCTGTTGGAACAGCAAGTTCCCTTGCCGGTCTAGGAATGGTAGAACGATGGGTTCGATGACGGTTTGGATGTACCGTGCACTATTCAGTGTCCCCTCGACGATCACCAGAGGTGTACGGCCAGTGTAGGAGATCGCTCCCCACACCATGATGCCGGGTATTGGCCCTGTGTGCCTCGGTCGTATGCAGTCCTGATTGTGGCGCTCACCTGCACGGCGCCAAACACGCATACGACCATCATTGGCACCAAGGCAGAAGCGACTCTCATCGCTGAAGACGACACGTCTCCATTCGTCCCTCCATTCACGCCTGTCGCGACACCACTGGAGGCGGGCTGCAACATGTTGGGGCGTGAGCGGAACGCGGCCTAACGGTGTGCGGGACCGTAGCCCAGCTTCATGGAGACGGTTGCGAATGGTCCTCGCCGATACCCCAAGAGCAACAGTGTCCCTAATTTGCTGGGAAGTTGCGGTGCGGTCCCCTACGGCACTGCGTAGGATCCTACGGTCTTGGCGTCCATCCGTGCGTCGCTGCGGTCCGGTCCCAGGTCGACGGGCACGTGCACCTTCCGCCGACCACTGGCGACAACATCGATGTACTGTGGAGACCTCACGCCCCACGTGTTGAGCAATTCGGCGGTACGTCCACCCGGCCTCCCGCATGCCCACTATACGCCCTCGCTCAAAGTCCGTCAACTGCACATACGGTTCACGTCCACGCTGTCGCGGCATGCTACCAGTGTTAAAGACTGCGATGGAGCTCCGTATGCCACGGCAAACTGGCTGACACTGACGGCGGCGGTGCACAAATGCTGCGCAGCTAGCGCCATTCGACGGCCAACACCGTGGTTCCTGGTGTGTCCGCTGTGCCGTGCGTGTGATCATTGCTTGTACAGCCCTCTCGCAGTTTCCGGAGCAAGTATGGTGGGTCTGACACACCGGTGTCAATGTGTTCTTTTTTCCATTTCCAGGAGTGTATATTATGACTTTTGATGATATTGAGGTAAATACATTGTTTGTTCTCTATTAAAATCTTTCATTTGCTAACTATCCCTATCAGTAGTTAGTGCGTTCTGTAGTTTGAATCTTTTATTTAGCTGGCAGTAGTGGTGCTCGCTGTATTGCAGTAGTTCGAGTAACGAAGATTTTTGTGAGGTAAGCGATTTGTGAAACGTATAGGTTAATGTTAGTCAGGGCCATTTTTTGTAGGGATTTTTGAAAGTCAGATTGCGTTGCGCTAATAATATTGTGTGTCAGTTTAAGCACAGTCTTGTATAATTGCTCAAAGGGGACGTTTCACATGGTTTCACATGACTAAACTTATATATCTTGTGTGTGTGTTGCCGCAAGTTATACTAATTTCAGTCTGTTAGGCTGTCAGTGGAGTTTCATGGGTTTCAGGAGACGCAACTGCATATGACCCCTCTCCCGCACTGAATTCCGACATGATTTCTGCAGTTCCATTAGATCCTCCAGGCTAAAAACTCTCCCAGTCTTTGTGGGCGCGAGGTTTGAGGCGGCATGTCACGGATTGCTTGGCCCCTTCCGCCGGCGGTTCGAGACCTCCCTCGGACACGGTTGTGAGTGTGTGTGTGTGTGTGTGTGTGTGTGTGTGTGTGTGTGTGTGTGTGTGTGTGTGTGTGTGTGTGTTGTTCTCAGTATAAGTTAGTTTAAGTAGTGTGTAAGTCTAGGGGCTGATGACCTCATCAGTTTGGACCCTGAGGAATTCACACACATTTGAACATTTTCTCCTAGCCTCTCTAGATCATGCTCAACTAGTCCTGTCCATGTATAAATGAAATGAAAACAAAATCTACTACACAGTGAACTATCACTAACACGAATTTAACATAAGTGAACACATTGAACACAACGATATCTCCACACACTATATAAAAATTTTCACATGCTATATAAATTTTTCGACTAAAATGCCCCAAAATACAGGTACATAAAAATAGTATAACACATCTGCCGCACTAGGATAGGATAGGTCTATAGATTAATGCGCAAGCTATGAAACAGAACAAAAATAATTACTATAAGTTTTTACATGCCAAGATATGTCAGACTATCCATCCTAACTGCAGTGTATCAAACGAAACCAAATGATCCTGGCAAGGTCACCGCTAAAACAGCCACAGCAGTGGAATGATGCCATGATGTGCGAGAAATTTTGTTTTCGTGCAGAAAGGCAAAAATGTTGTACTCAATTGTTCTCTGGAGGCAGCATAGCAACACGGCATTCTCCGCCCTTAGCTAGGCTAGGCACTAGCTTTGTCCACAACAACATGAAGCAGGCTGCAGTTTCACTTTGCTCGAAAATTGCCCATCTTCCTACCGAGACTTATCTCTCATAACCAGATTCACTGACTGCCTTGCACTGACTGCAGTTGTCTAAGACTGTACCAGGAGTGCTCCTTCTCACCATCAATAATGTAAGGCTTTTCTTCCTAGGCCACGTGACCAGTACACTCACTAACAAAACCCATAAAGTAAGGCCAGAAAATGAAACGCTATCGAATAGCATGTATAACAGTAATTCATAACGCCATCAAAATGGTGGATGGTGAAAAATTTAAAAATTAAACTTTGTGGTATGTTTAAAAATTAAAGATTGTGGGTGATGGGAAATTTAAATTTCCTAATCACACTGCGACCAACACATCCAACGCACAAATCTTTCCACATACACACACACAGACACACACACAAACAAACACATGCAGATTTCTTCATACCATACTCCTTACATTTCTGATCTTGCTCTGAAATATTACTTTGCAAACTTTTAATCGAACTGCCATCACAACTAAGTCATCCGCATATGCGAGACTGCTTCTTTTGTGTTCACATGTCTTAATCTCACCCAGCCAGTCTATTGTTTTCAACATATGATCCATAAATAATTAGAACAACAGTGGAGACAGGTTGCAGCCTTGTCTTACCCCTGAAACTACTCTGAATCATGAACTCAATTTACCGTCAACTCTAACTAAAAACGGTTCAAATGGCTCTGAGCACTATGGGACTCAACTGCTGTGGTCATTAGTCCCCTAGAACTTAGAACTACTTAAACCTAACTAACCTAAGGACATCACACACATCCATGCCCGAGGCAGGATTCGAACCTGCGACCGTAGCAGTCGCACGGTTCCGGACTGCGCGCCTAGAACCGCGAGACCACCGCGGCCGGCTCAACTCTAACTGCTGCCTGACTATCTATGTAAGACCTTTAATTGCTTGAAAAAGTTTGCCTCCTATTCTATAATCTCGTAGAACAGACAATAACTTCCTCCTAGGAACCCGGTCATATGCCTTTTCTAGATCTATAAAGGATAGATACAATTCCCTGTTCCACTCGTAAGACTTCTCCATTATTTGCCGTAAGCTAAAGATCTGGTCACAACTGATATTCATCCAGTTTGTCCTCAACTAATACTCGCACTTTCAACAATACCTGAGAAGATTTTACCAACAACGCTGATTAAAGAGATACCTCTGTAGTTGTTACAATCTTTTCTGTTTCCATGTTTAAAGATTGGTGTGATTACTGCTTTCATCCAGTCTGATGCAACCTGTCCCTGCACCCACGCCATTTCAATTATCCTGTGTAGCCATTTAAGACCTGCCATTCCACTGTATTTGATGAGTTCTGACTTAATTTCATCCACCCCAGCTGCTTTATTGCACTGCAATTTATTGACCATTTTCTCCACTTCCTCAAATGTGATCCTACTTCCATCATCATTCCTATCCCATTATACATCGAAATCTCAAACATTATTGATCTTATTTTCACCTACATTGAGCAGCTCTTCAAAATATTCCCTCCATCTGCCCAAGGCATTAACAGGATTCACCAGCAGTTTCCCTGACCTTGTCATTTCCTTCCTCCCTTTCGAAGACTGCTAATTACACTCCAGAATGGTTTTCCAGCAGCTTTCTCCAAAGTCTCCAACCTGTTTACAAAGTCTTCCCAAGATTTCCTCTTGGATGCTGCAATTATCTGTTTGGCTTTGTTTCTTTCTTCAACATAACTTTCTCTGTCTACGTGAGTTCTAGTATGTAGCCATTTTTGATGCGCCTTCTTTTTCTTTTACAGGCTGCCTTGACTGTTTCATTCCACCAAGCTGTTTGCTTCATCCTACCTTTACACACTACTGTTCCAAGACATTCTTTAGCGACTTCTAGTACTGTGTCCCTGTACCTTGTCCATTCCTTTTCCAATGACTGTAATTGACTACATTCAACTAACCGGTACCTTTCTGAGATCACTGTTACGTACTTGTGCCTGATTTCCTTATCCTGAAGTTTCTCCACTCATATCCTCCTACATATGGACCTGACCTCCTGCACTTTCGGCCTCACAATACCAATTTCACTGCAGATTAAATAGTGGTCAGTGTCATCAAAGACTCCCCTTCATACAGGTGTGTCCCTCACAGACTTCCTGAATTCCTGATCTGTTATTATATAGTCAATGACAGATCTGGTTCCCCTGCCTTCCCAAGTATATCGGTGAATGTTGTTACGTTTAAAAAAGGAGTTTGTGATTACTAAGCCCATACTGGCACAAAAATGGAAGAGTTGTTTCCCGATCCTGTTGGCCTCCATATCTCTCCAAATTTACCCATAACCTTTTCATACCCTTCTGTTCAATTTCCAATCCTGGCATTAAAATCACCCATGAGCAGAACACTGTCTTTGTCCTTTAACTTCTACATCACTGAGTGCGTCATAAAAGCTATCCATCTTATCTTGATCTGTCCCTTTACAATGCGAATATACTGACACAATCCTAATTTTCTTGATCGACACTGTCAAATCCATCCACATCAGTCGTTCGTTTACGTACCTTATTGCAACTACGCTGCCAAATTTACGTTTGGTTCATTTTAGGTGATACCTTACTGTGTATGAATTGCGGCTAACACATCGCAGTGGTTCTCAACGCTGGCCTCCTGCACTGTGCAGACGTCAGTTTGACGCCTTTTCTAATGCTGCCGCTACTCCACGTGCTCTTCCATTCGTAGAGCTGACATTAAGAGTGACAAACTGTGTTAGTAGAGCTCGCTTGTTTAGCCGACCTCGTTCTGAAAAAGTCGGTAACCCTTGCTCATTTCTTACGTCATTCGTGTCTGGATGACGCGCGTCCCCTGCGGGGGACGCCCTATACTTTTCCATTCCTTTGTATTTAGACATTGAGCCATGATGATGTGACGGAAGTATGTCGTCGATCCACAGTCTTAAGCGGTGGGCCTACTAGTCCTCGATGAGCCAACATCCGACTGCAGGACGGCAGTTTTGGTGCTGGTCCGCGGCAGGTACTCCGTTACCCTCCTACCATCCATATCTGGGACGCATTCTCCCCTTCCGCCACCTGGGGACGCGCCCACCATTTTGGTAATTTCATTGTTCTATACTGATTGGTATTTTCGGATGTTGTCTGAAACATCAAAGAAACTAATGCGATATCGTTGAGTCTCTCACACTATGCAGAAACCGTTTGAGAGCAGTGCTCACTGAGTGTGGTTTGTTCAATGTTCTGTCTTTGCTCACGTACGTCTCTTTCCAATAACCTAATCAGTCGAGGCAATCATGTGGCTTTATTCATGGGATGCTATAGAATCGTCATCACTATTGTCGAAACTAGCATGGGAACAGTACTCTCTGCCACACGTTGTAAGAAATTATAATGCATGCGGCCACCGAGTTTCATTCCAGTCGGCCATTCATTGCAGTTTTTGTGCATGTGTTACAATAAATTAGTTAATAATTACGTATTTATCTCTTTACCAGTAATAAGTACATTAGACATGTGTCCCGATATCCAGTCATTGATCAGTCAAGGTGGGGATACTTCAGAAATCACATCATTGCGAATTTTCGAGAAC
The DNA here is from genome assembly GCF_023897955.1 of Schistocerca gregaria. Lineage (NCBI taxonomy): Eukaryota > Metazoa > Arthropoda > Insecta > Orthoptera > Acrididae > Schistocerca > Schistocerca gregaria. Next base: position 2,435,342 of record NW_026061713.1, on the reverse strand, counting down.
ACTTGAAGTGCCTAACGGTAGTTGCATTTTTAAAAAAGTAAACTAGTTGCTGAATTTCATAATAACTGCCAGTCTTTTTACTACGTTTTGGGAGAAGAAGCAAGATGGAGTGAAGGGCAACGAACGTGCAGACCAACTAGTGAAAATAGCACCTACTTCCCATCGACATACCTCAGTCATACTGGCATTTTCGTAGTAGAGTCGTCAGATAGCAAAAATGGTATGGATAAAGTTAGTAAACACAGATCGTAATATCAAAGGAAGACAGTACTGGTCGATTCAGTAACAGATTCCAAGCTACCCTTCGTTTCTCACCTTGGCACGAGAAGAGAATTTGTTACTCTTACTCTTAACAGACACGGAGCAAGTCATATGAACACCAACAATATGACACATTTGTTAAAATTAACTCCTTCTCCAAGCTGTGACTCCTACCACATTGACGAGAACACTGTCCATAATTATATTCATAGAATGTGTAATACCGTCGTCCGAGAACAATTACACAGCACAGTTTTTTTTTTTTTTAATACAGGAATATTTTTCTCTTAGAGTAGCTGTTACGAGTAGTTCGATGAATGGGTGTGTGGCCCCAGCCCTGGCTGTATTACACCCCCCCCCCTAACCGCAGCCACCCCCGCCCCCTACACACACACACACACACACACACACACACACACACACACACACACACACACACACACGTTTATGCGTGAACAAGCAGAGCGTGATCGACGCCAGCATGAGAGAGGCTTGCAGTTAATGCAATCTTTGGAAGCTATGCAAAGTGAGATTGTTAGTTTGAGACAAAACTATGAAACAACACCCAAAGCGGTGCAAGAACTGAGCGAAAGAGTAGATAATATCCAGGTGGCTAACGCCAGTATCGTAGATGAAATCAGTTTACTGGATAACAGAATGGAAAAATTAGAAATTGACACAAGTCAAGCAATAGAGCAGAAAATATCCGAACAGGCGAACAAAATTGAAAAGGAATTTACGTACTGGTTAGAGGCAAAAGACACCGACCTCAGTCAAGCAATAGACGAGAACGTGCACGCCGCGATTGAGGCCAAAGACTTGGGCTCGAGTGCGGATGTGCAGGACCTAAAGAGGGCGGCGGGCGGCACACACTGACATTCCGCGGTGGCAGCGAAGTGTCAACCGTCGTCTTGCGGAGCTGGAAAGCAGTTTGTTGCACGGCGACGGACAGGCGTGTGTGACGCCAGCCAGGTCCAACAATGATAGGCATATAAATATAGCAGTGAAAAATAGCGACTGCGAGACAGAACAGGCAACCAATGTTAGCGAAATAAACAGATGTCACTCCAAAATAGTGATTGAAGAAAGCCTGATTAGAAACCGACAGTTTCAGATCTTTACAACGGAGAAGAAATCTGTTCACCCTGTAGTATTTATCAAGGGATTTAGAAACATTTTGCCTAGTGTTTGGAGTCATACACAGAACATACAGTTCGTTATGTCTTACATACAAGGAGATGCTGCATTATGGGCAACCGAAGCAGCTGACAGTTGCGACACATATGAGCAATTTGAAAAAGCATTCTTGGCCAAATATTGATCAACATGTATTCAGGAGAGATTACGGAAAGAAGTATATAATACAGAGCCGTATTCTCCACGATTAGGCAATTTGCGAAAATACTTTGAGAAATACATTAATAAGACCCGTTACTGGGACGAGCAGATTTCATCCCGGGATTTGATCAGACTTTTGAAATCACACTTGCCGATACACGTAAAGGAAAAACTTATACACGTACCGGAGAACGACATGGAACATTTCTTGTCTGTTCTGGACTCGATTGACCTGATTCAGGAGGATGTTAAGGCAGCCTCTGAACAGGCTAGAAGTAACGGAAAAGGTTACAGAAATGGTCGAAATAACACGCCTCCACCAAATAATGGAGACGGCGGAGGTAACAATAGGAGACCAGATTTGTACAAAACTGGAATAGAGGTAGAGACCGGAACGGCAATAGTCCGCCGGTGAACAATGACCGGAAAAGGAGGTTGGAAGACCGATATGAAACAGGCCCACCAAGCAATAGTAGATGGAAAAATGCCAGGGGGCCGTGGAACACCAATACCTATAACGATGCAAACCGAACTTGGCTACAGAACCAGAGGCCCAGACCGGATCGGCAAAACAGTGAAAGATATGACAATAACCGACCGCCACCACAAAATGCGCCAATTGCGCAACCGTTACGGCCGAAGCAACACAAATTACACACAGTGGAGATTAGCGACACAGAGCAGCCTCACCCATCCACCAGTAATAATCCAACAAACTAGATTCAGCCGAGATACGCTCTCCATCGTCGGCTGAGGTTTGGAGCGAGAGCAGCCCGACACAGAACAAAAGATCGTAAATCTGTATCCTCAGGTGTAATGACGGGGTACAGATGGGACATGAACTAATAACTGAACCACCCACGTGCATAAAGGAGCACAAAGACAAAGTACAAGCGATAATAGAGATCAAAATTAACAATATTGATGTGCAAGCAATCGTAGATACAGGTGCTACTGTCAGTGTCATGAGTATGGACTTATTCAGAGTACTGGGGAAAGAAAAGCGTATGCTGACTTTCCCTGTGAACAATTGCAAAGTCACTGGAGCCATCAGTGCACAGCGACAAATAATTAAACTCCAAGTGCGGGTAGAGATGTATATAGGGGAAGAAGCCATAGCGTGCTCGTTCCTGGTAGTAGAGGGTTTAAAGATAGCCTGCATTTTGGGGGTAGATTTTTTGAGAGAAAGGGACGCAGTAATCGACCTTTCTCGGGGAAAATTAAGTTTGATGAAAACGGGTAGGAGGATAGAATTGTCCATGCTCAGATCTGAAGAGGTACCTGTGTCTAATTGTAATGCTATTAAAATAAAATGTAGGAATCAGTGGATACTACATTTAGATAATCATTCTCTAGGACAAAATCTCTATTATCCAGACGTACAAGGTGATCAATTAAAAGCAAATGTGGACGCACTTGTGAACAAAGTATCACAGTCCGAAAATTTGAACTCAATGCAACAGCAGGATTTGGTACAGTTATTATCTGACTATGCAGAGTATTTTCAGAACGACCAGGAATTGTTAGGGGATATCAATACAATATCGAGGTGAAGCCTCACAAAACCTACTGTTGAGCCTCATACTCCATTCCTTGGTCCAAGAAGGAAATAGTAGCTATCTCTTAGCAGATCCCCAATCAGGGAGAGTACGGGGACTTTATTCGCGTAAGGATGTGAAATATTCCTACAGTAAATGACTAATAGTCCTATGTGTTATGTGTAAAAAGGTACACCATTCTTTTGGAAATGAATGAACATTAATGATGTGATCTGTAGAGATAATGTACTAGTGTAGAAGTATTTAGTTGTAAGAATATGATTGACTTTCTCTTTTGTTTATGATTATTTGTTATGTCTTCTTTTTAATTAGTGTTACCTTAAACATGCTCTAAATGTCTGCACAGATGACCTGATTAGTGCAATTATTTGTAGTGTTAAATTGTGACAGAGATCAGTCAGGAGGAACATTTTAGTAGTGATTAGTTTGTGTGCTGCATAATATTCTATATGTGTGTCAAACTTGAAATATTTCTTGGTACAGTCTTTTCTATTACATGTATATATACAACTATATGTGTGTAGCTGTCAGATTGACAGGTCCGAACCCGGAATAATATTAATAATATGAGACCCTGAGAATTTTATTTTCAGCCAGCCGCGGTGGTCTCGCGGTACTAGGCGCGCAGTCCGGAACCGTGCGACTGCTACGGTCGCAGGTTCGAATCCTGCCTCGGGCATGGAAGTGTGTGATGTCCTTAGGTTAGTTAGGTTTAAATAGTTCTACGTTCTAGGGGACTGATGACCACAGCAGTTGAGTCCCATAGTGCTCAGAGCCATTTGAACCATTTTGAGCCAATTTTATTTTCAAACCGGTATTATCAAAGAGAGTAATGCACCCAGTAGTGACCCGAGGGCACCATGGGAGGCAAACTTATTGCAAAATTAAGTTACTCAAAGTTACGCACAAAGAAGCTTCAATTGAAGCATGTGCAGATCGAATCAGTAGAAAGAGCTAGCCTGATACAGTCGAAGTCAATTTTAGCCTACAGAGACTACACTGTAGTTACGTAGGACCTAGCAAGTAAAGTGAGACATAGTTTCAAAGGAGTTATTGAACAATATGCCTGAATCCGGCTGGAATGCACAAATAAAATCTACTCGAACATAAATATAGATGATTTTTGGGTAAACTAATACGAAATTTTAATATTTATTACCATGTACGCAATTATCACACACCTTGGTAAAGAGCGAACAAAGAAGTTACGAATGTGCTGTTAGAAAAAAATTGCACAACGGACATTGTAAAAAAATACTTAAACAAAAGTGTAGTATTGTGTGGCAGAGACAGACAGTGATTGTTAAAACTGCAGCAATACGTAACGAGGTTGTTTCGAACAAGCAATAAAAAACTGTATCATCGCCGTGTGTGCAAGTGGACAAGGAACTAACACGACACGAACAGTGAGCCGATAATAGACGGTGGACCAAGCTAGTGTCAAACTATAACTTGTACTGTGCGTTGTGCGTGTGTACAAAAAATTCCTTTGTGTGTCAAGGGACGCCAGGAAAGCGCATTGACTACAGAGATACATTGGCCTACTGAATAATAACTGCCAATAACTGTGTGCGTTCTTTCCCACAGCAGGAAAAATGCCCATAAGGATAGTTCATTGTTTGTGAACTTGTTGCATGTTCGCTGGAGCACTGCAAGAAGACGTCACACGGGCGAGCTGATATACAACGCGCATCCGGCTACTTCAGCCATGCAGCGGCCGCAGCAACCCGTAGCAGTCCAGACAGCCACACGCCTCTCAGCGCCGTAGCTGGCAACACCGATGGTGGGGGGGGGGGGGGGGGGGGGGGGGGGGGGGCGGTGACCTATACGGAGCAGACGCGCCGCGCCGATCGCCGCTCAACAATCACTCCACAGCGCTCACCAACTACAGCATTATTGACATATTCCAAAATATTTTACAAACTGCATAACATGTCAATGAACTCGATTTTTGACAAACACTGAACACTTATTATGTATACCCGTAAATTGACGAGAGAAAATGAACACTAACAAGTGTACGAGATGGATTTGTAACACGTAGGTAGTGAGAACATTATGAAAGTGACGTTGAACTACATGATTTCAAAAAAATTAGTGATATATCATAGGACGAGTGACCTTGCAGTGTATCGCAAAATGATAATTACGAGTTGTTAAACTCGCACAACAAACTTTCGTTGAACTGTACGTGACTGTGATATTATGCAACCGTTGATGACAAACTGCTAAATCATTTCAAAACAATTACTATTACAGAGACAAGATTAATCGTGAACCAACTGGGATGGCTCGGCTCCGGCACAGTTTTGCCCAGGTTTCCTGTCTGCCTTCGCCCAAATGGGGGAGCCATAAACATATATAACCCTGGGACGAATTAAAAGAGCCATTCCACTATATAAAAAAAAAACAGAATTTTAAAGAACGTTACTGGCACCACTGTGTCAAAGTATAGAAACTCTTTGCCAAACGCTGCCAGGGGGCAATGTAATGTTCCCTGGCAGCACACACACAATTAATAAAATGAAATGACATTTAATTGTACTATGTACGCCGCTATGAAGCAATTCGAATGTACTGTAATTGTTTAACAAAAATGTTATTTAATTTTGTGTAAAGGACGTTAGTTATTATTGTAATATTTTCTGTAATAATATTCTCGATGTATTTACGATTGTAATATTTCTATACTCATAATGTAATTACGAAAAATTTCAATATCTGCGATGAAAAAATGTAAAATATAGCCACAGATGAAAATAATGTTGTAAGATTACAAAGAGATATTCAAAATCAGCAGTAGTATAAAAAGCGCTACATAATGTGTATTCTTGGTCGTCTTTCTCTAGAGCTGAGAGAGAGAGGAACCTGTGACGTAGCATTATATGAATGAGTAGACTTCGTTTGTCTGTATCTATCTTTAGCCGCCATTAGAGGAGAAATAATCAAGGTGTGTAATTTTGATTATTGTTATGGTCTAAATACATTATAATTCATCAAAATCGTGTATTACTAATGTAAATTAGCTTGCCCATGTCATCTATAATATTTCTCTAAAGAATTTTCAGCACTTTTAGCGATTATCGTTGGTGTTGCTGGGCTGTGCCGCGACCGAACGATTTGCAGCGGCCCTCATTTAAAGAATTGTTCCGCTATAAAATTAACCAAACCCGTAAATCGGGAGCAGGTAAAATTAGCAGTGAATTACGAAATATTTTTCTTTTTCAGCGATCCTGAGGCTGACTGAATTTATTACTGGTTTTACATTTGTGCATTCATAGGCGGATAATTAACGTTGAAGTTGTTAATCTGTTGGTTCTTTCCATTTCTAAAGCAAATAACTTAAACGTATAGTGAAGTGTGTTTGTCAATGACAATTAAACGTTCAGGTCGGCTTGGCAATATTTAACCATTTTATGCTAACACAGACAGTCTTGTGTTCCATAGCTAACGCCGGGAAAGAATTCAGTAAATATTTAAAAACCCACTGCATCTAGAAAATGTGTGCCAAGGCCGAATTACGTAAAAAAAAATTTAATTTAAATAAATTTCAAATAAATGTTATTAATCAGTTAGTTTTAATTTGTCAGCATAAGAGGGTTGCTAAGGTTCACGTAATTTTAAATGTGCTTAATTCTGTCTAAATCAATTTTTATTACCACACGTAAATAAGGGGTTCTACAACAAAGTTCGTACTGAAAGAGTAAATAACATAAATATTTAAATCCATTTCTTCCCCATTTTCATTTTCATCCATTTTCATTTTTTTACATAATAAAAATATTTCTTTTATTTTTTTTTCATCAAATCTTGTACCGACCCTACATCTGCGACGAAAAATATTATTTGGATGTACAATAAGTCCAACAACTGATTTGTCATAAGGGGCACTAATTGTGAATAAGATACAATACACAATATCAACAGTAAACTCGTAAAAGACGATTATTAAAGAGGAGTAAACATAGAATGTTATAAAGGTAATAGTTACTTAGATTCTGTAAAGAGGAGACTTGCTTTATTTTTGTGATCTTCATTATATTTTATGCTACACTTGTGGACATGTAATTCACTTTATAATTGTAGACTCACTCTGTGCACCAATTTTGTAACGTAATATTATAATAGCTTAGTATTTGTACTGAACTGGCCCTGAGGACTGCGGAAGCGGGCGACGTGGACGCGTACGTGAACGTGAATGTGAGTGGCGGATCGGTGCGTTCGCAGTCCGAGGAGCCGGCGGCGGCCGGTCGTGTCGCAGGGGCCACCGAGCTGTCACTGCGAGTACCCTAGTAACTGCTCTTACTGGAACAATACCGCGATACGTCAAGTCTTTTCCTGGAGGAATCCATCGCACACTACTACGGTGTAAACCCATCTCTTTCTCTCCTCATTTAGAATCGTATGCTGTAACTCGCCAACTGGCGGTACTCAAGATCGAACAATAACTGTGGTAAGGTAAGCCTAGAGAATTTTTTTTTGTTTTTTGTGCCTCAGCTGTACAAATGGCCGTACCGTAGGTGCAACTACAACGAAGGGAGGAGGGGGGGAGTATTTGTTGCAGGGGCAACAGTCTGGATGATTGACTCATGTGGCCCTGTCACACTAACCAAATCGGCCTTGCTGTGCTGGTACTGCGAACGCTGAAAGCAAGGGGAAACTACAGCCGTAATTTTTCCGGAGGGCATGCAGCTTTACTGTATGGTTAAATGATGATATCGTCCTCTTAGGTTAAATATTCCGGAGGTAAAATAGTTCCCCATTCGGATCTCCAGGCGGGGACTACTCAAGAGGACGTCGTTATCAGGAGAACGAAAACTGGCGTTCTACGCATCGGATCGTGGAATGTCAGATCCCTTAATCGAGCAGGTAGGATAGCGAATTTAAAAAGGGAAATGGATAGGTTAAAGTCAGATATATTGGGAAATAGTGAAGTTCGGTGGCAGGAGGAACAAGACTTTGGTAACATGAATACAGGGTTATAAAAACAAAATAAAATAGGGGTAATGCAGGAGTAGGTTTAATAATGAATAGGAAAATAGGAGCTACTACAAACATCATAGTGAACGCGTTATTATGGCCAATACCTACCACAGTAGTACAAGTTTATATGCCAACTATCTCTGCAAATGATGAAGAAATCGATTAAATGTATTATGAGATAAACGCAATTATTCAGGTAGTGAAGGGAGAAGAAAATTTAATAGTCATGGGTGACTGAAATTCCAGAGTGGGAAAAGGAAGAAACATAGTAGGTGAATATTAGGTGAATATGGATTGAGGGTAAGAAATGAAAGAGGAAGCCGTCTGGTAGAATTTTTCACAGAGCATAACTTAATCATAGCTAACACTTGGTTCAAAAATCATAAAAGAAGGTTGTATACATGGAAGAATCCTTGAATGTATCAGATAGATTATATAATGCCAAGACAGATATTTAGGAACCAGGTTTTAAATTGTAAGACATTTCCGGAGGCAGATGTGGACTCTGACCACAATCTATTGGTTATGAACTGTAGATTAAAACTGAAGAAACTGCAAAAAGGTGGGAATTTAAGGAGATGGGAGCTGGATAAACAGACTAAACCAGAGGTCGTACAGAGTTTCAGGGAGAGCATAAGGGAACAACTGGCAGGAATGGGGGTAAGAAATACAGTAGAAGAAGAATGGGTAGCTCTGAGGGATGAAGTAGTGAAGGCAGCAGAGGATCAAGTAGGTAAAAAGACGAGGGCAGGTAGAAATCCTTGAGTGACAGAAGAAATAATGAATTTAATTGATGAAAGGAGAAAATATAAAAATTCAGTAAATGAAGCAGCCAAAAAGGAACACAAACGTCTCAAAAATGGGATCGGCAGGAAGTGCAAAATGGCTAAGCTGGGATGCCTAGAGGACAAATGTAAGGATGTAGAGGCTTATCTCACTAGGGGTAAGATAGATACTGCCTACAGGAAAATTAGAGAGACTTTTGGAGAAAAGAGAACCACTTCTATGAATATGAAGAGCTCACATGTAAACCCAGTACTAAGCAAAGAAGGGAATGCAGAAAGGTGGAAGGGGTATATAGAGGGTCTATAAAAGGGCGATGTACTTGAGGGCAATATTATGGAAATGGTAGAAGACGTAGATGAAGATGAAATGGGAGATACGATACTGAGTAAAGAGTTTGACAGAGCACTGAAAGAAGAATGGAAAAGAAAATTGAGAATGTGCTAGGTGACGATCAGTTTGGCTTTAGGAAAAGTAAAGGCACGAGAGAGGCAATTCTGACGTTGCGGTTAATAATGGAAGCAAGGCTAAAGAAAAATCAAGACACGTTCATAGCATTTGTCGACCTGGAAAAAGCGTTTGACAATATAAAATGATGCAAGCTGTTGAAGATTCTGAAAAAAGTAGGGGTAAGCTATAGGGAGAGACGGGTCATATCCAATATGTACAACAACCAAGAGGGAATAATAAGAGTGGACGACCAAGAACGAAGTGCTCGTATTAAGAAGGGAGTAAGACAAGGCTGTAGCCTTTCGCCCCTACTCTTCAATCCGTACATCGAGGAAGCAATGATGGAAATAAAAGAAAGGTTCAGGAGTGGAATTAAAATACAAGGTGAAAGGATATCAATGATACGATTCGCTGATGTGATTGCTGTCCTGAGTGAAAGTGAAGAAGAATTAAATGATCTGCTGAACGGAATGTGTACACAATATGGATTGAGAGTAAATCGAAGAAAGACGAAGGCAATGAGTAGTAGAAATGAGAACAGCGAGAAACTTAACATCAGGATTGATGGTCACGAAGTCGATGAAGTTAAGGAATTTTGCTACCTAGGTAGTAAAATAACCAATGACTGACGGGGCAAGGAGGCCATCAAAAGCAGACTAGCAATGGCAAAAAGGGCATTCCTGGCCAAGAGAGGTCTACTAATATCAAATATCGGCCTTAAATTGAGGAAGAACGTTCTGAGAATGTACGTCTGGAGTACAGTATTGTATAGTAGTGAAACATGATCTGTGGGAAAACCGAAACAGAAGATAATCGGAGCATTTGAGATGTGGTGCTACAGATGAATGTTGAAGATTAGGTGGACAGATAAGGAATGAGGAGGTTCTACGCAAAATCGGAGAGGAAAGGAATACGCGGAATACACTGATAAGTAGAAGGGACAGGATGATAGGACATTTGTTAAGACATGAGGGAATGACTTCCATGGTACTAGAGGGAGCTGTAGAGGGCAAAAACTGTAGAGGAAGACAGAGATTGGAATACGTCAAGCAAATAATTGAGTACGAAGGTTACAAGTGCTACTCCGAGATGAAGAGTAAGAGTAAGCACACGAGAGGAATTCGTCACGGGAAGCATCAAACCCCGATCAACTCTGAGAACGATGCGGCAAATTTGGAGCTCTGCCTGCACCCCGTGTGCGAAACCGGCAGTCTTCGCCATTTCCGCCAGCTGCCTGTACGAGTTGAGAATCGCCTCTTACCCCACGCGACAGTCGTTGTCGGTGCCAGCGTGGCTCACAAGATGCAGACGACTGCACCCAGCACGCTCGATTGCCTGGGATGAGGCCCCACGGCAGACATACTAAGTGCTCACTAGCGTTTCTCCAGCCCAGAACGGTATCTGCGAAAGGGGCAAATCCTAGCCATCCTAGCAAAACTAACTGAACAAGTGAACTACAAAAGCAGACAATTATCCAACTTGCTATCTTCCTGATGTGTCAGCAATGGACGCTGATGCGTTAATGAGCTACGTAATTGGTTGTTCAGTGAGCAACTACGGCGCTACAGACTGAATGAATTTACACTTAAAAATACGCGAGATTAAACCTCTTAAATAGAGAAACACGGTCGAAATTTAATAAATATGCTATAAGGAAAATAGAGAAAAAGATGAAAAGTTAATTTGTCGGTCTGTATTTGTATTCGTTTATGATCCAAGAGCTCGAGCCTGACTCTGCAGACAACTGTAATACAACTTTATATGCCAAAGTCCAAAGAAGAGGATGCGGTAGTTGGCGAAATATACGGAGACGTAAGTAGTGTGATAGGACATGTTAATGGAGATTAACATCTGATTGTCATGTGGGGCTGGAACGCAAGTGTGTGTGAAAAGGGAATTGTGAGAGGATGGTAATATACAGCACATTCGCCGGGAAAGCCTCAGGTCACATATTACCAACCTCAACAGGGAGGATATGTACCAACTGGTGAAGAAACTGGATAAGCTTCGGAACCAGAGAGGACGACTGCTGAGTTCTCTGGCCTTTTTACTAAGGTGTAGGGATGAAAACACCATACAAAGTGCACGCCTGCAGCGAATCATATTAAGTTAAGAGCCAGTCTGGCCCTGGTCAGGGAGAGCATACGCTACACCCATTTACAATTCGCCAAGAACGCCAAGGAGCTGCTGCATCTTCAACTACGATTATCCTCCGTACTCCACTCCTGGGAATGGGTGGACGGTGTTACCTGGGCCCAGGTAGACTGGACCCACAGGAAATCCACGGAGAAGCAGACCAAGCTTCCACGACTACTTGGCAAACCGAAACATGAGATAGTGCTCACTAGGCGCACCGTGATTAACCTCACGGGTAAACCACTCGACGACGCAGCTACAGCTGTACTTGAAAAAGGACTAAATTTCGCACCGACACCTGCATATCTGCCGTTCAATGAAATAATCTTTTCAGTAGAACAGGCAGTCCGTGGCTTACCAGATGAGAAAGCAGAATGGAAACTTGCCGGATTGTTTCAAGGGCAACACCGACCAGAAGCAACATCTCGGGAGCAGAAACAGGAGCACCAGGAGCCCTCTGAGACAATAAGGAGATAGCCGTTCTTCCTGCCGACAAAGGAATTTCCACAGTCATCCTTGAGAGACGCGACTACGAACAGAAGACGCTGCTGAAAATCAACACAGACCGGACCAGGAAGATACAACAAAGCGCCGCCACGATGCTGAAAAATGGCGCGCTCGAGGACAAGGACATCAAAAGACTTCGCCAACGTTCGGCGGTAGTTCCGAGGATACATGGTCTCCCAAAACGCACAAAGAAAGGATGCGACCCATAGTCAGCAACATAGGGGCACCGACGTATATTTTGACGCAGCTCTTGGCGGGCATGCTAAGACCTTATGTGGGGAAATGTGTGCACCGTATCCGGAACTCGACGGACTTCATTGGCCGCCTGAAGGAGATAGCACTACAAGAATCCGACATCATGGTCAGCTTCGATGTCGTCTCATTGTTCACATGTGTCCCGCTGGAAGATTCTCTCCACTTAATCGGTGAGAAATTCGGGCCTGAACTGACGCAACTCTTCAGGCACGTGTTAACATTTACATCCTTTGTCTTCATTGGTCAATACTACGAGCAGAGCGACGGAGTAGCCATGGGGAGCCCGCTCTCCCCAGTGGTGGCCAACCTGTTCGTTGAGAGTGTAAGTAGGCTGTTTAGGTTTTCTTATTGGTAACGCCACATAGCGCTGTGTATGAAAAATCACTGGCTGTGCTGTGCGCAGTCTGTGGCTAGTTTGCATTGTTGTCTGCCATTGTAGTGTCGGGCAGCGGCAGCTGGATGCTAACAGCGCGTAGCGTTGCTCAGTTGGAGGTGAGCCGCCAGCAGTGGTGGACGTGGGGAGAGAGATGGCGGAGTTTTGTAATTTGTAAGACTGGATGTCATGAACTATCATATATATTTTGACTATTAAGGTAAATACACTGTTTGTTCTCTATTAAAATCTTTCATTTGCTAACTATACCTATCAGTAGCTAGTGCCTTCCGTGGTTAGAATCTTTTATTTAGCTGGCAGTAGTGGTGCTCGCTGTATTGCAGTAGTTTGAGTAACGAAGATTTTTTTGTGAGGTAAGTGATTTGTGAAATGTATAGGTTAATGTTAGTCAGGGCCATTCTTTTGTAGGGATTATTGAAAGTCAGATTGCGTTGCGCTAAAAATATTGTGTGTCAGATTAAGCACAGTCGTGTATAAATTTTTCAAAGAGGACGTTTCACATAGACCAGTCGTGTATAAATTTTTCAAAGGGGACGTTTCATATGTCGAACCTTAGCCAAGGATACCTCACTGGAATCTTCTGATTTTTTTCTTGTAGTTTGTGTAGTTAGTGTAGCCTTTGTTTATTGCTAGCGCGTAATCATAGAGAGAATTTCCTTTGTAGTTGCAGTCTTTCATTGTTGTACAGTAAAACAGTTGTGGCATGCATGTAGATTTGCACCAAGTATTTCGCAGCTGCGTTTGCAATTAACTAGATATTATTTTCAGTGCTATGTTAATGTGTTCTCTTATTTTTGTTCTTCAAATTGTGTTTTTCTGTGTTGTCGTGTGAAAAATTGTGACAATAATGGCGTGTGAAAAACGTAACACTAGGCTCCAAAGTAAACTGAGAAATGACAGTGAAGACGAAAGCAGTGTGTTAGCGTCACCATGTAATGAATTCACTAATGTTCAAAGTAGTAATTTGGTAATAGCGCATAGGGAAATGGAGCGGGCTGCAAATAATGGTGTAGGCAGTGAAACAATTAGTGAACGGGGAAGCATTATCGATAGATCGGTCGGCAACAGCTCGCTTCAGGATTCCGAAATGACAGGACACAATCTAGCAAATACTGTAGATTCAGATTTTGCGTCCTCACCGTTTTCTCAAATAAATCAAGACACATTTTCTGCTTTTCAAAATGCGAATATTGCCGGTTCAAATGCACTGCCGAAAAGCACTGAGGAACATGTTTCAGACACCAGTGCACTGTTATTACAGTTAATGCAACAAATGGGACAAAGGCTACAAAAGTTAGACACAACGCTTGAACAAAATCAGAAACAAATGGGACAAAATCTTCAAAAGTTAGACACAATGGAACAAAATCAGAGACAAACACAACAAAAGCTTCAAACGTTAGACACAATGGAACAAAAGCTTCAAAAATTAGACACCACACTTGAACAAACACGTGAATATTTAACTAATGAGTTACATAACATCGAATCGAAATGTCAAAAAGTCTGTAATGACGTAAAAACACAAATTTGTGAGCATTTCCAACCTATTTTTTCGCGGCATGAAAATGCATTACAGAATCACGAAGCAGCCATAAAAGAACTGCAAACTATTGTTCATGAAAATCATGAGACCTTGCAAGCTAAAACTGACTCAGTTGCATCTACCGATTCGGTTACGCAACTTGCAAAAACTCAAGCGAACTTAAAGGACACAGTAGATACTCTGAAAATTGGTTCAGAAAGACACACAGAGGAAATAATTTCACTGTCGGATAAAGTAGCCGAACTTTCAGATCAGTTCACTAAGTTATCTATGAAGGTAGATGATGATCTGAATGACACAAAACCTGTAGCCTTCACTGACACTGAAGAGTATGAACAAATTAGGAAATTCAAACAGAATCAAAATCAAATCAACACACAGTACAAAAGAGAAATGCGGGAAGTACAAGATCAGTTGGCTCAAGTAATACAAGAATTACATATTTCAGAGGACACTCGCGCCCCAGTATGGGAAGAGGGACATAGCAATACAGAACAACCACAAAATAATAACACAGGGCATTACGGAAATCATGAAAGTAATTGGCAAAGTACACCGAATTTTGAGATGGAACCGCCGAAACGACGTAACAATGAACGATATGCTACCCGCCGACACGATGATTTTGACTATAAGCTGTTCATTACTACACGTAAATTCAAAACATTTAAGAATTCTGGCAACGACATTCATCCACAAGCGTGGCTCCATCAATTCTCTCATTGTTTTCCTCCCAACTGGTCACTAGAGCACAGATTAGAATTTATGTGTGGCTTCTTAGAGAATGAACCAGCTGTAAGAATGCGATCGGTCATTCACGATTGCCACAGTGAAGGAGAATTTTACCATGCCTTCCTCTCAGCACATTGGTCCCAAGCCACACAAGACCGAGTAAAACATGGCATCATGATGATGAAACATTTCGAACAATCTGAATTTTCCAGTCTTGTGAAATATTTTGAAGACATGTTGCACAAGAATCAGTACCTGTCAAACCCATACAGCCCGTCAGAACTCATCCGCATTTGCTTAATCAAATTGCCTGAACATTTACGGCATATTATTTTGGCAGGCCGTTGCAAAGACGACTTTGTAGCTTTTCAGGGACTCTTACAAGAATTAGAAATTTACACTGACAATCGCGGAACGCGAAAACAGGAACACAACAATTACAGGTCACATCCGTCGCAATTCCGCGATGAAAGAAATAATAACTGGACACGACAAGGCTATTCTCACAATACAAATCGTGACCAAAACAGACACCACCCGTATGACAACCGTTGGCAGAGTAGTAATAATTATAGGGAAAGGTCACCTCTCCGCGGTAATGACTATCACAGAGACAATCAGAGAAACAGACAATATGGGAACCAAAATAATTACTATCAAGGGAGACAGAATAACTTTAGACGCAAGGGTCCAGCGCGCAGTTACGATTCAGAGAGAAATTCTCCACCACGTGACCGACAAGAAAGAAACTATGGAATCTACCGACATGATGACAGACGATATGATCGTAACGACAGACCTGAATTGCAGCAGAACTGGCGGGAATCATCTACATGACTACTCCATCTACATCTACATCTACATGACTACTCTGCAATTCACATTTAAGTGCTTGGCAGAGGGTTCATCGAACCACAATCATACTATCTCTCTACTATTCCACTCCCGAACAGCGAGCGGGAAAAACGAACACCTAAACCTTTCTGTTCGAGCTCTGATTTCTCTTATTTTATTTTGATGATCATTCCTACCTATGTAGGTTGGGCTCAACAAAATATTTTCGCATTCGGAAGAGAAAGTTGGTGACTGAAATTTCGTAAAAAGGTCTCGCCGCGACGAAAAACGTCTATGCTGTAATGACTTCCATCCCAACTCGTGTATCATATCTGCCACACTCTCTCCCCTATAACGCGATAATACAAAACGAGCTGCCCTTCTTTGCACCCTCTCGATGTCCTCCGTCAATCCCACCTGGTAAGGATCCCACACCGCGCAGCAATATTCTAACAGAGGACGAACGAGTGTAGTGTAAGCTGTCTCTTTAGTGGACTTGTTGCATCTTCTAAGTGTCCTGCCAATGAAACGCAACCTTTGGCTCGCCTTCCCGACAATATTATCTATGTGGTCCTTCCAACTGAAGTTGTTTGTAATTTTAACACCCAGGTACTTAGTTGAATTGACAGCCTTGAGAATTGTACTATTTATCGAGTAATCGAATTCCAACGGATTTCTTTTGGAACTCATGTGGATCATCTCACACTTTTCGTTATTTAGCGTCAACTGCCACCTGACACACCATACAGCAATCTTTTCTAAATCGCTTTGCAGCTGATACTGGTCTTCGGATGACCTTACTAGACGGTAAATTACAGCATCATCTGCGAACAACCTAAGAGAACTGCTCAGATTGTCACCCAGGTCATTTATATAGATCAGGAACAGTAGAGGTCCCAGGACGCTTCCCTGGGGAACACCTGATATCACTTCAGTTTTACTCGATGATTTGCCGTCTATTACTACGAACTGCGACCTTCCTGACAGGAAATCACGAATCCAGTCGCACAACTGAGACGATACCCCATAGCTCCGCAGCTTGATTAGAAGTCGCTTGTGAGGAACGGTGTCAAAAGCTTTCCGGAAATCTAGAAATACGGAATCAACTTGAGATCCCCTGTCGATAGCGGCCATTACTTCGTGCGAATAAAGAGCTAGCTGCGTTTCACAAGAGCGATGTTTTCTGAAGCCATGCTGATTACGTGTCAATAGATCGTTCCCTTCGAGGTGATTCATAATGTTTGAATACAGTATATGCTCCAAAACCCTACTGCAAACCGACGTCAATGATATAGGTCTGTAGTTAAATGGATTACTCCTACTACCCTTCTTGAACACTGGTGCGACCTGCGCAATTTTCCAATCTGTAGGTACAGATCTATCGGTGAGCGAGCGGTTGTATATGAGTGCTAAGTAGGGAGCTATAGTATCAGCGTAATCTGAAAGGAACCTAATCGGTATACAATCTGGACCTGAAGACTTGCCCGTATCAAGCGATTTGAGTTGCTTCGCAACCCCTAAGGTATCTACTTCTAAGAAACTCATGCTAGCAGATGTTCGTGTTTCAAATTCTGGAATATTCCATTCGTCTTCCCTGGTGAAGGAATTTCGGAAAACTGCGTTCAATAACTCCGCTTTAGCGGCGCAGTCGTCGATAACAGTACCATCGGCACTGCGCAGCGAAGGTATTGACTGCGTCTTGCCGCTTGTGTACTTTACATACGACCAGAATTTCTTCGGATTTTCTACCAAATTTCGAGACAATGTTTCGTTGTGGAACCTATTAAAGGCATCTCGCATCGAAGTACGTGCCAAATTTCGCGCGTCTGTAAATTTTAGCCCATCTTCAGGATTTCGCGTTCTTCTGAACTTCGCATGCTTTTTCCGTTGCCTCTGCAACAGCGTTCGGACCTTTTTTGTGTACCACGGGGGATCCGTTCCATCTCTTACCAATTTATGAGGTATGAATATCTCAATTGCTGTTGCTAGTATATCTTTGAATTTGAGCCACATCTCGTCTACATTCGCATAGTCAGTTCGGAAGGAATGGAAATTGTCTTTTAGCAAGGCTTCTAGTGGTACTTTATCCGCTTTTTTAAATAAAATTATTTTGCGTTTGTTTCTGATGGATTTGGAAGAAATGGTATTGAGCCTAGCTACAATGACCTTGTGATCACTAATCCCTGTATCAGTCATGATGCTCTCTATCAGCTCTGGATTGTTTGTGGCCAAGAGGTCAAGTGTGTTTTCGCAACCATTTACAATTCGCGTGGGTTCGTGGACTAACTGCTCTAAATAATTTTCGGAGAATGCATTTAGGACAATCTCGGAAGACGTTTTGTGCCTACCACCGGTTTTGAACAAGTATTTTTGCCAACATACCGAGGGTAGGTTGAAGTCCCCACCAACTATAACCGTATATAACCGTATGAGTGGGGTATTTATTTGTTACGAGACTCAAACTTTCTCTGAACTGTTCCGCAACTGTATCATCGGAGTCTGGGGGTCGGTAGAAGGAGCCAATTATTAACTTAATTCGGCTGTTAAGTATAACCTCCACCCACACCAATTCGCACAGAGTATCTACTTCGACTTCACTACAAGATAAACCACTACTGACAGACACCAACACTCCACCACCAATTCTGCCTAATCTATCTTTCCTGAACACCGTCTGAGACTTCGTAAAAATTTCTGCAGAACTTATTTCAGGCTTTAGCCAGCTTTCTGTACCTATAACGATATCAGCTTCTGTGCTTTCTATTAGCGCTTGAAGCTCAGGGACTTTTCCAGCGCAACTACAACAATTTACAACTATAATTCCGACTGTTCCTTGATCCAAGCACGTCCTGTAATTGCCAAGCACCCTTTGACATTGCAGCCCATCCCGCACTTTCCCGAGGCCTTCTAACCTAAAAAACCGCCCAGTCCACGCCACACAGCCTCCGCTACCCGTGTAGCCGCCAGCTGAGTGTAGTGAACTCCTGACCTATTCAGCGGAACCCGAAACCCCACCACCCTATGGCGCAAGTCAAGGAATCTGCAGCCAATACGGTCGCAAAACCGTCTGAGCCTCTGATTCAGACCCTCCACCCGGCTCTGCACCAAAGGTCCGCAGTCGGTTCTGTCAACGATGCTGCAGATGGTGAGCTCTGCCTTCATCTCGTAAGCAAGACCGGCAGCCTTCACCAAATCAGATAGCCGCTGGAATCCAGAGAGAATTTCCTCAGATCCAAAGCGACACACGTCATTAGTGCCGACATGTGCCACCACCTGCAGCTGGCTGCACCCTGTGCTCTTCATGGCATCCGGAAGGACCCTTTCGACATCAGGAATGACTCCTCCCGGAATGCACACGGAGTGCACACTGGATTTCTTCCCCTCCTTAGCCGCCATATCCCTAAGGGGCCCCATTACGCGCCTAACATTGGAGCTCCCAACTACCAGTAAGCCCAACCTCTGCGATTGCCCGGACCTTGAAGGCTGAGAATGATCCTCTGAAACAGGGCAGGCAGCTGCATCTGGCTCAGCCAGAGACAGTGCCTGAAATCGGTTTGTCAGACGCACCGGGGAGGCTTTCTGGTCAGCTTCCGGGGACGCCTTTCGCTGCCTGCCACGCCTTGGAACGACCTCCCAATCAACCACAGGCGAGGGCTCAGCCCCACTGCGGGCAGCAACCGGGGCAACCACAGCGGCAGACCGATCTGGGGACAGACGGGATGAGGTTGACATCCCTGTGATACCCGAGTCCGGCTCCCCACAGTGGTGCCCATTGGCAACAGCCTCAAGCTGCGCGACCGAAGTCAGCGCCGATTGCAGCTGTGAGCGAAGGGATGCCAAGTCAGCCCTCATCCGAACACAGCAATCGCAGTCCCTGTCCATTCTAATCGATGTTTAACAACAGTTACTGAAACACGAGTCGGTGCCTAGATAACGCAAGCGGAACACGCAAAGAATGTATCAACTAACCTGTACAAATGCCTAACGACTGCGCTACAATCTGCTGAATTTACGATTACAGTAACTAAAACTCGAAATTGCACCTCCTATACGAAACTCACACGCAATTTGAATAAGAATCTACGAAGTAAACACTAAAGCGCGATGCTACAACTGTCAAATACTATAATACGCCCGAAATATATGAATTAAACAATGCAAGTACCCAAAAACACGCAAAGAAATTAATTAAACTATGTAACAAATAAGTAAGCTAGGGTTATACGACTTGCTGCTGCAGCTGCTTATCCAACGGCGGCAGGGAGCACACTGACTGGCCAACCGACTCTGGCCGTTCACAACAAAAACAGAAGACAGACGACTACGCAAATTTGCACTATTCAGGTACTAAGGCGCGATGCTACAACCCTCAAATACTATAATACGCCCGAAATATACGAATTAAACAATGCAAGTACCCAAAAACACGCAAAGAAATTAATTAAACTATGTAACAAATAAGTAAGCTAGGGTTATACGACTTGCTGCTGCAGCTGCTTATCCAACGGCGGCAGGGAGCACACTGACTGGCCAACCGACTCTGGCCGTTCACAACAAAAACAGAAGACAGACGACTACGCAAATTTGCACTATTCAGGTACTAAGGCGCGATGCTACAACCCTCAAATACTATAATACGCCCGAAATATACGAATTAAACAATGCAAGTACCCAAAAACACGCAAAGAAATTAATTAAACTATGTAACAAATAAGTAAGCTAGGGTTATACGACTTGCTGCTGCAGCTGCTTATCCAACGGCGGCAGGGAGCACACTGACTGGCCAACCGACTCTGGCCGTTCACAACAAAAACAGAAGACAGACGACTACGCAAATTTGCACTATTCAGGTACTAAGGCGCGATGCTACAACCCTCAAATACTATAATACGCCCGAAATATACGAATTAAACAATGCAAGTACCCAAAAACACGCAAAGAAATTAATTAAACTATGTAACAAATAAGTAAGCTAGGGTTATACGACTTGCTGCTGCAGCTGCTTATCCAACGGCGGCAGGGAGCACACTGACTGGCCAACCGACTCTGGCCGTTCACAACAAAAACAGAGCAGGGCCCTCTCGACAAGGTGAATTTGTAGAAGTTAGGTCTCCTAATCCCAATAACGGCGCGCGCCAGCAAAGAGACAGACAATGACTCCCACCGCAGGCAGCCGCGTGCGCCGGCGGCCTCAGAGAAAAATAACATAGGCGCTAACCTTGAGCAACATTCCAGTATTCCTTACCGACGTAACCACATGATAATTGCTTTTCAGTTGACAGTCTGCGTACTAGGAAGAGTAAAGGTTTACACCACATTTCACATGTAAAACCGTTTATTGAAAGATAATCTGCTTTTTAACTTTGTCTTTGCCATAAAACATTTCACTTCACATTTCTAGTATGCTTTGTCACACTTAGAAACTGTTAAAATGCAACAATGTTTTGAAGTTCACTATCCAGTCTAGAACCTACGGAACATATTTAGACAGTATTTACGAGTGCATTGTTATAGTGAACAGACATCACTGTGTTATTTCGTGTGTACATTCTTGCTTGTTAGTTGCACGATTACGTAACGACTATAAGGCTCACATACTTAGAACATTTACCAGTATTGCTAATGAGATTTTAATGCAACATTTTGGTTTACTTGAAAATACATTCTGGATTTAAAGTACTTTCTGTGAGATACCAGATGATACAGTGGTTAGTTTATGTGACAGCTACACGATTATATCACGACGCTACTAATGAGTGACAATTTACAATGTTGCTTTTGCAGTTTATCTGTTTTATATCTACACAGTTTTTATGAATTTTTCTGGAAAGTAAAACATGTTTTAGTAGTAACGTTTGTGGTATAGCTACAATGAGACAGCCTTTTCTGTAGCACAACAATACGTACAGTACAGTACTTACTTCATCATGGCAATAAGCGTAATAACTAAGATATCTATACGCAAAGCATTTCAATTTCTTTTATCATGAGGTAAGTACATTGACTTCTGCAGAACGTAGCTTTCGGAGGACAATAACTACGACACTTCCACAGAGATTGTCTTACAGCAAGATGCGCATTTAGCGCTACAGGACACGCATTAAACTATTTATTTTTCAACATATTTGAATTACAAAGAAAGTTTTCCGTGATACATTTCATTCCATTGCTGTAATCTGTATCACCTGAGGATATAATTACATTAATCCTCAGGGGGGTACACGCTTACTTTGTGTACCATGTGTTTGGCAAGCACAAGGAGCCCTAGCTAATATGGTATTTGTTTATACAACTTTACACATCGGTACCATATTTCTCTAACACAGAGTTACACAGCTATCTGATTATTAGACAGAGAAACAAACATATTTTTACTACGTCAGTGACACATGTTTACGCAATTACGCAGGTGGATAACTTCACACTTATGAAATTGTATTTTGTCTGTACTTTGTGAACTGTTCATATTTTTTCGGAAACATTGTGATACTATGAGAGCTTTGAATGACATATTTGGTATGGGATCACGATTTTTAAAGTACGTTTGAGGCAGATGACACTTTTGACATGAGCAGAGAATTTTTTTTAGGTTTTGAAATTATTGGAGGAAGCTACGGAGATTTTGAGATTTTGACTGTGGTGTTATGATGTTATTATTACGTCGACGATGTGAATTATGCTGCTGAAGTATGCTTAAGCTGATGCTATATGAGTTATTTGGTTATGCTACGTATCTGTTATGATGACATATGAAGAAGTGTCGACGAATATACATATGTGTAATAAGGTAAGGAATAATGAGTAGTGGTTAGGGACTCTGATTTATGAAAAGGATGTTAGAAACCAAGAATCGTACTTTAAGAGTTATGAAATGTGTGTATACGCGTGAATGTATCACAAGGCCGCCAAAAATTTTTGGACACTGTTATATTTACAGGATTTTGTTTCTACATATTTGTAACGCAAATGCTTGACCTGTGAAATTTTTTATATGAGACTGCCACTGTAGCGGAAACTGGTGTTGTAAATATTTCGGTAAGAAAGTTAAGTGACCACCTGGACGTAATGCGTCGTCGGCGCCCAGCTGGGCGACAGCCACCAGGAAACAAGCCATTAGTGTGTGCCTTTCAGAGGCACAGGTAAAAAAAAAAAAAAAAAAAAAAAAAAAAAAAAAAAAAAAAAAAAAAAGCCATTATCCTCGCTATTGACATTTCATTGTTGAAAGCGTCGCAAATACGACATGCTCATTACTTGGAAACATTCTTACATCTGAGAGAACTTCTACTGACTTATGAAATGCACTGGAAGCCGCCGAACTGAAACTGTATGATTCTTTCGCTACGTGGACGACACGTTCGTCATCTGGCCACATGGCCAGGAACAGCTACAGATTTTTCTACAACATCTAAATTCAGTCCACAGTAACATTCGGTTCACCATGGAGACTGAGAAAGAGGGAACACTACCCTTTCCTGATGTCCTAGTGGAACGTAGGTCAGATGGCTCACTGGGTCACAGTGTGTACCGCAAGCCGATTCACGCTAACCTGTACCTACATGCCTCCAGCTGCCACCATCCGGTGGAGCTTAATGGAATGCTCAACACCTTGGTACATAGAGCACAGTCGATCTCTGATGAACAGAACTTGCCAACAGAACTCAAACACCTGGAGACCGTGTTCCGCGAGAATGGGTATGGCAACCGCCAAATCCAAAGGACCTTCTTCCGACAACACAAGGGCAGCAAGAACTGAGATGAAGAACAACCCGAAAAAGAGAAGCAAGCTCTGGCCTTTCTGAAGTTTGCTGGCAACGTGTCGTCAAAAATAGGGAGACTGTTAAGGCGGCACAAGATTGACACAGTCTTCCGACCACAAGCAAAGATTCGTGACCTACTAGGAACGGCAAAAGATGACGTAGGTCTTAATAAAGCGGGCGTACACAAAAACCCGTGCGGCTGTGGCAAATCCTACATCGGCCAAACAGTTCGCACGGTCGAGGACCGATGCCAGGAACACGAACGTCACACCCGCTTACGCCAACCCAGCCATTCGGCCCTAGCAGAACACTGCACTGCACTTAAGCCGGAGACACAGCTAAATTCGAAGAGACAAAAATCCTGAGGGCCGCAAGTGCCTACTGGGACAGTATCTACAAGGAGGCCATAGAAATTCGCGTAACAGATAACCTCATCGACAGGGACACCGGGTTTCAACTTAGCAAGACCTGGAAAATTAAACACTATCAAAGAGCAACGGCGCGAGTGGACGCGAGATCCTTATCCTTCCGCCACGACGGGCGGAGGTGAGCTGCGCCTACCACCGGACGTGGCTGCAGCTACCCTCCTCCCCTCCCCCCCCCCCCCCCCCAACAGGCGCCCCGCCGGCTGTCCGCGCCGGGGTACGACTCGGGACCCCGCGGACATAAATACCACGGACACAGCGCAGACAGACCATTCCATCAGCACCACCTGATGATGGCGGAACGGTTGTTCGCCGAAATATCGTGGAACTTCGACGATCGGATCCGGCTGGACACCCGAGTACCTCGGATGCAATTTAAAATGTGTTCCTTGAAGGCAGAGGGGCACTGGTCTACCTTCTAGTTCCTCCACACGTGTCCTGAAAACATTCAAGTTCCACTGCAGTATAGAAGCCATGTCTTCGCCCTCGTCATTCCAAGGTGTTAGGAAGAATCCAACAGAGGGGGAGGGAGTTATCACATGAAGGAATCGCTGGTTCCCTCAGGCGACGGTTGGTCATCATCAGATCCATCGGAAGACCAATATCGCACGGTCTGATGGCTTCAGAACGGATTGTTTTTGCCAGTTGGCCTTTACCCCCAGCTGCCATTCTGGGGTGGTAACAAAAACACTCCCTTTTGTTGTCTGCAATGAGTGTTTGCTATGTATCACGCCATTATCTTCGGGAACTTTCAGTGCTTCAGCGATAGGAAGGATGCGCTGCGGGACCAGCGGCGCAAGGTGGCAGATGCAGATGGATGTGGTCTGAGTGGTAACACAGATCACTGATCTTTTGGACAGGTTGCAAACACCGAGGCAAAAGACTTAACAAAAGTTGGCGACTCAATGGCCTTAAATACATTCCATACATCAGACTGAGACACACATAGGGTGACTTGAATATCCTTTTATTTGGTGAAGACAGAGCAGTACCCGCTCCAATCTGGATGGGCATGGTAGCAGTTAACATATGTGGGTGGCGCACTGCATTGAAAACCGTGCTCCTGACCAGCAGTCAGGGTGATTTTTTCCACTGTGTATAAACTCTAGGGATTTATCGATGAGAGGATATGGAACAGGAAGGGCCTAATGAACTTATGGCCAGATATGCATGACTTCCATTTGTTCAATCATACATTATTACAGAGACTTGTCTAATACGTGCTGTACCACGCAGCCACGGTTACAGTATGTGTTAAAAATGGTTTCCATGTGCCTCAACGCATGCATGTACTCGCTGTAACATGTTCTGCCTCAGACGTGCTCATCGGTCTGGCTGCATCGGAACAGTGGCAGCGTGACTACGCTGCTCCAGTGTCTCCACATCCGGAATGGGCCCTGCATACACAATACTTTTGAAATGGCCCCATAACCAGAAATCGCACGGGTTGACATCCAGTGAACGAGCATACCTTACAACTGGACCCCCTTGTTCGATTCATTGACCATGGAAGGCACGAATGAAATGCGTCTGGACGTTAATGGCAAAGTGGGCTAGAGCACCATCGTGTAGCAGCCACAT
Organism: Schistocerca gregaria; assembly: GCF_023897955.1. NCBI lineage: Eukaryota > Metazoa > Arthropoda > Insecta > Orthoptera > Acrididae > Schistocerca > Schistocerca gregaria. The sequence continues at coordinate 2,409,801 of NW_026061713.1, read as the reverse complement.
AACCCTTCTAACCATCAATGGCACTGCTTCCAGCAAGGGAGGTAAAGTCACCTGCATGAAATGTCGATAGTTCCGGCCGTTTGGGCGATGTTGAAGAAAGACTGGCCCCAAAATATGGTCACCCAGACACTCCGGCGGCACCGTGCTGGTGATTCGCAGTCACCATACCGCCAGGGTTCTCCATGATATCCCACCGATAACCGTTATGAAAGTTGGAGATACCACTCCGTGTAAAGGAGGCCTCAGGCGTTAAGAGGATGGATGACACAAATCCGAAATCGTGGTTGCCTTGTGAAGAAACCAGTGACACAACTACTGCTGATGAGAGACATTTGATTGTCATGGAGATTGCTCCACACGGTCGTCCGGCTTACCCAGTACTGGCGGACCAACTGCCTGGTACTGACACGGCGGTCGCCTTCCACATTGTTAATCACATTTTCCTCCAAGTCTAGTGTCCGAACATTTCAGGTATATCCTTGCTGATTTCCTGCATCCTTAAAACGACCCTGTCTCAGACAAACGGCGAAACACTCCTGCAGACATTGAATGCTGCAGCTGCCTGTGGATATAGGTCTCCTGATACAACTTTGCTGCCTGCCTGCTCTCCACTGCCATCTGCCTTTACCTAAGTAAACACCACGAAGGCACACACTCAATCCATATACGGCACCAGTGCACAACGCTGTATCACATCCACTAGAAGGTGAATAAATGGTTTCTAGCATGGAAAACACGCAATTCGGGACATAAGTTCATTAGATCTTTTTTTCTGTGTCCTCTCATCGCTCAGTACCTAGAGTTTGAACACGGTGGAAAAAATCACTCTGTAGAACTCCAACAGTTTTTGAAATGAACCTTCCACACATTTCCTGGCACCAGCAACGTTTCTATCACAGGATGTGGTCCGTTACTTTGAGTACTGTCCTTGACATTGAGAAATGGTGACCCACGTCGACTAGTCACTCGAGGCCTCTTAGGAATTTGGGTGTTAATACTGCCCAACGGCGAACCCGAACCTCTGGTAGTAGAAAGATGTGATTTATGCTTCGTGGTGTTCCCGCGAGCAGGTAGGAAAGACAGTCCACCCAGAGTAAGCTCTATATAGCTGAGGTGCAGCAGCTTCTCCAGATGTTGCCCGCTAGCGACTGATCCTCCTCAACAGCTACGCATCTCAGCAGCGCACAGCACACCTGAAGTTCGAGGTTTTTTTATACAGAGGTTCTGCTATCCCCGCGATCCGTGCGGGTAAAGAGACCATCATCTCCTGTGACACAAAACGTTCCACCGCCGCGCCGCACGGTGGTCGCTGGAACATGTCTAGAGCTTAAGGTGACAGGGGACTGTCACCACACCGCATCTCACGTCAGTAACCCGAGGATCGCTCAGCACTCAGCCAGCAAACGAATTCTGAGCCCCTGAGGGCCTCAAACGGATTAAGATAAACCTCAGCTGCCTGAATCTGACAAAGTGGAAACACTTTACTTCGCTTCCACAGCAGACGTGGCTTTGTACGCTGATGGACCGGAGTCTCGCAGTGCTGTTTGTTATTGAGTGATCGCGAGTGATTTCGGCGATCGCCAGCGGAGAAGATGGGCCAAGGTGCTGCGTAGTCAGAAGAGATTCTAAGCTGCTCGATCTCTCCAAATACTGAAGGAAATCTGAAGCATCGTGACCAGACTGTTGGCCGATGTTATAGGGTGACCTCGGGAGATAGTATCTTTTTTTGTTTTGTTTAGGGCGCTCAACTACTAAGGTCATTAGCGCCCAGTCACAAACATTAGTGCACTAATAGCGTAGAAAAAAACGCAAGGAGGCAGCACCAGAAAGTACTTACATAGACGCACGTAAACAAAATAAGAGAGTTAGATCTTTTTGGACAAGTCCTTCAATGTAATAAAACTAAGGATACGAGCAGCTGCTCGAGCGTCATCATCTAAAAGTTCCTGTAAGGTATACGGCAGACAAAGGACAACAGGAGAGTGAATAAAATGGGTAGCTATGAACTATCTGGTACTACAGAAAAAGTTTCTAGTTTGTGCGCTGTATTCTTTCTGGTTATGGAATAACTGAAAGTTAGCACTTTTGCTGTCTGCAGTCTTCCGCCGTTTGTTGAGACTACTCTCAGCACATCAGACGGTTTCGGAAAGTAGAGAATTTCAATTTTATGGGACCTGAATCATTGAGTTCTAGTATACGACAACTATCTTTAAATTACAATTATTTCTTCCTTTTATTTCTTGTTTTGCTCCATACTACCATCTCTGAAAGTTTGTCAATGGAGTTATGGTTCACAAAGGAATGGAGAATCATTGTAACGGTGACAAGAACCGCAGATGGAGAGATCCCCTGCCGTACACTTCCCTACTCTGAAAAGTAGGACAGACGCTACACGGTGTTGCCGGTCTGACGACGCAGTGCTATGACGTACGAGCGCAAATGTTTCGGAAGACGTCGCTCAGCGCGTGTTGTGGAAGACGGGGCTCCTCCACATGTTCCCACGTTAGGGCTGCGGAGGGAATGGGATCATCAAGACCAAACCGTAAATCAATGGAAAAGTGTTGCCTGGTCACACGAATCACCTTTCTTGTCAGAGTATGACAGGGCGAACGGCTGCCGCAAGAAACACGCACCGCGCCTCCGATGCCCAACAGTGGAGTCAGTCCTACCGCGCGCAGGGTTTCAGCTGGGGTCCAGGTGTGTGAGCCAGCATTCCGAGACAGGTCGACACCTGTGTACTACGTGGACATTGCTGATGGCTACTCACATCTCGTCACGCTCCACGTCTTTCCCAACAACGGTGGCAACAACTAGCACGATAACTGTGAGTGCAGTACGAGGCGCGACAATAAAGTCTACGTCAACAGCTACATCTACATGGTTACTCTGCAGTTCACACTTAAATGCCTGGATGAGGGTTCATCGAACCATTTTCATACTACTTCTCTACCATTCCACTTTCGAATGGCGCTTGGGAAAAAGGAACACCTAAATCTTTCCGTTCGTGCTCTGATTTCTCTTATTTTATTATGATGATCATTTCTCCCTACGTAGGTGGGTGTCAAAAAAATATTTACACATTCGGAAGAGAAAGATGGTGATTGGAATTTCGTATCATCAGTCTACTGACTGGTTTGATGCGGCCCGCCACACGAATTCCTTTCCTGTGCTAACCTCTTCATTTCAGAGTAGCACTTGCAACCTACGTCCTCAATTATTTGCTTGACGTCTTCCAATCTCTGTCTTCCTCTACAAATTTTGCCCTCTACAGCTCCCTCTAGTACCATGGAAGTCATTCCCTCGTGTCTTAGCAGATGTCCTATCATCCTGTCCCTTCTCCTTATCAGTATTTTCCACATATTAATTTCCTCTCAGATTCTGCGTAGAACCTCCTCATTCCTCACCTTATCAGTCCACCTAATTTTCAACATTCGTCTATAGCACCACATCTCAAATGCTTCGATTCTCTTCTGTTCCGGTTTTCCCAACATCCACGTTTCACTACCATACATACATACATACATACCAGACGTACATCCTCGGAATTTCTTCCTCAAATTAAGGCCGGTATTTGATATTAGTAGACTTCTCTTGGCCAGAAACGCCTTTTTTGCCATAGCGAGTCTGCTTTTGATGTCCTCCTTGCTCCGTCCGTCATTGGTTATTTTACTGCCTAGGTAGCAGAATTCCTTAACTTCATTGACTTCGTGACCATCAATCCTGATGTTAAGTTTCTCGCTGTTCTCATTTCTGCTCCTTCTCATTACCTTCGTCTTTCTCCGATTTACTCTCAAACCATACTGTGTACTCATTCCGTTCAGCAGATCATTTAATTCTTCTTCACTTTCACTCAGGACAGCAATCACATCAGCGAATCGTATCATTGATATCCTTCCACCTTGTATTTTAATTCCACTCCTGAACCTTTCTTTTATTTCCATCATTGCTTCCTCGATGTACGGATTGAAGAGTAGGGGCGAAAGGCTACAGCCTTGTCTTACTCCCTTCTTAATACGAGCACTTCGTTCTTGGTCGTCCACTCTTATTATTCCCTCTTGGTTGTTGTACATATTGGATATGACCCGTCTCTCCCTATAGCTTACCCCTACTTTTTTCAGAATCTTCAACAGCTTGCACCATTTTATATTGTCAAACGCTTTTTCCAGGTCGACAAATACTATGAACGTGTCTTGATTTTTCTTTAGCCTTGCTTCCATTATTAGCTGTAACGTCAGAATTGCCTCTCTTGTTGCTTTTACTTTTTCCTAAAGCCAAACTGATCGTCACCTAGAGCATTCTCAATTTTCTTTTCCATTCTTCTGTATATTATTCTTGTAAGCAGATTCGATGCATGAGCTGTTAAGCTGATTGTGCTATAATTCTCGCACTTGTCAGCTCTTGCCGTCTTCGGAATTGTGTGGATAATGCTTTTCCGAAAGTCAGATCGTATGTCGCCAGACTCATATATCCTGCACACCAACGTGAATAGTCGTTTTGTTGCCACTTCCCCTAATGATTTTAGAAATTCTGATGCAATGTTATCCATCCCTTCTGCCTTATTTGACCGTAAATCCTCCAAAGCTCTTTTAAATTCCGATTCTAATACTGGATCCCCTATCTCTTCTAAATCGACTCCTGTTTCTTCTTCTATCACATCAGACAAATCTTCACCCTCATAGAGGCTTTCAATGTATTCTTCCCACCTATCTGCTCTCTCCTCTGCATTTAACAGTGGAATTCCCGTTGCACTCTTAATGTTACCACCGTTGCCTGTAATGTCACCAAAGGTTGTTTTGACTTTCCTGTATGCTGAGTCTGTCCTTCCGACAATCATATCTTTTTCGATGTCTTCACATTTTTCCTGCAGCCATTTCGTCTTAGCTTCCCTGCACTTCCTATTTATTTCATTCCTCAGCGACTTGTATTTCTGTATTCCTGATTTTCCCGGAACATGTTTGTACTTCCTCCTTTTATCAATCAACTGAAGTATTTCTTCTGTCACCCATGGTTTCTTCGCAGCTTCCTTCTTTGTACCTATGTTTACCTTCCCAACTTCTGTAATGGCCCTTTTTATAGAAGTCCATTCCTCTTCAACTGTGTTGCCTACTGCGCTATTCCTTATTGCTGCATCTATAGCGTTAGAGAACTTCAAACGTATCTCGTCATTCCTTAGAACTTCCGTATCCCACTTCTTAGCGTATTGATTCTTCCTGACTAATGTCTTGAACTTCAGCCTACTCTTCATCACTACTATATTGTGATCTGACATTCTTTGTACCTATTTTTTCCTTCCCAACTTCTGTGATGGCCCTTTTTAAAGATGTCCATTCCTCTTCAACTGTGCTGCCTACTGCGCTGTTCCTTGCTGTATCTACAGCGTTAGAGAACTTCAAACGTATCTCGTCATTCCTTAGAACTTCCGTATCCCACTTCTTAGCGTATTGATTCTTCCTGACTAATGTCTTGAACTTCAGCCTACTCTTCATCACTACTATATTGTGATCTGAGTCTATATCTGCTCCTGGGTACGCCTTACAATCCAGTATCTGATTTTGGAATCTCTGTCTGACCATGATGTAATCTAATTGAAATCTTCCCGTATCTCCCGGCCTTTTCCAAGTATACCTCCTCCTCTTGTGATTCTTGAACAGGGTATTCGCTATTACTAGCTGAAACTTGTTACAGAACTCAATTAGTCTTTCTCCTCTTTCATTCCTTGTCCCAAGCCCATATTCTCCTGGAACCTTTTCTTCTACTCCTTCCCCTACAACTGCATTCCAGTCGCCCATGACTATTAGATTTTCGTCCCCCTTTACATACTGCATTACCCTTTCAATATCCTCATACACTTTCTCTATCTGTTCATCTTCAGCTTGCGACGTCGGCATATATACCTGAAGTATCGTTGTCGGTGTTGGTTTGCTGTCGATTCTGATTAGAACAACCCGGTCACTGAGCTGTTCACAGTAACAGACCCTCTGCCCTACCTTCCTATTCATAACGAATCCTACACCTGTTATACCACTTTCTGCTGCTGTTGATATTACCCGATACTCATCTGACCAGAAATCCTTGTCTTCCTTCCACTTCACTTCACTGACCCCTACTATATCTACATTGAGCCTTTGCATTTCCCTTTTCAGATTTTCTAGTTTCCCTACCACATTCAAGCTTCTGACATTCCACGCCCTGACTCGTAGAACAATATCCTTTCGCTGATTATTCAATCTTTTTCTCATGGTAACCTCCCCCTTGGCTGTCCCCTCCCGGAGATCCGAATGGGGGACTATTCCGAAATCTTTTGCCAATGGAGAGATCATCATGACACTTCTTCAACTACAGGCCACATGTCCTGTGGATACATGTTACGTGTCTGTAATGCAGTGGTTTCCATTGCCTTCTGCATCCTCATGTCGTTGATCATTGCTGATTCTTCCGCCTTTAGGGGCAATTTCCCCACCCCTAGGACAAGAGAGTGCGCTGAACCTCTATCCGCTCCTCCGCCCTCTTTGACAAGGCCGTTGGCAGAATGAGGCTGACTTCTTATGCCAGAAGTCTTCGGCCGCCATTGCTGATTATTTATCAAAATTTAGGCAGTGGCGGGGATCGAACCCGGGACCGAAGACGTTTTGATTACGAATCAAAGACGATACCGATAGACCACGGGTAAATATATCTCGCCGAAACTCGTGTACCTTATCAATGACGCTCTCACCCCTATTGCGCGATAACACGAAATGAGCTGCCCTTCTTTGCAATTTTTCGACGTCCTCCATCAATCCTACTTGGCAATGATCCCATACCGCGCAGCAATATTCCAGCAGAGGACGGACAAGTGTAATGTAGGCTGTCTCTTTAGTCGGTCTGTCGCATCTTCTAAGTGTTCTGCCAACAAAACATAGTCTTTGTTTCGCGTTACCCACAATATCATCTACGTGGTCTTTCCAATTTAAGTTGCTCGTAATTGTCAGTCGAATTGACATCCCTTAGATTTGTGCGATTTATCGTTTACCCAAAATTTATCGGACTTCTTTTAGTACCCATGTGGATGACCTCGCACTTTTCTTTGTTTAGTGCTCAATGCCACTTTTCGCGCCATACAGAAATTCTCTCTAGATCATTTTGTAATTGGAATTGATCGTCTGATGATTTTACTAGACGGTGAATGACAGCGCCATCAGCAAACAATCTAAGGGGGCTGCTCAGATTATTGCCTAGATCATTTATGTAAATCAGGAACAGCAGAGGGCCTATGACACTACCTTGCGGATCGCCTTTCTGTTCTACTCGATGATTTAGCGTCTGTCACTGCGGACTGTGACCTCTCTGAGAGGAAATCACGAATCCAGTCACACAACTGACACGATACTAAATATACACGCAATTTGATTAATAGTCGCTTGTGAGGAACGGTACAAAAGCCTTCTGGAAATCTAGGAATATGGAATCGATCTGAGATCTCTTGTCGACAGCACTCATTACTTCATGGGAATAAAGAGCTAGCTGTGTTGCTCAAGAAGATATTTTCTGAATCCGTGTTAGCTACGTATCTATAAGTCATTTTATTCAAGGTGATTCATGATGTTCGAGTACAGTAAATGCCTCAAAATCCTACTGCAAATTGATATGGGTGTGTAATTCAATGAGTCACTCCTATTCCCTTTCTTGAATATTGGTGTGACCTGTGCTACTTTGCAGTCTTTAGGAACAGACATTTCGTCAAGTGAGCAGTTGTATATGATTGCTAAGGAAGGCGCTATTTTGTCTCCATACTCTGAGAGGAACCTGATTGGTAAACCATCTGGACCGGAAGACTTGCCTTTCTTACGTGATTTGAGTTGTTTCGCAACACCTAAGGTACCTAGTTTTATGTCACTCATGCTAACAGCAGTTCTGGCTTCGAATTATGGAATATTTACTTCGTCGTCTTTCGTGAAAACCGTATTTAGTAACTCAGATTTTGTGGCACCATCATCGGTAACTTTTCCATCGCTATCGCGAAGTGACGGTATTGACAGCTTTTTCTCTTTGGGGTTTCTACCATATTTTGAGACAATATTTCATTGTGGAAACTATTAAAAGTATCTCGCATTGACGTCTGCACTAAACTTTGAGCTTCCTTGAAACATGGGGATTTTGCGTTCTTCTGAATCTGGCATGCTTTTTTCGTTGCTTCTGCAACAGTGTTCTCACGTGTTTTGTGGGCCATGGTAGATCAGTCCCGTCTCTTATTAACTTATGCGGTATGAATCTACCTATTGCCGTCAATACTGTATCTTTGAATTTGAGCCATATCTGTTCTACACTTACATAATTAGCTTGGAAGGAGTGGAGACTATCTCTTAGGAAGGCATCAAGAGAATTTTTATTTGCTGTTTTAAATAGATATATTATGCGTTTATTTTTTGTGGTTTTGGTTGATATGGTTTTAAGCCTCGCTACAAAGACCTTGTGTTCACTAATCTACATCTACATCCATACTCCGCAAGCCACCTGACGGTGTGTGGCGGAGGGTACCTCCCTTCTACTCCAGTCTCGTATTGTTCGTGGAAAGAAGGATTGTCGGTATGCCTCTGTGTGGGCTTTAATCTCTCTGATTTTATGCTTATGGTCTCTTCGCGAGATACACGTAAGAGGGAGCAATATGCTGCTTGACTCCTCGGTGAAGGTATGTTCTCGAAACTTCAACAAAGCCCGTACCGAGCTACTGAGCGTCTCTCCTGCAGAGTCTTCAACTGGAGTTTATCTATCATCTGCGTAACGCTTTCGCTATTACTAAATGATCCTGTAACAAAGCGCGCTGCTCTCCGTTGGATCCTCTCTATCTATTATATCAACCCTATCTGGTACGGATCCCACACTATTGAGCAGAATTCAAGCAGTAGGTGAACAAGCGTACTGTAACCAACTTCCTTTGTTTTCGGAATCCCTGTGTCCGTCATGTGTGTTTTCGCAACCATTTACAATTCGTGTGGGCTCATGAGCTAATTGTTCGAAGTAATTCTCAGAGAAAGTTTTTAGTACAATAACGGAAGATGTTTTCTGTCTACCACAGATTCTTAACATACAGGGTGTTACAAAAAAGGTACAACCAAACTTTCAGGAAACATTCCTCACACACAAATAAAGAAAAGATGTTATGTGGACATGTATCCGGAAACGCTTAATTTCCATGTTAGAGCTCATTTTAGTTGCGTTAGTATGTACTGTACGTCCTCGATTCACCGCCAGTTGGCCTAATTGAAGGAAGGTAATGTTGACTTCGGTGCTTGTGTTGACATACGACTCATTGCTCTACAGTACTAGCATCAAGCACATCAGTACGTAGCATCAACAGGTTAGGGTTCATCACGAACGTGGTTTTGCCGTCAGTGCAATGTTTGCAAATGCCGAGTTGGCAGATGCCCATTTGACGTATGGATTAGCACGGGGCAATAGCCGTGGCGCGGTCGTTTGTATAGAGACAGATTTCCAGAACGAAGGTGTCCCGACAGGAAGACGTTCGAAGCAATTGATCGGCGCCTTAGGGAGCACGGAACATTGCAGCCTATGACTCGGGACTGGGGAAGACCTAGAACGACGAGGACACCTGCAATGGACGAGGCAATTCTTCGTGCAGTTGACGATAACCCTGATGTCAGCGGCAGAGAAGTTGCTGCTCTACAAGGTAACGTTGACCACGTCACTGTATGGAGAGTGCTACGGGAGAACCAGTTGTTTCCGTACCATATACAGCGTGTGCAGGCACTATCAGCAGCTGATTGGCATCCACGGGTATACTTCCGCGAATGGTTCATCCAA